>NC_069398.1:19975000-21387500 GCF_027475565.1 Acinonyx jubatus
TTCTACCTTAAGGAAACTTTGACTTTTCCAGTGATTCCATTGTATCAGTAGATAGGGGCATCAGTGACTCTGCGATATGAAGTATGTGCTTCCATGTGATGATCAAGAGGTGGGAATGAAGCCTTTGTGCAGCATTTATTCAAAAAGACTTTTTGCATGGAGCACACTGCACATGCACATACTACCTTTTCTTCAAAATGAGGGCATCTCTTACAATTAGTGTGTGTGTGTGGGGGGGGGGGTCATGTGGCTACCCATTCTAATGATTACTGCAGCCTGATAAGCACTGAGTGCTCAGGAACAGGAGGGCTAGGTGTCCTCTGGAATATTAGACTCTGAGAATCCTCCATGGCTGAGAAACAGCCTGGAAACTCACCTCCAATCCTTGGACCTTGGTTGTGTATCAGGCAGCCCCATGATTTTGGAGTGTTAACTGAAACCCAGTTAGAAACACATCAATGAGAAAGGAATAAGTACAAAGTTACAGGAGGTGTGATCCTTCTAAAATTCTGGCTTTGCCCACCCACAAGCATCCTCCCTGGGAACCTTCACACACCCTAGGTTTGGAAATGGGCACAGAATTCTGACACCAAATGGAGAAAGTCCCAATGCAATAACTAAATCACCATCACAAGGACACCACTAGTCTCAGAAACAGAAAGAAGATGATAGTACTCTAAGACATTGGCTCTGAAAAGATTCCATGCAGATCCATTTTCCAAAAAAAAAAAAAAAAAAAAAGGACTAAGTGGTGGAAATGGAGACACACACTCCCAGAATTCTTCATCACACATGAAATTTGGAGAATGTTGACAATGAAGTACCCAGCACAGTCTCCTATCAACCTAGTTGTATCCGAGATAAGAAATGCCTGTGGCCTTAGGCAAAGTGAGCCCTCTGTGGGACACACCTGAGAGCCCTGTAAGCAAGAAGCTTGTATTCTTTATTTAGGATCAGAGATGTCTGGCGTTGTATATCCCTCCACTTTTCCATGTTCAGGCAGCACTGGTGGATCTGTAGCTAGTTGATTCTGGTGGGTATTGTTCAGGTGTCTGGAACAAGGACTTGGTTCCCAATTCCTGGAAAGGGCTTGTCCTGTGTTGACCACCTCCTCGTCCATATGGCCCATGTGAAAACTGCTTCTCAGAATGAATACAACAAAATCATATTGGAGAGTGAGTCATGCTGGCTCCCCTTTACCTTCCATACCACACTAGGCAAAAAAACAAAAGCTCAGTGACTAAGGGCCATCTTTCCTTTGGTAGGGAAGACACTGATAATGCTCACTGAGCACAGGCAGAGTGGGAGTTTGTGATCTATGCAGGAGGGCCTGACAGCTCTGTGAGTAGTGGCGCCATGTCTCCTAAGGAAGATAGTCAAAAATTCAGCATAGGGAATGGAATTGATACAAGGAGGGACAACCTTGATATTTCAAGTGGGAATTATTACCGACTTGATGAGATGTCTTACTGCATTTCCCCCTCAGACCTGGAAGACGTCAGCTCCCTTCCCTGGCTCAGGCTACCTACAAACATTTTCTGCTGGACACCTTCAAATGCCCTGGGCCTCTGGATGTCCACATACTTTAAAAACCCAGTTGAGTAATCAAGATGGAGCCCTGTGGCAAAATCCCTCCCACAGTCATAAGGACTAGAAACAGACTCCATCGTGGGAGGCAGAGGATATGACTCTGAAACACTGAACAGATTCCAGGGAGAACTTGTTTCTACAAAGGAGCAATGATGTGTAAAGATGTATAAGGAAGACCAGAGTACTTTGGTGAATGGAAGGGGAATTGTGTGGAGAAGCAACTTGTCAGCACCAGTTATGGCAACCTGGCTGTCTGAAGAAGAAGAAACACCTGAGGGATTAGTGAAGGAGGTCTCTACAGTCTCCATCTGGGAGCTCATCCAGCAACAGGCCTGGCTCCTTCCTTCAGAAGGACCCTGAGAGCCCTGGGGCTTTGTCTGCTTTTCTTACTTTTCCCATTAGGGAATAGAGTGATCAGTGACTGTGCATTGACTGTGAGTTGCCACCAGCTGTTGCTCAAAAGTGTGGAAACAGGCATTGGTGCCATCTTCAGGAAAGGGATCCTTTTCCACTGACCAGCTTGTGGAGTGTATGGCTGCAGTGTGAACTCTCTGATTTTCAGAATGACGGAATCTCATTCTGCCAGGTCAATGAAGCAAGCTGCCTCCATTCCCGCCACCCTTTTCTACAAATAGTCAAGCACCAAGCTCAGGGATAAGAGGGCATTCTCCTTTGAGAAATCCAATGCTGATGACTGTCTTGGAGTGTGAGCAGAATGGGAACCCGGTGACAATCCCTTGGTGCCCTCTGAGTGAGTGCCAGCTCCCTGGCTCCCAAGGGTAAGAAAACACATAGTCAGAAATACAGTAAGGATAAGGGAGTGGCTGAATGGAGAATCAAATTCGTTCAATATTTCCATCCAATGGGAATGTGATCTATGTGGAAAGGAGAAGTTTAGCATCATTTCTCCTGTGCCCAGCGAGGGGGCCAGATCCCCCTAACACCTCAGGCCCAGGTTCCACCACAAACAGTTCTCAGCTGGACCCTTCCAATGCTCAAGGGCTCTGGATGCCCATGAAGTCATGAAACAAAGACTCCAGGTTCGCTTTGGTACAATCTGCCCCATGTTCACAAGGGTTAATGCAGATTGGATATTTGCAACCTGAGGATATTATCTGAAATACCGAATTTATATGTATCCCAAAAGAATCCTTGATAGATAAAAATGAAATGTCGCAAAAAGTGATAAATGGAGGACCAGAGTTCTTCATTAAGGATGAGAATTGAGAATGTTTAGAGTAAACTGACTAGCACAGTTTGTTAGCAAGCTCACTTCCTCAAGAATCAGAACTTTTT
This sequence comes from Acinonyx jubatus, assembly GCF_027475565.1. Lineage (NCBI taxonomy): Eukaryota > Metazoa > Chordata > Mammalia > Carnivora > Felidae > Acinonyx > Acinonyx jubatus. Next base: position 19,977,887 of record NC_069398.1, read on the forward strand.
GTGGGCTTTGGTTACAAGAGTACTCCAAAAGATGCCACCTGAAACCCTGTGAGCAAGAGACTGACATACTACCTTAAGGAAAAGAGTGAAACTTTGTCTTTTGCAGTGATTCTGCCCATAGCATCAGTAAATAGGGGCAGCAGTGACTCTGAGATATGAAGAATGTGCTTCCATGTGATGGTAAAAAGGTGGGAATGGGGCGATGGTGCATTATATATTCAAGGGCCTTTTGTGCACTGATCAGGTCATGGAGCATACTGTATATGCACAGATTGTTTTTTCTGAATGTCGGTATCTTCATCAATTAGGGTCAGGGATCCATGTGGCTACCCATCCCCATGAATATTGTAGCCTGGTAAGCATCAAGGTTTCAGGGACACGAGGGCTAGCTGTCTTCTGGGATATCAGACTCTGAGATGACTCCATTGGCTCAGGAACTGCCTGCAAACTTGCCTCCAATCTCTGGACCTTGGTTGCCTAATGATCTTGGAGTGTGAACTGACACCCATGATCTTGGAGTGTGAACTGACACCAAGTCAGAAAAGCAACAATGGGATAGGAATGACTACAGGTGAGTCAAAGTTCTGCATTCCAATGGGCAAGGGTCAAATCAAAATAGCAGAGCTATCTTCTTTTCCTCTTATCCCACACAGGAGTTGGGATCCGCTCCTACCCTCTGGCTTAGCCCATCCACAAGCATTCTCCCTGGGTATCTTTACACAATCTAGGTTTGGGGATGGCCACATAATTCTGAAACCAAATTGAGAAGCGTCCAATGCAATACCTAGAACACCATCATAAGGACACCACCAGACTCCCAAGCTGAAAGAAGATGTTAGTACTCTAAGACACTGTCTCTGAATAGATTCCATGCAGAACCATTTTTCAAAAAAATGGGCTAAGGGATAGAAATGGAGACACGCACTGCCAATTATTCATCACACATCCGATTTGGAGAATGTGGAGGATGAAATACCCAGAACAGTCTCCTATCAACCTGGTTATATCTGGAATGAGAAATGCGTGTGGTCTTTGGTAAAGGGAACCCTCTACAGTGCTACACTTGGAAGCCCTGTCAGCGAGAAGCCTGCATTCTGTCTTTAGAATCCAGAAATTATGGCTTTGTCTGTCTGTCGCACTTTCTCTGTTAATGGAGGCAGCATTGATTGAGATGTAGCTATTGGGTTCTCCTGCTCTTGTTCAGGAGTCTGGTACAAGGACTTCCTTCCCTATTCCTGGAAAGGGCTCTTTCATGTGTAGACCACCTCCTCATCCATAATTCCCATGTGCAAACTGTCTGCTGTTCAGACCTAAGGCAACTCCATCAACCAGGTGAACTAATTATGCTGGCTCCCCTTAGTCTTCCATACCCCAGCAACCCAAGCACCAATTACTCATGGACCAAAGGCCATCTTTCCTATAGTAGAGCAGAATGTGCTGGCTTTAAGTGATCACAGGAGCAGAGTGATAGCGCTCAGTTGAATGAATGACAGCTCCATGGCTTTTAAGGGAGGGGGGAAAACCTATTTAGCAATACAGCAAGTGAAAAAGACTGGGCGCAAGAATGGCTAACGCTCAACATTTCCAAAGGAAATTGAGATCAACTTGAAAGGGAGCTGTCTAACTTCATTTCTCCTCAGCCCAGAGAGGAGGCCAGCTATCTTCCCCAAAGACCTGGCCCACCCTGCACGCAAACTTCCTCTGCTGGGCAAGTTCACTACGTGGATATCCACATAATTCTGAAACCAAATTAATTAGTTAAGAGTGGGCCCTGTTGCAAAACCTCTCCCACAGTCACAAGGACTGGCCCCAACTCCCAGGTTAAGGGCAGAGGATGACTCTGAGACTCTCTCTGAATGGATTCAGGGAAGAACATTATTCTAAAAAATGTGCAAAGAAGTGTAAGGATGTATACAGAAAACAAGTGCTCTTCAGAGATTGGAAGGGAACTATGTGGAGAAGGCAGTGCCCAGCACAAACTCCTAACAACCTAGCAGCATGAAAAAGAAGAAACACTTGAGGGCTTAGGGGGAAAAGCCTTCTACATATCCACGTGGGTGCCCTGTCAGCAACAGGCCTGTCTTCTTTCAGAAGGACCTGAAGATCCCTGAATCTTTGTCTGTTTTTGTTGCTTTTCCCATCGGGGAATAGGGTGAACAATGACTGTGCTGCAGCTGTGAGTGACGGTGGGCATTGGTGCCATATTCTTCTAAAGGACTCTTTCTTTGCTGACCAGTTCTTGAGTCTACTGCTCCTATGGAACTGGCTGTTATTCAGGATCAAGTCACCACAATCAGACAGGGTAATGAGGCAAGCTACCCCCACACTGCCCCACCCCACTCCTATTCCAGAGAGACCAACCACCAAGCTCAGGGATAGGAGGGCTATTCTCCTTTGGGATATTAGATGGTGATATCACTGAGGGCAGGACAGAGTGGGAACAATTCACCCATCCCTTGGTGCTGGCTGAGTGAGTGCCAGCTTCTTGGCTCCAAAGGGTGAAGAAAGACAGTCATAGGTGCAGGAAGGGGAGGGGAATGGCTGCACAGGGGACCAAAGTTATTTTGCCTTGTCCATCCAATGAGAATGTGATCAATGTGAAGAGGAGATGTGTAACTTCATTTCCCCTCAGCCCAGAAAGTGGGCACCTCCCTCCTAATACCTCTGGGTTAGCTTCCACACAAACAGTTCTCAGCTAGATTTCTTCCAATCCCTTAGGGCTCTGGATGTCCACATAGTAGTGAAACCAAAATACCAGCAGCACTTTGGCTCAATCTATTTCACAGTCACAAGGGGCGGACCAGATTGGACATTTACAAGCAGAAGATATTACTCTGAAAGACTGAATTTGATGCACCCCAAGAAAAATGTAGATTGATAATAAAGCAATGTGAAAATGGATACTTGCAGGCCAAAGTTCTTCAGAGTTTTGTGGGATTTGACTATGGAGTCCTCTACAGGATGTCTCTTGGGTCCCTGTGAGCAAGAGGCCCACATTCTACCTTCAGAAAGAGAGGGACACCTTTGGTTTCAGCATGCTTCTGCCTGTCAGGTCAGTAGATAGGGGCAGGGGTGATTCTGGGGTACGAAGTATGTGTTTCCATCTGATGACCAAGTGGTGGGGACAGGCCTTGGTGCACTATTTCTTCAAAAGGCAATTCGTGTGCTGATCAGGTCTTGGAGTGTACTGCACGTGCAGAGACTATTCTTCAGAATGAGGCTATCTCTATCAGTTATGGGGGGGGAGTTAAGTGGCTAAACATTCCACAATAACTGTAGCCTGCTAAGCACTGGGCAATCAGGGACAGGAGCGTCAGGAGTCCTCTGGGATAGCAGACTCCAATAGTCCTCCATTGACTCAGGAACTGACTAGAATGTCGTCACCAATCCTTGGACCCTGGTTGTGTAAGTGACATCCCTATGGTCTTGGAGTGTGAAATGACACCAAGTTAGAAAAGTAGTGATGGGATAGGAATGACTATGAGGTGAGTCAGTTTTATATTTCAAATGGGCATGTTTCAAATCTAGGAACGAAATATCTATCTTCCCTTTCTCTTGCCCCACAGGGGATGTAGTATCATTCCCTAATCTCTGCCTTAGCCTACCCAAAGCATTCTCCCTTGGACCTTCACACACCCTAGGTTTCTGGATGGCCACACAGCTCTGAAACCAACATGAAAGAAGATGATATGACTCTCAGACAGTGGCTTTGAGCAGATTCCATGCAGAACATTTCTCAAAAAAGGAGCAAGTTGTGTAAGTGGAGGCCCGAGTGTGTGTTCTTTGTTACAACTAACAAATGGAGAATATTGAAATTGCAGTACCGAGCACAATGTCCTATCAACCTGATTGTATCAGGAATAAGAAATGCCTGTGGGCTCAGGCAAAGAGAGCCCTGTACAGGGCTGCACCAAGAGGCCTTGTCAGCAGTAAAACTGTTCTTTCTTCAGAAGCCAAAAATTTCTTGTTTTGCCTGTCATTGCCATGATTTCCTTCAATTGTCAGAGGCAGCAGTGTTTGAACTCTAGCCATTGGGTTCCCCTGGCTATTTCTCAGGAGACTGGAACAAGGACTTCCTTCCCTATTCCTGGAAAGGGCTCTTCCTGTGCCAATCCCCTCCTGCTTCATACGACCCATGTGCAAACAGTTGGCCTCTCAGGATGAAAGCAACTCAGTCAACCCAGTGAGTAAAGAAAGCTGGCTCCCCTTCACCTTCTATACCAGAGAAGGCACACTCAGGGGCTAAAGTCCACCATTCTTTGGTTTGGCAGACAGTGATCACTCTCACTGCACACAGGACCAGAGTTGGAGTGTGTGGCCTATTCAGGGTGCCAGCTGAGTGAGAAACAGTTCTATGTCTCTTATGTGTGAACAAAAATTTATTTAGGAATACCACCATGGGAAGAAAATGGCTTGGAGGAAGACCAAAGCTCTACATTTCAAATGGGAATAGGATCAATCTGGAAAGGAGGTGTCTCACTTAATTTCCTGTCTGCCCATAAATGATGCCATCTCTCTCCAAGACCTCTCTCTCTGACCAAGAATACATAGAAACATACTATTCTGGGCATCTTCCAATGACCCAGGCCTCTGGATGTCCATATACTTCTGAAACCAAAACAAAGGGTGGTCCTGTTACAAAACCTATTCCACAGTCACAAGGACTTCACCAGAATTTTCAGTTGAAAGCTGAGGATATTACTCTGAGAGACTCATTCAGAATGAACCCCAGGGAGAAACTCCTTTGAAAATGGAGAAAATGGATTCAAAATGACAGCGGGCTAGAGTTCCTCATTAGCGATGGGAATGGGAGACTGTTGTGAATGAAGTGACTAGCACAATCTTTTAGCCATTGATTGTCTCAGGAATTGGAAACATCTATGAGCTTTGGTAAAGGGGCCTCTCTCCAGACTACGCCTGAAGCACTGTTATCATGAGGCCTCTATTATATCTTCAAATGGATAGGGAAATCCCTGTCTTTGGATGTCTTTCTTGGGATCACAATGGCAGATATGGGCAGTAGAGATGTAGCAGTGGCAGGTATGTGCTCCTGGCTGATGGTCATGTGTTTGGTATGCAGCCTTGGTGTGGTCTTCACTTAAGAGGCTGGTAGTGTGAAGAAGAGTTCCTAGAGCATACTATGCATACACAAACCTTTTGAACTTTAGGATGTCGGATTCACAATAAGTGATGGGAGGAAGCAAACTGGCTTCCCTTCATTAAGACTATGCTAGTTGGATAAGTACCAAGAGGGTGGGCTTACCTTTGGACTATCACACACTGAGATCTCCCAGTGGCTCAGGAACTGATTGGTAAGTCACATCTGATTCTTAATCCCTGGCTGTGTAAATGAAAAATCCCGTGATCTTGGAATGTGAATGGTGACATAGGAAAACAACAACAGTAGTGGAAGGAGTTTGGAGGGCCAAGGTTTTGCATTTCTATTTGGGATGGGATAAATCCATGGAGGAGATATCTATGTTCACTCCTTCTTACCCCATGCAGGATGCTGGCTCCCTCCCTAAACCTCTGACCTAGGCTACATACAAATATTCTCCATTGGGCGCCTTCAGGTGCTCTAGGCCTCTGTATGTCCACATAGTTCTGAAAACAAATTGAGAAGGGTCCGATGCAAAACCTATACCACAAGACTCCCAATTTGGAAGTAGAGACTATTACTCCAAGACACTGACTCTGAATGGACTCCATCCAGAACATTTTCCCCCTCCTCTGTGACAGACAGGTGGTGTGTGTGCAGTAAAAACGTGATGTACATATTGCTGTTTGTGGCATTTATTTGACATGTTTTGGAGGGTATATGTGTGGGTGTGGGTGTGTATCTGTGGTATATGGTGTTGTAAGTCAGTCTAATTTATATGTGTTCTTTGTGTAGCGTGTGTGAGGTCAATGTGTGGTGTGGTGGTATAGGTATGGTGTGGGTGATGGAGGTGTGTGTGTATTCTGTGCCTATGTTTGGAAAAAGTGCGGTTGGTGATTATTCTATGTGTGATGTATGTGTGATATTTGTGTAGTGTGTGAGTGGTGTTTGTGGGATGTCTGGGAGTATATGTAGTATGTGCGGTCTGTGTGTGGTTTATATCATGTATGTGTTTTATGATATGTGGTTAGTGTTTGGTGTGTATGCATTACATATGTGGTGTGTGTATTCACCCAGTGTATGTGCAGTATATGAGTTCTGTGTGTGTGTGTGTGTGTGTGCATGTTTCTGGTGAGTGTTGGCATTTTGAGGATTGGGGCATTGTGTATGTTATATGTGTATATGTATTGTATACTTGATAAACGTGTGTTGGATGTGTGGTGTGTCTGTGATAAATGTGTGGTGTGTGGGGAGCATATGCATTTAATCTGTGTTGTATTCATTGGTGTGGTACATTTGAATGGGGTGTGTGGTGTGTGTGATGTAAGTGATATATGTGTGGCGCATGTGTGGTATGTGTGTGTGTGTGTCAATGTGTCATGTTGTTTGGTGACACTACTCTGTGTGGTGTTTGTGGTGTATATGTTATGTATCTGTTCTGTGCACATGGTGTGTTTGTGAATATGTTTTCTAATTGTGATGCATATAGAGTTTACTGTGTGTGCAATGAAATTGTGATTTCCATATTGTGCATCTGAGGTGTATATTTGGTGTATGTATGCCCTATATCTATAGTGTATCTATAGTGTCAGTCTGTTTTAGATGTGTGTTGTGTGCATGAGGTGTGTGTTGTAGGCGTGGTGTGTGCAATATGTGTGTGTAATGTTTGTGTTGTATTTTTGTTGATATATGTGTGGTTGGTGTATATTTGTGTGTGTGTGATATGTGTGGTGTGTGAGTAGTGTTTGAATTGTGTTTGTGAGTGTGTATAGTAAATGTGTGATGTTTGTACTGTGTGTGTGTCATATGTATGCTTGTTTATGTAAGTTTGGTGTGTGTGGGTCTGTGTGTGATGTGAGTGTGATGCATGTGATATATGTGTTGTATGTGGTGTGTATGTAGTTTGTATCTGGTGAGTATGTGAAAGATCAGTTTGGTGGTGTGTGTGTTGTATGTGTATATGGAATATATGTGTGCTGTATTTGTGGTCTATATGTGGGATGTCTATAATATATGTGTGGTATTTGTATGATTTCTGTGTAGCTCTTGTGTGGTGAAGGTTGGGTGTGTTTGATGGCTATATAATTGTGTATGTGTTGTGGGTGTGACATGTGGCACACATGTCACCTGTGTTGTGTATATGTGGATTTTGTATTTGTAATGTGTGTGTGTGTGTGTGTGTGTGTGGTTCAGAATTTTGGTATATGTGGAATGTGTTGGAGTTGTGTTTGGTGTGTGGTGTATTTATCTAAGGGGTGTGTGTATGTATATGGTTTATAAGCAGTATTTCTCTGGTGTATGTGTATGTCTGTGCATGTTATATGGAAAACGTGTGCATGGAATATGTGTGCTGTGTATGTGGTGTGATGTACATGTGGCATTTGGTCTGTGTGATTTATGTTTTGTGTATGTGATGCATGTGTGTTGTGTACTTTCCATGTAAACTGTTGGTGTGGTATATATGTGGTGTGTGTCTTTATGTGATTTATAAGCAGTATAAGAAAGAGCATATGAGAGTTCTATGTATGACGTGTGACTGTGTGGTACTTTATGTGTGTTGTGGTTTGTTTTGTAAATGTGGTATATGTTGGGGGCTTGTGTGTTATATAGGCAGTGTGTAAGGATTATGTGTGCTCTTTGTGGTGTATAAATGCTATATGTCTGGTGTGTGTTTGGTGCATAGATCTTAGTGAGTGTTGGCTACATGTTGGTTATTTTGTGGTATATGTGAAAGACGTTAGTTTGGTGTGTTTGTTGAAAGATGGTTTGCCAAAGTGTTGTTTGACATAGTTGAGTACATGGCACTTTCTGCATAGGCCCTGCATAAGTTTTCAAACACTTCTTAGTTAAACAAGATGTTAGTGAAAGATGGGGTTTCTCTGAAGTATTTTTTCATGGAGTTGAGTATATGTCACTTTCCTCATAGTTCCCTGCATAGGTTTTCAAACACTTCAACTTCAGTGAATCAAGAAGTTAGTTGGAAGATGATTTCTCCACAGTGTTTTTTTCACAGAGTTGAGTGTATGGTGCTTTCCTTACAGACCCCCACATAGGTCTTAAACACTTCAAAATCAGTGAATCAAGAAGCTAGTGGAAATATGGTTTTTCAACATTATTTTACAGAGTTGAGCACATGGTACTTTCCTCGTTTTTCCTCGCAAAATTTACACACACTTCTATTTTAGTGAAAAATTATGTTAGTTGAAACGCGGTTTTTACTCTGTGTTATAGCACAGAGTTGAATGTATGGCACTTTCCCTATGCTTTACTGCATAGGATTTCAAAAACTTCTAACCTACAAAAACAAAATTAGTGGAAAGATTATTTCTCCACAGTGTTGTTCCACAGAGTTGGGTATAGGGGCACTTTCCTTATACTTCCCTGCGAAGGGTTTCAAACACTTAATAACTACTTTTAAAAGAATTAGTTGAAAGATCGTTGGTTTCTCCAGTATTGTTTCACAGAGTTAAGTATAGGGAACTTTTCTTGTTTCCCCACATAGATTTTCAAATCTTCTAACTTAAGGAAACATGATGTCAGCTTTAAAATAGTTTCTCCCCAGTGTTCTTTCACATAGTTGAGTATATGCCACTTGCTTTGAGTTTCTAATGAAAGTGCTTAAACTCAACCCAGTGACACAATACTGTGCAAAAACAATCTTTCAACTAAAATCTTGTTTGAATGAGTTAGAAGTGTTTGAAATCCTATGCAGGAAGCTATAAGGAAAGTGGTATACAGAGCGGGCGGGTCAACATTGTGGAGAAGTAGGGGGATCCATACTTCCTGCATCTCTCAAACAAAGAAGTGCTGAAGCCAAAGGACTTTGAACCCCAAGAGTCTGGGAGGAAAAGAGACTGCATCTACTGGGAAGAAAACGAGACAACTTGAGAAACCATAGGTGAGTGATAGCAAACTGGGGGAAATAAAAACAGCCATGAAGGCATGGAGGGGAGGGATCACCTTCTGTGGAGACACAAAGGGAACAGAAAGAGTGGCTGGGAAGTGGAGGACAGTATCTGGACAAGAGAAAAAACCTCAGTCTGGGACTGAGACGGATGCTATCTCTAACTGCAGGGCTTTCTTTGAACTGGGGCCATCTCCCTGTTCATGCACCTGGGGAGAAGGGGAGCCATCCCTGGGTTTGCTGGTGGAAGAGTGGCACAGTCCACAGTAGGAGAAAGCGGTCCCCTCCTTGGAGGGCTGCACGATAGGACAAAGCCTGTCTGTGTCTGCCACCCACGGGCTCAGTGGCTAAGTCGAGGAAACAGTCCGCAGTAGGAGAAAGCAGCCCCTCCCTGGAATGCTGTGAGAAAAGACAAAGCCTGCCTGCATCTGCCACCCCCGGGCTCCATGGCGAGTTCAGTGGCACAGTCCACAGAAGGAAAAGGCGGTCCTCCCTGAAATGTGGCAGCACATACAAAACCAGCCAAGATCACATATCGAGCTGCACAGAGAGGGGATTCCATGCCAGAGCACACAGAGGGGGACTTTGAATCCTAGACAAGCGTTAGGCCAGGGGAGTTGGTGGAGTGAGAAGGACCAACATGTTTGCACCCATGGCACAGTGAGGACGAATCAAAAGGAGTCCATCGGGTCATGGAGAAGAAATGGGGGGATCGCCAGTTTCCCCACTACCACCACCAAGGCGGGGCCTTGGGGATCAATCCTGGGGCCCATAGTGGAGGTGGAACCAACCTACACCAAACCAGGCCCCTCTGTGTCAGGTAAATGCGTATCTGCTGGAGCCAGATAAATGCTGTGCAACCAGACAGCTCCATCATCCAGATCAGTGATGCTGCATAGCTCGTATTAATTGCAGGACAATTCTTTTTATTTAGATATATTCTCCTTTTTTATCTCTTTCCTCCTCTAGGCTGGTTAATCTGTTGGTTTGTTTAAGCAGACATATTTAATCCATTCCATTGATATATGTTCTACCTCTCCTTATGTACTTTCCTTCTCTCTCTCTGGAATAATCAAGACATACAGTTTCTCTGGGTAGCTTTATCTTCATTTCTTTTTCCCTGCCTCTTTCTTTATTTTCCTTTCTCTCTGGGTTAAGCCATTTAGTCTCTCTTCCAGTCAATGTTTATTTTCTCTTTGTCCCCGCCCATCATTTCTCTCTTTGTGTGTGCTCTTCCATCAACAATGCCTCCACTCTGCTGTTTATTTGTAGCTGGTATTTCTGTTATTTTGTTTTAGAACTGGTTTTTTTTGTTTGGTTGTTTGTGTATGTGTGTGTGTGTGTTAATTCATTTGTTTGTGTTATTTGTATTGTTTTTTCATGTTTCCTGTTTGTTTGCCTGTTTTTTTTCCTTTTCAGGGCTACTTCAAGGAACAAATCACAAGACACTTCATGAAGGGTCCAAAACATCACTACAAGTAGAGAAATAAAATAGCCAAAGTCACAATAGAGAATAAGTAAAGTTCTCCAAAATCTACCTCCTGAAGGGCCAGGCTCTAGACAGTGTATGACCTCCCTTTAATATAGCAGTGTTTGAAGGTGCAGAGCACAAAAAAAAACTTTTAAAACTCATAAGGGACAGAAAACTAGCCAAAATGATGAAACAGAAGAATTCTACTCAAAAGGAATTCCAGGACAAGGTGACAGCTAAAGAATTGATCAAAACAGATATAAGCAATATAACTGAACAAGAATTTAGAATAATAGTCATAAGACTAATCACTGGGCTTGAAAAAGGCTTAAAAGACAGCAGATAATCTATTACTGCAGAGATCAAGGAAGTAAAAAATAGTCATGAGGAATTAAAAAATGCTATAAATGAGATGCAAAATAAAATGGAGGTGGCCACAGTGTGGATTGAAGAGGCAGAAGGGAGAATAGGTGAATTAGAAGATAAAATTATGGAAAAAGAGGAAGCTGAGAAAAAGAGAGATTTAAAAACTCCAGGAACAAGAGGGAAGAATCAGAGAACTAAGTGATGCAATCAAATGGAACAATATCCGTGTCATAGGAATTCCAGAAGAAAAGAGAAAGGGGTTGAAGGTGTACTTGAAAAAATCATAGCTGAGAATTTCCCCAATCTGGGGAAGGAAACAGACATTGAAATCCAAGAGGCACAGAGAACTCCCTTCAGACACAACTTGAAGCGATCTTCTGCATGATATATCATAGTGAAACTGGCACAGTAAAAGGATAGAGAATTCTGAAAGTAGCTAGGGATAAACAAATCTTAACACACAAAGATAGAAACATAAGAATAGTAGCATACCTATCTACTGAAACTTGGCAGGCCAGAAAGGAATGGTAGGAAATCTTCAATGTGGTGAATAGGAAAATATGCAGCCAAGAATCCTTTATACAACAAGATTGTCATTCAGAATAGGAGACATAAAGGTTTTCCCAAACAAAAACTGAAGGAATTCATCACCACTAAACCATCCCTACAAATATCCTAAGGGGGATTGTGTGAGTGAAATGTTGCAAAGACCACAAAGTACCAGAGAAATCACTACAAACATGAGACCTACAGATAACACAATGATTCTAAACCCATACCTTTGAGTAATAAAATTGAGTGTGAATGGGCTAAATAGTCCAATTGAAAGTCTGAGGGTATCAGAATGCATAAAAAATAAGACCTATCATTGGCTGTCTACAAGAGATTCATTTCAGACCTGAGGACACTTTCAGATTGAAACAGCAGAATATACTTTCTTTACAAGTGCACATGGAATATTCTCCAAGATAGAGCACATACTGGGTCACAAAAAAGCCCCCCATAAATATAAAAGAATTATTAGGGAATACTATGAAAAATTATATGCCAACAAAATGGATAAACTGTAAGAAATGGACAGATTTCTAAACACCCACACACTACCAAAACTCAAACATGAAGAAATAGAAAATTTGAACAGACCCATAAATAGTGAAGAAATTGAATCAGTCATCAAAAATCTCCCAACAAATAAGAGTCCAGGACCAGATGGCTTCCCAGGGGAATTCTACCAGATATTTAAAGCTGAGTTAATACCTATCCTTGTCAAGCTATTCCTGAACATAGAAAGAGAAGCAAAACTTCCAGACTCATTCTATGAAGCCATTACTTTGATTCCCAAACTAGACAGAGACCCAGCAAAAAAAAGAGAACTTCAGGCCACTATCTCTGATGAATATGGATGCAAAAATTCTCAATAAGATACTAGCAAATTGAATTCAACAGCATGTAAAAAAGATTATTCACCATGATCAAATGGGATTCATTCTTGGGCTGCAGGGCTGATTCAATATTCGCAAATCAATCAATGTCATACATTGCTTTAATAAAATAAAAGGTAAGAACCATGTGGTCCTGTCAATAGATGCAGAAAAAGCATTTGACAAAATACAACATCCTTTCTTGATGAAAATCCTCAAGAAAGTTGGATGAAAGAACATACCTAAATATCATAGAAGCCCACAGCTTTTATGAAAAGCCCACAGCTAATATCATCCTCAATGGGGAAAAACTGAAATCAGCAACACGACAGGGATGTCCACTCTCACCACTTTGTTTACCATAGTATTGGAAGTCCTAGCATCAGCAATCAGACAACAAAAGGAAATCAAAGGCATCACAATTGGCAAAGATGAAGTAAAACTTTCACTTTTTGCAGATGACATGGTACTACACATGGAAAACCTGACAGACTCCACCAAAAGTCTGCTAGAACTGATGCATGGGTTCAGCAAAGTAGCAGGATATAAAATCAATGTACAGAAATCAGTTGCATTCTTATACACCAATTATGAAGCAACAGAAAGACAAAGAAACTGATACCATTCACAATTGCACCAAGAAGCATGAAATACCTAGGAATAAACCTAACCAAAGATACAAAAGATCTGTATGCTGAAAACTATAGAAAGCTTAAGAAGGAAATTGAAGAAGACATAAAGAAATGGAAAAACATTCCGTGCTCATGGATTGGAAGGATAAATATTGTTAAAATGTCAATAATACCCAAAGCAATCTACACGTTCAATGCAGTCCCAATCAAAATTGCACCAGCATTCTTCTCGAAGCTAGAACAAGCAATCTTAAAATTTGCATGGAACCACAAAAGACCCCGAATAGCCACAGTAATTTTGAAGAAGACCAAATCAGGAGGCATCACAATCCCAGACTTTAACCTCTACTACAAAGCTGTAATCATCAAGACAGCATGGTATGGGAAAAAAAACAGACACATAGACCAATGGAATCGAATAGAGACTCCAGAATTGGACCCACAAATGTATGGGCAAGTATTCTTTGACAAAGCAGGAAAGAATATCCAATGGAAAAAAGACTGTCTTTTTAACAAATGGTGCTGGAAGAGATGGAAAGCGACATGAGAAGAATGAAACTAGACCACTTTCTTACACCATTCACAGAAATAAACTCAAAATGGATAAAGACCTGAATGTGAGACAGGAAACCGTCAAAACCCTAGAGAAAGCAGGAAAACACCTCTCTGACCTCAGCCGCAGCAATTTCTTACTTGACACATCTCCAAAGGCAGGGGGATTAAAAGCAAAAATGAACTACTGGGACCTCATGAAGATAAAAAGTTTCTGCACTGCCATCTGGATGTCTTCTTTAGAAAAGTGTCTATTCATGTTTTTTGCCCATTTCTTCCCTGGATTATTTGTTTTCTTGGGTGTGGAGTTTGGTGAGCTCTTTATAGATTTTGGATACTAGCTCTTTGTCCAATAGGTCATTTCCCAATATCTTTTCCCATTCTGTTGGTTGCCTTTTAGTTTTGTTGATTGTTTTCTTTGCAGTGCAGAAGCTTTTTCCTGTGGTTGATTTCAAGCTTCATTGCAGTGCGGTCTGAAATTATGCATGGTATGATCTCAATTCTTGTATACTTATGAAGGGCTGTTTTGTGACCTAGTAAGTGATCTATCTTGGAGAATGTTCCATGTACACTCGAGAAGAAAGTATATTGTGTTGCTTTGGGATGCAGAGTTCTAAATATATCTGTCAAGTCCATCTGATCCAATGTATAATTCAGGGCCCTTGTTTATTGATCCTGTGTCTAGATGATCGATCCAATGTTGTAAGTAGAGTATTAAAGTCCCCTGCAATTACCACATTCTTATCAATAAGGTTGCTTATGTTTGTGATTGTTTTATATATTTGGGGGCTCCCGTATTCGGCACATAGACATTTATAATTGTTAGCTTTTCCTGATGGATAGACCCTATAATTATTATATAAAGCCCTTCTTCATCTCTTGTTACAGACTTTATTGGAAGTCTAGTTTGTCTGATATAAGTATGGCTACTCCAGCTTTCTTTAGACTTCCAGTAGCATGATAGTTCTCCAACCCTCACTTTCAATCTGATGGTGTCCTCATGTCTAAAATAAGTGTCTTGTAGACAGCAACTTGATGGGTCTTGTTTTTTTTTATCCATTCTGATACCCTATGTCTTTTGGTTGGTGCATTTAGTCCATTTACGTTTAGTGTTATTATTGAAAGATATGGGTTTAGAGTCATTGTGATGTCTGTAGGTTTCATGCTTGTAGTGATGTCTCAGGTCCTTTGTGGTCCTTGCAACATTTCACTCACAGAATCCCCCTTAGGATCTCTTGTAGGGCTGGTTTAGTGGTGATGAATTCCTTCAGTTTTTGTTAGTTTGGGAAGACCTTTATCTCTCCTTCTAGTCTAAATGACAGACTTGCTGGATAAAGGATTCTCGGCTGTATATTTTTCCTGTTCATCACATTGAAGATTTCCTGCCATTCCTTTCTGGCGTGCCAAGTTTCAGTAGATAGATCTGTCACAAGTTTTATCAGTCTCCCTTTATGTTAGAGCGTGTTTATCCCTAGCTGCTTTCAGAATGTTCTCTTTATTCTTATATTTTGTCAGTTTCACTGTGATATGTCACACAGAAGATAGATTCAAGTTACTTCTGAAGGGAGTTCTCTGTGCCTCTTGGATTTCAATGCCTGTTTCTTTCCCCAGATCGGGGAAGTTCTCAACTATGATTTGTTCTAGTACATCTTCAGCCCTTTTCTCTCTCTCTCTTCCTCTTCTGGAATCCCTATTATACGGATATTGTTGTGCTTGATTGCATCACTTAGTTCTCTAATTCTCCCCTCATACTCCTGGATTTTTTTTTATCTCTCTTTTTCTCAGCTTTTTCTTTTTTCATAATTTTATCTTCGAATTCACCTATTCTCTCTTCTGCCTCTTCAATCTGAGCTGCGGTCACCTCCATTTTATTTTGCACCTCATTTATATCATTTTTTAGCTCCTCCTGACGTTTCTTGGTCCCTTGATCTCTGTAGTAATAGATTCTCTGCTGTCCTCTATACTTTTTTCAAGCCCAGCGATTAATTTTATGAGTAATATTCTAAATTCATGGTCCGTTATATTGCTTAAATCATTTTTTATCAATTCATTAGTTGTCACTACTTCCTGGAGTTTCTTTTGAGGAGAATTCTTCCATTTCATCATTTTGGTTAGTCCCTGCAGTGGCACCAAACTTCAGGGCACTTCCCCTGTGCTGTCTGGAGTAACTTGTGTTGGTGGGCAGGGCCACAGTCAGACCCGATGTGTGTCCCCAACCCACCGCTGGGGCCACAGTCAGACTGTTGTGTACCTTATCTTCCCCTCTCCCAGGGGCAGGACTCACTGTGGAGTAGTGTGGCCCCTGTCTGGGTTACTTGCACACTGCCAGCTTGTGGTGCTTCTTTGATGGGATCTGGCATATTAGCTGGGGTGGATCCGACAGGTGCACAGGGGCGGGAGGGGCAGGCTTAGCTCACTTTGCCATTGGTGGTTCCCTGTGGGAGGGGCCCTGCAGCACCAGGAGGGAGGTAGACCCATCAGAGGGATGGAACCACAGAAGTACAGCATTGGGTGTTTGCATGGTGCAAGCAAGTTCGGTGTCAGGAACTGGTTCCCTTTGGGATTTCGGCTGGGGGATGGGAGAGGGAGATGGCGCTGGCCAGCGCTTTTCTTCCCCACCAAGCTGAGCTCTGTCTTCCGGGGCTCAACAACTCTCCCTCCCGGTGTCCTTTTACCCCCCCACTCTCCGAGTAGAGCTGCTGACTTTTAACATTCCAGATGTTAAGTCCCACTGGCTGTCAGAACTCACTCCATCTAGCCCCTCCAGTTTTGCAAGTCAGACTCAGTGGCTCTGCCTTGCCAGGAAGGCTGTCCTTCCACCACCCCAGCTCCCTCCAGCCAATCTGTGTAGCACGCACTGCCTCTCTGCCCTTCCTACCCTCTTCCGTGGGCCTCTTGTCTATGTTTGGCTCTGGAGAGTCCGTTCTGCCAGTCTTCTGACAGTTTTGTGGGTTATCTAGGCAGATGTCCGTGGAATCTAAGTGATCAGGAGGACGCGGTGAGCCCAGCATCCTCCTACACTGCCATCTTCCTATTCTCAGTTTTTAAGTCTCCTATGGTCTGGCTCCCTCCTTCTCTTTTTTTTTCCTTCCCCTCCCCCATGGTCTTCTGTTAAGTTTCTCAGGATCCACATAGGAGTGAAAACATATGGCATCTGTCTTCCTCTATATGACTTATTTCACTTAGCATGACACTCTCCAGTTCCATCCACATTGCTACAAAAGGCCATATTTCATTCTTTCTCATTGCCAAGTAGTATTCCATGGTGTATATAAACCACAATTTCTTTATCCATTCATCAGTTGATGGATATTTAGGCTCTTTCCATAATTTGGCTATTGTTGAAAGACATGGCATCCATTCAGGTTTGCATCTCAGTTATAACGTTTTTAATTTTGGCCTGTATAGTTTTTAGTTCTCTTGTCTCTGCAGTAAGGGATTCTTTAGTGTCTTCTATGCTTTTTTCAAATCCAGTTAGTATCCATATAATTCTGGTTTTAAATTCAATTGTGACGTATTACTTATATCTGTATTGATTAAACACCTGACATCACTTCTTCCTGTGCTTTCTTTATGGGTGAATTCTTCTGTCTTGTCAGTTATGAGGTAAAAAAATAAAATGAAATAATAAAGAAAGCTATATCCTAGGTGTGTTTTGTTTTGCTTGTTTAGAAAAGTTTGGTTCAGGAGAGGAGTTAAGATGGCAGGAAGAAGGGTGATGCTGGGCTCTCCATCCTCATTTCTCACAGTTGTATTGCAGTCAGTTCGCTTGGAACACCCAGGAAATTGATCTGCAGACTGGCAGAAGGATCTCCATTGTTGGAGGGAGACATTGTGGAAAGTTCAAGGTGCATGGAAGTGAATTGGAGAGAAAAAGAGCAATGCCACGGAGGGAAGGGAACCCTTTCTGTGGAAAGGCAAAAGGGAGAGTGATAAACAGGCATTGAAAGCATGTGATATTGGGTTTGCACAAGAGGAAAACCTCTCTGGACCTCAGACTGTGGAGCTAGAGGTACTGAGTATGGCAGGGATTTTTTGCAAGCAGCATGTGGAGTTCAAACCCTGAGGTTTTGGAAGTGCATGACTTTCTCCAGAGTGGAACTGTGGCATGCACTCCTGTGCAGAAGGAAGGAGTTGGCCCTAGAGTGCAAATGTGGTGTAGTGATCTCTGGGGCACAATGGGAAAGCACTCTCCTTCCTGGAGTACTTTGGGCAGAGGATATATTTCCTCTCCAAGATCAAAAGACCCTGTAGGTGCCAGAAAAGGGCTTTTCTTTGGCAGGTGACAGAGGCACTCATAGAGGGCTTATTGTTGTTTTAGTGGTGGTACACTTTAAATTCTTCACACTGTGCAGGTGTAGAACTGTTTTTCTGATACAAAATACATCATACACAGCATGGAGAGGCTCTACTCAAGAGGAGGAGGGCAGTCCATTTAGTTCTGGTCCTTAAGATCTTGAGTTTTAAATCCCAGCCACACGCTGAAGAAAAAAGCACACGAGAGCTGTGGCACAGAGTCAGCTGACTGCCCTCCCTACTTTGTGAGGGCTTCCAGAACAATGGAGGGTGTGAGACACCTTATCTGGGAATGAGAGATAAGGGTGGCACCATTGTCCCCCAACACCAACATGGTAGGACTTCAGAGGGCAACACAGTGGCCCCCAGTAGAGGCAGGACCCACATACTCCAAACCTGCCTCCCCGTGCCTGGTAACTGCTTATTTACTGGGACAAGATTGACTCTGAGCCTCTTCTCCAGAAGACCATCACAGGTAGTGCACCCTATTCACCAAGTGTACTGAAAATAGAGTCCTTCAAGGCATCACTTGATGTTTTGGTGGAAATAGAACCAGTTGTTCTTTCTTTCTTTCTTTCTTTCTTTCTTTCTTCTTTCTTCTTTCTTTCTTTCTTTCTTTTTCTTCTTTCTTTTTCCTTCCTTCCTTCCTTTCTTCCTTCCTTCCTTCCTTCCTTCCTTTTCTTTCTTTCTTCCTTTCCTTCCTTCCTTTCTTCTTCTTCCTCTTCCTCTTTTTTTAATTTTTTAATCAGGTTCATAGTTTTTTGTTTGTTTGGTTTTTTTCATTTCCTTTTCTCCCTTGTTGTTTTTTCTTTTTCTTGCTTCTTTCTGTTCTTTTCTTTGGAATCAGGCTTATATTTTTTTGATTGTCTGTTTGGTTTTTTATTCATTCATTTTCCTTTTCTCTTTATTTTTGGATCAGGCTTTTTTCCCCTACTTTTTCCCGTTTTATTCAAAAAAATCAAAGAACACATAGTTAAAGTCCAAACACTCCCAACTACAAGCAAGGAGGAACTCTGCAGTGGACTGACCAGTGAGAAGGAGCAGCCAAAACACAATAGCAGATCACACACAGCATACAGCATTCAGGAAAACTTCCTAAAGTGTCAGGCCTGGACAATGTATGAAGTTTTTTAATATAGCACTGCTCTTTGGTGTAGGAAACCCAAGAAACTTTCAAAACATGCAAAAGAGGCTCTTGTGTGGCTCAGTTAATTAAGCGTCTGACTCTTGATTTTTTCCCCAAGTTATGATCTTGCAGTCATGCAATCGAGCCTCACATTAGCCTCCCCACTGGGTATGGAGCCTCCTTCACATTCACTCTCTCTTCCTCTGCCCCTTTCTTTTCTCACTCTTTCTCTCTCTCAATATAAATAAAATAAACATTCCAAACATACAGAAGACAGAAACCTAGCCAAAATCACAAGGCAAAGAATTTCTCCCCAAAAGAATAGTCAAGAATAAATCACAGCCAGATTAAGGAAAGCAATTGTTGGGATGACCACTGGGTGTTATATGTAAGTATATGTTATATGAATCAATAAATTCTACTGAAACCAATACTACACTATATGTTAATTAACCTGAATTGAAATTTTAAAAAAGGAAATTACAGCCAGGGACTTGCTGAAAACAGATATAGGCAAAATATGTGAACAAGAACTTAAAACAACAGTCATAAGACTATGAGATGAACTTGAATAAAAAGCATAGAAGACACCAGAGAAACCCTTGCTACTGAGATCAAAGACCTAAAAACTAGTCAGGCTGAGATAAAGAAGGCTATAACTGAGATGTAAAATTGACTAGAAACAGTCACAAGAAGGATTTAAAAATCAGAGAAGAGAATAAATGATAAGAAGATAAAATAATGGAAAACAAGGAAGCTGAAAAGAAGAGGGAAAGGAAACTATTGGATCATCAAAGGGGACTTAGGTAACTCAGTGATTCAATCCAGCAAAACAATATCCATATCACAGGAGTCCGAGAAGAAGAAGAGTGAGAAAAGGGGATAGAAAGTTTATTGGAACAAATTATACCTGAGAATTTCTCTAATCTGGGGAAGGAAACAGGCATTCAAGTCCAGGAGGACAGAGAACCCCCCCTCCCCCCAAAATCAACAAAAACAGGTGAACACCATGATATATCACAGTGAAACTTTCAAAATACAAAGACAAGGAGAATTCTGGAAGCAGCAGGGGACAAAAGGCTCTTAACCTACAAGTGTAGACATATAAGGTTAGTAGCAGACCTGTCCACTGAAACTTGGCAGGCCAGAAGGGAGTGGCAGGAAATATTCAACATGTTCAGTAGGGGAAAAATATGCAGCCAAGAGTTCTGTATCCAGTAAGGCTTTCATTCAGAATAGAAGGAGAGATAAAGAGTTTCCCAGAAAAACAAAACCAAACAAGTCTATGACCACTAAAGCATCCTTGCAACAAATTTTAAGTGGGACTCTTTGGGTGGAGAAAAATAAAACCCAACATAACAAAGACTACAAAGAACCAGAGAACATTACCAGAAACACCAGCTCTACAATGGCACTATATTTGTATCTTTCAATAATTGCTCTGAATGTACATGGACTAAAGGCTCCATTCAGAAGATGGAGTATCAGAATGGATTACAAAACAAGATCCATCTATATGTTGCCTACAAGAGATTCACCTTAGACCCAAAGACACCTGCAAATTGAAAGTGAGGGGATGGAGAACCATCTATCAGGCTAATGAATGTCAAAAGAAAGATGGAGTAGACAAACTTATATCATACAAGCTAGATTTTAAAACAAAGACTATAACAAGCAACAAAGAAGGGCATTATATTATAATTAAGGAGTCTATCCACCAAAATCTAACAATTGTAAACAATTATGTGTCCAGCTTGGAACACCCAAATATATAAATCAATTAATAAACATGAGAAAACTCATTGATAATTAATGCAATAATAGTAGAGGACTTTAACACCCTACTTACAATTGACAGATCATCTAAGCAGAAAATCAACAAGGAAACAATGGCTTTGAGTGACACACTGGACTGGATGGACTTAACAGATATATTCAGAACTTTTCATCCTAAAGCAACAGAATACACATTCTTCTGGAGTGCACATGAACATTTTCCAGAATAGATTGCACACTTGGTCACAAATCAGCTCTCAATAGGTAGGAAAAGGTTGAGATCATACCATGCATATTTTCAAATCACAATGGTATGAAGCTTGAAATCGCCACACACACAAAATTGGAAAGCTTAAAAATACATGGAGGTTAAAAATCATCCTACTAAAGAATGAATGGCTCAATCAGGAAATTAAGGAATAAATAAAAAATACATGTAAGTCAATTAAAATGGAAACACTACAGTCTGGAACCTTTTGGGATGCAAGAAAGACAGTCCCAAGAGGAAAGTATATTATGATTCAGGCCTATCTCAAGAAGCAAGAAAGGTCCCCAATACACAATCTAACCTTATACTTAAAGGATCTAGAAAAGGAACAGCAAATAAAGCACAAAGTCAGCAGAAGAAAAGGAATATTAAAGATTAGAGCAGAAATAAATGATCTAGAAACCATAAAATACATTAAAACATATCAATAAAACCAAGAGCTGGTTCATTGAAAGAGTAAACAAAATTGACAATACCCTAACTAGACTTCTCAAAAAGAAAAGAGAAAGGACACAAATAGATAAAATCACAAATGAAAGAGGCAAGATCACAACCAACACCACAGAAATACAGAAATTATAAGAGAATACCATGAAAAAGTATATGCTAACATAGTAGGCAATCTCAAAGAAATGTACAAATTCCTAGACACTCACAAACTACCAAAATTGAAATAGGAAGAAACTGAAAATTTGAACAGACCCATAAAGAAATTGAGTCACCATACAAAAATCTTCCAGCAAACAAAATTCCTGGTCCAGATGGCTTCCCAGGGGACTTGTACCAGACATTTAAGGAAGAGTTAATACCTATTCTCAAACTGTTCCAAAAGATACAAATGGAAATAAAACTTTCAAGCTTATTCTATGAGGCCAGAATTACCTTGATTCCAAAACCAGACAAAGACCTCACTAAAAAAAGAATTAAAAGCCAATTCCCTGATGACCCTGGATGCAAAAATTCCCAAAAGGTACTAGAAAATAGAATCCAACAGTACATTAAATGAATTATTCACCATAATCAAGTGGAACTTATTCCTGGGCTGTAGGGATGGCTCAATATTCACAAATCAATCAACGTGATACACCACATCAATAAAAGAAAGGATAAGAACCATATGAGTCTCTCAATAGATGCAAAAACAAATGCATTTGACAAATTACAGTATCCATTGTTGATTAAAAAAAAAACCTCAACAAAGTAGGGATAGATGGAACATCTTAACATCACAAAGACCATATACAAAAGACCCACAGCTAATATCATCCTCAATGGGGAGAAAAACTGAGAGCCTTTCCCTTACAATCATGAACAAGGCAAGGTTATCAACTTTCACCATTACTATTTAACATAGTACTGGAAGTCTTGGCCTCAGCATTCAGACAACAAAAAGAAATAAAAGGCATCCAAATTGGAAAGGAAGAAGTGAAACTTTCAGTATTTGAAGAGGACAGGATAATCTATGTGAAAAACCTGAAAGCCTACCCCGCAAAATTGCATGAGCTAATAGATAAATTCAGCAAAGTCGCAGGGTAAAAAATCAACATGCAGAAATCTGTTGCATTTTTATACACAAATAATGAAGTGACAGAAAAAGAAATCAAGGAATAGACTCCATATACAATTGTACCATGAATAAGATAACTAGAAATAAACCTAAGAGGTAAAAGATCTGTACTGATAACTCTAGAAGAATTATGAAAGAAATATAGATGGACACAAAGAAATGGGAAAACATTTCATGCTTATGGATTGGAAGAACAAACACTGTTAAAATGTCTATATCACCCAAAGTAATCTACACATTTAATGCAATACCTATCAAAATACCACCAGCATTCTTTGCAGAGCTAGAACAAACAATCCTAAAATCTGTATGGAAACAAAAAATACCCCAAATAGCCAAAGCAATCCTGCAAGAGAGAAACAAAACTACAGGCATCGTGATTCCTGATATCAAGCTATATTACAAAGCTGTAGTCAAGAGAGTATGGTACTGGTACAAAAACAGACACATAAATCCATGGAACAGAATAGAAAACCCAGAAATGGACCCACAACTAAATGCTCAACTCATCTCTGACAAAGCAGGAAAAAAGATACAAAAAAACAGTCTCTTTAACAAATGCTGTTGGGAAAAATGACAGTTACATGCAAAAGAATGAAACTGGACCACTTTCTTACAATATACACACACAAAAATATTCAAAACTGGATGAACTACCTAATGTGAGACAGGGAACCATCAAACTCCTAGAGCAGAAAACAGGCAGGAACCTCTTTCACCGCAGCCAGAACAACTTCTTACTAGACACGTCACTGAAGACAAGGGAAACAAAAGCAAACATGAACAATTAGGACTTAATCAAGATAAAAAGTTTCTGCACAGTGAAGGAAACAATCAACAAAACTAAAAGGCAGCCTATGGAATGGGAGAAGATATTTGCAAACGACATATCTGATAAAGGGTTAGTTTGCAAATCCATAAAGAAGTTATCATCAAATTTAAGACCCAAAAAACTAAAATTCCAGGTAAAAAATGGGTAGACCACATGAATAGACACTTTTCCAAAAAAAAAAATCCAGATGACTAACAGACACAAGAAAAGATGCTCATCATCACTCATCATCAGGGAAATACAAATCAAAACCACAATGAGATACCACCTCACACTTGTCAGAATGGCTAACATTAACAACACAAGAAACAACACTGTTGGTGAGGATGCAGAGAAAGGGGAACCCTCTTGCACTGTTGGTGGGAATGAAACTGGTGTAGCCACTCTGGAGAACAGTATGGAGGTTCCTCAAAAAACTAAAAATAGAATTACCCTATGATCCAGAAATTGCACTATTAGGTATTTACCCAAAGCATACAAAAATACAGATTCTAGGGGTGCCTGGGTGGCTCAGTCAGTTAAGCATCCAACTTCAGCTCAGGTCATGATCTCACAGTTCATGAGTTCGAGCCCCTCTTTGGGCTCTGTGCTAACAGCTCAGAGCCTGGACCCTGCTTCGGATTCTGTGTCTCCCTCTCTCTCTGCCCTTCCCCTGCTTGCACGCATGCTCTCTCTCTCTCTTTCTCTCTCTGTCTCAAAATAAATAAACATTAAAAAATTTCAAATACAGATTCTAAGGGGTGCAGGCACCCCAATGTTTATAGCAGCATTATCAATAGGGAAAGAGTCCAAATGTCTATTCTGATGAAAGGATTAAGATGTGGCATATATATACACTGGAATACTAATCAGCCATTAAAAAAAATGAAATAGTGCCTTTTGCAACAACATGGATGGAGCTAGAATGTGCTATACTAAGCTCAAGTCAGTCAGAGAAATAAATGCCGTATGATTTCACTCATATGTGGAATTTAAGAAACAAAACGGATAAACATATAGGAAGCAGGGAGATGGGAAGAAGAGACAGGGAAACCACAAGAGAAGGAAACAAATCACTCTATCCTTTAATAATAGAAAACAAACTGAGGGTTGATGGAGGGAGGTGGATGGAAGATGGGCTAGAGGGTGCTGTATGTAAGTGATGAATCCCTGAATTCTACTCCTGAAACCAATATTACACTGTATATTTACTAACTAAAATTTCAATTAAAAATAAATATATGAACAATAAGAAGGAGAGAATCTTGATTCAAAAAATAAGCAAAAATGGGGGTGCCTGGGTGGCTCAGTCTTTTAAGTGTCCGAGTTTGGTTCAGGTCATGATCTTGCAGTTCATGGGTTTGAGCCCCATGTAGGACTCTGTCTGACAACACGGATCCTGGAGCTTGCTTCAGATTCTGTGTGTGTTTCTCTCTCTGCCCCTCTCCCACTCACACTCTGTCTCTCTCTCTCTCAAAAATAAACATTAAAAAATTTTAATAAGTAAAAATAATAAAATGTAAAATAAAATAAAGTAAAAAATAAATAATAAAATAAAATTTAAAATGAAAATAAATTGCTTTCTCTGTATCCAAAAAAAAAAAATCCCCAAGGAAAACCAGATCCTGTTTCCCCTAGAACTGAAGATTTGCAGCACTCTAGAATCAGTAGAGTTGGTGCATAGGAGGGATTTATCCTAGTCCTCTGGGGGAGGGCCCTGCTGCTCTGATTCTCAGGTGGACTTGCCCTAGAGGAGATGCACTTGCAGGGTGCTTCCAGTGGTGTTTGGTGAAAGTAGCTGTGGCTTCCACTTTGTGGCACTGTTTTGCTCACTGAACTGGATCAGTGTTGTTGGGGGTGGGGGTAGTGAAAGGCTTAGCCTAGTTCTCTTGTCTCTGGAGCAGGGAGCTCTTACCTGCCACTCCTCAGGAAGACCTCACAGATGAGCAATCATCTTTCCTGTGTCCCCAGCTTCCATCAGATCCCCACCCTCACCCTGTCTGTGTCTGAGCTGTCAGCCTGCCAGGCAGCAAGCACTCCTGTATTTTATCTCAGGCGTGGCTGTGATTCTAAACTCCAAACATCAGAGACACTTGTGGCGAGGACCCATGCTGATCCTCTGGGGAGGGTCTTGCTGCACTGTGGCCAGTGCAGTCTTGTCCAAAACTATGGTCACACAACCATCCTCCAGTTCGGAGTTTATGGTACATAGCAGCACAAAACTGGTGCCAAGGCTGCTGTCCTCAGCCAGCATCATTGTTATGCTATTGAACGGGGCAGCTCAATGGCATCCACAGGGTCTTTTGTGCACAGAAAGGCCAAATCACCTCTACCAAATGCACTCTAAACAGGGGAACTTTTTCCTCCCCATGCAACCCTCAGACCATGCTGTCCACTCCTGTGTCTCTGCCCTCCTTCCCCACTGGAGCACTGCTGAGCCCACTGGGTGCGACCCTTCTGATGGTGCTGACTGCAGAAACTTCAGACTCTGCACTCTACTGTTTATAAAACTCTTGTAGTATTTAAACCCTCTCCTTTTCCCAGTCAGTGGTTTGGGGTTTTTTTTTGTGCAATCCCCTGCGTTTGTTTTCACACTTGTTTTCACTCTTTCTCTCTTGCTCCTCTCTCCATGATGACAGGAAGTTTCTTAGCTAATTCTATGTTGGTAATTATTTTGCAATATATAAATGTATCAAATCAACACATTGCACACCTTAAATTTACATAATGTTCTATGTTAACTATATCTCAACAAAGATGAAAAAATGGTAGACTTTGGTGTCTATTTCCTAATACTGAAGAGGTCAACACTTTTACTGAACATTGTACTAAAAGTCCTAGTCAACTCAGTAAGGCAAGGAAATAAAATAGAAGTAAACTGTTTTGAATCAGAGATGATATGGTCACATACCTAGTAAATCCAAATAAATCTACAAAAAAATCTACTTCAACTTATTAATAAATTTAACAAGTTTTATAAAAGTGACAAAATACAGAATCATTGCGTAAAAATTATTGCACTGTATATTACTAGTAGTGATCAAATGGAAACTGACATTTTTAAAAAGGCAATTTGCATTAACATCAAAATAGTGTAACAAATAAAAAAAAAAGGAAAGCCAAAGTATACTTATAAGTCTTTAGTAACTCTGACTTATGAAAACTGTGCTACATAAATTTGGAAATTCTGTTTTACATAAAAATGGATCTGAAAGAGGAAAGTAATTTTAATCATAAAATTAAAGGATATATGTGAAACACACTATTTTATAAAACTGTTATACAAAGAGCAAATGTATTCCTTATATTATTAAATTATATCTTGTTCTATACCATTAGAAAAGAAATTGTTTAAATACACAGTTTATTTAAGGTAAACCTTTATAATCTCTAAAAGAAACTATGGACTGTCACATTATTACCAGAAAGTCCATTCTAATGTGCAATAGAATGATAATTTTTACAAAGTTAATGTTATTATTTTTTATACATGTCTCAACTTTGCTGACACCAGTTTTAATAACATTAGATTGTGTTGAAAGAGTAAGAAGATGAAAGTCCCTTAGCAGTATAATCCAGCATTTGAAAGCACTAATAAATTACATTGTCTATCTTCTGAAGATTAATGATCTAGATTAAACTATCCATACCTATAATACAGCTAATGTATTGTTAACGTATTCATTTATCAAATAAACAGGTGCCAGCCACTGTGTGGTGGGGCAATGCAAAAGTGAGCAAAATGCAAAAGTGAGGGGAGAAAAAGACCCTAGTCCTAGTAGAGTTTCTATAAAAGTTCATATAGAAGATTTCTTTCCTCCCCCAAATTATAAAATCTGTAAGATGATTTAATATCATATTCAAAAATCCTATGGATGTGGGATGCCTGGGAGGCTCAGTTGTTTGAGCATCCAGCTCTTGATTTTGGCTTGGGTCATGATATCAGGGTCATGGGATCAAGCCCTACATTGGGCTTAGCGCTAAACGTGGAGCCTGCTTAAGATTTTCTTTCTCCCTCTTTCCATCTCCTCACTCGTGCACTCTCTTTTTTTCTGTTTCTAAAAAAATAATAATAAAATAAATAAAAATAAAACAAAAATCCTGTGGATGTACCTCCCTTTCCCCATATTTTTAAATAAACTTTTCAATAAGTAAATATAACCAGAGATAATTTTATTCTGAAGCTAAATTATAATACCCTGATATCCTTTTAAAAAGAAAAAAGTTCTGTCTTCGAAATTATGCAGTAATAAAATTACAACAGAAACAAATATTCTTTTAGGAACATGAGAAAAATATCATGCACTATGCCAGATGTTGTTGAAATAAACATATAAATGCCCTCAAAGGTAGCATTTTTATTTTTGAGAAAGAGAGAGAGAGCACACGAGCAAGGGAAGGGCAGAGGAAGAGAGAGAACTTTAAGACTAAATAGGGCTCAACTTCAAGACCCTGAGAACATGACCTGAGCCAAAATCAAGAGTCAGTTAACCAACTTAGCAACACAGGCACCCCTCAAATGTAGCATTTTAACAGAATGAGTCATGGTGAAGGCTAGCTAAACAAATATCAGAATATTCAGTTAGAAAGAAAATTTTGAATTAGCAAAAAAAAAAATCCAACTTATTTCCTAAAAGCTTGGTAACTTTAGTTTTAATATATACATAAAATCTATAGATCATCATCCAAATATTACTTATGATGCTCCATTGTTCTCTGGCTCTACCCAACTTCTAAAACTATTATTCTAATAGTTTTACAAGGTCTGACCTCAAAGCATAGAAGTTCTAACAAAACTCAGTCTTTTATTGTAACAACTATCAAGAAATTATTATCAATAGAATTTAGTAAGGAAGTGAGCATAAGATTAGATTTTTATACATATGGCTTGCCGGAAGCCAAGCTATCCAACCAGCCTGATGGCAGGGCCCAGGCGGTGGACAGATAGGGACCGTCCCCATCTTAATCTAAATACCTCTTAATTCTAAAATGCCTCCAGGGGCCAAGTGGGCCTAGGGGTTGGAGTAACTTGTGCCC
Source organism: Acinonyx jubatus (assembly GCF_027475565.1). Lineage (NCBI taxonomy): Eukaryota > Metazoa > Chordata > Mammalia > Carnivora > Felidae > Acinonyx > Acinonyx jubatus. Next base: position 20,006,212 of record NC_069398.1, read on the forward strand.
ATAGATACACTCCTTTGTTGCTGGAGTGGGGGTTTTAAATCCATTTGTCCCTCCTTGGCTGGGAAATGTATGAGGCTATCCTTTCTTTAGGTAGAAGAGTCTTTATAGGGGGTGGCAAGGGCTAAATGTAGGACTGCACAATTTCCTTGAGGAACCTTATTGCTTTGCCAAGGGTTCTTTTCCCAGGGGCCTGTCAAGGGCAATTCCCCAACAGACAATTCCCCAGGTACTTTATTAAGGCCAAATTACATAAAAGCGGGAGTACAAATGGATTTGAAAGCCCCACTCTGGCAACAAAGGAGTGTATCTATGGGCACAATTTGCTCTAACCCCTAGGCCCACTGGCCCCCAGGAGGCATTCCAGATGATGATTGAACCTAGTCGGTTAAAGTACAAAATGGTTCATTATTTCCTAGGTGCATTGTCTCTCTGAGAATGTATATGGCCTGGGTTCCTAAGGCCTTTTTGGCCCCCTCCTGGCACCTCGGACTAAGGAGAACACTTTTGTTCCTCAAACAACAAATGGTTCAGTGAAACAACTAAGAGGTCATGTTCCTGTAACTGTTCCACTTGAGGTGTTGAGAGATAGATGACCTTTCATGAAAACAGCAAAGCAAATGCTTTATAGATTATAGATAAACGTAGATACATAATGAAAATAATGTAAGAAATTAGTCAATAAGCAAAGGGCAGGAGGGAATGTTATGAAAAAATAACCATGTTATTCCTTAAAAGGTGATTACACATAGGAACATTTTTAGAATTAGGTAATGCTAGAAAACATAGATGATGCACGCTACAAGGAAATTGCTAACAAATATAATGCCACATTTGCCACAATAAAGCAGCCAGTTCAACACACTGCTGTTGTCTGTGTCCATTTTTATTTTTGATTTATTTTTTTTCATTTTTTTTTTGCCAATGCTGTTCAGCCTTCAGGAACCCCTGGACCTGCTGGAGCTTGACTCTGGCAATGGCTCATGAACAAATCCCCTATATATATATAGTTGTTATAGTTTTATAGTTATAGTTATATAGTTATAGTTATAGTTGTTATAGTTATAGTTATAGTTATAGTTATATTTGTGCACTGGAGCCATAGCCAGAGCTATGGTATTAAAAAACAAACAAACAACAAAAACAGCTAATCAACACTACTTACAGTATGCTATGTATTTCTTTGATTTTTTTCATTTTAGCAAATATTTGAGTGGAAACTCTGTGTTAGTTTTTGTTAAAAACACTGAAGACACACAATCAAATATGATGGTCAGGGTACCTGCTCTTGGGAAGTTCACATTCTAATTGGGGAAGAGTTAAGTGCGTTAAAGATAATCTCACAGAAAGATAGACTTGAGAGCGATAGGGCTCTATAATACACAGAATGGTAAGAGAGGGCTATTTCTTACGATCTTTCTCCTTCTTTATATTGGTGCACACCTGAGTCTGTAATGTTCCAGAAACAGCCTTCAATTTATAAAAATCCATTATGTCTTCTTCCAATTGTTTTCTCTTGTCCTCAAGTTTCATTGTCTCCTCTTGTTGGACTCGTTTAAGATGCTCAAACTTTTCCTGTAGCTGTAAAACAAATGCACAGCTGTGACACAAAGCAAACTATGGTAGCACATTCCCAGGGACATGATGGTGTTTTCTATTGGCTATCAAACATAACCTAATCATTAGAATAGAGCATGATCTTAGTAACAGTTTCTAAATTTCATGTTTAAAGTAGAAAATCAGATATGAAATTTCTTTCTTAATTTTAATTTTAAATGTGTCCCCATTGAGCCAAATGTAATAAGATGCAAAATTATGAAAAACACTCAATTTAAAAATTTTTACTAATGTATTATTTTTTACTCTATATTTTTCCACTAATCTCTCTGAGTAAAAAATGATAGGTCCATGTCCTGTAAAGATACATATATTAAAATATGACATGGATTATAAATTTTTGTTGATACTTTAATTGATAGTCATTTCAAAAGAAAGTCTGATAATTTCCTTGTTAAGTAAGATTAGTACAATTATAGGAAGAAAAAACCTCATTAAGTTACTTGTTATTTACTACTGAGATCTTTAATCTGTGGGATTTAAGCCAAATTAATCATAAGAAAGAGATAGTACCACCTTAGTTTCCATTAGAGACAGGCCTGGGTCTTTAGTAAGACATTATTCAACATAAGGATTGCTTGTGTGCATCAGAGAAGGTATGATTTTTTTGAATTTTTGCTAATCCAAAAAAATTATAAAAGACCAACTAATTTTCAGTTTAACTTTTTGAAAAATAGTCTAGGGGTTTAAACTGCCACAATATTAATTAGCTGCCTTATATGGCTGTGAAGAATACAAGCACGGTGTTGATATTAGTGGTTCTAACCCTAGCTACCCATTAGAATCATTCAGTAAGTTTGTAAATCTCCTAATGCACAGGCTACCCACAGATCAATTGCATCACGCTATCTGGAAATGAAACCTGAGCATCAGTCCTTTTAGAAAATCCCCAGGTAATTTTAGTGTGCAGCAAAGTTTGAGATCCATGGTCTTTCTTTCTTTCTTTCTTAGAGGCAGAGAGTGAGTGGGGGAGGGGCAGAGAGGGAGAAAGAGAATCTCAAGCAGGCTCCATGCTGTAAGCATGGAACCCAATGTGGAGCTTGATCTCATGAACTGTGAGATCGTGACTTGAGCTGAAATCAAGAGTCTGATGCTTAACCGACTGAGCTACCCAAGTGTCCCAAATCCATGATGGTTTTTTTAAAAAATTTTTGTTAATGTTTATTTATTTTTGAGAGATAGAGTAGGGGAGGGGCAGGGAAAGAGGGAGACACAGAATCTGAAGCAGGCTTCAGGCTCTGAGCTGTCAGCACAGCTGACATGGGGCTTGAACCCATGAGCCATGAGATCATGACCTGAGCTGAAGTCAGATGCTTAATCAACTGAGCCACACAGGCGCCCATAAGTAAAGATTACATTCCCTCTGCTGAAGTCAGATAGAATTATATTTTCATGCCTGAGAAGGAAATGAATACTGACACACAGTTGAAAAGACTGGGGATGTGAGAGTGTGGTATCTATAAATGATGGCAAAAATCAGTGAGAAAACTCACTTAAAGATGGGAAGGTGAGACTTGGAAGGAAGATGGCAGTGGAGTAGGAGGAACTGAGGCTCGCCTTCTCCTACAAATACAACTAATTAACTATCCAATCATCCTAAATGTGCCAGAAATAAACCTGAAGACTGACAGAACAAACTCCACAACTAAAGCGAGAGAAGAGGCCACATCAAAGAAGATGGTAAGTGTGGAGATGTGATTTAGAGGAGAAATGGATATCAGGTGCTGTGAAGGGGTGGTAGCTGTTGGTCATGGAAAAGGGAGAGAGCGAGGGGAGCACATGGAGGAATGCGCAAGAAGAATGTTTCCTCAAAGCCATTGGCTTGGAAAATAAAATGGGTTGAACTATGTGAGTTCTTACAACTTGTGAGGCTTAAAGCCTGGAGTTTTCAAGATCAGGAAGTTTGGCTCAGATAGAGCCCTGAAAGCACTGCCCTGCTCCTGGAGAGAAGACAGGCAAAGAACACAGGGGCAGATGGCATGGAAACAGTGATCTGAAGAACACCTGGGGCACATAATTGGAAAGATTATTTGTCCTTCTTAGAGTTTCTCTGAGAGACAGCATTCACTGACACATCTCTCCAGGAACAAAGGAGCTGACTGGCACCATTTCCCTTCCCCATCCTTCAGCAAAACACAGAGTCACCTGCTGGAAGCAGTGCAGCACTGACACTGGCTGCCTAACTTCATATACCAAGCCCCATGCATTCTGGCAGGACTGCCTTCTCAGTCAAGCTTGCCTCAGTCCCAGTGTGGCAGGCCCCTCTCTCAGAACACCAGCACAAACGTCTTCCCAGACCACATCTCCTGACCAAGGAGTACTGTAGGGTCTCACTTCTAGCGGAACTGGTGTCAGGTCTCATTTCATTTCACAAGCAGACCAGAGTATATCTAGTTAAAACTCACCACATTCAGGCCTGAGACCAAACATTACCCACTGCAGGCAAGGAGAGCCTCTGCAGATGAGTAGCCTGAAGTATAGAGCAGCCAGAAAACAACAGCAGAGTGCACACAGTACACACTGCAGATACTTCAGGAAGTACCAGGCCTGAGCACTACCTGACCTCTTCTTTATTAGGCCATTACTTTCAGGAGGAAGAGACATAACTGGCTTTTCTAACACAGAGAAGAAAGGAGAGACTTAGACAAAATGCCAAAACAGAGTGATTTATCCCAAATGAAAGAACAATATAAAGCCAAATCAGAGAGCTAAGCAAAACAGATATAGGTAACATGCCTGATGGAAACTTTAAAGAAACAATCATAAGGAAAAGAATAGAAGACACCAATGAGACCCTTACCACAGAGATAAGAGAGTTAAAAAGAACCAATCAGAGATGAAGATTGAAATAAACACGATGGAAAACAAGCTTGATGCAATGAAGAGCAGACTGAAAGAAGCAGTGGAATAATATAGTGTCCTAGAAGGGAGCGTAATGGAAAATAAAGAAGCTGAAGAAAAGAAAGAATTATGCAACACAAGAATAGAATCAAGGAACTCAATGAATCCATCAAATGTAATAACATTCATATTATGAAAGATATGAATCTATTTCATCAGCATTGTATAGTTTCTCTTCTTATAGAAGAAAAGAAACAATGGGGGTGGGGTTAGAAAATTTATGTGAGGAAATAATAGCTGAAAATTTCCCTAATCTGGGGAAGGAAACAAATATCTAGATCCAAGAGGCACACAGAACTCCCATCAAAATCAACAAAAGCAACTTAACACCAAGACATATTGTAATTAAATTTGTAAAATATAGAGATAGAGAAAACATCTTACAAGCAGAAGTCTTTAAATTACAAGGGAAGACCCATAAGGCTAGCTGGATTTTTCTCAATAAAAACTTGGCAAGCCAGAAGGAAGTGGCATGATATATTGAAAGTGATAAATGGGAAAAATCTCTGGCTAAGGATACTCTATCCAGAAAAGCTTTCATTTAGAGTAGAGAAAGAGATAAGAAGTTTCCCAGCAAACAAACCCAAAGGAGTTCATGACCACTAAAATAGCCCCACAATAAATATTAAATGGGACTCTTTGAATGGAAAGGAGGGACCAAAAGTGACAAAGAAGAAAGAATCAGAAAAAAATCTTCAGAAACAGTAACAAAACAAGTAATGAAATGGCACTGACTACACATCTATCAATAACTACTTTGAATGTAAATTAACTAAGCATTCCAATCAAAAGCTACAGGGTGACGGATAAAAAAAAAACAAGACCCATCTATGTGCTGCCTTCAAAAGACTCATTTTCAACTTAAAGACACATACAGATTGAAAGCAAGGAGATGGAGAAATATCTTTCATGCAAATGGATGTCAAAGAAAGCCAGAGTAGCAACACTTGTATCATACAAAATAGACTTAAAACAAAGGTTATAACAAGAGATGAAAGAAGGCACAATATCAAAATACAGAGGACATTCCAAATATAATATCTAACAGTTGTAAATATTTATACACCCGACATGATAGCCCCCAAATATATTAAAAATTGAAACAAACATAAAGGTACTCATTGATAATAATACAATAATAGTAGGGGACTTTAACACCCCACTTTATACCATTCACCTACTGAAAGACATCTCAGTTTTTCCAAGTTTTGGCAATAATGAATACATCTCTTTTAAACATCTGTGTATAGGTTTTTGTGTGGACATAAGTTTCATTTCCTCTAGGTAAATACCAAGGAGCACAATTGTTGAATTGTATTCGAAAGGGCATGACTAATTTTTTAAGAAAACACCAAACTCTTTCAAAGTACATGAAAACGTATGAAAAAACAAGAGTCCAAAACATCTGGAATGCAGCATAAGCAGAACCAGAGGGCTGTTTATAGCAATATAGGCCTACCTCAAGAGAAAGAAAAATCTAAGCAACCTAACCTTACACTAAAGAAACTAGAGGGGCACCTGGGTGGCGCAGTCGGTTAAGCGTCCGACTTCAGCCAGGTCACGATCTCGCAGTCCGTGAGTTCGAGCCCCGCGTCAGGCTCTGGGCTAATGGCTCAGAGCCTGGAGCCTGTTTCCGATTCTGTGTCTCCCTACCTCTCTTCATGCTCTGTCTCTCTCTGTCCCAAAAATAAATAAACGTTGAAAAAAACAATTTAAAAAAATAAAAAATAAAAATAAAATTAAAAAAAAAAGAAACTAGAAACACAACCACAAACAAAACCCCAAACCAGCAGAAGGAAGGAAATAATCAAGATTATAACAAAAATAAATGATATAGAAACTAAAACCAAAACAAAACAGGTCATAGCAATGAAACCGGGAACTTGTTCTTTGAAAAAAAAATAATAAAATTGATAACCCCCTAGCCAGAATATCAAAAAGAAAAGAGAGAGGAAAGGACTCATAAATAAAATCACAAATGAGACAGGAGGAATAACAACCAACACCACAGAAACACAAACAATTACAAAAGAATATTATGAAAAATTATATGCCAACAAATAGGATAATTTGGAAGAAATGGATAAATTGCTTAACATATTAACCACCAAAGCTGAAACAGCAAGAAATAGGAAACTTGAACACATCGATAGCCAGCATAGAAATTGTATCAGTAATCAGAAACCTCCCAGCAAACAAAAGTCAAGGGCCAAATGGCTTCACAGGGGAATTCTAGCAAACATTTTTTTTTTTAATTTTAAAAAAAATTTTTTTCACTTTTTTAAATTATTTTTATTTTTGAGACAGAGAGAGACAGAGCATGAACAGGGGAGGGGCAGAGAGAGAAGGAGACACAGAATCTGAAACAGGCTCCAGGCTCTGAGCTGTCAGCACAGAGCCCGATGCGGGGCTCGAACTCACGGACCGTGAGATCATGACCTGAGCCAAAGTCGGACGCTTAACTGAACGAGCCACCCAGGCGCCCCCTAGCAAACATTTTAAAAAGAGTTAATACCTATTCTTCTCAAACTAGTCCAAAAGAGTAGAAATGGAAAGAAAACTTCCAAACTCATTCTATGAGGCCACTGATTACCCTGATTCCAAAACCAGACAAAGACTCCACTAAAAAAGAGATCCACAGGCCAGTATCTCTGATGGTTGCAAAATTTCTCAAAAAAATATTGTTAACTCCAATCCAACAATACATTAAAGAATAATTCACCATGATCAAGTGGGATTTTACCTGGAGTAATGGTGGTTCAATATTTGAAAGTCAATCAATGTGACACATTATATTAATAAAAGAAAAGATAACCATATGATCCTACCAGTAGATGTAGAAAAAGAATTTGACAAAGTACCATTCGTTCTTGATGAAAACCCTCAACAAAATAGGCATAGAGGGTATAAACTTCAACATAATAATGGCCATATAAGAAAAAAATGTACAGCTAACATTTTCCTTAAAGGGGAAAAACTGAGAGTTTTTCCCCTAAAGTCAGGAACAAGACAAGGATGTACTTACTCTCTCCCCTTGTATTCAACATAGTGCTGGAATTCCTAGCTACAGCAATCAGATAACAAAAAGAAATAAAAAAGAATTCAAATCAGCAAGGAAGAAGTCAAATTTTCACTAAATGCAGACTGCATGAAGCTCTAGAAAACCCAAAAGACTCCACGAAAAAAACCTGCTAAGATGAATAAACGAATAAATGAATTTAGTAAAGTTGCAGAATAGAAAATCAACATACACAAATCTATTGCACTTATACACAAATAATAAAACAGCAGAAAGAAATTAAAGAAAACAATCCCATTTATAATTGCACCAAAATAATAAGATACCTAGCAATAAACCTAAACAAAGAAGTAAAACAATTGTATTCTGAAAACTAATGCTGATGAAAGAAATTGAAGATAATATCAATAACTAGATTGGAAGAACAAATGTTAAAATGTTTATACTACCCAAAGCAATCTACACAGTAATGCAATCCCTATTAAAATACCAACAGCTTTTTTCATAGATAGAACTAACAATCCTAAAATTTGTATGGAACCACAAAAGACACCAAACAGCCAAGGCAATCTTGAAAAAGAAAAGGAAAGCTGGAGATACCACAATTCCAGATTTCAAGTTAAATTACATATCTGCAGTGATCAAAATGCTTTGTTACTGGCACAAAATAGATACATATATTAAGAGAACAGAATAGAAAACCTAGAAATAAACCCCCAACCATATGGCGAATTAATCTTCAACAAAGCAGGAAAGAATATCCAGTGGAAAAAGATAGTCTTTTCAACAAATGGTGTTGGGAAGACAGGACAGCAACATGAAAATGAATGAAAAGGAACCACTTTCTTACACCATACACACAAAACAGTTCAAAATGGATTAAAGACCTAAATGTGAGACCAAAAACCATAAAAATTTGAGAAAAGAACATAAGAAGTAATCTCTTTGACATCAGCCATAACAACTTTTTTCTAGATATGTCTCCTGAAGCATTGGAAACAAAAGCAACAATAAACTCTCGGGACTTCGTCAAGATAAAAAGATCCTGCACAGTGAAGGAAACAATCAACAAAATTCAAAGGCAACTTAAGGAATGAGAGAAGATATTTGCAAATGACAAATCTAAATGGTTACTATCCAAATTATATAAAGGAATTATAAACCTCAACATCCCCCCCCCAAAAAAAACAATCCAATTAAAAATTGGGCAGAAGACATGAACAGACATTTCTCCCAAGAAAGCATGCAGATGGCGAACAGACAAGTGACAAGATGATCATCACTTACCATCAGGGAAGTGCAAGTAGAAACTACAATGAGATATCACCTCACACCTGTCAGAATGGCTAAAATCAACAACCCAAGAAACAACAGGTGTTAGTAAGGACGTGGAGAAATAAAAATCTTCATGCACTGTGCAAAGGTGCAGCCATTCTGGAGTACAGAATGGATTTCCTAAAAAAGTTAAAAAAAAAAATACCGTGTGATCCAACAATTGCACTACTGATTTTTACCTGAAGAATACAAGAACACTAATTCAAAAGGATACATACAGCAGCATTATTTACTATAAGTAATATATGAATGCAGTCCATGAGCCCATTCACTGATGAATAAATAAAGATGGGGTATCTATATTGCAATGGAATACCATTCTGCTGTGAAAAAGAATGAAATCTTGCCATTTGCAATGACATGGATGTAGCTAGAGACTACAACTAAGCAAAGTAAGTCAGTCAGAGAATGCCAAATACCATATGATTTCACTCATATGTGCAATTTGTTAAAAAAGAAACAAGTACGCACAGAGTTCAAGAAACAGACTCTTATTGCAGAGAGCAACTGATAGAGACAGGAGGGTGTGGGGGATTTGTTAAAGAGGTGATTGGGGATAGGGAGTGCACTGTGATGAACAAGTGTGCTTCACTTATGGGAAGCAAACAGGCGGGGAATCCAGATGTCGACAAACTTCTCCATCACCTAAGTTAAAAGGGTTGGAAATGCTTGCGGGGCCTCACAGTAACACGCCTCATGTTCATCACCCAGAAGCAAGGCTGTGCGGTAACCGGCCTCAATTGGTCTCAGTGGACTCCTAGAGGTCAGAAGTGTGGGAGTAGGTGTCCCGGGCCTAGGCGTGAGACTGTCCTACGCTCATCTGGAGAAACCACGATATGGTGAATCCACCTGTTCCACGGACGGACACCTCGTTTCACAAGGTCAAGGGGGTGGGAAAACCTCGGTGGGGCAATACGAAGATAGGACCGGATGCAGAACTCGCTCGAAAGGCACTATGGGCAACACTTCTCCGACAACCCATCTTGCTTCCCTCGTGTCAGCAGTGTCTGTAGCGGCCCGCAGGGCATGGAGCTGTCCGGCCAGTGCCGTCTCCGCGCCCCTCGGAAGCATCAAGGTGGGGACACCGTCTAGCCCCTGATATCTGGTGTGTCGCCAAGGTACATAAGTGTTGGGAAACTGATGCTGGCCGACAAGGAAAGCTCCCTGGGCTGATGTGCAGGAAAGGACACCGTGGGAGTGTGCTCGTGGGGCGGTGGCGGAGTGGGGCGAGAAGACCCCTCTTGGAACGAACATCTCGTTTCCCACAGTTAGAAGCCTCGGAACCACCGAGCCGGGGGTGCTGAACGCGACGGGTCCACCATGGGAGGCTGTGTGGAACCACGGCGCGGCGATACCCTTTCCACACCTGATGGGGTTTCACCCAGTGACCAGTGTCTGGGAAACGAGGCGCGGCCTGTGCGGAGAGTGCCACACACTCCTGTGGGGAAACAACACTGGGCTGCAAGCCTTGCTGTGACGACGCTCTCGTTTCCCGGAGCTAGACGTGTGTGCAAAGCTGTGCGGAGCCAGGCTGCAAAGAGAGCCACCGAGTGAACCCTGTGGCCCCGCACGGTGGGGAAGCCTTGTTTCAGCTCAGCAAGCCCTGGTTTCACCAGGGTGGCAGGCTTTGAAAAGCCCCGCGGGCAACTCGCAGGGCAGTGCCACGGACTCCACTCTGGGAAACCTCCGTGTGGGAGCAGCGTCTTTCGTTCTACCTTCACGAAGGAAGAAGCCTTTGGAAACGGCCTGCCGTGCCTGCCTTCAAAGTCCCAGGGACTGAACCCTGCCAGAGAAACGCCAGTTGGGGAAAGGCAGCTTTCGACCCACACGATTGTTCCACGAAGGGACGAAGTGCTCGCTGGCGAGCACGGCGGGGCCGACAGGGCCCGTCCCCGCGACTCAGCTCCGGGCAGCGCACTCGTGCGGAGGGCCTCTTTCCACTGACAGCCCGTTTCCCTAAGCACGCCCAAAGTGCCTGCCCAGAAGCCCGACGGGGCCGACGACGAGGCGAGCCCCGTGCCCTCCAGCGCTGTGCAGCCAACAGGGGGGCGGGATCCAGACGTCGACCAACTTCTCCCTCCCCTAAAGTTCCAAGGGTTGGAAATGCTTGCGGGGCCTCGCAGGGATGCGCCCCGTGTGCCTCATCTCCCAGAAGCAAGGCTGTGCGGTACGCGACCTCCCCTGGCCTCAGTGGCCTCGGGGAAGTCAGAAGTGTGGGAGGAGGGGTCCCGGCCCTAGGCGTTCGAGTGTCCAGAGCTCATCTGGAGACAGCCCGCTATGGTGACTCCCCCCGTCCCACGGACGGACACGTCGTTTCACACAGTCGAGGGGGTGGGAAAACCTCGGTGGGGCAATAGGACGGCAGGCCCGGATACAGAACTCGCTGCAAAGACACCAGGGGCAATCCTTCTCCGAGAACCCGTCTTGCTTCCCTCGTCTCAGCACTATCTGCATGGGCCGCGGGGCACGGGGCCGTCAGGCCAGTGCCGTCTCCGCGCCTCTCGGAAGCATCAGGGTGGGGACTCCGTCCAGCCCCTGACATCTGGTGTGTCGCCAACGTACACAAAAGTGTGCTGGGAAAAGGACGCTGGCCGACAAGGAAAGCTCCCTGGGCTCAAGTGCGGGAAAGGACACCGTGGGAGTGTGCTTGTGGGGCGGTGGCGGAGTGGGGCGAGAAGACCCCGCTTGGAACGAACATCTCGTTTCCCACAGTAAGAAGCCTCGGAACCACCGAGCCGGGGGTGCTGAACGCGAGGGGTCCACCGTGGGAGGCTGTGTGGAACCACGGCGCGGCGATACCCTTTCCGCACCTGACGGGGTTTCACCCAGTGACCAGTGTCTGGGAAACGAGGCGCGGCCTGTGCGGAGAGTGCCACACACTCCTGTGGGGAAACAACACTGGGCTGCAAGCCTTGCTGTGACGACGCTCTCGTTTCCCGGAGCTAGACGTGTGTGCCAAGCTGTGCGGAGCCAGGCTGCAAAGAGAGCCACCGAGTGAACCCTGTGGCCCCGCACGGTGGGGAAGCCTTGTTTCAGCTCAGCAAGCCCTGGTTTCACCAGGGTGGCAGGCTTTGAAAAGCCCCGCGGGCAACTCGCAGGGCAGTGCCACGGACTCCACTCTGTGAAACCTCCGTGTGGGAGCAGCGTCTTTCGTTCTACCTTCACGAAGGAAGAAGCCTTTGGAAACGGCCTGCCGTGCCTGCCTTCAAAGTCCCAGGGACTGAACCCTGCCAGAGAAACGCCAGTTGGGGAAAGGCAGCTTTCGACCCCCACGATTGTTCCACGAAGGGACGAAGTGCTCGCTGGCGAGCACGGCGGGGCCGACAGGGCCCGTCCCCGCGACTCAGCTCCGGGCAGCGCACTCGTGCGGAGGGCCTCTTTCCACTGACAGCCCGTTTCCCTAAGCACGCCCGAAGTGCCTGCCCAGAAGCCCGGCGGGGCCGACGACGAGGCGAGCCCCGTGCCCTCCAGCGCTGTGCAGCCAACAGGGGGGCGGGATCCAGACGTCGACCAACTTCTCCCTCCCCTAAAGTTCCAAGGGTTGGAAATGCTTGCGGGGCCTCGCAGGGATGCGCCCCGTGTGCCTCATCTCCCAGAAGCAAGGCTGTGCGGTACGCGACCTCCCCTGGCCTCAGTGGCCTCGGGGAAGTCAGAAGTGTGGGAGGAGGGGTCCCGGCCCTAGGCGTACGACTGTCCTCAGCTCATCTGGAGACAGCCCGCTATGGTGACTCCCCCCGTCCCACGGACGGACACCTCGTTTCACACAGTCGAGGGGGTGGGAAAACCTCGGTGGGGCAATAGGACGGCAGGCCCGGATGCAGAACTCGCTCCAAAGACACCAGGGGCAATCCTTCTCCGAGAACCCGTCTTGCTTCCCTCGTCTCAGCAGTGTCTGCATGGGCCGCGGGGCACGGGGCCGTCAGCCAGTGCCGTCTCCGCGCCTCTCGGAAGCATCAGGGTGGGGACTCCGTCCAGCCCCTGACATCTGGTGTGTCGCCAACGTACACAAAAGTGTGCTGGGAAAAGGACGCTGGCCGACAAGGAAAGCTCCCTGGGCTCAAGTGCGGGAAAGGACACCGTGGGAGTGTGCTTGTGGGGCGGTGGCGGAGTGGGGCGAGAAGACCCCGCTTGGAACGAACATCTCGTTTCCCACAGTTAGAAGCCTCGGAACCACCGAGCCGGGGGTGCTAAACGCGAGGGGTCCACCTTGGGAGGCTGTGTGGAACCACGGCGCGGCGATACCCTTTCCGCACCTGACGGGGTTTCACCCAGTGACCAGTGTCTGGGAAACGAGGCGCGGCCCGTGCGGAGATTGCCACACACTCCTGTGGGGAAACAACACTGGGCTGCAAGCCTTGCTGTGACGACGCTCTCGTTTCCCGGAGCTAGACGTGTGTGCCAAGCTGTGCGGAGCCAGGCTGCAAAGAGAGCCACCGAGTGAACCCTGTGGCCCCGCACGGTGGGGAAGCCTTGTTTCAGCTCAGCAAGCCCTGGTTTCACCAGGGTGGCAGGCTTTGAAAAGCCCCGCGGGCAACTCGCAGGGCAGTGCCACGGACTCCACTCTGTGAAACCTCCGTGTGGGAGCAGCGTCTTTCGTTCTACCTTCACGAAGGAAGAAGCCTTTGGAAACGGCCTGCCGTGCCTGCCTTCAAAGTCCCAGGGACTGAACCCTGCCAGAGAAACGCCAGTTGGGGAAAGGCAGCTTTCGACCCCCACGATTGTTCCACGAAGGGACGAAGTGCTCGCTGGCGAGCACGGCGGGGCCGACAGGGCCCGTCCCCGCGACTCAGCTCCGGGCAGCGCACTCGTGCGGAGGGCCTCTTTCCACTGACAGCCCGTTTCCCTAAGCACGCCCGAAGTGCCTGCCCAGAAGCCCGGCGGGGCCGACGACGAGGCGAGCCCCGTGCCCTCCAGCGCTGTGCAGCCAACAGGGGGGCGGGATCCAGACGTCGACCAACTTCTCCCTCCCCTAAAGTTCCAAGGGTTGGAAATGCTTGCGGGGCCTCGCAGGGATGCGCCCCGTGTGCCTCATCTCCCAGAAGCAAGGCTGTGCGGTACGCGACCTCCCCTGGCCTCAGTGGCCTCGGGGAAGTCAGAAGTGTGGGAGGAGGGGTCCCGGCCCTAGGCGTTCGACTGTCCTCAGCTCATCTGGAGACAGCCCGCTATGGTGACTCCCCCCGTCCCACGGACGGACCCGTCGTTTCACACAGTCGAGGGGGTGGGAAAACCTCGGTGGGGCAATAGGACGGCAGGCCCGGATGCAGAACTCGCTCCAAAGACACCAGGGGCAATCCTTCTCTGAGAACCCGTCTTGCTTCCCTCGTCTCAGCAGTGTCTGCATGGGCCGCGGGGCACGGGGCCGTCAGCCAGTGCCGTCTCCGCGCCTCTCGGAAGCATCAGGGTGGGGACTCCGTCCAGCCCCTGACATCTGGTGTGTCGCCAACGTACACAAAAGTGTGCTGGGAAAAGGACGCTGGCCGACAAGGAAAGCTCCCTGGGCTCAAGTGCGGGAAAGGACACCGTGGGAGTGTGCTTGTGGGGCGGTGGCGGAGTGGGGCGAGAAGACCCCGCTTGGAACGAACATCTCGTTTCCCACAGTAAGAAGCCTCGGAACCACCGAGCCGGGGGTGCTGAACGCGAGGGGTCCACCGTGGGAGGCTGTGTGGAACCACGGCGCGGCGATACCCTTTCCGCACCTGACGGGGTTTCACCCAGTGACCAGTGTCTGGGAAACGAGGCGCGGCCCGTGCGGAGAGTGCCACACACTCCTGTGGGGAAACAACACTGGGCTGCAAGCCTTGCTGTGACGACGCTCTCGTTTCCCGGAGCTAGACGTGTGTGCAAAGCTGTGCGGAGCCAGGCTGCAAAGAGAGCCACCGAGTGAACCCTGTGGCCCCGCACGGTGGGGAAGCCTTGTTTCAGCTCAGCAAGCCCTGGTTTCACCAGGGTGGCAGGCTTTGAAAAGCCCCGCGGGCAACTCGCAGGGCAGTGCCACGGACTCCACTCTGTGAAACCTCCGTGTGGGAGCAGCGTCTTTCGTTCTACCTTCACGAAGGAAGAAGCCTTTGGAAACGGCCTGCCGTGCCTGCCTTCAAAGTCCCAGGGACTGAACCCTGCCAGAGAAACGCCAGTTGGGGAAAGGCAGCTTTCGACCCCCACGATTGTTCCACGAAGGGACGAAGTGCTCGCTGGCGAGCACGGCGGGGCCGACAGGGCCCGTCCCCGCGACTCAGCTCCGGGCAGCGCACTCGTGCGGAGGGCCTCTTTCCACTGACAGCCCGTTTCCCTAAGCACGCCCGAAGTGCCTGCCCAGAAGCCCGGCGGGGCCGACGACGAGGCGAGCCCCGTGCCCTCCAGCGCTGTGCAGCCAACAGGGGGGCGGGATCCAGACGTCGACCAACTTCTCCCTCCCCTAAAGTTCCAAGGGTTGGAAATGCTTGCGGGGCCTCGCAGGGATGCGCCCCGTGTGCCTCATCTCCCAGAAGCAAGGCTGTGCGGTACGCGACCTCCCCTGGCCTCAGTGGCCTCGGGGAAGTCAGAAGTGTGGGAGGAGGGGTCCCGGCCCTAGGCGTTCGACTGTCCTCAGCTCATCTGGAGAAAGCCCGCTATGGTGACTCCCCCCGTCCCACGGACGGACCCCTCGTTTCACACAGTCGAGGGGGTGGGAAAACCTCGGTGGGGCAATAGGACGGCAGGCCCGGATGCAGAACTCGCTGCAAAGACACCAGGGGCAATCCTTCTCCGAGAACCCGTCTTGCTTCCCTCGTCTCAGCAGTGTCTGCATGGGCCGCGGGGCACGGGGCCGTCAGGCCAGTGCCGTCTCCGCGCCTCTCGGAAGCATCAGGGTGGGGACTCCGTCCAGCCCCTGACATCTGGTGTGTCGCCAACGTACACAAAAGTGTGCTGGGAAAAGGACGCTGGCCGACAAGGAAAGCTCCCTGGGCTCAAGTGCGGGAAAGGACACCGTGGGAGTGTGCTTGTGGGGCGGTGGCGGAGTGGGGCGAGAAGACCCCGCTTGGAACGAACATCTCGTTTCCCACAGTAAGAAGCCTCGGAACCACCGAGCCGGGGGTGCTGAACGCGAGGGGTCCACCGTGGGAGGCTGTGTGGAACCACGGCGCGGCGATACCCTTTCCGCACCTGACGGGGTTTCACCCAGTGACCAGTGTCTGGGAAACGAGGCGCGGCCTGTGCGGAGAGTGCCACACACTCCTGTGGGGAAACAACACTGGGCTGCAAGCCTTGCTGTGACGACGCTCTCGTTTCCCGGAGCTAGACGTGTGTGCCAAGCTGTGCGGAGCCAGGCTGCAAAGAGAGCCACCGAGTGAACCCTGTGGCCCCGCACGGTGGGGAAGCCTTGTTTCAGCTCAGCAAGCCCTGGTTTCACCAGGGTGGCAGGCTTTGAAAAGCCCCGCGGGCAACTCGCAGGGCAGTGCCACGGACTCCACTCTGTGAAACCTCCGTGTGGGAGCAGCGTCTTTCGTTCTACCTTCACGAAGGAAGAAGCCTTTGGAAACGGCCTGCCGTGCCTGCCTTCAAAGTCCCAGGGACTGAACCCTGCCAGAGAAACGCCAGTTGGGGAAAGGCAGCTTTCGACCCCCACGATTGTTCCACGAAGGGACGAAGTGCTCGCTGGCGAGCACGGCGGGGCCGACAGGGCCCGTCCCCGCGACTCAGCTCCGGGCAGCGCACTCGTGCGGAGGGCCTCTTTCCACTGACAGCCCGTTTCCCTAAGCACGCCCGAAGTGCCTGCCCAGAAGCCCGGCGGGGCCGACGACGAGGCGAGCCCCGTGCCCTCCAGCGCTGTGCAGCCAACAGGGGGGCGGGATCCAGACGTCGACCAACTTCTCCCTCCCCTAAAGTTCCAAGGGTTGGAAATGCTTGCGGGGCCTCGCAGGGATGCGCCCCGTGTGCCTCATCTCCCAGAAGCAAGGCTGTGCGGTACGCGACCTCCCCTGGCCTCAGTGGCCTCGGGGAAGTCAGAAGTGTGGGAGGAGGGGTCCCGGCCCTAGGCGTTCGACTGTCCTCAGCTCATCTGGAGAAAGCCCGCTATGGTGACTCCCCCCGTCCCACGGACGGACCCCTCGTTTCACACAGTCGAGGGGGTGGGAAAACCTCGGTGGGGCAATAGGACGGCAGGCCCGGATGCAGAACTCGCTCCAAAGACACCAGGGGCAATCCTTCTCTGAGAACCCGTCTTGCTTCCCTCGTCTCAGCAGTGTCTGCATGGGCCGCGGGGCACGGGGCCGTCAGGCCAGTGCCGTCTCCGCGCCTCTCGGAAGCATCAGGGTGGGGACTCCGTGCAGCCCCTGACATCTGGTGTGTCGCCAACGTACACAAAAGTGTGCTGGGAAAAGGACGCTGGCCGACAAGGAAAGCTCCCTGGGCTCAAGTGCGGGAAAGGACACCGTGGGAGTGTGCTTGTGGGGCGGTGGCGGAGTGGGGCGAGAAGACCCCGCTTGGAACGAACATCTCGTTTCCCACAGTAAGAAGCCTCGGAACCACCGAGCCGGGGGTGCTGAACGCGAGGGGTCCACCGTGGGAGGCTGTGTGGAACCACGGCGCGGCGATACCCTTTCCGCACCTGACGGGGTTTCACCCAGTGACCAGTGTCTGGGAAACGAGGCGCGGCCTGTGCGGAGAGTGCCACACACTCCTGTGGGGAAACAACACTGGGCTGCAAGCCTTGCTGTGACGACGCTCTCGTTTCCCGGAGCTAGACGTGTGTGCCAAGCTGTGCGGAGCCAGGCTGCAAAGAGAGCCACCGAGTGAACCCTGTGGCCCCGCACGGTGGGGAAGCCTTGTTTCAGCTCAGCAAGCCCTGGTTTCACCAGGGTGGCAGGCTTTGAAAAGCCCCGCGGGCAACTCGCAGGGCAGTGCCACGGACTCCACTCTGTGAAACCTCCGTGTGGGAGCAGCGTCTTTCGTTCTACCTTCACGAAGGAAGAAGCCTTTGGAAACGGCCTGCCGTGCCTGCCTTCAAAGTCCCAGGGACTGAACCCTGCCAGAGAAACGCCAGTTGGGGAAAGGCAGCTTTCGACCCCCACGATTGTTCCACGAAGGGACGAAGTGCTCGCTGGCGAGCACGGCGGGGCCGACAGGGCCCGTCCCCGCGACTCAGCTCCGGGCAGCGCACTCGTGCGGAGGGCCTCTTTCCACTGACAGCCCGTTTCCCTAAGCACGCCCGAAGTGCCTGCCCAGAAGCCCGGCGGGGCCGACGACGAGGCGAGCCCCGTGCCCTCCAGCGCTGTGCAGCCAACAGGGGGGCGGGATCCAGACGTCGACCAACTTCTCCCTCCCCTAAAGTTCCAAGGGTTGGAAATGCTTGCGGGGCCTCGCAGGGATGCGCCCCGTGTGCCTCATCTCCCAGAAGCAAGGCTGTGCGGTACGCGACCTCCCCTGGCCTCAGTGGCCTCGGGGAAGTCAGAAGTGTGGGAGGAGGGGTCCCGGCCCTAGGCGTTCGACTGTCCTCAGCTCATCTGGAGACAGCCCGCTATGGTGACTCCCCCCGTCCCACGGACGGACCCCTCGTTTCACACAGTCGAGGGGGTGGGAAAACCTCGGTGGGGCAATAGGACGGCAGGCCCGGATGCAGAACTCGCTCCAAAGACACCAGGGGCAATCCTTCTCCGAGAACCCGTCTTGCTTCCCTCGTCTCAGCAGTGTCTGCATGGGCCGCGGGGCACGGGGCCGTCAGCCAGTGCCGTCTCCGCGCCTCTCGGAAGCATCAGGGTGGGGACTCCGTCCAGCCCCTGACATCTGGTGTGTCGCCAACGTACACAAAAGTGTGCTGGGAAAAGGACGCTGGCCGACAAGGAAAGCTCCCTGGGCTCAAGTGCGGGAAAGGACACCGTGGGAGTGTGCTTGTGGGGCGGTGGCGGAGTGGGGCGAGAAGACCCCGCTTGGAACGAACATCTCGTTTCCCACAGTAAGAAGCCTCGGAACCACCGAGCCGGGGGTGCTGAACGCGAGGGGTCCACCGTGGGAGGCTGTGTGGAACCACGGCGCGGCGATACCCTTTCCGCACCTGACGGGGTTTCACCCAGTGACCAGTGTCTGGGAAACGAGGCGCGGCCTGTGCGGAGAGTGCCACACACTCCTGTGGGGAAACAACACTGGGCTGCAAGCCTTGCTGTGACGACGCTCTCGTTTCCCGGAGCTAGACGTGTGTGCCAAGCTGTGCGGAGCCAGGCTGCAAAGAGAGCCACCGAGTGAACCCTGTGGCCCCGCACGGTGGGGAAGCCTTGTTTCAGCTCAGCAAGCCCTGGTTTCACCAGGGTGGCAGGCTTTGAAAAGCCCCGCGGGCAACTCGCAGGGCAGTGCCACGGACTCCACTCTGTGAAACCTCCGTGTGGGAGCAGCGTCTTTCGTTCTACCTTCACGAAGGAAGAAGCCTTTGGAAACGGCCTGCCGTGCCTGCCTTCAAAGTCCCAGGGACTGAACCCTGCCAGAGAAACGCCAGTTGGGGAAAGGCAGCTTTCGACCCCCACGATTGTTCCACGAAGGGACGAAGTGCTCGCTGGCGAGCACGGCGGGGCCGACAGGGCCCGTCCCCGCGACTCAGCTCCGGGCAGCGCACTCGTGCGGAGGGCCTCTTTCCACTGACAGCCCGTTTCCCTAAGCACGCCCGAAGTGCCTGCCCAGAAGCCCGGCGGGGCCGACGACGAGGCGAGCCCCGTGCCCTCCAGCGCTGTGCAGCCAACAGGGGGGCGGGATCCAGACGTCGACCAACTTCTCCCTCCCCTAAAGTTCCAAGGGTTGGAAATGCTTGCGGGGCCTCGCAGGGATGCGCCCCGTGTGCCTCATCTCCCAGAAGCAAGGCTGTGCGGTACGCGACCTCCCCTGGCCTCAGTGGCCTCGGGGAAGTCAGAAGTGTGGGAGGAGGGGTCCCGGCCCTAGACGTACGACTGTCCTCAGCTCATCTGGAGAAAGCCCGCTATGGTGACTCCCCCCGTCCCACGGACGGACCCCTCGTTTCACACAGTCGAGGGGGTGGGAAAACCTCGGTGGGGCAATAGGACGGCAGGCCCGGATGCAGAACTCGCTCCAAAGACACCAGGGGCAATCCTTCTCTGAGAACCCGTCTTGCTTCCCTCGTCTCAGCAGTGTCTGCATGGGCCGCGGGGCACGGGGCCGTCAGCCAGTGCCGTCTCCGCGCCTCTCGGAAGCATCAGGGTGGGGACTCCGTCCAGCCCCTGACATCTGGTGTGTCGCCAACGTACACAAAAGTGTGCTGGGAAAAGGACGCTGGCCGACAAGGAAAGCTCCCTGGGCTCAAGTGCGGGAAAGGACACCGTGGGAGTGTGCTTGTGGGGCGGTGGCGGAGTGGGGCGAGAAGACCCCGCTTGGAACGAACATCTCGTTTCCCACAGTAAGAAGCCTCGGAACCACCGAGCCGGGGGTGCTGAACGCGAGGGGTCCACCTTGGGAGGCTGTGTGGAACCACGGCGCGGCGATACCCTTTCCGCACCTGACGGGGTTTCACCCAGTGACCAGTGTCTGGGAAACGAGGCGCGGCCTGTGCGGAGAGTGCCACACACTCCTGTGGGGAAACAACACTGGGCTGCAAGCCTTGCTGTGACGACGCTCTCGTTTCCCGGAGCTAGACGTGTGTGCCAAGCTGTGCGGAGCCAGGCTGCAAAGAGAGCCACCGAGTGAACCCTGTGGCCCCGCACGGTGGGGAAGCCTTGTTTCAGCTCAGCAAGCCCTGGTTTCACCAGGGTGGCAGGCTTTGAAAAGCCCCGCGGGCAACTCGCAGGGCAGTGCCACGGACTCCACTCTGTGAAACCTCCGTGTGGGAGCAGCGTCTTTCGTTCTACCTTCACGAAGGAAGAAGCCTTTGGAAACGGCCTGCCGTGCCTGCCTTCAAAGTCCCAGGGACTGAACCCTGCCAGAGAAACGCCAGTTGGGGAAAGGCAGCTTTCGACCCCCACGATTGTTCCACGAAGGGACGAAGTGCTCGCTGGCGAGCACGGCGGGGCCGACAGGGCCCGTCCCCGCGACTCAGCTCCGGGCAGCGCACTCGTGCGGAGGGCCTCTTTCCACTGACAGCCCGTTTCCCTAAGCACGCCCGAAGTGCCTGCCCAGAAGCCCGGCGGGGCCGACGACGAGGCGAGCCCCGTGCCCTCCAGCGCTGTGCAGCCAACAGGGGGGCGGGATCCAGACGTCGACCAACTTCTCCCTCCCCTAAAGTTCCAAGGGTTGGAAATGCTTGCGGGGCCTCGCAGGGATGCGCCCCGTGTGCCTCATCTCCCAGAAGCAAGGCTGTGCGGTACGCGACCTCCCCTGGCCTCAGTGGCCTCGGGGAAGTCAGAAGTGTGGGAGGAGGGGTCCCGGCCCTAGGCGTTCGACTGTCCTCAGCTCATCTGGAGACAGCCCGCTATGGTGACTCCCCCCGTCCCACGGACGGACACCTCGTTTCACACAGTCGAGGGGGTGGGAAAACCTCGGTGGGGCAATAGGACGGCAGGCCCGGATGCAGAACTCGCTCCAAAGACACCAGGGGCAATCCTTCTCCGAGAACCCGTCTTGCTTCCCTCGTCTCAGCAGTGTCTGCATGGGCCGCGGGGCACGGGGCCGTCAGCCAGTGCCGTCTCCGCGCCTCTCGGAAGCATCAGGGTGGGGACTCCGTCCAGCCCCTGACATCTGGTGTGTCGCCAACGTACACAAAAGTGTGCTGGGAAAAGGACGCTGGCCGACAAGGAAAGCTCCCTGGGCTCAAGTGCGGGAAAGGACACCGTGGGAGTGTGCTTGTGGGGCGGTGGCGGAGTGGGGCGAGAAGACCCCGCTTGGAACGAACATCTCGTTTCCCACAGTAAGAAGCCTCGGAACCACCGAGCCGGGGGTGCTGAACGCGAGGGGTCCACCGTGGGAGGCTGTGTGGAACCACGGCGCGGCGATACCCTTTCCGCACCTGACGGGGTTTCACCCAGTGACCAGTGTCTGGGAAACGAAGCGCGGCCTGTGCGGAGCGTGCCACACACTCCTGTGGGGAAACAACACTGGGCTGCAAGCCTTGCTGTGACGACGCTCTCGTTTCCCGGAGCTAGACGTGTGTGCCAAGCTGTGCGGAGCCAGGCTGCAAAGAGAGCCACCGAGTGAACCCTGTGGCCCCGCACGGTGGGGAAGCCTTGTTTCAGCTCAGCAAGCCCTGGTTTCACCAGGGTGGCAGGCTTTGAAAAGCCCCGCGGGCAACTCGCAGGGCAGTGCCACGGACTCCACTCTGTGAAACCTCCGTGTGGGAGCAGCGTCTTTCGTTCTACCTTCACGAAGGAAGAAGCCTTTGGAAACGGCCTGCCGTGCCTGCCTTCAAAGTCCCAGGGACTGAACCCTGCCAGAGAAACGCCAGTTGGGGAAAGGCAGCTTTCGACCCCCACGATTGTTCCACGAAGGGACGAAGTGCTCGCTGGCGAGCACGGCGGGGCCGACAGGGCCCGTCCCCGCGACTCAGCTCCGGGCAGCGCACTCGTGCGGAGGGCCTCTTTCCACTGACAGCCCGTTTCCCTAAGCACGCCCGAAGTGCCTGCCCAGAAGCCCGGCGGGGCCGACGACGAGGCGAGCCCCGTGCCCTCCAGCGCTGTGCAGCCAACAGGGGGGCGGGATCCAGACGTCGACCAACTTCTCCCTCCCCTAAAGTTCCAAGGGTTGGAAATGCTTGCGGGGCCTCGCAGGGATGCGCCCCGTGTGCCTCATCTCCCAGAAGCAAGGCTGTGCGGTACGCGACCTCCCCTGGCCTCAGTGGCCTCGGGGAAGTCAGAAGTGTGGGAGGAGGGGTCCCGGCCCTAGACGTACGACTGTCCTCAGCTCATCTGGAGAAAGCCCGCTATGGTGACTCCCCCCGTCCCACGGACGGACCCCTCGTTTCACACAGTCGAGGGGGTGGGAAAACCTCGGTGGGGCAATAGGACGGCAGGCCCGGATGCAGAACTCGCTCCAAAGACACCAGGGGCAATCCTTCTCTGAGAACCCGTCTTGCTTCCCTCGTCTCAGCAGTGTCTGCATGGGCCGCGGGGCACGGGGCCGTCAGCCAGTGCCGTCTCCGCGCCTCTCGGAAGCATCAGGGTGGGGACTCCGTCCAGCCCCTGACATCTGGTGTGTCGCCAACGTACACAAAAGTGTGCTGGGAAAAGGACGCTGGCCGACAAGGAAAGCTCCCTGGGCTCAAGTGCGGGAAAGGACACCGTGGGAGTGTGCTTGTGGGGCGGTGGCGGAGTGGGGCGAGAAGACCCCGCTTGGAACGAACATCTCGTTTCCCACAGTTAGAAGCCTCGGAACCACCGAGCCGGGGGTGCTGAACGCGAGGGGTCCACCTTGGGAGGCTGTGTGGAACCACGGCGCGGCGATACCCTTTCCGCACCTGACGGGGTTTCACCCAGTGACCAGTGTCTGGGAAACGAGGCGCGGCCCGTGCGGAGAGTGCCACACACTCCTGTGGGGAAACAACACTGGGCTGCAAGCCTTGCTGTGACGACGCTCTCGTTTCCCGGAGCTAGACGTGTGTGCCAAGCTGTGCGGAGCCAGGCTGCAAAGAGAGCCACCGAGTGAACCCTGTGGCCCCGCACGGTGGGGAAGCCTTGTTTCAGCTCAGCAAGCCCTGGTTTCACCAGGGTGGCAGGCTTTGAAAAGCCCCGCGGGCAACTCGCAGGGCAGTGCCACGGACTCCACTCTGTGAAACCTCCGTGTGGGAGCAGCGTCTTTCGTTCTACCTTCACGAAGGAAGAAGCCTTTGGAAACGGCCTGCCGTGCCTGCCTTCAAAGTCCCAGGGACTGAACCCTGCCAGAGAAACGCCAGTTGGGGAAAGGCAGCTTTCGACCCCCACGATTGTTCCACGAAGGGACGAAGTGCTCGCTGGCGAGCACGGCGGGGCCGACAGGGCCCGTCCCCGCGACTCAGCTCCGGGCAGCGCACTCGTGCGGAGGGCCTCTTTCCACTGACAGCCCGTTTCCCTAAGCACGCCCGAAGTGCCTGCCCAGAAGCCCGGCGGGGCCGACGACGAGGCGAGCCCCGTGCCCTCCAGCGCTGTGCAGCCAACAGGGGGGCGGGATCCAGACGTCGACCAACTTCTCCCTCCCCTAAAGTTCCAAGGGTTGGAAATGCTTGCGGGGCCTCGCAGGGATGCGCCCCGTGTGCCTCATCTCCCAGAAGCAAGGCTGTGCGGTACGCGACCTCCCCTGGCCTCAGTGGCCTCGGGGAAGTCAGAAGTGTGGGAGGAGGGGTCCCGGCCCTAGTCGTTCGACTGTCCTCAGCTCATCTGGAGAAAGCCCGCTATGGTGACTCCCCCCGTCCCACGGACGGACCCCTCGTTTCACACAGTCGAGGGGGTGGGAAAACCTCGGTGGGGCAATAGGACGGCAGGCCCGGATGCAGAACTCGCTCCAAAGACACCAGGGGCAATCCTTCTCCGAGAACCCGTCTTGCTTCCCTCGTCTCAGCAGTGTCTGCATGGGCCGCGGGGCACGGGGCCGTCAGCCAGTGCCGTCTCCGCGCCTCTCGGAAGCATCAGGGTGGGGACTCCGTCCAGCCCCTGACATCTGGTGTGTCGCCAACGTACACAAAAGTGTGCTGGGAAAAGGACGCTGGCCGACAAGGAAAGCTCCCTGGGCTCAAGTGCGGGAAAGGACACCGTGGGAGTGTGCTTGTGGGGCGGTGGCGGAGTGGGGCGAGAAGACCCCGCTTGGAACGAACATCTCGTTTCCCACAGTAAGAAGCCTCGGAACCACCGAGCCGGGGGTGCTGAACGCGAGGGGTCCACCGTGGGAGGCTGTGTGGAACCACGGCGCGGCGATACCCTTTCCGCACCTGACGGGGTTTCACCCAGTGACCAGTGTCTGGGAAACGAGGCGCGGCCTGTGCGGAGAGTGCCACACACTCCTGTGGGGAAACAACACTGGGCTGCAAGCCTTGCTGTGACGACGCTCTCGTTTCCCGGAGCTAGACGTGTGTGCCAAGCTGTGCGGAGCCAGGCTGCAAAGAGAGCCACCGAGTGAACCCTGTGGCCCCGCACGGTGGGGAAGCCTTGTTTCAGCTCAGCAAGCCCTGGTTTCACCAGGGTGGCAGGCTTTGAAAAGCCCCGCGGGCAACTCGCAGGGCAGTGCCACGGACTCCACTCTGTGAAACCTCCGTGTGGGAGCAGCGTCTTTCGTTCTACCTTCACGAAGGAAGAAGCCTTTGGAAACGGCCTGCCGTGCCTGCCTTCAAAGTCCCAGGGACTGAACCCTGCCAGAGAAACGCCAGTTGGGGAAAGGCAGCTTTCGACCCCCACGATTGTTCCACGAAGGGACGAAGTGCTCGCTGGCGAGCACGGCGGGGCCGACAGGGCCCGTCCCCGCGACTCAGCTCCGGGCAGCGCACTCGTGCGGAGGGCCTCTTTCCACTGACAGCCCGTTTCCCTAAGCACGCCCGAAGTGCCTGCCCAGAAGCCCGGCGGGGCCGACGACGAGGCGAGCCCCGTGCCCTCCAGCGCTGTGCAGCCAACAGGGGGGCGGGATCCAGACGTCGACCAACTTCTCCCTCCCCTAAAGTTCCAAGGGTTGGAAATGCTTGCGGGGCCTCGCAGGGATGCGCCCCGTGTGCCTCATCTCCCAGAAGCAAGGCTGTGCGGTACGCGACCTCCCCTGGCCTCAGTGGCCTCGGGGAAGTCAGAAGTGTGGGAGGAGGGGTCCCGGCCCTAGACGTTCGACTGTCCTCAGCTCATCTGGAGACAGCCCGCTATGGTGACTCCCCCCGTCCCACGGACGGACCCGTCGTTTCACACAGTCGAGGGGGTGGGAAAACCTCGGTGGGGCAATAGGACGGCAGGCCCGGATGCAGAACTCGCTCCAAAGACACCAGGGGCAATCCTTCTCCGAGAACCCGTCTTGCTTCCCTCGTCTCAGCAGTGTCTGCATGGGCCGCGGGGCACGGGGCCGTCAGCCAGTGCCGTCTCCGCGCCTCTCGGAAGCATCAGGGTGGGGACTCCGTCCAGCCCCTGACATCTGGTGTGTCGCCAACGTACACAAAAGTGTGCTGGGAAAAGGACGCTGGCCGACAAGGAAAGCTCCCTGGGCTCAAGTGCGGGAAAGGACACCGTGGGAGTGTGCTTGTGGGGCGGTGGCGGAGTGGGGCGAGAAGACCCCGCTTGGAACGAACATCTCGTTTCCCACAGTAAGAAGCCTCGGAACCACCGAGCCGGGGGTGCTGAACGCGAGGGGTCCACCGTGGGAGGCTGTGTGGAACCACGGCGCGGCGATACCCTTTCCGCACCTGACGGGGTTTCACCCAGTGACCAGTGTCTGGGAAACGAAGCGCGGCCTGTGCGGAGCGTGCCACACACTCCTGTGGGGAAACAACACTGGGCTGCAAGCCTTGCTGTGACGACGCTCTCGTTTCCCGGAGCTAGACGTGTGTGCCAAGCTGTGCGGAGCCAGGCTGCAAAGAGAGCCACCGAGTGAACCCTGTGGCCCCGCACGGTGGGGAAGCCTTGTTTCAGCTCAGCAAGCCCTGGTTTCACCAGGGTGGCAGGCTTTGAAAAGCCCCGCGGGCAACTCGCAGGGCAGTGCCACGGACTCCACTCTGTGAAACCTCCGTGTGGGAGCAGCGTCTTTCGTTCTACCTTCACGAAGGAAGAAGCCTTTGGAAACGGCCTGCCGTGCCTGCCTTCAAAGTCCCAGGGACTGAACCCTGCCAGAGAAACGCCAGTTGGGGAAAGGCAGCTTTCGACCCCCACGATTGTTCCACGAAGGGACGAAGTGCTCGCTGGCGAGCACGGCGGGGCCGACAGGGCCCGTCCCCGCGACTCAGCTCCGGGCAGCGCACTCGTGCGGAGGGCCTCTTTCCACTGACAGCCCGTTTCCCTAAGCACGCCCGAAGTGCCTGCCCAGAAGCCCGGCGGGGCCGACGACGAGGCGAGCCCCGTGCCCTCCAGCGCTGTGCAGCCAACAGGGGGGCGGGATCCAGACGTCGACCAACTTCTCCCTCCCCTAAAGTTCCAAGGGTTGGAAATGCTTGCGGGGCCTCGCAGGGATGCGCCCCGTGTGCCTCATCTCCCAGAAGCAAGGCTGTGCGGTACGCGACCTCCCCTGGCCTCAGTGGCCTCGGGGAAGTCAGAAGTGTGGGAGGAGGGGTCCCGGCCCTAGGCGTTCGACTGTCCTCAGCTCATCTGGAGAAAGCCCGCTATGGTGACTCGCCCCGTCCCACGGACGGACACGTCGTTTCACACAGTCGAGGGGGTGGGAAAACCTCGGTGGGGCAATAGGACGGCAGGCCCGGATGCAGAACTCGCTCCAAAGACACCAGGGGCAATCCTTCTCTGAGAACCCGTCTTGCTTCCCTCGTCTCAGCAGTGTCTGCATGGGCCGCGGGGCACGGGGCCGTCAGGCCAGTGCCGTCTCCGCGCCTCTCGGAAGCATCAGGGTGGGGACTCCGTCCAGCCCCTGACATCTGGTGTGTCGCCAACGTACACAAAAGTGTGCTGGGAAAAGGACGCTGGCCGACAAGGAAAGCTCCCTGGGCTCAAGTGCGGGAAAGGACACCGTGGGAGTGTGCTTGTGGGGCGGTGGCGGAGTGGGGCGAGAAGACCCCGCTTGGAACGAACATCTCGTTTCCCACAGTAAGAAGCCTCGGAACCACCGAGCCGGGGGTGCTGAACGCGAGGGGTCCACCGTGGGAGGCTGTGTGGAACCACGGCGCGGCGATACCCTTTCCGCACCTGACGGGGTTTCACCCAGTGACCAGTGTCTGGGAAACGAGGCGCGGCCCGTGCGGAGAGTGCCACACACTCCTGTGGGGAAACAACACTGGGCTGCAAGCCTTGCTGTGACGACGCTCTCGTTTCCCGGAGCTAGACGTGTGTGCCAAGCTGTGCGGAGCCAGGCTGCAAAGAGAGCCACCGAGTGAACCCTGTGGCCCCGCACGGTGGGGAAGCCTTGTTTCAGCTCAGCAAGCCCTGGTTTCACCAGGGTGGCAGGCTTTGAAAAGCCCCGCGGGCAACTCGCAGGGCAGTGCCACGGACTCCACTCTGTGAAACCTCCGTGTGGGAGCAGCGTCTTTCGTTCTACCTTCACGAAGGAAGAAGCCTTTGGAAACGGCCTGCCGTGCCTGCCTTCAAAGTCCCAGGGACTGAACCCTGCCAGAGAAACGCCAGTTGGGGAAAGGCAGCTTTCGACCCCCACGATTGTTCCACGAAGGGACGAAGTGCTCGCTGGCGAGCACGGCGGGGCCGACAGGGCCCGTCCCCGCGACTCAGCTCCGGGCAGCGCACTCGTGCGGAGGGCCTCTTTCCACTGACAGCCCGTTTCCCTAAGCACGCCCGAAGTGCCTGCCCAGAAGCCCGGCGGGGCCGACGACGAGGCGAGCCCCGTGCCCTCCAGCGCTGTGCAGCCAACAGGGGGGCGGGATCCAGACGTCGACCAACTTCTCCCTCCCCTAAAGTTCCAAGGGTTGGAAATGCTTGCGGGGCCTCGCAGGGATGCGCCCCGTGTGCCTCATCTCCCAGAAGCA
The DNA here is from genome assembly GCF_027475565.1 of Acinonyx jubatus. NCBI lineage: Eukaryota > Metazoa > Chordata > Mammalia > Carnivora > Felidae > Acinonyx > Acinonyx jubatus. The sequence goes on from NC_069398.1 coordinate 20,034,558, forward strand.
AGGCTGTGCGGTACGCGACCTCCCCTGGCCTCAGTGGCCTCGGGGAAGTCAGAAGTGTGGGAGGAGGGGTCCCGGCCCTAGGCGTTCGACTGTCCTCAGCTCATCTGGAGACAGCCCGCTATGGTGACTCCCCCCGTCCCACGGACGGACACCTCGTTTCACACAGTCGAGGGGGTGGGAAAACCTCGGTGGGGCAATAGGACGGCAGGCCCGGATGCAGAACTCGCTCCAAAGACACCAGGGGCAATCCTTCTCCGAGAACCCGTCTTGCTTCCCTCGTCTCAGCAGTGTCTGCATGGGCCGCGGGGCACGGGGCCGTCAGCCAGTGCCGTCTCCGCGCCTCTCGGAAGCATCAGGGTGGGGACTCCGTCCAGCCCCTGACATCTGGTGTGTCGCCAACGTACACAAAAGTGTGCTGGGAAAAGGACGCTGGCCGACAAGGAAAGCTCCCTGGGCTCAAGTGCGGGAAAGGACACCGTGGGAGTGTGCTTGTGGGGCGGTGGCGGAGTGGGGCGAGAAGACCCCGCTTGGAACGAACATCTCGTTTCCCACAGTAAGAAGCCTCGGAACCACCGAGCCGGGGGTGCTGAACGCGAGGGGTCCACCGTGGGAGGCTGTGTGGAACCACGGCGCGGCGATACCCTTTCCGCACCTGACGGGGTTTCACCCAGTGACCAGTGTCTGGGAAACGAAGCGCGGCCCGTGCGGAGCGTGCCACACACTCCTGTGGGGAAACAACACTGGGCTGCAAGCCTTGCTGTGACGACGCTCTCGTTTCCCGGAGCTAGACGTGTGTGCCAAGCTGTGCGGAGCCAGGCTGCAAAGAGAGCCACCGAGTGAACCCTGTGGCCCCGCACGGTGGGGAAGCCTTGTTTCAGCTCAGCAAGCCCTGGTTTCACCAGGGTGGCAGGCTTTGAAAAGCCCCGCGGGCAACTCGCAGGGCAGTGCCACGGACTCCACTCTGTGAAACCTCCGTGTGGGAGCAGCGTCTTTCGTTCTACCTTCACGAAGGAAGAAGCCTTTGGAAACGGCCTGCCGTGCCTGCCTTCAAAGTCCCAGGGACTGAACCCTGCCAGAGAAACGCCAGTTGGGGAAAGGCAGCTTTCGACCCCCACGATTGTTCCACGAAGGGACGAAGTGCTCGCTGGCGAGCACGGCGGGGCCGACAGGGCCCGTCCCCGCGACTCAGCTCCGGGCAGCGCACTCGTGCGGAGGGCCTCTTTCCACTGACAGCCCGTTTCCCTAAGCACGCCCGAAGTGCCTGCCCAGAAGCCCGGCGGGGCCGACGACGAGGCGAGCCCCGTGCCCTCCAGCGCTGTGCAGCCAACAGGGGGGCGGGATCCAGACGTCGACCAACTTCTCCCTCCCCTAAAGTTCCAAGGGTTGGAAATGCTTGCGGGGCCTCGCAGGGATGCGCCCCGTGTGCCTCATCTCCCAGAAGCAAGGCTGTGCGGTACGCGACCTCCCCTGGCCTCAGTGGCCTCGGGGAAGTCAGAAGTGTGGGAGGAGGGGTCCCGGCCCTAGACGTACGACTGTCCTCAGCTCATCTGGAGAAAGCCCGCTATGGTGACTCCCCCCGTCCCACGGACGGACACGTCGTTTCACACAGTCGAGGGGGTGGGAAAACCTCGGTGGGGCAATAGGACGGCAGGCCCGGATGCAGAACTCGCTCCAAAGACACCAGGGGCAATCCTTCTCCGAGAACCCGTCTTGCTTCCCTCGTCTCAGCAGTGTCTGCATGGGCCGCGGGGCACGGGGCCGTCAGCCAGTGCCGTCTCCGCGCCTCTCGGAAGCATCAGGGTGGGGACTCCGTCCAGCCCCTGACATCTGGTGTGTCGCCAACGTACACAAAAGTGTGCTGGGAAAAGGACGCTGGCCGACAAGGAAAGCTCCCTGGGCTCAAGTGCGGGAAAGGACACCGTGGGAGTGTGCTTGTGGGGCGGTGGCGGAGTGGGGCGAGAAGACCCCGCTTGGAACGAACATCTCGTTTCCCACAGTTAGAAGCCTCGGAACCACCGAGCCGGGGGTGCTGAACGCGAGGGGTCCACCGTGGGAGGCTGTGTGGAACCACGGCGCGGCGATACCCTTTCCGCACCTGACGGGGTTTCACCCAGTGACCAGTGTCTGGGAAACGAGGCGCGGCCTGTGCGGAGAGTGCCACACACTCCTGTGGGGAAACAACACTGGGCTGCAAGCCTTGCTGTGACGACGCTCTCGTTTCCCGGAGCTAGACGTGTGTGCCAAGCTGTGCGGAGCCAGGCTGCAAAGAGAGCCACCGAGTGAACCCTGTGGCCCCGCACGGTGGGGAAGCCTTGTTTCAGCTCAGCAAGCCCTGGTTTCACCAGGGTGGCAGGCTTTGAAAAGCCCCGCGGGCAACTCGCAGGGCAGTGCCACGGACTCCACTCTGTGAAACCTCCGTGTGGGAGCAGCGTCTTTCGTTCTACCTTCACGAAGGAAGAAGCCTTTGGAAACGGCCTGCCGTGCCTGCCTTCAAAGTCCCAGGGACTGAACCCTGCCAGAGAAACGCCAGTTGGGGAAAGGCAGCTTTCGACCCCCACGATTGTTCCACGAAGGGACGAAGTGCTCGCTGGCGAGCACGGCGGGGCCGACAGGGCCCGTCCCCGCGACTCAGCTCCGGGCAGCGCACTCGTGCGGAGGGCCTCTTTCCACTGACAGCCCGTTTCCCTAAGCACGCCCGAAGTGCCTGCCCAGAAGCCCGGCGGGGCCGACGACGAGGCGAGCCCCGTGCCCTCCAGCGCTGTGCAGCCAACAGGGGGGCGGGATCCAGACGTCGACCAACTTCTCCCTCCCCTAAAGTTCCAAGGGTTGGAAATGCTTGCGGGGCCTCGCAGGGATGCGCCCCGTGTGCCTCATCTCCCAGAAGCAAGGCTGTGCGGTACGCGACCTCCCCTGGCCTCAGTGGCCTCGGGGAAGTCAGAAGTGTGGGAGGAGGGGTCCCGGCCCTAGGCGTTCGACTGTCCTCAGCTCATCTGGAGAAAGCCCGCTATGGTGACTCGCCCCGTCCCACGGACGGACACGTCGTTTCACACAGTCGAGGGGGTGGGAAAACCTCGGTGGGGCAATAGGACGGCAGGCCCGGATGCAGAACTCGCTCCAAAGACACCAGGGGCAATCCTTCTCCGAGAACCCGTCTTGCTTCCCTCGTCTCAGCACTATCTGCATGGGCCGCGGGGCACGGGGCCGTCAGGCCAGTGCCGTCTCCGCGCCTCTCGGAAGCATCAGGGTGGGGACTCCGTCCAGCCCCTGACATCTGGTGTGTCGCCAACGTACACAAAAGTGTGCTGGGAAAAGGACGCTGGCCGACAAGGAAAGCTCCCTGGGCTCAAGTGCGGGAAAGGACACCGTGGGAGTGTGCTTGTGGGGCGGTGGCGGAGTGGGGCGAGAAGACCCCGCTTGGAACGAACATCTCGTTTCCCACAGTAAGAAGCCTCGGAACCACCGAGCCGGGGGTGCTGAACGCGAGGGGTCCACCGTGGGAGGCTGTGTGGAACCACGGCGCGGCGATACCCTTTCCGCACCTGACGGGGTTTCACCCAGTGACCAGTGTCTGGGAAACGAAGCGCGGCCTGTGCGGAGCGTGCCACACACTCCTGTGGGGAAACAACACTGGGCTGCAAGCCTTGCTGTGACGACGCTCTCGTTTCCCGGAGCTAGACGTGTGTGCCAAGCTGTGCGGAGCCAGGCTGCAAAGAGAGCCACCGAGTGAACCCTGTGGCCCCGCACGGTGGGGAAGCCTTGTTTCAGCTCAGCAAGCCCTGGTTTCACCAGGGTGGCAGGCTTTGAAAAGCCCCGCGGGCAACTCGCAGGGCAGTGCCACGGACTCCACTCTGTGAAACCTCCGTGTGGGAGCAGCGTCTTTCGTTCTACCTTCACGAAGGAAGAAGCCTTTGGAAACGGCCTGCCGTGCCTGCCTTCAAAGTCCCAGGGACTGAACCCTGCCAGAGAAACGCCAGTTGGGGAAAGGCAGCTTTCGACCCCCACGATTGTTCCACGAAGGGACGAAGTGCTCGCTGGCGAGCACGGCGGGGCCGACAGGGCCCGTCCCCGCGACTCAGCTCCGGGCAGCGCACTCGTGCGGAGGGCCTCTTTCCACTGACAGCCCGTTTCCCTAAGCACGCCCGAAGTGCCTGCCCAGAAGCCCGGCGGGGCCGACGACGAGGCGAGCCCCGTGCCCTCCAGCGCTGTGCAGCCAACAGGGGGGCGGGATCCAGACGTCGACCAACTTCTCCCTCCCCTAAAGTTCCAAGGGTTGGAAATGCTTGCGGGGCCTCGCAGGGATGCGCCCCGTGTGCCTCATCTCCCAGAAGCAAGGCTGTGCGGTACGCGACCTCCCCTGGCCTCAGTGGCCTCGGGGAAGTCAGAAGTGTGGGAGGAGGGGTCCCGGCCCTAGGCGTTCGACTGTCCTCAGCTCATCTGGAGAAAGCCCTCTATGGTGACTCCCCCCGTCCCACGGACGGACCCCTCGTTTCACACAGTCGAGGGGGTGGGAAAACCTCGGTGGGGCAATAGGACGGCAGGCCCGGATGCAGAACTCGCTCCAAAGACACCAGGGGCAATCCTTCTCCGAGAACCCGTCTTGCTTCCCTCGTCTCAGCAGTGTCTGCATGGGCCGCGGGGCACGGGGCCGTCAGCCAGTGCCGTCTCCGCGCCTCTCGGAAGCATCAGGGTGGGGACTCCGTCCAGCCCCTGACATCTGGTGTGTCGCCAACGTACACAAAAGTGTGCTGGGAAAAGGACGCTGGCCGACAAGGAAAGCTCCCTGGGCTCAAGTGCGGGAAAGGACACCGTGGGAGTGTGCTTGTGGGGCGGTGGCGGAGTGGGGCGAGAAGACCCCGCTTGGAACGAACATCTCGTTTCCCACAGTAAGAAGCCTCGGAACCACCGAGCCGGGGGTGCTGAACGCGAGGGGTCCACCGTGGGAGGCTGTGTGGAACCACGGCGCGGCGATACCCTTTCCGCACCTGACGGGGTTTCACCCAGTGACCAGTGTCTGGGAAACGAAGCGCGGCCCGTGCGGAGCGTGCCACACACTCCTGTGGGGAAACAACACTGGGCTGCAAGCCTTGCTGTGACGACGCTCTCGTTTCCCGGAGCTAGACGTGTGTGCCAAGCTGTGCGGAGCCAGGCTGCAAAGAGAGCCACCGAGTGAACCCTGTGGCCCCGCACGGTGGGGAAGCCTTGTTTCAGCTCAGCAAGCCCTGGTTTCACCAGGGTGGCAGGCTTTGAAAAGCCCCGCGGGCAACTCGCAGGGCAGTGCCACGGACTCCACTCTGTGAAACCTCCGTGTGGGAGCAGCGTCTTTCGTTCTACCTTCACGAAGGAAGAAGCCTTTGGAAACGGCCTGCCGTGCCTGCCTTCAAAGTCCCAGGGACTGAACCCTGCCAGAGAAACGCCAGTTGGGGAAAGGCAGCTTTCGACCCCCACGATTGTTCCACGAAGGGACGAAGTGCTCGCTGGCGAGCACGGCGGGGCCGACAGGGCCCGTCCCCGCGACTCAGCTCCGGGCAGCGCACTCGTGCGGAGGGCCTCTTTCCACTGACAGCCCGTTTCCCTAAGCACGCCCGAAGTGCCTGCCCAGAAGCCCGGCGGGGCCGACGACGAGGCGAGCCCCGTGCCCTCCAGCGCTGTGCAGCCAACAGGGGGGCGGGATCCAGACGTCGACCAACTTCTCCCTCCCCTAAAGTTCCAAGGGTTGGAAATGCTTGCGGGGCCTCGCAGGGATGCGCCCCGTGTGCCTCATCTCCCAGAAGCAAGGCTGTGCGGTACGCGACCTCCCCTGGCCTCAGTGGCCTCGGGGAAGTCAGAAGTGTGGGAGGAGGGGTCCCGGCCCTAGGCGTTCGACTGTCCTCAGCTCATCTGGAGACAGCCCGCTATGGTGACTCCCCCCGTCCCACGGACGGACACGTCGTTTCACACAGTCGAGGGGGTGGGAAAACCTCGGTGGGGCAATAGGACGGCAGGCCCGTATGCAGAACTCGCTCCAAAGACTCCAGGGGCAATCCTTCTCCGAGAACCCGTCTTGCTTCCCTCGTCTCAGCAGTGTCTGCATGGGCCGCGGGGCACGGGGCCGTCAGCCAGTGCCGTCTCCGCGCCTCTCGGAAGCATCAGGGTGGGGACTCCGTCCAGCCCCTGACATCTGGTGTGTCGCCAACGTACACAAAAGTGTGCTGGGAAAAGGACGCTGGCCGACAAGGAAAGCTCCCTGGGCTCAAGTGCGGGAAAGGACACCGTGGGAGTGTGCTTGTGGGGCGGTGGCGGAGTGGGGCGAGAAGACCCCGCTTGGAACGAACATCTCGTTTCCCACAGTAAGAAGCCTCGGAACCACCGAGCCGGGGGTGCTGAACGCGAGGGGTCCACCGTGGGAGGCTGTGTGGAACCACGGCGCGGCGATACCCTTTCCGCACCTGACGGGGTTTCACCCAGTGACCAGTGTCTGGGAAACGAGGCGCGGCCCGTGCGGAGAGTGCCACACACTCCTGTGGGGAAACAACACTGGGCTGCAAGCCTTGCTGTGACGACGCTCTCGTTTCCCGGAGCTAGACGTGTGTGCCAAGCTGTGCGGAGCCAGGCTGCAAAGAGAGCCACCGAGTGAACCCTGTGGCCCCGCACGGTGGGGAAGCCTTGTTTCAGCTCAGCAAGCCCTGGTTTCACCAGGGTGGCAGGCTTTGAAAAGCCCCGCGGGCAACTCGCAGGGCAGTGCCACGGACTCCACTCTGTGAAACCTCCGTGTGGGAGCAGCGTCTTTCGTTCTACCTTCACGAAGGAAGAAGCCTTTGGAAACGGCCTGCCGTGCCTGCCTTCAAAGTCCCAGGGACTGAACCCTGCCAGAGAAACGCCAGTTGGGGAAAGGCAGCTTTCGACCCCCACGATTGTTCCACGAAGGGACGAAGTGCTCGCTGGCGAGCACGGCGGGGCCGACAGGGCCCGTCCCCGCGACTCAGCTCCGGGCAGCGCACTCGTGCGGAGGGCCTCTTTCCACTGACAGCCCGTTTCCCTAAGCACGCCCGAAGTGCCTGCCCAGAAGCCCGGCGGGGCCGACGACGAGGCGAGCCCCGTGCCCTCCAGCGCTGTGCAGCCAACAGGGGGGCGGGATCCAGACGTCGACCAACTTCTCCCTCCCCTAAAGTTCCAAGGGTTGGAAATGCTTGCGGGGCCTCGCAGGGATGCGCCCCGTGTGCCTCATCTCCCAGAAGCAAGGCTGTGCGGTACGCGACCTCCCCTGGCCTCAGTGGCCTCGGGGAAGTCAGAAGTGTGGGAGGAGGGGTCCCGGCCCTAGACGTACGACTGTCCTCAGCTCATCTGGAGAAAGCCCGCTATGGTGACTCCCCCCGTCCCACGGACGGACCCCTCGTTTCACACAGTCGAGGGGGTGGGAAAACCTCGGTGGGGCAATAGGACGGCAGGCCCGGATGCAGAACTCGCTCCAAAGACACCAGGGGCAATCCTTCTCCGAGAACCCGTCTTGCTTCCCTCGTCTCAGCAGTGTCTGCATGGGCCGCGGGGCACGGGGCCGTCAGCCAGTGCCGTCTCCGCGCCTCTCGGAAGCATCAGGGTGGGGACTCCGTCCAGCCCCTGACATCTGGTGTGTCGCCAACGTACACAAAAGTGTGCTGGGAAAAGGACGCTGGCCGACAAGGAAAGCTCCCTGGGCTCAAGTGCGGGAAAGGACACCGTGGGAGTGTGCTTGTGGGGCGGTGGCGGAGTGGGGCGAGAAGACCCCGCTTGGAACGAACATCTCGTTTCCCACAGTAAGAAGCCTCGGAACCACCGAGCCGGGGGTGCTGAACGCGAGGGGTCCACCGTGGGAGGCTGTGTGGAACCACGGCGCGGCGATACCCTTTCCGCACCTGACGGGGTTTCACCCAGTGACCAGTGTCTGGGAAACGAGGCGCGGCCCGTGCGGAGAGTGCCACACACTCCTGTGGGGAAACAACACTGGGCTGCAAGCCTTGCTGTGACGACGCTCTCGTTTCCCGGAGCTAGACGTGTGTGCCAAGCTGTGCGGAGCCAGGCTGCAAAGAGAGCCACCGAGTGAACCCTGTGGCCCCGCACGGTGGGGAAGCCTTGTTTCAGCTCAGCAAGCCCTGGTTTCACCAGGGTGGCAGGCTTTGAAAAGCCCCGCGGGCAACTCGCAGGGCAGTGCCACGGACTCCACTCTGTGAAACCTCCGTGTGGGAGCAGCGTCTTTCGTTCTACCTTCACGAAGGAAGAAGCCTTTGGAAACGGCCTGCCGTGCCTGCCTTCAAAGTCCCAGGGACTGAACCCTGCCAGAGAAACGCCAGTTGGGGAAAGGCAGCTTTCGACCCCCACGATTGTTCCACGAAGGGACGAAGTGCTCGCTGGCGAGCACGGCGGGGCCGACAGGGCCCGTCCCCGCGACTCAGCTCCGGGCAGCGCACTCGTGCGGAGGGCCTCTTTCCACTGACAGCCCGTTTCCCTAAGCACGCCCGAAGTGCCTGCCCAGAAGCCCGGCGGGGCCGACGACGAGGCGAGCCCCGTGCCCTCCAGCGCTGTGCAGCCAACAGGGGGGCGGGATCCAGACGTCGACCAACTTCTCCCTCCCCTAAAGTTCCAAGGGTTGGAAATGCTTGCGGGGCCTCGCAGGGATGCGCCCCGTGTGCCTCATCTCCCAGAAGCAAGGCTGTGCGGTACGCGACCTCCCCTGGCCTCAGTGGCCTCGGGGAAGTCAGAAGTGTGGGAGGAGGGGTCCCGGCCCTAGGCGTTCGACTGTCCTCAGCTCATCTGGAGACAGCCCGCTATGGTGACTCCCCCCGTCCCACGGACGGACACGTCGTTTCACACAGTCGAGGGGGTGGGAAAACCTCGGTGGGGCAATAGGACGGCAGGCCCGTATGCAGAACTCGCTCCAAAGACACCAGGGGCAATCCTTCTCCGAGAACCCGTCTTGCTTCCCTCGTCTCAGCAGTGTCTGCATGGGCCGCGGGGCACGGGGCCGTCAGCCAGTGCCGTCTCCGCGCCTCTCGGAAGCATCAGGGTGGGGACTCCGTCCAGCCCCTGACATCTGGTGTGTCGCCAACGTACACAAAAGTGTGCTGGGAAAAGGACGCTGGCCGACAAGGAAAGCTCCCTGGGCTCAAGTGCGGGAAAGGACACCGTGGGAGTGTGCTTGTGGGGCGGTGGCGGAGTGGGGCGAGAAGACCCCGCTTGGAACGAACATCTCGTTTCCCACAGTAAGAAGCCTCGGAACCACCGAGCCGGGGGTGCTGAACGCGAGGGGTCCACCGTGGGAGGCTGTGTGGAACCACGGCGCGGCGATACCCTTTCCGCACCTGACGGGGTTTCACCCAGTGACCAGTGTCTGGGAAACGAAGCGCGGCCTGTGCGGAGCGTGCCACACACTCCTGTGGGGAAACAACACTGGGCTGCAAGCCTTGCTGTGACGACGCTCTCGTTTCCCGGAGCTAGACGTGTGTGCCAAGCTGTGCGGAGCCAGGCTGCAAAGAGAGCCACCGAGTGAACCCTGTGGCCCCGCACGGTGGGGAAGCCTTGTTTCAGCTCAGCAAGCCCTGGTTTCACCAGGGTGGCAGGCTTTGAAAAGCCCCGCGGGCAACTCGCAGGGCAGTGCCACGGACTCCACTCTGTGAAACCTCCGTGTGGGAGCAGCGTCTTTCGTTCTACCTTCACGAAGGAAGAAGCCTTTGGAAACGGCCTGCCGTGCCTGCCTTCAAAGTCCCAGGGACTGAACCCTGCCAGAGAAACGCCAGTTGGGGAAAGGCAGCTTTCGACCCCCACGATTGTTCCACGAAGGGACGAAGTGCTCGCTGGCGAGCACGGCGGGGCCGACAGGGCCCGTCCCCGCGACTCAGCTCCGGGCAGCGCACTCGTGCGGAGGGCCTCTTTCCACTGACAGCCCGTTTCCCTAAGCACGCCCGAAGTGCCTGCCCAGAAGCCCGGCGGGGCCGACGACGAGGCGAGCCCCGTGCCCTCCAGCGCTGTGCAGCCAACAGGGGGGCGGGATCCAGACGTCGACCAACTTCTCCCTCCCCTAAAGTTCCAAGGGTTGGAAATGCTTGCGGGGCCTCGCAGGGATGCGCCCCGTGTGCCTCATCTCCCAGAAGCAAGGCTGTGCGGTACGCGACCTCCCCTGGCCTCAGTGGCCTCGGGGAAGTCAGAAGTGTGGGAGGAGGGGTCCCGGCCCTAGGCGTTCGACTGTCCTCAGCTCATCTGGAGAAAGCCCGCTATGGTGACTCCCCCCGTCCCACGGACGGACACATCGTTTCACACAGTCGAGGGGGTGGGAAAACCTCGGTGGGGCAATAGGACGGCAGGCCCGGATGCAGAACTCGCTCCAAAGACACCAGGGGCAATCCTTCTCCGAGAACCCGTCTTGCTTCCCTCGTCTCAGCAGTGTCTGCATGGGCCGCGGGGCACGGGGCCGTCAGCCAGTGCCGTCTCCGCGCCTCTCGGAAGCATCAGGGTGGGGACTCCGTCCAGCCCCTGACATCTGGTGTGTCGCCAACGTACACAAAAGTGTGCTGGGAAAAGGACGCTGGCCGACAAGGAAAGCTCCCTGGGCTCAAGTGCGGGAAAGGACACCGTGGGAGTGTGCTTGTGGGGCGGTGGCGGAGTGGGGCGAGAAGACCCCGCTTGGAACGAACATCTCGTTTCCCACAGTAAGAAGCCTCGGAACCACCGAGCCGGGGGTGCTGAACGCGAGGGGTCCACCGTGGGAGGCTGTGTGGAACCACGGCGCGGCGATACCCTTTCCGCACCTGACGGGGTTTCACCCAGTGACCAGTGTCTGGGAAACGAAGCGCGGCCTGTGCGGAGCGTGCCACACACTCCTGTGGGGAAACAACACTGGGCTGCAAGCCTTGCTGTGACGACGCTCTCGTTTCCCGGAGCTAGACGTGTGTGCCAAGCTGTGCGGAGCCAGGCTGCAAAGAGAGCCACCGAGTGAACCCTGTGGCCCCGCACGGTGGGGAAGCCTTGTTTCAGCTCAGCAAGCCCTGGTTTCACCAGGGTGGCAGGCTTTGAAAAGCCCCGCGGGCAACTCGCAGGGCAGTGCCACGGACTCCACTCTGTGAAACCTCCGTGTGGGAGCAGCGTCTTTCGTTCTACCTTCACGAAGGAAGAAGCCTTTGGAAACGGCCTGCCGTGCCTGCCTTCAAAGTCCCAGGGACTGAACCCTGCCAGAGAAACGCCAGTTGGGGAAAGGCAGCTTTCGACCCCCACGATTGTTCCACGAAGGGACGAAGTGCTCGCTGGCGAGCACGGCGGGGCCGACAGGGCCCGTCCCCGCGACTCAGCTCCGGGCAGCGCACTCGTGCGGAGGGCCTCTTTCCACTGACAGCCCGTTTCCCTAAGCACGCCCGAAGTGCCTGCCCAGAAGCCCGGCGGGGCCGACGACGAGGCGAGCCCCGTGCCCTCCAGCGCTGTGCAGCCAACAGGGGGGCGGGATCCAGACGTCGACCAACTTCTCCCTCCCCTAAAGTTCCAAGGGTTGGAAATGCTTGCGGGGCCTCGCAGGGATGCGCCCCGTGTGCCTCATCTCCCAGAAGCAAGGCTGTGCGGTACGCGACCTCCCCTGGCCTCAGTGGCCTCGGGGAAGTCAGAAGTGTGGGAGGAGGGGTCCCGGCCCTAGACGTTCGACTGTCCTCAGCTCATCTGGAGAAAGCCCGCTATGGTGACTCCCCCCGTCCCACGGACGGACCCGTCGTTTCACACAGTCGAGGGGGTGGGAAAACCTCGGTGGGGCAATAGGACGGCAGGCCCGGATGCAGAACTCGCTCCAAAGACACCAGGGGCAATCCTTCTCTGAGAACCCGTCTTGCTTCCCTCGTCTCAGCAGTGTCTGCATGGGCCGCGGGGCACGGGGCCGTCAGCCAGTGCCGTCTCCGCGCCTCTCGGAAGCATCAGGGTGGGGACTCCGTCCAGCCCCTGACATCTGGTGTGTCGCCAACGTACACAAAAGTGTGCTGGGAAAAGGACGCTGGCCGACAAGGAAAGCTCCCTGGGCTCAAGTGCGGGAAAGGACACCGTGGGAGTGTGCTTGTGGGGCGGTGGCGGAGTGGGGCGAGAAGACCCCGCTTGGAACGAACATCTCGTTTCCCACAGTAAGAAGCCTCGGAACCACCGAGCCGGGGGTGCTGAACGCGAGGGGTCCACCGTGGGAGGCTGTGTGGAACCACGGCGCGGCGATACCCTTTCCGCACCTGACGGGGTTTCACCCAGTGACCAGTGTCTGGGAAACGAGGCGCGGCCCGTGCGGAGAGTGCCACACACTCCTGTGGGGAAACAACACTGGGCTGCAAGCCTTGCTGTGACGACGCTCTCGTTTCCCGGAGCTAGACGTGTGTGCCAAGCTGTGCGGAGCCAGGCTGCAAAGAGAGCCACCGAGTGAACCCTGTGGCCCCGCACGGTGGGGAAGCCTTGTTTCAGCTCAGCAAGCCCTGGTTTCACCAGGGTGGCAGGCTTTGAAAAGCCCCGCGGGCAACTCGCAGGGCAGTGCCACGGACTCCACTCTGTGAAACCTCCGTGTGGGAGCAGCGTCTTTCGTTCTACCTTCACGAAGGAAGAAGCCTTTGGAAACGGCCTGCCGTGCCTGCCTTCAAAGTCCCAGGGACTGAACCCTGCCAGAGAAACGCCAGTTGGGGAAAGGCAGCTTTCGACCCCCACGATTGTTCCACGAAGGGACGAAGTGCTCGCTGGCGAGCACGGCGGGGCCGACAGGGCCCGTCCCCGCGACTCAGCTCCGGGCAGCGCACTCGTGCGGAGGGCCTCTTTCCACTGACAGCCCGTTTCCCTAAGCACGCCCGAAGTGCCTGCCCAGAAGCCCGGCGGGGCCGACGACGAGGCGAGCCCCGTGCCCTCCAGCGCTGTGCAGCCAACAGGGGGGCGGGATCCAGACGTCGACCAACTTCTCCCTCCCCTAAAGTTCCAAGGGTTGGAAATGCTTGCGGGGCCTCGCAGGGATGCGCCCCGTGTGCCTCATCTCCCAGAAGCAAGGCTGTGCGGTACGCGACCTCCCCTGGCCTCAGTGGCCTCGGGGAAGTCAGAAGTGTGGGAGGAGGGGTCCCGGCCCTAGGCGTTCGACTGTCCTCAGCTCATCTGGAGAAAGCCCGCTATGGTGACTCCCCCCGTCCCACGGACGGACACCTCGTTTCACACAGTCGAGGGGGTGGGAAAACCTCGGTGGGGCAATAGGACGGCAGGCCCGGATGCAGAACTCGCTCCAAAGACACCAGGGGCAATCCTTCTCCGAGAACCCGTCTTGCTTCCCTCGTCTCAGCAGTGTCTGCATGGGCCGCGGGGCACGGGGCCGTCAGCCAGTGCCGTCTCCGCGCCTCTCGGAAGCATCAGGGTGGGGACTCCGTGCAGCCCCTGACATCTGGTGTGTCGCCAACGTACACAAAAGTGTGCTGGGAAAAGGACGCTGGCCGACAAGGAAAGCTCCCTGGGCTCAAGTGCGGGAAAGGACACCGTGGGAGTGTGCTTGTGGGGCGGTGGCGGAGTGGGGCGAGAAGACCCCGCTTGGAACGAACATCTCGTTTCCCACAGTAAGAAGCCTCGGAACCACCGAGCCGGGGGTGCTGAACGCGAGGGGTCCACCGTGGGAGGCTGTGTGGAACCACGGCGCGGCGATACCCTTTCCGCACCTGACGGGGTTTCACCCAGTGACCAGTGTCTGGGAAACGAAGCGCGGCCTGTGCGGAGCGTGCCACACACTCCTGTGGGGAAACAACACTGGGCCTGGGCTGCAAGCCTTGCTGTGACGACGCTCTCGTTTCCCGGAGCTAGACGTGTGTGCAAAGCTGTGTGGAGCCAGGCAGCAAAGAGAGCCAGCGAGTGTAACCCAGTGGCCCCGCACGGTGGGGAAGCCTTGTTTCAGCTCAGCAAGCCCTGGTTTCACCAGGGTGGCAGGCTTTGAAAAGCCCCGCGGGCAACTCGCAGGGCAGTGCCACGGACTCCACTCTGTGAAACCTCCGTGTGGGAGCAGCCTCTTTCGTTCTACCTTCACGAAGGAAGAAGCCTTTGGAAATGGCCTGCCGTGCCTGCCTTCAAAGTCCCAGGGACTGAACCGTGCCAGAGAAACGCCAGTTTGGGAAAGTGCAGCTTTTCGACCGGTGGCACAACGATTGTTTCCACGAAGGGACGAAGTGGCTCCGCTGGCGAGCACGGCGGGCCGACAGGTAGGCCCGGTCCCCTTGACTCAACTCCGGAGAGCCACGTTCGTTGAGCGGAGGCCTCTTCCACGGACAGCCCGTTCCCTAAGGCACGCACGAAGTGCTGCCTCAGAAGCCCGGCGGGGCCGACGACGAGGCGAGCCCCGTGCCCTCCAGCGCTGTGCAGCCAACAGGGGGGCGGGATCCAGACGTCGACCAACTTCTCCCTCCCCTAAAGTTCCACGGGTTGGAAATGCTTGCGGGGCCTCGCAGGGATGCGCCCCGTGTGCCTCATCTCCCAGAAGCAAGGCTGTGCGGTACGCGACCTCCCCTGGCCTCAGTGGCCTCGGGGAAGTCAGAAGTGTGGGAGGAGGGGTCCCGGCCCTAGGCGTTCGACTGTCCTCAGCTCATCTGGAGAAAGCCCGCTATGGTGACTCGCCCCGTCCCACGGACGGACACGTCGTTTCACACAGTCGAGGGGGTGGGAAAACCTCGGTGGGGCAATAGGACGGCAGGCCCGGATGCAGAACTCGCTCCAAAGACACCAGGGGCAATCCTTCTCCGAGAACCCGTCTTGCTTCCCTCGTGTGTCAGCAGTGTCTGCAGCGGCCCGCGGGGCACGGAGCTGTGTATTTTTTGTTTGTTTTATATCTTGTGGATATTTGGCATCTATTTAGTAAATGTGTTGTCCATGTACTCTTCCTTCTATATTTTTGTTGTATATATGTGATTGTTGAGTGTGTGGTATTTGTGGTGTATATGTGTCCTATATATTGTGTGTCTCGTATATGTATGTTTTGACTTTGTGTTCAGTCTGTGTTTTAGTTATCATAGTGTGTGTTATATATTTATTTTGTATTTCTGATGGAATTATTATATCCAAGGTGTTTTTGGCATGCATGTGGTGTTTGTGTGCCTGCCCTCATGTTTGAGGTGTATATGCAATGTATTTGCAGTATATATCTTTTTTCGGAATATTTTTTGTGTGTTTCTCTGTGACAAGTAAGTTTTTTGTAGAGCATATATTGTTTGTGCATGTGTCTGTGGCATGTGCATTGTGTTGTGTGTATGTATCATGTGCATGGAGTTTATATGTGTGTTTCTTGTGCATATATTTGTCATTTTAGTACAAATGATATGACCTGCTCCATATGTGTCTTTTATGTGCAGCTATGAGTTGTGTGGGTGTTGTGTGTATATGTTGTATGTATAGTTTATGTGCAGTGTGTGGTATATGTGCAATCTTTGTGTGGTGTTTGTTTTGTGATGTGTGTAATACATATTTGTGGTTGAATGCAGTATATGCTTTGTGGCATGGAATGGAATTGGTATAGTCGTGGGTTGCAAAATGTCTTGTGTTGTGCATAGTGTGTATTTGGTGTGTGTTCGTGCAGTATATGTGCAGGGAAATTGGATTGCCTGTGTGTGTGGGATAGGTGTGTTATGTCTGTGATGTGTGGGAGTATGTGTCGTGTGAGTTGTGGTATATGTGGTGTTTTATGCAGTATGTGTGGAGTTTGTGTGTATGGTATCTGCGTGGTTTATCTCTGTTGAGTGTGAGGTGTAGTGTCATGATTCTGTGCTTGTAGTATATGTGGGCATATTTTGTTTCATACTTTTGGTGTTCTTGTGTGGTACATGTGTCGTGTATGTGTGTCTGTGATATGGGTTTGATTTGTGTAGTAGGTGCGGCATAGGTGAATCAACTGTAGTGTGTGTTGGTTATAGGTAATGTATGTATGGTAGGTGTGATATGTTTTGGTGTGTAGAATATGTGTGCTGTATCTTTTGTCTTTGTTGTGTGTGGTTTGTTTGTGCAGTGTTTGTGTGGTTTATGTTTATGTGAGGAGAATGCATTGTACATGTGTGAGTTAATTATGGTGAATATGTGCATGTGTATGTGTGTTGTCTGTGTGGTGAGATATATGCTGTGTGTGGTGTCTAGCATGTGGTTTTGTATCAATATGATATGTGTTTGTGGTGTAACTATGGTGCATGTGTGACATCTGTATGGGCTAATATGTGCTGTCATTTCAGTTTGTGTTACCAATATGACATATAGGTTATATGAATTCTGTGTCTGGCCTATGTTTGCTGTTGGTCGCCTGTTTGATTTGTGTGTCCTGTGGGATATATGTATGGCTGGTGTTTTTGGTATATGTGTGCATGTGTTTGGGCTTATGTCATGTGTCTGATGTGTGGTGTGCATGTCATATGTGTCTTTAACATGTGTACATGTTGTGTATATATACTGTGTTTTTGATGTGTTTGCCGACTTTCCATGTGTGTGGTTCTATGTGTGGTATGTGTTTCTAAGTGTGGTATGTTTTTTGTTTATCTGTGGACTTTTACTGTGTTGATTTTTAATATTTATTTGAGAGACAGAGAGAGCACAAGCGGGAGAGGGGCAGAGAGAGGGATTCACAGAATCTGAAGCAGGCTCCAGGCTCTGAGCTGTCAGCCCAGAGGCCAATGTGGGCCTCGAACCCATGTGAGACCATAACCGTAGCCAAAGTCAGACGCTTAACTGACTGAGCCACCCAGGCGCCCCAAGTATCTGAGAATTTTTGACGCCTGGGCCTACATGTGATAGTGTGTGGTATGTGTCTGGCATTTGCCTGTGAGATATATGTCCTTTTTATGTGTGTATTGGGTGTGATATTTTTTAGCAGTGTGTTGTGTGCATTGGTGAGTGTGGTGACATTATGGCAAATAGATTAAGTGAACTTAATGTATTTTTGTCACGTGGATGGTGTATATGTGTATATATTTATCTATTGTGCATATGTGGTGTAAATCTGTGCTACACCTGTATTTGTGTGGTGTGTTTGTGATGCTTGTTTAGTGTGTGTGGTGCCTATCTCTTGTGTGTTTTATGTTAGGTGATCTGGTTTATATGTGGTGTGTGTGTGTGGTGAGTGTGGTGTATGGTTGGTGTTTGTTGTATGTGTGTTGTGTATGGTATATGCAATCCTTGTTTGAAGGGACTGAGTGATGCGTGTGTGGCGGTCTGTGTGTTATGTGTGTTTTGTGTGCATTGAGTGTGTAGTTATGTGTTTTTGCGTGTTGAGGGAGTGACATATGTGAGCAATATATGCATGTCTTAGGTGTGGTGTATGTGAGATGCATGTGCAATATGTGTGGTGTTTGCATGACGTGTATTTTGTGTGTTTTTGTGTATTATGGTGTGGTGTATTTGAGCTGTTTGTGATATAATAGGTTTGTGTGTCATATGTGTGGTGTATGTGGTTGTTCTTTGTGATGTATGTGTGCAAGTTTGCATGTGTGGTGTGTCTGTGGTATAAGTAATTACGTGTGTGGTATTTGTTGGTAGGTGTACGCTGTGTGTGTGGTATATTTGTGGTGTGTGTGTAATGTATGTGTTTGTGTATGTGTAGTGTGTGTTTGGCCTGGGTGTAAAAGGATTTTCTTTATGGTGTATGTAGTGTGTGTGGCATGTGTGCAGCATTGATGTAGACTAGGTCTATTTGTGTCAGTAAGGATTTTTTGGTATGTGTTAATCATGTGTGATATTTGTGTGTGTGGTGTATCTGTGGTGTGAACGTGGTGTCTGTGTAGTTTGTGATTGTGTGCTATGTTGATGGTTATCGTATGACACGCATGTTGTTTCTGTGTGTGGTATATATGTCTGTGGCATGTGTCGAATATGTGTCATGTGTATTGTATTTTTGTACAGGCATGTTATATGTGCAGTAATACTGTATGTGTAATGTGTGTGGCATATGCATGCTGTGTGTATACATTGCTGTATGTGTCATAATGTTTGGTGTATGTGTGGTATGTGTGCGTTTGTGGTATATGTGGAATATGTGTATTATAACATTGGGAATATGTGTGGTGGTATTTATGTTGAGTGTCTTGTGTGCGGCGTCTGTGAAATATGAGTGTTGTAAGTGTGGTTCATGTATGTGTAGGGTGTGTGGTGAAACTGATGTACCTGGTTTTTTTGGCGTTTATGTGGTGGTTCTGTGGAGTATATGTGGTGTGTGTGTATTTCTGTGAAAGAATAGTGTATCTGTTGTGTGAGAGTGGTGTGTGTTTTGTGTGTATGGTGCATGTGTTTTCTGTGTGTGTTGTATATATGGAAAATAAGTGGAGTCTGTTATGTGTGTATGGAATATGTGTTGTGTGTGGTGAGTGTGTGCTGAGCATGCATGAGGTATATGTGCTGTGTATTTGTGGTGAAGGTGTGGTGTGGTGTGTGTGAAGTATGTGTTCCTGTGAGTGATATTTGGGTGGTGTATATGAGTGTGTGTGTGTTGAATAAGGTGTTGTGTGGTGGGTAGGTGTGAGTGTGAAGTATGTGTCCCTGTGAGTGGTATTTGTGTGGTGCATTTGAGTATGTGTTGAATATGTGCAGTGTGTCTGCAGTATAGGTGTATGGTTCGTGTTTTGTGTGTATTTGTGTGTGTAACATCTGTGGTGTGTGCAGTGTGTGTATAGATCTTAGTATTGGTTATAGTGTGGTGTATGTGAATTGTCTGTGTGTGGTATATGAGTTGTAAATGCGGTTTACATGTGCAGTATACACAGAGTGTGGTCTGTGTAGTGTGTATAGGTGTTATTTGTATTTGTGGTACAGTGATTGACATATGTAGGGTATGTGTGTTTAAACACACGTTTAAGGTGTGGTGATATTATAGTGTCTTTGTGATGTATACGCTGTGGAATTGTGTATGTAAGGTATGTTATGAAATATATGTCTTCTATATATGGTACATATGAGTGTATGGTGTTGTGGTGTAAAATTGGGGTGGCTATGCTTTGTGTCGTGTCTACTTAGCATGGGTGTTGTATACATGGAGTGTGTGGGAGGTACACCTATGGTGTACATGTGTATGTCTGTGTTGTATGTGTTTTTTGGTGTGTGTGTCATGTATTCATCAGTGTCATACGTATGCTGTGTGTGTGTGCATAATGAATGTTTGGTATGTGTGAAGAAGATAAAAAGCTTCTGCACTGCCATCTGGATGCCTTCTTTAGAAAAGTGTCTATTCATGTTTTTTTGCCCATTTCTTCACTGTATTATTTGTTTTCTTGGGTGTGGAGTTTGGTGAGCTTTTTATAGATTTTGGATACTAGCCTTTTGTCCAATAAGTCATTTGCAAATATCTTTTCCCATTCTGTTGGTTGCCTTTTAGTTTTGTTGATTGTTTTCTTTGCAATGCAGAAGACTTTTGTCTTCATGAAGTCCCAATAGTTCATTTTTGCTTTTAATCCCCCTGCCTTTGGAGATGTGTCAAGTAAGAAATTGCTGCTGCTGAGGTCAGAGAGGTTTTTTCATGCTTTCTCCTCTAGGGTTTTGATGGTTTCCTGTCTCACATTCAGGTCCTTTATCCATTTTGAGTTTATTTTTGTGAATGGTGTAAGAAAGTGATCTAGTTTCATTCTTCTCATGTCACTTTCCAGTTCTCCCAGCACCATTTGTTAAAGAGACTGTCTTTTTTCCATGGATATTCTTTCCTGCTTTGTCAAAAAATACTTGCGCATACATTTGTGGGTCCAATTCTGGAGTCTCTATTCGATTCCATTGGTCTATGTGTCTGTTTTTGTGCCCATACCATGCTGTCTTGATGATTACAGCTTTGTAGTAGAGGTTAAAGCCTGGGGTTGTGATGCCTCCTGCTTTGGTCTTCTTCAAAATTACTGTGGCTATTCAGGGTCTTTTGGGGTTCCATGCAAATTTTAAGATTGCCTGTTCTAGCTTCGAGAAGAATGCTGGTGCAATTTTGAAAATTTTTTTTTCAACGTTTTTTATTTATTTTTGGGACAGAGAGAGACAGAGCATGAACGGGGGAGGGGCAGAGAGAGAGGGAGACACAGAATCGGAAACAGGCTCCAGGCTCCGAGCCATCAGCCCAGAGCCTGACGCAGGGCTCGAACTCACGGACCGTGAGATCGTGACCTGGCTGAAGTCGGACACTTAACCGACTGCGCCACCCAGGCGCCCCTAGTGCAATTTTGATTTGGATTGCACTGAATGTGTAGATTGCTTTGGGTATTATTGACATTTTAACAATATTTGTTCTTCCAATCCATGAGCACAGAATGTTTTTCCATTTCTTTATGTCTTCTTCAATTTCCTTCTTAAGCTTTCTATAGTTTTCAGCATACAGATCTTTTGCATCTTTGGTTAGGTTTATTCCTAGGTATTTTATGCTTCTTGATGCAGTTGTGAATGGTATCAGTTTCTTTGTCTTTCTGTTGCTTCGTAATTGGTGTATAAGAATGCAACTGATTTCTGTACATTGATTTTATATCCTGCTACTTTGCTGAACCCATGTATCAGTTCTAGAAGACTTTTGGTGGAGTCTGTCAGGTTTTTCACGTGGAGTTTTACTTCCTTCATCTTTGCCAATTTTGATGCCTTTGACTTCCTTTTGTTGTCTGATTGCTGATGCTAGGACTTCAAATACTATGTTAAACAACAGTGGTGAGAGTGGACATCCCTGTCGTGTTGCTGATTTCAGGGGGAAAGCTCTCAGTTTTTCATAAAAGCTGTGGGCTTCTATGATATTTAGGTATGTTCTTTCATCCAACTTTCTTGAGGATTTTCATCAAGAAAGGATGTTGTATTTTGTCAAATGCTTTTTCTGAATCTTTTGACAGGACCATATGGTTCTTACCTTTTATTTTATTAAAGCGATGTATGACATTGATTGATTTGCGAATATTGAATCAGCCCTGCAGCCCAAGAATGAATCCCACTTGATCATGGTGGATAATCTTTTTTACATGCTGTTGAATTCAATTTGCTAGTATCTTATTGAGAATTTTTGCATCCATATTCATCAGAGATAGTGGCCTGAAGTTCTTTTTTTGCTGGGTCTCTGTCTAGTTTGGGAATCAAAGTAATGCTGGCTTCATAGAATGAGTCTAGAAGTTTTCCTTCCCTTTCTATTTTTTGGAATAGCTTGAGAAGGATAGGCATTATCTCTGCTTTAAATATCTGGTGGAATTCCTCTGGGAAGCCATCTGGTCCTGGACTCTTATTTGTTGGGAGATTTTTGATAACTGATTCAATTTCTTCACTGGTTATGGGTCGGTTCAAGCTATTTCTTCATGTGAGTTTTGGAAGTGTGTGGGTGCATAGGAATTTGTCCATTTCTTCCAGGTTGTCCAGTTTGTTGGCATGTAATTTTTCATGGTATTCTCTGATAATTGCTTGTATTTCTGAGGGATTGGTTGTAATAATTCCATTTTCATTCGTGATTTTATCTATTTGGGTCATCTCCCTTTTCTTTTTGAGAAGCCTGGCTAGAGGTTTATCAATTTTGTTTATTTTATCAAAAAACCAACTCTTGGTTTCAATGATCTGCTCTACAGTTTTTTTAGATTCTATATCGTATATTTCTGCTTTGATCTTTATTATTTGTTTTCTTCTGCTGGGTTTGGGGTGTCTTTGCTGTTCTGCTTCTAGTTCCTTTAGGTGTGCTGTTAGATCTTGTATTTGGGAGCTTTCTTGTTTCTTGAGATAGGCCTGGATTGCAATGTATTTTCCTCTCAGGACTGCCTTCGCTACATCCCAAAGCATTTGGATTGTTGTATTTTCATTTTCATTTGTTTCCATGTATTTTTAAATTTCTTCTCTAATTGCTGGTTTGACCCATTCATTCTTTATTATGGTGTTCTTTAACCTCCATGCTTTTGGAGGTTTTCCAGACTTTTTCCTGTGGTTGATTTCAAGCTTCATCGCAGTGTGGTCTGAAATTATGCATGGTATGATCTCAATTCTCGTATACTTATGAAGGGCTGTTTTGTGAACTAGTATGTGATCTATCTTGGAGAATGTTCCATGTGCACTCGAGAAGAAAGTATATTGTGTTGCTTTGGGATGCAGAGTTCTAAATATATCTGTCAAGTCCATCTGATCCAATGTATCATTCAGGGCCCTTGTTTATTTTATTATTTTATTTTATTTTATTTGCATTTTTTTATTTTTTTAATATATGAAATTTATTGTCAAATTGGTTTCCATACAACACCCAGTGCTCATCCCAAAAGGTGCCCTCCTCAATACCCATCACCCACCCTCCCCTCCCTCCCACCCCCCATCAACCCTCAGTTTGTTCTCAGTTTTTAACAGTCTCATGCTTTGGCTCTCTCCCACTCTAACCTCTTTTTTTTTCCTTCCCTCCCCCATGGGTTTCTGTTAAATTTCTCAGGATCCACATAAGAGTGAAACCATATGGTATCTGTCTTTCTCTGTATGGCTTATTTCACTTAGCATCACACTCTCCAGTTCCATCCACGTTGCTACAAAAGGCCATATTTCATTTTTTCTCGTTGCCACGTAGTATTCCATTGTGTATATAAACCACAATTTTTTAATCCATTCATCAGTTGATGGACATTTAGGCTCTTTCCATAATTTCAGGGCCCTTGCTTATTGATCCTGTGTCTAGATGATCGATCCAATGTTGTAGAGTATTAAAGTTCCCTGCAATTACCACATTCTTATCAATAAGGTTGCTTATGTTTGTGATTGTTTTATATATTTGGGGGCTCCCATGTTCGGCACGTAGACATTTATAATTGTTAGCTCTTCCTGATGGATAGACCCTATAATTATTATATAAAGCCCTTCTTCATCTCTTGTTACAGACTTTATTGGAAGTCTAGTTTGTCTGATATAAGTATGGCTACTCCAGCTTTCTTTAGACTTCCAGTAGCGTGATAGTTCTCCATCCCCTCACTTTCAATCTGATGGTGTCCTCATGTCTAAAATAAATCTCTTGTAGACAGCAACTTGATGGGTCTTGGTTTTTTTTTTTTATCCATTCTGATACCCTATGTCTTTTGGTTGGTGTATTTAGTCCATTTACATTCTGTGTTATTATTGAAAGATATGGGTTTAGAGTCACTGTGATGTCTGTAGGTTTCATGCTTGTAGTGATGTCTCTGGTCCTTTGTGGTCCTTGCAACATTTCACTCACAGAATCACCCTCAGGATCTCTTGTAGGGCTGGTTTAGTGGTGATGAATTCCTTCAGTTTTTGTTTGGGAAGACGTTTATCTCTCCTTCTAGTCTAAATGACAGACTTGCTGGATAAAGGATTCTTGGCTGTATATTTTTCCTGTTCATCACATTGAAGATTTCCTACCATTCTTTTCTGGCCTGCCAAGTTTCAGTAGATAGATCCGTCACGTGTTTTATCGGTCTCCCTTTATGTTAGAGCGTGTTTATCCCTAGCTGCTTTCAGAATTTTCTCTTTATTCTTATATTTTGTCAGTTTCACTGTGATATGTCACACAGAAGATCGATTCAAGTTACTTCTGAAGGGAGTTCTTTGTGCCTCTTGGATTTCAATGCCTGTTTCCTTCCCCAGATTGGGGAAGTTCTCAACTATGATTTGTTCTAGTACATCTTCAGCCCTTTTCTCTCTCTCTCTTCCTCTTCTGGAATCCCTATTATACGGATATTGTTGTGCTTGATTGCATCACTTAGTTCTCTAATTCTCCCCTCATACTCCTGGATTTTTTTTTATCTCTCTGTTTCTCAGCTTCTTCTTTTTTCATAATTTTATCTTCGAATTCACCTATTCTCTCTTCTGCCTCTTCAATCCGAGCTGCGGTCACCTCCATTTTATTTTGCACCTCATTTATATCATTTTTTAGCTCCTCCTGACTGTTTCTTGGTCCCTTGATCTCTGTAGTAATAGATTCTCTGCTGTCCTGTATACTTTTTTCAAGCCCAGCGATTAATTTTATGACTATTATCCTAAATTCATGATCTGTTATATTGCTTAAATCATTTTTGATCAATTCATTAGTTGTCACTACTTCCTGGAGTTCCTTTTGAGGAGAATTCTTCCATTTCATCATTTTGGATAGACCCTGCAGTGGCACCAAACTGCAGGGCACTTCCCCTGTGCTGTCTGGAGTAACTTGTGTTGGTGGGCAGGGCCACAGTCAGACCCACAGTCAGTGATCTCTGGGGCACAATGGGAAAGCACTCCCCTTCCTGAAATACTTTGGGCAGAGGGTATATTTCCTCTCCAAGGACAAAAGACCCTGTAGGTGCCAGAAAAGAGCTTTTCTTTGGCAGGTGACAGAGGCAGTCATAGAGGGCTTATTGTTGCTTTTAGTGGTGGTACACTTTAAATTCTTCACACTGCACAGGTGTAGAACTGTTTTTCTGATACAAAGTACATCATACACAGCATGGAGAGGCTCTACTCAAGAGAAGGAGGGCAGTCCATTTAGTTCTGGGTCCTTAAGATCTTGAGTTTTAAATCCCAGCCACACGCTGAAGAAAAAAGCACAAGAGAGCTGTGGCACAGAGTCAGCTGACTGCCCTCCCTACTTTGTGAGGGCTTCCAGAACAATGGAGGGTGTGAGACCCCTTATCTGGGAATGAGAGATAAGGGTGGCACCATTGTCCCCCAACACCAACATGGTAGGACTTCAGAGGGCAACACAGTGGCCCCCAGTAGAGGCAGGACCCACATACTCCAAACCTGCCTCCCCGTGCCTGGTAACTGCTTATTTACTGGAACAAGATTGACTCTGAGCCTCTTCTCCAGAAGACCATCACAGGTAGTGCACCCTATTCACCAAGTGTACTGAAAATAGAGTGCTTCAAGGCATCACTTGATATTTTGGTGGAAATAGAACCAGGCGTTCTTTCTTTCTTTCTTTCTTTCTTTCTTTCTTTTTCTTTCTTTCTTTCTTCTTTCTTTTTCCTTCCTTCCTTTCTTCCTTCCTTTCCTTTCTTCCTTTTTTCCTTTCTTCTTCTTCTGCTTCCTCTTCCTCTTTTTTTTATTTTTTAATCAGGTTCATAGTTTTTTGTTTTTTTTTTTCATTTCCTTTTCTCCCTTGTTGTTTTTTCTTTTTCTTGCTTCTTTCTGTTCTTTTCTTTGGAATCAGGCTTATAAGTTTTTGATTGGTTTTTTATTCATTCATTTTCCTTTTCTCTTTATTTTTGGATCAGGCTTTTTTCCCCTAATTTTCCCCCTTTTATTCAAACAAATCAAAGAACACCTAGTTAAAGTCCAAACACTCCCAACTACAAGCAAGGAGGAACTCTGCAGTGGACTGACCAGTGAGAAGGAGCAGCCAAAACACAATAGCGGATCACACACAGCATACAGCATTCAGGAAAACCTCCTAAAGTGTCAGGCCTGGACAATGTATGAAGTTTTTTAATATAGCACTGCTCTTTGGTGTAGGAAACCTAAGAAACTTTAAAAACATGCAAAAGAGGCCCCTGTGTGGCTCAATTAAGCGTCTGACTCTTGAATTTGTCCCCAAGTTATGATCGTGCAGTCATGCAATCGAGCCTCACATTAGCCTCCCCACTTCTTCACATTCTCTCTCTCTTCCTCTGCCCCTTTCTTTTCTCACTCTTTCTCTCTTTCAATATAAATAAAATAAACATTCCAAACATACAGAAGACAGAAACCTAACCAAAATCACAAGACAGAGAATTTCTCCCCAAAAGAATGGTCAAGAATAAATCACAGCCAGATTAAGAAAAGCAATTGTTGGGATGACCACTGGGGTGTTACATGTAAGTATATGTTATATGAATCAATAAATTCTACTGAAACCAATACTACACTATATGTTAATTAACCTGAATTGAAATTTTAAAAAAGGAAATTACAGCCAGGGACTTGCTCAAAACAGATACAGGCAAAATATGTGAACAAGAACTTAAAACAACAGTCATAAGACTATGAGATGAACTTGAATAAAAAGCATAGAAGACACCAGAGAAACCCTTGCTACCGAGATCAAAGACCTAAAAACTAGTCAGGCTGAGATAAAGAAGGCTATAACTGAGATGTAAAATTGACTAGAAACAGTCACAAGAAGGATTTAAAAATCAGAGAAGAGAATAAATGATAAGAAGATAAAATAATGGAAAACAAGGAAGCTGAAAAGAAGAGGGAAAGGAAACTATTGGATCACCAAAGGGGACTTAGGTAACTGAGTGATTCAATCCAGCAAAACAATATCCATATCACAGGAGTCCAAGAAGAAGAGTGAGAAAAGGGGATAGAAAGTTTATTGGAACAAATTATACTTGAGAACTTCCCTAATCTGGGGAAGGAAACGGGCATTCAAGTCCAGGAGGACAGAGAACCCCCCCCCCCACAAAATCAACAAAAACAGGTGAACACCATGATATATCACAGTGAAACTTTCAAAATACAAAGACAAGGAGAATTCTGGAAGCAGCTGGGGACAAAAGGCTCTTAACCTACAAGGGTAGACATATAAGGTTAGTAGCAGACCTGTCCACTGAAACTTGGCAGGCCAGAAGGGAGTGGCAGGAAATATTCAACATGTTCAGTAGGGGAAAAAATATGCAGCCAAGAGTTCTTTATCCAGCAAGGCTTTCATTTAGAATAGAAGGAGAGATAAAGAGTTTCCCAGAAAAACAAAACCAAACAAGTTTATGACCACTAAAGCATCCTTGCAACAAATTTTAAGTGGGACTCTTTGGTTGGAGAAAAATAAAACCCAACATAACAAAGACTACAAAGAACCAGAGAATATTACCAGAAACACCAGCTCTACAATGGCACTATATTCGTATTTTTCATTAATTGTTCTGAATGTAAATGGACTAAAGGCTCCATTCAGAAGATAGAGTATCAGAATGGATTACAAAACAAGATCCATCTATATGTTGCCTACAAGAGACTCACCTTAGACCCAAAGACACCTGCAAATTGAAAGTGAGGGGATGGAGAACCATCTATCAGGCTAGTGAATGTCAAAAGAAAGATGGAGTAGACAAACTTATATCATACAAGCTAGATTTTAAAACAAAGACTATAACAAGGAACAAAGAAGGGCATTATATTATAATTAAGGAGTCTATCCACCAAGATCTAACAATTGTAAACAATTATGTGTCCAGCTTGGAACACCCAAATATATAAATCAATTAATAACAAACATGAGAAAACTCATTGATAATTAATGCAATAATAGTAGAGGGCTTTAACACCCCACTTACAATTAACAGATCATCTAAGCAGAAAATCAACAAGGAAACAATGGCTTTGAGTGACACACTGGACTGGATGGACTTAACAGATATATTCAGAACTTTTCATCCTAAAGTAACAGAATACACATTCTTCTGGAGTGCACATGGAACATTTTCCAGAATAGACTGCACACTTGGTCACAAATCAGCTGTCAATAGGTAGAAAAAAATTGAGATCATACCATGCATATTTTCAAATCACAATGGTATGAAGCTTGAAATCGCCACACACAAAAAATTGGAAAGCCTCAAATACATGGAGGTTAAAAACCATCCTACTAAAGAATGAATGGCTCAATCAGGAAATTAAGGAATAAATAAAAAATACATGTAAGTCAATTAAAATGGAAACACTACAGTCCGGAACCTTTTGGGATGCAAGAAAGACAGTCCCAAGAGGAAAGTATATTATGATTCAGGCCTATCTCAAGAAGCAAGAAAGGTCCCCAATACACAATCTAACCTTATACTTAAAGGATCTAGAAAAGGAACAGCAAATAAAGTACAAAGTCAGCAGAAGAAAAGGAATATTAAAGATTAGAGCAGAAATAAATGATCTAGAAACCATAAAATACATTAAAGCATATCAATAAGACCAAGAGCTGGTTCATTGAAAGAATAAACAAAATTGACAATACCCTAACTAGACTTCTCAAAAAGAGAAAGGACAAAAATAGATAAAATCACAAATGAAAGAGGCAAGATCACAACCAACACCACAGAAATACAGAAATTATAAGAGAATACCATGAAAAAGTATATGCTAACATAGTAGGCAATCTGAAAGAAATGTACAAATTCCTAGACACTCACAAAATACCAAAATTGAAATAGGAAGAAACTGAAAATTTGAACAGACCCATAAAGAAATTGAATCACATACAAAAATCTTCCAGCAAAATTCCTGGTCCAGATGGCTTCCCAGGGGACTTGTACCAGACATTTAAAGAGTTAATACCTATTCTCAAAATGTTCCAAAAGATACAAATGGAAATAAAACTTCCAAGCTCATTCTATGAGGCCAGAATTACCTTGATTCCAAAACCAGACAAAGACCTCACTAAAAAAAGAATTAAAAGCCAATTCCCTGATGACCCTGGATGCAACAATTCCCAAAAGATACTAGAAAATAGAATCCAACAGTACATTAAATGAATTATTCACCATAATCAAGTGGAACTTAGTCCTGGGCTGTAGCGATGGCTCAATAATCACAAATCAATCAACATGATACACCACATCAATAAAAGAAAGGATAAGAACCATATGAGTCTCTCAATAGATGCAAAAACAAATGCATTTGACAAATTACAGTATCCATTCTTGGTTAAAAAAAAAACCTCAACAAAGTAGGGATAGATGGAACATCTTAACATCACAAAGGCCATATACAAGACCCACAGCTAATATCATCCTCAATGGGGAGAAAAACTGAGAGCCTTTCCCCTACAATCAGGAACAAGACAAGGTTATCAACTTTCACCATTACTATTTAACATAGTACTGGAAGTCTTGGCCTCAGCATTCAGACAACAAAAAGAAATAAAAGGCACCCAAATTGGAAAGGAAAAAGTGAAACTTTCACTATTTTCAGAGGACAGGATAATCTATGTGAAAAACCTGAAAGCCTACTCTGCAAAATTGCGTGAGCTAATAGATAAATTGAGCAAAGTCGCAGGGTAAAAAAATCAACATGCAGAAACCTGTTGCATTTCTATACACAAATAATGAAATGACAGAAAAAGAAATCAAGGAATAGACTCCATATACAATTGTACCATGAATAAGATAACTAGAAATAAACCTAACTAAAGAGGTAAAAATCTGTACTGATAACTCTAGAAGAATTATGAAAGAAATGGAAAAACATTTCATGCTTATGGATTGGAAGAACAAACACTGTTAAAATGTTTGTATCGCCCAAAGTAATCACATTTAATGCAATACCTATCAAAATACCACCAGCATTCTTTGCAGAGCTAGAACAAACAATCCTAAAATCTGTATGGAAACAAAAAATACCCCAAATAGCCAAAGCAATCCTGCAAGAGAGAAAAAAACTACAGGCATCATGATTCCTGATATCAAGCTATATTACAAAGCTGTAGTCAAGACAGTATGGTACTGGTACAAAAACAGACACATAAATCCATGGATCAGAATAGAAAACCCAGAAATGGACCCACAACTAAATGCTCAACTCATCTCTGACAAAGCAGGAAAAAAGATACAATGGGGAAAAAACAGTCTCTTTGACAAATGCTGTTGAGAAAAACGACAGTTACATGCAAAAGAATGAAACTGGACCACTTTCTTACAACATACACACACAAAAATATTCAAAAATTGGATGAACTACCTAATGTGAGACAGGGAACCATCAAACTCCTAGAGCAGAAAACAGGCAGGAACCTCTTTCACCTCAGCCAGAACAACTTCTTACTAGACACGTCACTGAAGACAAGGGAAACAAAAGCAAACATGAACAATTAGGACTTAAAAAGCTTCTGCACAGTGAAAGAAACAATCAACAAGATTAAAAGGCAGCCTACGGAATGGGAGAAGATATTTGCAAACAACATATCTGATAAAGGGTTAGTTTGCAAATCCATCAATCCATCATCAAATTTAAGACCCAAAAAACTAAAATCCCAGTTAAAAAATGGGTAGACCACATGAATAGACACTTCTCCAAAAAAAAATCCAGATGACTAACAGACACATGAAAAGATGCTCATCATCACTCATCATCAGGGAAATACAAATCAAAACCATAATGAGATACCACCTCACACTTGTCAGAATGGCTAACATTAACAACACAAGAAACAACATTGTTGGTGAGGATGCAGAGAAAGGGGAACCCTCTTGCACTGTTGGTGGGAATGAAACTGGTGTAGCCACTCTGGAGAACAGTATGGAGGTTTCTCAAAAAACTAAAA
Organism: Acinonyx jubatus; assembly: GCF_027475565.1. Classification (NCBI taxonomy): domain Eukaryota; kingdom Metazoa; phylum Chordata; class Mammalia; order Carnivora; family Felidae; genus Acinonyx; species Acinonyx jubatus. Next base: position 20,064,673 of record NC_069398.1, read on the forward strand.
ATAGAATTATCCTATGATCCAGAAATTGCACTATTAGGTATTTACCCAAAGCATACAAAAATACAGATAATAAGGGTGCCTGGGTGGCTCAGTCAGTTAAGCATCCAACTTCAGCTCAGGTCATGATCTCACAGTTCATGAGTTCAAGCCCTTCTTTGGGCTCTGTGCTAACAGCTCAGAGCCTGGACCCTGCTTTGGATTCTGTGTCTCCCTCTTTCTCTGCCCTTCCCCTGCTTGTACTCATGCTCTGTCCTTCTCTCTCTCTCTCTCAAAATAAACATTAAAAAATTTAAAATACAGAATCTAAGGGGTGCATGCACCCCAATGTTTATAGCAGCATTATCAATAATAGCCAAACTAGGGGAAGAGTCCAAATGTCTATTCTGATGAGTGGATTAAGATGTGGCATATATATACACTGGAATACTAATCAGCCATTAAAAAAAAATGAAATCTTGCCCTTTGCAACAACATGGATGGAGCTAGAATGTGCTATACTAAGCTCAATAAGTCAGAGAAAGAAATGCCATATGATTTCACTCATATGTGGAATTTAAGAAACAAAACGGATGAACATATGGGAAGCAGGGAGATGGGAAGAGGAGACAGGGAAACCACAAGAGAAGGAAACAAATCACTCTATCTTTTAATAATAGAAAACAAACTGAGGGTTGATGGAAGGAGGTGGATGGAAGATGGGTTAGAAGGTGCTGTATGTAAGTGATGAATCCCTGAATTCTACTCCCGAAACCAATATTACACTGTATATTTACTAAAATTTCAATTAAAAATAAATATATGAACAATAAAAAGGAGAGAATCTTGATTCAAAAAATAAGTAAAAATTGGGGTGCCTGGGTGGCTCAGTCAGTTAAGTGTCCGACTTCGGTTCAGGTCATGATCTTGCAGTTCATGGGTTTGAGCCCCATGTAGGGCTCTGTCTGACAACACGAATCCTGGAGCTTGCTTCAGATTCTGTGTGTGTTTCTCTCTCTGCCCCTCTTCCACTCACACTCTGTCTCTCTCAAAAATAAACATTAAAAAAATTTTAATAAGTAAAAATAATAAAATGTAAAATAAAATAAAGTAAAAAATAAATAACAAAATAAAATTTAAAATGAAAATAAATTGCTTCCTCTGTATCCAAAAAAAAAAAATCCCCAAAGAAAACTAGATCTTGTTTCCCCTAGAACTGAAGATTTGCAGCACTCTACAATCAGTAGAGTTGGTGCATAGGAGGGATTTGTCCTAGCCCTCTGGGGGAGGGGCCTGCTGCTTTGATTCTCAGGTGGACTTGCCCTAGAGGAGATACACTTGCAGGGTGCTTCCAGTGGTGTTTGGTGAAAGTAGCTCTGGCTTCCACTTGGTGGCACTGTTTTGCTCACTGAACTGGATCAGTGTTGTTGGGGGTGGGGGTAGTGAATGGCTGAGCCTAGCTCTCTTGTCTCTGGAGCAGGGAGCTCTTACCTGCCACTCAGGAAGCCCTCACAGATGAGCGATCATCTTTACTGTGTCCCCAGCTTCCATCAGATCCCCACCCTCACCCTGTCTGTGTCTGAGCTGTCTGCCTTCCAGGCAGCAAGCACTCCTGTATTTTATCTCAGGTATGGCTGTGATTCTAAACTCCAAACATCAGAGACACTTGTGGCGAGGACCCATGCTGATCCTCTGGGGAGGGTCTTGCTGCACTGTGGCCAGTGCAGTCTTGTCCAAAACTATGGTCACACAACCATCCTCCAGTTTGGAGTTTATGGTACATAGCAGCACAAAACTGGTGCCAAGGCTGCTGTCCTCAGCCAGCATCTTTGTTATGTTATTGAACGGGGCAGCTCAATGGCATCCACAGGATCTTTTGTGCACAGAAAGGCCAAATCACCTCTGCCAAATGCACTCCAAGCAGGGGAACTTTTTCCTCCCCATGCAACCCTCAGACCATGCTGTCCACTCCTGGGTCTCTGCCCTCCTTCCCCACTCAGCACTGCTGAGCCCACTGGGTGCGACCCTCCTGATGGTGCTGACTGCAGAAACTTCAGACTCTGCACTCTACTGTTTATAAAAAACTTGTAGTATTTAAACCCTCTCCTTTTCCCAGTCAGTGGTTTGGGGGAAGTTTTTTTGTGCAATCCACTGCATTTGTTTTCACTCTTGTTTTCACTCTTTCTCTCTTGCTCCTCTCTCCATGATGACAGGAAGTTTCTTAGCTAATCCTATGTTGGTAACTATTTTGCAATATATAAATGTATCAAATCAACACATTGTACACCTTAAATTTACACAATGTTCTATGTTAACTATATCTCAACAAAGATGAAAAAATGATAGACTTTGGTGTCTATTTCCTAATATTAAAGAGGTCAACACTTTTACTGAACATTGTAATAAAAGTCATAGTCAACTCAGTAAGGCAAGGAAATAGAAGTAAACTGTTTTGAATCAGAGATGATATGGTCACATACCTAGTAAATCCGAATAAATCTACAAAAAAATCTACTTCAACTTATTAATAAATTTAACAAGTTTTATAAAAGTGACAAAATACAGAATCATTGCATTAAAATTATTGCACTGTATATTACTAGTAGTGATCAAATGGAAACTGAAATTTTTAAAAAGGCAATTTGCATTAACATCAAAATAGTGTAGCAAATAGAAAAAAAAGGAAAGCCAAATTATACTTATAAGTCTTTAGTAACTCTGACTTATGAAAACTGTGCTACATAAATTTGGAACTTCTGTTTTACATAAAAATGGATCTGAAAGAGAAAAGTAATTGTAATCATAAATTAAAGGATATATGAGAAACACACTATTTTACAAAACTGTTATACAAAGAGCAAATGTATGCCTTATTTTCCTAAATTATAACTTGTTCTATGCCATTAGAAAAGAAATTGTTTAAATACACAGTTTATGTAAGGTAAACCTTTATAATCTCTAAAAGAAACTATGGACTGTCACATTATTACCAGAAAGTCCATTCTAATGTGCAATAGAGTGATAATTTTTACAAAGTTAATGTTATTTTTTATACATGTCTCAACTTTTCTGACTCCAGTTTTAATAACATTAGATTGTGTTGAAAGAGTAAGAAGATGAAAGTCCCTTAGCAGTATAATCCAGCATTTGAAAAGCACTACTAAGTTACATTGTCTATCTTCTGAAGATTAATGATCTAGATTAAACTATCCATACCTATAATACAGCTAAAGTATTGTTAACGTATTCATTTATCAAATAAACAGGTGCCAGCCACTGTGTGGTCAGGCAAAGCAAAAGTGAGCAAAATGCAAAAGTGAGCAAAAAAAAAGACCCTAGTCCTAGTAGAGTTTCTATTGAAAGCTTATATAGATTTCTTTCCTCCCCCAAATTATAAAATCTGTAAAATGATTTAATATCATATTTAAAAATCCTATGCATGTGGGATGCCTGGGTGCCTCAGTTGTTTGAGCATCCAGCTCTTGATTTTGGCTTGGGTCATGATACCAGGGTCATAGGATCAAGCCCTACATTGGGCTCAGCTTTGAACGTGGAGCCTGCTTAAGATTTTCTCTCTCCCTCTTTCCCTCTCCCCACTCGTGCACTCTCTTTTTCTCTGTTTCTAAAAAAATAATAAAATAAAAATAAAATTAAAATCCTGTGGATGTACCTCCCTTTCCCCATATTTTTAAATAAACTTTTCAATAAGTAAATATAACCAGACATTATATTCTGAAGCTAAATTATAATACCCTGATATCCTTTTAAAAAGAAAAAAGTTCTGTCTTTGAAATTATGCAGTAATAAAATTACAACAGAAACAAATATTCTTTTAGGAACATGAGAAAATATCATGCAGTATGCCAGATGTTGTTGAAATAAACATATAAATGCCCTCAGATGTAGCATTTTTATTTTTGAGAAAGAGAGAGAGAGCACATGAGCAAGGGAAGGGCAGAGGAAGAGAGAGAACTTTAAGACCACATAGGGCTCAACCTCAAGACCTTGAGAACATGACCTGAGCCAAAATCAAGAGTCAATTAACCAACTTAGCAACCCAGGCACCCCTCAAAAGTAGCATTTTAACAGGAGTCATGGTGAAGGCTAGCTACACAAATATTAGAATATTCAGTCAAAAAGAAAATTTTGAATTAGCAAAAAAAATCCAACTTATTTTCTAAAAGCTTGGTAACTTTAGTTTTAATATATACATAAAATCTATAAATCATCATCCAAATATTACTTATGGTGCTCCATTGTTCTCTGGCTCTACCCAACTTCTAAAACTTTTATTCTAATAGTTTTACAAGGTCTGACCTCAAAGCATAGAAGTTCTAACAAAACTCAGTCTTTTATTGTAATAACTATCAAGAAATTGTTATTAGGAATTTAGTAAAGGAAGTGAGCATAAGATTAGATTTTTATACATATGGCTTGCCAGAAGCCAAGCTATCCAACCAGCCTGGTGGCAGAGCCCAGGCGGTGGACGGATCGGGACCGTCCCCATCCTAATCTAAATACCTCTTAATTCTAAAATGCCTCCTGGGGGCCAAGTGGGCCTAGGGGTTGGAGTAACCTGTGCCCATAGATACACTCCTTTGTTGCCAGAGTGGGGGTTTTAAATCCATTCGTCCCTCCTTGGCTGGGAAATGTATGAGGCTATCCTTCCTTTAGGTAGAAGAATCTTTATAGGGAGTGGTAAGGGCTAAATGTAGGGCTGCACAATTTCCTTGAGGAACCTTATTTCTTTCCCAAAGGTTCTTTTCCCAGGGGCCTGTCAAGGACAATTCCCCAACAGACAATTCCCCAGGTACTTTATTAAGGCCAAATTACATAAAAGCGGGAGTACAAATGGATTTGAAAGCCCCACTCTGGCAACAAAGGAGTGTATCTATGGGCACAAGTTACTCCAACCTCTAGGTCCACTTGGCCCCCAGGAGGCATTCCAGATGATGATTGAACCTAGTCGGTTAAATTACAGAATGGTTCATTATTTCCTAGGTGCATTGTCTCTCTGAGAATGTATAAGGCCTGGGTTCCTAAGGCCCTTTTGGCCCCCTCCTGGCACCTCGGACCAAGGTGAACACTTTTGTTCCTCAAACCACAAATGGTTCAGTGAAACAACTAAGAGGTCATGTTCCTGTAACTGTTCCACTTGAGGTGTTGAGAGATAGATGACCTTTCATGAAAACAGCAAAGCAAATGCTTTATAGATTATAGATAAACGTAGATACATAATGAAAATAATGTAAGAAATTAATCAATAAGCAAAGGGAAGGAGGGAATGTTATGAGAAAATAACTATGTTACTCCTTAAAAGGTGATTACACATAGGAACATTTTTAGAATTAGGTAATGCTAGAAAACATAGATGATGCACACTACAAGGAAATTGCTAGCAAATATAATGCCACATTTGCCACAATAAAGCAGCCAGTTCAACACACTGCTGTTGTCTGTGTCCATTTTTATTTTTGATTTATTTTTTTTCATTTTTTTGCCAACGCTGTTCAGCCTTCAGGAACCCCTGGACCTGCTGGAGCTTGACTCCGGCAATGGCTCATGAACAAATCCCCTTTATATATAGTTATAGTTGTTATAGTTGTTATAGTTTTATAGTTATAGTTATATAGTAGTTATAGTTATAGTTATAGTTATGCACTGGAGCCATAGCCAGAGCTATGGTATTAAAAAAAACAAACAAAGACAGCTAATCAATACTACTTACACTATGCATTTCTTTGATTTTTTTTTCATTTTAGCAAATATTTATTGAGTGGAAACTGTGTTAGTTTTTGTTAAAAACACTGAAGACACAAAATCTAATATGATGGTCAGGGTACCTGCTCTTGGGAAGTTCTCATTCTAATTGGGGAAGAGTTAAGTGCTATAAAGATAATCTCACAGAAAGACTTGAGAGCGATAGGGCTCTACAATACACAGAATGGTAAGAGAGGGCTATTTCTTACGATCTTTCTCCTTCTTTATATTGGTGCACACCAGAGTCTGTAATGTTCCAGAAACAGCCTTCAATTTATAAAAATCCATTATTTCTTCTTCCAATTGTCTTCTCTTCTCCCCAAGTTTCATTGTCTCCTCTTGTTGGACTCGTTTAAGATGCTCAAACTTTTCTTGTAACTGTAAAACAAATGTGCAGCTGTGACTCAATGCACACTATGGTAGCACATTCCCAGGGACTTGATGGTGTTTTCTACTGGTTATTAAATATAACCTAATCATCAGAGTAGAGCATGATCTTAGTAACAGTCTCTAAATTTCATGTTTAAAGTAGAAAATCATATATGAAATTTCTTTCTTAATTTTAATTTTAAATGTGTCCCCATTGAGCCAAATGTAATAAGATGCAAAATTATGAAAAATACTCAATTTAAAAATTTTTACTAATGTATAATTTTTTACTCTATACTTTTCCACTAATCTCTCTGAGTAAAAATTGATAGATCCATGTCCTGTAAAGATACATACATTAAATTTTGACATGGATTATAAGTTTTTTGTCTATACTTTAATTGATAAAGTCATTTCAAAAGAAAGTCTGATAATTTCCTTGTTAAGATTAGTACAATTATAGGAAGAAAAAAACCTCATTCAGTTACTTGTTATTTAATCTGTGGGATTTAAGCCAAATTAATCATAAGAAAGAGATAATACCACCTTAGTTTCCATTAGAGACAGGCCTGGGTCTTTAGTAAGACATTATTCAACATAAGGATTGCTTGTATGCATCAGAGATGGTATGATTTTTTTGAATTTTTGCTAATCCAAAAAAATTATAAAGGACCAACTAATTTTCAGTTTAACTTTTTGAAAAACAGGCTAGGGGCTTAAATTGCCACAATATTAATTAGCTGCCTTATATGGCTGTGAAGAACACAAGCATGGTGTTGATATTACCCTAGATGCCCATTAGAATCGTTCAGTAAGTTTGTAAATCTCCTAATGCACAGGCTACCCACAGATCAATTGCATCACACTATCTGGAAATGAAACCTGAGCATCAGTCCTTTTAGAAAATCCCCAGGTAATTTTAGTGTGCAGCAAACTTTGAGATCCATGGTCTTTCTTTTTTTCTTTCTTCCTCTTTCTTTCTTTCTGAGAGACAGAGAGTGAGTGGGGGAGGGACAGAGAGGGAGAAAGAGAATCTCAAGCAGGTTCCATGCTGTGAGCATGGAACCCAATGTGGAGCTTGATCTCATGAACTGTGAGATCGTGACCTGAGCCGAAATCAAGAGTCTGATGCTTAACCGACTGGGCTACCCAGGTGTCCCAAATCCATGGTGGTTTTTTTTTTATTTTTTTTAATGTTTATTTATTTTTGAGAGATAGAGTAGGGGAGGGTCAGGGAAAGACGGAGACACAGAATCTGAAGGAGGTACCAGGCTCCAAGGTGTCAGCACAGCTGACATGGGGCTTGAACCCATGAGCCATGACATCATAACCTGAGCTGAAGTCAGATGCTTAATCGGCTGATCCACACAGGTGCCCATAAGTAAAGATTACATTCCTTCTGCTGAAGTCAGATAGAATTACATTTTCATGCCTGAGAAGGAAATGAATACTGACACACAGTTGAAAAGACTGGGGATGTGAGAGTGTGGTATCTATAAATGATGGCAAAAATCAGTGAGAAAACTCACTTAAAGATGGGAAGGTGAGACTTGGAAGATGGCAGTGGAGTAGGAGGAACTGAGGCTCACCTTCTCCCACAAACACAACTAATTAACTATCCAATCATCTTAAATGTGCCAAAAATAAACCTGAAGACTGACAGAACAAACTCCACAATTAAAGGGAGAGGAGGTCACATCAAAGAAGATAGTAAGTGTGGAGATGTGATTTAGAGGAGAAATGGATATCAGGTGCTGTGAAGGGAACCTGATATCAACAACCTGATACCAACAGGTAGCTGTTGGTCATGGAAAAGGGAGAGAGTGAGGGGAGCACATGGAGGAATGCACAAGGAGAATGTTTCCTCAAAGCCATTGGCTTGGAAAATAAAATGGGTTGAACTATGTGAGTTCTTACAACTTGTGAGGCTTAGATCCTGGAGTTTTCAAGATCAGGAAGTTTGGCTCAGATAGAGCCCTGAAAGCACTATCCTGCTCCTGGAAAGAAGATAGGCAAAGAACACAGGGGCAGATGGCATGGAAACAGTGATCTGAAAAACACCTGGGACACATAATTGGAACGATTATTTGTCCTTCTTAGAGCTTCTCTGAGAGACAGCATTCACTAACACATCTCTCCAGGAACAAAGGAGCTGACTGGCACAATTTCCCTTCTCCATCCTTCAGCAAAAACACAGAGCCACCTGCTGGAAGCAGTGCAGCACTGACACTGGCTGCCTAACTTCCTTATACCAAGCCCCATGCATTCTACCAGGACTGCCTTCTCAGTCAAGCTTGCCTCAGTCCCAGTGTGGCAGGCCCCTCTCTCAGAACACCAGCACAAACGTCTGCCCAGATCACATCTCCTGACCAAGGAGTACTGCAGGGCCTCACTTCTAGCGGAACTGATGTCAGGTCTCATTTCACAAGCAGACCAGAGCATATCTAGTTAAAACTCACCACATTCAGGCCTGAAACCAAACATTACCTACTGCAGGCAAGGAGAGCCTCTGCAGATGAGTAGCCTGAAGGATAGAGCAGCCAGAAAACAACAGCAGAGTGCACACAGTACAAACTGCACATACTTCAGGAAGTACCAGGCCTGAGCACTACCTGACCTCTTCTTTATTAGGCCATTACTTTCAGGAGGAAGAGACACAACTGGCTTTTCTAACACAGAGAAGAAAGGAGAGATTTAGACAAAATGCCAAAAACAGAGTAATTTATCCCAAATGAAAGAACAAGATAAAGCCAAATCAGAGAGCTAAGTAAAACAAATATAGGTAACATGCCTGATGGAAACTTTAAAGGAACAATCATAAGGATACTCTATTCAGAAAAGAATAGAAAACATCAATGAGACACTTACCACAGAGATAAGAGAGTTAAAAAGAACCAGAGATGAAGATTGAAATAAACACAATGGGAAACAAGCTTGATGCAATGAAGAGCAGACTGAAAGAAGCAGTGGAATAATATAGTGTCCTAGAAGGGAGAATGGAAAATAAAGAAGCTGAAGAAAAGAAAGAATTATGCAACACAAGAATAGAATCAGGGAACTCAATGAATCCATCAAATGTAATAACATTCATTTTATGAAAGATATGAATTTCTTTCATCAGCGTTGTATAGTTTCTCTTCTTATAGAAGAATAGAAACAATGGGGGTGGGGTTAGAAAATTTATGTGAGGAAATAATAGCTGAAAATTTCCCTAATCTGGGGAAGGAAACAAATATCTAGATCCAAGAGGCACACAGAACTCCCATCAAAATCAACAAAAGCAAATCAACACCAAGACATATTGTAATAAAATTTGTAAACTATAGAGACAGAGAAAACATCTTACAAGCAGAAGTCTTTACAAGGGAAGACCCATAAGGCTAGCTGGATATTTCTCAATATAAACTTGGCACGCCAGAAGGAAGTGGCATGATATATTGAAAGTGATGAATGGGAAAAATCTGTGGCTAAGGATACTCTATCCAGAAAAACTTTCATTTAGAATAAAAAGATAAGGAGTTTCCCAGCAAACAAAACCAAAGGAGTTCATGACCACTAAACCAGCCCTGCAATAAATATTAAATGGAACTCTTTGAATGGAAAGGAGGGACCAAAAGTGAACAAAGAAAGGATCAGAAAAAATCTTCAGAAACAGTAACAAAACAAGTAATGAAATGACACTGACTACACATCTATCAATAACTACTTTGAATGTAAGTGAACTAAGTATTCCAATCAAAAGATAATAGGGTGACAGATGGATAAAAAAAAAAAACCGAGACCCATCTATGCACTGTCTTCAAAAGACCCATTTTCAACTTAAAGACACATACAGATTGAAAACAAGGGGATGGAGAAACATCTTTCATGCAAATGGATGTCAAAGAAAGCCAGAGTAGCAATACTTGTATCAGACAAAATAGACTTAAAACAAAGACTATAACAAGAGATGAAAGAAGGCACAATATCAAAATACAGAGGACATTCCAAATATAATATCTAACAGTTGTAAATATTTATACACCCAACATGATAGCCCCCAAATATATTAAAAATTGAAACAAACATAAAGGTACTCATTGATAATACAATAATAGTAGGGGACTTTAACACCCCACTTTATACCATTCAGCTACTGAAAGACATCTCAGTTGTTCCAAGTTTTGGCAATAATGAATACATCTCTTTTAAACATCTGTGTATAGGTTTTTGTGTGGACATAAGTTTCATTTCCTCTAGGTAAATACCAAGGAGTACAATTGTTGAATTATATTGAAAAGGGCATGACTAGTTTTTCAAGAAAACACCAAACTCTTTCAAAGTACATGAAAACGTATGAGAAAACAAGAGTCCAAAACATCTGGAATGCAGCAAAAGCAGTTCCAGAGGGCTGTTTATAGCAATATAGGCCTACCTCAAGAGAAAGAAAAATCTAAGCAACCTAACCTTACACTAAAGAAACTAGAAACACAACAGTAAACAAAACCCCAAACCAGCCGAAGGAAGGAAATAATCAAGATTATAACAAAAATAAATGATATAGAAACTAAAAACAAAACAAAACAGGTCACAGCAATGAAACTGGGAACTGGTTCTCTGAAAAAAAATAATAAAATTGATAACCCCCTAGTCAGAATTATCAAAAAGGAAAGAGAGAGGAAAGGACTCATATAAATAAAATCACAAATGAGACAGGAGAAATAACAACAAACACCACAGAAACACAAACAATTACAAAAGAATGTTATGAAAAATTATATGCCAACAAATAGGATAATTTGGAAGAAATGGATAAATTGCTTAACATATTAACCGCCAAAGCGGAAATAGCAAGAAATAGGAAACTTGAACACATCAATAACCAGCAAAGAAATTGTATCAGTAATCAGAAAACTCCCAGCAAACAAAAGTCCAGGGCCAAATGGCTTCACAGGAGAACTCTAGCAAACATTTTAAAAAGAGTTAATACCTATTCTTCTCAAATTAGTCCAAAAGAGTAGAAATGGAAAGAAAACTTCCAAACTCATTCTATGAGGCTAGTGATTACCCTGATTCCAAAACCAGACAAAGACTCCATTAAAAGAGATCTATAGGCCAGTATCTCTGATGGTTGCAAAATTTCTCAAAAAAATATTGTTAAATCCAATCCAACAATACATTAAAGAATAATTCATCATGACCAAGTGGGATTTTACCTGGATTAATGGTGGTTCAATATTTGCAAGTCAATCAATGTGACACATTACATTAATAAAAGAAAAGATAACCATGTGATCCAATCGATGTAGAAAAAGAATTTGACAGTACACATTCGTTCTTGATGAAAACCCTCAACAAAATAGGCATAGAGGGTATAGACTTCAACATAATAATGGCCATATAAGAAAAATGTACAGCTAATATTATCCTTAAAGGGGAAAAACTGAGAGTTTTTCCCCTAAGGTCAGGAACAAGACAAGGATGTACTCTCTCCCCTTGTATTCAACATAGTACTGGAAGTCCTAGCTACAGCAATCAGATAACAAAAAGAAATAAAAAGAATTCATATCAGCAAGGAAGAAGTCAAATTTTCACTAAATGCAGACTGCATGAAACTCTAGAAAACCCAAAAGACTCCACGAAAAAAACCTGCTAAAATGAATAAATAAATGAATTTAGTAAAGTTGCAGGATACAAAATCAACATACACAAATCTATTGCACTTATACACAAATAATAAAACAGCAGAAAGAAATTAAAGAAAACAATCCCATTTATAATTGCACCCAAAATAATAAGATACCTAGGAATAAACCTAAACAAAGAAGTAAAACAATTGTATTCTGAAAACTAATGCTGATGAAAGAAATTGAAGATAACATCCAGAAATGGATTGGAAGAACAAATGTTGTTAAAATGTTTATACTACCCAAAGCAATCTACACATGTAATACAATCCCTATTAAAATACCAACAGCTTTTTTCATAGAACAATACTAAAATTTGTATGGAACCACAAAAGACACCAAACAGCCAAAGCAATCTTGAAAAAGAAAAGCAAAGCTGGAGATACCACAATGCCAGACTTCAAGTTATATTACATATCTGCAGTGATCAAAATGCTTTGTTACTGGCACAAAATAGATACATATATCAAGAGAAAAGAATAGAAAACCTAGAAATAAACCCACAACCATATGGTGAATTAATCTTCCACAAAGCAAGAAAGAATATCCAGTGGAAAAAGTCTTTTCAACAAATGGTGTTGGGAAAACAGGACAGCAACATGCATGTCCTGAAACGGAACCACTTTCTTACACCATACACATAAAACAGTTCAAAATGGATTAAGGACCTAAATGTGAGACCAAAAACCATAAAATCTGAGAAAAGAACATAAGCAGTAACCTCTTTGACATCAGCCATAACAACTTTTTTCTAGATATGTCTCCTGAAGTATTGGAAACAAAAGCAAGAATAAACTCTCGGGACTTCATCAAGATAAAAAGCTCCTTCACAGTGAAGGAAACAATCAACAAAATTCAAAGGCAACTTAAGGAATGAGAGAAGATATTTGCAAATGACAAATCTGCTAAAGGGTTAGTATCCAAATTATATAAAGGAATTATAAAAGTCAACATCCCCCCAAAAAACAAACAATCCAATTAAAAAATGGGCAGAAGACATGAACAGACAATTCTCCAAAGAAGGCATACAGATGGCCAACAGACAGGTGACAAGATGTTCATCATCACTTACCATCAGGGAAGTGCAAGTAGAAACTACAATGAGACATCACCTCACACCTGTCAGAATGGCTAAAATCAACAACACAAGAAACAACAGGTGTTAGTGAGGATGTGGAGAAATAGAAATCTTCATGCACTGTGCAAAGGTGCAGCAATTCTGGAGAAAAGTATGGAGGTTCCTCAAAAAGTTAAAAATAGAACTACCCTGTGATCCAGCAATTGCACTACTGATTTTTACCTGAAGAATACAAGAACACTAATTCAAAAGGATACATACAGCAGCATTATTTACTATAGCTAATATATGGATGCAGTCCATGTGCCCATTCATTGATTAATAAATAAAGATGGGGTATATATATTGCAATGGAATATTATTCTGCCATGAAAAAGAATGAAATCTTGCCATTTGCAATGACATGGGATGTAGCTAGAGACTACAACTAAGCAAAGTAAGTCAGTCAGAGAAAGCCAAATACCATATGATTTCACTCACATGTGGAATTTGTTAAACAAAACAAGTGAGCAGAGAGAAAGTTCAAGAAACAGTCTCTTAATTATAGAGAGCAAACTGATAGAGACAGGAGGGTGTGAGGGGATTGGTTAAAGAGGTGATTGGGGATTGGGAGTGCACTTGTGATGAGCCCAGGGTAGCATATGGAAGTGTTGAATCACTATATTGTACACTTGAAACTAATATAACACTGTATGCTGGGGCGCCTGGGTGGCTCAGTCAGTTAAGCGTCCGACTTCAGCTCAGGTCATGATCTCATAGTTTGTGAGTTCGAGGCCCACATCAGGCTCTGTGCTGACAGCTCAGAGCCTGGAGCCTACTTCAGAGTCTGTGTCTCCCTCTCTCTCCGTCCCTCTCCTGTCATGTTCTGTCTCTTTCTCTCAAAAATAAGTAAATGTTAAAAAAATTTTTTAAAATAACATTGTATGCTAACTGAAATTAAAATAACAGATTTAAGAAGATGAGAAGAAAGATGATGAAATCTCTAGTAATGTGGGAAATGTACAAACATCAATTTTAAGTATTTGAAAATTATAAAGTTGTAAGTTTGAATTCTAATTTATCTGCTACATGTGCTTAAAAAGTTTGCTTTACCTCTGTGAGTCTCCACTTTCCTTGTCAGTTAATCATAACTTCTGTCTACTTATCATGTTTTCAATAATTAAGCTGTTCCTTTTCTGAGCAAGTCTGGTGGGCCCATTTCCTTTCATTTTACTCTTTGTGGTTGCTTTTACTATCCCGGTCATTTTATTTCTACCACAAATTTAATTTTTTTTCTACAAAAATTAATCTCTGTTCTCTGTTAAGAATTTCATCACTCTGCACAACCAATTTTAAGTTATGTTTGGTTTTTCTTGAGGGAAATATAACTGAAGAATGGGACAATAACTGATGACCAGAGGACAAAAATGAAACAGATGTACACAGTTAAGTGCCATAACTAAGGGGAATAAAGTAGGGAAGAAATAGAGAATGTAAATGGCTGATTTTGTTTCTGATAACCTACTTTGGGTTTAAGTTATCATGAGATCCAGTTATGCTTTCTGTTCTTGGATTCCATAAGATACCCTTGAATAATTCCAAAACTTTACCTTTATACTGAAGCTAAAAGAATTTTTATTACCTATAATTCAACTGTCCATGATTGAGACATCTGTTACAGAACACCTAATCACTACATTGTTTCTATTGAGAAAGAAGTTCATGTTCAATGTACCTATTTCTGCTCAAAACTAAAATATTAAGTTAAAACCACAATCATTTGAAAGGTATTTATGATTCCAAATATATTTTTTGTTTAAAAGGTATTGGTGCAAATAATCAAAACTATATAAGTTGTCTTTTTTTTCAATTTCTTGGAAACATAAAGGAATGAAATGAAAAAAAAATCCAAATAATTCACCAACTAAATGTTTTCTAATTAATTAAGATGTGTGTTATTCAACATTTACCTGCTTATTTATAAAAGTGAAAATTTTTTATAATGCAGTAGTAGCATTAGAAAGTAATAACTCTTCACACATATCAATAGCTTGAATTTTTTATAAATTAAAATTTATTCATGAAAATTCATATTATAAAATAAAATAAAGGTAAATAGGTTTTACAAAATTATTTTCATTTTTTATAAAAATACAAATTTTCTATATGTTCTAAAAAATAAAATTGTTGACTATAATTTTTAAAGCTTGTATTCAAAACCTATACTGTAAACAGCTACTTCAAAAGTAGCAAGTCTCCTCCAAAATCATCAACTAAACCTTTGATATTAAAACTCCAAATTAATAATACACATTAAAATGAACACAAATTGGATTATATCAGTGTACTTGCCTCTTTTTCAGATTCTTTAAATGTTGTTTCTTTATCCTTTACTCGCTGCATAAACTTTTGTTTCAATTCTTCTTCTTCCCTCTGACATTGATCATAGAACTTTTGTCTTTTATCTTCATAGATCTCTTGGAAACTATAAAAAATATTTTATTATTGTCATATTAAAATGGTATATAAATAAACCTGTAAAAATATATACTGTACAGTACATAAACTATATACTGTAAAATATAATGTAAAAAATTTATATCATGAGATGTAAAAAAGTGGAGTGCAGTATTGAATATATGGACAGCCTACCTAAAGAGTACTAGAATTTTGAAACACTTATATCAGTGATTTCTTATTATCAACACTTTTCATTATATCACAACTCTTCACATCTTTTGATAAAATTTCAGGAGACCTCTACTTTATAAAATTCTTATTTAAAATGAAGCATCATCATCATCCTCATCCTCATCATCATCATAGCTATAATTATCAAAACAGTATGGTACTGGCACAAAAATAGACAAATAAATGGATTGTAATTAAGATCCCCAAAACAAACCCAAGTTTATATGGTTAATTAATCTATGACAAAGGAGGAAAGAATACACAATGGGTAAAAGTCTCTTCAATAATTGGCACTGAAAAACTGAACAGCTAGGTGCAAAAGAATGAAAATGGACTACGTTCATATACCATACACAGAAACTCGAAATTAATTAATTACCTAAAGCGAAACCTGAAACCATAAAACTCCTAGAAGAAAACATAAGCAATAATCTCTTGGACATTGGTCAACATTTTTCTGCCAACATTTTTCTAGCTATGTCTCCTCAGGGAAAGGGAACAAAGGCAAATATAAACTATTTTGACGACACCAAAATAAAAGACTTTTGTACAGTGGAGGAAACCATCAACCAAATTAAAAGGCAACCAACTGAATGGGATAAAACATTTGCAAATAATATATCTGATATGAGGTTAGTAACAAAAATATATAAAGAACTTCCACAACTCAACACCAAAAAGAAAAAAATAAAAAATGGGCAGAGGATGTGAATAGACATTTTTCCAATGAAAATATACAGATGGCCAACAGACGCATGAAAAATGCTCAACGTTACTATCATCAAGGAAATGCAAATCAAACCACAATGAGACATAATCTTACACCTGTCAGATGTTGGTATGATGTGGCAAAAAGGGAATCCTCATGCACTGGTGGTTGGAATGTAAATTGGTACAAGTGCTGTGGAAAAAAATATGGAGGTTCCTTAAAAAGTTAAAAATAGAAATACCATAGGTTCCAGTAATTCCACTACTGGTTATTTACCCCCCAAAATGAAAACATTAATTCAAATATATATATTATATAAATATATATAATATATTATATATATTATATAAATAATATATAATATATATTACATAATATATAATAAATATAATATATATTTATATTATATATATAATATATTATATATTTATATATATGAAATCAAATATATATTTGGATATATATTTGATTATTTGGATCTAAATAATATATATTTGGATCCATATATATTCAAATATATATATTTGAATCCTTAAGTGTGTTTCAGCATTATTTACCATAGCCAAGACATGGAGGCAACCTGTTTCCATCAATAGATGAATGGATAAATAAGATGTGGGGTATGTCTGTGTGTATGCATGTGTGTGTGTGTAAATAATATTACTCAGCCTTAAAAAAGAATAAGATCTTGCTATTTGTGACAACAGGGATGGACCTAGAGGGTACTAAGCTAAGTGAAATGTCATAGAAAAATACCGTATGATTTCACTTATATGTGGAATGTAAAAAACAAAGCAGATGAACAAATAAGCAAACAACAAAAGGAGGAAACGACAAATAAGTACGAACAAACTGGTGCCTACCAAAGGCTAGGGGAATGGGAGATGGGAAAAATGGGTGAAAGGGAGTGAGGGGGTAGAGGCTCCTGGTTATGAAATAAGTAAGTCAAGTGGGTGAAAGGTACACCATAGGAAATAAAGTCAATGGTATCATAATGGTGTTGTATGGTGACAGATGGTAACTACACTTGTAGTGAGTGTAGCAGAATGTAAAAGTTGTCAAGTCATTATGTGTACACCTTAAACTAATGTAACGTGTATCACTATAGTTAATTTTTAAAAATTATTTTATGAATGAGAAAAATCTGGTTTTCACATCTTACTTTTTTTAAAATTTTTTTAACGTTTATTTATTTTTGAGACAGAGAGAGACAGAGCATGAACAGGGGAGGGGCAGAGAGAGAGGGAGACACAGAATCTGAAACAGGCTCCAGGCTCCGAGCTGTCAGCACAGAGCCTGATGCGGGGCTCGAACTCACGGACCTGAGATCATGACCTGAGCCGAAGTCAGATGCTTAACCGACCAAGCCACCCAGGCGCCCCTTGGTTTTCACATCTTTCCTAGAAAGTCTACCTCTTCTCCCAAAATAAAAATTAAATATTAAGTCAGACATCTTTCAAAATATAATTCAGTTAAAATAACCAGTTCAATTTTGTTTGTCTTCAAAATACCTGAAAAAATCAGCATACCTGGATCATACCACACTCTCATTTGCAGCACAAAACTATTCTACTTAAATATCACTAAATACACCTACTCTCAAACTATTTTCACTTGAATTCTACAACATTCCACTGTGGCTTTTCCTCTCTCATCCAACATTCAATGTCTTTTGTCATCCTTCTTAATATTCTTTGCCAGCTCTTATCAATAAAGGCTTTGCCAATATTTGGAAACCTCCTTCATGTACACCTATTTCATATAAAATACAAAAATAAAAACAATATAATGTTTTTCTTTTGGATACACATTTCAGCATTTTGGATACATTGGATACTCTTTTTTGAGCACATAAATGAGCCCTTTAATTATGTTGCTCCTAACAACTCTCTCCAAGTCTGAAGATGATTAAAAAACAAAATTTGAGATGATCCATTTGGATACAACATGGCAGAGAAGTAGGGGGATCTGAAGTTCCCTCATCTCTCAAACACAGCAGTGTTGAGGCCAAAGGACTTTGAACTCCAAAAGTCTGGGCGACCAAGTAACAGAGATGCCTCCAGGGACCCACTGGGACAAACTGGCAGGCCATTGGTGTGTGATTACAAACTGGGAGAGATAAAACGGGCAGCAGAGGAATGGAGGGGAAGGATCACCTTCTGTGGAGAGACAAAGGGAAGAGAAAGAGAGGGTGGGAAAGCATAGGACTGTATCTGGACAAGAGAAAAACCACAGACCAGGACTGAGAAAGATCCAATCTCTTAACTGTGGGGCTTTCTCCGGATTGGACGAGCTGCCCTGTTTGCACACCTGGGGAAGAGGAGAGCCAGTCCCAACTCAGTAACTAGTTCAGAGGTGCAGTCTACAGAGGGAGAAAGCAAATCCCTCCCTGGAGTGGTGTGGGAAGAAGGTATATAGCCATTCAGAGGAAAAAGACTGCCTGCACCTGCCAGCCAGAGACCATATATCTGGCAGTGGAAAGAGGCACTTCCCAAAACTTAGGGTGTATAGAGTGGGAACCTTTAGACATCAGGGTTTAAGTCCCAGCCAAGATGCAGGGAGGCACAGAAGTCAGTGGAGCAGGACAAACCACCTTGTTTGAGCCCATGGCACAGTGAAGACAGCCTGAACAGAGTGGTTTGGGACACACTGTCCATGGAGGAGAGACTAGGGTGCCATTTTTCTCCCCATCACCAATAATGTGGGGCTTCAGGGAATGAACAGTGAGCCCAGAGTGGAAGCAGGACCCGCCTACACCAAACCATGCCCCTCTGTGCCTGGTAACTGTGTATCTACGAGAGCAGGATTGACACTGATGAACCAGACAGCCCCTCCTCCAGACCAGCACTGTTGCATTGCCTGATTTAATTTTCAGACAATTCCTATTATATAGACACAGTCTTCCTTCCTTTTCTCCTTCTTATCTCTCCCCTTCTCGAGTCTGGTTATTCTGATTGTTGGTTTGTTTAAGCAGACATATTTAATCTATTGGCTTTATACATGTTTACACCTCCTTCTTTATTTTCCTTTCTCTCTCTCTGGATTAATCCATACAGTTTCTCTGGTCAATTTTCCTTTCTTTCTCCCCAACCCTGTCATTTCTCTCTTAGTATGGGATAAGGCCTCTTCCATAAGCACTACCTCCACCATATTGTTTACTTGTAGCTGGTGTTTCTGTGGGTTTTTCTGGGGTTTTTTTTGTTTGTGTGTTTGTGTTTTGTTTGTCTGTTTTCCTTTCCAGGGTTACTTCCATCAACAAATCAAAGTAAACCTGGTGAAGGGTTGAAGCATCACTATGAGAAGTAGAGATATAAAGTAAACCAAAGTCACAACAACTGAGAGCAAGTAACACACTCCAAAAGACACCTATGGAAGGGACAGACCCTGGACAGTGTATGACACCTCTTTAATATAGTACTTCTCGCAGGTGCAGGGCATGTAACAAACTTTTAAAACACATAAAGGAGAGAAAAACAGTCAAAATGACAATTCTCCTCAAAAGAAATTCCAGGAAGAAATGACAGCTAAAGTATTGATAAACGTTATAACTGAACAAGAATTTAGAATAATCATCATAAGATTAATCGCTGGGCTTGAAAAAAACATACAACAGAGAAGCTATTGTTGCAGAGATCAAGGAACTAAAAAATAGCCATGATGAATCTAAAAATGCCAAAAATGAGGTGCAAAATAAACTAGAGGTGATGACAGTGAAGATTGAAGAGGCAGAGGGGAGAATAAGTGAAATAGAAGATAAAATTATGGGAAACTATGAGGCTGAGAAAAAGGGAGTTTTAAAAATTCTGGACACAAGGGAGGAATTAGACAAAGTGATTCAAAGAAAAGGAATAATATCCCTTTCATAGGAGTTCCAGAAGAAGAAAGAGAGAAGGGGGTGGAAAGTGTACTTGAACAATCATAGCTGAGAACTTCTCTGATCTGGGGAAGGAAACAGGCATTGAAATCCAGGAGGCGCAGGGAACTCCCTTCAGAGATAACTTGAATTGATCTTGTGCACGACATATCATAGTGAAACTGGCAAAATACAAGGATAAAGAGAAAATTCTGAAAGAAGCCAGGGACAAAAGAGTCTTGATATACAAACAGAGACATATAAGGGTAGTAGGAGACCTATATACTGAAACTTGGCAGGCCAGAAAGGAGTGGCAGGAAATTTTCAATGTGCTGAATAGGAAAAATATCCAGTCAAGAATCCTTTATCCAGCAAGCCTGCCATTCAGAACAGAAGCAGAGATAAAGGTTTTCCCAGACAAAGACTGAAAGGAATTCATCACCACTAACCAGCCCTACAAGAGATCCTAAGGGGACACTGTAAGTGGAATGTTGCAAAGACCACAAAGGACCAGAAACATCACTACAAGCATGAAACCTACAGATAACACAATGACTCTGAATCCATATCTTTCGTTCATAACACTTAATGCAAATGGACTACATGCCACAATCAAAAGACATAGGGTATCAAAATGGATTAAAAAAAAAAAAAGACCCATCTGTTTGCTGTCTACAAGAGACCCATTTGAGACCTGAGACCTTTCAGATTGAAAGTGAGGGGATGAAGAACCATGTATCATGCTCCTGGAAGTCAAAAGAAAGCTGGAGTAGCCATACTTATGTCAGACAAACTACACTTTCAATTAAAGGCTGTAACAAGAGATAAATATAAATGTCTATGTACTGAATTCAGAAGCACCCAAATATATAAAACAACTAATCACAAACATAAGCAACCTTATTGATAAGAATGTGGTAATTGTAGGGGACTTTAATACCCCACTTACAACAATGGACAGATCATCTAGGCAGAGTATCAGTAAAGAAACAATGGCCCTGAATGATACATTAGACCAGATGGACTTGACAGATATATTCAGAACTTTTCATGCAAATGCAGAATACACATTCTTCTCGAGTGCACATGGAACATTCTCCAAGATAGATCACATACTGGGTCACAAAACAGCCTTCAATAAATATAAAAGTGAGATCATACCATGCACACTTTCAGATCACAATGCTATGAAACATGAAATAAACCACAGGAAAAAGACTGGAAAACCTCCAAAAGCATGGAGGTTAAAGAACATCTTGCTAAAGAATGAATGGGCCAACCAGACAATTAGAGAAGAAATTTAAAAATACATGGAAACAAATGAAAATGAAAATACAACGATCCAAATGCTTTGGGATGCAACAAAGGCAGTCCCGAGGGGAAAATAAATTGACATCCAGGCCTATCTCAAGAAACAAGAAAAATCCCCAATACAAAATCTAACAGCACACCTAAAGGAACTAGAAGCAGAAGAGAAAAGACACCCCAAACCCAGAAGAATAAGAAGAGAAATAATAAAGATCAGAGCAGAAATAAACATTATAGAATCCAAAAAAAAAAAAAATAGTAGAACAGATCAATGAAACGAAGAACTGGCATTTTGAAAAAGTAAACAACATTGATAAACCCCTAGCCAGACTTCTCAAAAGAAAAGAGAGGGGACCCAAATAGATAAAAATCATAACTGAAAATGGATTTATTACAACCAATCCCTCAGAAATATAAGCAATAATTAAGGAATACTATGAAAAATTATATGCCAACAAAATGCACAACCTGGAAGAAATGGACAAATTCCTAGATACACACACACTACCAAACTGAAACAGGAAGAAATAGAAAATTTGAACAGACCTATAACTAGTGAAGAAATTGAATCCGTTATCAAAAATGTCCCCCCAAAATATGAGTCCTGGACCAGATGGCTTCCCTGGGGAATTCTAGCAGACAGTTAAAGCAGAGTTAATGCCTATCCTTCTCAAGCTGTTCCAAAGAAAATAGAAACAGAAGGAAAAATTCCAGACTCATTCTATGAAGCCAGCATTACTTTGATTCCTAAACCAGACACAGACTGAGCAAAAAAAGAGAACTACAGGCCAATATCCCTGATGAACATGGATGCAAAAATTCTCAACAAGATACCATCATATCAAATTCAACAGCATATTAAAAGAATTATTCACCATGATCAAGTGGGATTCATTCCCGGGCTGCAGGGTGGTTCAATATTCACAACACAATCAATGTGATACATCACATTATTAAAAGAAAAGATAAGAGTCATATGATCCTGTCAATCGATGCAGAAAAAGCATTTGACAAAATACAGCATCGTTTCTTAATAAAAACCCTCGAGAAAGTCAGGATAGAAGGAACATACTTAAACATCATAAAAGCCATTTGTCAAAAGCCCATAGCTAATGTCATCCTCAGTGAGGAAAAACTGAGAGCTTTCCCCCTGAGATCAGGAACACGACAGGGATGTCCACTCTCACCGCTGTTGTGTAATATAGTGTTGGAAGTCCTAGCACCGGCAATCAGACAACAAAAGGAAATAAAACTCATCAAAACTGGCAAAGAAAAGTCAAACTTTCACTTTTCGCAGACGACATGATACTATACATGGGAAACCTGACAGACTCCATCAAAAGTCTGCTAGAGTGGATAGATCAATTCACCACAGTTCCAGGGTACAAAATCAGTGTACAGAAATCGGCTGCATTTTTATACATCAATAATGTAGCAACAGAGAGAGAAATAAAGAATATGATCCCCTTCACCTTTGCACCAAGAATCATAAAATACCTAGGAATAAACCTAACCAAAGACATAAAAGATCTGTATGCTAAAAACTATAGAAAGCTTATGAAGGAAATGTCAGAAGATACAAAGAAATGGAAAAACATTCCATGCTCATGGATTGGAAGAGTAAATATTGTTACAATGTCAATACTACCCAAAGCAATCTACACATCCAATGCAATCCCAATCAAAATTGCACCAGCATTCTTCCCAAAGCTAGAACAAACAATCCTAAAATTTGTCTGGAACCACAAAAGACCCCAAATAGCCAAAGTAATTTTGAAGAAGAAGACCAAAGCGGGAGGCATCACAATCCCAGACTTTAGCCTCTACCACAAAGCTGTAATCATCAAGACAGTATGGTATTGGCACAAAAACAGACTCCTAGACCAATAGAATCGAATAGAGACCCCAGAATTGGACCCACAAATGTATGGCCAACTAATCTTTGACAAAGATTAGTGCAGCCACTCTGGAAAACAGTGTAGAGGTTCCTCAGAAAATTAAAATAGATCTACCCTATGACCCATCAATAGCACTGCTAGAAACTTACCCAAGGGATACAGGAGTGCTGATGCATAGGGGCACTAGTACCCCAATGTTTATAGCAGCACTTTTAACAATAGCCAAATTATGGAAAGGGCCTAAATGTCCATCAACTGACGAATGGATAAAGAAGATGTGATTCATATATACAATGGGATACTACTTGGCAATGAGAAAGAATGAAATCTGGCCATTTGCAGCAACATGGATGGAACTGGAGGGTATTATGCTAAGTGAAATAAGTCAGGCAGAGAGAGACAGATACCATATGATTTCACTCATATGTGAATCTTGAGAAACTTAACAGAAGACTGTGGGGAAAGGAAGGGGAAAAATAGAAACAGAGAGGAAGGGAGGCAAACCATAAGATACTCTTAAATACAGAGAAGAAACTGAGGGTGTTCAAGAGGGGAAAATGGGTTATGGGCATTGAGGAGGGCACTTGTTGGGATGAGCACTGGGTGTTGGATGTAAGCAATAGGCCACAGGAATCGACCCTAAAAACCAAGAACACACTTTACACACTGTATGTAAGCCAATTTGACAATAAATTATATTTTAAAATAAAAATAAAAAACAAGACATTAAAAAAATTCAGTATGACCCAGAATGTGAAAATTGTTATTCTCATTCCCAAATGATTGCATATCATCGTTGTAGGGGGTTTCTAAATCACCCATTAGCTTGTTGTGACATGATCTTCTCTACTCACCTAAGTGGCTTGTTGTCTGGGCCCACATCAGTAAAGCCCATTTTCTCCAGTTTGCAGCACCTATAACGTTCATAGTGCTGAGTGTGAGTTTGTTCTTTCAGGTCTTCCATATTTATACAAAGAAGCATATCCCGGAGCTTGACAAAGTCACAGTGATTTTCATTTTCCACTAGGTAGAAAAATAAGAAAGTAACAACACTCATTATCAATCCTTTGCACCCAATCAGTATTCTAGAGTGGATATATGCATGGAAAACTTTTAAAATAACAACTAAGAGATCGTTCTGTTAAATAGCTATAATTCTTTGTAACTATAATTATATGGGACATATCTATTATAGGCAGAGTTTATTTTTGGACCAGGAAAGTTGCTTTAAGTTTATTAGTCAAAGAATAAATAAGAAACAGTGAAATAATATGTTATATTAATGTACACAGTTTTTCATTAATAATTGTTAGTATTTTACAAACTGTCCCCCAAGGTATTTCACTGAGTGCTAACACAGAATATAATATTTCACTAATGAAACACTTTAATTAATGTAAATCCTGCTGACATGAAAACATTAAAAGTTATGCATGTTTGAGTTCTCTATTTCTATTTATACCCCATATTTATGAGACCAAATTAGTCAATATTCAAAATCAACCAATTAGTTTATATGGCTCTTTCCTGTGTTTGTCATATCCAGACTACTGGGCACAATATATACTTTATTGTGCATGATATTGTAACCAAATTTAATATACATTAAAATATATTGTTTTTAAGTGTGTTTCATAAGTTTAATTTTTAATATATCAATTAAAACTTTTTTGAAACTAGTATAAGTGGAGATAATCCAATCCCCAATAATCTGTATTACAATCATATAAACCAGAGAATAAATGACTGCCTATTAGAATATTTCAATTCATCATGATGTTAGATAGCTAATATAAGTATATAGGTATGAATTCTCCAAAAGAAAATTACATTTCTTTTTTTTTTAAATAGCTTACCATCCTTTTTCTTTGGTGGCCGCTTAAAAATGCTTTACAAATT
Organism: Acinonyx jubatus; assembly: GCF_027475565.1. Taxonomy (NCBI): domain Eukaryota; kingdom Metazoa; phylum Chordata; class Mammalia; order Carnivora; family Felidae; genus Acinonyx; species Acinonyx jubatus. Next base: position 20,089,859 of record NC_069398.1, read on the forward strand.
AAGTAGTCATTAATTCATGTAACAGGTTTTAAAGACTGGCATTTATACTTTAATAGTGTTCAAAGTTCTTTCGTTCAAAGCACTTTCCAACATTCTGAATGTAGTAGTTTATGCAGAGAGAGATACTATGTATATGTCAGGTTGGGGTAAATGAGGAGGTTCTACCAAACCTCTAAGAAATTTTGTCTAAAGCATCACCTGGTAAACTGTGAGAATGAATTATAGTCAAAGTGAGAATTCAGTTACATGTAAAAGAATCTGTGCTCCTAATTAGTAACTCTCAATTTACTATTTAGCAGCAATTACCACTACTGACTCAAGTTAAAATATTTTAGGACTATGAGAATACACACACACACACACACACACACAGTCTTTCCAGAGCAAGCCTGCTCACTTTTATCACATTTACCTTGTAAAACTCCCCAAGGGTACTGACGGCCTCTGACCATTCTTTTTCCAACTTTCACTTCATCCATACTCCCTACTACAGCAAAAGGTAATTGTCCCTAGAAAGTAAGAACAACTTTCATTATGTTCCCTTATACCAATAAGGCCTACTCTGTTACCTATTTCCGTTGTGGAAATAAAAAGAAAGAATATTATGTTTATTCAAACAAGTTTATCTACCCTGCCTCAGATTTTGTGACTTGCAGTAAATTTGTGCAAATTAATTTCTGCAAGCATTATTGTCAAGTCATGCACATAAATGAAAACTACCGAGTAGAGGCTAAAGCAAGGCATTCTGCTGTGGGGAATACAAATAAAAAATATTTTTACTAGACACATTTTTTTCACATTGTCTTTACCCCAAAACAAAAAATGTTGAGGAAATATGTAAACCACTTTTTAAAATGTTTATTTATTTTTAAGAGAGAGAACAGGGTAGGGGCAGAGAGAGGGAGATAGAGGATCTGAAGTCAACTCTTTGCTGACAGCAGAAAGCCCAAGGTGGGGCTCCAACTCATTAATTGCAAGATCATGACCTGAACCTAAGTTGGACACTTAACCGAGTCACCTAGTTGCCCTATGTGTAAACCACTTTTAACTCCAATATACAAGTTAAATGGAAAATATTGAGAAAAAACTGTAATAATTAATGGATGTACAATTAGGGTATATTAATAAATACTACCATACATGTATCAATAAATTCTAAACATAATTAAAGTGTCTTTCTGGGAGGTGAGAATCAGAGAGATTCTGAAAATTAATGTGCAACCAAATGGAGATTTGGGAAGATAATAAGCAAAGTAGGAAGAATAATCACAGGTAAAATGAGGTTTTCAACAGGCTGTAAAGACAGCAGAAATATTCAAGATAAATTTATGATCTGTCAGAAGTTATATAGATTGTTTGAATAGAAAGGTTGATATACAAGAAATGTCCAAGATAAAAATTAGTAAGTATCAATATAAATACTTAATACCTAACAATATTTAATTTATTAATTGATTTTGATGAAAAAGTATTCCCTATGAATTCTTAGAGGTACAATTAGATAGGAAAGGCCAAAATATTTAGGACAAAATCTGAAGAAAATTTAACACAGAAGAATAAATATAAATTTTACAGTACTCAGCTTTTCAATTCAGAAGTCTGTTTAGTTTGTGAAATCTTACAATAAATGGTGTATGAAAAATACCAAAAGAGAAATGGAAGAAACATAATTTTTATCAATTATTTGTTATAGATAGACCCTGTGTATCAGGCACTTCACAAAGACTATGGCATTTATACCTCACAAAAAGCCTCAATAGTCATATCAATAATCCCATAGTGTAGATACATTAAAAAACTCAGGGAATATAGAAATTCTATAGAATTCTACAGGATTTTGATTTTTTTAAAATAGTTTTCCTCTTTTTTAAAGTTTTTATTTAAATCCCATTAGTTAACATACAGTGTAATATTAGTTTCAGGTGTACAATATAATGATTCAACACTTCCATACAGCACTTAGTGGTCATTCCCCCTACCCATTCCCCTCTGGTAACCAATGGTTTGTCATCAATAGTTAAGAGTCTGTTTCGTGGCTCCTATCTTTTCCTTTGCTCATTTGTCTTGTTTCTTAAATTCTGCATATGAGTGAAATTTTATGGCATTTGTTTTTCTCTGACTTATTTCCCTTAGCACTATACTCTCCAGCTTCATCCATGTCATTACAAATAGCAACATTTCATTCTTTCTATGGCTGAATAATATTTAATTTTATATATGTACCATATCTTCTTTATCCATTCATCTATTGATGGATACTTGGGCTGCTTCCACAATTTGGCTATTATAAATCATGCTAAAATAAAAATAGAGGTGTATGTATCCATTTGAATTAGTGTTTCTGCACTTGGGGCGTTCATACCAGTAGTGTGATTGCTAGATTTTACGGTACTTCTATTTTCAACTTTCTAAGTGAACTCCATACTGTTTTTCTGTTTTGCTTCTTAAAATCCCATATTATTTTTGCTTCCATTTACATGGTAAATGTTTTTCATACTTCCATTTTTATTTACTTTTAAATTTTTATTTTAATTTTTAATTCTTTTTTAATTAAATATAATTTATTGTCAAATTGATGTCCATACCACACTCAGTGCTCATCCCAACAGGTGCCCTCCTCAATGCCCATCACAAAATTTCCTTCTCCCCCCATCCCCCATCAACCCTGAGTTCTCAGTATTTAGAACATCTTATGGTTGGTGTCCCTCTCTCTAACTCCCCCCCCTTCACCACCCTCCTAGTTCCCTGTCAAGTTTCTCAGGAAATATGGTGAAATCATATGATATCTGTCTCTCTCTGCCTGACTTATTTCACTTAGCATAATACCCTCCAGTTCCATCCATGTTGCTGCAAATGGCCAGATTTCATTCTTTCTCATTGCCAAGTAGTATCCCATTGTATATATGAATCACATCTTCTTTATCCATTCGTCAGTTGATGGACATTTAGGCCCTTTCCATAATTTGGCTATTGTTAAAAGTGCTGCTATAAACATTGGGGTACTAGTGCCCCTATGCATCAGCACTCCTGTATCCCTTGGGTAAGTTTCTAGCAGTGCTATTGATGGGTCATAGGGTAGATCTATTTTAATTTTCTGAGGAACCTCTACACTGTTTTCCAGAGTGGCTGCACTAATCTTTGTCAAAGATTAGTTGGCCATACATTTGTGGGTCCAATTCTGGGGTCTCTATTCGATTCTATTGGTCTAGGAGTCTGTTTTTGTGCCAATACCATACTGTCTTGATGATTACAGCTTTGTGGTAGAGGCTAAAGTCTGGGATTGTGATGCCTCCCGCTTTGGTCTTCTTCTTCAAAATTACTTTGGCTATTTGGGGTCTTTTGTGGTTCCAGACAAATTTTAGGATTGTTTGTTCTAGCTTTGGGAAGAATGCTGGTGCAATTTTGATTGGGATTGCATTGGATGTGTAGATTGCTTTGGGTAGTATTGACATTGTAACAATATTTACTCTTCCAATCCATGAGCATGGAATGTTTTTCCATTTCTTTGTATCTTCTGACATTTCCTTCATAAGCTTTCTATAGTTTTTAGCATACAGATCTTTTATGTCTTTGGTTAGGTTTATTCCTAGGTATTTTATGATTCTTGGTGCAAAGGTGAAGGGGATCATATTCTTTATTTCTCTCTCTGTTGCTACATTATTGATGTATAAAAATGCAGCCGATTTCTGTACACTGATTTTGTACCCTGGAACTGTGGTGAATTGATCTATCCACTCTAGCAGACTTTTGATGGAGTCTGTCAGGTTTCCCATGTATAGTATCATGTCGTCTGCGAAAAGTGAAAGTTTGACTTTTCTTTGCCAGTTTTGATGAGTTTTATTTCCTTTTGTTGTCTGATTGCCGGTGCTAGGACTTCCAACACTATATTACACAACAGCGGTGAGAGTGGACATCCCTGTCGTGTTCCTGATCTCAGGGGGAAAGCTCTCAGTTTTTCCTCACTGAGGATGACATTAGCTATGGGCTTTTGACAAATGGCTTTTATGATGTTTAAGTATGTTCCTTCTATCCTGACTTTCTCGAGGGTTTTTATTAAGAAACGATGCTGTATTTTGTCAAATGCTTTTTCTGCATCGATTGACAGGATCATATGACTCTTATCTTTTCTTTTAATAATGTGATGTATCACATTGATTGTGTTGTGAATATTGAACCACCCTGCAGCCCGGGAATGAATCCCACTTGATCATGGTGAATAATTCTTTTAATATGCTGTTGAATTTGATATGATGGTATCTTGTTGAGAATTTTTGCATCCATGTTCATCAGGGATATTGGCCTGTAGTTCTCTTTTTTTGCTCAGTCTGTGTCTGGTTTAGGAATCAAAGTAATGCTGGCTTCATAGAATGAGTCTGGAATTTTTCCTTCTGTTTCTATTTTCTTTGGAACAGCTTGAGAAGGATAGGCATTAACTCTGCTTTAACTGTCTGCTAGAATTCCCCAGGGAAGCCATCTGGTCCAGGACTCATATTTTGGGGGGACATTTTTGATAACGGATTCAATTTCTTCACTAGTTATAGGTCTGTTCAAATTTTCTATTTCTTCCTGTTTCAGTTTGGTAGTGTGTGTGTATCTAGGAATTTGTCCATTTCTTCCAGGTTGTGCATTTTGTTGGCATATAATTTTTCATAGTATTCCTTAATTATTGCTTATATTTCTGAGGGATTGGTTGTAATAAATCCATTTTCAGTTATGATTTTTATCTATTTGGGTCCCCTCTCTTTTCTTTTGAGAAGTCTGGCTAGGGGTTTATCAATGTTGTTTACTTTTTCAAAATGCCAGTTCTTCGTTTCATTGATCTGTTCTACTATTTTTTTTTTTTTTTGGATTCTATAATGTTTATTTCTGCTCTGATCTTTATTATTTCTCTTCTTATTCTTCTGGGTTTGGGGTGTCTTTTCTCTTCTGCTTCTAGTTCCTTTAGGTGTGCTGTTAGATTTTGTATTGGGGATTTTTCTTGTTTCTTGAGATAGGCCTGGATGTCAATTTATTTTCCCCTCGGGACTGCCTTTGTTGCATCCCAAAGCATTTGGATCGTTGTATTTTCATTTTCATTTGTTTCCATGTATTTTTAAATTTCTTCTCTAATTGTCTGGTTGGCCCATTCATTCTTTAGCAAGATGTTCTTTAACCTCCATGCTTTTGGAGGTTTTCCAGTCTTTTTCCTGTGGTTTATTTCATGTTTCATAGCATTGTGATCTGAAAGTGTGCATGGTATGATCTCACTTTTATATTTATTGAAGGCTGTTTTGTGACCCAGTATGTGATCTATCTTGGAGAATGTTCCATGTGCACTCGAGAAGAATGTGTATTCTGCATTTGCATGAAAAGTTCTGAATATATCTGTCAAGTCCATCTGGTCTAATGTATCATTCAGGGCCATTGTTTCTTTACTGATACTCTGCCTAGATGATCTGTCCATTGTTGTAAGTGGGGTATTAAAGTCCCCTACAATTACCACATTCTTATCAATAAGGTTGCTTATGTTTGTGATTAGTTGTTTTATATATTTGGGTGCTTCTGAATTCAGTACATAGACATTTATATTTATCTCTTGTTACAGCCTTTAATTGAAAGTGTAGTTTGTCTGACATAAGTATGGCTACTCCAGCTTTCTTTTGACTTCCAGGAGCATGATACATGGTTCTTCATCCCCTCACTTTCAATCTGAAAGGTCTCAGGTCTCAAATGGGTCTCTTGTAGACAGCAAACAGATGGGTCTTTTTTTTTTTTTAATCCATTTTGATACCCTATGTCTTTTGATTGTGGCATGTAGTCCATTTGCATTAAGTGTTATGAACGAAAGATATGGATTCAGAGTCATTGTGTTATCTGTAGGTTTCATGCTTGTAGTGATGTTTCTGGTCCTTTGTGGTCTTTGCAACATTCCACTTACAGTGTCCCCTTAGGATCTCTTGTAGGGCTGGTTAGTGGTGATGAATTCCTTTCAGTCTTTGTCTGGGAAAACCTTTATCTCTGCTTCTGTTCTGAATGGCAGGCTTGCTGGATAAAGGATTCTTGACTGGATATTTTTCCTATTCAGCACATTGAAAATTTCCTGCCACTCCTTTCTGGCCTGCCAAGTTTCAGTATATAGGTCTCCTACTACCCTTATATGTCTCTGTTTGTATATCAAGACTCTTTTGTCCCTGGCTTCTTTCAGAATTTTCTCTTTATCCTTGTATTTTGCCAGTTTCACTATGATATGTCGTGCACAAGATCAATTCAAGTTATCTCTGAAGGGAGTTCCCTGCGCCTCCTGGATTTCAATGCCTGTTTCCTTCCCCAGATCAGAGAAGTTCTCAGCTATGATCTGTTCAAGTACACCTTCAGCACCTTTCTCTCATTTTCTTCTGAAATTCCCACCATACAGGTGTTGTTCCATTTCATCGCATCATTTAGTTCTCTCTCACCTTGTACTCCTGGATTTTTTTATCTCTCTTTTTTTCAGCTTCCTCTTTTTCCATAATTTTATCTTCTAATTCACCCATTCTCCCCTCTACCTTTTCAATCCACGCTGTGGCCACCTCCATTTTATTTTGTACCTCATTTATAGCATTTTTTAATTCATCATGATTATTTTTTAGTCCCTTGATCTCTGTAGCAATAGATTCTCTGCTGTCCTCTATGCTTTTTTCAAGCTCAGCAATTAATTTTATAACTATTCTAAATTTTTAGTTATATTGCTTAAGTCGGTTTTGATCAATTCGTTAGCTGCTGCTACTTCCTGGAATTTCTTTCCAGTAGAATTCTTCCATTTCATCATGTTGTCTAGTTTTCTGTCCCTTATGTGTTTTAAAAGCTTGTTGTATTCTCTGCACCTGCAAGCACTGATACATTAATTGGGGGTGGTCATACACTCCAGGGCCTGGCACCTCAAGAAGTGTTTTTTTTGAGATTGTTACATGCTCTCTGTTGTGACTTTGGTTATTTTATTACCCTACTCATAGTGATATTTTGGACCCTCCACCAGATGTGCTTTGATTTGTTCCTTGGTGTATCCCTGTAAAGGAAAACAAACAGGAGACAAAACACACAAACACCCAAACCAATAAAGAAAAACAAAAAAACTTAAAACAAAAAAACCCAAAAACACCTACTACAAGTAAAGAACAGGGTGGAGGCGGTGCTGATGGAAGAGCACATACAAAGAGAGAAATTACAGGAGCAGTGACCAAGAAAAAATAAACATTGACTAGGCAGAGAGAAAGGCTTAATCCAGAGAGAGATAAAGGAAAATAAGGAAGGAGGCGGGCAAAAAGAAATGAAGATAAAGTTACCCAGAGACTATATGTCTTGATTATTCCAGAAAGGGAGAAAGGAATATAAAGAAGGAGGTGTAAAACATGTATCAAGAGAATGGATTAAATATGTCTGTTTAGACAGACTGCTAACCAGAGTAACCAGCCTAGAGGCGGGAAGAGATAAGGAGGAGAAATGGGGTTTGGGGGGGAGTATATATTCATATATCCAGAATTGATGTAGAATTAATCTAGACAGTGCTGCATCACTGGTCTGGGAGAACTGTGCACAGGGTCTGTCAGTTTACACAGTTACCCAGTGCGAAGGGGCATGGTTTGGTGTAGTCTGGACCCACCTCCCCTATGGGCCCTGGGACTGATTCCTGAGGCCATGTTAGTGGTGGTGGTGGGGGAGGGGAATGGTGATACCCCAGTCTCAACAGACCTGGACCCTGTGGACTCCATTTGAGTCATCCTTACTGTGCCATGGGCACAGATGTAGTGGTCCTTCTCTCTCCTCCAACTCCCCTGACCCTGCGCTTGGCTAGGATTCAAAGTCCCACTCCATGCACTCTGGCACTGGGGAAGCCCCTCTCAGTGCGGCCTGATATGTGGTCCCAGCTGGCTTTTTCTTTATCACTGCACTTCAGGGAAGACCGCCTTCTACTGTGAACTGCACTGCTGACCTCACCACCAAGCCCCAGGGGTGGCGGATGCAGGCAGATGCAGGCAGGCTTTGTCTTTTTCCACAGCACTCTAGGGAGGGGCCACTTTCTCCTACAGTGATCTACACCCTCGGCCCAGCCACTGAACCCGGAGGTGGTGGGTGCAAGCAGGCTTTGTACTATTGTACAGCCCTCCAGGGAGGGAACCGCTTTCTCTACCTGTGGATTGTGCCCCTGACCTACCACCTAACCCAAGCCTGGCTCCCTTCCTCCCCAGGTGTGTGAACAGGGATCCAGCACCAGTCTGAAGAAAGCCCCCCAGTTAGAGATAGGATCCCTCTCAGTCCCAGTCCGAGGTCTTTCTCCTGTCCAGATATGGTCCTACACTTCCCTAGCCACTCTTTCTCTTCCCTTTGTCTCTGCAGAAGGGAATCCCTCCCCTCCATGCCCATGTGGCCTTTCTTATTTCCCCCAGTTTGCAATCACCTGCCTATCATTTCTCCAGTTTTCCCATTTTCTCCCTGGTAGATTCAGTCTCTTTCCCTCCCAGACTCTGGGATTCAAAGTCCTTTGGCTTCAGCACCTCTTTGTTTGAGAGATGAGGGGAGTATGGATCCCCCTACTTCTCCACCATGTTGGCCTCTCCACCTTTAATTCTTTTCCATACCTCCTCTGTTAAACTGTGTGTGTCTTTAGGTCTGAAGTGAGTCTTTTGTAATCAATATATAGATGGGTCTTGCCTTTTTAACCATTCAGTCATTCTATGTCTTTGAATCCATTTATTTTAATCCATTTATCATTAAAGTAATATTGACAAATGTGTTTATTGCCAGTTGTTACTTGTTTTACAGTCATTTTTATGGTTCTTCTCTGTTCTTTCCCTCTTCTCTTGCCCTCTTCCCTTGTGGTTTTTTGGTTTCCTTTAGTATTATTCTTGACTTTATTTCTTAATTTTTTTGTTTTGGGTCTAATATAGGTTTGTGATTTTTGTTTATTTATTTTTAATATGAAACTTATTGTCAAATTGGTTTCCATACAACACCCAGTGCTCATCCCAACAGGTGACCTCCTCAATACCCATCAACCACCCACCCCTCCCTCCCCCCATAAACCCTCAGTTTGCTCTCAGTTTTTAAGAGTCTCTTATGTTTTGGCTCCCTCCCTCTCTCACCATTTTTTTTCCTTCCCCTCCCCCATGGTTTCCTGTTAAGTTTCTCAGGATCCACATAACAGTGAAAACATATGGAATCTGTCCTTCTCTGTATGACTTATTTCACTTAGCATAACACTCTCCAGTTCCATCCACATTGCTACAAAAGGCCATATTTCATTCTTTCTCATTGCCACGTAGTATTCCATTGTGTATATAAACCACAATTTCTTTATCCATTCATCAGTTGATAAACATTTAGGCTCTTTCCATGATTTAGCTACTGTTGAGAGTGCTGCTATAAACATTGGGGTACAAGTGCCCCTATGCATCAGCACTCCTGTATCCTTTTGGTAAATTCCTAGCAGTGCTACTGCTGGGTCATAGTGTAAGTCTATTTTTAATTTTTTGAGGAACCTCTACACTGTTTTCCAGAGCGGTTGCACGAGTTTGCATTCCCACCAAGAGTGGAAGAGAGTTACCTTTTCTCCACATCCTCGCCAGCATCTAGTCCCCTGATTTGTTCATTTTAGCCACCCTGACTGGCGTGAGGGATATCTGAGTGTGGTTTTGATTTGTATTTCCCTGATGAGGAGCAACATTGAACATCTTTTCATGTGCCTGTTGGCCATCTGGATGTCTTCTTTAGAGAAGTGTCTATTCATGTGTTCTACCCATTTCTTCACGGGATTATTTGTTTTTCAGGTGTGGAGTTTGGTGAACTGTTTATAGATTTTGGATACTAGCCCTTTGTCCAATATGTCATTTACAAATATCTTTTCCCATTCCGTTGGTTGCCTTTCACTTTTGTTGCTTGTTTCCTTGGCAGTGCAGAAGCTTTTTATCTTCATGAGATCCCAATAGTTCATTTTTGCTTTTAATTCCCTTGCCTTTGGGGATGTGTCAAGTAAGAAATTGCTGCAGCTGAGGTCAGAGAGGTTTTCCCCTGCTTTCTCCTCTAGGGTTTTGATGGCTTCCTGTCTCACATTCAGGTCCTTTATCCATTTTGAGTTTATTTTTGTGAATGGTGTAAGAAAGTGGTCTAGTTTCATTCTTTTGCATGTCACTTTCCAGTTCTCCCAGCACCATTTGTTAGACTTTTTTTCTATTGGATATTCTTTCCTGCTTTGTCAAAGAATACTTGCCTATACATTTGTGGGTCCAATTCTGGAGTCTCTATTCTATTCCATTGGTCTATGTGTCTGTTTTTGTGCCCATACCATGCTGTCTTGATGATTACAGCTTTGTAGTAGAGGCTAAAGTCTGGGATTGTGATGCCTCCTGCTTTGGTCTTCTTCTTCAAAATTACTTTGGCTATTCGGGGTCTTTTGTGGTTCCATACAAATTTTAGGATTGCTTGTGCAATTTCGATTGGGATTGCATTGAATGTGTAGATTGCTTTGGGTAGTATTGACATTTTGACAATATTTATTCTTCCAATCCATGAGCGTGGAATGTTTTTCCATTTCTTTATATCTTCTTCAATTTCCTTCATAAGCTTTGTATAGTTTTCAGCATACAGATATTTTACATTTTTGGTTAGGTTTATCCCTAGGTATTTTATGCTTCTTGGTGCAATTGTGAATGGGATCAGTTTCTTTATTTGTCTTCCTGTTGCTTCATTATTAGTGTCTAAGAATGCAACTGATTTCTGTACATTGATTTTGTATCCTGCGACTTTGCTGAATTCATGTATCAGTTCTAGCAGACTTTTGGTGTAGTCTATCAGGCTTTCCATGTATAATATCATGTCATCTGCAAAAAGTGAAAGCTTAACTTCATCTGTGCCAATTTTGATGTCTCTGATTTCCTTTTGTTGTCTGATTGCTGATGCTAGCGCTTCCAACACTATGTTAAACAACAGCGGTGAGAGTGGACATCCCTGTCATGTTCCTGATCTCAGGGAGAAAGCTCTCAGTTTTTCCCCATTGAGGATGATATTAGCTGTGGGCTTTTCATAAATGGCTTTTATGATGTTTAAGTATGTTCCTTCTATTGCGACTTTCTCGAGGGTTTTTATTAAGAAAGGATGTTGAATTTTGTCAAATGCCTTTTCTGCATTGATTGACAGGATCATATGGTTTTTATCTTTTCTTTTATTAATGTGATGTATCACATTGATTGATTTGTGAATGTTGAACCAGCCCTGCATCCCAGGAATGAATCCCACTTGATCATGGTGAATAATTCTTTTTATATGCTGTTGAATTTGACTTGCTAGTATCTTATTGAAAAATTTTGCATCCATATTCATCAGGGATATTGGCCTGTAATTCTCTTTTTTACTGGGTCTCTGTCTGGTTTAGGAATCAAAGTAATACTGGCTTCATAGAATGAGTCTGGAAGTTTTCCTTCCCTTTCTATTTTTTGGAATAGCTTGAGAAAGATAGGTATTATCTGTGCCTTAAATGTCTGGTAGAATTCCCCTGGGAAGCCATCTGGTCCTGGACTCTTATTTGTTGGGAGATTTTTGATAACTTATTCAATTTCTTTGCTGGTTATGAGGTCTGATCAAGCTATTTCTTCATGTTTGCGTTTTGGAAGTGGGTGGGTGCTTAGGAATTTGTGCATTTCTTCCAGGTTGTCCAGTTTTTTTGGCATGTAATTTTTCATAGTATTCCCTGATAATTGCTTGTATTTCTGGGGGATTGGTTGTAATAATTCCATTTTCACTCATGATTTTATCTATTTGGGTCATCTCCCTTTTCTTTTTGAGAAGCCTGGCTAGAGGTTTATCAATTCTGTTTATTTTTTCAAAAAACCAATTCTTGGTTTCATTGATCTGCTCTACAGTTTTTTTAGATTCTATATTGTTTATTTCTGCTCTGATCTTTATTATTTCTCTTCTTCTGCTGGGTTTGGGGTGTCTTTGCTGTTCTGTTTCTAGTTCCTTTAGGTGTGCTGTTAGATTTTGTATTGGGGATTTTTCTTGTTTCTTGAGATAGGCCTGGATTGCAATGCATTTTCCTCTCAGGACTGCCTTCCCTGCATCCCAAAGTGTTTGGATTGTTGTATTTTCATTTACATTTGTTTCCATATATTTTTAAATTTCTTTTCTAATTTTCTAGTTAGCCCATTCATTCCTTATTAGGGTGTTCTTTTTTTTTAATTTTTTTTCAATGTTTTTTATTTATTTTTGGGACAGAGAGAGACAGAGCATGAACAGGGGAGGGGCAGAGAGGGAGACACAGAATCGGAAACAGGCTCCAGGCTCTGAGCCATCAGCCCAGAGCCTGACGCAGGGCTCGAACTCACGGACCACGAAATTGTGACCTGGCTGAAGTCGGACGCTTAACCGACTGTGCCACCCGGGCGCCCCTAGGGTGTTCTTTAACCTCCATGCTTTTGGAAGGTTTCCAGATTTTTCTTGTGGTTGATTTCAAGCTTCATCACATTGTGGTCTGAAATTATGCATGGTATGATCTCAATTCTCGTATACTTATGAAGGGCTGTTTTGTGACCCAGTATGTCATCTATCTTGGAGATGGTTCCATGTGCACTTGAGAAGAAAGTATATTCTGTTGCTCTGGGATGCAGAGTTCCAAATATACCTGTCAAGTCGATCTGATCCAGTGTATCATTCAGGGCCTTTGTTTCTTTATTGATCCTATGTCTAGATGATCTATCCAATGTTGTAAGTGGAGTATTAAAGTCCCCTGCAATTACCACATTCTTATCAATAAGGTTGCTTATGTTTGTGATTAATTGTTGTATATATTTGGGGGCTCCCTTATTTGGCGCATAGACATTTATAATTGTTAACACTTCCTGATGGATAGACCCTGTAATTATTATATAATGCCCTTCTTCATCTCTTGTTACAGCCTTTAATTTAAAGTCTAGTTTGTGTGATATAAGTATGGCTACTCCAGCTTTCTTTTGACTTCCAGAAGCATGATAAATACTTCTCCAACCCCTCACTTTCAATCTGAAGGTGTTCTCAGGTCTAAATTGAGTCTCTTGTAGACAGAAAATAGATGGGTCTTGTTTTTTTTTTTTTAACCATTATGACACCCTATGTCTTTTGGTTGGTGCATTTAGTCCATTTAAATTCAGTGTTATTATAGAAAGATATGGGTTTAGAGTCATTGTGATGTCTGTAGGTTTCATGCTGGTAGCGATGTCTCTGGTACTTTGTCTCACAGGATCCCCCTTAGGATCTCTTGTAGGGCTGGTTTAGTGGTGATGAATTCCTTCAGTTTTTGTTTGGGAAGACCTTTATCTCTCCCATTCTAAATGACAGACTTGCTGGATAAAGGATACTTGGCTGCATTTTTTTTTTCTGTTCATCACATTGAAGATTTCCTGCCATTCCTTTCTGGCCTGCCAAGTTTCAGTAGAGAGATCCGTCACGAGTCTTAGTGGTCTCCCTTTATATGTTAGAGCATGTTTATCCCTAGCTGCTTTCAGAATTCTCTATCCTTGTATTTTGCCAGTTTCACTATGATATATCTCACAGAAGATTGATTCAAGTTACATCTGAAGGGAGTTCTCTGTGCCTCTTGGATTTCAATGCCTGTTTCCCTCCCTAGTTCAGGGAAATTCTCAGCTATAATTTCTTCAAGTACACCTTCAGCACCTTTCCCTCTCTCTTCCTCCTCTGAAATCCCAATTATGTGTATATTATTTCGTTTAATTATGTCACTTAGTTCTCTAAGTCTCCCCTCATCCTCCTGGATTTTTTTATCTCTCTTTTTCTCAGCTTCTTCTTTTTCCATAATTTTATCTTCTAAATCACCTATTCTCTCCTCTACCTCTTCAATCCAAGCTGCGGTCACCTCCATTTTATTTTGCAGTCATTTATAGCATTTTTTAGCTCCTCCTGACTGTTTCTTAGTCCCCTGATCTCTGTAGCAATAGATTCTCTGCTGTCCTCTATACTTTTTTCAAGCCCAGCGATTAATTTTATGACTATTATTATAAATTAATTTTCTGGTATATTGCTTAAATCGTTTTTGATCAGTTCATTAGCTGTCGCTACTTCCTGGAGTTCCTTTTGAGGAGAATTCTTCCTCCTCACTTTGGATAGTCCCTGGAGTGGTGGGGAACTGCAGGGCTCTTTCCCTGTGCTGTCTGGAGTAACTTGTGTTGGTGGGCGGGGCCGCCGTCAGACCTGATGTCTGCCCCAAGCCCACTGCTGGGGCCACAGTCAGACTGGTGTGTACTTCATATTCCCCTCTCCCAGGGGCAGGACTCACTGTGGTGGTGTGGCCTCTGTCTGGGCTACTTGCACACTGCCAGGATTGTGGTGCTGCTTCGATGGGATCTGGCGTATTAGCGGGGGTGGATCCACAAGGTGCACAGGGGCGGGAGGAGCAGGCTCAGCTCGCTTTGCCTTTGGTGGTATGCTTTGGGAAGGGCCCTGTGGCACCAGGAGGGAGGCAGATCCGTCGGATGGATGGATCCGCAGAAGCACAGCATTGGGTGTTTGTGCCGTGCAAGCAAGTTCGTGACGGGAACTGGTTCTCTTTGGGATTTTGGCTGGGGGGTGGGCGAAGGAGATGGCGCTGGTGAGTACCTTTGTTCTCCACCAAGCTGAGCTGTCCTCTGGGGCTCAACAACTCTCCCTCTCATTGTCCTTTAGCCCTCCCACTCTCCGAGCAGAACTGCTGACTTATAACATTCCAGATGTTAAGTCCCGCTGGCTGTCAGAACACACTCCGTCTGGCCCCTCCACTTTTGCAAGCCAGACTCGGGGGCTCTGCCTTGCCAGGTGTGCTGACTGCCCCCCACCACCACCCTGGCTCCCTCCCGCCATTCCATGTAGCATGCACCACCTCTCTGCCCTTCCTACCCTCTTCTGTGGGCCTCTTGTCTACGCTTGGCTCTGGAGAGTCTGTTCTGCTAGTCTTCTGGTGGTTTTCTGGGTAAATTAGGCAGATGTGGGTAGAATCTAAGCAATCAGTAGGATGCAGTGAGCCCAGCATCCTCCTACGCCGCCATCTTCCCTGTGATTTTTGTTTAACTTTAGGTTTATACATATAACATCTTAAGTATATAGAAGTTTGTTTCTTGTTTGTTTGTTGTGGGGAATAAGATTAGAAATTCACTTGGCTTACACCAATGGATTAACAAGGCATAAAGAATTACAAAGCCATAGGGTGTTCTCACCCAAATTTGTGTGAGCAAGATAAGACCCCAGAATGTAGTAGGGTGAGGCAAAGGCCCCAGAATAAAATAGGGAGTGGCTAGAGCCCCCAGAATAAAGAGGGATGGGCAAAGTCCCCAGAATAGAGAGGGGGCAAAGTTCCCCAATACAAAGGTATATGAGGTAAGCAAGATTAGGCATTCAGGGCAAAAGTGCCCCCCAATTTAGTACTATAGAAGAAAGCTGCTTTCACAGGAGGGAAGGACCAAGTTAGGTAAACAGGTAAATAGGGCTATAGACCACTGCACTGTAGGTAAAGCTGCCCAGAGCAGAGTTCATTAACAAAAGAAAAGTTGCCTTGTTAATCCTGAGGTTATTTGTTCTATCTGTCTTATCCCCTAGGCTAGCTAAGATAAACAAACATGGCAGCACCTCCTGTCTGCCCTTAACAACTATTTGCCCATCTGCCTGGTGCCAGGATTTTGTTTTATATTGACCCAAACCCCAAACACTGTATATCTTCAAAACCCCATTTTCCCTCATGCCCATGAGTTAATGTTCACCAATTCATTGTCTCTTTGTGCACACCCATCACATTTGTAAGCCTTCTGATCTTAATAAATACAGGTCAAAGACGCTTATTTGGTGCTCTTGTCTTTTCCTGGACATTAGCCATCTCTCACTTTTAATCCATCCCACTCTCTTGCTAGACAACAGAGAACTTTAGACTTAGAGTGTAATACAATTTTCAAATTTTTTAAATGTTTTTTTGAGAGATAGAGACAAAGAATGAGCAGGGGAGGGGCAGAGACAGAGGGAGACACAGAATCCGAAGTAGGCTCCAGGCTCTGAGCTGTCAGCCCAGAGCCTGACATGGGGTTTGAACCCACAAATGGTGAGATAATGACCTGAGCCAAAGTTGGACACTCAACCTACTGAGCCACCCAGTTGCCCCAGTATATAGTAGTTTATTTTATGTTGATGACCAAGTTAAGTTTGAACCCAAACTAAAAGCACTAAATTTCTACTCCCCCTCCCCACATGTTATATATTTTTGATGTCATACATTACACCCTTTTATATTGTGGATTCCTTGACTCATTTTTGTACATAGGGTCCTACAGCTTTTAAGTAGAGAAGGCAGAATTGAAGTTTCAGTCTAACTACAATGTTTAATTTTCAAAATATGGCTTGATACATTAGATATTTATTATCATGAAGAATTTACACAAATAAAACTTAGTCATTCAATATTGCCATAATACCAAAATGATAGAAATACAGTATAGCATTTCTGATTCAGTCCCCACCTACCTGTTTCTGAAACTAAGCCTCTGGGAGTTGCATTTGCAAAATCAGCCTCCCTTCTACTATTCAAGCTGTATTTGTGTACTAAAATCTCTATTTTGGTTAGACGAGTTTTGGACAAAATTGAGGCCCTCATCACCCTCACCTTGGGTATAAGGAGATAGCTCAATGACTAACGAGGCAAGCAAAAGTACCTCAGGCTGCTGCCCCTCCCCACTGAGAACTCCTCACTGACAGTATGCTCACACTAAGGAAATAAATTGCTAATGTCCCCACATCCAATTTCACACCCCTTTTTCAGAAATTTTTCTTGGAGGGAGACATAAAGAAAAGGACATCTAATCTCTTCCTAAATGAGCTGATTTAATTTACAGCAACCATAGAGAAAGAAAAGCCTAAGGGCACTCAAGAAAAGTAGAGCCAAACTCTGGTTTCCTTTGTGGCATGTAAAGGGCTTGTAGGTTATCATTTCTGTCCAAACACCAAGCAAAAAGCTGAACAAAGTAAATACAAAGAGAAAGCAATAGCAGAAAAAATAGAAAACCCATGATTATGTACAAATTAAGTAACACATTCAAACAATCAATGGATGGGTGTAAAAAGAAATTACAAAAGAAATTAGAACTGCCTTCAGACAACCAAAAGAAAACACAAATTTATGGGATACAGCCAAAGTACTGTTAACAGAAGACTTTAGAGCTATAAACATATTTAAAACAAAGAAACACCTCAAATCTACAATCTCATTTTACAGCTCAATGAACTAGAAAGAAGACAAACAAAACCCAAACATAGTACAATGAAGGCAACAATAAACATTATAGCAGGGTATATGATATAAAGAATAGAATCACAATAGAAAAAAATCACAGTTCTTTTTTGAAAATATTAACAAAAATGATCAGTCTTTAGCTAAATTAATAAAGAAAAAAGAATACTCAAATAGAATCTGAAATAAAAGGAGAGACATTACAATTGATGTTACAGAAATAGCAATATTAAACACAAACCCAAGAAAAATGGCAAAGTGATACATAAAAAGGTGCCCCAAATTACTAATCATCAGAGAAATGCATATCAGAACCTCAATGAGATATTTTATGCTCGTCAAAATCATTAGAATAAAAAAAAAGAAATTAGAAGTGATGAGGATATGGAGAAAAGGAAATCTGATGAACCATTTGTGGGAAGGTAAATTGGTGCAGCCACTATGGAAAACAGTATAGAGGTTCCCCCCAAAATTAAAAATAAAAATACCATAGGATCTACTAACTCCACTATTGGTATTTATCCCAAATAAATGAAAACACTAATTTGAAAAGGTATGTGCACCTTTATGGCTTTTTGCAGCATTATTTACCATAGCCAAGGCATGGAAACAATCTAAGTTTTTATCCATAAATGCATGGATAAAAAAGATGTGATGTGATGTGTGATATATATATATATATATATATCCCTGATGAACGTTGATGCAAAAAAATTTTGAACAAAATACTAGGAAATGGAATTCAACAACATATTAAAGGATCTGTCCACAGAAACCTGGCAGGCCAAAAGGGAGTGGTAGAATATATTCAACGTGCTGAATGGAAAAAATATGCAGCCAAGAATTATTTATCCAGCAAAACTGTCATTCAAAATAAGAAAGATAAAGAGTTTCCCAGATAAACAAAAACTAAAGGACTTTATGACCACTAAGTAAGCCCTATAAGAAATTTTAAGGGTGACTCTTTGAGTGGAGAAAAATACAAAACAAAGCAAAAGAGACCAAAAGCAACAGACTAGAAAAGACCAGAGAATATTACCCCAAAACACCAATTCTACATGCAACACAATGGCACTAGATTCATATCTTTTGATAATCACTCTAAATGAAAATGATTAAATGCTCCAATTAAAAGAAATAGGTATCAGAATGAATAAAAAAATAAGACCCACCTATATGCTGCCTACAAGAGACTCATTTTAGACCTAAAGACTCCTGCAACTTGGAAGTAAGGGAATGGAGAACCATCTATCATGCTAATGGATGTAACCACTAAACCAGACCTGCAAGAAATTTTAAGGGGGAATCTTAGAGTAGAGAAAAAATAAGACCGATGTAACAAAGACTATAAAGGACCAGAAAACATAATCAGAAATACCAACTCTATGGGTAACACAATGGCACTAAATTCATATCTTCAAATAATCACTCTGAATGTAAATGGACTAAAGGCTCCAATCAAAAGACAGAGGGTATCAAAATGGATTAAAAAACAAGATCCATCTATATGCTGCCTACAAAAGCACACTTGTAGACCTACAAGAGCATACTCATTTTAGACCTAAAGACACCAGCAGATTGAAAGTGAGGAGATAAAGAAACATCCATCATGCAAATGAATGTTGAAAGAAAGCCACAGTAGCATATTTGTATCAGACAAAGTAGACTTTAAAACAAAGACAGTAACAAGAGACAAACAAGAAGATATCAGAGATGGAAATATTTATGCACCCAACAAGAAAACACATAAATGTATAAAACAGTTAATAAAAAATAAAAAGAAACTAATTGATAATTATACAATTATTCCAGTTGCCTTTAACACTTAACATTAATGAATAAACCATCTAAACAGAAAACCGACAAGGAAACAATCACACACTGAAACAGACATATTTAACAGATATAATCAGAACATTCCATCTTAAAACAGAATACACAGTCTTTTCAAGTGTACACATATTCTCCAGAAGAGATCACATATTAAGCCAAAGCAAAAACCTCAACATATCAAAAAGAGCCAAGTCCTATTGTACATCTTTTTTGACCACAACTCTGTGAAACTAGAAGTCAACCACAAGAAAAATCTAGAAAAACCACAAATACATGGAGGTTAAATAATATGCCACTATAAAATAAATGAGTCAAACAGGAAATCAAAGAGAAAATTAAAGAATATATGAAGAAAAATGAAAATAAGAACACAATGACCCAAAATCTTTGGGATGTGACTAAAGCAGGTCTAAGAGAGAAGTTAATACTAATATAAGGCCCTCCTCAAGAAGCAAGAAAAATCTGAAATAAACAACTTAACTTTGCACCTACAGGGGCCAGTAAAAGAAAAAAAACCAGCATAAGAAAAGAAATAATAAAGATTAGATCAGAAATAAATGATATAAAAACTTTTAAAAAAAGAAAAAGGAAAAAGAACATATCAATGAAACTAGGAGATGGTTCTTTGAAAAAGTCAACAAAATTGATAAGCCTGTAGCCAGACTCATGAGAGAGAGACAGAGAGAGAGAGAGAAAGAGAGACAAAGAGAACCCAAATAAAATTACAAATGAGAGAGGAGAAATAACAACCAATACCACAGAAATAAAATTGTAAAAGAATGTTATGAAAGTGAATTGGCAAAAAAAATGGACAAACTAGAAGAAATGGATAAATTCCTAGAAAATAGAACCTACAAAAAATTGAAGTAGAAAAAAATAGAATTTTTTTGTATTAGTGTATTCTTTGTTTTGTTTTGTTTTAGTTTACTTTTATTTTTGAATTTATTTTTTTAATTTACATTCAAGTTAGCATATACTGCAACAATGATTTCAGTAGATTCCTTAATGCCCCTTACCATTTAGCTATAGAAACCTTATGAAAGAAATTGAAGAAGACACAAAAAAAATGGAAAAAGATTCCACGCTCCTGGATAGGAAGAACAAATATTGTTAAAATGTCAATACTACCCAAAGCAATCTACATATTCAATGTAATCCCTATCAAAACAACACCAGCATTATTCACAGAGCTAGAACAAACAATCCTAAAATTTGTATGGAGCCAGAAAAGACAAATAGCCAAAGCAATCTTGAAAAAGAAAACCAAAGCAGGAGGCATCACAATCCTGGACTTCAAGCTGTATTACAAAGCTGTAATCATCAAGACAGTATGGTACTGGTACAAGAACAGACACTCAGATCAATGGAACAGAATAGAGAACCCAGAAATGGACCAACAAACGTATGGCCAACCACTCTTTGACAAAGCAGGAAAGAATATCCAATAGAATAAAGACAGTCTCTTCAGCAAGTGGTGTTAGGAAAACTGGACAGCGACATGCAGAAGAATGAACCTGGACCACTTTATTACACCATATGTAAAAATACACTCAAAATGGATGAAAGACCTAAACGTAAGATGGGAAGCCATCAAAATCCTCGAGGAGAAAGAGGCAAAAACCTCTTTGTCCTTGGCCGCAGCAACTTCTTACTCAACAAGACTCTGGAGGCAAGGGAAACAGAAGAAAAAATGAGCTATTAGGACCTCATCAAATTAAAAAGCTTCTGCAAGGTGAAGGAAACAATCAGCAAAACTAAAAGTCAACTAGTGGGATGGGAGAAGATATTTGCAAATGACATATCAGATAAAGGGTTAGTATCCAAAAATCTATAAAGAACTTATCAAACTCAACACCCAAGAAATAGAAAATTTGAAGTGACTGATAACTAGCAAGGAAGTTGAATTAATCAAAAAACTCTCAACAAACAAAAGTCTGGGACTAGACAGCTTCATAGGCAAATTCCACCAAAGATTTAAATAAGAGTTAATACTTAATCCTCTCAAAATATTCCCAAAAAAAGAGGAAGGAAAACTTCCAAATTCATTCTATAAAGCCAGCATTACTCATAACACCAAAACTTGTTAAAGACACCACTAAAAAAGTACTACAGGCCAATATCACTGATGAACATACAAAAATCTGCAATAAAATGCAAGCAGACCAAATTGAAAAATACATTTAAAAAAATCATATACCATGACCAAGTGGAATTTATTCCTGGCATGCAAGGGAGGTTTAATACACAAATCAATCAAGGTAATACATCACATCAATATGAGAAAGTATAAAAATGATATGATCATTTCAATAGATGCAGAAAAAGAATTTGTCAAAGAGCAACATGATAAAATCTTTCAACAGGGTAGGTACAGAGGAAACATACCTCAACATAATAAAGGTAACATATGAAAAACCCACAATGAATATCATAATAGGAAAATAACCAAGAGAGTTTTTCCTAAGGTCAGGAACAAGATAATGATGTCCACCCTCACCACTCCTATTCAAAATAGTACTGGAAGTCCTAGCTACAGCAATAAGACAACAAAAAGAAATAAAAGGCATAAATATCAGTAAATCATAAATATCAGTAGGAAAGCAGTAAAACTTTGACTATTTGCAGATGACATGATACTCTATATAGAAACCTACAAGACTCCACCAAAAAAACTACAAGAACTGATAAATGAATTCAGTAAAGTTGCAGGATATAAAATCAATATACAGAAGTCTGTTGAATTTCTATATACTAATAATGAAGCAGCAAAAAGAGAAATTAAGAAAACAATACCATTTATAATTTCACCAAAATAATAAAATACCTAGGAAAAAACCAAAGAGGGAAAAAAACCCTATACTTTGGAAATTATAAAATATTGATGAAAGTAGTTGAAGATGACACAAAGAAATGGAAAGACCGTCAATGGTCATGGATTAGAAAAACAAATATTCTTAAAATGTCTATACTACCCAAAGCAATCTATACATTTAATGCAATCCCTGTCAAAATACCAACAACACTTTTCATGGAACAGAACTAGAACAAACAATCCTAAAATTAGTATGGAACCCCAAGATCCCAAAAAACCAAAGCAATATTAAAAAAGAAAAACAAAACTGGAGGTCTCACAATTCTAGACCATTTTATTTACAACAAACCGTAGTAATCAAAATAATATGGTATTGGCACAAAAATAGACACATACATCAATGGAGCAGAATAGGAAACCCAGAAACAAACCCACAATTATATGGTCACATAATCTTTGACAAAGGAGGAAGGAATATACAATGGAAAATGATAGTCTCAGGGAGCCAAGATGGCGGAACAGCATGAAAGTTTTTTGTGTGTCTCACGTCCATGAATACAGCCAGACCAACACTAAACCATCCTGCACACCTAGAAAACTGATCTGAGGATTAACACAAAAATATGCACAACCTGAACCACAGAATTCAGCAGGTACATGACACCAACAGGTGAATTTGGGAAGAGAGAAGCAGCAGAGGGCAGGGAGCCACTTTTGCGTGCAGAGAGAGGACAGAAACAGGGGTGGGGGAGGGGAGAATATGGGAAAAGCCCTCCTCCTCAAAAGCAGCTGGAGAGAAAGTTGAAATTAGGAAACAGCCACAGGGACTAAACTAAAAAGGGAGAAAGGAGAAAGAAGAAAAAATAAAGGAGAAAGGAGAGGGTTTAAATTTCATCAAGACTGTAAACAAGGGGAATGCAAAGTCTGCAACTCCGCAGCTTGATACCTCGTGGTGCTATGGTGAGAAGGGTGAATCCCCAGGAGAAGAGTGGGGTCTGGGAGGTTCTTGGGCCACACGGAGAAAAGCAGTTCCACTGCTGGGAGGACATTTGTTAGAGACTATTGAGGCCACCTGGTCCCAGAAGACCCCAGAGAACGGCCACATTCATTGGTGCTGGAACAAGGTCATTAAGGGTGAAGCCTGGCACCAAATGTGTGTTGTTATTTTCCACAATCCCTGAAATGCTGCTGCTACACTGTCTCGTGAATTTGTCCTGGGGTGGCCTGGCACCTGGCCACAGTCTCTGGGCACCAGCAGAGGCAGGGTCCAGCAAGCGTTCCTGGGTGCAGCCGGCATTCAGCCATTGCTCCCTGAGAACCTCCGCAGAGGGGCAGAACAGGTCAAAGCCAAAGTCCCTCAGATGTAAGGGGCTGGGGGAAACAGCTGCATCTGAGACAAAACTCAGGAGAGAGGTACTACCTGGGGCTTGGATATGGACAGAGTAAAAGCGGGAAGTGGACAAAAGCTGAAGACAAAGGACAGTTGTGCGATTGCTGATCAGAGAGTGTGGAGTTCCGATACTAGAGACTGGGTAGCTGTGGGACACCATTTTCACTACTCCTGCGCATGCGCATACACACCTACGAGCCCCACAACAATCCACCTCAGTAGGCTAGCAGCACCATCTAGTGGAGAATGGAGCCATTACACTAAGCCCAAACCAACTGGGCCAACCTCGCTCTTCAAGAACACAAGTCTCACTGCCTGCTTAATTTGTGGAGGGCGCTTTATAGTCTGACTTCTAGGGGAAAACAAAGTAATTTTAGTCGTATGTCCGCTGTTAGCAGGTCCATCTATTCAATTTTCTTTTTTCCCGCTTTTCATTTCTTCTCTTTTTCTTGAATACAGAAAGAGAAAATTTTTACTTTTATTTTCAATTTTTATTAAAAATATTTTTCTTTAATATTTTTACTATGTGTTTTACTTTTGTGTAATTTTTTTCAAATTCTATTTTTCTTCCATAATTTTATATTAGTCTATTTCAGGGTATTCACTTTTTCTAATTTTCAAACGATTTCCTTTTTTTTTTCTTTTTTTTCTTTTTAATTTTGTTTCTTTTTCTTGAATACAGAAAGAGAAAAAATTCATTTTTATTTTCAATTTTTATTAAAAATATTTTTCTTTAATTTTTTCTATATTCTTTACTTTTGTGTACATTTTTTCAAATTCTGTTTTACTCCATTTCATTTTACTCTACTTCAGTGTATTCATTTTTTCAAATTTTCAAATGATTTCTTTTTTTTTCTTTTCTCCCCCTTTTTTCTCTAATCTATCAAGCCACGTTCAACATCCAGACCAAAATACACCTAGGATATAGCATCATTTATTCAATTTTTGTGTGTGTGTGTTTCTAATTTTTTAATTTTAATATTTTTAATTTTAATTTTTTTAATTTTAATATTTCACCTCATTAATTCCTTTTCTCCCTTCAAAGTGACAAAACAAAGGAATTCACCCCAAAAGAAAGAGCAGGAAGAAACGACAGCCAGGGACTTAACCAACACAGATACAAGCAAGATGTATCAAGCAGAATTTAGAAACATGATAATAAGAATACTAGCTGGAGTTGAAAATAGATTAGAATCCCTTTATGTGGAGATAAAAGAAGTAAAAACTAGTCAGGATGAAATAAAAAGTGCTTCAACTGAGCTGCAATCATGTATGGATGCCCCGGCAGCATGGATGGAGGAGGCAGAACAGAGAATCAGTGATATAGAGGACAAACTTATAGAGAATAATGAAGCAGAAAAAAAGAGGGAGATTAGGGCAAAAGAGCACGATTTAAGAATTAGAGAAATCAGTGACTCATTAAAAGGGAACAACAACAGAATCATAGGGGTCCCAGAAGAGGAAGAGAGAGAAATAGAGGTAGAAGGGTCATGTGAACAAATCATAGTGGAAAACTTTCCTAACCTGGGGAAAGACACAGACATCAAAATCCAGGAAGCACAGAGGACTCCCATTATATTCAACAAAAACTGACCATCAACAAGGCATGTCATAGCCAAATTCACAAAATACTCAGGCAAGGAATCATAAAACCAGCAAGGGTAAAAAAGTCCTTAACGTACAAGGGAAGACAGATCAGGTTTGCAGCAGACCTATCCACAGAAACTTGGCAGGCCAGAAAAGAGTGGCAGGATATATTCAGTGTGCTGAATCAGAAAAATATGCAGCCAAAAATTCTTTATCTAGCAAGGCTGCCATTAAAAATAGAAGGAGAGATAAAAAGTTTCCCAGGCAAAAAAAACTAAAGGAGTTTGTGACCACTAAACCAGCCCTGCAAGAAATTTAAGGGGGGACTCTCTGAAGGGAGAAAAGATTAATAAATAAATAAATACCAAAAGCAACAAAGATTAGAAAGGACCAGAGAACACCACCAGAAACTCCAACTCTACAAGCAACATAATGGAAATAAATTCATATCTTTCAGTACTCACTCTAAACATCAATGGACTCAATGCTCCAGTCAAAAGACTGGAGTAACAGAATAGGGTAACAGAATGGATAAGAAAACAAGATCCATCAATATACTGTTTACAAGAGACCCACTTTAGACCTACAGACACCTTCAGATTGAAAGTAAGGGGATGGAGAACCATCTATCATGCTAATGGTCAACAAAAGAAAGCCCGAGTAGCCATGCTTATATCAGACAATCTAGACTTTAAAATAAAGACTGTATCAAGAGATGCAGAAGGGCATTATATCATAAATAAGGGGTCTATCCACCAAGAAGGCCTATCAATTGTAAACATTTATTTGTCAAATGTGGGAGCAACCAAATATATAAATCAATTAATCACAAAAATAAAGAAACTCATTGATAATAATACCATAATAGTAGGGGCTTCAACAACCCACTATCAGCAATGGACAGATCATCTAATCATAAAATCAACAAGGAAACAATGGCTTTGAATGCCACACTGGACCAAATGGACTTAACAGATGTATTCAGAACATTTCATCCCGAAGCAGCAGAATATACATTCTTCTCCAGTGTACATGGAACATTCTCCAGAATAGACCACATACTGGGACAAAAATCAGCCCTCAGCAAGTACAAAAAGATTGAGATCATACTGTGCATATTTCCAGACCACAATGCTATGAAACTCGAAATCAACCACAAGAAAAAATTTGAAAAGATAACAAATACTTGGAGACTGAAGAACATCTTACTAAAGAGTGAATGGGCTAACCAAGAAGTTAAAGAGGAAATTAAAAAGTATATGGAAGCCAATGAAAATGATAACACCACAACCGAAAACCTCTGGGAAGCAGCAAAGTCAGTATTAAAAGGAAAGTATATAGCACTCCAGGCCTTCCTAAACAAGAAAGAAAGATCTCAGATATACAACCTAACCTTATTACTCAAAAAACTGGAAAAAGAACAGCAAATAAAAGCCTAAACCAGCAGAAGACAGGAAACTATAAAGATTAGAGCAGAAATTAATGCTATCAAAACAAAAACAGTAGAACAGATCAATGAAACCAGAAGCTGGTTCTTTGAAATAATTAACAAAATTGATCAACCACTAGCCAGTTTGATCAAAAACAAAAAGGAAAGGACCCAAATAAATAAAATCAAGAATGAAAAAGGAGAGATCACAACCAAAACAACAGAAATAAAAACAATAATAAGAGAATATTATGAGCAATTATATGCCAATAAAATGGGCAATATAGAAGAAATGGACAAATTCATAGAAACATATACACTACCTAAACTGACAGAGGAGTAGAAAATTTGAACAGACCCATAACCAGTAAGGAAATCAAATTAGTAATCAAAAATCTTCCAAAAATCAAGAGTCCAGGGCCAGATGGCTTTCCAGGGGAATTCTACCAAACATTTAAGGAAGAGTTAGCACCTATTTTCTTGAAGCTGTTCCAAAAAATAGAAATGGAAGGAAAACTTCCAAACTCATTCTATGAAGCAAGCATTACCTTGATTCCAATACCAGACAGAGACCCCACTAAAAAGGAGAACTATAGACCAATTTCCCTGATGAACATGGATGCAAAAATCCTCAACAAAAGGAGCCAACTGGATCCAAAAATACATTTAAAAAATTATTCACCACGACTAAGTGGGATTTATACCTGGGATGCAGGGATGGTTTAATGTCCTCAAAACAATTAATATGATTCATCACATCAATAAAGAAAGGACAAGAACCATAGGATCCTCTCAATAGATGCATAGAAAGCATTTGACAAAATACAGCATCCTTTCTTAATAAAAACCCTCAAGAAAGTAGGACTAGAAGGATCATACCTCAAGACCATTAAAGCCATATATGAGGGACCCAACGCTAATATCATCCTCAATGGGGAAAAACTGAGAGCTTTTCCCCTAAGGTCAGGAACAAGACAGGGATGTCAACTCTCACCACTGTTATTCAACATAGTATTTGAGGTCTTACCTCTGCAATCAGACAATACAAAGAAATAAAAGGCATCCAAATTGGCCAGGAGGAGGTCAAACTTTCACTCTTCGCAGATGACATGATATTCTATATGGAAAACCCAAAAGATTCCACCAAAACACTGCTAGAACTGATTCATGAATTCAGCAAAGTTGCAGGATATAAAATCAATACACAGAAATCAGTTGCATTCCTATATACCACAATGAAGTGACAGAAAGAGAAATCAAGGAATCGATCCCATTTACAGTTGCACAAAAAAACCATAAAGTACCTTGGAATAAATCTAACCAAAGAGGTGAAAAATCTATACACTGGAAATTATAGAAAGTTTATGAAAGAAAATGAAGAAGACACAAAAAAATGGAAAAAGATTCCATGCTCCTGGATAGGAAGAACAAATATTGTTAAAATGTCAATACTACATATTCAATGCAATCTACATATTGAGTGAAATCCCTACCAAAGTAACACCAGCATTCTTCACAGAGCTAGAACAAATAATCCTAAAATTTGTATGGAACCAGAAAAGGCCCTGAATAGCCAAAGCAATCTTGAAAAAGAAAACCAAAGCAGGAGGCATCACAATCTCGGACTTCAAGCCATACTACAAAGCTGTAATCATCAAGACAGTATGGTACTGGCACGAGAACAGACAGACCAATGGAATAGAATAGAGAACCCAGAAATGGACCCACAAACGTATGGCCAACTAATCTTTAACAAAGCAGGAAGGAATATCCAATGGAATAAAGACAGTCTCTTCAGCAAGTGGTGCTGAGAAAATTGGACAGCGACATACAGAATAATGAACCTGGACCACCTTCTCACACTACACACAAAAATAAACTCAAAATAGATGAAAGACCTCAATGTAAGACTGGAAGCCATCAAAATCCTCGAGGAGAAAGCAGGCAAAAACCTCTTTGACCTTGGCCATAGCAACTTCTTAGTCAATACATCTCCAGAGGCAAGGGAAACAAAAGCAAAAATGAACTACTGGGACCTCATGAAAATAAAAAGCTTCTGCACAGCAAAGGAAACAATCCGCAAAACTAAAAGGCAACCGACAGAATGGGAGAAGATATTTGCAAACAATGTATCAGCTAAAGGGTTAGTATCCCAAATCTATAAAGAACTTCTCAAATTCAACACCCAAAAAACAAATGATCCAGTGAAGAAATGGGCAAAAGACATGAATAGTCAATTCTCCAAAGAAGACATCCAGATGGCCAACCAACACATAAGAAAATGCTCCACATCACTCATCATCAGGGAAATACAAATCAAAACCACAATGAGATACCACCTCATCTCACAATGAGATACCACCTGTCAGAATGGCTGACATTAACAACTCAGGCAACAACAGATGTTGGCAAGGATGCAGAGAAAGAGGATCTCTTTTGCATTGTTGGTGGGAATGCAAGCTGGTGCAGCCACTCTGGAAAACAGTATGGAGGTTCCTCAAAAATCTGAAAAAAGAACTACCCTACGACCCAGCAATTGCACTACTAGGTATTTATCTAAGGGATACAGGTGTGCTGTTTCAAAGGAACACATGCATCCCCATGTTTATAGCAGCACTATCAACAATAGCGAAAGTATGCAAAGAGCCCAAATGTCCATCGATAGATGAATGGATATAGAAGATGTGATATATATATATATGTATGTATATATATATATCTGTGATGTGATATATATATGTGATGTGATATGTATGTATATATATATATACACATATATATATATACACATATATATATATATATATATACACACACACACATACACACAATGGAGTATTACTTGGCAATCAAAAAGAATGAAATCTTGCCATTTGAAACTACATGGATGGAACTGGAGGGTATTATACCAAGCAAAATTAGTCAGAGAAAGACAAATATCTATGACTTCACTCATATGAGGACTTTAAGACACAGAACAGATGAACATAAGGGAAGGGAAACAAAAACCGTATAAAAACAGGGAGGGGGACAAAACATAAGAGACTCTTAAATATGGAAAACAAACAGAGGGTTACTGGAGGGGGTATGGGCTAAATGGGTAAGGGGCACTAAGGAATCTACTCCTGAAATCATTGTTGCACTATATGCTAACTAATTTGGATGTAAATTTAAAATAAAAATTTAATTATAAATAAATAGCACACACACACAAAAAGGAACGATAGTCTCTTCAGCCACTGGTGTTTGGAAAAGTGAACAGCTATATGCAAAAGAATGATACTGGTTCCACTTTCTTACACCATGCATAAAAATAAATTCAAAATGGACTAAAGATTTAAAAAAATGTTTTAAACATTTTTTTTGAGAGACAGAGACTGACGGAGCACAAGCAGCGGAGGAGCAGAGAAAGAGGGAGACACAGAATCCAAAGCTGGCTCCAGGCTCCGAGTTGTCAACACAGAGCCCAACATAGGACTCGAACTCACGGACCATGAGATTATGACCTGAGCTGAAGTCAGCCATTTAACCAAATGAGCCACCCAGGTGCCCCAAAATGGACTAAAGATTTAAACGTGAGACCTGAAACCATAAAGCAAGAAGGCAGCATAGACGATAATTTCTCTGACATGGGCCATAGCAACATTTGTCTAGATATGTCCTCTGAAGCAAGGGAAATAAAAGCAAAAATAATCTAGTAGGACTACCTCATAATAAAGACTTTCTGCAGGGACACCTGGATGGCTTAGTCAATTAAGCTATTGACTTTGGCTCAGGTCATGATCTTGCAGTCTGTGAGTTTGAGCCCTGCGTGGGGCTCTACCCTGACAACTCAACCCTGGAGCCTGCTTCAGATTATGTGTCTCCCTCTATCTGCCCTTCCCCTGCTCGTTTCCTCTCTCTCTCTCTCTCTCTCAAAAATAAACATTAAAAACAAGTTTTTAATAAAATAAAAATTAAAAAATAAAAAGCTTCTGTACAGGAAAGAAAACAATAAAACTAAAAGCCAAGCTACAGAATTGGAGAAGATATTTGCAAATGACATATCTGCTAAAGGTTTAGTATCCAAATTATATAAAGGACTTATAAAACTCAACACCCAAGAAAACAAATAATCTAATTAAAAATGGACAGAATATATGAACAGACATTTCTCCAAAGAAAACACTCAGATAGTCAACAGACACATGAAAAGATGCTCAACATCATTCATCAGGGAAATGCAAATCGAAACTACAATGGTATACTGTCTCACACCTGTCAGAAACAAGTGTTGGCAAGTATGTGGAAAAAAAGGAATACTTGTGCACTGTTTGGTGAGAATGCAGTGATTCAGCCATGGTGGAAAATGGTATGGAGGTTCCTCAAAGAGTTAATCACACTTATCAGTAATCACACTACAAGGTATTTACTCAAGAAATACTAAAATACTAATTCAAAGAGATATATGCACCCCAATGTTTATAGCAGCATTGTTTATAATAGTCAAGATTTGAAAGAAACCCAAGTGTCCATCGATTGATGAATAAAGAGCAAGTGATAGATATGTAGACAATAGATGGATGATAGGTAAATGATAGAGATATACATATACACATATATACATATATACAATGGAATATTTTCAGGTATAAAAAAGAATGAAATCTTGCCATTTGCAATAACATGGATGGAGCTAGAGAGTATAATGAGAAGTGAAATAAATCAGAGAAAGACAAATACCATATGATTTCATTAATGTGAAATTTAAGAAACAAAACAAATGAGCAAAGGGAAAAAAGAGGGAGGAAGAAACCAAGAAGGAGACTCTTAATTATAGAGAACAAACTGATGGTTACCAGAGGAGAGTTAGGTAGTGGATGGGTTAAATAGGCGATGGGGATGAAGGAGTACACTTGTCCTGATGAGCTCTGGGTGATGAATAGAGTTGTTGAATCACTATATTGTACACCTGAAGCTAATAGAACACTATATGTTAAATATGCTGAAATTAAAATAAAAACAATAAAAATAATAATAAAATACAATAAAAATACTAAAAAAAATTGTGTGAGGTAGCCAAAGCAATGACTAGATGGAAATTTATAGCCATAAATCCCTATAAAGAAAGAAGATAGACGTCAAATCCACAAATTAACCATTCATTTTAAGACAGTTACAAAAGAAGAAAGAGCTAAACCTAAAGCAGACAGAAGGAAGAAAATAATACTGGTTCCATTGGGAATTAATGACATAAGGAATAATAAGATATAGGAAAATCAAAGAAATTTAAAGTGGGTTCTTTGGGGAAAAAAACAACAAAATTGACCAAACTTTAGCTCTATCAACCAAGGTAAAAAAGGAGATTCAAATTATTAGAATCAGAAATGAAAGAGACACATTACTACCAACATTTCAGAAATAAAAATAATTATAAATGAATATTATGAACAACTGAACACCAACAAATTAGACAACTAAATAGAATGGAAATGTACATATTTCTCCACTGAAAGTATACAAATACCAAAAGCACAATAAAAGATGCTTAACATACATAATCATTAGGAAAATTCAAATAAAAACTACAATGAGATGCCACTTCATATCCATTAAGATTAGCTATTTAAAAAAATAGAAAATAACAAGCATTGGTTAGGATGTAGAGAAACTGGAATGCTTGCACACTATAGTTGATAATGAAAAATAGTGCAGACACTATGAAAACAGTATGACAGTTCTTCAAAAAAAAACTAAACATATAATTACCATAAAATCTAACAATTCCACTTCTTGGAATATATTCTAAATAATTCAAAGAGTTATTTGTACATCCATTAAAGGACAAATATTATATAATTGTGTTTTCAGGAAGTACCTTGAGTAGTCAAATTTATAGATAGAAAGTACAATGGTGGTTTCCAGGGGCTAAAGGGAAGGGTAATGTGGAGTTACTGTTTCTTAGATACAGGACTTCAGTTTTACAAGATAAAAAGGGTTCTGTAAATAGATAATGGTGATGGGAGCACAAAAATGTGAATGTATAATACAACTCCACTGTACAGTGTAGAATATTTAAGATGGTAACTTTCATGCTATGTGTATTTTACTATAATTTTCAAACTCTTAGAAGAAGGTAAATATTTATTACCTTGGATTTTGCAAAATATTCTTAGATATGACACCAAAGATACAAGTAACAATAACAAAAATACATAAATTGGACTTCATCAAAATTAAACCTTTTGTGTTTCAAATGATAGCAAAAAGAAAGTGAGGAAATGACCAACAGCTTGGAAGAAAGTACTTGCAAGCCATATTTCTCATAAGGAACTTGTATCCAGAATATATAAAAAAACTTACAATTCAATGATAAAAAAGACAAAACTTCAATTAAAAAATGGATGTTTTTTCCATTTTCCAATCCTTGTAAAAAGGATATAAGCAAACATTTCTCGTGGGAAGACATACTAATAGCCAATATGTACACGAAGAGACCAAATATTATTAAATTTATTCATATGCTAATTCCATAACAAAAAAATCTACATAGAGAGTTGATTAGTAGTTGCTTAGCATCGGTGGCAAGGTCTGACAGGTGGGAGAAGAGAAGAAGGGAAGGGAAGGGAAGGGAAGGGAAGGGAAGGGAAGGGAAGGGAAGATGGGAGGGGAAGGGAAGACAAGGCAAGGTTTCCCACAATAAATTTTGGGGGAAAATGCCTTATTTAAAGTCTCTTTGTCAGATACGAGTGACAATTTATTACTAATATTGTTACTTATAAATTATATTTTTATTCCCACACAAAATAGAAATGATATTCAATAGTTAGAAGCTTACATTCATTGAGGAATTCACCTGAGCAGTAGTTTCATCATCTGTTGGGAACTGATATATCTGGATGCCATTACTAACCAATTCACTCACTATTTTACACTTGAATTTCTGTAAGTCGTTTTTAGAAATTGTATCTGCTTTGGCAATCAATGGTATAATGTTCACCTGTAAATAAAGAAGCAAATAAAATATCACCATTGAGGATGTGTTGTTAATCCTGGAATTTTTACAGTCAAAACCTCACTCTGACAATAAATTTTTACAACTAGATGGTCAGTGGCTACCATACCTTCATTACAAAATTGCTTCCCAAAATCATCAGTACTTTTGAAGATGAATCTTTTCTCAGAATTCAGGTTTAAAAGTTTCAAACTTTTTTTCTCAAACTTTCTTATACTTTCAACACATTTGGAGTTAGTAAAGTGTAAGTGGTATAATGAAATAGTCTATTTAACTCATTATCGATTTGATTTCTTATTAAACTGAGTGCTAAAAGACAGAAGAGAC
The DNA here is from genome assembly GCF_027475565.1 of Acinonyx jubatus. Classification (NCBI taxonomy): domain Eukaryota; kingdom Metazoa; phylum Chordata; class Mammalia; order Carnivora; family Felidae; genus Acinonyx; species Acinonyx jubatus. The sequence goes on from NC_069398.1 coordinate 20,123,473, forward strand.
CTTTCATCAAAACTATATATGAGATTTATTTTGTCCATCTACCTGTCATTCATTTGCATCACCTTCTTCATAAATTCATCTTAATCAATGTCCCATTTTCACAGATCCTTGATCTACCTACATGTCTTTGCAGATGTATTTGCTTCTGTTTTCCAAAGACCACGTAAAAATAATAGACTTTTTTTTGTTACCATACTCTAAAGGCTGAATGTATGTATACATTTGTGTAATATCTTGCTCACAAAACTCTTCATTCATATTTTGTAAAAGGCACTATTTCCATATTGCATATTTGAGGTTGAAATTTTATTCATAAACTTTTCTTCATAGTTCTACAACATGATCCCTCCTGTCTCCATGCATTTATATCTTAATAATTAAACTTTGCAGAAAGTAAAAATATGCAAAATTCTAAAACATGTTTTATTACTGTTAAACTAAGATATTTTATTAAATCATAGCTACATAATGTCAAGGCTTGTGATATAGTGTGAATGCATAAGAATCAGTTCTATGTATTTTGCTTTTGTTTTAGATTCTTCAAATACATTTTAAAAAATCCTTGTACAAATCTAGGGCTTCAATATAACATTGATGTTCAAATTTTTATCTAGCTTTTGAAACTTAAATAATAGTTTCCACGGTAAAAAACAGACAACTACTAAGATAGATTCAAGTCTAACATAAATATCTTGGATTATACTGCTGAGAAAGCTATCCTCTAATGATAGTAAATCCTTAACACATAACAAGTGGAAATTTTCCATGTTAATTTGTTAGGTGTTCAGATTTGAGGAATGAAAGTCACTTATTGCAGAAGGGAACTGAGCAACCTAGAAGACAACAGACACATAGGCATGGTTACCCACCCCTTTATGTAATGTCCTTGCGGAAAAAAATAGCAATTTTCTATATCTGGAAATTCTTTGATGATAACAGCTACCCATAAGATTAAAAATAAAACTTTGTGCCTCAGTCTATTGAATACACCAATAATAAAGAAATTAGGTCAGCTCTTGATTTTAAGTAAAAATCTAACTTCTTTCAACAACTTGGTGACATATATGATTAGGTACAAAATTTCTTTCCAGTTTGAACAATATATAGCAAAAGTCAGGCCTTCTTTGATAAAAAGAAACCAAATTTTAAAAGTTCTTCTCTCTTCAACTTCATAAAGTACAGAAAAGAATCTCATGAAATAGAAGTTTCTTTCATATGTATATTTACCTTCTATTGGAAAAAATATACATGAACATACTGCATTCTGAATCCCTCTGATAGGATCACTAGCCAGGATCATAAAAACTTCATGTTTCACACAATCAATGGTGTCAAGTAAATGTTAATGGGATTGTTTTATAGTACAATAGAATAAATTCAAATTTACAAATACAGGCAAATTACCACAATCTGTATGACCTTTAATCACAAGAAAAAACCTGTAAGTTTTTTTAAAATATTTTTTAACCTGTATCTTATTTTCCTAACACATACTTAATTAAATTTATCTGTAAAGCAAACTAAGGTTGAAATTTATCAAATGCTATTATGGGCTGAATGTATCATTCCTCCCTTAATGCATATGTTGAGGTCCTAACACCCAATATCTCAGAACAAGACTGTATTTGGAGAATCTTGAAAGAGGTGATTAAGTTAAAATAAAGCCATTAGAATAGGGGCTAATACAATGTAACTGGTATCCTTAAAAGAAGAGGAAACATAGACATACAACAAAAAGACATCAGATACGTGCACAGAGTACAGAACATGTGAAGATACATTGGGAAGGTGATGGTCTACCACTCAATAAAAAAGGTTTCAGAAGAAAACAATGTTGGCAGCATCTTCATCATGGACTTCTACTTTCCATTACTGTGAGAAAATTAACTTCTGTTGTTTAAACTACTAAGTTTGTGGCATGTTGTAATGCTATCCCTTTTAACATATTAAACATATTTTAAATATATTAAACATATTAAAAAATAATAAATTCTTGTATGCAAATACCTTCAAATTATATATTATCATAAAATAATTATCAAATCCTGACAGGTTAATGGATTTACCTAACACACCTTATTGTCAATGTTCTTCATAGTTAACAGATCAATGGACTTCAAAGAATGTCCTGTAGGTGAAATGAAGTAAAGGCACACATGTATACGGGAATCATGGTAGTCAATGAAGGAACGTTTAATTTTCAATTCTTCTTGAAGATAGGCCTCAAATTGAGCATCTACATATTCAACTATAGGTTGGTAGCTGGGGAAAAAAAGGTTATTTCAACATATTAGTATAAAAGATTAATAACATCTATAGTCTGCCTTTTCACCACTTAATAAATAGCTAATATGGGGGAGCTTGGGAAGATGACATAGTAGGAGGACCCTGAGCTCACTACATCCCATGTTTACAAATATATATCATCTACATCCAAGTCAATAAACCAGAGAGTGATCCAAAGATTGGCAGAACAAACTCCACAACTAAATACAGAGAAGAGGCTGCATCTGAAAGTTTAGGCAGGCCAGAATGATGGAGGGAGACTTCCCACAGGAGGAAGGGAGCTGCATATGCAGAAGGGTAGAGAAATAGGCCCTTGCACCAGGGAGTTCACACAGGGAAGACAAATCCCCATAAAGTTCAGTTTTAAAAACCAGAGGGGTTGAATTCTTGAGTTTGTGTAACCAGTGGAACTTGGAACCTGGACCTTTAACTGCTGGCTGGCTCAGCACTGGGCGAGCCCAGAGGGCTAGTGATAGCTGTGTCGTTGCCTTTAAAGAGACAGCAGCCTGTGCATAGAAGCAACATAAAAAATGGCAATTTATACACCAGGGGCAAACAGGAGACACAGCTGTTTATACTTATTCAGAGCATGTTAGGGGACTTCACCAAAGACAAAGGAGATGGCAGGTGCCACTTGCCTTCCCCAGCCACCAACATAAACATAGGGCCATCTGCAGGAGGCCAGACTGTACAGACACTAGCTAAATAACTTGCTAGCAATGTGCCATGCCCAAAAATTCTGAGGACACTCACACTCCAAGCCTGCTAGCCTCAGCCCTGGGCCCAGGGAAAATTTTGTCAAGCTGCATACAAGCCCCACCCAGCTACTGGGTGCACATCCACCATGGCACACCTGACCAAGCCATGCCCAAATATCACCATATGCTGTGCCCAGTCTCACACAACTTCCCACCCTAATGCCCAGCCCCCCAACGCCCCAGCACTTTGAGGGATCCAGCATAGGACTAGTGGCACCAGGCAAATTTGCTAAAACTGCCGCCCCACCCCCACGTTCCCCAGCAGGCAGAACCCTTAAGAGCTGCCCTGTCTCAGTCCCACTAATGCCACAGAGAATAAATACAGTCCACAATAGGCAGAGAGTCAGTGCAGATGACTGAACTGAAAGGAAGAGTGGTTCAGACACAAAAGCAGGATGTAAGCAACACACAAAGGATAATTCTCCTGAAGTACCAGGTTCTGGTGCATAGGAGACACTGCACAGCAAATCACTCCGGGACCTCTTCTTCATAAAGTCACTACTTTCAAGAGCAGAAGACATAACTCACATTCTTAACACACACAAACAGACACAGAGAGGCAGACAAAATCAGGAGACAAATAAATTTACCCAACTGAAAGAATAGGACAAGGCAACAGCAAAATCAAAGTGGGACAGATAAAAAGAACATGCCTGATAGAGAATTTAAAGTAATGATCATGAAGATTCACTGGAATTGAGAAAAGAGTGCAATACATGAGTAAAACTCTTAACAAAGATATAAGGAACAAAGAAAAGAAATAAATGACACAATAAACTAAATAAGAAACATGCTTAATGGAATGAACAGCAGGATGAAAGAAGCAGAGGAACAAATTAGTGACCTAGAAGATAGAGTAATGGAAAGTAACCAAGCTGAACAAAAGAGAGAAAAAGAATTGTGCAAAAGGAGAATAGACTTAGGAAACTCAGTGACTCCACCAAACATAATAACATCCACAGTATAGGAATCCCAAAAGCAGAAGAGACAAAGGGAGGCAGAAAATTTATTTGAAGAAATAATAGCTGAAAACTCCCCTAATGTGGGGGAAAAAATACACCTCTCCAGATCAAAGAGGCATGGAGAACTGTCATCAAAATCAACAAAACCAGACCAGAAGCAAAACCTATTGTAATTAAATTGGCAAAATACAATGATAAAGAACAAATTTAAAGAAGCAAGACAAAAGAAAACAGTAACTAACAAGAAAAAGTCCATAAGACTAGCAGGAAAATTTTCAGCAGAAACTTTACAAGCCAGAAGGGAGTGGCATGATACATTCAAAGTGCTGAATGGGTAAAATCCGCAGCCAAGAATGGATCATAATGACAAGTAATAAAATGGCACTAAATACTTATCTATCAATAATTACTTGTAAAGTAAATGGATTAAATGCTCCAATCAAGAGACATAGAGTGTGAGAGTATATTTTTTAAAAAAAAGACTCATCTATATGCTGCCTACGAGAGATTCATTTTATAGCTAAAGTCACGTGCAGACTGAAAATGAGGGGAGAAAGAAATATTTATCATGCAGATGGATGTCAAAAGAAAGTCAGAGTAGTAATACTTACATTGGACACACTAGACTTTAAAACATACTGTAACAAGACACAAAAAAGGGCACTATATAATCATAAAAGGTATAATCCAACAAGGAGATATAACAATTATAAATAGTTATGCACCTGACATGGTAACACTCAAATATATATATGTAATAAACATAAAGGAACTAATCAATAATAATACCAAAATCATAGCGGACTTTAACACTCCACTTACCAATGGACATATCATGTAAACAGAAAATCAATAAGGAAACAATGGCTTTGAATGACACACTGGACCAGATGGACTTCACAGATATATTCAGAACATGCCATTTTATAATATCAGAATACACATTCTTTTCAACTGAACATGGAACATTCTCCAGAATAGGTCACATATTAGGTCAGAAATCGGGCCTCAACAAATACAAAAACATTGAAATCATACATTGCATCTTTTCTGACCACAACACCATAAAATGTGAAGTCAACCCAACAAAAAAAAATCTGGAAAGAGCCCAAATACATGGAGGATAAACAACATGCTACTAAATAATGAATGGATGAAACAGGAAATCAAAGAGTAAATAAAGAAATACATGGAAACAAATGAAAATGAAAACACCATGGTCCAAAATTTTGGGATGCAGCAAAAGCAGTATACTTTTCCTAAGAGGAAAGTATATGGCAATATAAGGCTACCTTAAGAAGCAAGAAAAATCTCAAATAAACAACCAAACCTTACACCTAAAGGAGCTAGCCAAAGGACAACAAATGAATGCTAAAGCCAGAAGTAGGGAAATACTAAAGATTAGAACAAAAATAAATGATATACAAACTAAAAATTTTTTAAACAGATCAATGAAACCAGGAGCTGGTTCATTGAAAAATTTAATAAAATAGATAACCCCCTAGCCAGACCTATCATAAAGAAAAGAGAAAGGACCCAAATAAAATCACAAATGAAAAGGAAGAAATAACAACCAACACCACATAAATACAATAATCAGAGAATACTATGAAACATTATATGCCAACAAATTGGACAACCTGGAAGAAATGTATAAATTACTAGAAACATATAATCTACCACCACTGAAACATGAAAGAATAGAAAATTTGAACAGACATATAACCAGCAAAGAAATTGCAACAGTAATCAGAAAACTCCCAACAAACTAAACTTCAGGGCCAAATGGCTTCCCAGGAGAATTCTACCAAACATTTAAAGAGTTAGTACCTATTCTTCTCGAACTATTCCAAAAATATAATAGAAAGGAAAACCTCCAAACTCATTCTCTGAGGCCAGCATTAGCCTGATACCAAAATCAAATAAAGACTCCACTAAAGAAGAAAACTACAAGGGAGGGGCCAAGGCAGCAGAACAGCATGGAAGGTTTTTTTTTGTGTCTCTCATCTCTTAAATGCAGCCAGATCAACACTAAACCCTCTTGCACACCTAGAAAACTGATTTGAGGATTAACACAATATGCACAACCTGAACCATAGAACTCAGCAGGTATGTGGCGCAGAGAGGTGAACTGGGGGAGAGAAAAGCCGCAGAGAGCAGGGAGTTGTTTTTGCTTGTGGAGAGATGAAAATGGGGGCAGGAGGAGAGTATGGGCAAAGCACACCTGGAAAGTAGCTGGAGAGAAAAAGGGAGAGTGGAAACAGCCACAAGGGACTGAACAAAAAAGGGAGAAAGGAGAAAATAGAGGGTTTAAATTCCATTCAGACTCTATAAAGAGGGGGAGCCCAGAGTCTGAAACTCTGCAGGTCGATACCTGGTGGTGCTCTGGGGGGAAAGACAAATCCCTAGGAGCAGAAAGAGAGGTCCAAGGGGTCCTTGGGCCACACAGGGAGAGGCAGTTCCCTGCTGGGAGGACATTTGCAGCAGTGCGGCCTCCACAAAGACAAAGGTCCCAGTGGACCCAAAGAATGGCCACATTTGCTGGTGTTGGAGCAAGGACATTAAGGGTGAAGTCTGGTGCCAGATGTGTGTTGTGATTTGCCATAATCCTTGAAACACTGTTGCTATATGATCACATGAACTTATTCTGGGGCGGGCTGGCACCTGGCCACAGTTGCTGGGCAGAGGCAGTGGCACAGTCTCATGAACATTCCTGGGGACAGACCAGCACCTGGCCATTGCTCAGCAAGACCCTCCCCCAGAGTGTGGGAGTGAGTCAAAGCTGCAGTCCCTCAGATGTGAGGGGTTGGGAAACAGACCCATTGAGATAAAACTCAGGATGGAGGTGCCACCTGGCAGCCTGATGGCTTTGTCACAGACAGTGTAGAAGCAGGTGGTGGATGGAAGCCAGAGAGAAAGGAGACGTGCTTGATTGCAGGTTGGGGAGAGCACAGAGTTCTGATAAGAGACACTGGGTAGCTGGGTGACTCCATTTTCACCCTCTGGCATATTCACATACACACCCACACGTGCCACAACAATCCACCTCAGTAAGCTAAGCAACACCATCTAGTGGAGAATGGAGCCATTACATTAAGCCCTGCACAACTGGGCCAACTGTCCTCTTGAGGAACAGAAGTCTCTCCACCTGCTTAGTTTACAGACTATAAAGTGCTTCATAGTTTGACCTCTAGGGGAAACCGGATGTAATTACAATTGTACTTGATTCTGTTCATTGGTCCATCTATTCAATTTCTTTTTCTTTTTCTTTTCTTTCTTATTCTTGTATATAGAAAGACACTATTTTTATTTTCCATATTTTAAAAAAGATTTTTAATTTGTTCCTACTATATTTTTTACCTTTTTGTAAATTTTTAAAATTCTATTTACTTCCATCATTTCATTTTATTTATTTTATTGTATCCATTTTTCAAAATTTCAACCTATTTCCTTTTTTTGTCCTCTTTTTTCTTTTCTTTTTTTCCCCCCTTTTTTCTCTGATCTATCAAGTATTTTTCAACAAGACCAAAACATACCTAGGATCTATCATCCTTTATTTGATTTCTTTGTGTTGTTTTTAATTTCTTAATTTTAATTTTAATTTTTTTAATTTATTAATTTCTTTTTCCTTCAAAATGATGAAAGGAAGAAATTTACCCCAAAAGAAAGAACAGGAATACATGACAGCCAGGGACTTCATCAACACACATACAAGCACGATGTCTGAAACAAAGTTTAGAATCACGATAATAAGAATACTATCTGGGGTTGAAAACAGACTAGAATCCCTTTCTGTGGAAAAAAAAGAAGTAAAATCTAGTCAGGATGAAAATAAAATTATACTGCTATAACTGAGCTGTAATCTCGAATGGACACCACAGTGGCAAGGATGGATGAAACAAAGGAGCGAATCAGCAATACAGAGGACAAACTTATGGAGAATACTGAAACAGAAAAAAAGAGGGAGACTAATGCAAATGAGAACGAAATAAGAATTAGAGAACTCAGTGACTCATTAAAAATGAATAACATCAGACTCATAAGGGCTCCAGAAGATGAAGAGAGAGAAATAGGGGTAGAAGGTTTACATGAGCAAATCATAGCAGAAAACTTTTTAACTTGGGGAAAGACATACACATGAAAATCCAGGAACCACAGAGAACTCCCATTAGATTCAACAAAAACTGACCATCAACAAGGCATGTCATAGTCAAATTCACAAAATACTCAGGCAAGGAAAGAATCATGAAAGCAGCAAGGGAAAAAAAGTCCTTAACCTACAAGGGAAGACAGATCAGGTTTGCAGCAGACCTATCCACAGAAACTTGGCAGGCCAGAAAGGAGTGGCAGGATATATTCAATGTGCTGAATCAGAAAAACATGCAGCCAAGAATTCTTTATCCAGCAAGGCTGTCATTCAAAATAGGAGAGATAAAAATTTTCCCAGACAAACAAAAATTAAAGGAGTTTGTGACCATTAAACCAGCCTGGTCAGAAATTTTAAGGGGGACTCTCTGAGGGGAGAAAAAAATGAAAAAAAATTACCAAAAGCAGCAAATACTAGAAAGGACCAGAGAATACCACCAGGAACATCAACTCTACAGGCAACATAATGGTATAAATTCATATCTTTCAGTACTCACTCTAAACGTCAATGGACTCAATGCTCCAATCAAAAGACATAGGGTAACAGAATGGATAAGAAAACAATATCCATCTATATGCTGTTTACAAGATACCCACATTAGACCTAAAAACAGCTTCAGATTGAAAATAAGGGGATGGAGAACCATCTATCATGCTAATGGTCAACAAAAGAAATCTGGAGTGGCCATACTTATATCAGGCAATCTAGATTTTAAAATAAAGACTGTAACATGAGGGGCACCTGGGTGGCTCAGTCGGTTAAGCGTCTGCCTTCAGCTCAGGTCACGATCTCGCGGTCCATGAGTTTGAGCCCCGCGTCGGGCTCTGGGCTGATGGCTCAGAGCCTGGAGCCTGTTTCAGATTCTGTGTCTCCCTCTCTCTCTTCCCCTCCCCCGTTCATGCTCTGTCTCTCTCTGTCTCAAAAATAAATAAACGTTTAAAAAAAAAGACTGTAACATGAGATGAAGAAAGGCATTATATCATAATTAATGGGTCTATCCACCAAGAAGACCTATCAATTGTAAACATTTATGCTCCAAATGTGAAAGCATCCAAATATATAAATCAATTATTCACAAACATAAAGAAACTCATTGATAATAATACCATAATTGTAGGGGACTTCACACCACACTTATAGCAATGGACAGATCATCTAAACAGAAAATCAACAAGAAAACAATGAATGACGTTGTTTGGCTTTGAATGACACACTGAACCAGATGGACTTAACAGATATATACAGAACATTTCATCCTACAGCAGTGAAATACAAATTATTCTCCAGTGCACATGGAACATTCTCCAGAATAGGTCACATACTGGGAGACAAAGCAGCCCTCAACAAGTACAAAGAGATCAAGATCATACCGTGCATATTTTCAGACCACAATGCTATGAAACTTGAAATCACCCACAGGAAAAAATTTGGAAAGATAACAAATACTTGGAGACTAAAGAACATCCTACTAAAGAATGAATGGGCTAACCAAGAAGTCAAAGAGGGAATTAAAAAGTACATGGAAGCCAATGAAAATGATAACACCACAGCCTCAAACCTCTGGAATGTAGTAAAGGCTGTCATAAGAGGGAAGTATATAGTAATCCAGGCCTTCCTAAAGAAGGAAGAAAGGTCTCAGATACATAACCTAAACTTACACCAGAAGAGCTGGAAAAAGAACACCAAATAAAACCTAAAATCAGCAGAAGACAAGAAAAAAAAGATTAGAACATAAATCAATGCTATCAAAACCAAACAAAGAAACAAACTAAAAAAAACAACAATAGAACAGATAAATAAAACCAGGAGCTGGTTCTTTGAAAGAATTAACACAACTGATAACCCCCGAGCCAGTTCGACCCCAAAAAAATGAGAAGGAAAAGACCCAAATAACTAAAATCAAGAATGAAAGAGATCACAACCAACTCTGCAGAAATACAAACAATAATAAGATAATATTATCAGCAATTATACACCAATAAAGTGGGCAATCTGGAAGAAATGGACAAATTCCTACCAAAACTAAAACAGGAAGAAATAGAAAATTTGAACAGACCCATAACCAGCAAAGAAATCAAAATAATATTCAAAAATCTCCCAACAAAGAAGAGTCCAGGACAGAATGGCTTTCCAGGGGAATTCTACAAAACATTTAAAGAATTAACACCTATTCTTTTGAAGCTGTTCCAAAAAATAGAAATGAAAGGAAATCTTCCAAACTCATTCTATGAAGCCAGAATTACATTCATTCCAAAACCAGACAGAGCCCCCATTAAAGGGACAACTACAGACCAATTTCCCTGATGAACATGGATGCAAAAATCCTCAACAAGATACTAGCCAACCGGATCCAACAATACATTAAAAGAATTATTCACCACGACCAAGTGGGGTTTATACATGGGATGCAGGGCTGGTTCAATATCCACAAAACAATAAATATGATACATCACATCAATTTTAAAAAAAGGACAAGAAGCACATGATCCTTTCAATATATCCAGATAAAGCATTTGACAAAATATAGCGTTCTTTCTTGATAAAAAACCCTCAAGAAAATAGGGATAGAAGTATCATACCTCAAGATCATAAAAGCCATATATGAAAGATCCACGGCTAATGTCATCCTAATGGGGAAAAACTGACAGCTTTCCCCTAAGGTCAGGAACAAGACAGGGATGTCCACTCTTACCACTGTTATTCAACATAATATTGGAAGTCTTAGTCTCAGCAATCAGACAACACAAAGGAATTAAAGGCATCCAGATCAGCCAGGAGGAAGCCAAATTTTCACTCTTAACAGATGACATACTACTCTATATGGAAAACCCAAAAGATTCCACCAAAAAATGCTTGAACTGATCCATGAATTCAGCAAAATTGCAGGATATAAAATCAATGCACAGAAATCGGCTGCATTCCTATACACCAACAATGAAGCAACAGAAAGAGAAATCAAGGAATCTATCCCATTAACATTGCACCAAAACCATAAAATACCTAGGAATAAACCTAACCAAAGAGATGAAAAATCTATGTACTGAAAACTATAGAAAGCTTATGAAAGAAATTGAAGAAGACACAAAAAAATGGAAAAAGATTCCATGCTCCTGGATAGGGAGAATAAACGTTGTTAAAATGTTGATACTACCCAAAGCAATCTACATAGTCAATGCAATATCTATCAAAATAACACCAGCATTCTTCACAGAGTTAGAGCAAACAATCCTAAAATTTGTATGGAACCAGAAAAGACCCTGGATAGCCAAAGCAATCTTGAAAAATAAAACCGAAGCTGGAGGCATCACACTCCAGGACTTGAAGATGTATTACAAAGCTGTAATCGTCAAGACAGTATGGTACTGATACAAGAACAGACACTCAGATCAATGGAACAGAATAGAGAACCCAGAAATGGACCCACAAATGTATGGCCAACTAATCTTTGACAAAGCAGGATAGAATGTCCATTGGGATAAAGACAGTCTCTTCAGCAAGTGGTGCTGGGTAAACTGGACAGCAACATACAGAGGGAAAAGCAGGCAAAAACCTCTTTAACCTTGGTCACAGCAACTTCTTACTCAGCATGTCTCCAGAGGCTAGGGAAAGAAAAGGAAAACTGAACTACTGGGACCTCATCAAAATAAAAAGCTTTTGCACAGCAAAGGAAACCATCAGCAAACCTAAAACGCAACCAACACAACGGGAGAAGATATTATCAAATGACATATCAGGTAAAGGGTTAGTATCCAAAATCTATAAAGAACTTACAAACTCAGCACTCAAAAAATTCAAATAATCCAGAGAAGAAATGGATAAAAGACATAAATAGACACTTCTCCAAAGAAGACATCCAGATGGCCAGCTAACACATGAAAAGATGCTCAACATCACTCATTATCAGAGAAATACAAATCAAAACCACAATGAGATACCACCTCATACCTGTCAGAATGGCTAACATTAACAACTCAGGCAAAAACAGATGTTGGTGAGGATGCAGAGAAAGAGGATCTCTTTTGCATTGCTGGTGAGAATGCAAGCTGGTGCAGCCACTCAGGAAAACAGTATGGAGGTTCCTCAAATAGTTAAAAATAGAACTACCCTATGACCAAGCAATTGCACTACTAGGTATTTATCCAACGGATACAGATGTGATGTTTCGAAGGGGCACATGCACCCCAATGTTTATAGCAGCACCATCGACAATAGCCAAAGTATGGAAAGAGCCCGAATGTCCATGGACGGATGAATGGATAAAGAAGATAGATAGATAGATACACACACACATATACACACACACACACACACACACACACACACACACACACACACACAGACAATGGAGTATTACTTGGCAATCAAGAAGAATGAAACCTTGCCATTTGCAACTACATGGATGGAATTAGAGGATATTATGCTAAGTGAAATTAGTCAGAGAAAGACAAATATCATATGACTTCCCTCATATAAGGAATTTGAGACACAAAACAGATGAACATAAGGGAAGGGAAGCAAAAATAATATAAAAACAGGGAGGGGCCAAAATAGGGGGTTTCTGGAGGGGTTGTGTGAGGGGGGGATGGGCTAAATGGGTAAGGAGCATTAAGGAATCTACTTCTGAAATTATTATTTTACTATATGCTAACTAACTTGGATGTAAATTTAAAAATTAATTAATTAATTTAAACAATAAAATAAATGTTAAAAAGTGAATAATCTACTACATTTACTATATATTCACCTTTCTAGTGAGATTTATTCTTTCACATGTTTTCTTGTTGTTAGTTAACACCCTTTCTTTTCAACTTAAAAAAAATCCCATTAATACTTCCTGTAAGGCTGGTTTAGTGCTGATAAACTCCAGCTTTTCTTGCCTGGAAAACTGTTTCTCTCTCCCTCAATTCTGAATATATTCTTGGTTAGGAGTTTTTTTCAGTATTTTGAATATGTCATTCCACTTTCCTCTGACCTGCAAATTTTGTGCTGAAAAATCTATTAGTCTTATGGGGATTCTCTTTTACCCCAAAAGTTATTTTTCTCTAGCATAATGTATAAGCTTGTCAAATCACTATGTTGTGCACCTGACACTAATGTAACATTGTGTTTCAACTATGCTTCAATAAAAAAGTTGTTTTCCTTTTTTTTTTTTTTAAAAAAAAGAGAGAACTACAGGGAAATATCCCTGATGAATAAGGCTACAAAAATTCTCAACAAAATACTAGCAGAAAGAATTCAACAATACATTAAAAAATCATTCACCATGATCAAGTGGGATTTATACCTGGGTTGCAAGGGTGATCCAATATTCACAAATCAATGAATGTGATACATCACATAAATAGGACAAAGGATAAGAACCGTATGATCATTTCAATAGACAAAGAAAAACCATCTGACAAAGTACAACATCCATTCATGATAAAAACCCTCAACAAAGCAGGTTTGGAGGAAGCTTACCTCAACATAGTAAAGGCCTTATATGGAAAACCCACAGTGAATATCAAAGGCGATATTTAAAAATGGAGAGGTTATCCTCTAAGGACAGGAAGAATACAAAGATGTCCATCCCCAAACTTTTTTCAACATAGTACTAGAAGTCTTAACCATAGCAATTAGACAACAAAAAGAAATAAAAGGCATACAAATTAGGAAGAAGTAAAACTTTCAGTATTTGAAGATAACATGACGGTATATAGAAAACTCATAAGACGCCATTAAAAAACTGCACAAATTGATAAATGAATTTAGTAAAGTTGCAGAATACGAAGTCAATACATAAATCTGTTGCATTTCTAGATAGCCCTAATGAAGCTATCATTACAGAACAGAAAGAGAAACTAAGGACTTAATCCCATGTACAATTGCACCAAACACAATAAGATAGCTAGTAAGAGACCTAAACAAAGAGGTGAAAGACCTGTATTCTGAAAACTATTTAAACACTGATGAAAGAAATTGAAGATGACACAAAGAAATGGAAAGATATACCATGCTCATGGATCAAAAGAACAAATATTGCTAAATGTCTATACTACCCAAAGCAAGTTACACATTTAACTAAATCCCTAAAAAAAATACCAACAGCATTTTTCACAGAACTAAAACAAACAATTCTAAATTTTATATGGAACCATAAAAGACCCCAAATTCCCAAAGCAATATTGAAAAAGAAAAACAGGGGCACTTGGGTGGCTCAGTCAGTGAAGCATCTGACTCTTGAGTTCAGATCAGGTCATGATCTCATGGTCATGGGATTGAGCCCTGCATCAGGCTGTGAGCTGACAGCACAGAGCCTACTTGGGAGTCTCTCTCTCCCTCTCTCTCTGCCCCTCACCCACTTCTGTATACATGCTCTCTCTCTCACTCACTCACTCTCTCTCTCAAAATAAATAAATAAACATAAAAAGAGAAAGAAAAGCTGGAGGCATCACAACTCCACATTTCAAGTTATATTACAAAGCTGTAGTAATCAAAACAATATGGTACTGGTACAAATATTGATATGTAGATCAATAGAACAGAATAGAAAACCCAGTAATAAACCCACATCTATATAGTCAATTAATCTTTGACAAAGCAGGAAAGAATATCTGATGGGAAAAGGACAGTCCTTTCAACAAATGGTATTGGGAAAACGGCTCAGCTACACGAAAGAGAAAGAAACTGGACCATTTCTTACACCATACATAAAAACAAATTTAAAATCGATTAAAGACCTAAATTTGAGTCCTAAAACAATAAAAATCATAGAAGTGAACACAGGAAGTAACCTCTTTGACATCAGCTGTAGCAACCTTTTTTTCAGTAAGTCCCCTGAGGCAAGGGAAACAAAATAAAAAATAAACCATTGCAACTACATGAGAATAAAAAGCTTCTGCCCACCAAAGGAAACAGGCAACAAAACTAAAAGGCAACCTGTGGAATGGGAGAAGATAGTTGCAAATTACATATGTGATAAAGGGTTAGTATCAAAAGTGTATAAAGAACTTATAAAATGCAACATCCAAAAAACAAATAATCTAATTTTAAAGTGGGTAGAAGGGGTGGGGCACCTGGGTGGCTCAGTAGGTTAAGCGTCTGACTTCAGCTCAGGTCATGATCTCACAGTTCGTAGGTTCGAGCCTTGCATCAGGCTCTGTTCTGACAGGTCAGAGCCTGGAGTCTACTTTGGATTCTGTGTCTCCCTCTCTCTCTCTGGCCCTCAACTGCTCACACTCTGTCTCTCTCTCTCTTTCAAAACTAAATAAACATTTTTTAAAAATTTAAAATGGGAAGAAGACATAGACATTTCTTCAAAGAAGACATCCAGATGGTCAACAGACACATGAAAAGATGTTCATCATCACTTACCATCAGGGAAATGCAAATCAAACCTACAATGCGGTATCACCTCACACCTGTCAGAAAGGCTAAAATTAACAACACAAGAAACAACAGGTGTTAGCAAAGATGTAGAGTAAAAGAACACTCATGCACTGTTGGTGCAAATGAAAACTGAGGCAGCCACTCTGGAAAACAATATGAAGTTTTGTTTGTCAAAAAGTTAAAAATAGAACTAGCCTAAGATCCAGCATTTGCACTACTGGGTATTTAAGCAAAGAATACAAAAACACTAATTCAAGGAGCTATATGTACCCCTATAATTATAGCAGCATTGTTTACAATAGCCAAGATATGGAAGTAGCCCAAGTGTCCATAGATTGATGGATAAAGAAGAGGCATATATATTATATATATATTATTCATATATGCATTCATATATTTTTATGCTGAATAAAAAATATATATGTAATTCCATATAATGTATGGAATATATTATATATTTATTATATATTATATATGGAATATTATGTATTATATATGGAATATTATATATGGAATATTATTCAGCATAAAAATAATGAAATCTTGCCATTTTTGATAAGATAGAGGGAGCTAGGGAGTATAATGCTAAGTGAAATAAGACAGAGAAAGACAAATACCATATGATTTCACTCATATGTGGAATTTAATAAACAAAACAAAGGGAAAAAAACTGGGTATTGTTTGGAAGTGTGGAATCATAATATTGTACACCTCAAACTAATATAATACTGTACGTTAACTAACTAGAATTAAAATAAAAACTTAAAAACCCAACATCTACAAATTAAATTTCCTGTCTTTTGTGGACACAGCTCATAGTGCCCCAAAACAATTACAAAGTAACATCAGAGATCTCTGATCATAACAATATATAATCATGATAAATTTTTAAATATTGCAAAGTTACCAAATGTGACACAGAGACACAAAGTCATCAAATGCTCTTGGAAAAGCCAGGCTGATAGACTTATTTTACACAGAGCTGCAATAAACTTTCAATTTGTAAAAAAAATACATAAAAAGAAAAATATCTGACAAGCACAATAAAGTAAGTCTAGTAAAATCAGGTATTCTTGTACAAATAAGGAGGTTAAATAAGTAATCAAAAATTTACCAACACAGAAAACTCAGGCTTCAGTATTGAATTCTAATAAACACTTAAAGAAGAATTGACACCAATACTTAAAATCTTCCAAAAGGATTAAAGAAAAGGGAAAATTTCCAACTCTTTTGAAGGCCAGAATTATCCTGATATAAAAAAAAATTACAGATAAATATCCCTAATAAACACAGATGCAAAATCTTCAACAAAATACTTAGCAACGTGAATTCAACAGCAAATTAAAAGGATCATACACAATGAGTAGGTGGGATTTATCCTCAGAATGCAAGGATTATTCAATATAAGTAAGTTGATTTATAAACACCACATTGATTGAAAAAGAAAAATTACATAACTATTTCAATAGTTGCAGAACAGATACTTGATGTAATTTAACACCTTTTCATCATTTAAAAAAATAGCAAAACTCTTGAAACTATGTATAAAAGAATTTATGTCAACACAATAAAAGCTATATATGAAAAGCCCATGGCTAACCTCTAAATTGTTGACTTTATGGGCATTGAATTGTTTGTTGTATTCTTATCTTTTTAATATTTGTAAAATCTGTAATAATGTCTTCTTTCTTATTCCTGATGTTGGTGGTATTTGGCTTCTCATTGATTTTTCTTGCTCAGTCTAGTTAAAGGTTTTCAACTTATTGATTTTCTGACATTTTTTCTGTTTTCATCAATTTCTGCTGTAGTATGATTTTTCCTTTCTTTTTATTGCTTTAGGGTAAATTTGTTCTTATTTGGCTAGTTTCTTAACATTGACATTTATAATACTTGAGATTGTCGTTTTTTCTAACATAAGTATCTTATGCTATCAATTTCCCTCGGTGGCTTAGTCGGTTGAGCATCCAACTTTGGCTCAGGTCACGATCTCATGGTTCGTGGGTTCAAGCCCCACATCGGGCTCTGTGCTGACAGCTCAGAGCCTGGAGCCTGCTTCAGTTTCTGTGTCTTCCTCTTTCTCTGTCCTTCCCCCACTCACTCACTCACTCTCAAAAATAAACATTAAGAAATTTTTTTTAATTTCCCTCTAAGTAAAACTCCTGTGGCATTCCTATAACTTTTTTTTTTTATTGCAGTAAGATCGCTTAATGGATATCTACTCTCATAACAAGTTTTTGAATGTAATATAAAGTACTGTTACATATACTGTTAAATCTTCTGTTGTACAGTAGATCTCATCTTGCATGATTAAAACGTTATCCATTGAACAAGAACTCTTAATTCCACCTTCTCCCCAACCATTGGCAAACATTTTACACGCTTCTTCTATGAGTTTGGTGAGGGGTTGTGATCAAGAAAAGGAAATGTCTTGGGGCACCTGGATGGCTCAGTCGGTTGAGTGTCTGACTTCAGCTCAGGCCATGATCTCATGGTCTGTGAGTTCGAGCCCTGCATTGGGCTCTGTGCTGACAGCTCAGAGCCTGGAGCCTGCTTCAGATTCTGTGTGTCCCTCTCTCTCTGCTCCTCCCCCGCTCATGCTGTCTCTCTCTCTATCTCTCTCTGTCAAAAATAAACATTAAAAAAATTTTTATAAGAAAGGGAAATGTCTAAGGCCCATGGGAATCAGACCACAATTTGAATAGAAAAGTGATTACATAGGATGTTTGTTTCAGAATTATCTATTAACCTGTTCATAAATGTTTTATGCATTTTTATATTATACATAATATAGTTTAAGGACACTTGTTCTGTATTATTTCAAATGTATATTAATTATTATAAAAATTCAACATAAGGTCTGAGAGTACACTTACTAAACTTACAATAGTGGCTATTTTTGGAAAAAGAAAAGGCTCTAAGTACTTACATTTGGCTAAGTGGGTTTTCATTTCATCTGGATTGTTTAAATTTTTACAGAAATAAATTTACTTATAACTTGGGTAAGTGATTTTAAAAATGAGAATAGCCAACAAGTAAATAAATGGGAAAAATCTATTTGAAAAATTTATAGGAATCAACTTTATATATAGGATATCTATATCAATATTGATATAGATATATAAGGATATACCCTTATATAAAGGATTCAATGGTGAGAATCAGATGGATATGTCTGCATCCTAATCTATAAAACCAGTAAATTTAATCTTATTGGGGAAAAAAAGAGTGCTTGTATAAACAAGATCATCCTGGATTTTCTGGATACATCTTAGTTCAAACAACAAATGTCCTTAAAAGAGACATAAGGAGAGCAGAGAAGGCTATATAAAGGTGGAGGCAGATGGGAGTGATATAGCCAGAGGAAATGTCAGTAAAGAAGGTAAATTCCTTGAAAGAATAAAATCTTTTGTAATTAAAATAAGAAAACACTAACCTGGCTTCTTTGTTTATTTGATCACCGTATCCCACTGTTTTCACAACAGTTAATTTCAATTGAACATTACTTTCCTGAAGTTCATATGTCTGAATTTTAAGTCCAACATTTGAGTAAAAATGTGAGGATTTCTTGTCTTTCAAATTAGTATTGAATAATGTGTCGATGAGTGTTGATTTTCCAATTCCAGTTTCCCCTGTAATAAACATAGATACATTATCTAGGGACATAAAATGGCTAAGAAGAAGTAACGCTTAACCCAAATACATCAATGACTATAATGTCCTTTAAAGTATACATGTTTAGGGGCTCCTGAATGGCTCAGTTGGTTGAGTGTCCAACTCCAGTTCAGGTCATGATCTCACAGTTCATGGGTTCAAACCCCACACTGGGATCTATGCTGACAGCTCAGAACCTGTAGCTTGCTTCAGATTCTGTCTCCTTCTCTCTCTGCCCCTTCCCCTGCTTATGTGTGTGCACTCTCTCTCTCTCTTTCAAAAATAAATAAATAAATAAAATGCATTTTAAAAATCTTGTGAATAAAAATGAGGTATACATGTTTCTCTTGACTCTCTCAGTCATTAATATATAGAAAAAATATACACGAAAACATATCAGATTTTGAAGAGCACTGAAACATCCAAAGGAAATAAAAGTCTAGGGGCACCTGGGTGGCTCAGTCACTTAAGCGTCCAACTTTTGGTTTCAGCTCAGGTCATGAGCTCATGATTCATGGATTCTAGCCCCACATTGGCCTCTGTACTGACAGTGTGGAGCCTGCTTGAGATTCTCTCTCTCCATTTCTCTCTGCCCCCCCCCTCACTCTGTCTCTCTCAAAAACAAATAAAAATTTATTTGTATAAAAAGTCTAAGTAATGTGACTAACATGATGGGAACAAATACAGATAGAAGGACATGGTCTTGAATTAGCAGCACCAGTGTTACACTACTTTAGATAAGTTGGAGTAAGCATTTGAGAAAATTAAGTACTAATACAGATGAGGAATCAGGCACTTACCCACACAGAGAATATTAAAAGAAAATCCTTGTTGAATAGATTGGTTTACCAACTGATGAGGCAAACATTCAAAACCAAAATGACCAAGCATTGTTAAGCAACGGACACTATCTCCTCTTTGCTTAAAAACACAAAAATAAAACAATTAATTAAAATTAGTAATATCATTTGAAAAAATAATTTTAATAATAGGTTTAAGAAATTAGAATTATCATTTGATTATCATAACTCAGACAAGATTTGAATTAAGTAAATTTGTGAACAAGTAAGTCTTGTCCAGACACATAGTTTTTGCTTTCAATTTTAAAAATAGTAAATCTGGAGGAGGGAGAGGAAGATGGCAGCAAAGTAGGAGGACCCTAGCCTCATCTTGTCTCTTGAACACAAATAGATAACTATAAAATCATCCTAAATACTCCAGAAATCAATCTGAAGACAGACAGATCAAACTCCACAACGAAGGGAGAGAAGAGGCCACATCAAAGAAAGTATGAAGTGCAGAGAAGTGGTATAGGGGAGAAAAAGATTATGGGTGCTTCAGAAAGGAGGGAGCCAGCATCAGAGAGAAGGGTGAGAAAGAGAGGAGCACAGAGGGGAACACCCAAGGAGAATATTTTACATAAGTCATTGGTTTGGAAAACTAGAGGGGCTGAATTTCATGAGTTCTTGCAACCAATGGTGCTTAAAGCCTGGAGTTTTAAAGGTGAGCTGGCTTGTCTGGGAGAGAGCCCCAAGGACATTTTTCTGCTCCTGGATATAAGGCAGGCAAACAACCCAGGGGCAGATCCCATGGAAACAGAACTCCAAAGAATGCCTGGGCACACAGTGGGGAAAGTATTTGCTCTTCTCTGAGCACATACCAAAGAGACATCATTCACAGATGCCTCTGTGGGAACATAAGAGCTACCTGGCACCATTTCAGTCCCCTGCCCCTCAGCATAAACAAAGAGCCACCTGTGGAAGCAGTGCAGTGCCCACACTAACTTGCTTGCACAAAGCCCACTCCCTGCACTCTGATGGGACTGCCCTTCTCATTCAAGCTCGCCTCAAGCACAATGGGGTGGACCCCTCCCTTAGAAGGCAAGCACAAACCCCTGTCCACATCATGTCTCCTGACCAGAGAATTTTATGGGCACTTAGTTCTGGTGGAGGTAGTGTCAGGTCTCATTCATAAGCAGACCAGAACACATCTAATTAAAACTCACAACATTTAGGCCAGGGACCAAACAATGCCCACAACAGGCAAGGAGAACCTCTGCAGATGACTGGCCTGAAGGATAGAGCAGCCAAAACACAATAGCAGAGTGCATGCAGCACACATCCAGACACTTACTGAAATGACAGGCTGGGGATGTTACATGATCTCTTCTTCATAAGGCCATTATTTCAGAATAGAGACATAGCTGGCTTTTCTAACAGAGAGAAGGCAGAGACATAAAATGCAAAGATGGAGTGATTGATCACAAATGAAAGAACAAAATAAGGCCATGGCCAGTGAAACAGATACAAGTAACATGTCTGATGGAAAATTTAAAGCAACCATCATAAGAATACTATCAGGGCTTGAGAAAAGAATGGAAGACATCAGACACCCTTACCACAGATATAAAAGACTTAAAACGAATCAGTCAGAGATAAAGAATACAATGAACGATGTTAGAAACAGGCCTGATGCAATGAACAGTAGGGTGGAAGAAGCAGAGGAATGAATTAGTGACACAGAAGACAAAATAATGGAGAAGATGGCAGCAAAGTAGGAGGACCCTAGGCTTGTCTCATCCCTTGAACACAATTAGATAGCTATCAAATCGTTCTAAATAATCCAGAAATCAACCTGAAGACTGGCAGAACAAGCTCCATAACTAAAGGGAGAGAAAGAAGCCACATCAAAGAATGTAGGAAGTGTGGAGACACGGTTTAATGGAGAAATGCTGCAGAGAAGTGCTGCAGAGGGGAAGCAGCTGTGTTCACAGGAAAAAGCAAGAGAGAGTGAGCACACAAGGGAAAGAACACACAAGGAGAACATTTCCCCTAAAGCCATTGGCTGGAAAAACAAGAGGGGTTGATTTTTTGTGAGTTCTTGCAACCAGCAGCGTTTAAAGATGAGTTTTAAAGGTCCACAGGCTTTGCTGGGATTGAGTCCTGAAGACACTGATTTATTCCTAGAGATAAGGCAGGCAAACAACTGGGGGTTTGGGGGGAGGAGACGGTGAGGGGAATGGGGAGGCAGAAGGCATGGGATCAGTAATCTGAAGAATGCCTGGGGCACACAGTGGGGGAGATTATTTGCTGCTCATGGAGTGCATCTCTGAGAGCCAGCATTCACAGAGTTGACTCTCTGGGGACAAAGGAGCCAGCTGGTGCTATTTCCCTCTGCAGCCCCTCAGCATATACACAGAGCCACCTGCTGGAAATAGCACAGCACTGACACTGGCTGCCTAACTTGCTTATACCAAGTCTCACCCTCTGTGCTCTGGTGCAACTGCCCTTCTCAGTCAAACTTGTCTCAGTCCCAGTGAAGTTGGCCCTTCCCCAAGAAGACTACTACAAGCCTTTGCCCACACCGTGTCCCTAAAGCCTGGAGGTTTTTTTTTTTTTAATTTTTTTAACGTTTATTTATTTTTGAGACAGAGAGAGACAGAGCATGAATGGGGGAGGGTCAGAGAGAGGGAGACACAGAATCTGAAACAGGCTCCAGGCTCTGAGCTGTCAGCACAGAGCCCAATGTGGGGCTCGAACTCATGGACCGTGAAATCATGACCTGAGCCAGTCGGCCGCTTAACCGACTGAACCACCCAGGCACCCCTAGCCTGGGGTTTTAAAAGTCAGCAGGCTTGGCTGGGAGAGATCCCAGAGGGCACTGTGCTGCTCCCGGATAAAAGGTAAGCAATAATCCAGAAGCAGAGAGTCTGGACACAGACATCTCAAAAATGCCTGGGTCAAACATGGAGAGATTATTTGCTCTTCTTGGAGTGCTTCTCTGAGAAGCAGCATTCAAGGAGTCACCTCTACAGGAACAAAGGAGACAGCTTATGTCAGTTCCCTCCTTCAACCCTCATATAAACATAGACACACCTGCAGTAAGCAGGCAGTACCAAGACTGGCTGCCTAACCTGCCTGCACCAAATCCCACACCCCTACACTCTGGCACAACTGCCCTTATCAGTCAAGCTTACCTCGGTACCAGCACAGCAGGCCCCTTCCCCAGAAGAAAGACCAGCATAAACACCTGGCCACACCATGTCTCCTGACCAGGAAGATCTGCAGGGCTTCAGTAGTATCAGGTCTCATTCAACAAACAGATAAGGCCATACCTAGTTAAAACTCCACATTCTGGCCAGGGACCCAACATTGCCCACTGCAGGCAAGGAGAGCCTGCAGATGCATGGTATGAAGAATAGAGCAAATAGCAGTGCATGCAGCACACACCAGAGACACTTCCTAAAGTGACAGGCCCTGGACATTTATGACCTCTTCTTCATAAGCTATTACTCTAGGGAGCAGGAAACATACAGGCTTGTAACACACAGAAGAAGGCAGAGACTTACACAAAATGCCATGACAGAGGAATTCATCCTAAATGAAACAACAAGATAAGGTCACAACCAGAGATCTAAGAAAGGCAGATATAAGTAACATGTCTGATGGAGAATTTAAAGCAAAAATAATAAGTATATTCTCTGGGTTTAAAAAAAGAATAGAAGAAGAGCACCTTGGTGGCTCACTTAACTAATTGTCTGACTCTTGATTTTGGCTCAGGTCATGATCTCATGGTTCATGAGTTCAAGCTCTGCATCAGGCTCTGTGCTGACAGTATGGAGCCTGCTTAGGATTCTCTCTCTCTCTCTCTCTCTGTCTAATTCAAAAAAAACTCAAAAAAAAAAAAAAATGAATATTTTAAAAGAAAAGAAGAGAGGAGTCCTGGGTGGGTCAGTCGGTTGAGCATCCGACTTCAGCTCAGGACATGATCTCGCGGTCTGTGGGTTCAAGCCCCATGTCGGGCTCTGTGCTGACAGCGCAGCCTGGAGCCTGCTTCAGATTCTGTCTCCCTCTCTCTCTGCCCCTTCCCCGCTCATGCTCTGTCTCTCTCTCTGTCAAAAATAAACTTTAAAAAAATTTTTTTTAAAGAAAAGAAGAGATCAGTGAGACCATTACCACAGATATAAAAGAGTTCAAAAAGAATCAATCAGAGATGAATAGTGCAATAAATGAGATTGGAAACAGGCTTGATGCAATGAATAGCAGAGTGGAAGAAGCAGAGGAATGAATTAGTGATAGAAGACAAAGTAAGAGAAATTAAAAAAGCTAAACAAAATAAGAAAGAATTATGCAACATGAGATAGACTTAAGGAACTCAATGACTGCATCAAATGTAATAACATTTGTATTACAAGAGTCCCACAAGAAGAAGACAGAGAAGAGGGGGCAAAACATTTATTTGAAGAAATAGTAGCTGAAAACTTCCCTAATTTGAGGAAGGAAACAGACATCCAGATCCAGGAGGCACAGAGAACTCCCATCAAAATCAACAAAATGGAGCCTCTGGGTGGCTCAGTCGGTTAAGCATCCAACTTCAGCTCAGGTCATGATCTCACGGTTTGTGAGTTCAAGCCCCGCATTGAGATCTGTACTGACAGCTCAGAGCCTGGAACCTGCTTCAGATTCTGTGTCTCCATCTCCCTTTGTCCCTCCCCCACTCACACTCTGTCTCTCTTTCTGGCTCTCAAAAATAAACAAACATTTAAAAAAATTTTTAAATCAACAAAAGCAAGCCAACAGCAAGATATATTGTAATTACATTTGCAAAGTAGAGTGAAAGAAAACATCTTTAAAGCAGCAAGACTAAAGAAGTCCTTAACTTACAAGGGAAAACCCATAAGGCTAGCTGGAGATTTCTCAATAGACACTTGACAAACCAAATGGGAGTGGCATGATATATTCAAAGTGCTGAATGGGGAAAACTGCAGTCAAGAATATTTTCCAGCATGGCTATCATTCAGAATAGAAGGAAAAATAGAGTTTCCCAGACAGACAAAAACCAAAGGAATTACTGACCACTAAACAGCCCTGAAAGAAATATTAAAGGGGATTCTTTGAGTGGAAAGACCAAAAGTGGCAAAGAAAGAAGAGACCAAAGGTGGCAAAGACAAGAAAAGATCAGGAAAAATCTCCAGAAACAATGACAAAACAAGTAATGATGTGGCACTGAATATATCTATCAATAATTACTTTGAATATAAATGGACTTAACACTCCAATCAAAAGCCATAGGGTGTCAGAATGGATTTAAAAAAACAAGACCCTCTTATATGCTGCCTATGAGACTCATTTTAGACCTGAAGACACCTGCAGATTGAATGTGAGGGGATTGAGAAATATTGACATGCAATGGACATGAAAAGAAAGGTGGAGTTGTCATACTAATACACGAAAAATGGACTTCAAAAAAAAAAGTCAGTAGTAAGAGACCAAAAAGGGCACTATGCCATAATAAGGGGGACAATCCAACAAGGTCTAAAAATTATAAATATTTATGCACCCAACATGAAACACCAAAATATATTTTAAAAGTTAACAACAAATATAAAAGTACTCATTGATAATAATACCATAATATTAGGGGATTTTAACACCCCATTTATATCAATGGAGAGAACATCCAAACAGAAAATCAACAAGGAAACAATGGCTTAGAATGACACACTGGACCAGATGGACTTCACAGATATATTCAGAACATGCTAATCTAAAATAGCAGAATACAGATTCTTTTTAGTCTACATGGGAGATTCTCCTGAATAAATCACATACTAGGTCAAAAATCAGGCCTCAAAAGGACAAAAATATTGAGATCATACCATGCATATTTTCTGACCACAACACTATCAAACTTGAAGTAAACCATGAGAAAAAGTCTGGAAAGAGCTTGAACACATGGAGGTTAAACAACATGCAACTAAACCATGAATGGGTGACACAGGAAATAAAAGAATAAGGAAATACATGGAAACAAATGAAAATGAAAACAGAACGGTTTAAAACCTTTGAGATGTGGCAAAGTGATCCTAATAGGGAAGTAGATAGTAATATAGGCCCACCTAAACAAGCCAGAAAAATCTCAAGTAAACAATCTAATCTTACCCTTAATGGAGCTCAACAAAGAACAACAAATGAAGCCTGCAGCCAGCAGAAGAAGGGAAATAACAAAAATTAGAGAAGAAATAAATGACATAGAAACTAAAAGACAACAAAAAACCCACAATAGAACAGATCAATGAAACCAGGAGCTGGTTCTTTGAAAAAATTAATAAAATTGATAAACCCCTAGCCAGACTTACAAAATAAAAAAGACCCAGATAAATAAAATCACAAATGAAAGAGGAGAAATAATAGCCAACACCACAGAAATACAGTTATTGGACAATATTATGAAAAACTATATGCCAACAAATTGGACAAACTGGAAGAAATGGATAAATTCCTAGAAGTATATAAGCTACCAAAACTGAAACAGGTAAAAGGAAAACTTCGACAGACCAATAACCATAAGAGAAATTATATCAGTAATAAAACATCTCCCAACAAACAAAAGTCTAGGGCTAGATGACATCACAGATGAATTCTACCAAACAATTAAAGAAGAGTTAATATCTATTCTTCTCAAATTATTCCAAAAAATAGAAGTGGCAGGAAAACTCCAAACTCATTCTCTGAAGCCAGTATTAGCCTGGTACCAAAACCAGATAAAGACTCCACTAAAAAAAGAATTACAGGACAGTATAACTGATGAATATGGGTGCAAAAATTCTCAATAAAATACTAGCAAATCGAATCCAACAGTACATTAAAAAAAAATCATTCACCATGATCAAGTGGGATTTATTCCTGGCTACAAGCGTGGTTCAATATTCACAAATCAACCATATATATCACACTAAGAAAAGAAAGGGTAAGAACCATATAATCTCAATGGATGCAGAAAAAGCATTTGACAAAATACAGCAACCATTCTTGATAAAAACCCTCAGCAAAGTAAGGGTAGATGGAACATACCTCAACATCATAAAGGCCATATACAAAAGACTCACAGCTAATATAATCCTCAGTGAGGAAAAACTGAGAGCTTTTCCTCTATCGTCAGGAACAAGACAGGCATGTTCTCTCCCACTATTACTACTTAATATAGTACGGCAATCTTATCCTCAGCAATCAGGCAACAAAAAGAAATAAAAGACATCCAAATCAGCAAGGAAGAAAGCAAACTTTCACTATATGCAGATGACATAATACTCCATATAGAAAACCCAAAAGATTTGACCAAAAGCGTCTAGAACACATGAATTCAGTAAAGTCTCGGGATATAAAATCAACATGCAGAAATATGTATTTCTATACACCAATAAGGAAGCAGCAGAAATAGAAATTAAGGAATTGGTCCCATTTACAACTGCACCTAAAATAATAAGATATCTAGGAATAAACCTAACCCAAGAGGTGAAAGACCCGTACCCTGAAAGTTATAAAACACTGATGAAGGAAACAAAAGATGACACAAAGAAATAGAAAGACATTCTATGACCTGAATCAAAAGAACAAATATTGTTTAAATGTCCATACTACCCAAAGCAATCTACACACTTATTGCAGTCCTTATCAAAATAACAATAGCATTTTTTCATTGAACCAGGAAAAAACTATCCTAAAACCTGTATGGAATGAACAAGGACTAAAAATAACCAAAGCAACCTTGAAACAGAAAAGCAAAGCTGGAGCCATCACAATTCTAGACTTCAAGTTATATCACAAAGCTGTAGTCACCAAAATACTATGATACTGGCACAAAAATATATACATAGATAAATGGAACAGAATAGAAAACCCAGAAATAAACCCACAACTATGTGGTGAATTAATATTCAACAAAGTAGGAAAGAATATCCAATGGAAAAAAAGACAGTCTCTTCAACAAATGGTGTTAGGAAAACAGTTCAGCAACATGCAAAAGAAAGGAACTGGACCACTTCCTTACACCATATACAAAAATAAATTCAAAATGGATTAAAGACTTAAATGTGAGATAGGAAAGACCTAAATATGAGATAGAGAATAACATATGCAATAACCTCTTTGACATTAGCTATAGCAACTTCTTTCTAGATATGTCTCCTGAGGCAAGAGAAACAAAATCAAGAATAAACTATTGGGACTCAACATATAAAAAACAAATAATCCAGTTAAGAAATGGGTAGAAGACATGAATATACACTTTTCCAAAGAAGACATCCAGATGGCTAACAGACACATGAAAAAATGCTCAACATTGCTCAACATCAGGGAAATACAAATCAAAACCACAATGAGATACCACCTCACACCTGTCATAATGGCTAAAATTAACTACTCAGGAAACAACAGATGTTGGTAAAGGATGCAGAGAAAGAGGAACCCTCTTGCACTCTTGACAGAAATGCAAATTTGTGCAGACATTTTGGAAAATGGTATGGAGGTTTAAAAATAGAACTACTCAATTATCCAGCAATTGCACTCTTGGGTCTTTACTCAAAGGATACAAAAATACTAATTCAAAAGGATACATGCACCCTGATGTTTGTAGCAGCATTATCAACAATCACCAAATTATGGAAAGAGTCCTAATGCCCATTGACTACAACTGTATACAGAAGAATTGGCCATATATATATATATAAAATGGAATATTACTCAGCAATAGCAAGAATGAAATCTTTCCATTTGCAATAACATGAATGGAGCAAAAGAGTATTGTGCTAGGTGAAATAAGTCAGTCAGAGAAACACAAACACCATATGATTTCACTCATATGTGGAATTTAAGAAACAAAACAAATGAACATAGTGGGGGAAATAGAGGCAAATAGAAAAACAGACTCTTAACTATAGAGAACAAATTGATGGTTATCAGAGGGGAGGTGGGAAGGGTGATGTGGTAAATAAGTGATGGGGATTAAGGAAGATACTTATTGTGATGAGCACTGAGTGTTGTATGTAAGTGTTGAATCACTAAATTTTACACCTGAAACTGATATTACACTGTATGTCAACTAACTGGAATTTAAATAAAAACTTGGTGTAAAAAAAGATGTGGCATATATACACAATAGAATATTACTTGGCCGTAAAAAAAGAATGAGAACCTGCCATTTGCAACAACATGGATGGACCTAAAGTGTATAATGCTAACTGACATGAGTCACTTAGAGAAAGACATATATCATATGATTTCACTTATATTTGGAATTTAACAAACAAAAAACATAAAGAAAAAAAGACACACAAAAAACCAGACTCTTAAATACAAAGAAGAAACTGGTGGTTATCAGAAAACAGGAAGGTGGGAGAATGAATGAAATAGATAAAAAGGGACTAAGAGTTCATTAATTATTATGAGCACTGAGTAATGTATTGAATTGTTTAATCATATTGTATGTCTGAAACTAATATAAAACAATATGTTAATTACACTTCAATAAAAAACAATTAAATGAGTCTACTTAAGCCTTGAATTCCAATACAGGAGAGAGATTAAAAAAAAAAACAAGATAGACATCCTCACATATTGATGGTTGTAGCATAAATTGACATAATATCTTTATAGAGTGACTTGCTAATTACTATCAAATTTTAAATTGCATATACTTTCTGATCCAATAATTTCATTTCTAACAAAATACATGAAACATATATATGAAAAAGTATGTAGGAGGATATTCAATGCAGCATGATACAGAATTGTGAAAACGAAAAAGAAGAAGAAAAAATGAGGAGGAGGAAGAAGAAGAAAGAGAAACAGAAAAAAAAAAAAGCCCAGAAGTTACCTTACCACTACTTAGAGGGGCTGGCTATTGAAAAAAAGTACATTTATAATAGCAAAAGTACAGAGCTATTAAAAAGAATAAGGTTGATCTGTGTGCTGATATGAAAACTTGTCCAAAGATTAGTTACTGCTGGTGAAAAACTAGGTTGAGAGGAGTGTTTTCTCTTTCCTATTGTTTGAGCATGATGAGGGAACAAACTAAGTTGCCAATTGTAAAATGGTTAAAAAAAGTTGGAAGGTTACTTGCTAAAGGGTATGTACTGAGCATTTCTACCTTAGCTTAAAGTGTGACTAATTGGCCTTTGGTATCCCTTCTAATTCTAAAATTTTATTATTTTAATATCATGTAAACAAAGGAATGTTCACCATGATTTAATGCAAAAGAGGGGCCAAAGATATTATGTCATGGACATAAGTCAGTGGTTTCGTTTCTGAGACATGACTTTGACAGTAGTTTAAAAAGCAGTGAAGATGAAAGGTGGATCAAGTGTGATTTTAAGCATGTGACTGATAGAAAAACAAATATTGAATAAGCCATTCTCTTCAGAGGAGTAACAGTGAGAAGGAAAAGAGAAAAAAATATGGTAGTTTGGATATGCATGTTTGGGGGGAAGAGAAAATACCAAGAGAGCCATTAGGTACTAAGACATAAATGAGCACTATTTAACATAGATCAATGTTCACATATATATTTGACATCTGCTCAAAAGGAATTCTAAAACTCACTTTTCACTCATTCAGGCACACTACTCTCTTTTTTAGTGTAAATTTGTATGTGAATTATTGTAAGTTGTCCCTAGAACAGAGGCTTATCTTAAAATGTAACTTGTTTCAATCTCCCACTGAGCAAAGAAATAAACAGCCACCCAACCACTTCCTAAAATAACTTCACTTAAAAGTTATTTATTATCAGCACATAAATTTCCACAAACACATGCATCAAAATAGTGCTATTCTTCCCACCTAATGGGAGGTTTGTTATTCTTTGCTGTTAAATAAGAATACTACCAAAAAGGTCTGCAAACTCAAGAAACAGGGAACAGTTATTTAAACCAATATTGGTATTTAACTCCAATCAATGTAAAATTTAATTCTTGTGCAAGCATAACAAACACGAATCTTTATGACCTATGTCTATATCATTTTACTGAATCAATATTTTGAAATTACCCAATCTTGTTAAAGTACAAAATTGGAAGTTCTATTTGAAAGATATACTCAACTGTATCTTCATCATGGGGTATTTGTGTGGGCATACACAATGGTTTTTCTGCCATACCAGGCTGAAAGACCTGAAAATGAAGAAATAA
Source organism: Acinonyx jubatus (assembly GCF_027475565.1). NCBI lineage: Eukaryota > Metazoa > Chordata > Mammalia > Carnivora > Felidae > Acinonyx > Acinonyx jubatus. The sequence continues at coordinate 20,154,607 of NC_069398.1, forward strand.
AAATCTGTTAAAAATTACTTTATAAGACTATATTCCTTCAATATAATTTAAATCAAAAGAGAGTCTAATAGAGACATTATCCCAGGTTTTGACTTTCAGTCCACACTATTGATCTGTTTTAAATTGTAACTGTTTTGCTAGACAGCCTCCTATATAATATGTAATATTCAACTTAAAATGCACAGTGATACATTTAACCATAAACATGCAGAATAATTTAAAGAAAGGGTAAACTCTCTTTTGAAATCAAGAGGACAGAGAGCATTCTTCTTTAAAGCACTGAGTGTAAAATAGGTAATTTTGCTTTAAAAAGTGCTTAAAAGAACCAGGAAAGGCAAAAATTACTTAACTTTCCAGAGAAGCTTACCAGGGAAGGCTGGGGTGATACAGCTCAAGGAGAGTTGGAAAAGAAGAGCTTATAAAATCTAAACAAGTCCCTTAAACATTGTGCTAAATTAATAAAAAGTGTCATTTATGAAGCACTTATTATGCACCTAGCATTGTGCTGAGTGCTTATGTGCTTTAGCTCCTTTAGTCATCATAATAGATAGATATAGACATATTTTTGTTGCCATATGCCAGTTGAGAAAATTCATATTCAGAAAAATAAGTAACTTACTTGCCCAAGATTTCAGCAATGCAGCAGACACAGGTCTGAACTGACTCCAAAGCTGGTGTTCTTCCTACTGTCCACAGTTATGAACCAAATATTCACTGTGCTTGCAACACTGTGGAACAAGGGAGGGGAGGTACAAAAGAGCATGTGCTGATTTCTAAGCAGAACTGTCTGAGAAGGACATGCTATCCTACTTTTGAGTAGAGCACAAAGATATGAGAATACGGGGCATGATTTAAAAGGAAATATTATATACAAGTATAGCAAAAAGAAAAGTAAATAGTATCAAATAATGGCTCTGTATCATGGTTTCTTCACTTGAGAATAATAATTCCTGAGAATTATTCCACTTTCGTGTATATGTTGACTTCACTTTTTCCTTAATAGTGAATAGTATCCTCTAAAACAGATAGTGTTCTGTGTTATGGTATTGTTTACTCTGGTCTATATATGCAAGTTCTGTATTAGCAGAACTTTAATGTTGGGTATTGCAGTCTATTTCTAGCCTTTAACTGAAATCAACAATAAACATCTAAACCACTAAAAAAAAAGAATTGTTTCTTAACTTCCCCTGCCTATTCTGTCTCAGAATTTGAAGTAAGTTACTATAAATTCAAGAGTCTCAGGGCGCCTGGGTGGCGCAGTCGGTTAAGCGTCTGACTTCAGCCAGGTCACGATCTCGCGGTCCGTGAGTTCGAGCCCCGTGTCGGGCTCTGGGCTGATGGCTCAGAGCCTGGAGCCTGTTTCCGATTCTGTGTCTCCCTCTCTCTCTGCCCTTCCCCGTTCATGCTCTGTCTCTCTCTGTCCCAAAAATAAATAAAAACGTTGAAAAAAAAATTAAAAAAAAAAAAGAGTCTCAAATTTTAATTATGCAAAGGATGAAGTTCTGGAGATCTACTCAATAGCATGGTGATTATAGTTAATAATACTGTATTGTGTACTTGAAATTTGCTAAAAGAGATCTTAATTGTTCTTATTCCCCACATACACACACACACACACACACACACACACACACACACATGTAAACACACACACACACAGTGTGTTAACTATGTGAGGTAAGGGATATGTTAACTAGCTTTATTGGGATAATCATTTCACAATGTATATGTATATCAAAACATCACATTGTACACCTTAAATATATACAATTTTTATTTTTCTGTTACATCTCAATAAAGCTATAAAAAAGAGAAAAGTATTTTCAGAAAAAGAATATCTCTAATTGCTGCCTTTTGGCAAACTTGCACAAGATGGTTTGAAAACTAGAGATACAAATTATCTTGTGTTTTAAACCAAACTAACTGCGTCTTTTTTATGTTTATTTTTGAGAGACAGAGACAGACAGCATGAGCGGGGGAGGGGCAGAGAGAGAGGGAGACCCAGAATATGAAGCAGGCTCCAGGCTCTCAGCTGTCAGCACAGGCTTGAACTCACAGCCGTGAGATCATGACCTGCAAAGTCGGATGCTTAACTGACTGAGCCACCCAGGCGCCTCCAAATTAACTGTGTATTAAATAGTGGTTTACTTATGTCACATAAATCTGGAGCAAATATTCTGAAAGCATGTTCCCTGGGAGTCTGGGGATCACTGACCCTCTTACAGGGAATCCATAATATGAGTATAAATATGAATAATATGAAGGTGATTTGCTTTTTCCAATGTGTTGACATTTGCACTGATGGTTCAAAAGCAATGGTGGATAAAACTGTTGCTACTTTAATCAAGGCAGTGTCACCAAATAGTCACTTGTGTTTTAGTCACTTCACACATTCACACAAAAAGAAAAAGAAGGCAAGTACCCATAAACATTTATACTGTAGACAAGTGTGATGGATGTCTTAAAGTAAAACAAGTTATGTGATTATGAGATATAATAACTCCTTTTGTCAAGGCATGTCAAATTCAGTTGCAAAACCAACTAACATCACTAGTTTTTAAGGTTTTGTTATATCTAGGACAGTTTTTTTTAATTTAACAAATATTTATATTTTTTAATTTTTAAAAATTTTTAATTGAGGTATAATTGATATACAACATTTTATTTCTTTCAGGTGTACACCATAATGATTCAATATTTGCATATAATGTGAAATAATCACACAATAAATCTAGTTAACATCAGTCACCGCATATATAGTTGTAGAATTTTTTTTCATGTGCTGAGAACTTTTTTTTTTTAATTCAAGTTAGTTAACATACAGTGTAGTATTGGTTTCAGGAGTAAACCCGGTGATTCATCACTTACATATAACACCCAGTGCTTATCCCAACACGTGTCCTTCTTAATGCCCATCACCAATTTAACCCATCCCACATGCACCACCCCTCTACCAACTCTCTAACAACTCCTCTTCTCATATTTAAGAGTCTCTTATGGTTTGCCTTCCTCTCTGATTTTATCTGATTTTTCCTTCCCTTCCCCTATGTTCATCTGATGTGTTTCTTAAATTCCACATATGAGTAAAATCATATGATATTTTTCTTTTGTTGCCTGACTTATTTCACTTAGCATAGTACACTTTAGTTCCACCCACGTTGTTGCAAATGGCAAGATTTCATTCTTTTTGATTGCTAAGTAGTATTCCATTTTTTATATACACCATATATTCTTTATCCATCCATCAGTTGATGGACATTTGGGCTCTTTCCCTAATTTGGCTATTGTTGATAATGCTGCTATAAACATTAGGGTGTATATATCCCTTTGTATAAGTATTTTCAGATTCTTTGGGTAAATACTTTGTAGTGTAATTCCTGGATTGTAGAGGAATTCTATTTTTAACTTTTTGAGGAACCTCCATAATACTGTTTTCCAGAGTGACTGCACCAGTCTGCATTCCCACCAACAGTGTAAGGGGGTTCCCTTTTCTGCGCACCCACATCAATACCTGTTGCTTCCTGAGTTATTAATTTTAGCCATTCTGACAGGTGTGAAATGTTATCTTATTGTGGTTTTGATTTGTATTTCCCTGATGATGAGTGATGTTGAGCATCTTTTCATGTGTCTGTTAGCCATCTGGATATCTTCTTTGGAAAAGTATTCATATTTTCTGCCCATTTCTTAATGGGTTGTTTGCTTTTTGGGGGTTGAGTCTGATAAGTCTTTTTTTTATGAAATTTATGTCAAATTGGTTTCCATTTGCTCATCCCAACAGGTGCCCTCCTAAATACCCATCACCCACTTTCCCCTCCCTCCCACCCACGATCAACCCTCAGTTTGTTCTCATTTTTTAAGAGTCTCTTATGGTTTGCCTCCTTCCCTCTCTGTAACTTTTTTTTCCTCTTCCCTACCCCCTAGTCTTCTGTTGAGTTTCTCAGAATCCACATAAGTGTGAAAACACGTGGTATCTCTCTTTCTCTGCCTGACTTATTTCACTTAGCATAACACTCTCCAGTTCCATCCACGTTGCCATAAATGGCCAGATTTCATTCTTTCTCATTGCCTACTAGTATTCCGTTGAATATGTAAACCACATCCTCTTTATCCATTTGTCAGTCGATGGACATTTAGGCTCTTTCCATAATTTGGCTACTGTTGAAAGTGCTGCTATAAACATTGGGGTACAAGTGACCCTATGCATCAGTACTCCTGTATCCCCTGGGTAAATTCCTAGCAGTGCTATTGCTGGGTCATAGGGTAGGTCCAATTTGAGGTTATCTTTGTGAAAGGTGTAAGAAAGTGGTCTAGTTTCATTATTCTGCATGTTGCTGTCCAGTTCTCCCAGCACCATTTGTTAAAGAGACTGTCTTTTTTCCATTGGATATTCTTTCCTGCTTTGTCAAAGATTAGTTGGCCATACATTTGTGGGTCCAATTCTGGAATCTCTATTCTATTCCATTGGTCTATGTGTCTGTTTTTGTGCCAGTACGACGCTGTCTTGATGATTACAGTTTGTAGTAGAAGCTAAAGTCTAGGATTGTGATGTCTCCCTCTTTGGTCTTCTTCTTCAAAATTACTTTGGCTATTCGGGGTCTTTTGTGGTTCCATACAAATTTTAGGATTTCTTGTTCTAGCTTTGAGAAGAATGCTGGTGCAATTTTGATTGGAATTATACTGAATGTGTAGATAGCTTTGGGTCATATAGACATTTTAACAATATTTATTCTTCCAATCCAAGAGCACAGAATGTTTTTCCATTTCTTTATGTCTTCTTCAATTTCCTTCATAAGCTTTCTATAGTTTTCAGCATACAGATCTTTTACATCTTTGGTTAGGTTTATTCCTAGGTATTTTATGCTTCTTGGTGCAGTTGTGAAAGGGATCAGTTTCTTTATTTGTCTTTCTGTTGCTTCATTATTAGTGTATAAGAATTCAACTGATTTCTGTATATTAATTTTGTATCCTGCCATTTTGCTGAACCCATGTATCAGTTCTAGCAGACTTTTGGTGGAGTCTATTGGGTTTTCCATGTATAATATCATGTCGTCTGCAAAAAGTGAAAGCTTGACTTCATCTTTGCCAATTTTGATGCCTTTGATTTCCTTTTGTTGTCTGATTGCTGATGCTAGAACTTCCAACACTATGTTAAACAACAGTGGTGAGAGTGGACATCCCTGTCGTGGTCCTGACCTCAGGGGGAAAGCTCTCAGTTTTTCGTCACTGAGGATGATATTAGCTATGAGCTTTTGACAAATGGCTTTTATGATGTTTAAGTATGTTCCTTCTATCCTGACTTTCTCGAGGGTTTTTATTAAGAAAGGATGCTGAATTTTGTCAAGTGCTTTTTCTGCATCAATTGACAGGATCATATGGCTCTTATCTTTTCTTTTAATAATGTGATGTATCACATTGATTGTGTTTGAATATTGAACCACCCTGCAGTCCAGAAATGAATCCACTTGATCATGGTGAATAATTCTTTTATATGCTGTTGAATGCGATTTGCTAGTATCCTGTTTAGAACTTTTGCATCCATATTCATCAGGGATAGTGGTCTGTAGTTCTCTTTTTTTGCTGGGACTCTGTCTGGTTTGGGAATCAATGTAATGCTGGCTTCATAGAATGAGTCTGGAAGTTTCCTTCCCTTTCTATTTTTTGGAACAGCTTGAGAAGGATAGGTATTATCTCTGCTTTAAATGTCTGGTAGAATTCCCCTGGGAAGCCATCTGGTCCTGGACTCTTATTTGTTGGGAGATTTTTGATAACTGATTCAATTTCTTCACCAGTTATGGGTCTGTTCAAGTTTTCTATTTCTTCCTTTTTGAGTTTTGGAAGTGTGTGGGTACTTAGAAATTTGTCCATTTCTTCCAGGTTGTCCAGTTTGTTAGCATACAATTTTTCATAGTATTCTCTGATGATTGCTTGTATTTCTGAGGGATTGGTTGCAATAATTCCATTTTCATTCATGATTTCATCTATCTGGGTCCTCTCTCTTTTCTTTTTGAGAAGACTTGCTAGAGGTTTATCAATTTTGTTTATTTTTTCAAAAAAAGAACTATTGGTTTCATTGATCTGCTCTACTGTTTTTTTAGATTCTATATTGTTTATTTCTGCTCTGATCTTTATTATGTCTCTTCTTCTGCTGGGTTTGGGGTGACTTTGTTGTTCTGCTTCTATTTCCTTTAGGTGTGCTGTTAGATTTTGTATTTGGGATTTTTCTTGTTTCTTGAGATAGGCCTGGATTGCAATGTATTTTCCCCTCAGGACTGCCTTTGCTAGCCCCAAAGCATTTGGATTGTTGTATATTCATTTTCATTTGTTTCCATATATTTTTTAATTTCTTCTCTAATTGCCTGGTTGAACCATTCATTGTTTAGTATGATGTTCTTTAACCTCCATGCTTTTGGAGATTTTCCAGACTTTTTCCTGTGGTAGATTTCAAGTTTCATAGCATTGTGATCGGAAAGTGTGCAAGGTATCACCTCAATTCTTTTATATTTATTGAGGTCTGTTTTGTGACTCAGTATCTGATCGATCTTGGAGAATGTTCCATGTGCACTCAAGAAGAAAGTATATTCTGTTGCTTTGGGATGCAGAGTTCTAAATATATCCGTCAAGTCCATCTGATCCAATGTATCATTCAGTGCCCTTGTTTCTTTATGTATTCTCTATCTAGATGTTCTATCCTTCTCTGTAGGTGGAGTATAAAAGTTTCCTGAAATTACCACATTCTTATCAATAAGGTTGCTTATGTTCGTGATTAATTGTTTTATGTATTTTGGTGCTATCGAATTTGGTGCCTAGACATTTATAATTGTTAGCTCTTCCTAATGGATAGACCTTGCAATTATTATATAATGTCCTTCTTCATCTCTTGTTACAGCCTTTAATTTAAAGTCTAGTTTGTCTGATATAAGTATGGCTACTCCAGCTTTCTTTTGACTTCCAGTAACATGATAGGTAGTTCTCTATCCCCTCACTTTCAATCTGAAGGTGTCCTCAAGTCTAAAATGAGTCTCTTGTAGACAGAAAAGAGATGGGTCTTGTTCTTTTATCCATTCTGATACCCTATGTCTTTTGGTTGGAGCATTTAGTCCATTTACATTCAGTGTTATTATTGAAAGATTTGTGTTTAGAGTTATTGTGATATCTGCAGGTTTCATGCTTGTAGTGGTGTCTCTGGTACTTTGTGGTCCTTGAAACATTTCACTCACAGCATCCCTTTAAGATCTCTTGTAGGGCTGGTTTAGTAGTGATGAATTCCTTCAGTTTTTGTTTGTTTGGGAAGACCTTTATCTCTCTATTTTGAATGACAGACTTGCTGGATAAAGGATTCTCGGCTGCATTTTTTTTCTGTTCATCACATTGAAGATTTCCTGACATTCCTTTCTGGCGTGCTAAGTTTCAGTAGATACGTCTGCCACTACCCTTATGTGTCTACCTTTGTATGTTAAGGCCCGTTTATCCCTAGCTGCTTTCAGAATTCTCTCTTTATCCTTGTATTTTGCCAGTTTCACTATGATATGTGGTGCAGAAGATCTATTCAAGTTACATCTGAAGGGAGTTCTCTGTGCCTCTTGGATTTCAATGCCTTTTTCCTTCCCCAGATCAGGGAAGTTCTCAGCTATGATTTGTTAAAGTACACCTTCAGCCCCTTTCTCTCTTCTGCTGAAAATCCTATGATATGGATATTGTTCCATATGATGGCATCACCTGGTTCTCTAATTCTCTGCTCATCTCCTGGATTTTTTTTATCTCTCTTTTCTCAGCTCCTCTTTTTCCATAATTTTATCTTCTAAATCACCCATTCTCCCCTCTGCCTCTTCAATCCGTTCTGTGACCACTTCCATTTTATTTTGCAACTCATTTATAGCATTTTTAATTCATCATGACTATTTTAGTCCCTTGATCTCTGTAGCAATAGATTCTCTGCTGTCCTCTATGCTTTTTTCAAGCCCAGCGATTGATTTTATGACTGTTATTCTAAATACTGGTCCCGTTTAATGCTTAAGTTGGTTTTGGTCAATTCGTTAGCTGTCGCTACTTCCTGGAATTTCTTTTAAGAAGAATTCTTCTGTTTCATCATTTTGGCTAGTTTTCTGTCCCTTAAGCATTTTAAAAGCTTGTTGTGTTCCTGCACCTGCGAGCACTGCTACATTAAAGGGGGAGCCATACATCCAGGGCCTGGCCCCTCAGGAGGTGTTTTGTTTTGTTTTTTTTTTGGAGAGTGTTACTTGCTCTCTGTTTTTGTGACTTTGGTTATTTTATTACCCTACTCGTAGTGATAATTTGGACCCTCCACCAGATGTGCTTTAATTTGTTCCTTGGAGTAGCCCTGTAAAGCAAAACAGACAAACAGGATACAAAAACACACAAACACACAAACAAATAATACAAACAAATAATCAAAAACAAAAACCTAAAGACTAAAAACAAAAATCCCAAAAACACCGGCTACAAGTAAAGAAGAAGGTGGAGGTGGTGCTAATGAAAGAGCATATACAAAGACAGAAATGACAGGAGCGGGGCATGGGGAAGAAAAAATAACCATTGATTAGGCAGAGAGACTAAAAGCCTTAATCCAGAGAGAGAGAAAGGAAAATAAGGAAGGAGGTGGGGAAAACAAAACGAAGATAAACTTACCCAGACAGAGAAACTATATGGCTTGATTATTTGAGAGAGAGAAAGGAGTGTAAAGAAGGAGGTGTAGAACATGTATAAAGACAATGGATTAAATATGTCAGTTTAGACAGACCAATAACCAGAGTAACCAGCTTAGGGGAGGGAAGAGATGAGGAGAAATGGGGGGGGAGAGAATATATCTATATATCCAGAATTGACCTAGGGTTAATCCAGGAAATTCTGCAGCACTTGTAGGTAGTAGCTATCCGCAGGTTCTGTGCCGCTCCAGTGGATAGGCAGTTACCCAGTGCAAGGGGGCATGGTTTGGCGTAATCTGAACCCACCTCCACTTTGGGCCCTGGAAGTGATCCCTGAAGCTCCTTCCTTGGTGGTGGTAGTTGGGGGGGGGGGTGATCCCCCAGTCTCTTCTCCATGGAGCCAGACAGGTGGGCTCAATTTGAATCACCCTCACTGTGCCGTGGGTGCAGATGGGGCAGTCTTTCTCCACCAGCTTCCCTGACCCTGTGCTTGGCTAGGATTCAAAGTCCCACTCCGTGCGCTCTGGCACTGGGGAACCCCCTCTCAGTGTGGTGATATGTGGTACCGGCTGGCTTTGTCTGTGCCACAGCACTTCAGGGAGGTCCACCTTCTCCTACTGCAGACTGAGCCATTGCCCTCGCCATGAGCCCCAGGGTGGCAGAAGCAGGTTGGCTTTGTCTTTTCCCAGCACTCCAGGGAAACGGCAGCCTTATCCTCCTTCAGACTGTGCCTTTGGCCCAGCCACTCCACCCAGAGGTGGCAGACACAGGCAGATTCCATACTACCGCACAGCTCTCCAGGGAACCACTTTCTCCAGCTGTGGACTGAGCCTCTGACCTACCACCGCACCCAGGGCTGGCTCCCCTCCTCCCCAGATGCACAAACAGGGAGCCAGGCCCAGTCTGAAGAAAGCCCCATGGTTAGAGATAAGATCCCTCTCAGTCTCAGTCAGAGGTCTTTCTCCTGTCCAGATACAGTCTGCACTTCCCTAGCTGCTCTTTCTCTTCCCTTTGTTTCTCCACAGAAAGGGGGTCCCTCCTCTCCGTGCACATGCAGGGTTTTTTTTTATCTCCCCCAGTTCACAGTTACCCACCTATCTTTTTTACAGCTTTCCCATTTTCTTCCTAGTACATTCAGTGCCTTTTCCTCCTATGCTCTGGTGTTCAAAGTCCTTTGGCTTCTACACTTCTCTTTTGAGAGATGCAGGAAGTATGGATTCCCCCTACTTCTCCTCCATGTTGGCCCCCATCTCCGAGTCTGATAAGTTCTTTATAGATTTTGGACACTAACTCTTTATCAGATATGTCACTTGAAAATATCTTCTCCCTTTCTGTAAGCGGCTTTTTAGTTTTGTTGATTGATTCCTTCAGTATGCAGAAGCTGATCTTGATGAAGTCCCAATAGTTTGTGTTTAGTTTTGTTTCCTTTGCCTTCAGCCATATCTGCAGTATGGGGTTGCTCTGGCCAAGGTAAAAGGGTTGCTACCTGTGTTCTCCTCTAGGATTTTGATGGTTTCCTGTCTCACATTTAGGTCTTTCGTCCATTTAGATTTATTTTTTGTGTATGGTGTAAGAAAGTGATCCAGTTTCATTCTTCTGCATGCAAATATTGAACCAGCCCTGCAGCCCAGGAATAAATTCCACTTGATCATGGTGAATATTTCTTTTAATGTACTGTTGAATTTGATTTGCTGATATCTTATTGAGAATTTCTGTATCCAGTTTCATCAGGGATATTGACCTGTAATTTTCCTTTTTAGTGGGTCTTCGACTGGTTTTAGGATTAAGGTAATGATGGCTTCATAGAATGAGTTTGGAAGCTTTCCTTCCATTTCTATTTTTTGTTCCATTTCTATTTTTTGGAACAGTTTGAGAAAAATAGGCATTACCTCTTCTTTAAATGTCTAGTAGAATTCCCCTGGGAAGCCATCTGGCACAAGACTCTTGTTTGTTGGGAGACATTTGATTAGATTCAATTTCTTTTCCAGTTATGAGTTTGTTCAAATTTTCTATTTTTTCTTGTTTCAGTTCTGCTACTATATGAGTTTCTAGGAATTTGTCCATTTTTTTCCAGAGTGCTCAATTTGTTGGCATATAATTTTTCATAGTATTCTAATTGTTTGTATTTCTGTGGTGTTGATTGTGATCTCTTCTCTTTCATTCATGATTGTATCTATTTGGATCTTTTCTCTTTTCTTTTTGATAAGTCTGGGTAGAGGTTTATCAATTTTGTTAATACTTTCAAAGAACCAGCTCTAAGTTTTGTTCATCTGTTCTACTGGTTGTTTTGTTTGTTTCTATATAATTCATATCTGCTTTAGTCTTTATTATTTCCCTTCTTCTGCTGGATTTATTTGCTGTCCCTTTTCTAGGTCCTTTAGGTGTAAGGTTAGGTTGTGTATTAGGGACCTTTCTTGCTTCTTGATATAGGCCTGAATTGCAATATACTTTCCTCATAAGAATGCCTCTGCCTCATCCCAAATGGTTTGTACTGTTGTATTTTCATTTTCATTTGCGTCCATGTATTTTTTCATTTTTTTAAACTTCTGGGTTAACCCATTAGTTCTTTAGTAGGATGTTCTTTAACCTCCATGTATTTGACAGCTTTCCAAATTTGTTCCTATCATTGATTTCAAGTTTCATAGTGGTCTGAAAATATGAATGGTGTGATCTTCTTTTTGTATCTGTTGAGGGATGATTTGTGACCCAGTATGTGATCTAGTCTGGAGAATGTTCCATGTGAGCAAGAGAAGATTGCATATTCTGATGCTTTAGGATGAAATGTTCTGAATATATTTGTTAAGTATATCTGGTCCAGTGTGTCACTCAAAGCCACTGTTTCCTTGTTGATTATCTGCTTAGATAATCTGTCCACTGTTGTAAGTGGGATATTAAAGTCCCCTACTATTATTATTATCAATTAGTTTATTTATGTTTGTAATTAATTGATTTATACATTGGGGAGTTTTCATGTTGGGGGCTAAATATTTACAGTTCTTAGATATTCTTGATGGATAAGCTCTTTAATTATGATATAATGTCCCTCTTCATCTCTTGTTATAATCTTTGGTTTAAAATCTAGTTTGTCTGATATAAATATAGCTAACCTGGCTTTCTTTGACATCCATTAGCATGATAGATGATTCTCCACCCCCTACTTTCAATCTGCAGGTGTCTTTCGGTCTAAAATAAGTCTTATGTAGGCAGAATATAGATGAATCTTGTTTTTTATTCATTATGATACCCTATGTTTTTGATTGGATAATTAGTCCATTTACATTCAGAGTGATTATTGAAAGACATCAATTTAGTGCCATTGAGTTACCTGTAGAGTTGGCGTTTCTGGTGATGTTCTCTGGTCCTTTGTAGTCTCTTATGTTGGTCTTGTTTTTTTTCCACTCAAAGAGTATCCCTTAAAATTTCTTGCAGGGCTGATGTAGTGGTCACCAACTCCTTTAGTTTTTATTTGTCTGGGAAGCTCTTTATCTCTCCTTCTATTCTGAACGACAAACTTTTTGGATAAAGAATTCTTCACTACATATTTTTCCCACTCAACACATTGATTATTTCATGCCACACCCTTCTGGCCTTCCCAGTTTCAGTGGACAGGTCTGCTGCTAACCTCATGTGTCTACCTTTGAGGTTAAGGACATTTGTCTCTAGCTGCTTTCAGAATTCTCTTTATATTTGTATTTTGCAACTTCCACCATGATATGTTGTGCTGTTGACCTGTTTTTATTGATTTGGAAGGGAGTTCTTTGTGCCTCTTGGACTTGAATGCCTGTTTTCTTCCCCAGATTAGGGAATTTCTCAGCTATAATTTGTCAAATAAACCTTCTGCCCCTTTCTCCCACTCTTCTTCTGAGACTCCTATGATATAGATGTTTCATTTTAGATAATCACTAAGTTTTCTGAGTCTCCCCTTGTGATCTAATAATTTTCTTCTCTTCTTTTCAGCTTCATTATTTTCCATAATTTTATCTTTTATTTCACCTATTTCCTCTGCTTCTTCAATCCTTACTGTGACTGTGTCCAATCAGTTTTGCATTTCATTTATAGCATTTTTTTTTATCTCAGCCTGACCAGTTTTTAGGTTTTATGATCTCGCTGCAGCAATAGTTTCTCTGGTGTCTTCTATGCTTTTTTCAAGCCCAGATGGTAATCATATAACTGTTGCTCCAAATTATTGTTCAGGTATATTGCTTATATCTGTTTTGAGCAAGTCCCTGCTATGATTTCTTCTTCACCTGTCTTTTAGGGAGAATTCTTTCATCTTGTCATTTTTTCTAAGTTTCTGTCTTTTATGTGTTATGAAAGCATGTTTTGTTTCCTGCACCTGAGAGTACTGCTATATTTAAAAGGGATCATACTGTATCCAGGGCCTGGCACTTCAGGAAGTGTTTCCAGTGTATTCTGTGTGCACTCCGCTATTGCATTTTGGCTGCTGTTTCCCACTGGTCAGCACTTTAAGAGCTCCTCTTGCTTGCAGTGGTGGAGTGTTTGAACATTTAACTCAGTGTGTTTTGATTTGTTTGTTAAAATAAGCCTAAAGAAGAGAAGAGTAGAGCAAGGAGGGGAGGGGAAGTGGGAGGGGAGGAGGGAAGGGAAGGGAGGGGAAGGGAAGAAAAGCCTGACTACCCCCCACAAAAAAAGGGAAAAAAGGAAAGGGAATGAAAAAAAACAGACAATCAGAAACTTAAGGCTGATTCCAAAGAAATATTAAAAAAGAAAAAAATGGTGAAAAAAAGAACAAAGACTGATTTAAAAAAACCAGAAAATGAAATGAAAAAAAAAATACTATGAACATGGTTGCAAAGAAAAAAAAAAAGAACAAAGAAAAGAGGAAAGAAAAAGAAAAGAGAAGAGAACAGAAAAGAAAAAAGAAATAAAGTAAGCCTGGTCCTCTTTCCACCAAAACTACAGGTGTCATTTTGAAGCACTCTGTTTCAGTAAACTTGGTGCATGTGGGGTCCTGCCTGTACTGGTCTTCTGGAGAAGAGGCCCACTTCACACTCTCAGTGTCAATCCTGTGCCAGTAAATAATCAGTTGTCAGGCACAGTGGGGCATGCTTGGTTTAAGTGGGTTCCTCCTCCATTGGGGGACACTGTGTTGCTCTATGAAGCCCCACCATGTTTGTGTTGGGGGGGGGAAATGGCACTGTCCCAATCTCTCCAGGGGATCTCACACACCCCACTGTTCACGCAGTTCTCACAGAATACAAGAGCAGTCAGCTCACCCTGGGCCACAGCTCTTCTTCATTTTTTCTTTGGCACAAAAGTGGGATTCAAAACTTGAAGTTTTAAAGGACCCAGAACCACACAGTCCTTCCCCCTTCCTCTGGGGTAGAGCCTCTCCATGCTCTGTCTGATGTCCTCTGGACCAGAAAAACAGCCCCATGTCTGGGCTGTGTGCAGAATCTATAGTGGTGCACTGGTAAAAGCAGCAATAAGGTTATATGCCTTCTGGGCTCGCCTTTGTCATCTGCCAGTAAAAGGCCTTTTGCTGGAGCCTACAGGATCTTTTGTCCTTGGAAAGGCAATATACCATCTTCTGAAAGTATTCCAGGAATGGGGAATGTTCTCTCCCAGTGTGCCCCCAGAGATCCCTACACCACACTATGCACTCAAGAACCAGCTCCCTCCTTCTCCCTAGTAGCTCTGCTCTGGAGAATGTCACACACTTCCAAAACCTCAGAGTTTGAGCTCCAAGTGCTGTTTGCAAAAAAACCTGCAATACTCAGTACTTCTCTCTCCTCAGTCTGTGGTCTACAGAGGTTTTCATCTTGTATGAACCCAACGCCTCACTCTTTCAACCCTTCTTTCTTTCTCTCCCTTTTGTGTCTCCACAGAAACGTTCCCTGCCCTCCATGGCACTGCCGTTTTTCTCACCCCCAGTTCTCTTCCATGCACATCACACCTGCCACACTGTCTCCCCTCAACCATGGAGATCCTTTGGCCAGTACACAGATTGATTTTCTAAGTGTTCCAAGTGATATGACCTCAATACAGCTGTGTTTGAAGGACAGGAAAGCCCAGGGTACCCTACTTCTCTAACATCTTAACTCCTCTCTGTTGCCTGTGCTTTTGACGTCAAATACAAGAAATAATTTCCAGGAACACATCATGAGGTTGTACTCCTATTGTTTCTTCTAAGAGTTTTATAATTTTAACTCTCACATTTAGGTCTTTTATCAATTTTGAATTAATTTGGCTGGGGGAGAAAGATGGCGGCATAGGACGCTGGGCTCATTGTGTCCTGCTGATCACATAGATTCCACCCACACCTGCCTAAATAACCCAGAAAATCACCAGAAGAATGGATTCTCTGGAGCCAAGCGTAGACGAGAGGCCCATGGAAGAGGGTAGGAAGGGCGGAGAGGTGGTGTGTGCTACACGGACTGGCAGGAGGGAGCTGGGGCGGAGGGCAGCCCGCTGGCCAAGCAGAGGCCCTGAGTCTGGCTGGCAAAAGCGGAGGGGTCAGATGGAGTGTGTTCGGGCAGCAAGTGGGACTTAACATCTGGAAGGTTATAAGCTAACAGCTCTGCTCGGAGAGCGGGATGGCTGGAGGACAACAGGAAGGAGAGTTGTTGAGCCCCGAGACAACAGAGCTCAGTTTGGCGGGGAACAAAGGCGCTCACCAGCGCCATCTCCCTCGCCCATCCCCCAGCCAAAATCCCAAAGGGAACCAGTTCCTGCAGGGAACTTGCTTGCACCATGTAAACACCCATCGCTGTGCTTCTGTGGATCCATCCCTCTGGCGGCAGGTCTGACTCCCTCCTGGTGCTGCAGGGCCCCTCCTGAAGTGGATCACTGAAGGATAAGTGAGCTGAGCCTGCCCCTCCTGCCCCTGTGCACCTTGCCATCCACCCCAGCTAATACACCAGATCCCCAGCACCACAAGCTTGGCAGTATGCAAGTAGCCCAGACGGGCCACGCCACCCCACAGTGAATTCCATTCTTAGGAGAGGGGAAGAGAAGGTACACAAGTCTGACTGTGGCCCCAGCGGTGGGCTGGGGGCAGACATCAGGTCTGACTGCGGCCCCACCCACCAATGCAAGTTATTCAAGACAGCACAGGGGAAGAGCCCTGCAGTTCTGCACCACTCCAGGGCCTATCCAAAATGACAAAACGGAAGAATTCCCCTCAAAAGAGTCTCCAGGAAATAATGACAGCTAATGAACTGATCAAAAACGATTTAAACAATATAACAGAAATTGAATTTAGAATAATAGTCATAAAATTAATCACTGGGCTTGAAAACAGTATAGGGGACAGCAGAGAATCTATTGCTACAGAGATCAAGGGACTAAGGAACAGCCAGGAGGAGCTAAAAAATGCTATCAATGAGCTGCAAAATAAAATGGAGACAACCACAGCTCGGATTGAAGAGGCAGAGGAGAGAATAGGTGAACTAGAAGATAAAATTATGGAAAAAGAGGAAGCTGAGAAAAAGAGATAAAAAAATCCAGGAGTATGAGGGGAAAATTAGAGAACTAAGTGATGCACTAAAGAGAAATAATCTACGCATAATTGGTATTCCAGAGGAGGAAGAGAGAGGGAAAGGTGCTGAAGAAATTATAGCTGAGAACTTCCCGGAGCTGGGAAAGGAAAAAGACATTGAAATCCAAAAGGCACAGAGAACTCCCTTCAGACGTAACTTGAATCGATCTTCTGTGAGACATGTCATAGTGAAACTGGCAAAATACAGCGATAAAGAGAAAATTCTGAAAGCAGCTAGGGATAAACGTGCTCTAACATATAAAGGGAGACCACTAAGACTCGTGACGGATCTCTCTACTGAAACTTGGCAGGCCAGAAAGGAATGGCAGGAAACCTTCAATGTGATGAACAGGAAAAAAATTCAGCCTAGAATCCTTTATCCAGCAAATCTGTCATTTAGAATAGAAGGAGAGATAAAAATCTTCCCAAACATACAAAAACTGAAGGAATCCATCACCACTAAACCAGCCCTACAAGAGATCCTAAGGGGGATCCTGTGAGACAAAGTACCAGAGACATCGCTACAAGCATGAAACCTACAGACATCACAATGACTCTAAACTCATATCTATCTATAATAACACTGAACGTAAATGGACTAAATGCACCAACCAAAAGACACAGGGTATCAGAATGGATAAAAAAAACAAGACCCATCTATTTTCTGTCTACAAGAGACTCATTTTAGACTTGAGGACACCTTCAGATTGAAAGTGAGGGGATGGAGAACTATTTATCATGCTACTGGAAGTCAAAAGAGAGCTGGAGTAGCCATACTTATATCAGACAAACTAGACTTTAAATTAAAGGCTGTAACAAGAGATGAAGAAGGGCATTATGTAATAATTACAAGGTCTATCCATCAGGAAGAGCTAACAATTATAAATGTCTATGCACTGAATACGGGAGCCCCCAGATATATAAAACAATTCCTCACAAACAGAAGCAACCTTATTGATAAGAATGTGGTAATTGCAGTGACTTTAACACCCCACTCATAGCAATGGATAGATCATCTAGACACACGGTCAATAAAGAAACAAGGGCACTGAATGATACATTGGATCACATGGACTTGACAGATATATTTAGAACTCTGCATCCCAAAGCAACACAATATACTTTCTTCTCGAGTGCACATGGAACCATCTCCAAGATAGATGACATACTGGGTCACAAAACAGCCCTTCATAAGTATACAAGAATTGAGATCATACCATGCATACTTTCAGGCTACAATGCTATGAAGCTTGAAATCAACCACAGGAAAAAGTCTGGAAAACCTACAAAAACATGGAGGTTAAATAACACCCTACTAAAGAATGAATGAGTCAACCAGGCAATTAGAGAAGAAATTTAAAAATATATGGAAACAAACAACAATGAAAATACAACAATCCAAACGCTTTGGGATGCAGCGAAGGCAGTCCTGAGAGGAAAATACATTGCAATCCAGGCCTATCTCAAGAAACAAGAAAAATCCCCAATACAAAATCTAACAGCACACCTAAAGGAAATTGAAGCAGAACAGCAAAGACACCCCAAACCCAGAAGAAGAGGAGAAATAATAGAGATTAGAGCAGAAATAAACAATATAGAATCTAAAAAAACTGTAAAGCAGATCAATGAAACCAAGAGTTGGTTTTTTGAAAAAATAAACAAAATTGATAAACCTCTAGCCAGGCTTCTCAAAAAGAAAAGGGAGAGGACACAAATAGATAAAATCATGAGTGAAAATGGAATTATTACAACCAATCCCTCAGAAATACAAGCAATTATCAGGGAATACTATGAAAAATTACATGCCAACAAACTGGACAACCTGGAAGAAATGCACAAATTCCTAAACACCCACACACTTCCAAAACTCAATCAGGAAGAAATAGAAAGCTTGAACAGACCCATAATCACCGAAGAAATTAAATCAGTTATCAAAAATCTCCCAACAAATAAGAGTCCAGGACCAGATGGCTTCCCAGGGGAATTCTACCAGACATTTAAAGCAGAGATAATACCTATCCTTCTCAAGCTGTTCCAAAAAATAGAAAGGGAAGGAAAACTTCCAGACTCATTCTATGAAGCCAGTATTACTTTGATTCCTAAACCAGACAGAGACCCAGTAAAAAAAGAGAACTACAGGCCAATATCCCTGATGAATATGGATGCAAAAAATTCTCAATAAGATACTAGCAAATCAAATTCAACAGCATAAAAAAAGAATTATTCACCATGATCAAGTGGGATTCATTCCTGGGATGCAGGGCTGGTTCAACATTCGCAAATCAATCAATGTGACACATCACATTAATAAAAGTAAATAAAAGAACCATATGATCCTGTCAATCGATGCAGAAAAAGCATTTGACAAAATTCGGCATTGTTTCTTAATAAAAACCCTCAAGAAAGTCGGGATAGAAGGAACATACTTAAACATCAAAAAGTCATTTATGTAAAGCCCACAGCTAACATCATCCTCAATGGGGAAAAACTGAGAGCTTTTTCCCTAAGATCAGGAACAGAACAGGGATGCCCACTCTCACCGCTGTTGTTTAACATATGTTGGAAGTTCTAGCATCAGCAATCAGACAACAAAAGGAAATCAAAGGCATCAAAATTGGCAAAGATGAAGTCAAGCTTTCACTTTTTGCAGACGACATGATTTTATACATGGAAAACCCAATAGACTCCACCAAAAGTCTGCTAGAACTGATACATGGGTTCAGCAAAGTGGCAGGATACAAAATTAATATACAGAAATCAGTTGAATTCTTATACACTAATAATGAAGCAACAGAAAGACAAATAAAGAAACTGATCCCTTTCACAACTGCACCAAGAAGCATAAAATACCTAGGGACAAACCTAACCAAAAATGTAAAAGATCTGTATGCTGAAAACTATAGAAAGCTTATGAAGGAAATTGAAGAAGACATAAAGAAATGGAAAAACATTCTGTGCTCATGGACTGGAAGAATAAATATTGTCAAAATGTCAATATGACCCAAAGCTATCTACACATTCAATGCAATCCCAATCAAAATTGCACCAGCATTCTTCTCGAAGCTAGAACAAGCAATCCTAAAATTCATATGGAACCACAAAAGACCCCGAATAGCCAAAGTAATTTTGAAGAAGACCAAAGCAGGAGGCACCACAATCCCAGACTTTAGCCTCTACTACAAACCTATAATCATCAAGACAGCATGGTATTGGCACAAAAACAGACACATATACCAATGGAATAGAATAGAAACCCCAGGACTAGACCCACAAAAGTATGGCCAACTAATCTTTGACAAAGCAGGAAAGAATATCCAATGGAAAAAAGACAGTCTCTTTAACAAACGGTGCTGGGAGAACTGGATAGCAACATGCAGAATAATGAAACTAGACCACTTTCTCACACCATTCACAAAAATAAACTCAAAATGGATAATGGACCTGAATGTGATACAGGAAACCATCAAAACCCTAGAGGAGAAAGCAGGGAAAAACCTCTCTGACCTCAGTCACAGCAATTTCTTACTTGACACATCCCCAAAGGCAAGGGAATTAAAAGCAAAAATGAACTATTAGGACCTCGAAGATAAAAAGCTTCTGCACTGCGAAGGAAACAGTCAACAAAACTAAACGGCAACCAACGGATTGGGAAAAGATATTTGCAAATATTTTTGCAAATTGGACAAAGGGCTAGGATCCAAAATCTATAAAGAGCTCACCAAACTCCACACTCGAAAAACAAATAATCCAGTGAAGAAATCAGCAGAAAACATGAATAGACACTTCTCTAAAGAAGACATCCAGATGGCCAACAGGCACATGAAAAGATGCTCAATGTCACTCCTCATCAGGGAAATACAAATCAAAACCACACTCAGATATCACCTCACGCCAGTCAGAGTGGCCAAAATGAACAAATCAGGAGACTTTAGATGCTGGAGAGGATGTGGAGAAATGGGAACCCTCTTGCACTGTTGATGGGAATGCAAACTGGTGCAGCCACTCTGGAAAACAGTGTGGAGGTTCCTCAAAAAATGAAAAATAGATCTACCCTATGACCCAGCAGTAACACTGCTAGGAATTTACCCAAGGGATACGGGAGTACTGATGCATAGGGGCACTTGTACCCCAGTGTTTATAGCAGCACTCTCAACAATAGCTAAATTATGGAAAGAGCCTAAATGTGCATCAACTGATGAATGGATAAAGAAATTGTGGTTTATATACACAACGGAGTACTATGTGGCAATGAGAAAGAATGAAATATGGCCCTTTGAGGCAACATGGACAGCACTGGAGAGTGTTATGCTAAGTGAAATAAGCAATACAGAGAAAGACAGATACCATATGTTTTCACTCTTAGGTGGATCCTGAGAAACTTAACAGGAACCCATGAGGGAGGGGAAAGAAAAAAAAAAGAGAGAGGTTAGAGTGCGAGAGAGCCAAAACATAAGAGACTCTTAAAAAATGAGAACAAACTGAGGGTTGATGGGGGGAGGGAGGGAGGAGAGGGTGGGTGTTGGTATTGAAGAGGGCATCTTTTGGAACGAGCACTGGGTGTTGTATGGAAACTAATTTGACAATAAATTTCATATATCTAAAAAATGTTTTTGAATTAGTTTTTCTACATGGTGGAAGGTTAGGGTGCAACTTTATTCTCTGATATGTGAGTACCCCATTTTCCCAACACAATTGTTGAAAAGTTTGTTCTTTCCCCCTATTGAAAGTTCTCAGGACTATAGTTGAAAATTATTTGATTATATATGTGAGGGTTTATTTCCCTATTCTATTTCATTGGTCTATATGTTTGTCTTTATGCCAGTGCCATGCTGCTTTGATTACTGTAGCTTTGTAATAAGTTGTGAGGTCAAGAACTGTGAGATCTCTGAGCTTTTCCTATTTTTAAGATTTTTTTTTGCCTTTATAGGGCTCTGAAGACTCTATATGAATTTTAGGACAAATTTTTCTATATTTGGAAATACGTGTAAATTTTGGTAGGGATTACTTGAATCTGGAGATCATTTTGAGTAATATTTACATCTTAACAATATTACGTTTTCCAATTAATGAACACAGGATTTCTATATTTGTCTTTTTCACCAGTTTTCTTTAATTAAGCCAAATATTTAGGAAATTTTAAAAACTGCAATTCTTAACATATTTCCCTTCCTTCTGCAATGCTTCTCCAGTGCCTTCTACTGCTAAAGCTTAATACACTGGCTGGAAAAGGAAAAATATTTAAAAGGTCAATATAAATTTTCACAGCGCTGAAAATGAAAAGTGAACTCAGAGTTGAGAGGAAACACATTGATAACTAGCATACTCTATCCCTTTGACTATTCAATTTTCATACACACCCTTGAATATATGTTTGAACTCCTACATATCAACAAAACAATTACATATAGTCATCTAACAAGATACATATTTCTTTCTTACGAATGAAGAGGTTCTTATCCTTTCCCTAAAATGAGGAAATGTACAATTCCAAAAGTAACTGTATCCATTGCTGGCTCAGATTCATTACTTCTCAAATATAGTCACAGTCACACTGAATACTTAGTTTCCTAATGAATAAATTGTTGCTTTAACCTCCAAAGTTGTATATAAAATAAAATGGGGAAGGTAGAGAATAAAATTATTGTTGTACACAAATAAACATACATATTTCAAGCAAAGAAAAAATGTGCAAAGACACTACAGTCCTTTTTATTCTGTAATTGGTCATGAGGTCATAGTTGATATTCACTGCTTCATTCTTCAACCCTTTCCACATTTTTCTTGCTTTTTGTCAGAAGCTGAGTTGCTCTATGTTCTTTACCTGGTTAAGTAACCCAAATCTTCATTCCTGAAAGGTTTGAGTTCTCAATCGTTTTGCCTCTTTTTTCTTTTCTTTTTCAAACTTTTATTTAAATTCTAGTTAGTTAATAGTGCAATATTGGTTTCAGGAGTAGAACTCAGTGTTTCATCAATTACATACAACACCCAGTGCTCATGATAACCAGTGCCCTCCTTATTAATACCCATCACCTATCTAACCCATCCTCCACCTAATTCCCTCCATCAACCCTCAGTTCTCTATTGTTAAGAATCTCTCATGGTTTTTTCCCTCTCTTATCCTCCCTCCAGTATGTCAATCTATTTTGTTTCTTAAATTCCACATTTGAGTGAAATCTTGTGGTATTTACCTTTCTCTCACTGACTTATTTCACTTAGCACAACACACTCCAGCTATGTCAGTGCAAATGGCAAGATTTCATTCTTTTTTATGGCTCAGTAACATTCCATTGTGTGTGTGTGTGTGTGTGTGTGTGTGTGCCAATGTTCTTTAGTCATTCATCAATCAATCGATGAACATTGGACTCTCTCCATAGTTTGGCCAATATTGATAATGCTGCTATAAACATCGGGGTGCATGTATTCCTTCAAGTCTGTATTTTTGTATCCTTTGGGTAAATACCTAGTAGTGCAATTGCTGGATCTTAGGGTAGTTTTATGTTTAACTCTTTGAGAACTTTCTGTTCTCCAGAGTGGCTGCACCTGTTTGCATTCCCTCCAAAAGTTCAAAAGTGTTCCCCTTTCTCCACATCCTCATCAATATCTGTTGTTTCCTGAGTTGTCAATTTTAGCCATTCTGACAGGTGTGAGGTGGTATCTCATTGTGATTTTGATTTGTATTTCCCTGATGATGAGTGACGTTGAGCACGTTTTCATGTGTCTGTTAGCCATCTGGATGTCTTCTTTGGAAAAAAATGTCTATTCGTGTTTTCTGCCCTTTTCTTAACTGGATTATTTTTTTTTTTGCCTTTATTCTTTTCCTCCTCCTCCTCTTCTTCTTCTCCTCCTTCGTCTTCCTCTTTTTTTTCGTCTTCCTCTTGGTTGCTGCACTTCACTCTTGACCATGAAAGTACTAAGAAGCACTTTCAGAGAATTCCAGGTTGCATATGTAGTCCTTTTTGTATTGTATAGCAACAATCCAATTTCTTCTTGGTAATCTAGATCAATCACCCTACTCATTAAATTAATCCTCTCTCTCTCTCCCTCTCTCTTTTGCCTCTTGGCTCAGTGGCATAGTACCCCAAAATGGCCAGCTGAGTCTCACATTCCATTTCAGTAAAATCATTTTTATTCCATATTATGGCACATTTCCAGATAAACTAGATGATTTATAAATTATTGCATTTCACAAAAGTTCATGAGAGTGGAAATAAATAGAGAACTGATATATGACCTCTGCCCTTTTTCTTATATTTTCCTGGTTAAGGTTCACTCATTGGAGCTTCAACTCCTCACATTTGCTGGTTGCTTCTCACATTACCTACAGGCCACCATGTTACTGAACCCAAGTTTGGCTGCCTATCTTTTAAAAGGCCAACACTCGGGAGACAAGTTTTGATTGGAAAGGAATATGAGCCTTATTCAGGAGGCTGACAACCTGGAGAGAAGGCAGGCTTTTGTCCAAAAGCCAACTCTATGGTTCTACCTGACCCAAAGATTTTTAAGGGTTTAAACAGTTAAAGGAGTGCAGTGGTCTATGACATTTCGCAATTACATACAGACTTGATTATACCAGCTACCGAGTTATCCTTATGCTCAAATGTTGTGTAAGAAGGTCTAGTTCTTTAGTGCCCAGGATAGGGGTTGTACAAGAATGCCTGGTCCTTGGCACCTGGGGGTTGTGCAAGAATATCTTATTCTTTCTGTAAAGGAGTGCAAAGTCTACAGATGGGCAAAAGGGGGTCAGAAAATTCATTTGTGTGACCTTAAAAAAGAAAAACATTTTGCTAAAAGATTGCTGAGCTTATCAGAAAGCCAAGGTGGCTTCAAACAGACTTGCTGGCCTCTGTGACCTGGGAAAGTTCTGGCCCTTCATTCCCCAAGGCCAATGGTCTGTAAATCTCAAAGAAAGTAAATTAGTTGTGCTACAAATTAAGGGCCTTAGGTCAGCAAGCAAGGAGTGTGTTAACTTGAAGAAAGTTAATGCTTAAGACAAGCTGGAGTGCTGTTACAACCATGGGGTAAGTTCCCAAGAGAAATGCAGCAGTATCCACAGCATGAACGAGTGCTCATACAGTTCTGTGCCCCAGCATCTCACCCACAGCCTTGCAAGTCTCCTGGAAAACTGGTGCACATGTAGAAATGCCCAGTGTTTTCACAACACTTTTCACACAAAACATCAAGGAAGCCTATCTAGGAAGTGGGAGACAGAATATTGTTGGGTCATGCCAATGAGCAATATGGAAGACTTGGAACAATAGGCCAGTGCTAGGATAAGTAGTCAGTGCATCACAATGGTGTGGCCCCATGTGATACCCTGAAACCAGTAATAGATCCCAAAGAATCTTCCTCTGGGGAATATTAAAATCTCTCTTCTATGGCCTATAAGAATTCAGGTGGTACTAGAATATCTTTCTGAAATGCTTCCATTAGCTTCAAGCAGAAAACCATTGCTGAGAAAATACAGGAAGGCACATAAACTGTGAGAGACTGAATAAACAATCTAACATAAACAGAGAATATATAATACAACTCTAATCTACAATACTCCAGGAATCCAAACTACAATCTCTGTCTACAGCAACTGACTTGTAATGGTGAAAACCTGGCCAATGACTATCAACTTTCCTATATTTTTCCCCATCTTCTGACTTATGACCAACCAGAGAGCACTGAATATACTCTCCAACTCTGTCACATAAGATTCCCCTCTCATAGTTATTCTGCCTCCAGTTTCCCCATGCCAAAGACCTCCAATCAGAGTATGTCTGAACCTTTTCCTTTTTTTCCACTATAAAGCTTTCCCACTTCCCTGCTTGCCTTTGAGTCTCTGACAAATACAAGAGAGAGTGGCTGATTCTCTTGCTATAGCAAGCTCTGTTGACTCTGATATCGTTAATGGTCTTTGTTTATTTCTACAACTGGATTTGGCACAGCCTCTCATCAAACAAAGAAACAAAGAAACACATGTAACTTCTTACCATAACCTATAACCTGTAACCTGTAACTTCTTTTTGCTTCTTATAAAGTTTTACATAACTTTACCACTACTTTTTATCCACTATTTCCCTGTCCTTCACTAAATAGACTCCCAACACATTGGCCTCCTTTCTATTCTTTGAACTCATCAAGCCAGTACCACTTGAAGTACTTTGGTTTGTTGTACCCTTTGCCTGATATTCTCTCTCCCCCTCTCTCTCAACCTATTTTTTAGAGTAGTTTACCACTCATAACAAAATTAAGGAGAAGGTCCAGATATTTTCCATATACTCACTGTCCCCACACATGCATAGGCCCCCTCACATGCATAGGTGTTGATCTCACAGTTCGTGGGTTTGAGCCCCACATCAGGCTCTGTACTGACAGCTCAGAGCCTGGAGCCTGCTTCAGATTCTGTGTGTGTCTCCCTCTCTGCCCTTCTCCTACTTGTGCTCTGTCTCTCTCTCACTCTCAAAAATAAATGAACATTAAAAAATTTTTAAAAAGAATATGATTTTCAGTTGAAAGGACAAAAGTTTCTTAGATTATTAGTCTTTTCTTAATAGGAAATTGTAAACAAATATTTTTATTTACCTTTAATGCAATCTACCTAGAAAACAAAGATTCTGTGTTTAGTCTTTATCATATCTTTGATTAAGAATATTGAATCTTCTCTATTAAAAGAACTCAGTTTTTTAAACTGTGTTTAACTTTTTGCATATGTTCCATTTTATGGGAAGCATTAACAAATACGAAGTGATGCTAAACTTTCTTTAGTGTATATTTCAAATCTGATATATCCTGGAATAATGTTTACAGTCATAGTTTAAAAACATATGTCACAGAAATACCCAAATTATCTGCTCGACTGCGTTATAATGAACTTTCACCAGTTCTTTAACCATGGATATTTTAAAGTCTTCTGTCATTTGCAGACAACTATTTTTTCATTCTGATGCTTTAGCAAGGAAGAAAGAAGAAGAAGAAGAAGAAGAAGAAGAAGAAGAAGAAGAAGAAGAAGAAAGAAGAAAGAAAGAAAGAAAGAAAGAAAGAAAGAAAGAAAGAGGAAAGGTAATGAAAGGAAAGGAAAAAGGAAAGAAAAGAAAAAG
Organism: Acinonyx jubatus; assembly: GCF_027475565.1. Taxonomy (NCBI): domain Eukaryota; kingdom Metazoa; phylum Chordata; class Mammalia; order Carnivora; family Felidae; genus Acinonyx; species Acinonyx jubatus. The sequence continues at coordinate 20,180,856 of NC_069398.1, forward strand.
TGTTCTTGTAAAAGTGCCTCAACTTCAAAGAGATTCATGGAAAAGACTTGGATATGTTTCTGATTACAGAGATCAATTTGCCTTCTTGTGGGAGGGATAATAATGTGCTTCACCAAAGCTACCTGCATAGCCTCACAATATATCATGAGATGGTAACCTGAGACCTGTCCCTGTTTTCCTTCCTCACATCAGTAAAATAGGACCATTACATCAAGATATGATGCTAACATCCAAAGACTTGCCTCTGCTGCAGGACACTTTTCAGACTTTGCTGGAGTATCTGGGAGAAAGTAGATGAAAGGTGAACCCACAGACAATTCAAGGCCCAGGCAAACCATCAGTTTTGGAAGTCATTAAGTCAATTAAAATTCACACTGTCCCAACAAATCAGCCCTCAACAAGTATAAAAATCATACCGTGCATATTTTCAGACCACAATGCTATGAAACTCGAAATCAACCACAAGAAAAAATTCGGAAAGGTAACAAATACCTGGACACTAAAGAACATCCTACTAAAGAATGAATGGGCTAACCAAGAAGTTAAAGTGGAAACTAAAAAGTATATGGAAGCCAATGAAAATGATAACACCATCACCCAAAACCTCTGGGTCACAACAAAGGCAGTCATAAAAGGAAAGTATATGGCAATCCAGGCCTTCCTCAAGAAGGAAGAAACGTGACAGATACACAACTTAACGTTACACCTTAAAGACCTGGGAAAAGAACAGCAAATAAAACCCAAAAACAGCAGAAGACAGGAAATTATAAAGATTAGAGCAGAAATTAATTCTATTGAAACAAACAACAACAACAAAAAACCACCAGTAGAACAGATCAATGAAACCAGAAGCTGCTTCTTTGAAAGAATTAACAAAATTGATCAACCACTAGCCAGTTTGATCAAAAACAAAAAGGAAAGGACCCAAATAAATAAAATCAAGAATGAAAGAAGACAGACCACAACCAACACACCAGAAATAAAAACAATAATAAGAGAATATTATGAGCAATTATATGCCAATAAAATGGGCAATCTGGAAGAAATGGGCAAATTCCTAGAAACATATACACTGCCAAAACTGAAACAGCAAGAAATAGAAAATTTGAACAGACCCATAACCAGTAAAGAAATCAAATAAGTAATTAAAATTCTTCCAAAAAACAAGAGTCCAGGGCCAGATGGCTTTCCAGGGGAATTCTACAAAACATTTAAGGAAGAGTTAACACCTGTTGTCTTAAAGTTGTTCCAAAAAATAGAAATGGAAGGAAAACTTCCAAACTCTATGAAGCCAGCATTACCTTGATTCCAAACCCAGACAGAGACTCCACTAAAAGGAGAACTATAGACCAATTTCCCTGATGGACACAGATGCAAAAATCCCCAACAAGATATGAGCCAACTGGATCCGACAATACATTTAAAAAATTGTTCACCATGACTAAGTGGGATTTATACCTGGGATGCAGGGCTGGTTCAATATCCACAAAACAATTGACATGATTCATCACATCAATAAAAGAAAGGACAAGAACCATATAATCCTCTCAATAGATGCAGAGAAAGCATTTGACAAAATACAGCATCCTTTCTTGATAAAAACCCTCAAGAAAGTAGGAATACAAGTATCATACATCGAGATCATAAAAGCCATACATGAACAAACCAATGCTAAAACCATTCTCAATGGGGGAAAACTGAAAGCTTTCCCCCTAAGGTCAGGAACAAGATAGGGATGTCCACTCCCACCATTGCTATTCAACATAGTATTGGAAGTCTTAGCCTCTGCAATCAGAAAACACAAACAAATAAAAGGCATCCAGATCGGCCAAGAGGTGGTCAAACTTTCACTCTTCGCAGATGACAGGATACTCTATATGGAAAACCCAAAAGATTCCACCAAAAAAGTGCTAGAACTGATTCATGAACTCAGCAAAGTTGCAGGATACAAAATCAATGCACAGAAATCAGTTGCATTCCTGTAAACCAACAATGAAGGAACAGAAAGAGAAATCAAGGAATCGATCCCATTTACAATTGCACCAAAAACCGTAAAATACTAGGGAATAAATCCAACCAAAAAGGTGAAAAATCTATACACTGAAAACTATAGAAACCTTATGAAAGAAATTGAAGAAGACACAAAAAATGGAAAAAGATTCCATGCTCCTGGATAGGAAGAACAAATATTGTTAAAATGTCAATACTACCCAAAGCAATCTACATATTCAGTGCAACCCCTATCAAAATAACACCAGCATTCTTCACAGAGCTAGAACAAACAATCCTAAAACTTGTATGGAACCAGAAAAGACCCTGGATAGCCAAAGCAATCTTGAAAATGAAAACCAAAACAGGAGCCACCACAATCCTGGACTTCAAGCTGTATTACAAAGCTGTAATCATCAAGACAGTATGATACTGGCACAAGAACAGGCACTCAGACCAATGGAACAGAATAGAGAACCCAGAAATGGACCCACAAACATATGGCCATCTAATCTTTGACAAATGCAGAAAAGAATATTCAGTGGAATAAAGACAATCTCTTCAGCAAGTAGTGCTGGGAAAACTGGACAGCGACATGCAGAAAAATGAACCTGGACCTCTTTTTTACACTACACACAAAAATAAACTCAAAATGGATGAAAGACCTCAATGTAAAACAGGAAGCCATCAAAATCCTCGAGGAGAAAGCAGCAAAAAACTCTTTGATCTTGGCCACAGCAACTTCTTACTCAAGACATCTCCAGAGGCAAAGGAAACAAAAGTAAAAATGAACCATTGGGACCTCATTAAAATAAAAAGCTTCTGCACAGCGAAGGAAACAATCAGCAAAACTGAAAGGCAACCGAAAGAATGGGAGAAGATATTTGCAAATGACATATCAGATAAACGGTTAGTATCCAAAATCTATAAAGAACTTATCAAACTCAACACCCAAAACACAAATAATTCAGCAAAGAAATGGGGAAAAGACATGAATAGACACTTCTCCAAAGAAGACATCCAGATGCCCAACCAACACATGAAAAAATGCTCCACATCACTCATCATCAGGAAAACACAAATCAAAACCACAATGAGACACCACCTCACACCTGTCAGAATGGCTAACATTAACAACTCAGGCAACAACAGATGTTGGGGAGGATGTGGAGAAAGAGGATCTCTTTTGCATTGTTGGTGGGAATTCAAGCTGGTGCATCCACTCTGGAAAACAGTATGGCGGTTCCTCAGATAGTTAAAAATAGGACTACCCTACCACCTAGCAATTGCACTACTAGGTATTTATCCAAGGGATACGAGGATGCTGTTTTGAAGGGGCACATGCACCCCAATGTTTATAGCAATATTTACTGAAAGAGCCCAAATATCCATCGATGGATGAATGGATAAAGAAGATGTGGTACATATATACAATGGAGCATTACACAGCAATCAAAAAGAATGAAATCTTGCCATTTGCAACTACGTGGATGGAACTAGAGGGTATTAGGCTAAGCGAAATTAGTCAGAGAAAGTCAAATATCATATGACTTAACTCATATGAGGACTTTAAGACACAGAACAGATGAACATAAGGGAAGGGAAGCAAAAATAATATGAAAACAGGGAGGGGGACAAAACATAAGAGACTCTTAAATATGGAGAACAAACCGAGGGTTACTGAAGGGGGTATGGGAGGGGGGGATGGGCTAAATGGGTAAGGGGCATCAAGTAATTTACTCCTGAAATCATTGTTGCACTATAGGCTAACTAACTAGGATATAAGTTTTTTAAAAAATGAGTTAAAAAATTAAAGAAGAAAAAAAATGATTCACATTATCCAAAAATTGTGATTGATAAGATGCAAGTTCACCCAATCCCTAAGAATGTGAATGAGTTGCAAGCCTTTGGTGGGGATTTGGGAGTTTTAAGGAATTTTATTCCCTACTTGGCACAGTGTCTCAATCTCTTATACTGCCTGTTAAAGAAAGGACACGTGTAGGAATGGGGGTCAGAGTAGTGAGCCATCTTTGAGAAAACAAAAATGCTAATGAAGCAAATAGAAAATATAGGCATCTCCCATGCAGGGTTATCTTTTGAGTTAAATGAGCTTGTAACTTGAGAAGGTATGCATCAGATACTGTGGCAAAAACAAAAAAGGGAATAATGTCCCTAGGATTTTTGTCCTAGCTCTGGAAGGGAGCAAAAACACAATATACCCCATAAAGCAACAGCTCCTAGCAGTGTACACAGTGCTTCTCCAGTTAGAACCTCTCAAGAAGGAGTAATTTATAGCAAGTCAATGGGCTGAACCCAAAGTGGTTTGACTGGTCATGAACCCTGGTCATTAACCCTTTGCACTGACAGTTGGGCTGTTATAAAGAGATTAGAATGGCAATGGGAAACTGAGGGATGTAAAATCATGAATTAACCCTTGTGTGGTCAGGATATATAGAAAGACATTTTGGTTCATCCACAAGAGCTGAGACAGTTCTCACTGCTTTTCATATCTCAGCTCATAAGGCACTGACACCCCTGCAACGAGGAAGCTGATGCCCTTAGCTTGGATGTAAGCCCTAATAACTGAATCTTAAGTAGATCAGAAGATTGGGTGTACAGAAGGAAAGATCATTGCAGTGCCTTGGTGGGATGGCATACTGCCAAGGGTGCCAGATTGGTCTTGAATTACTGTGACTTGGTTAATGTAGTAATATCATGTCCTGTATGTTCTAAACAATGCCCAAGACTTTGCCAAAGGAGTCTGGGGCCATCCACCAAAGTTCCCAATCAGTAAGGGATTGGCAAATTGATTATACTTGCCTCCTCCCTCTGAGTGAGGGTCCTAAATATACCCTGGTTTGTATGAACACTGAGTCTGAATTAACCCAAGTTTTCCCTTGTTACCATGTAAACTAGGCTGCCATCATTAGGAGGCTTAAAAAGCTGAGCACCATGTCTGGATACCTTTATCAACTAGACAGTGATCAAGGGTCATATTTCAAAGGTCATTATATGAAAGATTGGGCAAAAGAACATTACATTTGTTGGAAGTTCCATCATTCCTATAATCTGCAAGCAGAGGGTTGGTAGAAAAAAATGGAATATTAAAGCAGCAGATTGAATTATTAACAACTGAAACCATCTTGGCTAAATGCACTAAAGTACTGTGTCAGGCTTTAATACATTTGAATTATCAACTAATATGGTCTATTGCCATAGGCATCCAATACCATAAAGGTATGGAAGCCTTGGGAACAACCATTGCCCTGGCTCTTACTGTGGATGATATGTTACTGAGAATACCTAGCTCCATCACAGCTGTAAAAGAAATTATCTACTGGAATTTGCTATGGGACATTCCACCAGGATGGGTAAGTTATGAAGCATCCCTGGTGAGGGGGAATTACTCATTCTACCCTGGATCGCATTGTCCTGCTGCAAGCTGGACCTGGTGAAATGCACTATACATGGAATGGAACATGTACCATTGAAAGAGGGAAGAAAAAAAGAGTTTTAGTCTGGCATATCCTACTGACAGTCCATCTCTTTATGCCTGACAACTCTTTATGTCCTCCACTGGACAGCGTGTATGGTATGTACAAACACGTTAAGTTCCTAAAACTGCCAACTTTGCTCTCCTAAATGCTATGTGGGTATGTTATATTTACCACTGGTAATAGTTATTTGGCCACTGTCTTTTTCCCCTCCATTGGCCTGGAGTATATTATAGCACACGTAAATGCCTTACTAACTTTGTCCAGCAAACTTTAAATAATAGTCAACAAAGCCTGTTCTTACTGAACACTGAAATGTCTTTAATAAAAGTGGTCCTCCAAAATAAGATGGTCTTGGACATTATTACTGCTTTGCAAGAAGGCATCTGTGCCATTATCCAAAAAGAATGCTGTTGTTTCATACCTGGTGACTCTACTAATGTATAATCTTATTAATTTACACAAGAACACAAGTGAACAACCTGAGTGATGTGACTCCCAGTCTAGAAGACTTAATAAATCAATGGTTCATATCATGGGCATTTAGGTGGATAAATTCTCACTGATATGGGAAATCATTGTCTTAATCTGTGTTTTCTCTTACATGAGCCTGTGCTGTTGCTGTGTCATCTGCCTCTGATGCACCCAGCTGCCAAAAGAGCCACCTCCATGCTAATGAAACACCTTGCTGACTTCTCAGGGCATATAAGATTGTAATAGTTTGTCATGAAGGATGTATTATTGGGGAGGTCATGGAGAAGATGTGACTGCCAGCTCACATGTGAGATGGAGCCCAGCAACTGAAGACTCTTTACCCTCAGTCCCTCTCCTTGGAATATGCATTTCACTTGCCTTCTCTGCTCCCAGAGGCTGTCCCAGAGACATACATAACCTTGAGATAATGTGGTATTAAGACCATCTGGAAGGTAAATGTGACTGAACCCAGTCAGGCCCTTTATATAAACTTTTAAGTTTTGGTGAGTAGGTGCTGAGATCTCTTCATTTTGCAGTCACCCTAAACTAGCCTCATATGTAAGTTCCTTTGGTTATTAAGCCTGTCAATTACCAATCTGGAGTAGGCTGGGCAAGTCTCTCCCTGCCCACCACCATGTATGGGGGCCAGTTTCCAATTACACCTGGGAAGTTCCAGAGGAGCTTGTAAACCAACAATGCTAAAATTACAAATTCTCATCCCTATTAATCTTGTCACCCGGCTTTGTTTTAGATCATATCCTTATAAATCCTTGGCATTATACTAAGTGTTTGTTTTTAAGTGGTTTACTGTCTGTCTGTATTATTCAAGTAGGCTGGAACCTTGTCATGTTTTTTTTAAATTTAATGGAAATATATAAGTCCTCATTGCCCAAAATAGTGCCTGGCTGACATATAATTGGCATTTGCTGAGTATTTTCTAAATGAAAGAGAACTGTTAACACCTGCATTTCTGAGCAGAAGTCAGTGTCTAGAATGGATCCCTTGGGCAGTGCTGTAAGATGCAAATGCCTTTTCTCTGGAAAGCCTAATCTTGAATGACATTGTGAGGGAACAGGAAAGTCTATTTCAGGCCTAGTGGCTTCTCAGACAGGCTTCTGCACAGGCACAGCATTATCTGGTTCTGGTGCCTCAGGTTAGAATTACACAGGTGGGTCTGGTTTGAAAGTCCTTGCCTGGATCCATGGATAGGTCTGTCAGGAAAAGGAGGCAGCCATATAGTCCTGAGAAAGCCTGGAGAGGGTGAAATGGTGAGGGCTGCAGGATTGTGAAAGGTAACAAGGACATCCACGGATGTAAATGTAGTACAGAAGGATCCTTAGTACTATACACAAATTATTATTCTTTCCTAATATAAGTCAATTTCATGGCAAAGAATGGAAGAAACTTCTCCCCTTAAGAAAATATCAGAGAATTACAATTATGTTACATTTTTTAAAAAGATACTCTGTTTTTCACATTTGTGTTGTGTGACAATACACAGCTTTGCTTCTACTCAGGAATAGATTAAGGGAGCACACACTCTTCATGGTATTTTACCACTACAAATTCCAGAAGCTGGAGAGGCATCTATCCTAGAAGCTTCCAGAGAAACAGAGCATGGGGACTAACTAGCCTCCTAACCTTTCCATATGCTCAGAGTCAATATTAACATGCCTCCCTTACCTGTTTTCTCAGGAACCACTAAAGCTCAGGTCTTGTGGGTGCTGGATCATTAGTTCCTGATCCTCAATCCTCTCCTTGCTCTGTACATCCCTCATCTAATTCTTTATCCTTTTTTCCTTCCCTCTCAAACCCTTCAAGGTCATGTTCCTGCAGTGTGAGGCTGAGGTCCAGTGAAAACGAGGGTCAAAACTACTATTAGCTATCAGCTCATACCTGTTAAAATGGCTATTACCAAAAACAACAACAACAACAACAACAACAACAAACAAGAAATAACAAGTGCTGGCAAGGATGTAGAGAAAAGAGAACCCTTGTGCACTGTTGGTGGAAATGTAATTTGGTGTACCAACGTAAAAAAAGAGTATAGAGTTTCTTCACAAAAGTTAAAAATAAAATCATATGAGAGAGACTTGGGGAAGATGGTGGTGGATTAAAGAGACCCTAGGTTTGCCTCCATCCATGGACACAAATAGGTAACTATCAAATCATTCTCAATATCGCAGAAATCAACCTGAAGACAGACAAACTCCACAATTAAAGGGAGAGAAGAAGCCACATCAAAGAATATAGGAATTGTGGAGACCTGGTTCAAGGGAGAAATGGATCTTGGGGCTGCAGAAGGGAGGGAGACATGGTCACAGAGTAAAGTGAGAGAGAGGGGCAGGGGGGAACACACAGGGGAAGGCACAAGGAGAGCATGTCCCCAAAGCCATTGACTTAGAAACCAAGAGGAGCTGAATTTCATGAGTTCTTATAACCAGTGGAGCTTAAAGCCTGGAGTTTTAAAGGTGAGAGGGCTTAGCTGGAATACAGCCTGAAGATAGACCTTCTCTGGAGAGAATGCAGGCAAATAACTCAGGAGCAAACAGTGTGGAAACAGCAATCAGAAAAACACTTGGGCACAGAATGGGGAGACTATTCGCTCTTCTTGGAGCATGTATCTAAGAGGTAGTGTCCATGGAGACACCTCTCGAGGAAAAAAAAAAAAAGCTGGCTGGCTCCATTTCCCTCCCCAACCCCTCAGCATAAACACAGAGCCACCTGTTGAAAGCAGCACAGCATGGACACTGCCAAATTTGCCTACAGCAAACTCCACCCCCACCCTCCACTCTGGTGTGACTGCCTTTCTCAGTCAATCATGCCTCAGTCCCAGCACACTGGGCCTCCCCGCCAGAATACCAGCACAAACCTCTGCCCACACCATGTCTCTTGGCCATAGTGCTCTGCTTGGCCTCAGTTCTAGTGGAAGTGGTATCAGGTCTCATTTAAAGAGCACCATTTAGTTTAACTCTTAGTTTAACACTTAGTTAAAACTCACCACATATGGCCAGGGACCAAACACAGCCCTCTGCAGGGAAAGAGAACTTCTGCAGATGACCGGCCTAAAGGATTGAATATCCAAAGCACAAGAGCAGAGCACACCCAAAACACACAAGAGACACTCCCTGAAATGCCAGGCCCAGGGTACTACATAACCTCCTCTTCATAAGGTCATTACTTTCAGAAGCAGGAAACATAGCTGGCTTTCCTACCACAGAGAAGAAAGCAGAGACTTGTACAAAATACCAACATGGAGGAATTTATAAAAGGATAAGACCATGGTCAGAGATCTAAGTGAAACAGATATAAGTAACATGCCTGATGGAGAATTAAACAATCATAAGGATACTCACTGGGATTGAGAAAAGAATAGAAAACATCAGGGAGGTCTTATCACAGAGATAAAAGGATTAAAAAAGAATGAATCCGAGATGAAGAGTGCAGGCTTGATGCAATGAACAACAAGCTAAAAGAAGCAGGGGAACAAATTAGTGACACAGAAGACACAAGAATGGAAATTAATGAAGTTGAACACAAGAGAGAAAGATTTATGCAACACAAGAATAGATTTAGGGAACTCAGTGACTCCATCGAATGTAATAACATTCATGTTATAGGAATGCCAGAAGAAGAGAGAGAAAGGGGGCAGAAAATTTATTTGAAGAAATAATAGCTGAAAACTTCCCTAATCTGAAGAAGGAAATAGATATCCAGATCCAAAAGACACAGAGAACCCCCATCAAAATCAACAAAAGCAGGCCAACAACAAGACAAATAGTAATTAAATTTGCAAAACATAATGATCTTAAGAAAACATCTTTAAAGTAGCAAAAGAAGTCCTTAACTTACAAAGAAAAACTGATAAGGCTAGCTGGAGACTTCTCAACAGAAACTTGGCAAGTCAAAAGGGAATGACATGATATGTTCAAAGTGCTGAATGGGAAAAATTTATAGCCAAGAATACTCTATCCAACAAGGGTATCATTCAGAATAGAGGGAGACATAAAGAGTTTCCCATGCAGACAAAAATTAAAGGCGTTTGTGACCACTAAAACAGCCCTGCAAGAACCAAATGGCCATAGATGGATGAAGAAGATGTGATATGTACACACACACACACACACACACACACACACACACACACACACTGGAATATTACTCAGCCATCAAAAAGAATGAAACCTTGCCTTTTTCAATGACATGGATGGAGCTAGAGTGCATTATGCTAAGTGAAATAAGTCAGTCTGAGAAAGACAAATGCCATATGAATTCACTCATTTGTGGTTTTTAAGAAACAAAACAAATGGGAGGCTGGGGTAGCTCAGTCAGTTAAGTGTCTGACTCTTGATTTCAGCTCAGGTCATGAGCTCACAGTTTGTGAGTTTGAGCCCCCAGTCAGGGTCTGTACTCTGACTCTCTCTGTCTCTGCCCTACCCTCACTCACTCTCTATCTCTCTCTCAAAATAAATAAAAATAAACTTTAAAATATTTTAATGTTTTGTTTTATTTTTGAGAGAGAGAGAAAGAGTATGAGTGGGGGAGGGGCAGAGAGTGAGGGAGACACAGAACATGAAGCAGGCTCCAGGTTCCATGCTATCAGCACAGAGCCCATTGTGGGGCTTGAACCCACTAACTGTGAGATCATGACCTAAGCCAAAGTTGCGCTTAACTGACTAAGGCACCCAGGCGCCCCAATAAAAATAAACTTCGTGGGGAAAAAAAAACGGATGAACATAGGGGAAGGGGAAAAAAGAGGGATGCAAACCACAAGAGACTCAACTATAGAGAACAAACCGAGGGTTGATAGAGGGGAGGTGGGTGCGGGATTTGTCAAATAGGTAATGGGTATTAAAAAGGACACCTGTGATGAGCACTGGGTGTTATATGTAAATGATGAATCACTAAATTCTACTCCTAAAACCAATATTACACTATATGTTAACTAACTGGAATTTAAATAAAAACTTGATACCAAAAGATAAGACAGCCCTGCAAGAAATATTAAAGGAGACTCTGAGTGGAAAAGGGAGATGAAAAGAGACAAATACAAGAGAGGGTAAGAGAAAATCTCCAGTAACAATGACAAGACAAGCAATAAAATGGCACTAAATATCTATCTATCAATAATTAACTTGACTGTAAATGGACTAAACACTCCAATCAAAAGATAAATGTCAGGGGTGCCTGGGTGGCTCTGTCGGTTGAGCGTCTGACTTTGGCTCAGGTCATGATCTCACAGTTTGTGAGTTCAAGCCCCACGTCGGGCTCTGTGCTGACAGCTCAGAGCCTGGAGCCTGCTTCAGGTTCTGTGTCTCCCTCTCTCTCTGCCCCATCCCCACTCATGCTCTGTCTCTCTCTGTCTTAAAAATAAATAAAATATTTTTTTTTAAAAGATAAATGTCAGAATGGATAAAAACAAAAACAACAAGACTCACCTACATGCTGCCTAAAATAGAATCATTTTAGACTGAAATACACCTGGAGATTGAATGTGATGAGATGGAGAAATATTTATCACACAAATAGATGTCAAAAGGGAGCCAGAGTAGTGATACTTATAGTGGACAAACTGGATTTTAAACAAAGTCTGTATCAAGAGACAAAAAGTTGGCACTATAGCATAATAAAGGGGACAATCCAACAAAAGATCTAACAATTGTAGATATTTATGAACCCAACACGGAAGTACATAAATATTAACAGATATATTCAGAACATTTCAACCTAAAACAGCAGAATACACAATGTTCAAGTGAACATTGGGCATTCTCCAGAATAGAACACATATTAGGTCATTAAACATGTCTCAACAAATATAAAAATATTGATATCATACCATGCATATTTTCTGACCACAACACTGTGAAACTAGAAGTCAACCACAAGAAAAAGAATGGAAAGACCACAAACATAGAGGTGAAACAACATGCTACTAAACAAAGAATGATTCCATGAAGAAATCTAAGAAGAAATTTTAAAAATACATGGAAACAAATGAAAATGAAAACACGATGATGCAAAATGTTGGAATGTAGCAAAAGCAGTCCTATGAGGGGAGTAGATAGCAATACAGGTCTACCTCAAGAAGCAAGAAAAATCTCAAATACACAACCTAACCATGTACCTAAAGGAGCTTGAAAAAGAACAATAAATAAAACCTAAAGCCAGAAGGAGGAAGGAAGTAATAAAGATTGGAGCAGAAATAAATGATATAAAAACTAAAGCCATGATAGAACAGATCAATGAAACCAGAAGTTGGTTCTTTGAAAAAAATAATAAAATTGATAAACATCTACTCAGACTTATCAAAGAGAAGAGAAAGACCCAGACAAAAAAAATCACAAATGAACAGAAGATAAGTACCAACAAACACCACAGAAATACGAATAATTATCAGAGATTATGAAAAACTATATGTCAACAAATCAGACAACCGGGAAGAAATAAATACATTCCTAGAAACATGTAAACTACCAAAACTGAAACAGGAAGAAATAGAAAATTTGAATAGAAAAATAACCAGCAAACGAATTGAACCAGTAATCAAAAAGCTCTCCAAAAACGAAAGGCCAGGGCCAGAGGGCTTCAAGATGAATTCTACGAAATAATTAAGAAGATTTAATACCTATTCTCAAATTATTCCAAAAAAACAGAAAAATAAAGAAAACTTCCAAATTCATTCTCTGAGACTAGCATTAGCCTGATACCAAAACCAGATAAAGAATCCACTAAAAAAGGAAACTACAGGCCAATATTCCTGAAAAACATGGAAACAAAAATTCTCAATACAATGCTAACAAATCAAATCCACCAATAGATTTTTAAAAAACATTTACGAGAGGTGCCTGGGTGGTTCAGTTGGTTAAGTGTCCTACTTCGGCTCAGGTCATGATCTCACCATTCATGAGTTCAAGCCCCACGTTGGGATCTGAGCTGATGGCTCAGAGCCTGGAGCCTGCTTCAGATTCTGTGTCTCCCTCTCTATCTGCCCCTCCCCTGCTTGCTCTCTGTCTCTCTCTCTCTCTCTCAAAAATAATAAACATTAATTTTTTTAATGATAATAAAAATAAAAGTCATTCACCATGATCAAGTGGGATTTATTCTTGGGCTGGAAGGGTGGTTCAATATTTGCAAATCAATCAATGAATGTGATACACCACATGAATAAAAGAAAGGATAAGAGCCATATAATCCTTTCAATAGATGCAAAAAAAAAAAAACATTTGACAAAGTACAACATCAAGTGATGATAAAACCCTCAACAAAGTAGAGGTAGAGGAGACATTCCTAAACACAGTAAAGGCTGTATACAAAAAAATCCACAGCTAGTATCCTCCTCAATGGGGAAAAAATGAGAGATTTTGCCCTACAGTCAGGAACAAGATGGGGATATCCACTCTCACCACTGTTATTTAGCATAGTACTGGAAGTCCTTGCCACGGCACTCAAACAACAAAAAGAAATAAAAGGCATGCAAATTGGCAAGAAAGAAGTTGGAACTTTCACTACTTGCAAATGACTTGATATTCTACATAGAAAACCCAAAAGACCCCACCAAAAAATTACTAGAACTCATACACAAATTCAGTAAAGTTTCAGGATACAAAATCATGTACAGAAATCTGTTGCATTTCTAGACACCAATAATGAAGCAGCAGAAAGAGAAAGCAAGGAATCGATTTACCATGTACAATTGCACCCCAAAGAATAAGATACCTAGAAATAAACCTAAGCAAAGAGGTGAAAGACCTATACTCTGAAAGCCATAAAGCACTGATGACAGAAATTGAAGATGACACCAAGAAATGGAAAGACATTCCATGTTCAAAGATAAGAAGAATAAATATTGAGAGGAGCCAAGATGGTGGAACAGCATGGAAGTTTTTTGTGTGTCTCGTGTACTGAAATACAGCCAGACCAACACTAAACCATCCTACACACCTAGAAAACTGATTGGAGGATTAACACAACAATCTGCACAACCTGAACCACAGAATTCAGCAGGTACACGGCATGGAGAGGTGAACTTGGGGAGCGAAAAGCTGCTGAGGGAAGAGAACCGCTTTTGTGGGCGGAGAGAAGACAGAGACTGGGGAGGAGGGGAGAATACGGGAAAAACACTCCTCCCCAAAAGCAGCTGGAGAGAAAGTGAAAAATTGGAAACAGCTGCAGGGACTAAACTAAAAAGGGAGAAAGGAGAAAGGAGAGGGTTTAAATTCCATTAAGACTGTAAAAAAGGGGAGCACAAAGTCTGCAACTCCGCAGCTTGATACCTGGCAGTGCTCTGGTGGGAAGGGTGAATCCCCAGGAGCAGAGTGAGGTCCAGGAGGTTCTCGGGTCACACGGGGAAAAGCGGTTCCACTGGGTAGAGACTGTTGAGGCTACCTGGTCCCAGCAGACCCCAGAGAATGGCCACATTCACTGGTGCTGGAACAAGGTCTTTAAGGGTGGAGCCTGGTGCCAGATGTGTGGTGATTTTCCACAATCCCTGAAATGCTGCTGCTACACTGTCTCATGAATTTTTTCTGGGGTGGGCTGGTACTTGGCTGCAGTCTCTGGTCACCAGCAGCAGGGTCCAGCGAGCATTCCTGGGTGCAGCCGACATTTGGCCATTGCTCGGTGAGACCCTTCCACAGAGGGGCGGAACAGGTCAAAACCACAGTCCTTCAGAAGTAAGGGGCTGGGTAAAACAGCCGCATCTGAGACAACTCTGGAGAGAGGTACTGCCTGGGGCTTGGTCACGAGAGTGAAAAGGCAAGGAGTAGATGAAAGCTGAAGACAGAGGATGGGTGGGCAATTGCTGATCAGTGAGAACACACTGGGTCGCTGGGTGGCGCCATTTTCACCACTCCCACGTATGTGCATAGGCACCTACGAGCCCAACAACAATCCACCCCAGGAGGCTAGCAGCGCCATCTAGTGGAGAGTGGAGCTGTTACACTGAGTCCCACCTAACTGGGCCAACTTTGCTCTTCAAGAACACAAGTCTCACTGTCGGCTTAGTTTATGGACTATAAAGCGCTTCATATTCTGACTTCTAGGGGAAAACAAAGTAATTTCAGTCCAACTTCAATCTGATAGCAGGTTCATCTATTCAATTTTCTTTCTTTTTTCCTTTTCTCTTTTACAATTATCTTTTTCTTGAATACAGAAAGAGAAAAAATTCATTTTTATTTTCAATTTTTATTAAAAATATTTTTCTTTAATTTTTTTACTATGTGTTTTACTTTTGTGTAAATATTTTCAAATTCTATTTTACTTCCATCATTTTATTTTGGTCTACTTCAGTGTATTCACCTTTTCAAATTTTCAAGCAATTTCCTTTTTCTTTCTTTCTTTTTTTCCTCTTTCTCATTTCTTTTCTTTTTCTTGAATGCAGAAGAGAAAAACTTCATTTTTACTTTCAGTTTCTATTACAAATATTTTTATTTAATTTTTTTACTATATTTTTGCTTTCATGTAAATTTTTCAAATTCTATTTTACTTCCATCATTTTATTTTAGTCTACTACAATGTATTCACTTTTTCAAATTTTCAAACGATTTCCTTTTTTTCTTTATTTTTTAAATCTTTTTTCTCTTTTTCATTTCTTTTATTTTTTCTCAAATACATAAAAAGAAAAAATTCATATTTATTTTTAACTTTTATTAAAAATATTTTTGTTTAATATTTTCTACTATAATCTTTACTTTTGTGTACATTTTTTCAAGTACTATTTTACCCTAATCATCTCATTTTAGTCTACTTCAGTGTATTCATTTTTTCAAATTCTCAAATGATTTCTTCCCCCCCCCCCCGCTTTTTTTCTCTAATCTGTCAAACCACTTTCAACATCCAGACCCAAACACACTTAGGATCTAGCAACATCTATTTGGTGTGTGTGTGTGTGTGTGTGTGTGTGTGTGTGTGTGTTTAATTTTTAATTATAATATTTTTTATTTTAATTTTTTTAATTTCAACTTTTCTACCTCATTAATTCCTTTTATCCCTTCAAAATGACAAAAACGAAGGAATTCACCCCAAAGGAAAAAGCATGAGGAAACAACAGCCAGGGACTTAACCAACACAGATACAAGCAAGATGTCTGAACCAGAATTTAGAATCACAATAATAAGAATATTAGCTGGAGTCAAAAATAAATCAGAATCCCTTTCTGCAGTGAAAAAAGAAGTAAAAAATAGCCAGAATGAAATTAAAAATTCTATACTGAGCTGCAATCACGGATGGATGCAGCGGCAGCAAGATAGATGAGGCAAAACAGAGAATCAGTGATACAGAGGACAAACTTGTCGAGAATAATGAAGCAGAAAAAAAGAGGGAGATTAAAGCAAAAGAGCATGATTTAAGAATTAGAGAAATCAGTGACTCCTTAAAAAGGAACAACATCAGAATCATAGGGGTCCCAGAAGAGGAAGAGAGAGAAATAGGGGTAGAAGGGTTATGTAAGCAAATCATAGCAGAAAACTTTCCTAACCTGGGGAAAGCCACAGACATCAAAATCCAGGAAGCACAGAGGACACCCATTAGATTCAACAAAAACTGACCATCGACAAGGCATATCATAGTCAAATTCACAAAATACTCAGGCAAGAAGAGAATCATGAAAGCAGCAAGGGAAAAAAGTCCCTAACATACAAGGGAAGACAGATCAGGTTTGCAGCAGACCTATCCACAAAAACTTGGCAGGCCAGAAAGGAGTGGCAGGATATATTCAATGTGCTGAATCAGAAAAATGTGCAGCCAAGAATTCTTTATCCAGCAAGACTGTCATTCAAAATAGAAGGAGAGATAAAAATTTCCCAGACAAACAAAAATTAAAGGAGTTTGTGACCACTTCACCAACCCTGCAAGAAATTTTAAGGGGGACTTTCTGAGGGGAGAAAAGATGAATATATATACATACATACATACATACCAAAAGCAACAAAGATTAGAAATGACCAGAGAACACTACCAGAAACTCCAACTCTACAAGCAACATAATAGCAATAAATTCATATGTTTCAGTACTCACTCTAAACGTCAATGGACTCAATGCTCCAGTCAAAAGACATAGGGTAACAGAATGGATAAGAAAACAAGATCCATCGATATACTGTTTACAAGAGACCCACTTTAGACCTACAGACACCTTCAGATTGAAAGTAAGGGTATGGAGAACTATCTATCATGATAATGGTCAACAAAAGAAAGCCAGAGTAGCCATGCTTATGTCAGACAATCTAGACTTTAAAATAAAGACTGTATCAAGAGATGCAGAAGGGCATTATATCATAATTAAGGGGTCTATCCACTAAGAAGACCTATCAATTGTAACCATTCATACATCAAATGTGGGAGCAACCAAATATATAAACCAATTAATCACAAACATAAATAAACTCATTGATAGTAATACCATAATAGTAGGGGACTTAAACACCCAACTAACAGCAACAGACATAAACTCAACAAGGAAAGATGGCTTTGAATGCCACACTGGACCACATGGACTTAACAGATATATTCAGAACATTTCATCCTAAAGCAGCAGAATATATTCTTCTCCAGTGCACATGGAACGTTCTCCAGAATAGACCACATACTGGGACAAAAATCAGCCTTCAGCAAGTACAAAAAGACTGAGATCATACTGTGCATATTTTCAGACCACAATGCTATGAAACTCAAAATCAACCACAAGAAAAAAATTTGGAAAGGTAACAAATACTTGGAGACTGAAGAACATCCAACTAAAGAATGACTGGGCTAACCAAGAAGTTAAAGAGGAAATTAAAAAGTATGGGAAGCCAATGAAAATGATAACACCACAACCCAAAACCTCTGGGAAGCAGCAAAGGCGGTATTAAGAGGAAAGTATATAGCAATCCAGGCCTTCCTAAAGAAGGAAGAAAGATCTCAGATACACAACCTAACCTTATGCCTCAAAGAGCTGGAAAAAGAACTGCAAATGAAACCCAAAACTAGCAGAAGACAGGAAATAATAAAGATTAGAGCAGAAATTAATGCTATTGAAGCCAAAAAACAGAACAGATCAATGAAACCAGAAGCCAGTTCTTTGAATGAATTAACAAAATTGATCAACAGCTAACCAGTTTGATCAAAAACAAAAAGGAAAGGACCCAAATAAATAAAATCAAGAATGAAAGAGGACAGATCACAACCAACACACCAGAAATAAACATAATAAGAGAATATTATGAGCAATTATATGCCAATAAAATGGGCAATATGGAAAATATGGACAAATTCCTAGAAACATATACACTACCAAAACTGATACAAGAAGAAGTAGAAAATTTGAACAGACCCATAACCAGTAAGGAAGTCAAATTAGTAATCAAAAATCTCCCAAAAAACAAGAACCCTGGGCCAGATGGCTTTGCAGGCGAATTCTACCAAACATTTTTTTAATGTTTTTATTTATTTTTGAGACAGAGAGAGACAGAGCATGACCAGGGGAGGGGCAAAGAGAGACACAGAATCTGAAGTAGGATTCAGGCTCTGAGCTGTCAACACAGAGCCCAACACGGGGCTCGAACTCACAGACAGTGAGATCATGACCTGAGCTGAAGTCGGACGTTTAACTGACTGAGCCACCCAGGCGCCCCATACCAAACATTAAAGAAGAGTTAACACCTATTCTCTTGAAGCTGTTCCAAAAGAGAGAAATGGAAGGAAAACTTCCAAACTCATTCTATAAAGCCAGCATTACCTTGATTCCAAACCCAGACAGAGACTCCACTAAAAGAACTATAGACCAATTTTCCTGATGAACACAGATGCAAAAATCCCCTACAAGATATGAGCCAACTGGATCCAACAATACATTAAAAAAATTATTCACCATGACTAAGTGGGATTTATACCTGGGATGCAGGGCTGGTTCAATATCCACAAAACAATTGACATGATTCATCACATCAATAAAAGAAAGGACAAGAACCATATGATCCTCCCAAGAGATGCAGAGAAAGCACTTGACAAAATACAGCATCCTTTCTTGATAAAAACCCTCAAGAAAGTAGGAATACAAGTATCATACCTCAAGATCATAAAAGCCATACATGAACAAACCAATGCTAAAACCATCCTCAATGGAAGAAAACTGACAGCTTTCCCCCTAAGGTCAGGATCAAGAGGGAATGTCCACTCTCGCCACTGTTATTCAACACAGTATTGGAAGTCTTAGCCTCTGCAATCAGACAACACAAAGAAATAAAAGGCATCCAAATTGTCCAGAAGGAGTTCAAACTTTCACTCTTTGCAGATGACATGATATTCTATATGGAAAACCCAGATGATTCCACCAAAAAACTGCTAGAACTGATTCATGAATTTAGCAAAGTTGCAGAATATAAAATCAATGCACAGAAATCGGTTGCATTCCTATACATCAACAATAAAGCAACAGAAAGAGAAGTCAAGGAATCAATCCCATTTACAATTGAACCAAAAACCATAAAATACCTTTGGTTAGGAGAAATCTAATCAAAGAGGTGAAAAATCTATACACTGAAAACTATAGAAACCTTATAAAAGAAATTGAAGAAGACACACAAAAAAGGAAAAAGATTCCATGCTCCTGGATAGGAAGAACAAATATTGTTAAAATGTCAATACTACATATTCAATGCAATCTACATATTCAATGTAATCCTTATCAAAACAACACCAGCATTTTTCACAGAGCTAGAACAAACAATCCTAAAACTTGTATGGAACCAGAAAAGACCCTGGATAGCAAAAGCAATCTTGAAATAGAAAACCAAAACAGGAGGCACCACAATCGTGGACTTCAAGCTGTATTACAAAGCTGTAATCATCAAGACAGTATGATACTGGCACAAGAACACTCAGATCAACAGAACAGAATAGAGAACCCAGAAATGGACCCACAAACGTATGGCCAACTACTCTTTGACAAAGCAGGAAAGAATATCCATTGGAATAAAGACAGTCTCTTCAGCAAGTGGTGCTGGGAAAACTGGACAGCAACATGCAGAAAAATGAACCTGGACCACTTTCTTACACCATACACAAAAGTAAACTCAAAATGGATGAAAGTCCTCAATGTAAGATACGAAGCCATCAAAATCCTCGAGGAGAAAGCAGGTAAAAACTCTTTGATCTTGGCCACAGCAACTTCTTACTCAAGACATCTCCAGAGGCAAGGGAAACAAAAGCAAAAATAAACTACTGGGACCTCATCAAAATAAAAAGATTCTGCACAGCGAAGGAAAGTTAGTATCCAAAATCTATAAAGAACTTACCAAACTCAACACCCAAAAAACAAATGATCCAGTGAAGTAATGGGCAAAAGACACGAATAGACACTTCTCCAAAGAAGACATCCAGATGCCCAACAAACACATGAAAAATAAGATACCACCTCACACCTGTCAGAATGGCTAACATTAACAACTCAGGCAACAACAGATGTTGGCGAGGATGCAGAGAAAGAGGATCTCTTTTGCATTGTTGGTGGGAATGCAAACTGGTGCAGCCATTCTGGAAAACAGTGTGGAGATTCCTCAAAAAACTAAAAATAGAACTACCCTACAACCCAGCAATTGCACTACTAAGCATTTATCCAAGGGATACAGATGTGCTGTTTCAAAGAGACACATGCACCCCCATGTTTATAGCGGCACTATCAACAATAGCCAAAATATGGAAAGAGCTCAAATGCATCCATTGATGAATGGATAAAGAAGATGTGATATATATATCACATGTATACACACACACACACACACACACACACACACACACACACAATGGAGTATTACTTGGCAATCAAAAAGAATGAAATCTTACCATTTGCGACTACGTGGATGGAACTGGAGGGTATTATGCTAAATGAAATTAGTCAGTCAGAGAAAGACCAGAATCATATGACTTAATTCATATGAGGACTTTAAGATACAAAACAGATGAACATAAGGGAAGGGAAGCAAAAATAATATAAAAACAGGGAGGGGGGCAAAACATAAGAGACTCTTAAATATGGAGAACAAACCGAGGGTTACTGGAGGGGTTGTAGTAGGGGGGGAATGGTCTAAATGGGTAAGGGGCATTCAGGAATCTACTCCTGAAATTATTGTTGCACCATATGCTAACTAATTTGGATGTAAATTAAACAATAAATAAAGTTTTTAAAAATAACCGTATAATCCAGCAATAGCAGTACTGGGAATTTATCCATAGGATACAGGAATACTGATTCATAGGAGCACATTGTACCCTAACATTTACAGCAATGCTATCAACAATAGGCAAAATATGGAAAGAGCCCAAATGTCCATCAACTGATGAATGGATGAAGAAGATATGGTATATGTATAAATATACAATGGAATTAAAAAAGAATGAAATCTTGCCACTTGCAACATTGTGGGTGAAACTGGATGGTATCATGCTAAGCAAAGAAGTCAGTCAGAGAATGACAGATATTATATGATTTCACTTATATGTGGAATTTGAGAAACTTAAAGGAAGACCATAGGGGAAGGGAAGGAAAACTAAGTTATGAACAAAGAGGGAGGCAAACCATAAGAGACTCTTACATAGAGAGAACAAACTCAGGACAGATGATGGTGGGGGAATTGGAGGACAAGGGAAATGGGAGATGGGCATTGAGGAGGGCACTCATTGGGATGAGTACTGGGTTTTATTAAAGGGATGAATCACAGAAATCTACTCCTGAAGCCAACACTACACTTTATTCACTATATGTAAGCTAACTTCACAATAAATTATTAAAATTTAAAAATAAATCAATCAATAAATCAAAGACTGTCACAAGAGATCAAGAAAGGCATTATATCATAATTAAGGCATCTATCAAGAAGATCTAAAATAGAAAAAAGGGGGAAAACAAGATCTAGCAACTGTAAACATTTATGTCCCAACATGGTAGAAACCCAAATATACAAATCAATTAATCACAAAAATAAAGAAATTCATTGACAATACCATCATAGTAGGGGATGTTAACATCCCACTTACAACAATGGACAGATCATCTAAGCAGAAAATCAACAAGGAAACAATGAATGACAAACTGAACCAGATGGACTTAACAGATAAATTCAGAGTATTTCATCCTAAAGCAGCAGAATACACATTTTTGTCAAGAAGGAACATGTTACATTCTACAGATTAGATCATATATGGGTCACAAATCAACGCTCAACAAGTACAAAAAGATCAAGATCACACCGTGCATATTTTCAGACCACAACACTATGAATCTTGAAGTAACCACAAGAAAAAAGTTGGAAATACCATGAGTACTTGGAAATTAAAGAGCAACCTACTAAGTAATGAATGGGTTAACCAAAAAATTAAAGAGGAAAGTAAAAAGTACATGGAAGCCAATGAAAATGAATACACAACACTCCAAAACCTCTGGGATGTAGCAAAGGCAGTCATAAGAGGGAAGTATATAGCAATCCAGGCCTTCCTAGAGAAGGAAGAAAGGCCTCAAATACACAACCTAACCATACACCAAAAGGGCTGGAAAAACAACAGCAACTAAAGCCCAAAAACAGCAGAAGAAGGGAAATAAGAAAAATTAGAGCAGAAATCAATGATACCAACATTAAAAAAAAACAACAGAACAGATAGAATAGAATAGAAAATGGACCCACAACTAAATAGTCAATTAATGTTTGACAAAACAGCAAAGAATATGCAATGTATAAAAGACAGTCACTTCAACAAGTGGTGTTGGGAAAGCTGGACAGCAACATGCAGAAAAATGAAATTGGACCACTTTCTTTCTTACACCATGCACAAAAATAAATTCTAAATTCTAAATTTGAGACAGGAAACCATCAAAATCCTAGAGGAGAACACAGGCAGTAACCTCTTTGACTGCAGCCAGAGCAACTTCTTAATACACATGTTGCCAAAGGCAAGGGAAATGAAAATAAATGTGAACTATTGGGACTTCATCAAGATAAAAGTCTTCTGCACAGTGAAGGAAACAATCACACACACACACACACACAAAAAGGCAGCCTACAGGATTGGAGAAGATATTTGCAAATGACATACCTGAAAAAAGGGTTAGTATCCAAAATCTATTAAGAACTTCTCAAACTCAACACTCAAGAAACAAATACTCCTGTTAAGAAATGGGCATAAGAAATGAATAGACACTTTTCCAAGAAAGACATCCAGATGATGAACAAACACATGAAAAGATACTCAACATCATTCATCATCAGGGAAATACAAATCAAAACCACAATGAGATACTACCTCACAGCTGTAAGAATGGCTAAAAGTAACAACTCAGGAAAAAACAGATGTTGATGAGGATGTGGAGAAAGGGGAACCCTCTTGTACTGCTGGTGAGAATGCATACTGGTGCAGCCACTCTGGAGAACAGTATGGACGTTCCTTTAAAAACTAAAAATAGAACTACCCCATGATCAAGCCTCCCCTCTCCCACTTGTAAGCACGCACATGCATGTGTATTCTCTTTCCCAAAGTAAGTAAATAAACATTAAAAACAAAGACAGGGACACCTGGGTGGCTCAACCAGCTAAGTGTCTGCCTCTTGATTTTGGCTCAGGTCATGATCTCACAGTTTGTGAGTTTGAGCCCCACATCAGACTCTGTGCTGACAGCACAGGGCCTGCTTGGGACTCTCTCTCTCTCCCTCTCTCGCTGCCTCTCACTCTCTCAAAAAAAATAAATGTTTAAATAAAATAGAATAAAATAAAGACAAAGACATAGGGTGACAGAATGGATTTTTTAAAAAGACACATTTATATGCTGCCTAAAACAAACTTGTTTCAGACCTAAAGACACATGCATATTGAAAGTGAGGAGATGGAGAAACATTATCATGCAATGGATATGAAAAGAAAGCTGTTCTAGCAATACTTACATCAGATAAAGTGGATTTTAAACAAAGACTGCAACAAGAGACAAAAAAAGGACACTATATAATCATAACACAGACAAAACAACAAGAAGATAAAACAATTGAAAATATTTATGTACATAAATATGGGAACAGCCAAATACATAAAATAGTTAATAGCAAACATAAAGGAATTAATCAATACAATAATAGTAAGGAATTTTAATACCCCACGTACATCAATGGACAGATCATCCAAACAGAAAATCTAAAATGAAATAGCGGTTGTGAATGACAGATTCAACCATATTGATTTAACAGATATATTCAGAACATTTCACCTAAAACAGCAGAATACACATTCTTTTCAAGTACACAGGGAACATTCTCCAGAATAGATCACATATTAGGCCACAAAGCAAGTCTTAAAAATTCAAACAGATCACAGTCACCATGTATCTTTTCTCATCACAACACTATGAAACAAGAAGTCAACCACAGGACAAAATCTGAGAAGACCACAAATACATGGAGATTAAAAACATGCTATTAGGAGGCACCTGGGTACCCAAGTAAGTTAAGTGTCTGATTATTGATTTAGCCTCAGCTCATGATTTCACGGTTAGTGAGATCAAGTCCCATTTTGGGCTCTGTGCTGACATCATGGAGCCTGCTTGGGATTCTCTCTCTCCCTCCCTCTTTGTCTTTCCCCATTCTCAAAATAAATAAATAACTTGAAAAAGAAAAACATGCTACTAAGCAATGAATGGGTAAACCAAGAAATCAAAAGGAAAGTAAAAAAAAAAAACAAACACATAGAGACAGATTAAAATGAAAATACAATGGTGCAAAATCTTTGGGTGGCAGCAAAAGTGGTTCTCGAAGGAAAATTTATAGTAATACAAGCCTACCTCAGGAAACATGAAAAATTTCAAATGAACAACCTAACTTTACACCTGAGGGAGCTAGAAAAAGAACAAGGAAAACCTAAAAACAGTAGAAAGAAGGATTAGAGTAGAAATAGATATAAATTTATTTTCAAAGAAAAAAAGATCGATGAAACCAGGAGCTGGTTCTTTAAAAATAACTGAACTTATAAACCTGTTAGCTACACTGTAGTCCCAGCAGTGGGCTGGGGGCAGATATTGGGCCTGAATGCGGCCCCGCCCACCAACGTAAGTTACTCCAGACAGCACAGGGGAAGTGCCCTGCAGTTCGGCATCACTCCAGGGACTACCTAAAATGATGAAATGGAAGCACTCTCCTCAAAAGACATACCAGGAAGTAGCGACAGCTAATGAATTGATCAAAAAGGATTTAAGCAATATAATGGAACAAGAATTTAGAATAATAGTCATAAAATTAATCGCTGGGCTTGAAAAAGTATAGAGGACAGCAGAGAATCTATTGCTATAGAGATCAAGGGACTAAGAAATAGTCAGGAGGAGCTAAAAATGCTATAAATGAGATGTAAAATAAAATGGAGGTGGCCATAGCATGTATTGAAGAGGCAGAGGAGAGAATAGGTGAATTAGAAGATAAAATTATGGAAAAAGAGGAAGCTGAGAAAAAGAGATTAAAAAATCCAGAGAATTAGAGAACCAAGTGATGCAATCAAATGGAAAAATATCCGTATAATAGGAATTCCAGAAGAGGAAGAGTGGGAGAAAGGGGCTGAAGGTGTACCTGAACAAATCATAGTTGAGAACTTCCCTGATCTGGGGAAGGAAAAAGGCATTGAAATCCAAGAGGCACAGAGCACTCCCTTCAGATGTCACTTGAATAGATCTTCTGCATGACATACCATAGTGAAACTGGCAAAATACAAGGATAAAGAGAAAATTCTGAAAGCAGCTAGGGTTAAACATGCTCTAACTTACAAGGGGAAACCCATAACACTAGTGGCAGACCTATCTACTGAAACTTGCAGGCCAGAAAGGAATGTCAGGAAATCTTCAATGTGATGAACAGAAAAAATATGCAGCCAAAAATCCTTTATAGGGGAAGCCTGTCATTCAGAATACAAGGAGAGATAAACATTTTCCCAAACAAACACTGAAGGAATTCATCACCACTAAACCAGCCCTACAAGAGATCCTAAGGGGGACTCTGTGAGTGCAATGTTGCAAGGACCACAAAGTACCAGAGACACCACTATAAGCATGAAACCTACAGACATCACAATGACTCTAAACCCATATCTTTCTATAATAACACAGAATGTAAATGGACTAAATACTCCAATCAAAAGACATAGGGTATCAGAATGGATAAAAAAAAAAAAAAACAAGACCCATCTATTTGCTGTCTACAAGAGACACATTTTAGACCTGAGGACACCTTCAGATTGAAAGTGAGGGGATGGAGAACTATCTATCATGCTACTGGAAGTCAAAAGAAAGCTGGAGTGGCCATACTTATATCAGGCAAACTAGACTTTAAATTAAAGGCTATAACAAGAGATGAAGGAGGGAAATATATAATAATTACAGGGTCTATCCATAAGGAAGAGCTAACAATTATAAATGTCTAAATGCCGAATACAGGAGCCCACAAATATATAAAACAATTCCTCACAAACATAAGCAACCTTATTGATAAGAATGTGGTAATTGCAGTGACTTTAATACTCCACTTACAACAATGGATAGAGCATCTAGACACAGGATTAGTAAGGAAACAAGGGTCCTGAATGATACATTGGATCAGATGGACTTGACAGATATATTTAGAACTCTGCATCCCAAAGCAACACAATATACTTTCTTCTCGAGTGCACATGGAACATTCTCCAAGGTAGATCACATACTGGGTCACAAAACAGCCCTTCATAAGTATAAGAATTGAGATCATACCATGCACACTTTCAGACCACAATGCTATGAAACTTGATATCAACCACAGGAAAAAGTCTGGAAAACCTCCAAAAGCATGGAGGTTAAAGAACACCCTACTAAAGAATGAGTGGGTCAACAAGGCAATAGAGAAGAAATTTAAAATATATTGAAACAAATGAAAATGAAAATACAACAATCCAAACGCTTTGGGATGCAGCAGAGGCAGTCCTGAGAGGAAAATACATTGCAATCCAGGCCTATCTCAAGAAACAAGAAAAATCCCCAATACAAAATCTAACAGCACACCTAAAGGAACTAGAAGCAGAACAGCAAAGACACCCAAACCCAGCAGAAGAAGAGACATAATAAAATCAGAGCAGAAATAAACAATATAGCATCTAAAAAAACCCGTAGAACAGATCAATGAAACCACGAGTTGGTTTTTTGAAAAAATAAACAAAATTGATAAACCCCTAGACAGGCTTCTCAAAAAGAAAAGAGAGAGGACCCAGGTAGATAAAATCACGAATTAAAATGTAATTATTACAACCAATCCCTCAGAATTACAAGCAATTATCAGGGAATACTATGAAAAATTGTATGCCAACAAAAAGACAACCTGGAAGAAATGGACGAATTCTAAACTCCCACACACTACCAAAACTCAAACGGGAAGAAATAGAAAATTTGAACAGACCCATAACTAGTAAAGAAATTGAATCAGTTATCAAAAATCTCCCAACAAATATGAGCCCTGGACCATATGGCTTTTCTGGGGAATTCTACCAGACATTTAAAGCACAGATAATACCTATCCTTCTCAAGCTGTTCCAAAAAATAGAAAGGGAAGGAAAACTTCCAGACTTATTCTATGAAGCCAGCATTACTTTCCTTCCCAAACCAGAGACCCAGAAAAAAAAGAGAACTACAGGCCAATATCCCTGATGAATATGGATGCAAAAATTCTCAACAAGATACCAGCAAATCGAACTCAACAGCATATGAAAAGAATTATTCACCATGATCAAGTGGGATTCACTCCTGGGCTGCAGGGCTGGTTCAATATTCGCAAATGAATCAATGTGACACATCACATTATTAAAAGAAAAGATAAGAACCATATGATCCTGTCTATCGATGCAGAAAAAGCATTTGACAAAATATAGCATCTTTCTTAATAAAAACCCTCGAGAAAGTTGGGATAGAAGGAACATACTTAACCATCATAAAAAGCCATTTATGAAAGCCCACAGCTAATATCATCCTCAATGAAGAAAAACTGAAAGCATTCCCCCTGAGATCAGAAACACGACAGGGATGTCCACTCTGACCACTCTTGTTTAACATAATATTGGAAGTCCTAGCATCAGCAATCAGACAACAAAAGGAAATCAAAGACATCAAAATTGGCAAAGATGTGGTCAAACTTTCACTATTCACAGATGACATGATACTCTACATGGAAAACCCAAAGACTCCACCAAAAGTCTGCTAGAATTGATACATGAATTCACCAAAATTGCAGGGCACAAAATCGATGTACAGAAATCGGTTGCATTTTTATACACCAATAATGAAGCAACAGAAATAGAAATAAAGAAACTGATCCCATTCACAATTGCACCAAGTGTCATAAAATACCTAGGAATAAATCTAACCAAAGATGTAAAAGATCTGTATGCTGAAAACTATAGAAAGTTTATAAAGGAAATTGAAGAAGATAAAAAAAATGGAAAAACATTCTGTGCTCTTGGATTGGAAGAATAAATATTGTTAAAATGTCAATACTACCCAAAGCTATCTACACATTCAATGCAATCCCAATCAAAATTGCATCAGCATTCTTCTCGAAACTAGAATAAGCAATCGTAAAATTTGTATGGAACCACAAAAGACCCCAAAAGCCAAAGTAATATTGGAGAAGACCAAAGCAGAGGCATCACAATCCCAGACTTTAGCTTCTACTACAAAGCTGTGATCATCGAGACAGTATGGTATTGGCACAAAGACACATAGACCAATGGAATAGAATAGAGACTCCAGAAGTGGACCCACAAATGTATGGCCAATTAATCTTTGAGAAGGCAAGAAAGGGCATCTAGTGGGAAAAAATCAGTCTCTTTAGCAAATGGTGCTGGGAGAACTGGACAGCAACGTGCAGAAGAATGAAACTAGACCACTTTCTTACACCATACACAAAAATAAACTCAAAATGGATGAAGGACCTGAATGTGATACAGGAAACCATCAAAACCCTAGAGGAGAAAGCAGGAAAAAACCTCTTTGACCTCAGCCACAGCAATTTCTTACTTGACACATCTCCAAAGGCAAGGTAATTAAAAGCAAAAATGAACTATTGGGACCTCATCAAGATAAAAAGCTTCTGCACTGCAAAGGAAACAATCAACAAAACTAAACGGCAACCAATGGAACGGGGAAAGATATTTGCAATGACATATCGGACAAAGGGCTAGCATCCAAAATCTATAAAGAACTCACCAAATTCCACACCCAAAAAACAAATAATCCAGTGAAGAAATGGGCAGAAAACATGAATAGACACTTCTCTAAAGAAGACATCCAGATGGCCAACAGACACGTGAAAAGATGCTCAATGTCACTCCTCATCAGGGAAATACAAATCAAAACCACACTCAGTACCACCTCACACCAGTCATGGTGACAAAAAGAACAAATCAGGAGACTATAGATGCTGGCAAGGATGTGGAAAAATGGGGACCCTCTCGCACTGTTGGTGGGAATGCAAACTGGTGCAGCCATTCTGGAAAACAGTGTGGAGGTTCCTCAAAAAATTAAAAAAGGACCTACCCTATGACCCAGCAATAGCACTGCTAGGAATTTACCCAAGGGATACAGGAGTACTGATGCATAGGGTCACTTGTACCCCAATGTTTATAGCAGCACTTTCAACAGTAGCCAAATTATGGAAAGAGCCTAAATGTCCATCACCTGATGAACAGATAAAGAAGATGTGGTTTATATATTCAATGGAATACTACGTGGCAATGAGAAAGAATGAAATCTGGCCATTTGTGGCAACGTGAATGGAACTGGAGAGTGTTACGCTAAGTGAATTAAGTCATACAGAGAAAGACAGATACCATATGTTTTCACTCTTATGTGGATCCTGACAAACTCAACAGAAGACCAGGGGGGAGGGGAAGGGGGGGAAAGTTAGAGAGGGAAGGAGGCAAACCATAAGAGACTCTTAAATACGGAGAACAAACTGAGGGTTGATGACGGGTGGAGGGGAGGGGAAAGTGGGTGATGGGCATTGAGGAGGGCACCTGTTGGGATGAGCACTGGGTGTTGTATGGAAACCAATCTTACAATTAATTATATTTAATTTAAAATAAATGAATAAAAATAAAAATAAAGAGGAAAAAAATAGAACTACCCTATGATTTAGCAATTGCAGTATTGACCCAAATAATACAAAAACACTAATTCAAATGGAGACCTGCACCCCTATGTTTACAACAGCATTATCTACAGTAACCAAGTTATGGAAACAGCCAAAGTATATATATACTTGTATATATGTACAATGGACTATTACTGAGATATAACAACGAAATCTTGTCATTTACAACAACATGGATGGAGCTAGTGAGAAAAATATGTCAATTCGAAGAAAGACAAATGCCATATGGTTTCACTCATACTTGATATTTAAGAAACAAACAGCAAAGGGAGAAAAAAAATGACTAACCAAGAAACAGACTCTTAATTATACAGAACTGATAGTTACCAGAAAGGAGGTGGGTGTGGGATGAGTAAAATAGGTGAAGGGGACAAAAATACAGTTATCCTGATGAGCACTGAGTAATATATAGAACTACTGAATCACTATATTGTACACCTGAAACTAATATAGCATGGTATATTAAGTAGACTGGAATTAGAATTTAATTTTAAAAATCCTCCATGCAAGTGCAAAGGACGTTTCTGTATTTTACAATCCATTTCACTGTGCAGTCGAGAAGCCTGCCACCTAACCTTCATTCAGAAGTGGTTAATCTGCCTTTTTTAGCATGCTAAAAAGCAAATATAAAAAGAGGAAAATTATGGGATTCCATAAATACCTTCCAAGCAATGAACATGCTCCGTTTAAATCATAACCTTGTGAATGTTAGTATTTGACAGTACCTACATACTTGAAAAGTTTTCAAAGATGAAATATGTTAAATATTATAGAATGGCATTAAGAGATCAACCATGGCAATCAATTTTGATGATGGAGAACATTTTGAATCCCAATTAAGCAAGTTATCCCTGTTAAAAGAATTTCATTCTTCTCATCAGTAGACCTATATTACAAAACAGAAAATTGAATTCAATCATTAATTATATTTTGAGTCTCAGTACAAAAGGAGGGTGGGAGGGGTATGCCGGGACTGAGGAGTAGGAGGGCTTCCCTCGTCGCCTTGGGACGCAGCAGCTACAGCGCCGGGGAACCGGGCAGTACAATGTTTCCGATTGGCAGGGACTATGGGAGGGTCCTCGGCCTTCCCTTTTCTTCCCCCCACCTTCACTCCCACCCCTACCCCAACTTCCACCCCCGGTAAGCGAAATTTTGCGAGGCCTGGGGCGGAGGTACGAGCCTCCTGGGTGAGCGCTGCCCGAGAGAAAGCCGACCGGGGCAGCGGGTGGGAGTTCCGAGTCCAGCATGTGGGAAGCGCTCTGCCTGGGGCGCCGCTGGCGCATGCGTATCGGGGAGCTTCAGCCAGCGCGACGCGGTCGCCATCGCGGGAAGGCTTCCGTTAGAGCGGGCCTGGAGCCGGCGGCTGGTCCAGCTCCAGGGACCCAGCCGCTGGGCGTCATTGGCTCAGGCTGTAAGGCCCTCATCACCCTGTCCCGCCTAGGTCAGGCCCGGCGGCGGTGGCGTCAGGGGGCGGAGCCGCCCCGAGCGCCCTTTGTCTGTGGAGGCTGGTGAGTGCGGCGTGCCGCGGGCCCGGAGGCGGGCGAGGGGGAAGGGCGGGCGGCGGCCCAAGGGTGCCCGGGTAGCGGTCGCAGTCCGCGTTCAACTCGGAGTACCTCTGCAGCGCCGTCCTCCTTCTCGGAGACCCGCGCCCCTTCTTTGATAGAAAGGCCGCCCCATCCCAAGAGTACAAACATATTTTCCTCTGGTATCTTCTGCAGTTGTTATTTGGTGTGGGCATGGGTGGGTGTCATTTTTTGGAAAGTTTTTCCCCATCTCAAGATTATTAAAACCTTAACCTTTACTTTTTTCTAATGTTTTTAAAGGATTTTTAAAATGTCTTTTTTACATTTGTACTTATATTATGTTGGATATTAATTTGTTGTCAGGTGTTGGATAGAAATGAGCCTTTTTCCCAGTTGTCCTGCCATTATCTATTGAATCATTTTCCCACTGAATTGAAATGACACTTCTATTACATTCTGCAGGCGTGTATATACTCGGAAATGTTTCCAGACAGTTTCTTGCACTGCTCTGACAGTTTTTGCACTGTGTTTTAATGTTAAGTATGTTTTAATATGTGGCAGAGCAAATGCCCCCTAATTATGTCCTCTGACAGTAATGATCTATTTCTTTTGACGTATTTGGAATTGTGAAAAATGTAAAGGTTCAAAAATTATAATTCTCTAAGAGAAAGAATTGATCGTGGCACTTAGCGGTGCTCAATAGATAGTTATTAAACGAGGGAATGTTTGTTGAAAGTCACTGTGTTGTTGAAAATGTTTATGTTTCCTTGTTGCCATCAGGATAATCTAGTTTCTTAGAAGTGCCTTCAAAGCCCTTTATGATCTTAATATTGCATAATATTTTGCCATCCAATCTTGCACATCGTGCTGTAGCCATACCAAACTGTTTAAACATGACACAAAACCCTCTGGGAAAAATTCATTCATTTGATTATGTCAAAAATTTAAATTTCTGTATTCAGAAAGAACAAAGGGCTAAAAACAAGAGACATGAAAAAATGTGCAACATGTGTAGGAGACAAAGGATTAATGTCCATAATATGTAAAGAACCTCTGTAAATAGCAAAAAAAAAAAAAAAAAAAAAAAAAGAAAAGAAAGAAAGAAAGAAACAAACAAACAACAGAAGGAAAAAGGGAAAATGGTCAAAGGATATGCACAGGCAATTTATAGAATACAGGTAAGCAAAAAACAAAACAAAACAAAATTTCTAATGCTTAACCTCATAAGTAACCCTAGAATGCAAGTGAAGACAAAGATATTTTTCACAAAATAGAATGGAAAAATATAAAAATATTGATGATAAAAGGTGTGAGGGAAATGCCCAGAAGAAGGACCCAGTTGTAAAATTGAGGAAGATACTTTGAATGGCAGTGTGACAGTACCTACCAAAATGTTAAATGAGCTCACCTGGCTCAGAAATTTCATTCTGGAATCATTCCTGCAGAAATAGTTGCACAGGTACACAGTGTGTAAAAAAGTGTGTAAAAAGAAGTTTTATTTCCATATTATTTGTAATTGTGAGAAATAAGTACGCTTAAATGTTCACTAGGGATATGCTTAAATATATTATGATAGATCCATACAATGGAATACTGTGCTGCCATAAAATAGAATAAGGTAGTTTATTTTGAAGTTAACAAACAAGGAACAACTTAGTGAATAAAGACATTTAGTGAATAAAGGATGGTAGAGAACAATGACACGTAGTGTAGTGTGCATCATATTAAGTACAGATGTGGTTATATATGTTCATAAATGCACAGAAAAGGATGTACACCAAATGACTGACAATGATTTATTTCAGAGAGGGAAATCGAATAGAGAAGAGGGATTGAAAGTCACTCACATCTTACTCAGTATATTCCCATGTTTTGAATACTTATGGTTTCATGTAGAATGTGTAAAAAAAATTGAAACATATATTACATGTGTAAGGAAAAAACACTTGATCTTAGCCAAAAGACCAAGAAGCTATTTCTTGTGTAAGGAAAAAACAAAACAAAAGCCTCACATGAACTTAAGATCTACACAGGGGGGAAAGTGTTTTATGATGCAGAAAATTTTTAAATGAACTTTTTTTTAAAGCAGCAAAGAATAAAAGACAAATGATAACAAGAAGACTACATTTGTTATTTATGTTATACCAAGGGAGTTGCTGTTTACTGTCTGTGTTCAGGGATCCTCAAGACTACCCTTAGGTTCAATGATTTGCTAAAATGACTCACAGAACTCAACAAAACTGTTATACTTACAGTGGCATAAGTATTACAGTGAAAAGATACACATTAAAATCAGCAACAAAAAATGCAAGTAGAGTCCAGAAGAGACCAGGTACAAGCTTCCAGTTGTCTTCTATCAATAAGAGTCATGCAGCTAGCATTTACATCCTCCCAGAAGTGACATGTAATAACATGTATGCAGTATTGCCAACCAGGAAATCTCCTCCAAACCTTGGCATCCAGAGTATTTATCGGAAGTTGTTCATGTAGGCATAGCTGACCACCTGTGCTGCTGACCTTCAGTCTCCAGTCTCTCCAGAAGGCAAGCTGATACCACATGGCCCAAGGATCCCACCATAAATCCTCTTTTGGCATGAACTTTCTGACCTGTCCCAAGGCTTCAGGTAAACAGAGACACTCTTAAAAGGCAGGGTGTTGCAAGGCTATAGATTATCTTTCAGGAACCAGGCCACGATCAAACCTTTCCTTAAAATGTACAGTCTGGGCCACCCAGACCTGCTTAGTTCATCCTTTCCTGCACTCTGTACTTTGTAATAAAGAATTCTTACAAATTAGTGGAAAAGGCAAAATGGTAGAAAAGTGGACAAATTACACAAAAGTGTAATTTATGAAAGAAGAAACATGAAAACTAAAAATGTAAAGTCTGCTTCCCATGTTATCTAAGAATTACATTCTAAAGCAGTAATTATATACTATGTATTATATTTAAAAAGAATAATGCTGATCATTCTTGGCTAATGGTCACTCTCATATATTGTTGATTAATATGAAAAATGGTACAACCTTCCTCAATAGTGTTTTGTCTTCCTTTTGATCCAGCAGTTCCACTTCTAGGAATCTATCCTAAAGAAATAATCACACAAAATTATGCCAAGACTGTATAATGTTTGCTGTCGTCTATAACAGGAAAAAAGAAATAAAGCTCCCTAAATGCCTATTAATAATTAACTTATTAAACAAGTTTTAGGTATTGCAAGCAATTGAATATACCATGACACTATTTTTTTTAATTTTTTTCCTTTTTTATTTTATTTCTTTTGTATTTTATTTTATTATTTATTTAATTCCAGTAAACTTAACATACAGTGTTATATTAGCTTCAGGTGTACAATAAGTGATTCGACAATTCTATATACTATTCAGTGCTCATCATAATAAATCTACTCTTTAATCTCCACCACCCATTTCACCATCCCTCCCCACTCACCTCATCTCTGGTAACCATCAGTTTGTTCTTTATAGTTAAGAATCTGTTTCTTGGTTTGTCTTTCTTTTTTTTTTTTCTTTTGCTTGTTTGTTTTGTTTCTTAAATACCACCTGTGAGTGAAGTCATATGGAATGTATCTTTTTCTGACTTATTTTGTTTAGCATAATACTGTCTAGCTCCATCCATGCTGTCACAAATGGCAAAATTTCATTCTTTTTTGATGGCTGATTAATATTCCATTGCATATATATGCCACATCTTTATCGATCTATCTGTAGACACAGGCTGCTGTAAACAGTGTGGCAGTAAACATAGGGGTGCATGTATCCCCTTGAATTAGTGTTTTTTTGTATTTGGGGGTAAATACCCAGTAGTGCCATTGCTGGATCATAGGGCAGTTCTAATTTTAACTTTTTCAGAAACCTCCATAATGTCTTCCACAGTGGCTGCACCAGTTTGCATTCCCAACAGTGCAAGAAGGTTCCCCTTTATCTGCATCCTAGCCAACACTTATTGTTTCATGTGCTTTTTATTTTAGCCAGTCTGTCAGGTGTGAAGTGACACCTCATTCTAGTTTTGATTTGCATTTCCTTGATGATGAGTGATGTTGAATATCTTTTCATGCATCTGTTGGCCATCTGGATGTCTTCTTGGGAGAAATTTCTGTTCATTTCTTCTGCCCATCCTTAATTGGATTATTTGGGAGGTTGTGTTTTTTGTTTTTTGGTTTTTTTTTTTGGTATTGAGTTGTTTGTATAAGTTCTTTATATATTTTGGATACTAACGCTTCATCAGATATATCCTTTGTAAACATTTTCTCCCATTCAGTAGGTTACCTTTTAGTTTTGTTGATGTTTCCTTAGATGTGCAGAAGCTTTTTATTGTGATGTAGTCCCAATAGCTTATTTTTGCTTTTATTTCCCTTACCTTGGAAGACTTATCTAGAAAAATTTTGCTACAGCTGATGTCTGAGTGCCTGTGCCCTCTTCTGCAATTTTTATAGTTTCAGGTTTTACATTTAGGTTTTTAATCCATTTTGAATTTATATTTGCATATGGTATAAGAAGGTGGTCCAGTTTCATTCTTTTGCACATAGCTGTCCAATTTTCCCAGCACCATTTGTTGAAGAGACTGTATGACCCTAGTTTTTTTAATATTTAGATTTTTGTTTTCTGTCCTGAAGTGATGTACATAATACTGTCAATTAAAACCCAGATTTCAGAAAAGAAAATCAGACATATAATAATGACATATGCCATATTATAATATGTGTGAGAATTAGTATAGAAAAAGCTGGGAAGTATGTATCCCCAAAAAACTGGTTATCTCTGGGTAATGATATTATAAGTGATTTTCTTTCTGCTTTTCTATGTTTACAAAAATTTTTGTTTTAATATTTGTCAGAAAATAAAATTAAGGTGTTTCCAAGGTAGAGAAAAGGTGTGGAGAGAGAAATCACTCTGACTCCAGCATGAAGAAAATACTGGACTAAAGTTAAGGACCAGTTTGATGGATGCAGAAGTAGTCAAAGTGAGAGATGATAGTGGCCTGAATCAAGGTAGTGGAAGTGAAGATGGGACATTCACTACATATTTAAGGGGATAAATTTACCAGGATTTGACTTTAATTGAAGAGAGAGACTAAGGGAAAGAAAGAAAGAGAGGTCAGGAATGGCATTCAGGTTTCAGGCTTGGTGGTGCTATTCATTGAGATAGGGAATTTAACAGGAGAATAAGAACAGTGTGTAACAAACTGATGAATGGATAAAGAAGTTATGGTTTATATACACAATGAAATACTACTTGGCAATGAGAAAGAATGAAATATGGCCTTTTGTAGCAACATGGATGGAACTGGAGAGTGTTATGCTAAGTGAAATAAGTCATACAGAGAAAGATAACATATGTGTTCACTCTCATGTGGATCCTGACAAATTTAACAGGAGACCGTGGGGGAGGGTAAGGAAAAAAAAAGTTAGAGAGGGAGGGAACCAAACCATAAGAGACTCTTAAAATCTGAGAATAAACTGAGGGTTGATAGGGGGTGGGAGGGAGAGGAGGTTGGGTGATGGGCATTGAGGAGGGCACCTGTTGGGATGAACACTGGGTGTTGTATGGAAACCAATTTGACAATAAATTTCATTTTTAAATAAATAAATACTAAAAACAAAACAAAACAAAAAAAGAACAGTATGTAACATATAAATATGTCTACTATGTGGCATTTTGTTTTAAATATTTTCAAAATATTCACTTACTTAATCCTCAACAAACCCATGAGGTAGGTACTATTATAACTAGTTTTACAAATGAGGAAATTGAAACATTGAAAGGTTGAGTAACTTATACAACCAAACTCACACAGCTAGTAAGTAGTGGAGCTAGGAATCAAACCCAATCAGTTTGGCGATAGAGTTGGTGTTCATGCATACTTCATTGCAAATATATGGCAAGAGGCTTAAGAGAGAATGAGTTTGGGACATGTTAGGTTTGAAAGATCTGAGGGACACATGCCTGGGGATGTCCAGTAAGGTGGTTGGGTAGATATGTGATTATGTAGCTCAAAAAAGATGATCAGTGAAATCATGGCAGTGGGTAAAGCTGAAGGAATCCACCTGAGAACAAATAGAAGAGAATAAACACAAGTACTAACAAATGGACCTAACTGTATTACAAGTGAATGACATAACCACACTGAAGGAAGTGGCAAAGAAAAAAATTAAATTATTTTAGAAAACACTATCTTGACTAGATACTGTATAACAAAAGACAAAGAGAACTCTACACAGATGCTGTAATTTCCAGTTAATAACTGTGTTTGTCACAGGGGTATGAGTCAATTCTGAAACTACTTTATGTATATACCAAAACTGAACAAATAAGTAAATATATTGTGGATACTAAGAGCCAACAATCTTCCTCCTTTCCTCACTGGTAACTTCTTTGTTGAAGAAAGAAGTGAGGAAAAGAGGAGGATTAAAAATGAGCCCTGAGGTATTGGATTGGAATCAGAGGTGTCATAATGAACTTGTAGCGTTTAATACATAGATGAATACAGTGTGTGTGTGTGTGTGTGTGTCCATGTGTCCGTGTGTCCTATCTCTCCTAGAGGGCCTAGAAGCAATGATACCCCAGTAGCAGCGAGCACAGCTGATCTTTGTGCTGATCCAGCACCCAGATCTTTGTTTCTAAGCACTTCTCCAATAAAAGGAACTAGGGCTCCTTGGAGAAGTTGATTTCTAGGGCTGGGCAGGGATAATACAAGAACTTGAAACATCTTACAGTGCCAAGAAGTGCTCAGAATAGGATAGAGGCTGGTCAGAATAACATAGGAGCCTCCAACTGACCAAAGCCAAAACTATTTGTGCAATAAAATAATGATAATATTGGTGCTTACAAAATATTCATGAGTTCATAGTGACATAAATAAATTAGTAAATAAATGATAAGAGATATGGAGCAGCTTTTCCTTGCAGAAAAATTTCAGTTAATAAATTAGTGGGAGGTATACCTGGGTGGCTCAGTTGCTTAAGCGTCAGACTTTGGCTCAGGTCATGATCTGACAGTTCATGGGTTTAAGCCCTGTGTCAGGCGCTGGCTGACAGCGCAGAGCCTGCTTCAGATCCTGTCTCCCTGCCCCTCCCCAGCTCCCTCTCCCTCACTCAGAAGTAAACATTAAAAATGTATACATAAATAAGTTAATGGGAAAGAGAGAAATAGAGAAATCACCATTAGACCAACACTATATTACTAATTGTTGCAGACAAGATAAATTGATGGATGCTAAAGTTAGTGGGTTTGAGAAGAGTCAGGATATTTATATCTTCAAGTATCTCCCCAAGATATTTATCAGCTACAGAGGGAAAGATGGTTACTCTACAGTAGAGAAGCCAGGTGAACACCACCTTAACCAAGTGATAAAGGTTAACATTATCATTAATGAAGTGTACCAACATCATAAACCCATTAATGCGATGTAAAAGATAAAAGATCACTTCTGTGTTATTCTTGCCAAAAATACTTAGCTTCATTCCAACCATGAGAAAACATCAGACAAACCCGAATTGAGGGACACTGCAAAATAACTCAGCAGTACTCTTCAAAAGTATTAAGCTCAAGAAAGACAGAAAGGCTGAGGAACTTACAGATTGGAGAAGACAAAGGGAAAAAACAACTAAATTCCATGTGGGATCCTGGATCAAAGAAAAAATACTACTAGAGAAACTAGTAAATTTTGAGTAGTTTGAATTAATAGTATTGTACCAATTTAAATTCCTTGTTTTGATCATCGTATTATAGGCATATAAAATATTAACATTTGGACAAGTAGGGTGAATTGTATGTGGGAATTGTGTATTATTCTTGTAACTTTACTGTAAGTCTAAAATTGGTTCAAAATAAGTTAAAAAATAGAAGAGGAAACAGAAGAACCCTTTCATTTACTCATTTAGCAGATACTGAGTGCCTACTATGAGCCACATACTGAAAGTATTAAAAGTGGAATAGTAAATAAGACAGAAAAGATTCCTGTCTTCATGGAGGTTAACATCACACAATGGTGAGGTATAAATAAAAATGATGACTACAAGTAATTAACAATGATAAAAAGTGCTACCAAAAAAAAGGAAGGTGTAAATGAGGGACCTCACATGTCTGTGATATCAAAAATCTTCCTTGATTTAAACTGAGACCTGAAGGAAGAGTAAGTGTCATCTGGAGTGGAGGAGGGGAGATACCACACAGGACACATTTAAGGACTTAAAAGCAGAGCTGTGTAGATGAAATCTCAGAAGCAAGCAGGGGAGTGGCTTGAAAGATCAGGAAGCAGGTCACAGGATTTTTTATGGCTTTGTATTCCAGCCTAAGAGCTGTAGGGAGCCACTGAAGAATTTCAAATAAGGGACTGATATGATCAGATTTGTATACCTTTAAAGATTCCTTTACTTCACCTGTGGAGGGAACAAAGATAGATATTGAAAACTCCTAAGGAACAACAATATGTAAATGGTAGGCAGAGGAAAAGGGACTAGAGCATAGCCTGCTGAGAAAGACTGTGGACATAAAGCAAAACACAGCTGTTAGTAATGTCAGATATCCATCAGAGCTCAGGAAGTAATAAAGCCCATTGCATGAACAAAAGTGTTGTTGACATTCCTAACCAGAGCAATTTTAGCGGTGTGCTGATGGCAAAACAGAAGAAAGATCATAGATAATTGAAAAATAAATGGGTAATGAAGAAGTAGAGACAAGTACTAACAATCCTTTGAAGAGTTGTAGCCTTGAAAAAAGAATGGATATTAGTTACAAAAGGGCATATAGCCAGTGAAAGTTTTTAATGCTGGGAGAGATCTTAAATGGTTTTAAATTATGACAGGAGGAGTCAATAAAATGAAAGATCAAGTTGCAGATCAAGGACTGAGAAGATATATGCTAGATTCAGGCCTATAGGGAGGCTGGAGAGAATGGTTTGATCCTAGAGAAGAAATATTTTTTAAGGCAAATCCCTGGGCCAAGAATACTCCCCCAGAGATGCCATTTCATTAGGTCTGGGATTGAACCAGTGAATCTGCTTTTCAGCAAGTGCTGTGTGATTCAAGTGATCTGCAGACCACACTTTGATAAACATTGCTCTTTTTTTCTATTTTTCCCCTATACTAAGCCACTCCTGTCTTTTTTTTTTTAATGTTTACTTCTTGAGAGAGAAACAGAGCATGAGCGGGGGAGGGACACAGAGAGAGAGAGAGGGAGACACAGAACCTGAAGCAGGCTCCAGGCTCTGAGCTGTCAGCACCCAGCCTGACGTGGGGCTTGAACTCACAAGCGAGATTATGACCTGAGCCGATGTTGGACACCCAACCGACTGAGCCACCCAGGCACCTCAAGCCACCCCTGTCTTCACTTTCTTCCCCATCCAGTCTATAACATAAGGTTCCCTGGTTCATAGTCTAGCATTTTGTAAGGGAAGAAACTTCAGAACTACTATGGCACCGGAAGTGGGTGACAGAAGTAGAATGATGGCGAAAATCACTGGCATTGAAAAAGTTAACAAAATTAGAGGCTCTGATAATGGTTCTGAATTCCTGCTTGCTTAAAAATCACTTGTGAGGCACTTAAAAAATGTATAGATGCGGGACTTCATCTCAACAGTTTTTGGGTGGAACCTGGACATGTATATATACGTTAATATATACATGGTCAAGGAAGTTCACTCAGATTTTTGGAAAAGCTTGGAGGAAAAACGGTGTTAAGCCGGAAGTCATTCTTCATCTGAATTGATTATAATTTTAGTATTCCTTAGGCAGTCATGGGAATTCCTTACTTTCCAAGCCATCATGGTTACATATTTGAAAAAGCCTGTGGTGATACCACAGGCTTCTCTGGAAAGGACTACATGTGTATTGTATGAAAAATTACACACAGTTTGGGGATGGAGAGTGGTTGGTTTGGGGGGTTTTGTGTGCGTTTTTTTCCAATACAGGAATTATAAGGGAAATTTTCAGAAGGGGATCAGATTAAAAAATGAAAAGGGAGAGAACAGGTACTAAGAAGAACTTCAGAGTATACTAGAAGGAACCTAGGGCTGTGAACCAGGAGACCTAGGTTCTAGAACCAGCTCTTTCACTTAGTTCTATGATCTTCAGCTTCAGAATCCTCCTTTAAACCAAAAAGCTGAGAACTAAATCAGTGCTTCCAACGTGTGTTCTCTGGAAACTTAGTCTCATCAGATGCCATAAGAAAATTCTCAAATAACTAAGTTTGCAAGCAATATATATTTGACATGCTCTTTATCCCCTTGGGTTCACACGTATGAAGGAGAAACCCTGTTCTGCCTAACTTGGTAAATGCTGTTTTTTATTATTGTGATTATTTATTATTTTGTAAGTGGTTTTGAGGTGATTGGGTTGAAACCATCAGAGCATTCTCATAGATTCTGTCTGGCTCTTCAGAGAATAGGACCCTTTTAGAGCTTTTGCTTGGTGAAATAGGACCTATTGTTGTTTTTAATGTTTATTTATTTTTGAGAGAGAGAGAACAGGGGAGGGGGAGGGAGAGGGAGACACAGAATCTGAAGCAGGCTCCTGGTTCTGAGCTGTCAGCACAGAGCCCGATGCTGGGCTTGAACCCACAAACCATGACATCATGACCTGAACTGAATTTGGACGCTTAACCGACTGAGCCACCCAGGCGCCCCAGGCCCTGATTCTTAAAATGCTTTTAAATTACTCCTGAAAGGTGTACCTCTTGGTCAACTGGTTGTAAAATGTTGAATTCATGCCCTATCTTGGGCAGTGATTGGCTTCCTCATCTAACAAGGCCATTCCACTGGAACTGTGATTTTCTCTTCTTAAAAAAACTTACTTCTCAGGAATGACTTCATTCTTTAATACCATCACTAGCTTTTGAGAGAAATTTTTCAGGCCAAACGTTGTGAACAGAAAAAAGAATGTTTTCTTTCATGCTTATCAGCAGATCAAGATATTTTGCTCTGTTGTTGATGTTGGTGAAAGTCTTCTGAAAATCACTAGGCACGGACCACATGTTTTCTATTCTGAGAAGAGGATGGGTAAGAACTAAAGCTAAAGTTTGTTTTTGGTTGATGGATCTGTATATATCTGCTTTTTGTAATGTGTGAATCTGAGAAATTCTAGAAATGCTTTTTGATTGTTTTTAAAAATTCCACACCATACTGTGAAGTATGAACAGATAGTTTGTATGTTTCTTTACAGACTCTCTAGGTCACTAAGTGACTGAGACTGCTGGACTTCTTTTGTAAGACTGGTGCATCTCATTACATGTGCTACACCTGATATAGTATCTCACAAGATTCCGGTCAGAAGGGAGATTTGAGTATCATAGTGAAGTCTGTTCATGAAAGACTGATGCCTTTAGGGGGAAAAAGTAATAGCCGCTTTGAGGAACCCCCACGTGTCAACCTTGCATGAACAAGGCAAGATTCTGAGAGTGGCTGCCCTGAGAAGTCATTCTTGTGGATAGCCATTGGCTCCTGAGGTTCTCATCAGAGATAAAGCACCTTTAATACCTGGGAGTGAGTGATTGTTTTCCATAAGGCATTGGAAAATCAGCTTTCAGGGACTGACAAGGACACTGAAGCTGTTAGTACTGGTGTATCTCCTGACTGTCCTTCTAGAAGAAAGCAAAGCTTTGATGGCATTATAACTTAAGAACTGCAAAGAGGTGTAGTAATCCTGGTGGAGGACTGAATCCACGTACTCAAACAGGAAGGTGAACATTTTGAAAAATGAGAAGAGTGAAATCTCCTTTGTGTATTAGAAAAATCATCTTTAAAGATTTTCTTTTTAAGTAATCTCTTCACCCAACATGGGGCTCTAACTCACAACCCCAAGATCAAGATGGCCCAGGAAGATCAGCTTAAAGAGAGTAAAGGAGAGAAGATCTCTGGAGTTTGAGTTTGGGGATGAATGTATCCCCTTAAAAATAAGATCAGGCTCTCAACATATGTTTTCTCTATCAGCTCATATCAGTGGTTTTCATCTCCTTACTTAGAAGTCACCTGGAGACTTTAGAATTTAAAATGCTGTTGCCCAGGGTCATCGTAGACCAATTTGTATAATACTGGATTTATCCAAATCTTAGCATTTGCATTTTCAGAACACCCCCCAAGTGTGTAGCCAGGGCTGAAAATCACTGAACTTCCTTGAGCTTCCCATATGCCACAATAAGAGAAAGTCCTACACTGAATTCCTCAGTATGTTGGAAGAACAAGAATGTCATGGTTAAGTTATCCAGCCTTTGAGCTTATGTCTTAGAGGGCTTCTCTCTAAACTGCCATCCTAACACAAAGCAAAAACTCTAAGAGTTAGTTTCAGTGTTATCACATATTGACCAGATGCTTCTTTGCTCTTTTTCTTAGTTATGCCCTCTCAGAATGTTATACTTTCCCAAAGAGGGAACATGGAAGAGAAGGAAATGAATGATGAATCACAGATAGTCAGGTCTCAGGTAAGTTCACTTTTATTCTCCTCAGAAATGCTGTTATAGTTCTAAGAATGTGGGCACTTTTATTTTTCAGTTCTCAGTTGTGAATCCAGAGCCCTTTAGACTTTTATGGCAAATGATAATCTCTGTAAGATGTTTCCCGTTTGCCTTATATATCCTTTATAACTCTTCTCTCCTTCCAGCATTTTTACAAGATCATGGGCTCATGTCTGTTCTAGATGTTTTAAAGGAAACAAAAGAAGCCATTGACTATCTTTTAATCACCCTTTACTTAAACAGCTCACCAGACTTTAAACAACACTTGTCATTCATTCTCTCTGTAAACAATGAATGATGCCCAAGTATGACTTCTTGGAGCTAATGACATTATTAAATATACCTGAGTACATCTGCCACAAGACAGTGTTTATCAAGAATCTCTTGTATCTCTTACAAAATCTGTTTAAGCCTGTTGTTACTATTCCATAATTTAAGTATTATGTAAACTGATAAGGTGTAACTATGACAAGGAGTTGTTTCTATGAAAACTAGTTGAATGCTTTGGAAAGACCTTTATAAATGCC
The DNA here is from genome assembly GCF_027475565.1 of Acinonyx jubatus. NCBI lineage: Eukaryota > Metazoa > Chordata > Mammalia > Carnivora > Felidae > Acinonyx > Acinonyx jubatus. The sequence goes on from NC_069398.1 coordinate 20,225,491, forward strand.
ACTTTTTTTTAAATTGCTATCAAATTATGTGTGAGAAAACTGTAAAACACTGAAGTAAAATTATAAAAATCTCAGAGGATTCTACACTTGTATAATTTCCCAAGTGTCACTTGCTTGTTCCACTTTAATGAAACAAAAACTGATGTATTATGGATATGGGCACTCAATCATTAAAATCACTCTCATAGAAGAGGCTTAGATTTGCATCGAAAGATGAGCAAATGAATATACATTTATAATTTCAAATGAAAATGTTTAAGATATCTTTTATGGATCTCAACTTTAACAGCTTTTTAGCTTAACACACCAGCTACCAGTATCAATTAATTCAGATAGGAGTGATGAAATTTGAAGTGGGGTTCATGAACAAATGGCTAAGAAAGAATTCTCAAGACTTTTTTTTTTTTTTTTTTTTTTGGTGCAAAAAGGTGATTTTATTTAAGCACGAGGACAGGACCCATGGGCAGAAAGAGCTGCACTGGGATTGGGAGGAGCAACTGATTATATACTTTTAAGTTTGTGGAGGGAGCAGGGTTAGATGAAGAAAAAATTAGTTTCTAAGGAATTTCTGTATGGTGAAAGCAGGGTCTTACTGGACCCTGAAGACTTAGCTATTGTCAAGATAAGGTTGCTTTTAGATTGTAATGAAATGTAAACATTAATGCATTAAGGCAGCCACAAACTCCTTGAGGAATGTTACACACTACAGGTCTCTGGTATCTATCAGTGGTCTGCAAGCTGTAAGGGGATTTAATTTAAACTACATTTTTCTTGTCTTTGTTTCCCTCAACAGGAGGACTTCTCTTGTCCCAAATTATATGAAATAATCATTATCTGTAGGTAGCCAATAAATTCATTGGAGGAGATTTTTACAGGTCTACACCATACAGCACTTAAAAAAGTGTAATGTTGGATGCTCCTATGAGTGTAGAATGCAACAAAATACACCAGGTACTCAGAGAAGGGAGAAATCTGTTTGAGACCAGAATGATGAGGGTAGACTTCATGAAGAAGATAGAGTTTGAATTTGTGCTGATATTGGGTAGAATTTGGGGACTGAAGTAGACAGGAGCACTGCAGACAGAAAATAAAACTTGTGCAAGAGCAGGGACAGTAAGAGACTGGCAGCTGGAGCTGAGCGTTTATTTGGTACATTAGTGCTTTGGGAATCTTTGGGTTGCAGGGAATAGATTTATTAGGTTTATTCTTAATTATAAGGCTCCCCACAGACAGGAATAGAAAGACATCAAGAACTAAGGTGACATATCTGCTTCTTGGCATTCTAGCCAAAGAAGTTTGTTTTAATTTTCCAGAACTGCTTATTATGTTAAGAAAGAAGATGATTCAGAAGCACCTGGGTGGCTCAGTCACTTAAGTGACAGACTCCTGATTTCAGCTCAGGTCATGATCTCATGATTCATGAGATTGAGCCCTGTGTTGGGCTCTGCGCTGTCAGGACAGCCTGCTTGGGATTCTGTCTCTGCCCCTCCCCTGCTAGCGCTCGCTTTCTGTCTCTCTGTCTCTGTCTCTGTCTCTGTCTCTCTCTTTCAAAATAAACTTAAAAAAGAAAAAAGAAAGATGGTTAATTCATCAAGTATTTTTTGAGCAGCTACTATGTACCAGAAATTGTGCTTGGCATCAGATATGCATCAGTAAGCAAAATAGACGTTCCTAAATCCAAGTTGCTTAGAGTCTAACAGAAACGTCCACTCACTTGCAAATTGAGGTGTTTATTATACAAAATAAGAATAAGAGGCTGTGAATGTGCATTAGGGAATCAAGAAAAAACTCTCTGGGGAAGTGAAATTTAAGGTGAAATGTAAAGGTTATATAAGTGTTAAAAGAAGTAAGTGAAAAAGAGCATTTAACATCATGTGTAAAAGCTATGGGTATATTTGAGAAGTTAAAAGAAGGCCACCATTGTTGGAGTGGAGGGAGGGAGAAAATGACTTGAGATAAGCTTGGAGAAGTATACATGGCCTAAGTATGCAGGACTTTCTTATGCAAGAAAAGTTTGGGTTTTATTCTAGATGAGGTAGAAAGCCTTGGGGGAATTTAAGCAGGATAGTAACATAATAATTAACTGAATTCCACTTTAAAGATCACCCAGATGTGTGCTATGTAACAAATGAATTTTTGACAGGCAAGAAAGGAAGGGGGAGAGAACCACTTAGGAAGCTACTACCACATTGTAGATGATAGAAAATAATAACTTACAACTAGGTGGAGAAGGGGCGCTTGAGTGGCTCAGTCAGTTTGTTACAGAATCAGGCTGGAACGCTGGCAGAAAAACCAAGCGACACTTGGAGACCTTGGTGGATTGGAGATTTATTTAACACCGGCGGGCTCAGAGGAGACCGTTTCTCCGAAGATCTGAGCCCCGAATGCGAGCAGGAAGGGTAATTTATAGTTATCAGCCTCCATATTTGTGTGTGTGTTGGGGGAGGGAGGGTTGGTTTTCATGCTGCAGCAAACAAAGGAAGAACCCAGAGGAGGGGTCTCTAAGCTAGAGACCAGAGTTTGTTTTAGTCCAATCAGACATCTTTGGTGTACTTTATCCACTTCTCCAACATTCCCCCTTTTGATGCCTTTTAAAAAAACTTTTAGTAGGTATCACCTTTCAGTTTTACAGGTTGGTACTCTCAGAAGGCTAAGATATGGGCAGTAGTTTGGCAAGCAACAGTGTTTTCAATAAAATGTATCATGGCATTCAGTATACAGGGGCCAATGGATATAAGTAAAATTATGGAGAGGAGAGGCCCCATCAGGGCAGAAAGCCAGGATGCCCAATCTGTGAGATCCCATCCTTTCCATTGATTGATATTTTCCTGTTGTCTATGTTGAATTCTTTCCTTGAGCTCCTTAACCTTAGTTGTAACTATTCCTGACTGATTTATGAAATAGCAACATTCCTCCCCCAGAAAGATGCAATTCCCTCCTTTTTCTGAAGTGAGGAGGTTGAGGGCTTTCCTATTTTGGAGGGTCACTGCTGCCAGAGAGTTTATTTGGCTTTGTAAGGTTACCAGAGAATCTGTCACCTGTTCCATGTCTTCATTCAGCTCTTGAGATAGTCTATGGTACAGTCCTACGGATGAACCTGTGCCCCCTATTCCAGTCCCTATTCCTGTCTCAATTCCTGCTCCTATCAGAATGAGTAGCAGGATTACCTGTTTAGTCCAGGACTTGGGGCTAAAGGCTGTTAGGAACTGATCTTCAGTGTATATGGATATCTCTGGGGTTAGGAAGACGGAATAACATATCTGAGTCCAGTTGGCCTCTAAGCAATTGGTAGGCTGAATTAGAACATAGATAGAACAACCCAGGGGTTGAACATAGGGTTGTATTCCTCTTTAAGGTTATATTTCTTCTGTATAGAGAGTTACCATTCATACCTTCAGGGACTGTACAGATTAGATTGTCAGCATTTGTGAGACGGATCCCAGGGGCCAGGGGTCCAATTAAGACAGAAGGGTTGGTTTTGAGATTTTCAGAAGCTTCACAAGTCAAATGGATAGGAGTGGCTAAGTAAGCCCTTCTGCTGAGGGGCAAATACATCAGCAGGTTTGGGTGTGATTATCTATTTTATGGAGGACTTGTAGAGTAGTGTTAGTCCAACACTGGAGTGGGGAATTGGTAAACATCTGACTGAAGGCTGAAAGGTTCAAACCCTGGTAGGCTGCTGGGGGAATGGTCACCTTTATGGCTTATATTACCCTATCCTGGGTATCCTTTGTAAGCTTTTGAAGGGCTGTGTCTTGCATACCTCCCCCGTCCGAGATCCCTCACTGAGGAAGGTAAGGTAAGGTAGCAAGCTTCCCTCTCTGGAGGCCCTTGTTGTGACATGGGTTCCTGACATTTTGGGTTATCTATGCGGTCCAATACTTAGTCCTTGGGGCACTGGGTGACTGACAGAGAGTGTTTCTCCCTTGTAGCAATCTTTGTGGAGGGAGGTGAAGGCACTGAACGCCCTTGACCCCTTTATCGTCACATAACAATCCTGGGAGCAAAGTGGGTAAGCAACAGTTGAGAGGGTGAGAGAGGTTATCATAATATGCAGGCAATACTTAATAATCCTCCCATCCAGAGGAGGTATGTGAGACCAGCATGCATCTTTTGTCTCATGTCCAGCTTGTTGGTGCAGTCTCTATCAGCCCAACAGTAAGAAGTAAGATTAGGTGGCGCCTGGGTGGCTCAGTCGGTTGGCCGTCCAACTTCAGCTCAGGCCACGATCTCGAAGTTCGTGAGTTCGAGCCCCGCATCGGCCTCTGTGATGGCAGCTCAGAGCCTGGAGCCAGCTTCGGATTCTGTGTCTCCTTCTCTCTCTGCCTCTCCCCCACTTGTGCTCTGTCTCAAAAATAAATAAATGTAAAAAAAATAATTTTTAAAAGATGTAAGATTAGTGCTATGACACCAGTAAGGGGCAAGGGCTGGCAGAGTTGCATCCAAACCCCTGGGCTAGGTTCACGTGTTGATTCCTCAAGCTTCTGCTGTGCACAGGACAGCCAGGGTGTGGCTGGAGCAGGGCTGGAGGTCTCAGGGGCCAGTGTCCCTTTTGAGGGTCAGTTTAAGCGGGTTGACTGGATCTGGATCACTTCGCCAAGTTGTGGGTTCTTCTGAGCTGGCCTTCTTAACTCTGTATTGATGGACCCATGGGGTAATACCTGAAAGTTTAAGGGCTGTAGGAGTTGTTAGAATAACAGTATGAGGCCCAGTCCACCGTGGTTTAAGACGTTCCCTCTTCCAATCTTTGACCCACACAGAGTCTTCTGGCAGAAAGGGGTGAACGAGAGTCCCTAAGGAAATTGGGGCCCTCTCTATGGTGTATCTCTGTAACTTGTTTAGGACTACCCCCAAGGTCTGGAGCTGTTCTCTTATTCCCTTGTCTCCAATCTGGTGTAGGTCTCCTGAGAGTTTTCCTAAACATGGGGAGTCACCAATATAATAACTCAAAAGGGGAGAATCCTAGTGCCCCAGGCATGCATCAGGCATGCAAGAGGGCCAGCGGTAGTAAATCTGGCCATGGGCAATTAGTCTCTTGGTGGAACTTAGCCAGGGTTTCCTTGAGGGTTCAATTCATCTGCTCTACTTTCCCTGAGCTCTGGGGTTGGTAAGCAGTGTGCAGTTTCCAGGTAATGTTAAGGGACTTTGTCAGGGTTTGTATAATGTCTGCCACAAACACAGGTCCATTATCACTGTGTATGGTTAAGGGTAGACCAAACCGAGGCACAATCTCCCGTAGAAGAGCTTTGGCCACCTCGCGACTTCATTCTATTCTGATCAGGAATGCTTCAACCCATCCCGAATATGTGCAGATGATTACAAGAAGGTACCTGAATCCTTTATTTGGTTGTATGTCGGTAAAGTCCACCTCTAAATCTTCGAAAGGGGTGGCCTCCCTCCTTTGTGTGCCAGGCGGGGGCCGTGGGGCAGACCAAGCATTGTTTTTGGCACATGTTACACATCGTTCACTGACAGCTAGGCATAATGCCAGCAGCTGGCTGATATAGTAGTTCTTTTTGAGGAGGGCCTCTGGTGCAGTTTTCCCTAGGTGTGTGAGTTGGTGATATTCCTTCACTAGGTGTTTTCCCATAGACAACGGGACAAAGATGTGCCCATTTGGCATGACCCACCATCCCTCTTTGCTTAATGTGCCCCCTTCTGTCGAGGCCCAACTTCTTTCCTCATTTGTGTACAGGGGCGGGGAGGCTTCCCTCTGGGGTGCAAGAGTCATAGTGTAGGGAGGAGCTTCACCTAGATCACCACAGGCGGCTGCTCTGGCTGTTTTGTCGGCCAGGCAATTTCCTTGAGATATGGGGTCATCTCCTTTCTGGTGTCCCTTACAGTGTAGGATAGCTACCTTGTCTGGGAGCCAAACAGCCTCAAGAAGCTTTAGTATTTCTTCCTTGTTTTTGATAGTTTTCCGTGCAGCTCTCCCTGCAGTAAGGAGGTCTTTTTTCTTTATAGATGGCCCCGTGTACATGCACAGTAGCAAAGGCATACTGTGTAGATGTTAACTCATTTACCTTTGCTAAGGATGAGGGCTGGGGTTTAAGGCTTACAGTTCAGCTCATTGTGCCGACCATCTTTCCGTCAAAGCCTCGGCATCCAGAACTTCGCTGGTTGTGGTTACTTCATATCCTGCTCTTTGGCTGTCCTCTTGTAAATAGCTGCTCCCATTGCTGAACAGGGTGATCTCTGGGTTTGTTATAGCCTGGTCTTGGAGGTCCAGGCGGCTGGCGTAGACTTCATCCACTACTTCGGAACAGTCATGGTCGTGTTCTCCCTCTTCCGTGGGAAAGAAGGTGGCCATGTTTAGTGTTCTTACTGTTTTGAGAGTGACTCTTGGGTTTTCATAGAGAAGGCCTTGGTATTATGTCAGCTGAGAATTGGAAAGGAAATGATATCCTTGGGTACTCATGAGGGACATGACCAAGTGTGGGACCTTAACATTAAGTGTTTGTCCCAGTGTGAGTTTGTCTGCCTCCTTGATGAGCAGGACTGTGGCTGCCAGCGCTCTGAGGCACAGTGGCCATCCTGCAGCCACAGGATCAAGTTTTGTTTGACAGTTAGGCCACTGGCCATTGCCAAGGCTCTGAGTGAGCACTCCAAGGGCTATTTTGTCCTTTTCATGTATGAAGAGGTTAAAGGGCTTTTCTGTGTCGGGCAAGCCCAGGGCTGGGGCTCGTCCCAGAGCTAACTTTATTTCTGTGAAAGCGGCCCCTGCCTCGTCAGTTCATGTGAGGGGTTCCCAGTCTGGCCCTCCCAACAGGTCATAGAGGGGCCTCGCTATGGTTGAGAATCCAGGGATCCAAATGTGACAGAACCCTGCAGCCCCTAAAAATTCACACAAGCCTCATTTTGTTTGGGGCTGTGGCAGTGTGGTGATAACCTTCTTCCTTTCCAGTCCTAGTTTTCTTTTTCCTTTTGTGAGGAGGAAGCCTAAGTATTGGACCTGCTGCTGGCAAATCTGTGCCTTTTTACAAGAGGCCCGGTACCCCAAGTAGGATAGGAGCTGCAGGAGGGCCTTGGTACCTTTCATACAGCCTTCTTGGGTGTCGCTGGCAAGGAGGAGGTCACCTACATATTGGAGGAGGACACACCCTCTGGTTTCCCTTGGAAAGCTGGTGAGGTCTGCAGCTAATGCTTCCCCCAAAAAAGTGGGTGAGTTCTTGAAGCCTTGGGGAAGTCATATCCAGGTCAGCTGCATCTGGCACCCTGTAACGGGCTCAGTCCATTCAAAGGCAAACAGTGGTTGACTTTGAGGAGCCAGGCAGAGGCAGAAGAAAGCATCCTTTAGGTTGAGGCATGTAAACCATCTGGCTGACCCTGGAATTTGGCTGAGGAGAGTACATGGGTTCAGAACCACTGGGTGTAAAGAAACAGTCACTTTGTTAATGGCCCTCAAATCCTGTACTGGTCTGTATCCTCCTCCTGGCTTCTTGACTGGCAAGAGCGGGGTATTCCAAGCTGATTGGCACTCAATTGGAATACCTTCCTCTCTGAGCTTGGTCAGGTGCTCTTGTGTACCCATTCTAGCCTCGAGTGGAAGGGGTTCTGCCTTTGTCTCTGAGGTTGGGCTCCAGGGATCAGGTCAACCATGATGGGGGCCCGACTCCAATCTAGTCCAAGTGCATTATCTTCAGCCCATACAGAGGGGAATGTAAGCCTGAATTATGAGGGGTTACAGGGTAGGGCCTGGGCACAGAATAGTCTCCGTTCTTCTTCCCTTGGCAGGGTAATCACCAAGACCAGGGTTTCCTTCTGCCTTGGGTTTAATTGGAGGCTAGTGTGTCCAGTGGGTTCAAAAGTTATCTGGCCCCAAGTTTGGAGAGCAGATCTTGGCCCAGGAGAGGAATCAGGCAGTCAGGTAAGTAGAGGAACTCATGCCAGACCTTGTGACCCCCAAGTTCACATTGTTGAGCTTGACAGAAGAGCTCTTGTATCGCCCATGTCCCAGTAGCTCCAAGTATGGTTGCTGTCTTTTGGCTGAAAGGGGCTACCGGGGAAGTAACAACCAAGTGTTTAGTCCCAGTGTCAACCATGAAAGTTATTGTTCAGCTGCCTACTTTCATTTCAACCGTGGGCTCATGGGGCCAAAAGAGAAACAGACCGGTCCCCCTCAGTCTGATTCTATCCTGGCCAGACCAATGAGGTCCTCGCCTCGAGGTTCCTCCCAATATCAGCTGGGTTTTGAGGGCCCCTTCCAATTCAGACATTCATTCTACCAGTGTCCCTTCTCTTTGCAGTATGCATGTTGGTCCTTTGCTAAGGGGGCTCTGGGCTTCCCCCTTTTTGGTGGTTGGGGTCTTCCCATCTTTGCAGTGTCTATTTCTTTCAGTGCTGCTGCAAGAAAGGTGGCCTTCTTTTTAGTCTTCTCTCCACTTCTCTTTCGGCTGCAACTTCTCTGTTCCTGAAAACTTTATTGGTGACCTCTATCAGCTGAGTGATATTCATCCCAGCAAAGCCCTCCAACTTCTGGAGTATTCTTCTGATATCTGGGGAAGCCTGTGCCACAAAAGAGGTATTTACCATTTGATGACTTTCTGGTGCCTGGGAGTCAAACGGAGTGTATACACGGTATGCCTCACATAGTCTTTCATAGTAGTGTCTGGGAGACTCCCCAGGCTGCTGTGTGACTGACAATATTTTAGTCATGTTCATGGGATTTTTGGCTCCAGTTCAGATTCCCCGAAGGAGGGCTTCCTGGTATTGTCAGATGTGGGCTTGTCCTCCTTCTGTGGTGAAATCCCATGTTGGGCATTGAATCAGGGGCAGCAGCTTGAGCCCAGACAGCAGGGTCATTGATCCCCAGAGGTGCGTGATCTTCTAGGTACTGTCATGTTTCTCTCATTCTTCTTCTTTCTTCTGTATTAAACAGAGTACAGAGTAACTGTTGATAATCTTCCCAAGTCGGTTAGTGGGTCTGGAAGAGGGACTCCATCAAGTCGACCATTGCTTGTGGCTTTTCAGAGTATGATGGAGTGTTATGTTTCCAGTTGAGGAGGTTGGTTGTAGAGAAAGATTGATAATAATACATCATGGAACAGCTGGGCTGGACTATTCTGTCCTCATTCTGTCTTTCAGGCTCTTTCGTCTCCCTTACAGGCATTTGGAGAGTGTTAGGTCTGGGTCTGGGGCGCAGTCTGGCTGCTGGCCCTTGTAGGGAGGGTTCTCTGGGTCTGGGAGGGGAGGAGGGATGGGTGGCAGCAGCAGCGGAGGAGGAGAGACAGATGGGGGGCGGGGAGTTTCAAGCTCAGGGGAAGGGGGGAGGGAGCCCAGTGAGTCATAAGGTGGTGGAAAGATGGGATCTTCCTCTGGGTCTCCTGCAAACACTAAAGGAGTGGTGGATTGCTTCTTTGGCTCCCTGGGTGAGTCTTTGGATAAAACAGCTCAAACCTTTGCCTGGCTCTGCTTGCTATGGATGAATTGCACCCAAGGCAGAGGATTTCAGGCAATTTCAAGCCAGGAGTTGATGTATGGAAACTGATCAGGGTGACCTGGGTTCCCAGTGACTATCAGCCAAACCTGCTGCACTATTTGAGCATCTAATATCCCTTCCAGGGGCCATCCTACATTGAATATGGGCCATCCTAGTTCACAAAAGGTCCTTAACTTCCCAGGTGTCATTTTGACCCCATAATCACCTGAAAATCCCTTTTTAAAATTTTTGAGCATGACCTCTAAAATCATAGGCTTACTCTATTTTGACCCCATTATTAATTCCTTTCTCGTGTTTGGTGTTGCAGAGACAGACAAAGGGAGGGTATCCCCTCAGATGAGAGGACAAATCAGATACTCCACTGGTCGCATTCCCAAGGGAAACTTTAGGTGAGGCTTGGCTGTAGTGGACTCAGCTTTGTGACTTGCAATTGGAGTCTATTCTGATGCCGCCCTGGACTGTATGCTTTCACCACGATACAGGAGAGCCCACTCAGACTCCGTAGACTTTTGGGGACCTTAAGGGTGCCTGTCCATGGAGCTACAAACTCAAACTCGACTGGCAAGCCTGGCCGAGCCGCACATTCACTCACACACACACACACACACACACACACACACACACACACCAGAGGCTATAACATTCCCTCCTGCAAAATTTTCTACCCGTGAGAGTGCTAAAGTCTCTGGGGAGTGATCAGGTCCCCCATCTACCCTTTTGGATGGGCCTGACTACTTTGGGGCCCCAGCCTTACTGGTTCCGACGTCGGGTCCAGGTCCTCACCTACCAGCCTCTTTGAGTCCGGTGGGAATGACGGAACGGGGCCAGCCTGAGGCGACCAAATAGGAGACTGCCAAAATTCAGGCAGGGCGCGCCTTCTTTGTGATTCCTCGCTCTGTCACTGCCTTACCGTTCTTCCAGACCGGTGGCAACAATGGGACAGCACGGTTGGGTTTCCTGGTCAGGCAACCAAATATGTTACAGAACCAAGCTGGAATACTGGCAGAAAAAACAAGTGGCACTTGGAGATCTTGGTGGTTCAGAGATTTATTTAACACCAGCGGGCTCAGAGGAGACTTTCTCCAAAGATCTGAGCCTGAATGCAAGTGGGAAGGGTAATTTATAGTTGTCAGCTTCCATATCTGTGGAGGTTTTCATGCTCACAGCAAACAGGGCAAGAAGAACCCAGAAGAGGGGTCTCTAAGCTAGAGACCAGAGCTTGTTTTAGTCCCATCGGCCATCTTTAGTGCAGCACTTTATTCATTTCTCCAACAATAAGACTTCTGATTTTAATAAAAACAGAGCAAGGACCCTTACTCGGGGCTCTTGTCTCCTCAGAACATTAGCCTCTCTCGCGTTTTAATTCTGTGACCTGCTCTCTTACTGAACAAGAGAGAACTCTAGACCCAGGATCTATGACACTCAAGCACCATGATTGTCACATAAGGAAGCACTGAATATTTTTTGAAAAATAGAAATTTGTGGGGCGCCTGGGTGGCTTAGTCAGTTAAGTGTCCAACTCTTGGTTTCAGCTCAGGTCATGATCTCACAGTTCATGAGTTAGAACCCTGTGTCAGACTCTGCTCTGACAATGTGGAGCCTGCTTGGGATTCTCTCTCTCTCTCTCTCTCTGTCAAAATAATTAAGTAAACTTTAAAAAAGAAAGAAAGAAAAATAGAAATTTTCATATGATGAAGATTGTTATCTCAAACCAGTGATGAAAAGATAGTTTATTCAATAATTGATGTTGGCATTTCTGGAGAGCCATCTGGAAAAAGGTAAAGTTGAATCCATACCTCATACTTTACATCAAAATAGTCTGCAAACAAAACAGGTGAACATGGGAGGGGCAGGTGGGAAGAGAGAGACAAACCATAAAACAGACTCTTAACTATAGAGAACAAACTGAGAGTTGCTGGAGGGGAGGTAGGTGGGAGGATGATGGGTGATGGGTGTTGAAGGGTGATGGGTGTTAAAGAGGGCACTTGTGATGAGCACTGGGTATTCTATGTAAGTGATGAATCACTAAATCCTACATGTGAAACTAATATTACAGTGTATGTTAACTATTTGGAATTTAAAACTTGGAAGAACAAAAAGAATAGTCTTCAAATGGGTCAAAGATTTAAATATGAAAAATTAAGTCTAAAAGTATTACAAGAAAAAATGGAAGTTGTAACACCAGACACCATAAAATAGCTAGAAGAAAAAAAAGATGGTAAGCTCCTTGACATTGGTCTTAGTGATATTTTTTGGGATCTGACTCCAGAAACAATGGCTACAAAAGCAAAAATAAACAAATGGGACTACATCAAACTAAAAGGATTCTGCACAGTGAAATAAACCATCAACAAAATTAAAAAGGTACATATTAAGGCACTTGGGTGGCTTGGCCAGTTGAGCATCTGACCTTAGCCCAGGTCTTGATCTCACGGGTGAGTTCAAGTCCCCATCTGGCTCCCTGCTGTCAGAGCAGAGACCGTTTCAGATCCTGTGTCCCCCTGTCTCTCTGAACCTCCCCACTTGCTTTCTCTTCTCAAAAATAAATAAATATTTTTTAAAAATAAAATAAAACAAAATAAGAAGGAACCTACTGAATGGGAGAAGATATTTGCAAATAACATATCAGATAATGGGTTAATATCCAGAACATAAAAAGAACTCATACAGCTCAGTAACAGAAAAACAAGCAACCTGATTTTAAAAATGGACAGACGATCTGAATAGACATTTTTCCAAAGAAGACATACAGAAAGCCAATAGGCACATGAAAAGATGCTCGACGTCACTAATTATCAGGGAAATGCAAACCAAAATCACAATGAGATATCACCTCACACCTGTCAGATTGACTATTATCAGAAAGACAAAAACTAACAAGTGTTGGCAAGGCTGTGGAGAAAAGGGAACCTTTGTGCACTGTTGGTGGGAATTGAAATTAGTGCAGCTACTGTGGAAAACAGTATGGAAGTTCCTCAAAAATTAAAAATAAGAGCACCTGGATGGCTCGGGCAGTTAAGTGTCCAATTCTTGATTTCAGCTCAGGTCATGATCTTGCAGTTCATGAGATCAAGCCCCACATCGAGCTATATGCGAACAGCACAGAGGCTGCTTGGGATTCTCTCTCCCTCTCTCTCTGCCCCTCCCTGGTTCATGCATGTGATCTCTCCCTCCCTCTGTCCTTTCCTCCATCCCTCTCTCTCTCTCTCTCTCAAAATAAATAAATAAACTCTTAAAAAATTAAAAATAGAGCTACCATACAACCCAGCAGTTCCACCTCTGGGTATCTATATGAAGAAAACAAAAACACAAAGTCAAAAAGATATATGCACCCCTATGTTCTTTGCAGCATTGTTTGTAATAACCAAGATATGGAATCAACCTAAATGTCCCATCAATGGATAAAGAAGATGTAGGGGGCTCCTGGGTGGCTCAGTCAGTTGAGCGTTAGACTCTGGCTCAGGTCATGATCTCACAGTTCATGGGTTGGGCCCCTGCATCAGGCTCTGTGCTGACAGCTCAGAGCCTGGAGCCTGCTTCAGATTCTGTGTCTCCCTCTCTCTCTGCCTCTCCCCTGCTTGCACTCTGTGTCTCCCTGTCTCTCAAAAATTAATAAACATTTTTAAAAAGATGTAGTGTGTGTGTACATGTATGTATGTATGTATGTGTGTGTGCACAAGGGAATACTAGTCAGCCATAAAAAAAAATGCAGTCTTGCCATTTGTGACAACATAGATGGACTTCAGGAGTATTATGCTAAATGAAATGAGTCCAAGAAAGATAAATATTACATGACTTCACTTATATCTGGAATCTAAAAAACAAAACAAATGAACAAGCAAAAAAAAAACCCCAAAACTCATAGATACAGAGAACAGATTGGTGGTTGCCAGAGGGGAGGGGAGTTGGGAGGTGGGCAAAAAGAGTGAAGGAGATAAAGAAATATAAGCTTTGAGTTACAAAATAAGTCATGGGGATGTAATGTACAGTGGGGGGATTTTAGTCAATAATATTATATTACAAATTTGAAAGTTGCTAAGAAAGCAAAACTCATCACAAGAAAAAAAAAGTGTGGTAACTTTGTATGGTGACAGATGATAAATAGACTTAATGTGGTGATCATTTTGCAATGTATACAAATGTCAAATCATTATGTTGTATACCTGAAACTGACATAATGTATCTCAATTATACATCAATTTAAAAAATGGGAGAATTCCTTCACTGAGGAAAGGTTTTATAATTACTGGGAATCCAGAAACCATAAAAGAAAAGATTGATGGACTCAACTCCTTAAAAATACCCAAAAAGTCTGCATGATAAGAAAACTATAAGCAAAGTAAAAAGACATTGTCAAATGATGAAAAACATTTTGCCACTCAAATTAACAGTGGGCTAATTTTTGAAATATATAAAACACTTCTCTAAATCAATAAGAGATTATGAATCCAATAAAAAATGTACAAATAACATAAAAAGACAATTCACAAGAAAGAAAATTCAGGTAGATCCTAAAGAAAATGTCAAATATACTCGTAACAAGAGAAAGTTTAAATTAAAACTAGAGAAGCTTAAAAAAAATAATAAAACTAGAGAAGCTTGATATTTTATCACCAAGCTTCATATGTGCCATGAGTTTGATATTTCCACAAGCTGGTCACATAATCTCTTGGCAAAGCTTTGGGGAAACAGGCACTCTCTTACATTGCTGGTATAAGTGTGTGGCAACTTGCCTTTTCAGAAAAGTGGCCAAAACATCTCCCATCAGAAACACTTCCTTTACAGTGTGACTTTGATACTCATTGCATCAAGAGACATTGAGGTGTGTATTCCCTCCAATGACTCTGGGCAGGTCTGTGACCAGTGGAAGTAAAGCTTTGTGACTTCAAAGGCAAGTCAAAAAGCAATAAGTCTTCCACCTCATTCTCTTGGGATGCTTGCTCTAAATCCAGCTACCTTGCCATTAAGAGCACCAGACAGTCCTTGGAGAAGCCCACCTGAAGAGGAAACAACATCCTCAAAGAAGAAATAATGGGCAATGTTGTCACCTTCATAATAAGGAAAATAGGAAATATACTTAATGAACCCAATGATCTATCTAAGGAGATTTTCACGTAGAAAATTGAAATCCCTGATTGCTTTAGCATCTGGCTACCTAAAGTAAAATGTAAAAGGAAAAATATAGGCTAAAAAAAGGTCTGTTAAATATAAAGAAACCGAGAGTTACTGGATTTGAAAATGAAACTTTCCCATTCACACCTCTCAACATGTGCACAGTTCAGCTACATTTTAGAACTACAATGAACGGCTATTTACTTGAATGGGGATACCTCCAGTGATTATTTCTGTGCCTTTCCTACCACTGTAAATTGGGGGTGGGGGGAGGAGTTCAGGATGGGACCAAATAACTACTTCTTTAGTTCACAGGTCATAGTATAGACAGAAATCATTCAAGGAACCAAACATGAGGAACTACACTCTAAGATCCTTATCTGTATGTGGACCTAATTTAGATGACAAGATCCTGGACTTCAAACTGATGCCATAATGGAATGAAACTTGGGGGCTTAGGGGAAGAAGATGGGTATATTTTGCATGTGGGAGGAATGTGAATTTTTATATTCTAGAAGATATACTGTGGCAGAGAGTATTTCCACAAATGGCATAATCTCTCCCATCCCACAGACTCCTCTTATAATATGACTTGAAAACTCTTTCCATCTGAGCTTGGGTGGCTTAGTTAAGCATCCAATTCCTGATTTCAGCTCAGGTCGGATCTCACAGCTGTGAGATTGAGCCCCACATAGGGCTCTGTACGGAGTGTGGAGCCTGCTTAAGATTCTTTCTCTCCCCTCCCTCTGCCTCTCTCTCTCTCTCTCCAAAAAAATTTAAAAAAAAATAAAAAAGAAAGAAAGAGGAAGAAAGAAAGAAAGAAAAGGAAGAAAAGAATGAAAGGAAAGAAGAAAGAAAGAGAACAAAAGAAAGAAAGAGAAAGAAAGAAATGAAGAAAGAAAGAAAAACTTTCCATTAAGAGGTAAGGGTCTGTATCTTCCCCTTGGATCTGGACAGTTTCATAGGCTTGTGACTATAGTGGAAGTGAACAATGTGACTGCTGAAGCTTGGTCATAAAAGGTGGTCCTTTTGGGAATTTTACACTCAGGATCCAACTACTATCCCATGAAGAAGTCAGAAGCACCCTGTTGAGAGACCCATGCAGAGAGAAACTGAGACCCCTGTCTGAGCACCATCTGACAGCCAACTTGTCAGCCATATGAGCAAGCCATCTTACAAGTGATTCCTACAGCCCAAAGTTGAGCCATCCCAGCTGAAACCAAATGGGACAAAGATGAGCTAATCTCGTTGAGTCTTGCCCATGTTTCAGATTTTGTAAACAAAATAAATGATTGTTCTTTTGAGCTACTAAACTTTGGAGTAGTTTGTTATGCAACAATAGATTGTTATAGCATGTAAATTGATAGAACCCTTATAAAAGATCAGTTTGACAATATATATCAGAATTACAGATTCATGTATTCTTTTACTAGATATCCTATTTTGAGAAATTGATTCTTCAGACAGACTTGTTCACAGTTGCAAAATAATATACATACAAGATAATTCTTTGCAGCATTATTTATAATAGCAAGAGTAGAAAATAACTAATACACTAGTTAAATAAATTGTGCAACATTCACACAAGAGAGATCCATGTAGCCATGAAAAAGAATGAGATAGATAACCATGAACTGATGTGGAGGAATTTCCAGGATAAACTGTTCAGTGAAAAAATCAAAATACAAGAGTATCTATAGTGCACTATTTTTTGTGTAAGAAAGAAGAGGAAATAAAAACATACATATATGTATATTTGCTCATTTGAGAAAAAAGGAACACCAGGTTGAAATTTAGTCTGAGATTGGTTGCCAATAGGGCTTGAATGAGAATGGGTGAAAAAGAAAGAGGGAATGGCAGGGAGAGGGAGAGAGTTTGCAGGGAGGGCCTACAATCGAATACAAGCAGAAACAAATGAACTAAACTGTATTTCAAATTACTGACATAACCACACTTAAGGAATCAGGCAGGAAAAGGAGTTAACCTTTAAACCTAAATTGTTGGACTCTACTCAGAGACTAAAACCAAAAGCAACTGCAAATACAGAGCTCTAAGTTGTAGGTTTCTTTTGTGCAGAGGCATGAGTTAGCATGAAAAGAGATGATAAATAAACTCTGCCATGTTGGATTGGAATTAGAGGTATCAGTGTAATCTCATAATATATACAGCTAAGTATAGAAATGGTTATGGAGTTGTATTTGTGTTCATGTATACATACATCATTATATACATACCTCTATCTCCCAGGTACAACCACTTAGAAGGCCTAAAACCAGTAACATTCCAGTAGCATTGAACACACCTAGGGTCCACATCTTGGTTTTTAAATGCCATTCTCCATTAAGAGAAAGTAGACATAACACTCCGTATTTGACCAATAGAACAGAACATGATACACGGCAGCCCTACAGATCCTTTGGTTAGAAGCAGAGCCGCTCAGTGTTTGACCACTAGAAGGAACCATGGATCCTTGAAGAAATTGTTAATTCCATCCTTGGGACAGAAAAGCACAAAATGTACCTTGAAAGAACATTTTTCTGTCCCCAAAAAGTAAAATGCTCAGAGAATGATAGGGAAATGTTGAAGGACACAGAGCCAATTTGAAGGGCTCCTCCCAACTAAATTTAAGACAATCTGAGCATTAAAATAAATAGTGATAGTAAATGATTATAACTTACTGAATAAAATAAATAAATAAACCCACCTGATACAAATTAATGAATGAGAAGAGAAACCTCTTCATCACAGTAGAAAGCCAATTTATACAAAGAATGATGGGATTAGAAAAGTAAGCAACCATCATAAATGTAATTCATTCAGGCAAGAAGTATCAGTGCCAAAACTAGTGGATGAAAGTTTAAGGAACAAGATATTTACATAGTCTCAAATTATCTCCCCCACAAGATACTTAAAAATTTCAGGATGAAATAATAATTTTCTAGTAGAAATTGTTGGTAGATAACCACCTTAACCAAATTATCAAAATTGCTGGTAATGGAACGAGTCAATAATGTGTACTTTCTGATAGGATTCACCGAGAATCCGGTATCCCTTCCGTACTACCTCTGCCAAAAGTGTGTGGTGTCAATCTACTTGTGAGGAGACGTTAGACAAGACCAGAGTTTTATTCTCAAAATAACTAGCTTATACTTTTCCAAATATCTATGTTATGAAATTTAAAGAAAGGCTCAGTAACTGCTGCAGAGTAAAAGAGACAAAAGATAGAAGACAAATGTAGTACATGGTCTTGAAATTTCTTTTGTTATAAAGGACATTATTAGGACATTTCATGAAATCTGAATTAGTATATAGTTTAGACACAGTATTGTGTCAGTGCTAATTTCCTGATTTTGATCATTGTGCTATTGTTACATAAGAGAATCCCTTGTTTAGAGAGTAAACACTGAATTTTTTAGAGGTAAAGGGGCATCATGTCTGCAACTTACTCTTAAACGGTCCAGAAAAATTATAGAAAGAAAAAGGTAGAGGAGAGGGAGGAATTTTTTTTATTATTGCAGCTTTTCTTTAAGTCTGAAATTATGTCAAAATTTCTTAAGTTTAAAAACTATAATGAGGGGCCCCTGGGTGGTTCAGTCAGTTAAGCATCCAACTCTTGATCTCAGTTCAGGTCATGATCTCACAGTTTGTGTGTTTGAGCTGCAAGTAGGGCTCTGCGCTGAAAGCACGGAGCCTGCTTGGGATTCTGTCTCTCCCTCTCTCTTTGCTCCTGCCCTGCTTATGCACCCGGTCTCGCTCTCACTCTCTCTCTCTCAAATTAAATAAACTTTAAATAAAATGAAAAAAAACCAATCTATACAATATGTTGCATTTGAGGTAAAAAAAAAGTGGGAGAAAATAAAAATCCATATTCATATTTGCATAAAGAATTTTGGGGAAATACACTAAAAAATTATAAATAGTGATTATCTATTGGGAGCAAGAGCTAGATAGAGAGGAAAGAAGCCTGGGAGAGAGATTTTTTTTTACTACTTTTTATATGTTTTTCTTTATGAACTATATTAATATTAATACGTTATCTACCTAAAAATAGAATTCAAATAAGGATATTTTTTAAAAAGAATAAAATAGAAGAAACAGGTAACCAAGTGCAAAATCATTAGAAGGTATAGAAGGAAATAAAAAGTACTAAATAAAGCACCCAAAAAAGAACTACAAATGCAGGTATTAAAAAATGTAGACTATAATAAATTAATAGTTTTCCTCACCCTGGTACTGCATGCAAGAAGCATGGGGAAAGTAGAATGGAAATTAGAAATAAAAGTCACAAGAGGGAAGATGTTTGTAGAAGCAGAAAACACATCTTTGTGGTATGATGGAAAGAACATACTCTTAGAATAAGATTGAAGATAAAATCCAGTTCCTGCTATTTACTAGCTGTATGTCCTTGGATAAATTATTTAATTTCTTCCAGCTTTGGTGACTCATCTCTAAATTGTCTATGTCACTTAATTGAAATATATTTTAGAAGGATATGTTATCAAAGCATGAAAATTAATATAAGTAAAATGCCAGAACTGTATTTAAATATCGACTATTACCTTATGGGGGAAAGGACTTATTTGTAACACTACACTCATTCTGATGGGTTGAGGAGTTATTATACCCATGAAATGGGTGGTATTTGGTGGGGGTGGGAGACGGTTAGGTAGTAAGGGAAGAGGGGGAGGTATATATATTGTTTGTATGTGCCTGTGTTTGTATGGTGTGTCCCTTAAAGCAAAAGGATTGTTAAAAAGCACTGACAGTGGAGGAAATGTAGAAGTCACCCTTTTTTATTTGAATTTCCTACCTGTAACAAGGTAGTTTCTTTTTCTGATCCCCACATGCACCATGTGTCTTCTATTCTCAACCTGTTTGCCCTTGCTGCTTTTTTTTTTTTCCAATCCACTGGAATACTTTCTCTTAATTCTGTCTGAAATTTAAAAATCTGTTAAGGATCTGTTGAGAATACACAAAATCCACCAACTTGACACCTCCTTACACCTCAGTATTTCTACTGATCCTGGATTCTTTCATTTCTGAAATCTTACAGCATGAATTTCCTATAGTTTTTCAATTGTTTAGGTGAGGAGAGTCTTTCCCTTGCAACAAACTGTAAAAAACTTAAAAGCAAGCATTATTTCATGCATGTCTTTATGTATGTCTTAAAAGATGATAGGTTGTAATTGTTGTTTTAAAATTTTTGACCTAAATTACTCAAGAGAGAGCCTTGAAGACTGGCAGCTCAACAGTTCAGACATCCTAACCTTTGCCACTGCCACTGTTGCACCTTTGCCCTTTCCCCAAAGGGCCCCTGTAAAAAGCAGTGTCTGGCTAAGCAGGGTGTTCTTGATATTTCAGGAATCACTGACGTTCCAGGATGTGGCTGTGGACTTCACACGAGAGGAGTGGGACCAGCTCTACCCTGCTCAGAAGAATCTTTACCGAGATGTGATGCTGGAGAACTACAGGAATCTGGTCGCACTGGGTAAGGATGTTTCCCCTGTAAAACTAGAAACCATTCTAAAGGGGTTTGTTTCCTTAAGTAGTGAAAATTTCCAAAGCTTTTGTGAATATAGTTCAGGCCAGGACAGAATGCTAATCAATGCTTGGAGACAGAGGACCTTTGTTTCCTGCTGTTTCTCCTCAGGTAAAAGGTCTTGACTTTGTTGAGTTTGAGATGAGTAAGCTTTATTTTGCTGCCTCTGAAGTTTCCCCTTTCCAAATCCAGAGGCTCTAAAGACTAAAAAAGTTGGAAATGAGTTCTGAGAGACAGTTTTGTTCCCAGTATAAACTTCTATGGCATACATTTTTCCTGTGAATAGGGCATCAACTTTATAAGCCAGAGGTGATCTCTCAGTTGGAGCAGGAGGAGCAATGGATGATGGAAAGAGGCAGCTCAGGGGACATTCGTGCAGGTGAGGAGCAAGCATTTGGGTATTTGCTGCTCAGTAAAGAGAAGCAGTCACTTTTGAAATATTCAACTGAGTGTGCTCCAAATCTCTGCCTCTGGGATTTAAAGAATACTGAGGACTTTTTAAATTCAGTTTATGTTTGACTTTTTTCCAAAGTGGAAATGGCTCTTTTTTTCCGATTAAACAGATAATATATACTTACTATTTAAAAAATTACACAACACTAAAGTTACTTTCAAGGTATTAATTTTAACATTCATAAATACCTTGGTGTTGTAAATCTCCACATAACATTTTCTGGTCTTTATTCATACATCCTCTCTCAGTATTCTTTAAATCTTTCTTTTCCATGTCAAAGATCCTCTGCCATTTTTACCTACTTTTCATTCTTTTTCCTTTTATTATCAAACTCTTTAAATTTGCCTAAAACCCATAACCTGAATTTTAATTCTTTAGATTATCTGTGTGATATGACCCCTGTCCTACCTGTACTACTAAAATTGTTTACTTGGAGATTACCACTAACTTCCTATCAGTCAAATCCAGTGGCAAAAAAACAAAACAAAACAAAACAAAAACCAACGGTTATTGTCTCCTATGACTTTGTTGCATTCACTTTGCTTTCTTGAAATTTTCTTCCACCCTGGCTTGTGATACACACAATTCTTGTCTCTTGTAGTCTCAGTCTTGTATCTCTACCTGCTTCTTTCACTACCTTCTGTCCCTTTTCATTCTTCTAAAGGTATGTATTCCTACAGACGTGGTGCTCAAGTCTGCAGTACATCACTTTAAAATAGCCCTTCTGTGTCCTTTTCCCATGTCTATATTTCTAGCCTCAGTATTTCACCCACATTCTCTTCCCAGATTTCAGATTATATTTTTGTTTATGAATGTCATGCCATTATTTTAATTATTTCAAAACCTGGATTTGTTGACTTTATACTCTCTCTTTAAAGTATCTCTTAATTTTTATTCAATATATGAAGTTTATTGTCAAACTGGTTTCCATACAACACCCAGTGCTCATCCCAAAAGGTCCTCAATACCCACCACCAACCCTCCCTTCCCTCCCACCCCCCATCAACCCTCAGTTTGTTCTGTTTTTAAGAGTCTCTCATGCTTTGGCTCTCTCCCACTCTAACCTCCTTTTTTTTTTTCTTACCCTCCCCTATGGGTTTCTGTTAAGTTTCTCAGAATCCACATAAGAGTGAAAACATATGGTATCTGTCTTTCTCTGTATGGCTTATTTCACTTAGCAGAACACTCTCCAGTTGCATCCATGTTGCTACAAAGGGCCATATTTCATTCTTTCTCATTGCCACATAGTAGTCCATTGTGTATATAAACCACAATTTCTTTATCCATTCATCAGTTGATGGACTCTTTAAATGAGAGGCTTCTTAACCAAAAAACCCCAAAAGCTTAGCTCTCTATTGTTGGCATACCACCTACATTGTTCTGCCCAGGTATATTAGCAAGTAGTTGTATGTTAAACGTATGCCAGACACTGAGTTAGGTATTTTCCACTCTGGTTTATTAAGTCGAGTTAACCTACCCCATCTGTGTCTAGTGTCCACCCTGATTCTTTGCTCTGGCACCTGGTTTTCCCATTTAGACTTGGTTTTCTGTCATTCAGTCGTCAGCTTATTTTTCAGTGTGGCTTTGACTTGGCTGTCCTTCTTGCTTTTAGTTCTCCAGGTCATGTTAGGTAGGAATCCTTGTTCCTGTTTTAGTCTCATTGAACCTGAATTTTGGTCTGACCAGTGCTGCCATTCCATAAGTAGAGGCTAATAATTAAAACATTTTTTCAGGAACCCTAACACTTTCCCTGACAACAGTAGGTGATGTTATTTCTATGAATTTCCACACTTTGAAACCTGGGAAATAGGAAACTAAAGGAAGAAAATGAAAACTCCCTTCCCAGGTGAATTGCCAGCATAGGAACTTACAGCAGAAGGCAAAGCTATTCTTTCCCTCAGGTACATATTTTTCCCCACAGACATATCCATTTGTAAGATCCACACTCTTTCCCATTATGTGCCTATCTACAGACCCCCAGGTAGAGAAAATAATTGCTAACTTAGGAAAATTTCCAGAAATTATTATGTGGATGCCTAAGGCTCTTGGTTCACAGATCAGCTTGAACAAGTGATTTCCTCATATCTTCCTTGTCAGGAATCAGCAGCCTGGCAGTCTCCTCCAAGAAGACAGATTGCATTTTTGCATTATCCTGTAAGACACTGAGACACAGTGACTGGTTCCTCTGATGAGGATGTGGCAAAACATTTCCATTGATGAACTGATCTAATTCTGGCTTGCCCTCTGGGTTACTGCTTGCCTTTTTGGCATCTACTGATGCCTATTTATCTAGAAATCTCTTCCAGATGAAGATGAGACCTGGAAAATGTCCAGTGGACTTAGAAACAAAGAAGTTAATAATTATATTAATAAGAGTGATTATATAAGAATGATCAGTTAGTACATTTTGAGTGAACAGGAAGTAAACAGGTAGAGCTGGGTATGCAGTACTCTTATAAGAAGCTAGAATAATAAAGGGAGACAATAGAAAGCATATGCTAGAATAGAAGCTAGTGTCCAAAGAAGATTGTTCCAAGCAGGAATGGTTTTAGCTTGTTTGTAATGCTGAAGGGGAGGAGTTAATAGAGGGGGTAATTAGAAAATAGATACAAATTATGAAGCAAGGTTCTAGAAGAGATGGGAATGGGATAGGAAAGAAGGAGGTGAGGGTGATTTTTTATGTAAATAATTTTGTTGAAGAAAGATTTGGGAGAGTTCACAATGGTTATTTCTATTTTCTCGGCAAAGTAGGAGGCAAGGTTGTCTTTTGAATATAAAGGAATCGGGGAAGGATAAGTACAGAACTTGAGGAGCACTTGCTTTAGCTTACTAAGGTCAACAGAAACTGACCAAAAATGAATCAAGAGATTACCAAGCAGCTTTGAGGGTCCAGATGAGATTTTGCCCTATGCATTTGTGGTTTCCAGTAACTATGCATATATTTGCCACTTCTCCCATTCTACTTGGCACTAGAAAGGCTTTTTTTTTTTAATTTTTTTAACGTTTTATTTATTTTTGAGACAGGGAGAGACAGAGCATGAACAGGGGAGGGTCAGAGAGAGGGAGACACAGAATCTGAAACAGTCTCCAGGCTCTGAGCTGTCAGCACAGAGCCCGATGCGGGGCTCGAACTCAGGGACCGAGAGATCATGACCAGAGCCAAAGTCGGCCGCTTAACCAACTGAGCCACCCAGGCGCCCCTGGAAAGGCTTTGTAGAGCCCAGGCTGAGAGCCTGTCAGACTGGTGGAACTGAAGGAGGAAACCTGAGAGAGAGTTTGTTAATTCAGGTGAGTTGACATAGAGTCCAAAAAGTGACAAAAAGTAAAGTAAGGCCTGAAGAGGACTGGAAACTAGAAAACAACAGACAAGTCAAAGCAGCAGAGGTCTTGATGAGATTAGAAAGCAGGTGGAGAGTGAATAAGGCCATAGTCTACTCACTGAGCCAGAGAGTGTGACACTGAGTTCGAGATCCCTTGTATGGATCAAAGTTCAGATATAACTGTATAGCCAGGTACATAATTGTTGAAATGAGATGAAGGTAAAAGCACAAACAACTACCAGTTATAAAATAAGATGGAAGAGAAGAGCCCAATTAATAGTAACTAAAAAGATAAAACACACAGAAATAAACTTTTAACAAGAATGTGCAACACCTGCATGAGGAGAACTTTAAAACACTGACAGACACAAAAATAAACTTGAATAAATAGACATACCAAGATGTCAGTGTTCCTAATACACATGTAATGTCATCCCATAAAAAGTGCCTTCAAGATTTTGGGGGAATCTTAGATAAGCTCATTCTAAAGTTCATATTGAAAAACCAAAACACAAAAATAATCTGGAAAACTCTGAAAGGAAAACAATGAGGGGTTATCTCAACTAGATAATATATAGCAAAAGTTTATTAAGCAAAACAAGGCAACCAACTGAACAGAATAGAAAATCCAGAAATAGACCTAGATGTATGCAGGGGTTTAGTATCTGTTAAAGGCATTATTTCAAATTAGTAGGGAAAAGGTACACATCTTAGTAAAATGATATTGAGATAACTGGTATTTAAGAGGTAGACCTTTTTTTTTTTTTTTGAGTATAATTGACACACAATGTTACATTAGTTTCAGGAGCACAGCTTAGTGAATCATCTTTATGCTGTGCTTACCACAATTGTAACTATAAAAGGTAGACCTTTTAATGAATATTGAGTAGTCATCTGGAAAAAGATAAAGTTGGATCCATAGCTTACCCCTTAAACTAAGATACTCCAAAAGAATCAGAGACGTTAAATGTAAAACATGAAACCATAAGAGCATGGAAGAAAACATAGGAGAAATCTTTTATAACCTTGAAATGGGGAAGTCATTTCTGACTATGATTCAAAATCTAGAAGCCATAAAAGAAAAGATTTATACTTTCAACAGACACAAATCCCCAAATTCTGCATGGTATAGAATAATAAGCAAAGTGAAAAGGTAAATGGCAATGGTTGGGGTGGGGGGGAATATTTGCAATTTATATCAAAAGGGCTAAGCTCCCATTAACAAAAGGCTCCTGGGGGTGCCTGAGTGACTCGGCTGGGTGTCTAACTCTTAGTTTCGGATCAGGTCATGATCTCATGGTTCACGGGTTCCAGCCCTGCATCAGGCTCTGCACTATTAGTGCAGAGCCTGCTTGGGATTATCTCTCCCCCCTCCCTCAATCACGCTCTCTCTCTCACTCTCTCAAAATAATCTAATCTAGCCTAATTTTAAAAAGGCTCCTCTAAATCAATAAGAGGCCAACAGCCCAATAGAAATATACACATGTGAACAGTTCTTAGGTAAAGGAGTACAAATATGTTTAATGTAAGAAAAAATGTTCAATCTCACTCATGATAAGAGAAGCACAAATTGAAACTACACCAGATGACTTTTTCTCACCTGTCAGGTTAGCAAAAGCCCAAAAATTTGTCTGCATACACTGTTGATAAGCCTGTAGGAAAGAAAGCACTCTCATACATTGCTAGTATAAGATGAACCACCAGTCAACACAGGATGTCATAGATTAATCAAGGGGGTCTCCCTTTCCAGACAACCCTGTTTGGTATTGTAGACTCTTTGGATGAACGAACATTGTCTAGAATCATATGTTTGTGTAAACAGTTTTATGGGAACACAGCCACACTCCCTCTATCACTCATATATTGTCTGTGGCTGCTTGCACACTATAACAGCAGAGTTGAGTAAACAGTAAAGCCCATATGACCCACAAAACCTTAAATATTCACGAGATGACCCTTTATAGAAAAAGTTTACAACCTCTCCTAAACCAATCATTTTTAATTATTTATAACCACCACTATCATCAAGAAATCCATTTTTATTGCAACTCATAAGATCAGTATAATCTATAAAATTGAGACAAAAATTTTACCAAACACCGTTTGTCTTTATTGCTATGTCAGATGAACTCTGATAGTTTCTCATCTTTTTTAGGCTATTTTGTTTCAGTTTTTTTTTTCTTTTTAAAATTAAGACTTTATTTTTTATTTTTATTTTTTTGAAGTATTTTTTATATTAAATATAATTTACTATCAAATTGGTTTCCATACAACACCCAGTGCACATCTCAACAGGTGCCCTCCTCAATACCCATCACCCACTTTCCCCTCTCCCCCACCTGCCATCAACCCTCAGTTTGTTCTCAGTATTTAAGAGTCTCTTATGGTTTTCCCCCCTCCCTCTCTATAACTGTTGTTTCAGTTTTTAATTTATTGTTCTACCCAATAAATTAATATCATAACTCACTATAGATCAGGGCATGTTTTTTAATTAACAAAAGGGAACTGGAAATACTACAGTGCCTTGCACATAGAAAGGGCAAACTTTTCAAAATTTGTTTTTCTCCCTCCCTTTCTCCCTAATTCTTTCCCTTTCTCTCCCTCCCTCTCTCTGTTCCTCTTTCCCTTCTTGTTTCCTTCCTTCCTAATTCTGAATAATTCAGTTCAAAAGGCATTGGATGAGGCTAAACATCAGGGTAAGTTGTTTACTTGATGAGCTATACAGCAGTCCAGAAGGCCCTTCAAGATGTTGTTCAAGTTGCCCAGTGACATCACAACATGCTTAAACTGACCATGGTCACATCTAGAGGGTATCCCTTCCTGGATACAAAGGAGATCAGAGGTCTAGGTATCCTAGAAATCTAATTTTATCAGCAGGTCATAACCCCAAGAGTTGATCCAGGAAATATGGAGTCAATGAAGACAAACAGTAACCACTTGAGACTACAGCAAATCCCCTGTTTTTCTTCATGTAGAGCCCTTAGGTTCCTGCAAGAATAATGAAGGCCTGATGAACCCCTGCAATAAGCCAGAGAGGCTTAGTCTGTAGCCATGACCAAGATATTACACTTGCTTAGTTTAGGACTTGGGCATAAAATAGATTGCATGTCATTCTCACAGTGTAGGCAGGCAAAGCTCTTCTGCTTCCATGTCTGAAAACACTTTCTTCCCAGGTAACACTTTTTCTGTAATCTCAGACAGCAGAGGATCAGGCAGTGTAAGAGAGGAGTAGGCAAAAGTACAAAGTAGGACTTGGGAGCTTCAGTTAATGATTGGGTTCCTAGTCAGGTAAGGCCAAACCAGGAAGAAAGTACACAGTGAATAATGAATGAACAGCATCTCTGCATGCTGTCTTATACATGGCTTGATAAAAGTGTTCATCCTTATCAGAGCCCACCCTCCTTTTAAGGAAAGTTGCAGTCATGTCCGCTAACATGGGGCCTTAGGTTAGGTGAGGAGCTAGAGCAAATGGGCTAGAGTTTGTTCTTCACAAATGCTTTGAAACTCAAAGTGATCATTGTCTCATTTTGTAGTCTAGATTCTGTTCCCTGGCATCCCACTGGGATGTAGATAGGCAGCCTTGTGATTGCAGATCTGATGTGCCTTGAAGATATTCAGAGTGGGGGAGCAGTGTTTATATAGCCCATGCATAGTCACTCCTTCTGTCATCAGTAGATGAAAAGTCTGTCCACCAGCAGCAGTTTTCCCTTTTCCCTCACAGAGGCATAGAAAGAAGGCAGTCAACAAAAATGGCCATGAATATGTTGATCAGGCCACCATGTTTCCAGGAATAAACAAAAGTTTCAGAAGCTAGGCCATAGGGAATGAAGGCCCTGAACTCTACTCCTAGGCAGAAAATGTGTCTTCAAAGTTCTAGCCAGTTATTCTAAACATTTTAGAGCCAAAGTCCCTAGACAAGACAAAAGCATTTGGGCTGAAAATAAAAGCCGATTGGTAATCTGGTTGAAATGGTCAGTGGGTTTAAAATCACTATTTTTTTCTTTTCTTCTTCTTTTTCTTTTCTTCTAAATCACTATTTTTTTCCACATACAATTTTAGACCAGAGTAGGTTCTGTTTATGTATCTTTTTGTATATATCTTTAAGCAAACTGATCGGTTTTTTACAATTTTCTTTTTTTCTTTATAAAATATATGTTTCATGTTCAGCCAACTATTCTTGCCATGCTGTCTGTGATAACAGTAAGTCCAAGGTAACCTAAATGTGATTGATTAAAAATACTTTGACATATCCAGAAAATTGGATATTTTAAAACCTTTAAAAATAATATGGAAATGTATTTGTTGACATGTAAATGTGTTCATGATATGCAGTAATGTAAAAAAACAAAATACAAAACAGTATTATGATGTAATTCCAGTTTATTTTCCCAAGACAGTTGTTGACATTATTATTAATGGAGCCCCCTTTTACTCTCAAGTGTCCTAATTAGGATGATAATTGTATGTGCCAGCTTCAAGGGCAACACTCCTTCAGCTTTTATATATATACATTCCCTATGGTTGGAAGACCAAGACTAGTGAGTGACTCACATTTGAGAAACCTAAAGCAGTCTAAGGCCCAAGAACAGCTAACTAATGAAATGGCTTTTGTAGGTGAGCCAGAAAAACTGTTGAGTTAGGATCTGTCTGTACTATCCAAGTTTGTTAGAACAAGGTATCGTGAGTGTTATGAGTCAGGCAACATGATCTTGGATCTTGTCCAGTAGGATTCACGCTGTAGGGCTGGTCTGAAGGGACTATCCAAACTAGAGCTTTATCTGTCTAGATCATGGAAATGAGAGGAGAGGTCCAGCTAAAACCTCCCAAGAATCATAAAAGTTCCCAAAGTGAGTCCTATTTAGCTTTCTGCAAGCTGAGAATGTGAAGCCATTCAATTATACAAAAATTGGCCTTTCTCTTAATCCCTCCCTCCACATGACTCCTACCCTCCAACTCTTGTTAGAAGGGAACTAAACAACACTTAGTAAGTGAAGGAAGAAGTGGCCAGGGAAATAGTTAAGTGGGGAAAGAAATGAGAGAGTAGTCAGGGAAAAATCTAGCAGGAAGAAAGTAGGGCAGGGGAAGAGGCAGGCAGTGGGAGGAAAGGAAGAATATGACTCTATAACAGCCCAGGGGAAGAGAAAGGGATTAATTTTGGAACTTTGATTATTAAACACATGATTAAATTTTTAATTATTGAATAGAGACTGTGTTTGAATGTAACAGGAGTATCTGTTATCTAAGAATGAGGGGAGAAGCCATGGAACCTCCCCAAATCTTCATCTGGAAGCAGAATAAGAATACCCCCACTAAATTAAGTCCAAAGAAGTGGTAGGAGGCTGAAATGAAATTTTGTTTGTATCACAATTCATATGACTTACATTTATATTTGTATGAACATAGGGAAAAAATCTGGCAAGACAGCCTCCAACAGCTCCAAACAGCTGCCTCTACAGATTGGAATTCTTACTTTATGCATTTCTACATTATTTGAATATGTCACTAAAAGCAAGTATTCATTTTATCATTTTAAACAAAAAATTAAAATAGGAAGAAATACATACTTTTTCAATAAACAAGTAGCTGACACTACATAAGGATAATCCACAGATGAGATTTATAAGGTCTGGATCTGTCTTCTTCCAGTAGTCTTTCTTCTGATACCTCCTACCTCTGAGCACAGATCTCTCTCTGATATTTCTTACTCTCCTTTCCATTTCCTTTCAACCGTGGATACTCCTGAATGATCTTTTCTTATGATTACCACACATGTTTTAAAATGTCCCCCTGCTCACTGCTTTTTGTGATCCTTTTATAGTCTTCCCCCTTGTTACATGGCCATATTTTAAAACTTATGCCACATATGCTTTGTTCACATTACTTTAAGTCTCACTTGGTAATTCATTGTGCAATGATTTCTTTTTCAAAACAGAGAAGATGGCAAAGTATTTGTATGTTCTGAATTTCTTTTAGGTGGAGAGAATAGACCTGATATCAGAAAATCAATTCCAAACCAGAATATTTCTGATGAAAATCAAAACCATGACATGATAATGGAGAGACTAACAGGAGACAGTTTCTGGTACTCCATCTTAGGAGGACTCTGGGATTTTGATTACCAATTAGAGTTTAACCAAGAAAATCAGCAGAGACATTTAGCACAAGTATCTTTCACCCACAAAAAGATCACACAGGAGAGAAGCCTTGACTGTAATAGATTTGGAGAAAACTATAATGTAAACTCAAACCTTATTATGCATCAGAGAATTCCTTCAATTAAAATACCCCTTAATTCTGACACACAAGGAAATAGCATCAAACATAATTCAGACTTGATTTACTATCAGAGAGACTATGTAAGAAAGAATCCTTATGAATATAATGAATGTGGAAAATTCTTCAATCAACATATTCTTCTTACTAATCATATTCATACTGAAGAGAAACCCAGTGAATGTGGGAAAGCCTTCAGCCACAACTCATCTCTTACTCAACCTCAGATAGTCCTTACAGGAGAGAAGCCCTATAAGTGTGATGAATGTGGGAAAAGATTCAGCCAGAGGATTCATCTTATTCAACATCAGCGAATTCACACAGGAGAAAAACCTTTTATATGCAATGAATGTGGGAAAGCCTTCCGTCAACATTCATCCTTTACTCAACATCTGAGAATTCATACTGGAGAGAAGCCCTACAAATGTAATCAATGTGGTAAAGCCTTTAGCCGTATCACATCCCTTACTGAACATCATAGACTTCATACCGGAGAGAAACCTTATGAATGTAGTTTCTGTGGGAAAGCCTTCAGCCAGAGGACGCATCTTAATCAGCATGAGAGAACTCATACAGGAGAGAAACCCTATAAATGTAATGAATGTGAGAAAGCCTTCAGCCAGAGTGCACATCTTAATCAACATAGGAAGATCCATACTCGGGAGAAATTGTGTGAATATAATAAATGTGAGAAAACCTTAAGTTCTAGTCCTTCTCTTACCCAGCAGCATATAACTCACAGGGGGGAAATCATATGAATATATAAATATAGGAAAACTTTTGGTCAGATCTTTTCATCCCCTTGAATATAAAATTATTCATACAGAAGAGAAAATTTATAAATAAACTTTTAATGCATAGAAACCAAATAAATTTAGATCTTAAATTAGCATATTCCCAGGAGAGATTATAAATAGTGAAAATAATTTATTTTATAAATAAGGTAATATTGAGTCATGTTCCAAATATGATATAAAACTTTTTTTAATGATCAGAAATCTTATAGGCAATAATCTGAAATTATTCTCCTGTAACTTTTATGATATAAAGTTTTTAAAGTATGTAAACATTGATTACTTAAAGCAGTGATGTAGTATAACCAGTCACATAAACTTTAAATAAACATAAAAGCAATATTTCTCAAACCAGCCATTTGTTTCCTTTACAGTTTTTACCATATTCAGTGTTTACTTAAAATTTTTCCTTAAAGGGATTCAGAATTTTTAGTATTGCCTAGGAAATATTATTTGCAGAAATTTTGAGTTTTATATGCCAATTATATTTGTTCTAAAATAAATAAACATATTTATTTATCAAAATACATATATAACTTTGAAATTAAAAATATCCACTTGATGTACTACCTAAATCTTCTGTACCTTTATTTGAAAAACAATGTGACAGGATATTGACAGTGTTTGTTTTCATTTCAGCAACTTTTGTGTTTTCGTCAAACAACTTATAGGATCATTTTAAGAAGCATGTTGGAGGAGACTAAGGGTCATAGTGATGAACTTTGAAAATGATTCAGAGAAGTCTACTTTTCTATCCTGTTGTTCTAGTTTTAAAATTCCCTCTAGCAAACATAGACTTTTTTAATTAAAATGGATTTTTTTGTGTGTTTGAATACAGAGTTTTTTGTTGTTGTTTTGTTTTGTTTTTATATAATGACCAGGGGCTAAGAATCCCTATACTTCCCTACACAACTGTGAAAGACAAGAAGTAGAAGACTATACCAGATGTTGAGCTGTGGTGCCATGATGAAGCTGAGAACCAGGGAAGAGCCTTACTGACATATATAAATAACTAAGGAGGTACTAATAAATTGGCCTAAAAATTCATTTTATTTATATAAATTTATTTATGTAACACCTTTTTCCAAAAAGAATTTAAAGTAGTTAAATTTTTTTTATGAATACAGTCCTGTGTAACAGATAATCACATTTTGATGTTAAAAAGCATTATAAATGTAAACTGTCATAAGGCACAAATAAATACATTTTGGGGGCTGCTTCAGTTTCTTGGTTTTCTGTTTTTCTCTTTCCTCAGGCATGGCTTGAAGAAGCCATGAGGCTAAGGCATAAATGTATTTCCCCTTTGCTTCCTCACCTTTTTTCTTCTAACGTAGCTCCCATCTCAAGACTTCTCTTTTTTTTCCCCTCTGAAGGACTAGATTTTATAAAGTTCTTGAGTCAAAGCTGAAATGATTTAAAGACATTTAAAAATTAAAACACTAAAAGAAAGTAATAAAATGAACTCATTTCATCGGAGAAGTTAAACTTTTCAAAGTACATTTACGTCCTGTGCATCAGCAGTGTGCAACAGTTAATAAAACCATGAGTTACTATGGTCAAGGAGAATTTTTAATAACATTTTGTGCTCAGATGTCCGTGTAGTAGAGATCCATTTTCAGGGTAGTTCCAAAATGAACTACATTTAACATTCATTTGCCATAAGTAGGGCACTCAGATTTCAGGAAAAGAGTGAGCCAAGGTGAAATCTCAGACAGTAGAGGTATGTATTAAAAGAAGTAATGGCTAATTACAATTGATAAATGCTTTGATCAAAGTTTAATTTTGCAGTCGGGAAAAAAAATAAAAAGATGTATCCACAAAGAGTGTTAAAAGCTACAGTATAAGGCAGTGTATCCAACAGGTGAATTGAGAACAATGGAATTTTCAGAAGAGATTCAGTAGAACTTGGATAATCCTAGAAAAGAGGTGTCTGGACTGACATAATAAATAAGAATCATAAAAATAGAAGCTTATTAAATATTCTTTAGTGTCATAAATGATTATGCTTAGATGTACAGTAAACTAGTGATTCTGAGATGAATTTATTTTCATGTCCTTTGTTCTCTTCAAAATGTTGCAAACTAAGGAGTGAACCCTAAATATATTGATTACACCAAAATACTGGTTCTTAGAGCAGGGAAGCCAGTGGTGTAGTACTTATTCAAAGACCTGTTAGTTGTAACTTATTTCTGTCTAGGAGGGCAAGACATTATCCTTTCATGTATATTAGTTCATTTGGTCTGTCTAACCAGGTGCTAATGCCTTTCTTTTATGAAAAGAGATATTTAAGCTTAGACACAATAATAATAAATAATTTATTATTCAGGATTTCTCACTGGAAATGTCACTAGAACATGGATCATCTACTCCTGATTCAGTGGATACCAACAGTGCCTGGAGCAGTATTTTGTAACACTTTGAAAACAATTGTTAAATATATTAAAATTAATAAAGTGAAAGATTGCTGCTCAACATTAAAACCTGTGTGACTTTCTCAGAACTTCAGAGTGTTAAACGATCATCATGTGATAGATTCTCTTATGTCCACAGGCCTTGTGGGCTTAGAGAAATATAGTCATTACTATTTGTATTTTGATTAATGTTTAGTTTATTAGTTTAAGAAACTGAAATTCTTTAAGCATCCAACATTCCCCTAATTATTCACAGATGTGAAACTAATAAATAAAAACAAGAATGTCTAAAATTAGATATCCCCACTCTTTTTAACATGGGTTTCGGGATTAAAAACATCTAAAACTCTCATTAAATCACAAGCCTAAAATTTCAGATTGTGGTAAATATTTTAAATACCTTAAGAAACAGGTAAGACATACCTAGAATATTAATTATACCAAAACCATAAAAATGTTAGCTTCATGGATTTATTATCTTTATTTGAATGGCATTCCAGTTTTTGTCCATTTGTTGCTAGGCTTAGGTTGTCCTACCAGGTATTTGCGTACCTTTCCTGGGTTCTAGTAATCTTATCTAACCCAAAATAAGAATAATAATTTCTCAGACAAATAAATTGCAATTTACAGATTAGCAACTGGCCAACCCTTAATCAGGTCATCCATAAAACCTAGTTGCATAGACCAAACAACTTTTCTTTGTTTTTCTTTTATATCAAAATATTACTTATTATGTCATGGGGCATTTTAAGACTTTCTTCTTGTATAGATTGGAAATTTTTGACACTTTAACTTTCCCAAAACCATCTGGCCCATTGTTCTGTCTAGGTGATATAAGAATCTTATTGACTAGCATTATTTAAAGCTTTTCTATGCTTCATTAGTATAGTTAATAAGGCCCTCCAGCTCCTTCCTGAAGAATCCAAGTTTTGTTATCCATTTTCCTCTGTAGAACATTTGGCTACTTCATCATTTTGCAACACATTGTTGAATCCTCTTTCTACTTGGTTATTGTATATAACCATTGGAGCTGATTAACTGTTGAACCATCTTTCTACTTGGTTGGATCATCAAGTTCTTCGTCTTCCTTGATAATGGTTCAACACACCACCCCTATGTTTGTTCTTAACCAATTAAACAGGAACAAAATACACACACACACACACACACACACACACACACACAAATGTGTATATACAAACACACATCTGTACATAAACACATACTTAGCAAGAAAAATTTTATATTACTCTTTAAGGTCAATAATGAATTATACATACACCATATTCAATTTTTTTACAGCTGTGTTTTAACATACTTGATTATATTAACTTTGCTCTTGAGTATCATTATGAACACTTAGACTCTTCTATACTCATGCAATCCCAATTAGCCATTGTTTTAAATGTTCAAATTGTGACCTTGACCAGTGGAAGCTTCATTAAGCTAACTTCTTTAACTCTTACCACTGTATCTGTTATCCTTAAAAGTATTCTCATTTTTGGAAGTAAGATGTTCCAAGCCCATCCTGAATTCTTTCCTTGCCCCAAGAAATGGGATTAACTTATTCCCCCACCTCCAGCCCAAAGAGTTCCAGTTTCTTTTCTTTTAGTGCAAAGTGGTAATGACCAAAATCTGGGCCCTGGAGATGTACACGACCATTAAGAGTGAGCAGAAGTCCTGCTGTTTCTACAGCTACTCC
Source organism: Acinonyx jubatus (assembly GCF_027475565.1). NCBI lineage: Eukaryota > Metazoa > Chordata > Mammalia > Carnivora > Felidae > Acinonyx > Acinonyx jubatus. Next base: position 20,260,535 of record NC_069398.1, read on the forward strand.
TATCAGTCGCTTTTAGCAATAAAAGCTAGATAATGTCTTTTAAGACAAGGCCATGATTTCTCACAGGCTTTTCTAATTTAGTGTATATGGATGTGCCTAATTGTTTAAAACAGGATCTTTTTTATCACTGGGATGTTCACCTCCTTTGACAAAAATCATTTAAATAACTTTATTTAAAAATGATTCCAGGGGTGCCTGGGTGGCTCAGTCAGTTGAGCATCTGAGCCTTGATTTCAGCTTAGGTCATGATCCCAGGGTTGTCAGACTGAGCGAGCCCCACTCGCTCCATTTGGAATTACAAAAGAAAAGGTTCTCTCCAGTTTGTGTAGAAAGGGTATTTGGAAAGCCATATTTCAAGCACCATGGAGTTATTACATGGAGCTGAGGTAAGGGGTAGATTTTGGAGAAAAGAGTGGGCTGATGAGTGCAATAGCAGTATAGAGTTTGCTGAAGAAAAAAACAGTATTGATAAAGTAACAAATGTAAAGTGCATGTTTTTGAAGAACCCTATATATGATCATGAAGGTTTAAGAAATAATTACTACTCAAAAATCGTCCCAATAAATTAACACAGTGCTCTCATTGTATGCACTAAAGACAACACACACACACACACACACACACACACACACACACAAACTCCAAAAGCAATCTGGAGTTATACTTAGCAAGTTTGTTGTTATTACAACTCCAAAATTATCTAGTGTGTATTGTGGCATTTGGCAAGTCAGTCATTGATGTTGCTGGAGCGGAGACAGGGTTCTTCTCACTGTGTGGGGAAAGGAAATACAAACAAGGAATAGGGGAAGGAGAAGAAGAAACTCATTGGTGTTTAGAAGTTTGTGTTGTGTGCCTGTGTGCACATGGACTTGCGTATGTGTATTTGAATGTATAGATAGCTACAGCTTCTGAAATATACTAGAAACAAAAAAAAGTCCAGTAGCAAGGTGCTCACCTAGTACCTGCATCTTGTTTTCTAAATACCATTCCCCACTGAAACTTCTCCTAGGAGAATTTGCCAATCCAATAACTGAGGCAGGAAAAGTACAGGTAGACCCGAATGACACTTTTATGCCAGAAAGTAAGGAAATTCACAAAAACTAATGAAGGCAAGTCAGAAAGACACAGGCATCAGCTTAACAAGGCTCCCACTGGCTAATGAATGAAATTCATTAAATATCCTATTCAAAATGAATGAAAACATTAAATTTAAAAATCCATTAGTGGGATGGGTGCCTGGGTGGCTCAGTCAGTTAAGCATCTGACTCACGATTTCAGTTCAGGTCATGATCTCATGGTTAGAGAGATCAAACCCCGAGTCAGACTCTGAGCTGACAGTGCAGAGCTTGCTTGGGATTCTCTCTCTCTCCCCCTCTCTGCCCCTCCTCCACTCATGTGGGCACACACTCTCTCTCAAAATAAATATTTTTTTAATTCTTAAAATTTTGATTTTAAAAAGCAACATTCATTGAACCTTAAAATGAGCCAAAACTTTATAGAAAAAAAGTTAGGACATGAAAGAAGTAGTAATCTAATGTAGGAAGAACTTGATAATTTTATTGAACTGAGAATTTATAAGTTATACCAAAACTCCATAATAACGCACTTCATGATAGTCACGTTTTGAATATAACGTTATCGCCAAATTGCCTACAAGATCCCTGACACTCCTACCACCCCTTCTCTTCCTCTACATCACAATAATGTGATATTGTATCTTACACAATTGTATACACACAGTTACATTTTACATAATTCCAATGCTATAATTTATAGTTTATATGAAACCTATGAAGTCCAGAAATAGAAATGTTTTGGTATTTTATCAGGGCCACACATGTTGAAATTACCAAGAGCTGAGAGATGGATGGGTGGAATGCAAGGAGCTCAAATAAGACAGAAGGACAGACATGTAAGGCAGTAACAATTTGTCTCTGAGGCCCACATAGCCATGTGTAAAATGTGGTTTAAAATATTCAGTTGGACTAAAAGGTAGAGAAATTGAGCATTACCTAGACGTGATAAACCTTAAGAACTTTTACAATCCTACAAGTAAATCCAACTGAACAGCTTCCTCATTCTCTCATCTATCAAATACCAGGATGCCCAGGAATCCACCAACTCACTGAAGGCAGACCCCTGAGAGTTACGTTAGATTTCTCTCTCCTGCCCTCAAACTCACATGCAATCATGAAGTCCTATATTTTCTGCCTCCCTAAAATCACTGTAAGTTCAAATCCTTGACCATGCTCCCAGTGGGATTCCTAAAACAGAACCACAGATGCATTCCTATGGTACACAATCATTTGTTTAACAGCTGTGTGTTAATATTATTACAATTTTATTTGAGATATAGTGGCCTCCCTTGGATCCCTGAGCATCAAAAAGCACAAAAGCCAGCCTGGTTCATAGCTGTGGCAGACATTACTAATCCATTCCTTGAGATCTGTTTTCCTTTCCCTCCAAAATAATAGAAACCCTGACCTTTAACTGTGCACTTAGCCTCTTAGAATAAATTTCTCAACCACCTTTGTGGCTACATATGGCCATGTGACTAAGTTTTGGCAAATGAGACACAAGTAGAAGTGTGACTAATTTCCTGGAAGAGTCCTTATAAGAAAGTATGGTCTTTTTCCCTTTCTTCCTTACTACTGACTAGAATACAGATGTACTAGCTGCATCTTGGAAGATCAACAATATACAAAGAGCCAGAGTTCCTGATTATCATAAGGTTGCCATACCAGCTTTGCATTGTGTGAATTTACAGAGAGAAATAAACTTCTGTCTCCTTTAAGTCACTGTTATTTTGAGAATCATACATTCAGAGACAACTTCATTCTACCAAATACAACAGCATCTTTTTAAAGTTTTGTTGTCATCACGATGCCTGTGGTCATGAAGTGAGTAGGTAATTTGAAGACCTAAGCCAAATGTCAGCAACCCTTTCTAAAAAGGGATAAAGGTGCCTGACTGTCTCAGTCAGAAGAGCATGAGACTCTTGATCTTGGAGTCATAAGTTCAAACCCCACATTAGGTGTAGGGATCACTTAAAAATAAAATCTTTAAAAAAATACACAGTTGATGTCTTAAACATAGAGGAAAAAACTGGTGGCTCCCAGGGGGAGATGGGGAAGGGATGGATGAAATAGGTGAAAGAGATTAAGAGTACACTTATGATGAGCACTGAGTATATGTATAGAATTGTTGAATCATTATATTGTACACCTGAAGCTAATATAAAATTTGTTAATTATTCTGGAATTAAAAATTTTTTAAAGCATGCAGTAAGCCAGATATAGCTTATGGACCACAGTTTGTTGTCCCTTAAACTAACCTTAATGGTATATTTGAAAGTGCTATGTACATCAAAATCTCCTACCTTCATAATAATTTGTAATTTCACATATACCCCTTTATTAGTGTCCTAGGACTGGTGTAGCAAACTAACAGAAACTAAGTGGCTTAAAGCAACAGAAAGGTATTCTCTCAGAGTTTTGGAGGCTAACATACCAAATCGAGGTTTCAGCAGAGCCATGCTCCCTCTGAAGACTTTTGGGAAAAATATTTCCTTTCCTCTTGTTAGCTTTTGGTGGCCTCCAGCAATCTTTGCCTTATAGCTGCATCATTTCAATCTCTTCCTCTATCTTTGCATGGCCCTTTTCTCTGTGTATCTCTGTGTCTTCTTTCTTAAAAGGACGTTGGCTTTAGGGTGCACCCTAAATCCAGTATGATACTATCTCAAGATCCTTGACTAATTACATCTGAAAAGACCCTATTTCAAAATAAGGTCATATTCTCAGGTTCTGGGTAGACATGAATATTGTTCAGACACTATTCCACACACTACAACTCCCTCATCACAATAACAACTCACAACCCATGACAAATAGGGCAGGAGTATTATCAAGAGGAACACAAGGAACAAACCTGTAAACAGGCCCTTTGTCTGGAAATGTTTGCCCTTAGATCAGCTTCTTTTTCTTATGATTTCTTGTAACATACAGTATCAACCAACATGTACCAAAATGTTTCCTGATAGATCTGAACCCGCCAGTATCCTTAGAAAGAAAGATATTTTATTGGGTCCATTTGTGTCACTCTTATACTCAGGATCAGATGATTAGATGAACACATTTGTTATTAAGTCTAATATTTTAGCTAGGAGAAACATGAAGGCAAAATATTTTAATACAAAGGAGAATTAAAGTTTTCATGGAAAGATACCATATATAGAAAAGGAAATGAACAGTGGCTAAGAAAGGCAGAAGATAGATCTAACATAGATCTAATAAAATTTCAGCTTGTTGTTTGTTTGTTTGTTTGCTTGTTTGTTTTGCAGAAATTGACAAACTAATCCTAAAATTCATAACAAAATGTAAGGAGTAAGAATAGAAAAAATATTCTTGAAAACGAACAAACATAGAGGATTCACACTTCTTGACTTCAAAAATTACTACAAAGCTATCATAATCTAGACACAATGGTACTGGCATATAGATCAATAGAACACAATTGAGAGTCCATAAGTAAACCCTTACGTTTATAATGATCAACCAATTTTTAACAAGGTTGTCAAGACAATTCAATGAGGAAGGAATAGACTTTTCAACAAATGATGCCATAACAACTGGAATCCACATGCTAAAGAATAAAGTTGGGCCCCTTCCTTACACCATACACAAAAATTAATTCAAAATGGATCAGACCTAAATGTAAGAGCTGTAACTATAAAGCTTTTTAAAAAATAGTAAATAAAAAGAAAACATAGTATTAAATCTTCAAGGCCTTCCTAGATATCTGCAACACCACAGCCACAGTGACAAAAGATCATTTTTAATAGAAACAATTAGGCCTTTATGTATTGAAGTACTTCTCCTTTTATCAACTTTAGGTCAAAGGAGGCATGACCTTGGATGTCCTGTGACTATCTCAAAGAGTGAGAGTCTCTGAGCTCCAAAACAGGTGGATCTGAGATATAGAGGACCAACAGCAATGCTGTAGGCCTAGGTATTTGAAAGGTCTCTACAAATTTTTCCAGTTGAGTCTAAATAGTGCTGTTAGTGTGTGTGACTAACCCTGAGGATTGAGGATGCACAATGAAAGTGTTGTAAAATGGCCAAACAGCACAGATTCCTTGAAGCTGCTGACCAGTGAAACAGGTTCTCCAACCACTAAAAAGTTTGAGAGGGGTTCCTGAGGTAGGGATAATCTTTTTTAATGGAAGAATCATTAGCCTGTCTACAAGAGAAACCTTTGAGAAAATATTCAAGCCATGACTAAAACAGTTATTCATGAGAGTATTGAGGAATTTCATTAAAAAGACGTGACCATTGATTGACTTGTAAGCTGGACCCAGACACTCAGACTCCTTAGCTGCTAACCTGTCCCTGGAATATGGATTCAACTTGCTTTTCCTTGAGATAATGTTGTGGTGTTGAGAACATCTGCACAGTATACGTGACAGCTCATTTAAGGTTGTTTTATAAACATTTAAGATTTAAATGTCAAGTGTGGGGATCCAATTACCTTCCTGCCACCAAGAGAAACCTTGTATGTAAGTTCTTTTTGCTTAAAAAACTGCTATCTACCAACCTGGTATGGCGTGCCTCCTTCTTTGGCCTCTCCCTGCCATCTGCATATGGAGACTGCAGTCAGGTTACACCAGGGAAGTCCCTGGGAGGGTTACATACCAACAAAGAGGATGAAGTCGTATGAAATCCATTTGTGTGAAGCAAGTTTCACCGGATTATACTTTGGACAGGTGGGACAAGGGAGGTAAGGCACTTTTTGTGGCGTTAGTGTTTCCCCAGCAATATTGGTTCATGAAGAGACCAACGGTTTAATGCGTGTACAATAGTAAATAGTGGGATTTTTATAATTTCTGTAGGGCCAGATTGTTATTTGGTCCAAATCATAGTTCTCAAGCCAAGAGTTATGAGATATCCAATGTTGTTTTCCCCTCTCTGGAGCCAACTGTTGGATATCTTTTGCCAATTCTCCCAAAATTATCATTTCAGGGTTTGCCTATTGGTTTCCTAGAGAATAGCATGGGCGGGTGGTGGAAATATCAGTGAGATAGATTACTTTGGCTTCTGGGTAGTCTGAAATGCCCAGTAACCGTAATAACAGCAAGAGCAGCCAACAAAAGTATGCCATCTAGTAAATTTTGGACATAGCCGTTTTTATAGTTTTATTCCCATTGGAAGTAAGGACACCTCATTGTTTCCATAATATTCCAAAGTCATGAACTGCCCCAAAAGCATTCCAACTATCAGTAGAAATGTTTGTGTTTTTACCCTTAGCTAATGTACAAGCTAAAGTAAGGGCATATAAATCAGCCTATTTGGTTGAAATAGCCAAAGGTAAAGGTGCTGCCTCAATGGTTTCAAAAGGAATGGCAATAGCACACCCAGCATGATATATACCATTTCATCCTTTAAATAAAAACTATTAGTAAACTATGAAGAATGCATTGTTTAGAGGAGTTTCCTGCAAATTATCACAGGGAGTCAAAAGGTAATCTGTGAGCATTAAGCAATCATGGGGGGTTTAATCTAGATCCAAATGCAGTCCTTGTTCTGAGATCAGATGCCCTAAGTATCAAACCCGAGTTTGAGCAAACTGCAATTTTTCTTTGGAGGTTTTATGTACCTTTAAAGCCAAAAGTTTTAACAGATTGATGCTGTCTTCCTGTGAAGAGGTTTGAGAAGCAAATCATCTACAGATTGTAGCAAAGTAGAGCCTGCAAAAACTATCATCTAAATCTGCTTTAAAAGCTTTGTGAAAAGTAAGGAGGAGTCTCTGTGAAACCATTGGGCATTACAGTCCAGGTAGTTTTGCATGCTTCCCAAGTGAAAGCAATAAGATATTGGCTCTTCTTATCAATTAAAATACTAAAAATGCACTACATAGATCAATTACAGTAAAAAAAAAAACTTTCAGTGGGAATGAGGATCAGTTGCATATGGGAGTTAGGAACAACAGAGTGCCAAGGAATAACAATGTAATTTATTGCTCCAAGGTCCTGGACAAACCTCCATCCTCAGCCATTGGTTTTCAAAATTATATTAGCCAGAGCTACCCCTACAGGTGTTACAGGGACTTGTGCAGGGGATGAGGCCCTGAACCTTGTAATCTTCTATTACAATCTGGAGTGAACATGGTTTTCCATTACATCCTGGTCCTTTAGGAGAAAGATTCCAGTTCAGCTTGTTAATAATCACAGAGTTAAATGCTGCCCAGATGGATTCAACATCTAAAGGAAGACCAGAACTTTATTAAAAGATAATTTGGAGTTGATTATAATAGTCATGAACAGGTTCATCAAGCTTCATGTGCATGCCTGAATTTTGTTCAGAAGGCTTAGGAAAATCTACTGTAAACACTCAGTGGAGACTTCCAGTGAGTGTTCTAGCATCATGCCAAAAGTTAGAGATTTGTTTCTCTAAATCTCATTCAGGATATTCCTTTCAGGCTAGTTTCATCCAAGGTTTGGCCTGATCCTCACCAACAAGCACGTGAACTAATAGGTATAAACCTAAAACATCAGGTTTGTAACATTCAATGACTATGTTAAATTCTTCAGCAATTTAATAGGGATCCTTGGTCACTTTAGGAAACTCTTTAAATATGGCTCACAATTCAGCCTTAGTCTAGGGAACATAAGAAATATGTGGTTTACTTAGAGCCTCAGAAGACTTAACTTTAAAAAGGCAGGTTTAAATAGATTCAAGAGAGATACAAGTGGTAGAGATTTGAAGAAAAAAAGGAAGTTCAGATGAGAGAATAAAGAAAAACGTCAGTAAGGGTGGGGCCTGAGCACAAAGTGGCTGCCACATGTCTACAGGACAGGGAGAGGGCAGAAAGGGGCACCAGAAGACTTTCTGACTTCTTTCAATTGTTTCTTTGCTTTAGTTAATTTAGAAATAGTATTTTGCAAAGAGGAAAAACTTAGAATCCTGAAAACATTTGGAAGCCTCAAGGTACCATTTATAAAAGGCATCCAATTCTGCTTTTTTTCTAGATACCATAGCTTTCTAACTTAATTTTTAGTAAAAACAAGTTTGCAAAGATTTAAAGTCCCCCATAATTGCTATTGAAGTTCCAAATTACTTTTGGCTAAGTCATTCCACTTAGTTATAAATGAGCATGTGGATGGGACAATAGATTTTAAACATAAAATCAGTGGAGTCCCAAGGAGTAGGGGGGGTTGCTTCCAAAGCATTTTAATGACTGGGATCCCATTTCTTAGAGGTTTTTCTCTCGAGCAAAAAGAAAAATTCTTAAACAGCACAGCCTGTAAATGGAATATACCGGTTCCAGAAGGAATCAGATAAAAGGCCAACACAGTTCCAATAGGAATAGTCCAGTACCAAACAGGAGTCAGACTGAAGGTTATTGCAGTTTCAATAGGAATAGTCTTGTTCCAAGTAAGAGTCAGACCAAAGGCCAGCATAGTTTCAACAGGAACTGAAAAAAAGTCAGACTGAAGGTCAAACAGGTATTCTTGGGGTGAAAAAGACCTTAAAACAGATCCTGAATAAAGCTTGAAAAGCTTGAACACAGTGGGGTTAATGGTGGAGGAGGATAACCCTAAGCTTGCCTCCTCCTACAAAAATTAAGTAAATATCAAATCATTCTGAACACCCACGAAATTGATCAGAAGTCTTAGAGAACAAAGCTGCACATCCACAAATACAAAAAATGACCTGTGGAAGGCAGAGAGTTGATTTGTGGGAGAAAAAAAAAGCTGCAGATGCCATGCTGGGGAGGGATCCCTGACTGCAGAGAGGTGAGCTGAGAGTGAAGAAAACCAAAAAGAGTGAAAACACACATAGAGGACTGCACAAGAAAATTGTTCCCCAAAATCATTGACAGGGAAAAAGGAGAGGGTTTCAATACCACCATTTTCTTATAAACAGTGAAGGACAGAGTCTGAAGTTTCAGAGGTCAGCACCTGGAAGTGCCCTGGCAAAAGGGTGGACCCCCAGGAGTAGCCAGTGTGGCCTGAGCATCCCCTGGGTCACACAGGGAGGAGCAGTTCCCCTGCTTGGAGTGAATTTGGTAGAGGACATACAGCCTCTCCACTGGCAAAAGACCTGGGAGGTGTCATGGAACTACCCCATTCACCAGTATAGGAACAAAGATGCTGGCTGAGGCAGCAAACCCTGGTGGGTTGTGTTGCAATTTACCATAAACTCTGAGCCACTGCCACTAAGCAGTAGTGCAACTGTCCCTGGGACAAGCCAGCATTGACCACAGTACAGCAAGATCCTGACACAGGTCCGAACCAGAGGATGTCTCTGAAGTGCTGGGCTTTAAACACAGCTGTGCCTGAGATAAAACCCAGGAAAGTGGTGCTACCTGGCAGGGGGACAGCTAGGACACAGGATGAAGGCGGGAATCTGATGGAAACCAGGGACACAGGAAGGGTGATTGAGTGAATATCTATGACTGTGGGAACTTCCCCCTCTAGAGACTAGAAAGTGGGGTGAAGCTATTTTTTCCCTATCCCACCAACACTGATGGACCTCAGTGAGCTAAAGAGCGCTACCAAGTGGAGAATGGAGCCATTACATCAAGACCCTACCCCTGCACCCTCCAACCACATCTCCACTAGGAAGAGTCCTCAAGAAAATCAGAGTAGCAGGCCCCTCCCCCAAAAGATGAGCACTACCTCCTTCCACGCACAAAGTCTACTGATAATAGACTACTGCAAAGCTTCAGCTCTAGCTTGCTTTGGGTTTTTGTTTGTTTGATTGGTTGTTTGGTTGGTGTTTTTGTTTCTGTTTTGGTTTTGTTTTTATTTTTTCTTGGATACAGAAAGAGCAAATTCTTAAATTTATTTTATTTTATTTCATTTTTTAAATTTTTAATTTTGTATTTTTTTTCCTTCTCTCTATGTTATATCAAGCTTCTCTTAAGCAGGTGAAAACACACCCAGGATGTAGCTTCCTTTATTATTTTTTTAAATTTTTAAATTTAAATTTTATTTTATTATTTCCTCCAAAATGACAAGATGGAGGAATTCACACCAAAAAAAGAACAGGAAGAAGTGACAGCCAGAGATTTAATCAATACAGATATAAGTAAAATATCTGAACTACAATTCAAAACAATTATAAGGATTCTAGCTGGGCTTGAAAAAGCATAGAAGACTCTAGAGAATTACTTACTGCAGAGATAAAAGAGCTTAAATCTACTCTGGCCAGAATTAAAAATGCTATAACTGACATGAAAACCTGAATGGGTGCCATAACAGTGAGGAAGGATGAAGCAGAGGAATGAATTAGTAATATAGAAGATAAAATTATGGAAAATCATGAAGCTAAAAAGAAGAGGGAAACAAAAGTAATGGATCACGAGGGTAGACTTAGGGAACTCAGTGACTTATTAAAGCAGAATAACATTCATATCATAGGAGTCCCCAAAGATGAAAAGAGAGAAAAAGGGACAGAGGGTTTATTTGAGCAAATTATAGCTGAAAACTTCCCTAGTCTAGGGAAGGATGCAGACATCAGAATCAAAAAGCACAGAGAACTCCCATTAAATTAAACAAAATCTGGCCATTGCCAGGGCATATCATAGTAATATTCACAAAATACATAGACAAGGAAAGAACCCTGAAAGTAGCAAGGGAAAAAAGTTGTTAACATAAAGGGAGACAGATCAGGTACAAGCAGATCTGTCCCCAGAAACGTGGCAGACCAGAAAGGAATGGCAGGATATATTCAATGTACTGAATGGGGATAATATGCAGTCAAAAATACTCTATACATCAAGGTTATCATTCAGAATATAAGAGGGACAAAGAGTTTCCCAGACAAGCAAAAACTAGAGTACTTTGTGACAACTAAAGCAGACCTGCAAGAAACATTAAGGAGGACTCTGAATGTGGGGAGAGGAGAGACCAAAAGCAACAAAGACTAAAGGAACAGAGAACATCACCAGAAACACCAGAAATCACCAAGATTACAGGTAACATGATAGCATGAAACTTATCTTTCAATAATCACCCTGAATGTATATGGATTAATGTTCCAGTCAAAAGATATAGGGTATCAGAATGGTTTAAAAAACAAGACTTATCTATATGCTGCCTACAAGAGACTCATTTCAGGCGTAACACCTCTAGATTCAAAGTGAGGGGATGGAAAAACATCTATCACGCCAATGGATGCCAAAATAAAGCCAGAGTAGCCACAATTAGATCAGACAAATTAGGTTTTAAAATAAAGACTGCAACAAGAGATAAAGAAGGGCATTGTATTGTAATTAAGGGGTCTGTTCATCAAGATCTAATAATTGTAAATATTTATGCCCCCCAACTTGAAACACACAAATATATAAATCAATTAATCACAAACATAAAGAAATTCATTGATAATAATATAATAATGGTACTGGACTTTAACATCCCACTTACAACAATGGAGAGATCATCTAAGCAGAAAATCAACAAGGAAACAATCACTTTGAAGAACACAGTGGACTGGATGGACTTAACAGATATATTCAGAACATTTCATCCTAAAGCACCAGAATACACATTCTTCTCAAGTGCACATGGAACATTCTCCAGAATAGATCACATACTGGGTCACAAAAGCCCTCAACAAGTACAAAAAGATTGAGAACATACCATGTGTATTTTCATATCACAACACTATGAAACTTAACCACAAGAAAAAAATATGGAAAGCCTGGGGCACTTGGGTGGCTCAGTCAGTTGACTGTCCAACTTTGACTTAGGTCATGATCTCACAGTTCATGAGTTCAAGCCCTGCATCAGGCTCGCTTCTGTCAGTGCAGAGCACAGCCTGCCTTGGATCCACTGCTCCCCTTTCTCTCTGTCCCTCCTCCACTCATTCGTCCTCTCTCTCTCTCTTTCTGGAAAATTAATAAACATTTAAAAAATTGGAAAGCTCTCAAATACTTGGAGATTGAAGAACATCTTACTAAAGAATGAATGGGTTAACCGAGAATTTAAGGAGGAAATTAAAAAGTGCATGGAAGCTAATGAAAATGAAAACACGACAGTCCAAAACCTTTGGGATGCAGCCAACGGTGGTCATAAGAGGGAAGTGGAAGAAAAGTCTCAAATACACAACCTAACCTTATACCTAAGGGAACTAGAAAAAGAACAGCAAAGAAACCCAAAACCAGTAGGAAGGGAAATAATACAGATTAGGGCAGAAATCAATGCTATTAAAATAAAAAGAAAAACAACAAACAAACAAAAAAGCAGTAGAACAGATCAACAAAACTAGGACCTGGGTCTTTGAAAGAATTAACAAAATTGATAAACCCTAGCCAGATTTATCAAAAAGAAAAAGGAAAGGACCCAAATAAATAAAATCGTGAATGAAAGAGGAGAGATCACAACCAACACCATAGTTAACCAAATAATAATAATAATAGAATATTATAAGCAATTGTATGCCAATAAATTGGGCAATCTAGAAGAAATGGATAAATTGTTAGAAATTGAACTACCAAAACTGAAACAGGAAAAAATAGAAAATTTGAAGAGACCAATAACCAGTAAAGTGAATCAGTAATCAAAAATCTCCCAACAAACAAGAGTCCAGGGCTGGATGGATTTCCAAGAGAATTCTTGGAATTTAAAAAAGAATTAATACCTATTCTTTTGAAGCTGTTCCAAAAAAATAGAAATGAAGGGAAAACTTCCAAACTATTCTATGAGGCCAGAATTACCTTGATTCCAAAACCAAAGACCCCACTAAAAAGAATTACAGACCAGCTTCCCTGATAAACATGGATGCAAAAATTCTCAACAAGATACTAGCAAATCAAATCCAACAATACATTAAAAGAATTATTCACTATGAACAATGGGGAGCAGCATTATACACTAGCCAAATTATGGAGAAGGACCAAATGTCCATTGATTAATAATGGATAGAAAAGAAGATATATATATATATATATATATATATATATATATATATATACACACACACACACACATATATATATGGATAAAGAAGAAGTCATATATATATATTATATATGTTGTGTGTATATATATATATAATGGAATATTAGTCAACCATCAAAAAGAATGAAATCTTGCCATTTGCAATGATGTGGATGGAGCTACAGTGTATTATGCTAAGTGAAGTAAGTCAGAGAGAGAAAGACAAATGCCATTTGATTTACTTCATATGTGGAATTTTAAAAAACAAAATAGATGAACATAGGGGAAGGGGAAAAAAGAGAGGGGGGGAAACCATAAGAAACTCTTAATGATAGAGAACAAACTGAGGGTTGATGGAAGGGAAGTGAGTGGGGGATGAGCTAAATGAGTGATGGATATCAAAGAGGGCAGTTGTGATGAGAACTGGGTATTATATGTAAGTGATGAATCACTAAATTCTCCTAAAACCAATATTACCCTGCAAGTTAACTAACTAGAATTTAAATAAAAACTTGAAACAACAAAAAAAGCATGCACCACGATCAGTTGGAATTTATTCCTCAGTTGCAAGCGTGGTTCAATATTCGCAAATCATTCCCCATGATACACCACATCAATAAGAGAAAGGATAGGAGCCATATGATCCTTTCAATAGATATAGAAAAAGCATTTGACAAAGTACAACATCCATTCATGATAAAAACCCTCAATGAAGTATTTTTAGAAGGAATATAACTCAAAATAATAAATGCCATATGTAAAATACCCACATCTAACATCATACTCAAAGGTGAAAAACGGATAGCTTTTCTTCTAAGATCAGGTACAAGATGAGGATGTCCATTCGCACCACTTTTATTCAACATAGTAGTGGAAGTCCTAGCCACAGCACTCACACAATAAAAAGAAATAAAAGGCATCCAAATTAGTAGGGAAGAAGTAAAACTTTCACTATTTGCAGATGACATTATATTATATATATAAAACACTACTGACACCATCATAAAAACTACTAGAACTGATAAATGAATTCACTAAGGTCACAGGACACGAAATCAATATACAGAAATCTGTTGCATTTCTATACACTAATAATTAAGTAACAGAAGGAGAAATTAAGAAAACAAACCCACTTACAATTGCACCAAAAAGTATAAAATACCTAGGAATAAACTTAACCAAGGAGGTGAAACATCTGCACTCCCAAACTACAAAACACTGATAAAAGAAATTGAAGAGCACACAAACAAATGGAAATATATTCCATGTTCATGGTAGAAGAACCAATATTGTTAGTGTCCATACTACCCAAAGCAATTAACGGATTCAATGTGATCCCTACCAAATACCAACAGCATTTTTCACAGAACTAGAACAAGTAATCCTAATATTCGTATGCACCCACAAAAGGCCCAAATAGTCAAAGCATTCTTGAGAAAGAAGAACAAAACATGAGGTATCAGAATCCCAGATTTCAAGATATTCTACCAGTCTATAATAATCAAAACAGTATAGTACTGGCACAAAAATAGATACATAGATCAATGGAACACAATAGAGAGCCCAGAAATAAGCACACACTCATACGGTCAATTAATCTGTGACTAAGGAAGCAAGAATACACAATGGGAGAAAGACAGTCTCTTCAAAAAATGGCGTTAGAAAAAATGGACAGCTACATTCAAAAGAATGAAACTAGACCAGTTTATTACACCATACACAAAAATAAACTCAAAATGAATTAAGGAACTAAATGTGAGACCTGTAACCATAAAGCTCCTAAGAGGAAACACAAGCAGTAACTTCTTTGACATGAACCTTAGCAACATTTTTCTTGATATGTCTCCTCAGTCAAGGGAAACAAAAGCAAAAATAAATTAATGAGACTACACCAAAATAAAAAGCTTTTGCACAGCAAAGGAAACCATCAACAAAACAAAAGGGCAGCCTATTGAATGGGAGATGTTTGCAAATGATTTATCTGATAACTCCACATTAAAAAATAATAATGCAATTATAAATGGACAAAGGAACTGAATAGACATTTTTCCAAAGAAGACATACAGATGATCAACAGACATACAAAAATATTCTCAACATCACTCATCATCAGAGAAATGCAAATCAAAAAAGATATCACCTTACACCTGTCAGAATGGCTTGTATCAAAAAGATTCAAGACAAGTGTTGGTGAAGTGGAGAAAAAGGAACCCTCTTACATTGTTTTGGGGAATTTAAATTGATTCAGCCACTATGGAGAACAGAATGGGATTTCCTCTGAAAGTTAAATATAGAAATACTATATGATCCAGTAATTCCATTACCAGATATTTACCCAAAGAAAACAGAAACACTATTTCAAAGAGATATATGCACCCATATGTTTACTGTGGTATTATTTACAACAGCCAAGCTATGGAAGCGTCCATGAATAGATGAATGGATAATAAGGATGTGATACACACACACACACACACACACACACACGCACACACACACACACAATGGAATATTACTCAGCCATAAAAAAGAATGTGACCTTGCCATTTGCAAGAACACAGACAGACCTAGAGGATATTATGTTAAGTGAAATAAGTCAGACAAAGACAATTACCATATGACTTCAGTTACATGTGGAATCTGGAAAAACAAAACAAAGGAACAAAAACAAAAAAAGTAGAAACAGACCCATAAATACAGAAAGCAAACTGGTGGTTGGCAGGGGGCAGCAGGGTGAGGGGACAGGCTAAAAGGGGTCAAGGGGCACACGGGTACAGACTTCCAGTTTTGAAATGAATAAGTCATAGGGATGAAATGTACAGCATAGGGAATATAGTCAATAATATTGTAATAGCCTTGTATGGTGACAGATGGCAGCGACAATTGTGGTGAGCATAGCATAAGCTATAGAGTTGTCAAATAACCATGTTTTATATCTGAAACTAATGTACATTCTGTGTCAACTATATTTAAATAACTCTATATATTATATATGTGTATATATATATTATGTATGTGTGTATATATATATGTGCAAATATAAAATAGGTACACACAAAAAGGTGGGCTTTCCCATATTCATTCATAGTTCCATACAAATTGTCACTATTTAGAATATATTTACATATAGGATACATTACTATTTCTGTTTAAATGTAGGTTTCCAAAGCCAGATTTTCACCTTCATACCCTTGAAGACACCCCATCTTTCTTTTTCTTTTAATATAATTTGTTAAATTGTCTAACATACAGTATGTAAAGTGTGCTTTTGGGATTTGGGGTAGATTTCCATAGTTCATCAGTTACATACAACACCCAGTTCTCATCCCAACAAGTGACCTTCTCAATGCGCATCACCCATTTCCCCCTCTCCCCCACCTTCCCCATCCACCCTCAGTTTGTTCTCCATATTTAAGAGTCTCTCTTATGGTGTGCTTCCCTCCCTCTGTTTGTAACTATTTTTTCCCCTTCCCTTCCCCCATGATCTTCTGTTAAGTTCCTCAAGATCCGAATATGAGTGAAAACATATGATATCTGACTTTCTCTGACTTATTTCACTCAGCATAATACCTTGCAGTTCCATCCATGTTGCTGCAAATGGCATGATTTCATTCCTTCTCATTGTCAAGTAGTATTCCATTCTGTATATAAACCATATATTCTTTATCCATTCATCAGTTGATGAACATTTAGGCTCTTTCCATAATTTGGCTATTGTTGAAAGTACTGCTGTAAACATTGGGGTACATGTGCCCCTATGAATCAGCATCCTGTATCAATTGGGTAAATTCCTAGTAGTGCTATTGCTGTGTCATAAGATAGATCTATTTTTAATTTTTTGAGGAACCTCCACACTGTTTTCCAGAGCAGCTGCACCAGTTTGCCTTCCCACCAACTGTGCAAAAGGGTCTCCATTTCTCCACATCCTCGCCAGCATCTGTAGTTTGCTAAGTTGTTCATTTTAGCAACTTTGACTGGTGTGAGGTGGTATCTCAGTGTGGTTTTGATTTGTATTTCCCAGATGAGGAGTGACGTTGAGCATCTTTTCATGTGTGTGTTGGCCATCTGGAGGTTTTCTTTAGAAAAGTGTCTATTCATGTCTTCTGCCCATTTCCTCACTGGATTATTTGTTTTTCAGTGTTGAGTTTGGTAAGTTCTTTATAGATTTTGGATACTAACCCCTTATCCGATATGTCATTTGCAAATATCTTTTCCCATTCCATTGGTTGCTTTCAGTTTTATTGATTGTTTCCTTTGCAGTGCGGAAGCTTTTTGTCTTCATGAGGTCCCAATTGTTCATTTTTGCTTTTAATTCCCTTGCTTTTGGAGATGTGTCGAGCAAGAAATTGCTGTGGCTGAGGTCGAGAGGTTGTTGCCTGCTTTCTCCTCTAGGGTTTTGATAGTTTCCTGTCTCACATTTTGAACTTTCATTCATTTTGAGTTTATTTTTGTGTATGGTGTAAGAAAGTGGTCCGGTTTCATTCTTCTGCATGTTGCTATCCAGTTCTCCCAGGACCATTTGCTAAATAGACTGTCTTTTTCCCACTGGATACTCTTTTCTGCTTTGTCAAAGATTAATTGGTCATATATTTGTGGGTCCAATTCTGGGTCTCTATTCTATTCCATTGGTCTATGTGTCTGTTTTTGTGCCAATACTATACTGTCTTGATGATTACAGCTTTGTAGTAGAGGCTAAAGTCTGGGATTGTGATGCCTCCCAGTTTGGTTTTCTTCTTCAATATTACTTTGGGTATTTGGGGTCTTTTGTGGTTCCATATAAGTTTTAGGATTGTTTGTTCTAGCTTTGGGAAGAATGCCGGTGAAATTTTGATTGGGAATGCATTGAATGGGTAGATAGCTTTGGGTAGTATTGGCATTTTAACAATATTTATTCTTCAAATCCATGAGCATGGAATGTTTTTCCATTTCTTTGTGTCTTCTTCAAGTTCCTTCATAAGTTTTCTATAGTTTTCAGCCTATTGATCTTTTACAGTTTCGCTTAGGTTTATTCCTAGGTATTTTATGGTTTTTGGTGCAATTGTAAATGGGATCGATTCCTTGATATCTCTCTCTGTTGCTTCATTATTGGTATATAGAAATGCAAACGATTTCTGTACATTGATTTTGTACCCTGTGACTTTGCTGAATTCATGTGTCAGTTCTAGCAGTCTTTCAGTGGAGTCTTTCAGGTTTTCCACGTGGAGTATTATGTCCACTGCGAAAAGTGAAAGTTTGACTTCTTTGCCAATTTGGATGCCCTTTATTTCATTTTGTTGTCTGATTGCTGATATGAGAACTTCCGACAGTATATTAAACAACAGTGGTGAGAGTGGACATCCCTGTCGTGTTCCTGATCTTAGGGGGAAAGCTCTCAGTTTTTCCCCATTGAGGATGTTATTAGCTATGAGCTATTCATAAATGGCTTTTATGATTTAAGGATGTTCCTTCTATCCTGATTTTCTTGAGAACTTTTATTAAGAAACGATGTTGCGTTTTGTCAAATGCTTTTTCTCCATCTATTGACAGGATAATATGGTTCGTCCTTTCTCTTATTAATGTGATGTGTCACATTGATTGTGTTGCGAATATTGAACCAGCCCTGCATCCCAGGAATGAATCCCACTTGATCATCGTCAATAATTCTTTTTATATGTTGTTGAATTCAATGTGCTAGTACCTTGTTGAGGATTTTTGCATCCACTTTCATCAGAGACATTGGCCTGTAATTCTCCTTTTTTTCTGGGGTTTCTGTCTTGTTTGGGAATCAAGGTAATGCTGGCTTCATAGAATGCATCTGAAATTTTTCCTTACCTTTCTATTTTTTGGAACAGCTTGACAAGGATAGGTATTAACTCTGCTTTAAATGTCTGGAAGAATTCCCCTGGGAAGCCATCTGGCCAAGGACATTTATTTGTTGGGAGATTTTTGATAACTGATTCAATTTCATCATTAGTTATAGGTCTGTTCAAATTTCTATTTCTTTCCTTTTTGAGTTTTGGTAGTGTGTGGGTGTCTAGGAATTTGTACATTTCTTCCAGTTGTTCAAATTGTTGGCATATAATTTTTCATAGTATTCTCTGTTAAATTCTTGTATATCTAAGGGATTGGTTGTAATAAATCCATTTTCATTTATGATTTTATCTATTTGGGTCTTTTTTCTTTTTGAGAAGTCTGGCTAAGGGTTTATCAATTTTGTTTACTTTTTCAAAAACAAACAATTCTTAGTTTCATTGATCTGTTCTACTGTTTGGGGTTTTTTTTGGATTCTATATTGTTTTTTTCTGCTCTGATCTTTATTATATCCCTTATTCTGCTGGCCATGGGGTTTCTTTGTTGTTCTGCTTCTAGTTTCTTTAGGTGTGCTTTCAGATTTTGTATTTGGGATTTTTTGTTTCTTGAGATAGGCCTGGATTGCAATTCTTCTTAGGACTGCCTTTGTTGCATCCCAAAGGGTTTGGATTGTCATGCGTTCATTTTCATTTTTTTCCATATATTTTTTAATTTATTCTTTAATTGCCTGATTGACCCATTCATTCTTTAGCCTACATTCATTTGGAGGTTTTCCAGATTTTTTCCTGTAGTTGATTTCAAGTTTCACAGCATTGTGATCTGAAAGTGTGCATGGTATGATCTCAATATTTTTGTACATGATGAGGGCTGATTCGTATCCCAGTATGTGATCTATTCTGGAGAATGTTCGATGTGCACTCGAGAAGAATGTGTATTATGCTGCTTTAGGATGAAAAGTTCTGAATATATCTGTCACGTCCGTATAGTCCAGTGTATCATTCAGGGCCATTGATTTTCTGTCTAGATGATCTGTCCATTGTTGTAAGTGGAGTATTAAATTCCACTGCAATTACCACATTCTTACTGATAAGATTGCTTATGTTTGTGATTAGCTGTGGTTATATATTTGGTGCTTCCAAATTCAGCACATAAACATTTATAATTGTTAGTTCTTCTTGATGGATAGACCCCGTAGTTATAATCTAATGTCCTTCTTCATTTCCTGTTATAGCCTTTAGTTTAAAATCTAGTTTGTGTGATATAAGTATGGCTACTCCATCTTTCTTTTGACATTCATTAGCATGATAGATGGTTCTCCATCCCCTCACTTTCAATCTGAAGGTGTCCTCAGGCTAAAGTCTGGGATTGTGATGCCTCCCGCTTTGGTCTGCTTCTTCAAAATTACTTTGGCTATTCGGGGCCTTTTGTGGTTCCATCCGAATTTTAGGATTGCTTGTTCTAGCTTCAAGACAGCAATCTTAAAATTCACATGGAACCACAAAAGGGAGGCATCACAATCCCAGACTTTAGCCTCTACTGCAAAGCTGTGATCATCAAGACACCATGGTATTGGCACAAAAACAGACACATAGACCAATGGAATAGAATAGAAACCCCAGAACTAGACCCACAAAAGTATGGCCAACTAATCTTTGACAAAGCAGGAAAGAACATCCGATGGAAAAAGACAGTCTCTTTAACAAATGGTGCTGGTAGAACTGGACAGCAAGATGCAGAAGAATGAAACTAGACCACTTTCTTACACCATTCACAAAAGCAAACTCAAAGTGGATAAAGGACCTGAATGTGAGACAGGAAACCATCAAAACCCTGGAAGAGAAAGCAGGAAAAGACCTCTGTGACCTCAGCCGTAGCAATTCTCACTTGACACATCCCCAAAGGCAAAGGAATTAAAAGCAAAAATGAACTATTGGAACCTCATGAAGATAAAAAGCTTCTGCACAGCAAAGGAAATAATCAACAAAACTAAAAGGCAACCAACAGAATGGGAAAAGAAATTTGCAAATGACATATTGGACAAAGGGCTAGTATCCAAAATCTATAAAGAACTCACCAAACTCCATACCCTAAAAACAAATAACCCAGTGAAGAAATGGGCAGAAAATATGAATAGACACTTCTCTAAAGAAGACATCCAGATGACCAACAAGCACATGAAAAGATGCTCAACGTCGCTCCTCATCAGGGAAATACAAATCAAAACCACACTCAGATATCACCTCACGCCAGTCAGAGTGGCCAAAATGAACAAATCAGGAGACTATAGATGCTGGCGAGGATGTGGAGAAATGGGAACCCTCCTGCACTGTTGGTGGGAATGCAAACTGGCGCAGCCACTCTGGAAAACAGTGTGGAGGTTCCTCAAAATATTAAAAATAGACTTACCCTATGACCCAGCAGTAACACTGCTAGGAATTTACCCAAGGGATACAGGAGTACTGATACATAGGGTCACTTGTACCCCAATGTTTATAGCAGCACTCTCAACAATAGCCAAATTATGGAAAGAGCCTAAATGTGCATCAACTGATGAATAGGTAAAGAAATTATGGTTTATATACACAATGGAATACTACGTGGCCACGAGAAAGAATGAAATGATGCCTTTTGTAGCATCATGGATGGAAATGGAGAGTGTTATGCTAAGTGAAATAAGTCATACAGAGAAGGACAGATTCCATATGTTTTCACTCCTATGTGTATCCTGAGAAACTTAACAGAAGACCATGGGGGAGGAGAAGGAAAAAAAAGGTTAGAGGGGGAGGGAGCCAAAGCATAAGAGACTCCTAAAAACTGAGAACAGAGGGTTTATGGGGGGGTGGGAGGGAAGGGTGGGTGGGTGATGGGTATTGAGGAGGGCATCTGTTGGGATGAACACTGGGTGTTGTATGGAAACCAATTTGACAATAAATTTCATATTAAAAAAATAATAAAATTATTTATTTATTTATTTATTTATTTATTTATTTATTTATTTAATACTAATCTCTACACCCAACATGGAGCTCAAACTTGATCCTGAGATTGAGTTGCATACTCCTCCCAACTGAGCCAGCCAGGCACTCCTCCATGCTGATCTTTTAAATTTCCTTTGTTTGCTCTTCTATTTCTAGTTTTCTGAGATGTAAATTTGGCTTGTTTGAGATTTCTAAATTTTCTTATTATACGTATTTCTTGCTATAAACTTTCTCCTAAGAACTGCTTTCACTGAATACCATAAATTTTGGTGTATTGTTTCCATTTTCATTTGTTTCAAGATTTTTAAAATTTCTCTTTTGATTTTTCTTTGACTTACTGTTTGTTCAGGAGTGAAGTTTTAGTTTTTACATGCTTATAAAACATGCTTTCCTCTTATTCTTGATTTTTAGTTTTATATTATTTGTTTGGAAAAAATACGTGGTATAATCTCAATCTTCTTAAATTTGCTAAGATTTGTTTTGTGGCCTATTGTATGATCTATCTTTTTGAATGTTTCATGAGCACTTGAGAAGAATATGTATTGTGCTGCTCTTGGATAGAATATTGCATAGATCTCTCTTAGGTCCATTTGGTCTAATATATGTATCATTCAAGTCCAACATTTCTTTGTTAATTTTCTGTCTGGATGATCTATCCATTGCCAAAAATGGGATGTTGAAGTCCCATACTATGATTGTATAATTGTCTATATCTCTTTCAGATCTGTTAGTATTTGTTTACTGTATTTAGGTGTCCAATATTGGGTGCATATATGTTTACAATTATTATACTTTCTTGATGAAATGACCTCTTTATCATTATATAATAATGTGCCTTTGTTACCATTTTGGCTTAAAGTCTATTTTTTTTTCTGATACAAACATAGCTTTCCCCACTTTCTTTTGGTTTCTACTTGCATGGAATATCTTTTTCTGTCCCTTCACTTGGGCTTATGTGTGTCCTTAAGGTGGAATGAGTCTTTTGAGGGTTGATTATATTTGGGTCCTGTTTTTTTTTTTTTTTTTTAATCCATCTAGCATTTTTGTCCTTTGGAGAATTCAATCCATTTACATTTATAGTAATTATTAGTATGTAAGGACTTACTAATGCCATCTTCTCAACTGCTTTCTTGCTCTTTTGTGTTTCAGGTCCAGCTCACACCTTAGGAAGTATGAAGAATCTCAGGAATCAAATCTCAGGAAGCATTCTTTGACTCCATAAGCATTAGCACATTGACTATTGGAAGTGATAGTACATTGACACTCATTTTTTTACTCTGCATGTTCTTGTTACTTACATATTTTTTTAAAGCTCAAAAGTTTTTATTAAGAAAGGAGGCTGAATTTTGTCAAATGCTTTTTCTGCATCGATTGACAGGATCGTATGGTTCTTATCTTTTCTTTTATTAATGTGATGTCACACTGATTGATTGCGAATGTTGAACCAGCCCTGCAGCCCAGGAATGAATCCCACTTGATCATGGTGAATAATTCTTTTTATATGCAGAAAACTAGAAATAGAAGAACAAAGGAAATTTAAAAGATCAGCATGGAGGAGTGCCTGGCTGGCTCAGTTGGGAGGAGTATGCAACTCAATCTCAGGATCAAGTTTGAGCTCCATGTTGGGTGTAGAGATTAGTATTAAATAAATGAATAAATAAATAAATTTTAAAAAAGAGCAGCAGAAGTAAATGAGAAAAAAGACCAGAGAAAGCAAAAGAAATGATCAATGAGAGTAATAAGTATTTTTTTAATATATATAAGCAAAACTGACCTGCTTTTAGCTAGACTAAGAAAAAGAGAGAAGTTCAAATAAGTAAAATCAAAATGAAAGAGCATACATTACAACTGATACCACAGAAATGCATAGGATCATAAGAAAGTATGAAAAATTTTATGCCAATAAACTTGAATCCTAGAAGAAATGGGTAAGTTCCTAGAAACATACAATCTATCAATACTGAATCATGAAGAAACAGAAAATCTGGAGACCAATAATGAGTAAGGAGATTGAATCAGTAATCAAAACTCTCCAACAGAGAAAAATCCCAGGACCACGTGGCTTCACTGGTGAATTCTAGCAAATGTTTAAAAAATAATACCTATCCTTCTCAAACTCCTCCAAAAAACAAAAGAGGAGGGATACTCCCAAACCCATTGTATGACACTACAAGAAAAAAAAAACTGCAGACCAATATCCCTGTAGAACATAGATGCAAAAATTCTCAACAAAATCTTAGCAAACTGAATTTGACAACACATTAAAAAGATCATACACCATGATCAAGTGGGATTTATCCCTGGGATGCAAGTATGGTTCAACATACACAAATCAATAAAGGTGATACACATTAATATAATGAGAAATAAAAATCATATGATCCTCTCAATAGCTGCAGAGAAAGCATTTGATGAAAACAACTTCTCATGATTAAAAAAAACCTTCAATATATTGAGTATAGAAGAAGCATAATTCAACATAATAAAGGCCACATGACAACCCACAACTAAATCATACTCAATGATGAAGGAAGGGTTGAAAGCTTTTCCTCTAAGATCAGGAGAAAGACAAAGGTGCCTATTCTCATCACTCTTATTTACCTAATACCTAAAATCCTGGCTAAGGGAATCAAACAAGATAAGGAAATAAAAGCCATCTAAATTGGAATGGAAGTAAAATCATCATTATGTACAGGTGATTTTACATATAGAAAATTCAAAAAACTCTACCAAAAAACTTTGTAATTACTCAACAAATTCAGTAAAGTTGCAGGATATAAATTCAAAATACAGTAATCAGTTAGGTTTCTATACACTAACAATGAAATAAAGAAAAATATCCTATTCACAATAGCATCAAAAACAATAAAATACTTAGGAATTTAACAAAGGAAGTGAAAGATCTATGCAATGACTACAAGACTTTGATGAAAGAAATTGAAGAAGACACAAACAAATGGAAAGATACTCTGTGTTCATGGGCCAGAAGAACTAATAATGAAAATATGTTCATACTGCCCAAAGTCATCTGTAGATTCAAAGCAATCTTCATTGGGGCATTTGATCAGTAGAGCATGTGACTCTTGATCTCAGGGTAAAGCCCCACATTGGATGTGGAGCCTATTGAAAGAGAAAGAAAGAAAGAAAGAAAGAAAGAAAGAAAGAAAGAAAGAAAGAAAGAAAGGAAGGAAGGAAGGAAGGAAGGAAGGAAGGAAGGAAGGAAGAAAGGAAGAAAGAAAGAAAGAAAAGAAAGAAAGAAATCCTCATCAAAATTCCAATGGTACTCTTCACAGAAATAGGAAAAAACCCACAAAATTTGTATGGAACTGCTAAGATCACAAATAGCCAAAGCAACCTTGAGAAATAAGAGCGGGGCACCTGGGTGGCTCAGTCAGTTGGGCATCCAGCTCCGGCTCAGGTCATGATCTCACAGTCCGTGAGCCCCGCGTCGGGCTCTGTGCCGACAGCTCAGAGCCTGGAGACTGCTTCAGGTTCTGTGTCTCCCTCTCTCTCTTCCCCTCGCTTGCTCACACTCTGTCTCTCCCTCTCTCAAAAATAAACATTAAAAAATTTTTTTTTATAAAATTCAAAGTTGGTAAGAGACTAGATCTTTTTTTCAATATATGAAATTTATTGTCAAATTGGTTTCCATACAACACCCAGTGCTCATCCCAAAAGGTGCCCTCCTCAATACCCATCACCAACCCTCCCCTCCCTCCCACCCCCCATCAACCCTCTGTTTTGTTTTTAAGAGTCTCTTATGCTTCGGCTCTCTCCCACTCTAAACTCTTTTTTTTTTCTTCCCCTCCCCATGGGTTTCTGTTAAGTTTCTCAGGATCCACATAAGAGTGAAAACATATGGTATCTGTCTTTCTCTGTATGGCTTATTTCACTTAGCATAACACTCTCCAGTTCCATCCACGTTGCTACAAAGGGCCATATTTCATTCTTTCTCATTGCCACGTAGTACTCCATTGTGTATACAAACCACAATTTCTTTATCCATTCATCAGTTGATGCACCTTTAGGCTCTTTCCATAATTTGGCTATTGTTGAGAGTGCTGCTATAAACATTGGGGTACAAGTGCCCCTATGCATCAGTACTCCTGTATCCCTTGGGTAAATTCCTAGCAGTGTTACTGTGGGTCATAGGGTAAGTCTATTTTTAATATTTTGAGGAACCTCCACACTGTTTTCCAGAGTGGCTGCGCCAGTTTACATTCCCACCAACAGTGCAAGAGGGTTCCCATATCTCCACATCCTCGCCAGCATCTATAGTCTCCTGATTTGTTCATTTTGGCCACTCTGACTGGCGTGAGGTGGTAAGAGACTAGATCTTAACTGTTCTCACCACAAGAAAGAAATGGTAATTATGTGACACGATAGAGGTGTTAGCTAAAGCTACAATGGAGAACACATGTAATACATGTAATACATGTAATACATGTGTATCAAATCAACACCTTGTATACCTAAAACTTACACAATATTATATGTCAATTATATCTCAAGTTTTAAAAAATTTTCCAAAACACCCAATGGACACTGGTTTAAAAAGAGGGAAACATTAGGAAGTGTCATTTGGAAAAATAGAAGAAAAATGGAAAGCACCATGCAGTTATCTGTGGTGTAAGACATGAATTAGATGCTTCTGGAAATGAGTAATATCTCCCCATGTTTGATGAGGTTCTTGGTCAGCCATTCAGTACACATATCATATACACACCATTCATTCTCATATTCTCTCTCTCTCTCTCTCTCTCTCTCTCTCTCTCTTGCTTTCTCTCTCTCTCTCTCTCTCTCTCTCTCTCTCTCTGTCCCTCTCTCTCATATCTTTCTCATGCATTACCCTCATGGTCAATAGTATGGTCTGAATGTTTGTGTCCCCTACAAATTCATATGTTGAATCCTAATACCCAAGGTGATGGTATTAGAAGGTGGGGTTTTGGAGAAGTAATTAGGTCATGAAGACAGAGCCCTCAGAATGGGTTTCAATTTATAAACCTAAGAAAGCTCCCTCGGCTCTTTCTATACCGTAAGAGAACACAACAATAACATGCTATGAATCAGGAAGTGGGCCCTCACCAGACAGGTGCCTGAATCTTGTCAGCAAATTGATTTTGGATTTCCCAGTCTCCAAAGTGTGAGTAATAGATAAATACCAGTCTATGGTATTTTGTTATTGCAGCCCAAACAGACTGACGGTCACATCTGAGAAGTGTGTTGGGAAAAATTCCCTTTGTTTACAGTTCCCCTGACTGTACAACTCTTAAAAATATATAGTAGTCTTTATAGTAGTCTTATAGTATTCTTTCCATTTTTATTCATGTAACAGCATGCCCTAATAAGCAAAGCCCAAGAAGCTGTTGGTTTATGGCCCTTGAATCTAGAACTTAGCCTGGGTGTTAATGATTTGTAGCAATAGGCTCCTTACCTCAGACTCCACCTTGGCCTGTCTCAGAGCAATAGAAAGCAAAGTCTCAGAGACAAGGCATCACCAATCTGTCACTTGCCAATGGAAATTTCAAGGAATTATTTAGTTATGACCTCTGTCTAGCCAGTAGCACATAGGTATAGGTGCATAAGAGGAGCTGGGAATGAGGCTTTTCTCCTAGGTCCCAATATCTTACCTCTGCTATTTTGCCTCCAGGCTTCCTCCATGTACTCTCCCAAAATTTTGCTAGAGCAAAGAGATTGGCTTTTCAAAATTGAAGGTACAGATTAGCTAATTTAGCCATCTTGGATTTCTGGTCTCTCTTGGCCAAGCTGAATATTCTCTTTCTGCTTTTTCATATGGGCTAGCTTTAACCAAAGCTTGTCTGTTTCTTACAAGAACTTACTAAAAAACTCCTTCTTGTAGACAATCAGATGCCAACATTCTAACTTTTCTATTAAGTTTCTTAAAACTCCAGTCCCAGGACAGAGTCTGAGACCCAAGATGCTACATGGGGCAATTTATCAGCTTTTGGCTGGGCACAATGAATATTGCCAAGTTCCTAGCCCATTTTCCTTGCCCTCCAACCTACCCCTATTCAGCCCTACCTACATTTTAAGGTCACGTGTAACATCAAATCCCAGTTCCAATTTCCTTATAGGTTAATATCTGTAGGTGCAAATAGCAGACATAGATTCTAGTCAAATAGTCTCTTCAGAGCACCTCCCTCAAGATGCAATTGCTCCAGCCACTTCCCATCTTCCAATCAGAACCCCCAATATTCCTACAAGAATCTGATTGGGCCTGCATGGGTCATATGCTAAAGGAAGACAGAGCACTTTGATTGACAGACTCATCAAGACTGCAGACACAGAAAGAGTAATGATTTTACAAAGGCAAGTCAAGATGTTTTTACCCCAGAAGACAGAAACGACACTAAGGGGTGATGGGACCAATTGGGATCCATCAAAATGGTATAAATATTACTTTAAATTGAAGACATTTAAGATAGGGCAGATGAGAGAAGGTGGAGGAAGACTTTTCAGAACTTCCCTTATCTAACTAATGGCAGAGGCTTCTGAGACAGAAGCCATAAATCCCCTCAGGGGAGACTCCAGACAGGAAGGAGACTATGCAGCCACAGGCACCAGGATGAGAAATTACATAAACAGACATATCATAAATATTATCAAAATCATATTATTATAGTTTCCATTTGTTCTCATAAAAGTCCACCTACCTTTCCAAAAACTCCCATTTGTTTTCCCATAGAGACCCTTTCTCCCTCCTCTTCTTCCCCTCTTAAGTTGGTATATAAATTCCTATTTCTAGTGTCTCTTCATCTGAATGCTCCCTCATGCATGTGTAAATAAGCCTTGTCTTTTCTCATTAGTCTATTATCAGTTAATATTCACAACCCAAATTTTCCTCCCAACAGGGGTGAAAAAAAAAAAACCCAAGTTTTCCTACCAATAAGGATTGGGAAAAAAATCATTGCTCTTCATTGTACTTCTGATGATGTGAAATGATTTTATTTGAATTTTCAAAAAACACTCTGGGTATGTCATTGGTGCTATTAGCAACAGAGGTTTTAAGACTGTAAAAGACAGGAATTTAAGTTCATAGCTGTAGGGAAATAGGGTACCCTGAAAGGTTGTGTTTATATCAAATAATGCATGTAAAGTTTTCACCACTTTCAATGAAAGCCAACTCCCCTTTCTGAAATTTCAAACATCTTATACTGTCTCCACTACTGTCTCTCTTTTTAAATTCACTTGCTTGAGTGTGCCCTATACCTTAATTTTTGGTCTAAATTCAAACTTTAATGATACTACCTCTTTTTTTTTCAATCAGTTCCCTCCAATCTTCCATCCTTGTCTAACCAAATGTGATTGTTGTGGGATCATGAAGTACAACAGCCAAGAAAGAATTCTTGAGACTTCATAGGGTGCAACTTAGTAAGTTTATTTAGGTATCATGGGAACAGGACCAGTAGGCAAAAAGAGCTCCACTTTTTGCTGTATGGAGCTGTAGTTATATGCTTAGTGCTCAAAGGGGAGGGGACATGCAGGGAGTATTAGATCATTAATGTTTCTTCAAACTTCTGCTCATAAAACTACTTTTTCACAAGTGCTTATCAGAGCACTCATCATTTTTTGATCTTTGCTTTCCCTGAATTTCCATTCCCTTTAGAGTCTACCCCTCACCATAATGAGTTTTGACTACTACTTATATTGCTTTTTTATTGTTTTTTTCATACTTGGACTTTAACCTTATGGGGAAAAGACCTGTGTCTTTAACTCCTATCTACACTTCTGGCCACAAAATAAGCACGTAAACATCTGACTTATTAAAACTGCTAGGGGGAAGATGAGGGAGATTGCCTTCTTCTGTGATAGTGGTAGGAAGGGGCTATACCCCTCTGTAGTCAGACTGTCTAAGATCAAGTTTCATTCCTTCCATTTGTTGGCTATGAGACCTAGAGCAAGTTATTTAACCTCTCTCTGCATTGGTTTCCTCATCTGTAAAATGAGAACAACAGTAGCAACTGCCTAATAAAATTCTAGATTAGATAATATGAAGAAAGGTATCATAATGCCTAGTGCATAGTAAGTATCCTATAAACATTATCTGTTGCTATATACTCATTTAATGAGGATTTCTTAAATGTCTACTGGGAAACATTCAAGTGATGTATAAAATACAAGGTAATTAACATTTGTTGAGCATATAATCTGTGTCAGATATTATGCTGGGCACTTTACAGATTTAGGCAAGTGAAATAATCCATATTTTTCAGATGAAAAGCCTGAAGACAGAGAAATTAACTGACTTATCCCATGTTATATGGCTTTGTAACTATGATTTAATAAGATGATAATTATAGCAATCAAAATATAGAAGAGAATCTATTCTCAACCCCAATAGCTAGATTTCATTTTCCTGGGCATGAATCTTCCTGATTACCGGTGTCTGTATAAAAATTAATTGTAGTTGGATGTAAAGCAGGAATACTAACTCTTGAGGTGAGAGTGAAAGTAGAGCTGAAGCTACAGAACTATTACAAAATGGGAAGATTAACAGGATGGTAGTGTTTTGGATATATTTAAATCAAGAGCCTGAAGCTGTTACATCACTAATTAAAATGCTGTTGTAGTGATCTGGGTATAAGGCAATAATTTCTTTTTTTTTAATATGAAATTTATTGTCAAATTGGTTTCCATACAATACCCAGTGCTCATCCCAACAGGTGCCCTCGTCAATGCCGATCACCCACTTTCCCCTCCCTCCCACCCCCCACAACCCTCAGTTTATTCTCAGTTTTTAAGAGTCTCTTATGGTTAAGGAAATAATTTCTTAATTTGGGAGGAGCAGGATCACAGACCTCTTTAAGAATCTGATAAAAGCTATAGGCTATCTCCACACAGAGACCTGTAGATACACACCAAATTTTGAATATATAATTTGGTAGAATTCAGAAGCCACCTAAAACCTTCTTACAACAACTTCAGATTAAAAATCCCTAGGGGGCACCTGGGTGGCTCAGTTGGTTAAGCATCCAACTTTGGCTCAGGTCATCATGTCACTATTCATGAGTTTGAATTCTCCAGATTCTGTGTCTATTTTTCAGATTCTGTGTCTCCCTCTCTCTATTTCCCCTTCCTCTCTCTCAAAAATAAATAAAACATTAAAAAGTATTTTTAAAGAATCCCTAGAATCAGAAATGATCCAGACTCCAGAACCTGATCTGTCCTTTCAAAATCTAGTCCTCTGATACTCAAAGACAATGGAAATACAATGCCCCAAACCTGTTCCCTTGCCTCATGAGCATCTACCATGGCCCACTCAGTGTTTCTGGAAAACTGGATGTTTTGCAAAGATATTCATGATGGCCAGGATGAAACATCCAACTTCGAGTAGAGGAGACTGAAGGAAAGTGTGGGTGTGCACACATTCACCCGAACGTGTACAGAGGGAAGCAACGGGTGTTTCCTTATCAACCTTTTAGTTGCCTTATCAACCTTTTGTCCATTCCAGTACTCTGGTTAGGTATCCTCTCTCTGTTCACCTTGGACAACAAAAAGGCAACATCATTTACAATCACTTTTGTCCTCTGCTCAATGATTCTTCCCTCTCTTACATTGTTTCTCTGGGTTTCAGGGTCATGACTGGGCCTTGTCAGGGTGTGTGTGGGAGAACTACATATTTTTTTTGTAAAATTTGTCACTTTTATTTTTTCCCCAAAGAACTGTTCATCTAGAGATGAGGCCTGAATCCAAAGAAAAAAACACCAAAGCTCAAAACTGATCATGAAGAGACATCTCATGGTATGATAATGCAAAGACTCACCAGGGATAATCCATACCTGGAGAATTCTAGAATGTGATGATTCATCCAGAGTCCCAAGAAAACCATGACAGATTCTGGAATCAAGTTGCCTGGATCCACAGGAAAACTCTCATGCATGAGATGGAGCATAATTAGAATGAACTTAAATGACAGTGTAGTCTAGACACAAACCTTGTGGGGGTCTTTTGTTTTGTTGTTGCTGTTTTGTTTGGCTTTGTTTTGTTTTGTTTTTTTACAAACCTTGTTATGTAAAAGAGTATGACATGAAGGAAAAGACTACAAACAAAACTCACACTTAACCCACCATAAGAAATGCTTTAATGTTAACTATACTGGAATTAAATTTAAAAAAAAAAAAAAGGATCATGGTAAGCAGTCTGCATAGATGGCCCCAGTGGACCACATCTCCTGATATTTGTGCTTTTGTGTAGCCCTATTGAATCTCGATTGGTTTGTGACTTACTATATCCAATAGAAATGCAAAAGAAGTGATGTTCTGGACTTCTGAGTCTCGGCATTAAGGTCTAGAAGCTTATGATTTTTTTTCATTTTTGGAGTTCTGTAGAGGTTATACACACTCTTGGAGGCTACAAAAGCCCTTACATACCACCCATAAAGGGGTATTTGATATACCAAGGTGTTTAATAAAGGATTAATCTTACCCAAAGAAAGGTTTGGCCCTTTGGCTTGGCTCCTGGGAGATAATCTTATAAGTCCTTAGAATGTCCTTCCTGTGGGGTGCCTAGGTGGCGCAGTCAGTTGAGTGTTTGACTTCAGTTCAGGTCATGATCTCACAGTTCGTGAGTTTGAGCTCCACGTCAGGCTTTGTGCTGACAGCTCAGAGCCTGGAGCCTGCTTCGGATTCTGTGTCTCCCTCTCTCTCTGCTCCTCCCCTGCTCACACGCTGTCTCTCTCTCTCTCTCTCTCTCTCTCTCTCTCTCTCTCTCTCTCTCTCAAAAATAAATACAGATTTTTAAAAATTAAAAAAAAAAAGAACGTCCTACCTGATAAGAGTTAGTCATCTAGAAGTGCCTCTAATGATTTCCTGAACCCCACGGTAATCTTGGGGACATCCTGAATTCATACTAGCTTTCTCCAGTCCAAGTCTCATAAGCGATTTCTACTATATTCTATTATATATGTTTCCTGATGTAGTCATGTTACAAATACATACTTATCTCAGGGCATTATCCAAGGCTGAAAAGTGGCCAGGAGGTTGTTTGAATGAGCAGGGGTAGAGCCAGGCTTACTAATGTGGCCACTGACTTCCATTGTTTTAGTTCAGAAAAAAGCCATTCTCTTTCCTGGGTTCTCTCCTTTTGGAACTCTTAATAGACAAATGTGAGAACTTCTTGATCTACTGTCCACATTTTCCTCTACATTCTAAATAATTTCTACATTCTAAATAATTTCTTCTGGTTTCCCTTGCAGTTTACTAAGTCTCTCTTCAGCTTTATCTAATATGCCATAAACCCATCTACTGAGTTTTTTATTTCAACAGTTACTTCCTCCTGGTGTTGTTTAACTCATTCCTCTATCTGTTGTATTCACTGTAAAATGGGTGGTTAGATCTACAAAACTGATTAGATTCAGATTACTTTTTACACATTATATTTCATAATCAGTGCTATATGCTTTCTTTCCTTTTACATCAAAAGATGTATAATGTCTAATTGACTCATTTTTACTGATGATAAAATTAATTGATGGTTCAGGTAGTATTAGCCTTCTCTTTTTATTACAAAGTTCCACATTAATCTTTCAATGATTTTGTTAACATTGTTGATATTATTCATTATCCATTAGTTGTTGCAAAAAATGTTTTCCAATTCTGTCATTCCTTATGTATCAATTATTAGGTCATTCTGAAATGCACTGAAATCTGAAATCATATTTCATGATATATTGATTTCTTGTGTTTTTCGAATTATTGACTTGGTGCCCTAGGACTCTCCAAAAGCAACCAGAGGATTTATTTTTAAGTACCATTATGAACTCACAGATTTTTATATGTCTTATGATTTTCAATCCATTGCATTTATAATTCTTTTTAGCCTCACATAATCTCATGTTAGTTCAGTGAATACTCCTTCAGGTTGGCTTTTGACCTGACCTAATTCATCTTTAATAGTTTCCTTGATTTCTGACACAACATGTCCCAAGTTTAACTCATACAGTTCTGCTCCAGATGTGAAGTCAGTCATTTTTCAAGGATCCTTGGTTTCTTTCAGGGAATGTGCTTGGTACTGACTGCTCCTAGGTTTGTAGGCTCTCTAAGAAAGACATTTTTTGAGAAAAATAAATCATGACTTCATACAATATTTCCAAATCGAATTTAAGGCTACAAGGGTTGGGGTGCCTGAGTGGCTCAGTTGGTTGGGTGTACGACTCTTGGTTTTGGCTCAGGTCATGAACTCACAGTTCGTGAGTTCGAGCCCCACGCCAGGCTCTGCAGTGATAGTGTGGAGCCTGCTTGGGATTCTCTGTCTCCCTCTCTTTGCCCCTGTCCTGCTTGCTCTCTTCTCTCTCTAAAAATAAATAAATAAAAATTTTTAAAAAGACTGAAAGGCTTTTATTTTGCTTCTTTGATTTTATTATGTTCTGAATTGTGCCCCCCACCATGTATGTATGTTGAAGCCCTAACTCCCAATGTGATGGTATTTGAAGGCAAGACCTTTAGGAGGTATTTAAGATTAAATGAGGTCATAAAAGGGTGGGGCCCCAATCCAATGAGATTGGTGTTCTTGTAGAAGAAAAAGAATACACTCTCTCTCGCTGTGCACACATACACAGAGGAAAGGCTATGTGAGGACATAGCAAGAAAGTGATCATCTGCAAGCCAGGAGAAGAGCTCTTACCAGAAATTGACCCTGACAGCTCCTCAATCTTAGACTTCTAGAGAAAATAAATTAATAAATTTAAATAAAAATAAATTAATAAATTAAAAATTAATTAAAAAATAAAAGAACTATGAGAAAATACATTTCTGTTGTCTATGCCATACTCACACACACACACTTACCTCCTCTCTGTCCCCTTGCCTCACATGACCAATTTCCCAATCACATCTCCAACCCATCTTCTCTCTTCCATTCCCACTGCTCCAATTTAGGTTTTCACCATCCCCTGAAAAAGCATCCAACCTCCAATGTCTCCACCCTCTATTCTGCCTTCCACACTCCTACCACAATGATGTTGAAAGCTAGCTAAAGTATTCACATCTTTCAAAGGCTTCTTATCACTTAGAAGAAAAAGGAGGCCCTAAACAAGAAATGCTTCCTAGATAGAGGCCTATCCCTGAGCAACTTCAATCCCTGCCTTTATTTTCCTAACCCTATATCCTGGTAGCATCAGACTCCTTCGCGTACTGTCTCTCAAACCTCAGCACCCCTGCACATGCTCTCCTTTCTGCCTCAAATGTCCTCCCCACAACCCATGTCCCTCTATTCTCAAGCTATAGACCCTGGCCAGGGGCTATGTATTGATCAAGTCTCCTCTCTCTGCAAAGTTACACACTCTTTTCTCAAGGTTCCCATTACCTCTGGTTGTTTTACTCACGGTTTTGTAGGCTTTTAGAGAGGGGGAGTCTTCTTCGATTCATCTTTTTGCCTAGCACAGAGTCTTAGAAGTGTTCTATAACTATTTGCTAAGAAAGAAATGAGTGTTGGACAAACTAATGTATGGGTGAATTCTTATTTTCCCAGTCTTCTCTCACCAGGTGCTAAGATGTTTCAATGCTCAAAGACAATTGACCACACCCATATTTTGGTCTTCAAATTGTCTGTGCCAGTAGCCTATTGTTTTCTGTTTCTCTTAACTTCCTAATACATTCTCAGTCCTCTTTTTATCTGAGAAGGCGTTATCAAGCAGTCTGCTCGTGGCCCATCTAACTCCTTCATAATTGTCACACATAAATATGTGCTGATACTGGACTTCTCTCTGTCTCACAGATATTGAAAAATAACACCTAAAATCATATTAGGCACAAAAACCTGCCGAAGTTTATCTTAAAAGCAGCTGTGGGGGTAGAATGCACTTAGTGTCCAATGTTTCAGTGTTTGATGAATGAATGAGGTTCCTCTGATTTGGAAGGCCTTGTCCAAGCCTGGGAGCTCAGCTTAAAAAGAGGAAACCGAACAGAATAGTTAAATGAAAGGCCGGAATACTCCACGTTCCAGCCGCCCACAGCGTGGAGAAAGAAGATGTACGTCTAGGGGCGCCTGGGGGGCTCAGTCGGTTAAGCGTCCGACTTCAGCTCAGGTCACGATCTCGCGGTCCGCGAGTTGGAGCCCCGCGTCAGGCTCTGGGCTGATGGCTCAGAGCCTGGAGCCTGCTTCCGATTCTGTGTCTCCCTCTCTCTCTGCCCCTCCCCCGTTCATGCTGTGTCTCTCTCTGTCTCAAAAATAAATAAACGTTAAAAAAAAATTAAAAGAAAAAAAGATGTACGTCTCCCCGGATGACCAGGGTCTACGGTTCTCTTTAAGGGGGAGTGGGCGGAGCCCTGCCCTTACGCCCGCTTATGGCTAAGGGGACACGCGGCCAATGAGAGGAGCGGTCCGAGGCGGAGCGACTTGCAAGGGACTGACGTCATCACGTTCCGACCGGCCCTCAGTAGGACACGCGCTGTGAAAGTAAATCCAGGAGGAGGTCGAGGTATGGGAGGTGCTGTTGCGGAGGGTGAATCCCGGGTCGCAAGGTGTCGTCGGGTTAGAGCCTGGAAGCAAGGGAAGTTGCCTGACCCCGGGGTTGTGCGGGGAGGGAGGATCAATCACCCCCAGCCTACCCCAGGCGGGTTGGACTCGGCATTAACTGATCAAGAAGGCAGCCCCAAGGCAAAGTCTCCTTAAGTGGGGAGGACACCCCGGCCGCTCCGCCAAGGCCTTGTGCGCTTGTGTGGCCAGACTGTGAGCCTCTGGGGAGACGCAAGCCAGCGGAAGGAAAGAAAGGGACGCCAGTAAGAGCCCACGTTTATTCGCGCCATTTAGCGCCTTATAGGTTAAACTTTCAAAGCACTCCTGTGAGCAGACCCTGTTGTTATTCCCGTTTTGTACAGGGGGACACGGCGACTTAAGTTAAAATGACAGCTTTGTAAATAGTATAAAGATGGGAGGTTGGGTTAAGTAAATAGTGAAACGTGTAAGTATCTCTAAAGTGGTGATTCCAGAAGGTCAACAAAAACTGTTTCTGACCTTCAGCACTTCTAGTAACAAAATTCCTTTGGTGAGTCATAACAACCAGAATGTTAAACTTTGAAATTTGTTTTTCAGGTGATCAAAGCCACATAATGTCAGTAGTTCGTTCATCCGTCCATGCCAAATGGATCGTGGGGAAGGTGATTGGGACAGCAATGCAAAAAACAGCTAAAGTGAGGGTGACCAGGCTTGTTTTGGATCCCTACTTATTAAAGGTGAGGAATATCCCTGTTTTCAGAAGGCATTGATAAATCACCAACATGTTACAGGTTCTGAACAGAGAAACCATTCCCTGTCAGTACAGATGCACTGAGCGTCTGCTGATCTGTGGGTATAACAAAGTGAATTAATCGTGGTTCATTCTCAAATTCTGAGGACACATACAGTTAATTTCAACTCAGTCTGATAACTGATACAGTACTTCTGTGTGCAAAGTACTGGGAGCAGAAAGCAGGACAGCTGGTTCTTTCTTTCCACATTGCTGAAAGAGAGCATCCTCAAAGACATTTGAGCTGAATCTCAGAAAGGCTTTTATCCAAAGGACCACATTTGGGGGAGTCATTTTGGCCATGGTAAGTGGTATATGGAAGTTCTTTTAGCCATTAAAGGGCATGACATTGTACAGGAACAACAAGTAGTTTGGCATGTTTGAGCCCAGAGCTTGATCCTGAGTAGGCATTGACTGTTGTTGAGTGAATACAAGAACAGTGGGAGCTGGGCTGAGAAAGGCCTTTTATGTAGTATTTTTGGATTTCATCCTATAAGCAAAGGAAAGACACACTTGGAAACATAAAGATAGAGATGAGGACAGGAGGTAAGGAAATAGGTAAGAAGGCTATTGCAAAAGTCTAGAATGGAAATGATAAGAACCTGAACAGTCTTGAAGCAATTGCAATGCAGTGGGAAAAGATTTCGGAAAGAAGGGCCAGAGTCCTTGATTTGTCAGATGTGCAAGGGAGGGAGAGGAAAGTGCCAAGGACAGTTCTGCATTCAAGACTGGGCACACAGGTAGGTGGAAATGTTCTTTGTTATCTAGGATCAAAAACACAGGAGCAGAGGTGACAAGGTTAAGGGAAGGGGAGGCCAGATGAGTTAAGGAGAAGAATAAAGTTGTCTTTTATTAACAACAACACAGGAACAAGCTGAAGAGTGACGACAGCCTTATCATTGGCCTGAATCAGGAGACCTTAGCGTGAATATTGACTGTTGTTTACTAGCTGTGCACATTACCTAACTCCAGAGCCTGTTTTCTCATTTGTAAAATGAGAGCACCTTCTGCAGCAAGGTTGTTATGAGCATCTGTGGCTTGTTTGCAGTACTTCGAGCCAGGCATGGAGCTAAGTGTGGTGTGTATATTTAGAACATTTAATTATCTGGATAACTTTAGAGATGCAGATAGTGGAGCCTCATTTTAGGTTGTGAAAAAAACTAAGCCTGGAGTGATTCAGTGACTGTGCCAAATCACACAGCTAGTAGTGAGAGTAGCATGTTCATAAGGCTGGAGAGAAGGCTCCACTAGGAAGGAAGAGTTTAAATAGTATAGGGAAGGATGATGATTAATAGACAAAGATACTGAAGGTAATAGGCTGGAGAGCTCAGGCACATGATCCACTCTGGGAAAGTCATTGCTATTTTCTAGAAGTTAAGCAGTTAATTTTTGTATTGGAACCCTCCTGAGTGTATTATCTTTTTTTCCCAAGTCCCAGCTTGTTTTCTGTGCATTACTTTTTATATTCTATGCTGCGTTGTCAGATCACAGATGGGAACTACCGATTTGTTCCTACTTCTCTCAACAGTATTTTAATAAACGAAAAACCTACTTTGCTCATGATGCTCTTCAGCAGTGCACAGTTGGGGATATCGTGCTTCTCAAAGCTCTACCTGTCCCACGAACAAAGCATGTGAAACATGAACTGGCCGAGATCGTTTTCAAAGTTGGACAAGTCATAGATCCAGTGACCGGAAAACCCTGTGCAGGAACTACCTACCTGGAAAGCCCAGTCAGCTTGGAAACTACCCGCTTAACCAAAAATCTGGAAGAACTGAACAGCTCTTTAGCACAGTGAAGGACGATTGGAAGGAGACAAAGGGAAAGATTTATAAGTTTGCTTTACAGAAAAAGAAATTTTTCTAAA
This sequence comes from Acinonyx jubatus, assembly GCF_027475565.1. Lineage (NCBI taxonomy): Eukaryota > Metazoa > Chordata > Mammalia > Carnivora > Felidae > Acinonyx > Acinonyx jubatus. Next base: position 20,299,354 of record NC_069398.1, read on the forward strand.
TTTCATTACAAACTGTCCAATTTCTCTTCTGGTATTTATGGAATAGCTAAAAGTAAATGAAGTAAAGGCCTTGTTAAAATTTTTCATGAGTGTAAGGTCATGTTTGAAATTTCCTTTTCATTGAACATACTTTCCTCTTACAGGAAGTGTACCTAGTAATCCCCTGCATGGTTTTGTAAGCTCACTTTTTTAGAAGGTGTATCTTTTTTTTTTTTTCCATTCAAAGGAATCTTGAATTTATCTTAGAACCCTTATTTGGGGAGGAAAATACCTTTTGATATCTTAAAACAGAAGACTGCATTAAGTGAATATTTATTTTTGGTGGTATATATTTGAAACTAATTTGAAATTTTTCTTTTTTTTTTTGTTTTTGTTTTTTAATGTTTATTACTTTTGAGAGAGAGAAAGACAGAGAGCAAGCAGGAAAGGGGCAGAGAGAGAGGGAGACACAGAATCCAAAGCAGGCTCCAGGCTGTGAGCTGCCAGCACAGAGCCTGACCTGGGGCTTGAACTCATGAATGGTGAGATCATGACCTGAGCTGAAGTTGGCTGCTTAACCGACTGAGCCATCCCAATGACCCTGAAATTATTTCTTTGATTTAACCAATTACAAATGGAAATAATCAGCAGTCTGGTTGGGGTCAGACCTTATAATAAGAATGTCGACACATAGAAAATAAAACTTGAAAATTCTGTGTCACTTTTCTTTTATCCTGTATTCTAGAGTGTATTAAATAGGAGTGGATTCATAAAATCTGATACATTGATGAAATTGTAGAGTTCCTCATACTGTGCATTTGAGTTGGAGAGTTTGAGTTCTGTTGCTGTTTATTAATAAACTATGAACCTAGATTTTGACCTGAAGAAACATTGAGTTACATATTCCAGTTTCCTGGCTCCTAGGAAGAGATTTGGAGCATATTTCAGTTTCAACTAATACGTGTATTATACAAGTACAGAGTTTCAGCAGTAACCACAAGCACTGCCTATCCTCTCAATGCTCATAATCTAGTAGGGGAGGTTATGTACAGCTGCCTTCATAGCAGAGAAGCACATGGGTGGGGGGGAAATGACAACTTCCCAGAAGAGACTAGATGGTGCTAGAACTGAATCTTAACAGTTTCCGGGCTAGTAGATAAGGGTTGTGGAAAGGGCATTCCAGGTAGAGGGAAGAATGTAAAATCCCAAAACTATGAGAAGAAGCAGCATAACCAAGGGGTTCTGCAAGCCGATGAGGACTGCTTGGGACACTTTGAACGTGAGTGGGGTTCAGGTAAAGAAACAGGTGGAAATTATACTATAAGTGGTAGCAGGTTACATTTTTAAAAGAGTATGATATAATTACATAATGAACTGTAAGGGGAAAGATTAGAGGGAAAGAGACCTGTTCAAAGACTGGTCCTAAGACAAACTGAGTAGGGTGAGGAAAAGAGGTTGGATAAATGATGTTCCAAAGTAGAACTCTCAGAGCTTGATACCAGGAGAGTGAGCAAAAGGGAATCATCTAAGAGTGTCTAGGTCTCTGACAGGTGAAGTTAATGTGGGTTCCACCTTGCACCTGTACAAGCCATCGCAAAAACCTCAAATATTTAAAATGCTTACATATACTCTACTTTTTTTGAGAATTTTAAGCAGGCTCCATGCTCAGCGTGGAGCCTGACATAGGGATCAATCCCATGACCCTGGGATCATGACCTTAGCCGAAATCAACTGACTAAGCCACCCAGGCATCCCTCTTAAGATATTTTTCCTAATAATCTTGGTGTAAAACTTATGCTCCAGGAAGATGCCCAATATTTCTTCTATGACATATACACCTGTGAGCTTCTATGACAGCTATACACCTGTGAGATAAAAGTACATGTCCCCAGTAAAAAATATTGGAAGATAACAGTGGAGAAGAAAAATGCAGAATAAGTGGCCTAATACTAAATAGCACAAAAGCAAGGTCGACCAAGAAATATTTACCAAGTTTACATTTCAGGAAAATACATTTAAAAGCATTCATCTCTTCAAAAAAAAAAAAAAAAAGCTGAGAAGTTGGGAGAATGTGTGAGAAAGTCACAAGGGCACAATGACACCACAGGCTTAAAGAGGCTTCCCTCCTACTGTGGAGGATTGGGACATGTCCTTTCTGCCCTGGGGAGAGCTCCCTTTTGGGTCTAAGTGTCTACAGGCTCACTAATCATAAGCCTGTTGCTCAGCCACATAGCCTCTGGACTCCTGTCCCCTGTCCCTTGGCCTCCTTTCCACTGGCCTCCAAGAGACCCATATCTCCCTGATCTGGAGCAAATCCTTGTTGTCTCTCCTCCATCCACAGGACCCCTTTTTAATCCTTCCTGGTGGTTCCTTGCCATATTAACGTGTTCAAATATTCCCCAGTCAGAAAACTGCACCCCTTAAGCTCCAATGCTTCCTTTGCCTCCAAGATTACTAGCTTCAGAGAACCCCTCAGACCAAAAGCCCAGTTGCTGCCCTCTCCCCTCCTGCCAGGGTAACAGACCTCCCAGGTACCCACCCGTCCTGAGGACATTTCCCTCTTGGCCTCTGCAGATTCTTGCACGGTGCTCCCCTTGGTGGCTGGGGTCTCTCCTCCCTGTTTCTCCCCCTTCTCTGTCTAGCTCCCTTTCTGCCTACCTTGTCTCGGTTGCAGTTTTCAAGGTTACATTTGCGGCTCTTTTACTCAGGATACACTTTCCCTAAACAGTGCCACCCGACCCACGCCTTTGTTTAAGTTGTTTTCTTGACCGGAGATATCCTCCCTTCCACTGGTCAATTCTTCCTTTGGGACCGCGCTATCGTGCCAGGAACTCGGCTCTGTCCTCCGCTTCACAGCCACCGCCGGTTACAGTCTCGCCTGTTCGTGTCCCCTTCCCGTCTGGTGAACCTCTTCATTTCAACACTTGACACACTGGAGCCAATTATTTCACATCCTGCCCCACTAGACTGAGTCGGCTTGACGACTGAGACGCGACGAGGGCCCATCAATGTTGATATGAACAGGGAACAGGAACAATGTAGTCCCGAGACCACCAGATAACTTGAGTATGTTTTCATCTAGAATGTTTTTATTAAAGCGTTGCTTTGGGTTTGTTTTCGGTTTGAAAGGCAATGTATTTACATGGTACAAAGTTCAAAAGGTATTGGGGAGAAGCCTAAACTCAGTGTTACTCTTTTCTTGTGGATCTTTCCATGTACATTAAAGCCTTGCCCATAGTCCTCTAGCGCTGGACATTCAGCTCCTTTCGCTGGTGATTGTCTCGTAAAGCAGTCCTTTTCGCCTTCGCGCTCCTTTCTCGCAGCTGCAGGACCTCCTCGCGCCGGGACCGTGGGCCCTACTTCCCCTGGCGGCGGCGCCTGGCGCTGCAGCGGCCGCGCGCCCCGCCCCGCCCCAGCCTCTGCGGGCCTGGCCGGGGGAGGGGTCGCGGCGGCGGCGGCGGCGGCGGCGGCGTCAGCGGCGGCCCGGGCGGTGGGAGCCCAGGCGCCAGAGCAAGATGGCGGCGCGAGTACTGCAAGTCCGCGGAGCGGCTTGGGTCGGCGGTCTCCTGCGGCGGGCCCCCCCCTGCAGCCTCCTGCCAGTGCTCCGGTGAGCAGCGCCGCCCTTTCCGGGAGCGGCCGGGGAGGGGCCGCCGCGGGGCAGAGGGCGCGGGGTCCCCGGCACGGGTCTCCGCCCCGGCCCGGCAGCGCTCCCTCGGGGCAGAGCCGCAGGGGTTGCGGGGCGGCAGGGGCCCAGGCAGCTGTCGGCCGGGCCAGGCGGGGGAGCCTTGGCGGAGTCGGAGCGCCTTCCCGGCGGGCCGGGCTCAAGGTCACGGCGGGGACGGCGCTCGGCGCCAAGGCCACGTCCGCCTGCCGTGCGGGCTCGGCCTTCGGGACCTTGACCCTGCGCGACCCGCGCGGTGGCTGAGGGCTGGCGCGCGGCTGAGGCTCCAGGCCCTGGACTCAGCCTCCGGCTTCTCGCGGGCGCCCAGAGAACGCTACGTGCCCGCCCAAAGCCTTGATGTCCGCATCTGCAAATGGCAGTAGAGATACTACTCACCTCTTTCTTAGGTTGTGAAGAACTAAAATAACGCGTTGTCCCGTCTGAACCTTCAGTGAAGCACAGGGGGAGTGGTGGGGAGGTCTCAGTGCTACGAACAGCCTTTGACTTGCGTTGAAAAGTAGGTAACGGATCAAAAAGTATGAACAGTTACCAGCGCTAAATAGGCGTTGGGTTCAAGTTTACACGTTTTTTCCTAACCTCATTGGATTAAGTATTCGGTTTGCTGAATTCATGCCTTTGATGTATCCATGTTCTATAGTCCATGTTCAGAAACCAAGCTCATAACTAACTTATACGTAGATTTGCTTTATTGTTTTCTTTACATTGGATAATTTAAACGTTTTCTGTTTGTGGTTAAATAATGAGCCTCTAGAAAATTCAGTTGTCAGTAAAGGAACTGCATGTTTGTTAAACTCTTACTGTGGGCCGGAAAGCTTATTTAATTTAACCCTAGTAGCAATTTTAAGAAGTAGCAGGATCTGCATTTTGCAGATGAGATGGAACCTCAAAGCAGGTGAGACACCTAGCTAGAAAAGGCATTTGACCTCAAGTTTGTCAGGCTTCAGGCTCAGCACCCTTCTTAGGACTGATGCCCAACTTGTATTTCCAAATTTGATGTTTATGTTTCCAGTTTGATTAACAAATCAACCTCCTTTTTTCTGTTGCTGAGCATCTACTGTGTGTCTTTTTTTTTTTTCACACAGGTGATATGAGCCTGTGAAATTCATATTTTCTTCTTTCCGAAAAAGACCTCTGAGGCTGAACGTATTCACCCAAAAGACTCTAAATACTCTACTACTCTTGGACAGTAAAGTGCCCAAGGTCACAAAGCTAGTAAACTGGAGATTTGGACCTGGGTCTGTCCAGTACCCCCACGTCCTGCTGGGGCCGAATGCTTTTGAATCTAAAGTCCTTATCTCTGTCCAGCCTGTTGGCTCTGGGATTACTTTCTCAAGCCCCCTGTACCGTTGGACCACTGCCCCTTCCTGGGTGCTAATCTGCCTCAACTGTAGGTGTTCTTTAGGACTCAATGTAGACCCAGTTGATTCATTTATTGTACAAATACTGAATGTAAATGATGTCTTTGAAGTCTTGTGAAACTCAACATAATAGCCATGGTCACTATCTCCAGGAGGCCATGGCAGAGGTAAAAACTCATAGAGACTTACAGATTGAGGTAGGTGGTATGAGAGAAGATCAGGGAACCTACTACATGAGATCATGGAGGGCCTCCCCAAGAATGTGACGTTAAGCTGACATTTGAAGGGTCAGTGTGCAGCAAAGCCCTGACTGGGAAGGATGAAGGCATACTGGGAAACTCCAGAAAAGTCGAGGAAGAGAGGAGCCCAGGAGTGAAGGGAAGAGTGACTAGAGGACAGGTGGCAAGGAGCAGGAGCTGGATAATTCCAGGTCTCACAAGCCATTTTAGAGAAATTGGATTTTATTCTGAGCACCATGGAAACCATTTAAAGATATAAATTCTAGTGTGACATGATCTGCTCTGTGTTTTTAAAATATTAGTCTGTGGGCACCTGGGTGACTCAGTTGGTTAAGTGTCCGACTTGGTCTCCTGGTTCTTGAGTTCGAGCTCCGCATTGGACTCTACTGACAGCTCAGAACCTGGAGCCTGCTTCGGATTCTGTGTCTCCCTCTCTGCCCCTTCCCCACTGGCGCTCTGTCTCTCTCTCAAAAATAAATAAACATTAAAATTTTTTAAATAAATAAATAAAAAATATCAGTCTGATTTTGGAAAGGAGACAGAATCATAGGTAATGGCTAACTGGTCAGATGCTGGTGCCATTTATGGAAAGTCATTTGTTCCATAAGCATATGAGTGCCCACCGTATACTGGGCGCTGTTGGGAAATATCAGTGAATAAGGTCCTTGCCATCTGGGAGCTTGCTCCTAATTCAGAGAAGGAAGAACAGTTGTAGGGTGTGGAGGGGGGAATCCAGAGCACTTTGAACCTGGTAAAGTTTGAGATGGCTGTGAGCTATTCAAATGGAAAGGCAGTTGGCCTGTTTGATCTATAGGACTCCTCAAAGGAGATGTCTGGACTACAGGTTACATTTGGGAGCTGCTGGTATATAGGAATGCTAAAAGTTGATAGATCCATGGGTTTCATTATACTGTTTTGCATTTAATTGAAATTTTTCATATAGAACATTTTTTAAACCCATAGGAATGGATGAGGTTGCTTGCAGAGAGAGTGTGGATAGAGAAGGGGCTAAGAAGCAGGCCTGAGATGTGTTCACAGGCTAGATGTAGGAAGAGGCAGCAAGGGAGACTGGGAAAGAGCAGCCAGTGAGGGCACTTTGTGGCAGTGCCCAGGGGGAGGTATTTCAAGGAGGGAGCTGGCAACTGTGCCAGATGCTGCTAAAAAGTTAAGATGACAGAAAACTGGATTTGACAACGGGGTCTGTGCGTGACCTTACAAGAGGGGTTTCAGAAGGGAAGGAGGAGTCTTCCCAGGAGACTAACTTGCCAGCACCTCTTCTCTGCTCAGTGCCAGGCCCGGGGTCTCATTTGCTTAGTGGACATTGCACGAGTGTCCTGCAGGTGCTTGGGTTGCTTTTGAACCGAAAATTGAACTCTTCTTCCTCCTGTAGAGCTTGCTCCTTGTGGGTTGTCTCTCCGGTAGTGGCACATCTTCCCTGTAGTGGCCCCAAGCCCACCCCCTCCTGCTCTCCCCCATCTAGCTAGCTACAAGATCTGTCAGGTGTCCCTGCAGTGTGTCTTCACTCAGCCTTCTCTCCCACCACTCCCCTCGCTCAGCTGGTGGCAGCACTTGTCTGGAGTCCTGTGAAGGAAGAGTAAGGTCTTGAACCTGTTGGTGAAAGGGACAATTGAAGAATTCCGAGCAGAACTTTTTCCTGTTAAAAGTTCTGACTTGAACCTTGACTGGATCCCAGTGCCTCTTTTTCCCATACCACCCCACCCCACCCCACCCCTGCCAAGAAAAACTGTAAAAGACATTTTGGGGACAGTTTAATATGGAGTGGATATTAGAATTATTCTTTTCCTCAGATGTGAAAATCATATCATGGTTTTGTCTTTGTTCTTAGGAGGTGCATGCTGAAGTTTTAGGAATAAAGTGTCATAATGTCTGTACTCTACTTTCAAATGGTTTGGTAAAAATAAAGCAAATATGTGTAGAGAGAAACACTTACAATTGATAAAATGTTCATCATTCTTTCGTCTAAATGCAGGGTATGGAGGCCTTCATTACACTGTCCCTTCATCTCTGTGTTTGAAGTTTTTAAAAATGAAGAGAATAGCTCTCTGTAGCAGCAGTGTGGAAGACAGGTTTCTTGGGGTGGCAGGGGCTTGGTGGTGAGTAGAGGAGTGACACTGTTACTACTTTAATGCTCGACTCCTCTTTGAATCAGGCCCTTCAGCTTCCTCTCTCCTCTTCATCTCTGGCTATATTCACCAACTCCTGGCTTTGGCAGGTATAGGTCTACTTCCTCTCGTGGGCATCTATCTACCTGACCAGTGTTCCTCATCTTTCAGGGCTTCAGTTCAACAAGTACTCGTTCAGAGAATTGGTTCGTCTCTTCCCCCACCTCTGCCCCCACCCTTGTCACAACCACCACCTTATGTGGCCATCAAGGAGCTTATCTCATGTTGGGCTGTGATCATGGTTGTCTGCTCCCACTGACAAGTAGCTCTGTGAAGTCAGGGCCAGGTTTATTCATCTTTATATCCTCGGCCTGGCTTGGCATATGCAGCACACAGTCAGTAGATATTTGGTGTTCAAATGAATGAAGTCCATTTCACCACTGCTGCCTCATCCTGTGGTCTCAGCGCTAAACGTATTTCCCATCTATGGTTTGCTCCAACTAAACCACAACACTGTCTGTCTAGATACCTAGTCAGGGCCTGTGCCTTCTCCTTTTCACCTCAGGAATATCTTTTGAAGAAATTCCTTCCCCTTCATCCCCACTGCCTACATCATAGCCTAGAACCATCTTTTAGGCTCTCTGGTGAGGCTATTGAATGCCTCCTGTGTGCCTGGCACTGCCGGCCTTGACAACCAGCAGAAAGCCCAGGAGCCACGCTCCCTGCCTTTATTGCTGCAGTCCACCTGCCACACCACTGCCAGGCTGCTTTACACACCTTGATCTTTTTTTGAAAACTTGCTAGCATCTTACCATGTACCAGGTAGAATCCAGCTAATGGGCATGGTGTACAGGGGCCTGACCCCACGGCCCCGCCCTTGCCTTCCCACTCTTTCTCTCACCGTCCTCCACACCCTGTTCTCCTGTCTTACCAAGCTCTGCTGTTCCGGAAATATGTCATCCAGTTTCATGACTCCGTGCCCCTGGACATGCTGTCCCTTTTGACTGGAATTACCGCCTGCCTCGTCCACCTGTCTGTGTGGTCCTCCAAGACAGAGCCAGAATGTCTCTGCTGGAGTTCCTCCACTCCTCACAGGCCAAGCCAGTGGTTCATTCCCACAGCATGTGTGTGTGTAAATCTGCGGTATCTGAGACCAGTCTGGGTGTTTACTGTGTTTTTCCTATGAGACTAAATAGGTGAGGCATCTGGCTCATCTTTACATCCACAGAGTCTGGCAAATAATGCTAATTCTATTTAAAGTCTGATGTTTTGGGGGGTGCCTGGCTGGCTCAGTCAGTAGAGCTTGCAGCTCCTGATCTCGAGTAATTTCCAGTACCATGTTGGGTGTAGAGATTACTTAAAAATAAAATCTTTGGAAAAAAATGATAAAAATAAAGTCTAATGTTTTGTAGAACGTGCTGCCCCTACCCCACCTTCTGTTAAGTGCCACACAACAGATGTATGATGTTATAAAGACTACTGATCGTGCAGTTTGTCATTCTCAGTAAAGAACCCTAGCCCGGATCCTATCACCCTGACAGCTGTTGGCATAGCTCCTTCTACTCCTTTCCGTGATTCAGCTTGGACAGCTAGATGGACCGGGCACACTGGCAACTTTGGTCACCTGACACTGAAAAGATTCCCGAGTTTGACAATCAACTGGGGGTAATGGCGGACTGGACTGAACTGTTTTTCATTTGTCAAGACAGTTGCTACCCAAGCTGACAAACAGATACCCTCAGGTTCTTGTGTGTGTCCCATGATGCTGACTGTTTCTTAGGCTTATCTTTATATTACAGTGTTTTCATGTCCCTTACCTCATTTTACCCATCTTAAAGTAAATCTCTTTGGTGTTATTAAAACCTGGGAGAATGCTCAGCTGGGGAGATTTATGTTTGGGAGACATCCCTTATTAGTGAGAATATTTTGAACTCTATAGTTAGATCATATTTTCATTTTCATATTCACATCATACTTTCATAGGTTTATATTTTCATTTTGCTACTTCTTAGCTCATGTCATTGAACCTCTCTGAGCCAAGCTTTAAAATGAGCTAATACTTACCTTGCTAGACTGTACTGAAGATTGAATGAGATGACATAGACAAGCTGCCTAATTCAGTGCCTAACAGGAAGTATGAATTTATTAATTTGTAATTCCCTTTCATTCTAAAGAAGAGGAACAAAATTATTTTGGGATTTTCCCCTTCCAGATTTAATTTGCTAATAATTCTGTATCATGCTTTCTTATTTTTAAAGTATTAAATGCCATAGAAATTAAATATCTATATGTACACATGATAATGCATGTCTATGCATTTCTGGAAGGACCCATTAAAAACTGTTAGTAGTGGTTGCTTAGGTGAATATTTGTTATTTTAAATGAAATTCCCTAATGCTGATATTTTTAGAAACTTTCATTGTGCCCCTTTCTTAATTATTCATAATAGTTTTTCCTAAGCTCTTAACATTTATTTAATACCCCCAAAACTTTGTAAACACTGTTTCTGTCTAGTGAACTTAAAATCTAAAATAAAGAAAAAACAGGAATTATATAGTCTCATTAACAAATCTTAAAACTTTCTCCTTTTTGTATCATTAATTTTAATGCTAGCCATTGTATTCATGATACTATTTAGCAAATATCCCAAAATGTGATATGTTTGAAACACTTTAAACAAATTGACAAATGTTTTCATTTTTATTGACATAAGTTTTACCATGACTGTTTGGAGAATTGCCTTCTTCAGAATTTATTTATATAATCTAATAGTTTTATATATAATTTATTGCTTTTAACTTTAGGTTTGTTTTTATTGAAAAAGTAGTTTTAAAAACTTAATTTTTTAACCTTTCACTATATATCAGGTGCCATCCTAAGTGCCTTAAACAGTTTTACTATAGGGCTAGATATGTACTTAAAAATATACAAAAGTAAGGGATGCCTGGGTGGCACAGTCAGGTTAAGCCTCCAACTCTTTGATTTCCGCTCAGGTCATAATCTCATGGTTCATGGGTTCCAGCCCCGTGTAGGGCTCTGTGCTGACAGTGTGGACTCTGCTTGGATTTCTGTCTCTCTCTCTCTCTGCCTCTCTCCCAGTCTCTCGCATGCGTGTTCTCTCTCTCTCTCTCTCTCTCTGTCTCAAAATAAACATTTATATATATACATACACACACGTAAAAGTAAAAGCACAGCATAAGGAATATAGTCAGTGATACTGCAACTGCATTGTAACAGGACAGATGGTAGCTACACTTGGTGAAAATAGCATAATGTATACATTTGTCAAATCACTAGGTTGTATAGCTGAAACTAGTGTAACATTGTGTGTCAACTGTACTTAAATAATAATTATAAAATACACACGTGTGAAAAACACAATACAGGTGTTACATGAGTAAAGCTGTGTGTCTTCTACCTTAACTCTTCCCTCCCTGAGAGATACCACCATCAATACTTATTAATTCTAGGACATTTTAACACACAGTAAAAGAAATGTGGGAGAAATTCCAACTTGTTTTCACAAATGCCATTTAAACTATTTAATGCCATTTAAACTATATTTTTGTCCTATGCACTTATAAGAAAAATTACATGTACAGTACTAGTATAAACTTATTTTACCTGTTAAATATGAGTTTGCTGCTTTTTAATCTTTGAAGGATTGAAAAAGTACTTGTATATTTCTTGATCATTATAGAAAATGTATTGTTAATATTATATTTGTGTAATATTTGCATATTTGTAAGCTTAGATCATTCAGAAGTCTTTTTATTTGGTTTTTAGCTATTTGTTTTTACCTGGTTTTTAGCTAATATACAGTGTTTTTAAATTAAAAACATTTTATGGAAAGAAAATTGCTGTGTAATGGTTGTTGATTTTTTTTTAAGCCACATACTCTTTTTATTATTATTATTATTTTAATCTTTATTTTTGAGAGAGAGACAGCGTGTGAGCAGGGGAGGAGCAGAGAGCGAGGGAAACATAGAATAGGAAGCAGGCTCCAGGCTCAGAGCTGTCAGCCCAGAGCCCAACGCGGGACTGAAACTCACGAACTGTGAGATCATGACCTGAGCCAAAGCCGGACGCTCAACCGACTGTGCCACCCAGGTGCCCCGGTTGTTGATTTTTTAAGCAAAAAAAGAAAATGGTTGCTAATAAACATTTGAGATTTAGAGTAGTATTATTTCTAAAGCACCATAGTTGAATAAGAATAGTAATTTAAGGGCACCTGGCTGGCTCAGTAGAAAGAGCATAGGACTCTTGATCTCAGGGTTGTGAGTTCGAGCCCCACATTAGGTTTAGAGATTACTTAAAAATAAAATCTTTAAAAAAAATAGGAATTTGTATTATTGTTATATAGAATATTCAAGTTCATCTCATGAAGCAATGGGGAATTTTCATCTTCTGAGAGTTTTTCTTACCTCTTATTTAAATTCCAAGTCCTCTTCCTTAACACCTGAGGTCGCTCTCTTTTCCTACACTTGCTTTGTGGTGTCCGTGTCCTTAAGCAGGCCTGATAAGCAAATTGAAAATAGTCCGTAGAAAATCATGTAGTGTTTCCATAGAAATCTCCCAGAAAAGCCTCACACCAACCTGTCAACATCTTGACCTTGCTTTGAAGCATTAGATAAGATCCTAAGCATTTATAGTAGCCATTTGGAATCCCACTACATTATTGCTCCTAGCATGATCTAGCAAAGGGCAGAAAAGAGCATTTATGTGCAGATCAGTTAAAGATCAGAATTATAAGGAGTATGCCATAATAACCCTGGCCAGAGATGATGGTAATCAGTTGTAAAAGGGAGTGTGCAAGAAGAATGGGACTGGACTCAAAAGGCTATATTCTGTATCACTCCATAAATAAGACATTTTGGAAAAGGCCAAACTATAGGGATATAGAACAGAGGAATGGTTGTTAGCAGTTGGAACTGGGGAGAAGGGTTGATTACAAAAGGAGTGGGAGATAACAGACTTCCAGGTATGGAATGAATAAGCCACTAATATATAAGATACTGCATAGGGAATATAGTCAATGGTATTATAATAGCCTTATATGGTACTTGGTGGTGGCTACACTTGTGAGCATAGAGTGACATATACTCTTGTTGAGTCACTATGTTTTACACCCGAAACTAATGTAACAATGTGTATCACTTATATTTCAATTTTTTTTTAAAAAGGGAGTTTAAGGGAGTGAAGGAACTGTTTCATATGGTGGTAGTTACATGACTTTATGCATTTGCCAAACCCCTGTAGAACTATGCCAAAAAAGTAAATTTCACTGTATGGAAATTTGAATCAAAATGAAGAAGATAAAAGCACACAGCTTGTCATTGATTGGGTTTTGTGAGATTAGGAAGAGGATAAGTCTCATCCAGGTTCTAATTTTTTTTAATTGAAGTGTAGTTGACATACATACAATATTATACGAGTTTCACATATAACTTAGTGATTCAACATTTATATACATTATGAAATCACCCTAAGTCTAGTTACCATCTCTCACCATACAAAGTTATTACAGTATTATGACTACAGTATTACAGTATTATGACTACATTCCCTATGCTGTATTTTATATCTTCTTGTTTATTTTGTTAATGGAACTTTGTACCTCTTAATCCCCTTCACCTATTTCACCCTTTCCCCCCAACTCCCACAACTACCAGTTTGTGTACTGTATTTATGAGTATGTTTTCTGTGTTCTTTGTTAATTTGTGTTTTAGATTCCACATATAAGTGAAATTGTATGTTATTTGTCTTTCTCTGACTTATTTCACTTAGCATAATACCCTCTTGGTCCATCAGTGTTGTCACAAGTGGTAAGATTTTATTCTTTTTTTATGGCTGAATAATATTCCTGAGCATCTGTGCGAGTGTGTCATATATGTATAATATAACACATAGTTATATATGTATACAACACATGTTGTATATGCATATGTACACCACATCTTCTTTATCTGTTTTTCTACCAATGGACTTAGGTTGCTTCCATGTCTTTGCTGTTGTAAATAATGCTGCAGTGAACATAGGGGTTCATATATCTTTTCACATTAATGTTTTCATTTTCTTTGGATAAATGAAGTGGGATTGCTAAATTGTATGGTATTTATATTTTTAATTTTTGGGGGAACCTCTACACTTTTCCATGGTGGCTGCACTAATTTGCATTCCCACCAACAGTGCACAAGGATTCCCTGTTCTCCACATCCTCACCAAACTAGCCATTCTGACTGGTATGAGGTGATATCTCATTGTGGTTTTGATATACATTTCCCTGATAATTTGTGATATTGAGCATCTTTTCATGTGTCTGTTGGCCATCTGAATGTCTTCTTTGGAAAAATGTCTGTTGAGGTCCTCTGCCCATTTTTTAATCAGATTGTGGGTTTTGTTTTTGTGGGGTTTTTTTTTTTTTGATGTTTTAGGAATTCTTTATGTAGTTTGTATATTAACCCTTTATCATATAGATCATTTGTGAATATCTTCTCCCATTCAGTAGGTTGCCTTTTCATTTTGTTGATGGTTTCCTCTCCTGTGAAAAAGCTTTTTAGTTTATGTAGTCCCACTTTCTTATTTTTGCTTTTGTTTCCCTTGCCAAAGAGACAGATCCAAAAAAATTGGTAAGACTGATGTCCAAGAGTTTACTGCCTATGTTTTCTTTTAGGAGTTTTATGGTTTCAGATCTTACATTTAGATCTTTAACTCATTTTGAGTTTATTCTTGTATATGGTGTAAGAAAGTGGTCCAGTGTCATTCTTTTGCTGTAGCTGTCCAGTTTCCCCAGGACCATTTGTTGAAGACACTATCCTTTCCCTGTTGTATATTCTTGTCTCCTTTGTCATAGATTCATTGATCATATAAGCATGGGTTTATTTCTGGCCTCTCTATTCTATTCCATTGACTTATGTGCTTTTATGCCAGTAGTGGACTCTCTTTTTTACTATAGCTTTGTAGGACAGTTTGAAAACCAGGAGCATGATACCTACAGCTTTGTTCTTCTTTCTCAAGATTGCTTTGGCTATTCAGGGTCCTTTTGGTTCCTTACAAATTTTAGGATTATTTGTTCTGGTTCTGTGAAAAATGCCATTGGTATTTTGATAGGGTTTGTACTTAATCTGTAGATTGGTTTGGGTAGTATGGACATTTTAATAATATTGATTTTTATGGTCCATGAGCATGGACTGTCTTTCCATTTATTTGTGTTATATTCAGTTTGTTTCATCAGTGTCTTCTAGTTTTCAAGTGCAGGTCTTTCACCTCCTTAGTTAAGTTTATTCTTAGGTATTTTATTCAACCAGGCTCAAATTTTTTAAATCATGTTTTCAGGTTATATACACCTATATACCTTTCCTATAAAAGACTCTTAAACATGCACTTTTAGATATTTTTAAGTATAAAAATAATTATATGTATATGGAAAATTCTCAAATAGTCCAGAAGGTTATACAATGAAATGGAAAGTTTTACTCCCACCCCATGCCCAGTCACATTCCCCAGACATTACCACTATTAACAGTTCATTTTGTGTGTGTATTTATGGTACTGCTCTGTACGTGCTTTTTCTGCATAATTTATTCCAGAAATTTCAATATATCAGTGCATGTAGATCTACTTCATTCTTCTTAATGATTGCATTCTATTCTGATTTGGGATATTCCAAATTTATCTAACCAGTCCCTGTTAATGGATATCTAAGTTGCCTATACCAGGGAAAAACTAGAAACAAGGCGCTAATAAACATTCTTGTGCATTCAACGTGGTGCACTTGTCTAAATATAGCTGCCTGTAGGACATAGCAACTAGTACCATTACTGGGCTGAAAGGCCTACACAGATTAATTTTGATACAGATGATGATGCTACACTGCCCTCTAGGGAGATTTGTAATCCCACTAGCAAGCATTTGGGAGTTAAACATGCACTTAAAAGTTCATGGTTAAAGTATAGGTTGTGACCTCAGTCAAATTTATCCTTTCTGACAGCATGTTTAGTAGAAATTCGGTTATAGATTATAATTAGCAAATTATGTGTCAATTAAATTTGTATTCTTAGGCTTTAGTGAGAGTTAAACTTGATTCTAAGGTTCATTTAGAGGTAAAATAATTTTTTTAAAGAGAGAACTTACTTCATTTTCCCTATATATTTCCTGCTTATTTATTGTGGTAAAGTACATATAATATAAAACTTGCCACTTTAATCATATGGAAGTGTACAGTTTAGTAGCAGCATTTAGTCAATTCACACTGTGTTGTGCAACCATTACCACCATCCATCTCCAGAACTTTTTCATCTTTCAAACTCTGTGCCCATTAAACAATAACTTTGCATTCTCCTCTCATCTCAGCCCCTAGCAACCACTATACTACTTTCTTTCTCTGTGAACTTGACTACTTTAGGTTACCATGTATATTTTTTCTATGTCAGAAATTGCTTTGGAGGAGGGAAAAACACATAGCAGAAATAACAAAGATAAGCGTATGAACTCTGTGAAAAGATGCTCAACATCACTATCGTTAGGGAAATGCAAATCAAAACCACAATAAGATATCACCTCACACCTGTCAGAATGGCTAGAACCAAAAAGATAAAAAAATGACAAGTGTTGGCGAGGATGTGGAGAAAAGGGAACCCTCATGCGTGTTAGTGGGAATGCAAATTGGTGCAGCCATTGTGGAAAATAGTATGGAGTTCCTCAAAAAAATTAAAAATAGAAATGCCAAGGGAAATAGGAGGTACAAGGTTTCCAGTTATGGACTTATTCAAGTCACAAGGATGAAAGGTACAGCATAAAGAATATAGGGAAAAAGAAAAGAAATACCATATGATCCAGTAATTCCACTACTGGGTATTTACCCAAAGAAAATAAAATACTAATTTAAAAAGATATATGCATCCATATGTTTATTGCAGCATTATTTACCATAACCAAGATACGGAAGCAACCCAAATGTTTATCAACAGATGAATGGAAAGAAGATGTGTGTGTGTGTGTGTGTGTGTGTGTGTGTGTGTGTGTGTGCGCGCGCATATATATATATAATGGAATATTACTCAGCCATAAAAACGAATGAGATCATGAGTGCTTGGGTGCCTCAGTGGGTTAAGCATTTGACTTTGGCTCAGGTCATGATCTCACAGTTCATGGGTTCAAGCCCCACATCAGGCTCTGCACTGACAGCTCGGAGCCTGCTTTGGATTCTCTGTCTCTGTCTCTGTCTCTGTCTCTGTCTCTCCCTCTCTCTCTCTTTCTCTGCCACTCCCCTGCTCGTGCTCGCTCTCTTTCTCTTTCAAAAATAAATAAACAGGGGCGCCTGGGTGGCGCAGTCGGTTAAGCATCCGACTTCAGCCAGGTCACGATCTCGTGGTCCGTGAGTTCCAGCCCCGTGTCGGGCTCTGGGCTGATGGCTCAGAGCCTGGAGCCTGTTTCCGATTCTGTGTCTCCCTCTCTCTCTGCCCCTCCCCCGTTCATGCTCTGTCTCTCTCTGTCCCAAAAATAAATAAACGTTGAAAAAAAAATTCAAAAATAAATAAACATTTAAAAAAATGAATGCAATCTTACCATTTGCGACAACATGGGTGGACCTGGAGAGTTGTGCTAAGTGAAATAAGTCAGAGAAAGACAAATTTCACTTACAGGTGGAATCTGAAAAACAAACAAATGAATGAAGAAACAAACTTTTTTTTTTTTAATTTCATTGATTTAAGTAATCTCTACACCCAATGTGGGGCTTGAGCCCACAACCCTGAGATCAAGAGTCACACGCTCCTCCAACCAAAGCTCCCAGGCTTCCCAAACTAACAGTTGTTTTTTTAAATTTTTTTTTAACATTTATTTATTTTTGAGAGGCAGAGACAAAGCATGATCAGGGGAGGGGCAGAAGAGAGAAGGAGGCACAGAGTACAAAGCAGGCTCCAGGCTCTGAGCTGTCAGCACAGAGCCCAGTACGGGGCTTGAACCCACAAACCATGAGATCATGACCTGAGCCGAAGTCAGACACTTAACCGACTGAGCCACTCAGTCTCCCCAAACTGACTCCTACTAAATACGGAGAACAAACTGGTGGTTGCCAGCAGGGAGGTGGGGGTGGGGATTAAGAGGTACACACTTCCAGTTATAAAATAAATAAATCACAGAGATGGAAAGTACACCATAGGAAGTATAGTCAATAATATTGTCATAACATTGTATGGTGACAGATGGTGACTATACTTAACATGGTGAGCACTGAGTAATGTATAGAATTGTCAAATCACTATGCTGTACTCTCAAACTCATGCAACATTGTTTGTCAACTGTACTTACAACTTAAAAAAAAAGAGCTCTCTTAAGAGAACCACAAGTTACATCTTTTACACTTTGCTCCTGTTGTTTAGATTGCATGCTATTATAATTGAGAGTGAATGTTTTGTGGTATTCCAGGTTCTGTAACAGTGCCTAGAATAGGTACTCAAGGCATGTTTGCTGGATGGATTGATTTTATAAAAATAGTGTAGTATGTGACATTACCTGAAAACACTGAAGTCTTTGTACCACTGATGAGACTAAAATTTTTATATTTGTTATTCCCTAGGAGATTTACGTCCTCCAATAGTAGACCTCGAGAAGACAGCTGGTTAAAATCCTTATTTGTCCGGAAAGTTGATCCAAGAAAAGATGCTCACTCTAATCTCCTAGCCAAAAAGGAAACAAGCAGTCTATACAAATTACAGTGTGAGTGATGGGTTTGCTACCTTCATAGTTGACTTTTTTCCCTTTGTTCATAAGTTTATCGTTGAATTTTCTTTTGTTTCAGTTCACAATGTTAAACCGGAATGCCTAGAAGCATACAACAAAATTTGGTGTGTATACCAAACTATCCTTTACTTGGGGAAAAATAACAATTTTAATATTTGTTGGTTCAGCTAACACTTGATAGCAGAGTGAGATCTTTGATCCCTCTTCTTGAAGCTGAATGATCAGAGGCTCGTAAGTTGAGCTCTGCGTGGGATTGCCAAGGGCATTTTGATTTTAAGGACTCCATGACTAACTCATCATGTAAGCTCTCAGATGTTAGAATGTTCTAGACTCTTAAGGTTGGAAGGAACCTTGTAAGGCTATCCAGTCCATCTACTCGTCCATGCTTGAGTCCTTTCTGCAGACCTTCCTGATTGCCTGTTTTTAATTGCATTCCATCTGTGGAAGCTTTGAATGTTAGGAATCAGAACTCATGTCCCTGTGATCTCTATTGTTTCCAGTTTTACTCCTAAGTAAAACTGCCACATGAAAGTCCTGGATGTATTTGAATATATCTGCCATTTCTTCTCAAGTCTTCCACTCACCAGGATTCAAGTTCCTTCAGCAGATTCTCACATGATATGAGATGCATATGCTCTTACAGAATTTGTAAACTTTAAGACTAAAGAGAGAATTAAGTGCATTTGTTCTTAAGCCAACAAATTGTATTTTAATGATCAATTGTGAGCAAGTATAATTAAAAAGCATATTTTTACCTTTTATATCTGCTACTTTCATGAGAAAGAAAATGATTTTGTCACCAGAATCAGCATAATTTTCAGATACAAAAACCTTTTGTTACTTTATTTTGGGAGGTGATTCATGAAATATAATATTAGCATAGTTTCTTAATCACCTCAGCATAGTTCTCTTTCCAAAAAAAAAGTTCCTAAAATAAAGCAGATGTTTATTTCTAAATCTTTTCTCATAAAATGGAATTTCTTATCTATGCTAATGTTTCCCTGGATTATCTTCCCTGTCCTGTTTGTATAATTTCATCTCTTGTCTCAGATTTTCATCTCCTTTGTATTCATATTTCTATTTGGGTGTCTTCCTCTTCCTTCATACTCAACATATAGAATTACCTGGCTCTTCCTTCCCACTTCCAACATGTGTCAGTCACCATAGTTTTATTTAACCTTTTCCTTAGTTCTTTGCTATTGGTTGCTAAGAACTGTGTGTTCTTCATTTGACCTGCATTTTGGTTCTATTTCATTTCCTTTCCCATCTCCCTCTCTCTTGTTGAGCCCTATTTCTAAGTAGCCTCCTTGCTGACTGCCTTCCTGGCCTCAAAGTTATACCTGTACCTTATCCCACACCCGATCCATTACTCAGAAGTTTGTCAAATTGATCTACCTGAGTTCTGCTTTCTCCTTCATCATGTTTTTTCCTTCTCTCTGAAACTTACAGTAACTCCCTGTTTCTGGTAATAAAGACTTAACTCCTGCCTGGTTTTTAGAGGCCCCAATGCTAAGGTTCTGCCTGACCCATCTGAGTAAAAGTACTACCTGCCTTACAACTTTCATTCATGTAAGGCCAGGGCTTCCAAGGGCTGCTTTGGAGCTCCCAACAAAGAGGATATGACTTTGTGTTGGTAAAAAACCTAGGTCCCATTATCAGGCCCCCAGCCCCTTCCTGGATCCCACCTGGGTCATCTGTATAGATTTTCTTCTTCTACACTGGCTCCAAATTGGGGTTGTTTACTTCCTGCTCATGTCATGTGACAAAAAGGAATCCCGTTTCCAGTAATTTTACATAATCCATGTTTCCCCACCCCTGATTTCCATCAGTCCTGTGTTATTTCTAAAAAGTCTTTTTTTGGGGCACCTGGGTGGCTCAGTCAGTTGAGTGTCCGACTTGGGCTCAGGTCATGATCTTGCGGTCTGTGAGTTCGAGCCCCACATCCGGCTCTGTGCTGACAGCTCAGAGCCTGGAGCCTGTTTCAGATTCTGTGTCTCCCTCTCTCTCTCTGACCCTCCCCCGTTCATGCTCTGTCTCTCTCTGTCTCAAAAAATAAATAAACGTTAAAAAAATTTTTTTTTAATAAAAAGTCTTTTTTAAATGTTTATTTATTTATTTTTGAGAGAAACAGCACAAGCAGGGGACAGGCAGAGAAAGGGGGACAGAGGATCTGCTGTGCTGACAGTAGAGACCCTGATGCAGGGCTTGAACTCACGACCCATAAGATCATGACCTGAGCCGAAGTTGGATGCTTAGCCAATGGAGCCACTCAGGTGCCCCTAAACATAAGTATTTTTGACCCACTACAATGATCACATCATGTGTATTTTTTGAAGGGTGGCATTTCAAAAATTACACATGGTGTGGTCATTGTACTGAGTCATAAAAATACATGGGTTTTCATTTAGTTAAATATAAGAACATTCTGAGATTTTCTGTTAACTATGCATGTATACTCCGTTCTGGTGCCCTAGCATCTGGTGGTGATCAGTAACTTAATATCACTCAGTGTTAGCAAATAGTTTGAACAGGTTCCATTTCTGACCCTTGATATCCTTTTGCATTTATTGTTGAATTTCTGTTGTACTTTTTCATCATAATTTTTCTATCAAAAAGTGTGCAGATTTTAGCTTTTCTTTTGGTATGGCACAGTTAATGCCTCTTCCCTGTACATTCGAATCTGTACCATAGGAAGGTTTCAATGGATCCAAGTACTGACACCTCTGTTAAATTAATATACTGCTATGACCTGCCATGGCTTTGCTACTACTCCTGTACAATCACTGGTAATGAATTGGGGGTGTGTGTTCAACGTGGGATTATGTGATACTTCCTAAATCCCCTCAGCTGGTTGAATTGAATAGAACCCAATTTATGCTCCATGTTGTATCTTTAATTTGGATTGTTTTGCCATGTCCATGCCCTCTGAGACTGTTAGAGCTGGGTTGCTTCCAGACTGTGTTGTGTTCTAGCTCTTTCTTCTTCCTCCCTTCTTATGGCCAACTTATTCTCTGCCCCTGCTACTTCTGCCTACTTATGCTGCTTCTGTTGTCTCCCCTATCTTAAGCATTACTTTCTTCTCTTATTTCTTCCATGCTCTTTTTCTACTGTTCCTGTTTCTCTCCTTCATACCTTGGGAACCAGCAGAACATAGCTTTGAGAAACTTCACCATCCCTAGGTACTTTTTTTTTTTTCCTGAAATAGCAAATTGTAGATCCATGTAGTTCCTGGAACCCTGGGACCTTTTGCTCTTCCTTATCCATTTTTATCACTTTCCTTGAGTTGTTTACAACGATTGTAGGTAGCTGGGTAACAGAAACCTAACCTTCCGATAAGTGGGACATTAGAGCATAGTAGAATTCAGCTAAAATGTTAATTCTGCACATTATAGTATCATAAATATTCTGAGGTCAGTTGTTGGAACAGAGTAGATGGCCTTTTTCCTATTGCTGATCATGTGTTGTCCATCTGGTATAATCTTGTCAGTTGTTTAATTGGTGTTGCTATTTCTTCTCTTTAAGTCAAGAGGTGTTGCCAAAGATTCACGAAGATAAGCATTACCCTTGTACTTTGGTGGGGACTTGGAACACGTGGTATGGCGAGCAAGATCAAGCTGGTAGGAAGCAGAAGTCTTTGGAATAAACACTTTTTCCCTAAGCCTTTACTGTTAACGACATACATAATATTTAATGTTTGCTTGTAAAATCAAAGCTTTCCAAGTGTCAGTCTGGTTTTATGGCTAAAGTAGTTTCTCCAGTAATTGATTACAAAAACTACTTTTGTATTGTTTTAACGCTTGAATCTATATTGAAACTTTATGATATACTCATAGGCTACCACATGGCACATTACAGTTTTGTATTGTGTTAACGTTGTGTGTATATAGAATATTTTCAAGGTAGGAGTGTCATAAAACTCTAAATGTATGTTATCTTTCAAAATATATTTCAGTCCACCTCTGGAGGTACGAAGGAGGCTATCCAGCCCTCACAGAGGTCATGAATAAACTCAGAGAAAATCAGGTAATGATTTTGAAAAAGGTTTATGTATTCAGACTAATACAATAAATGGTAGCACAGAATTAAATGACTCTTTTCTGTCACCATTCTTTAACATTAATACAAGTTTTACTCTTTGGATTCTTGAAGTTGTATTGAAACATAACTAACCCATTGTAATACTGTTAACATAAGTTCTTACTATAAAATCAGTTGTACTTTGAAACTGAGAAACTGGTACTTTGATGCCAGTAAGTCAGCACAGTAGACACAGTCAGCCCTGGATTACCTAACACATACCTGCTTCAGGAACTGTCAACCACATAGTCTTTCCTTTGAGCTGACATCCCTGTCCTCCCCACTCCCTTCAGGAATAGGTGCAGGTCAATGAAGAGAATTTTAACAGCCGTCCATTATTAGGAAAGAAAACCTTTGGTGTAGATTCCCTGTCCAAATATAAGTGGCTTTGGACTATCTGGTGTTTTGTAGTCTCTATGTCACTTTTGTTAATATGCTGTCAGACACTGTTAGGAGGACTTAAAAAGGTAGGAGATTAAGTTGTTATTTCAGTAGTTAATATTGTTATTTAAGTAATTAGATGGCCGTGTAGTTTGGTGTCTAAATCTGGACACTTTTGAGAGTGAAAATGAATGCTTTAGTTATTATGCTGGTTCAACGGGATGTAAACTGGGGCTGTCTTGGGCCACCTGGGGCCCTGTTTTTGATAGTATTCTAAGAGGAACCTAAGTGATACTAAAGTGGATTTATATGTAAATCCTAGAAGATATAATGAGCATGTTTTTTCCCTCAAAGGCATTTGTGGAATTCCGCAAGGCAAGAAGCAACATGCTTCTCTCTAGGAAGAATCAGCTGCTGTTGGAGTTCAGTTTCTGGAATGAGCCTGTCCCACGGTCAGGACCGAATATATATGAACTCCGATCTTACCAGCTCCGAGTAAGTACAGAAATACCCACCAGCTGTCCTCCCATGCTTCTGTGAGGAAGCACTGGCAGCCCAGTGCCTACCACACAAGTGGACTTTACATTTTGTGATGTGTTTGACTTAATATTTTGATTGGCTTATTTTACCCCCTGTCCAGTCCTTCTCTTCTTTCTTTTTTTTAATCTTCTTCTCTCTCATTCCTTCTCTTTTGCTAAGCTTTTATTTTTTATAATCTTACACATAATGTTTGTCATTTGACTTTTTTCTGTATAGCATTGCTATTTTTAAGAGCAAAGACCTAAAATGCAGGACTAGCTATAATACAGAGCATCTACTGTAATTGAACTAGAGCAACTACTTCTCTATATAATAAAAATGAGACTGCTGAATAAGTTAGACGGCACCATAAGAGTCAAAAGGAATAATATTTTAAAACTTTCTTGATGTTTCCCCACTAAGTGACTACTAGAAAGAAAGCCCCAACTTGTTGGGATGAACACTGGGTGTCATATGGAAGCCAATTTGACAATAAATTATATTTAAGAAAAAAAAAAAGAAAGAAAACCCAGATAGCAACATAGCAATGTTGTTAAAAGGAGTACACATCAGTAGATCTTAGTAGTCTAATACTCACCATTATACTGGAAAAAAAATAGTGATGTCCTTGTTAAATTTACTTAAATTGAATTTTTTTTCTTATTTCACCATAAAGTCTGAATGGGTACCAACAACTTAATCATGATTTCAGGACATCTGGAGGATGGGCTCAACTATGGTTTTGATAACCATAATTAGATGACTTACTATAAATATTGTCTTCCTGTATGAAATTAGAATAGAATAGAATAGAATAGAATAGAATAGAATAGAATAGAATAGAATAGGACTCTCACTATGGGATAGATATGTGTGCAGTGAATAATATTTTGTTACATTTTTTATTTTGTTATACTTCATTTTTAAGTTAGTTTTGTCATTTGATATTTTTTATACTGCTGTTCCTGTATTTCTTCATAGAACTAACAAACTCAAAATCCAAATCTCTTTTCAGCCAGGAACTATGATTGAATGGGGCAATTACTGGTAAGTATATTACCAAATGGTGACTTTGTAATCTTATTAATAGATTATTTTAGGCCATAGTGTTAATTCAGGAATAAAATCTGGGGATAAAACCATGATTTGATATTAGACTGTTTTGTTTGATGTTTCTATTACAGAATTTTTCAAACGTATACAAAACTAGAGAGACTAATACCGTGGATCTCCCTGCCCCACCCACCCCCTTCCATTCCCATCGCTTAGTTTCAGTAGTTACCAACACATGGCTGGTCTTGCTTAGGTCTAACTCTCCCAACCCAAATTATTTGAAAGTAAATCCAAACAGCATGTCATGTCATCCATAAATATTTCAGTATATATCTCTAAGAGATAAGGACTCTGTTTGTTTTTTTTTATTTTTTTTAATGTTTGTTTATTTTTGAGAGAGACAGAGCATGAGCAGGGGAAGGGCAGAGAGAGAGGGAAACACAGAATCTGAAGCAGGCTCCAGGCGCTGAGCTGTCAGCACAGAGACCCACACGGGGCTCAAACTCCCAAAATGTGAGATCTTGACCTAAGCCAAAGTCGGACACTTAACCAACTGAGCCACCCAAGCACCTCTATTTTTTTTTTTTAATAAAACGCAGTGTTGCATTAAGTAATTTCATATTCTTGGATATTACCTTTTTTTGAAATGTTTTTGTCACATAAACAGCACCACAATGACACAGTTGCTCGGGGTTTTTTTCTTCACTTAAGTAGCAGACTACCAGCTTTTCCCCAAACTGATCCATAGGTTCATCACAATTCCAATCAAAATCCCGGCAGGCTTCAGAAATGCAAAGGACCCATATAGCTAACACAACCTTAAAAAAGAACAAAGTTGGAGGACTCACAGATCTCAATTTCAAAACTGACTACAAAGCTACAGTAATCAAGACAGTGTGGTACTGGCATAAGAACAGGTATATACAGATCAGTGGAACAGAAGTGCAAGTCCATAAATAAACTCATAAATATGAACCATTTGTACCAAGTAAATTTTCAACACATGCACCAAGTAAATTCAACACATGCACCAAGTAAATTCCATGGGGATAGTCTTTTCAACAAAGGGTGCTAAGACAACTCGATATCTTTGCAAAAGGATGAATTTAGACCCCTGCCTCACATTATACACAGAAATTAACCATAACATAAAGGTTAGAAGCAAACGTAGGAGAGAGTCTTTGTGACCTAGGTTAAGCATATAACACCAAAATCCATGAAAGAAAATGATAGATTATAATTTATCAAAATTAAAAACTTTGTAATTCAGAGGGCATCATTTAAAAAATTAAAATGCAAGTCACAAGACTGGGAGAAAATTTTACAAATCATATGTGATAAAGGACTTGTATCTAGTATATGTAAAGTCCTACAACTCAGTAATAAGAAGACAAATAACCCATTTCAAAAATGGACAAAGGATTTGAATAGACGATTCTTCACAGATACACAAACAGCCAAAAAGCATATGAAGAGATGCTTAGCATCATTTATCATAAGAGAAATGCAAATCAAATGAGATTAAAAAAAACCCTAAAACAAGATATCATCTCACACCTTTTATGATGGCCATTATCAAGAGAACAGAAAGTAACAAGTATGGTGAAGATACAGAAAAATTGGAACCTTTGTGCAGTTGGTAGGAATGTAAAATGTTGTAGTAATTATGGAAAACAATACAGAGGTTCCTCAAAACATTAAAAATAGAATAACCATATGATCAACAATTCTACTTCTAAGTTTCTAATCAAAAGAATTCAAAGCAGCATCTCAGAGATATTTTCCCATTAATTTTCATTGCAAGCATTAGTCACAGTAGCCAAGAGGTGGAAGCAACCCAAATATCCATCGAGAGATGAATGGATAAAGAAAATGTGATATATACATATAAAGGAATATTATGCAGCCTTTCAAAGAAGGAAACTCTGCCATGTGCTACAATATGGATAAGCCTTGAGGACATTAAGCCATTCATAAAAGGACAAATAGTATATGATTCCACTAATAACAAAGTCTCTAAAGTAGTTAGAATCACAGTAATGGAAAATGAATAGTTGCCAGGGTCCAGGTGGAGGGGAGTTGGTGTTTAGTGAGTATTGAGTTTAAATTTGACAAGATCAAAACGTCCTGGAGATCCCTTGCACAACAATGTGAGTGCTTGTGACACTACTAAACTGTGAAATGGCTGAGGTAAGTTTAATGTTATGTGTTTTTACCACAATAAAAAATAAATAATCATGAAATAAATTTTTAAAAAAATTTTTCAGTGGGCAAGGGATTTGAATAGACATTTCACCAAAAGAAATGTATAAATGCCTAATAAGCACGTGAAAAAGTGCTCAACACTCCCAGTCATTAAGGAAATGCAAAGTAAAATCACAGAGAAGACATCACAAACATTCAGATGGCTTTCACTAAGAAGACAGATAATAACACATGTTGGTGAAGTTGTGAATCAGTTGGGGCCCTCATACTATTGCTGATGAGAATGTTAAGTGGTACAGCCACTTCGGAAAATAGGCAGTTACTCAAAATGTTAAACATGGAATTACCATATGACCTCACAGTTCTATTCCTAGGTATATACCCAAGAGAATGAAAGCATGCATTCATATAAACTCATATACAGTGATCATAGCATTTCATAATAACCAAATAGTGGAAATAGCCTAAAATGCCTATCAGCAGAGTGATGGAAAAATAGGCTGTGCTGCATCCACGTAATGGAATACTATTCAACAGTAAAAAGAAGTGAACTGCTGATATGCACTACAAATATAGGTGAACCTCAATAACATGCTATGTGAAAGAGTCCAAAGCAGCACATATTCTGTGATAACATTTGTATGAAATATCCAGAAAAAGCAAATCTATAGAGACAGAAAGATCAGTGGTTTCCTGGGGCTAGAGGTGGGAACAGAAAATGATTGTAGATGGGCACAAGGGATCTTTTAGCACAACTGGATTGTGATGATTGCATAAGTCTGTAAATTTACTATATATATATATATATATATATATATATATATATATATATATATGTATGTATATTTATACCTAAGTGATTTAGGTATATTTATACCTAAGTGATATTTTACAGGATGTAAAATATACCTCAGTAAAGCTGCTAATGATGCACACACCTTACCAAAGAGAATTTATACCATGAAACCAAGAATAATTCAAAAAGAGGACATCGATAAATATAACATAGTTGAGGCTGTAATAGGTGTCTGGCTTCTGCACCCCAAATACCCGGCCCCCATGCCTCTGTTAGAGCACTTGTCACCCCAGTGGAGTCTCTGGTTTCTAGTTCTACAACTCTGTCTACAAGACCTGGCACATCCTGGGTGGTTGGTAAATGTTGAATAGAGGGCAGAAACTAGTGGTTACATAAGAAGAAAAGGTCTTTGCCAAGGCCAGTTGCCAAACTTGTAAACAACTTCTGTGCCTGAGGGGAATAGATTATATATATTCATGCAGTAGAATCTTTTTTTTTTTTTTTAATGTTTATTTTTGAGAGAACACAAGCAGGGGGAGAGGCAGAAAGAGAGGGAGACACAGAATCTGAAGCAGGCTCCAGGCTCTGACCTGTCAGCACAGAGCCCTACACGGGGCTCAAATCCATGAACTGCAGGATCATGACCTGAGCCAAAGGTGGACGCTTAACCAACTGAGCCACCCAGGCACGCCTCTGCAGTAGAATCTTATATGGTGGTTAAAGTAAAACAGATCTGCATATGGATAAGCATTGAAAACACCAAGTTCAAGAGAAAGAGCTAGTTAAAGAATGTGTACAACGTGATGTCTTTTAGGTAAAGTTGTTTTCATGTCTATTTATTTTTGAGAGAGAGCGCAAATGGGGGAGGGGCAGAGAGAGGGAGACACAGAATCTAAAGCAGGCTCCAGGCTCTGAGTTGTCAGCACAGAGCTGGACGCAGGGCTTGAACTCACAAACCATGAGATCATGACCGGAGCCAAAGTGGGAGGCTTAACCAACTGAGCCACCCAGGTGCCCCTTAGGTAAATTTTTAAATGATGTAACAAAAGAGTCCTATAAACAAGTTGTATATAACAATTATATGAAAAGATAGAACTGTTGTTCATGGATACATACATATGAAGTAGAAATACAAAACCATAGACAGGAAGACATGTCTTCAAAAGAGGTAACTGCTTCCAGAATGTAACTCATGGGGGAGGGTGGGTGGGGGTGGGGAGGAGAATGCAAAGGGAGCTTCACCTGTTTCTGTGGTGTTCAGTCTGAAACAAATTCGAGAAAATGTAAAGTATTGATATTTTAAAAATCCAGGTGGCCAGAGTGTTTTAAATCATAATTTAAAAGACAGTTTAAAAATCACCTTAATCCATGTTCAGAAGTCATTTGAAAATATTGAATACCAGTTTTATTTTATTAGAGACACTAATTTCTTTAAAAAAAAAAAAGTTTATTTATTTTTGAGAGCGACAGATCATGAGCAGGAGAAGGGCAGAGAGAGAGGGAGACACAGAATCTAAAGCAGGCTCCAGGCTCCGAGCTGTCAGCACAGAGCCTGACACGGGGCTCAAACCCACAAACCATGAGATCATGACCTTAGCTGAAGTCGGACGCTTAACTGAGCCACCCAGGCGCCCCTAGAGACACTAATTTCTAATAAGAAACACTTTAAAAATTAGGAATAGAGAATATTTTATTTAAATCAGGTTGGCAACCTTTTGTGTAAAGGAACAAATAATAAATATTTTAGGCTTTGGTGTGCCTGGGTGGTTCAGTCAGTTAAGCGTCTGATGTCAGCTCAGGTCATGATACCATGGTTCACCGGTTTGAACCCTGCATCATGCTCTCTGCTGACAGCTTGGAGCCTAGAGCCTGCTTCATAGATTCTGTCTCTCTCTCTCTCTCTCTCTCTCTCTCTCTCTCTCTCCCCCCTCCCCCACTTGTGCTCTGTCTCTCTCTCTGTCTGGCTCTCTCAAAAATAAAACTAAAACATAAAACATTAAAAAAATATATTTTAGGCTGTGTGGACTGTTCTGGGTCCATAACGATTATTTAACTCTGCTATTTTAGTGTGCAAGCAGCCGTGAGCTATTTGTAAGTGGGTGAGCATGGCTGTGTTCCAACAAAACTTTATTTATGGTTGCTGAAATTTGAATGTCATGATTTTCATGTATCATGAAATATTCTTTTGATTAGATTTTCAAGCATTTAAAAATGTAGAAATCATTCTTAGGTCCTGGGCCATCAAAACAAGCAACAGAGCAGGGGATTTAGTCTGAGGGTCTGCTGTGCTAGCCTTGATTTAAACGAAAGCACTATCCATTTCCTTCCATGTGTTCTTTTTATTTTCTGTTTTGAACTTTCTTGCTTTGAACTACATAATTTCTAAGATCTAGATCCAAAAAATGGCTCTGTGATTCTTTTTTTTTTTTTAAGAGTTTCTTTTTAAGTAATCTCTGTACCCAACATGGGGCTTGACCCCACATCCCAGACATCAAGAGTTGCACGCTTCACCAACTGAGCCAGCCAGGTGCCCCCATGATTCATATTTCTAATAAATCTTTTCTTCTTGGGTCATCAAAGGCTACATAATGCAAGTTAGAATTTTTTTTAATTTGAAAACTAAGAAATACATATTTAATTGTATACTGTTATACAGTTAGTACCTATAGGCACCATTTTATTAAGGGACCTTTTTTAGGGAGGGGCCTTATAAATGTAATAATTTAGTTGCCCACAGAATAGGATCATTCATTATTTCTATTTTTGCATGTTACTAATTAAGACTTGCCCACCATGGGGTGCCTGGGTGGCTCAGTCAGTTGAGCATCCACCTCTTATTATCAGCTCAGGTCATGATCTCCTGGTTTGTGGATTTGAACCCCACAACTGTCAGCTCAGCTGACAGTGTGGAGCCTGCTTAGGATTCTGTGTCTTACCCCACACACACACACCCCCTCCTTCACTCATGCACTCTGCTGTCTAAATAAATAAATAAATAAACAAAAAAACAAACTTAAAAAAAAAAAATTTGTCCACCGTGGCCTTCACAAGGAAGTACTGAGATTTATTCTTCAGTTACTTAAAAAATTATTTATAAATCCAGCTCAGCATTCAATTTATATTTTGGCATATAGGTAACTATTTAAGATGGTGATCTCCTCTTCAGTACATGCTTCTGATTATTACGAGGCTAAGGCAAGTACGTTTTCTTTGCCTACTGTAACTGAATTAGAAAAATTCATAATGAAATTAATAATCCTGAATATTTATCACTATCAATGAAAGACAGTTTTTCCCCACCTCTAAGTTAGAATGCACGTTAAAGTGATCTGCTTAATTTCAGTAATTTACCAATCAGATTTGTAATTTTTGTGAAGCTATCAATCACTTAATTCTAGATATAAAGGTTAAAGAATTTAATATCATTTAGGGGTAGCCCATGGGAGCAATAGCAAGAGATCCCTCCTTCACCACAAAAGAGCCTAAAAGCTTGGGTCACCCTCAGAGTTGAGCTTATGGGTATGAGAGCTGAGATGTACAAATTGATCTTAAGGAGGCTGGCTTTATCACTCCCACTGCGGTTGCCCTTGCTCTGATCCTATACCCCGCTGCTTCCTTGATGTTCTAATTCAGTTGCTATGAAGTTTTCCTCCAGGACAAAAATGTACTGGTCAAGCCAACTCAGATATCTTGTCCCCCAAGAGTACTGTCTCACGGTAGATGTTAGTAGATTGATATCCTTGTTCATATGCTCCCAACTCTTCTAAATTAACTATAATGAATCTATCTTCCCAAGTCCTGTCAATTCTGACACCCTGATGACAGACTTTAGGCCAAAACGTGTTGATGTAAATTTACTGGGTAGTCTGTAGTGGGAGGTCTCCAGCTGTGCTTTTCTGGGTGACCTCCCTGTATCATTCAAGCCACTTTTTTCATTTTTAAGTTTGATTCTAGAAAACTGCTTTTGGGAAACATACATTTTCTAAAAATAGTTTTAGGATTTCAGATGCATCACTAAATATCAAGTAGTTGGTACAAATATGAAAGAAGGTGTTTAAGGAACTGACACGTTTGCAGTAGGAAATTTTAAAAGGAAAGTTTAAGACAAGTGCAAATTTTTAGTCAATTTAATCACAATTTCTTTTTTTTGTGTTTTGATTTTCTTTTATTTTCACAATGTTTTATAATATCCCATATACAAGACCTATAAACTTTTCATTTCTAGCCTTTCAACACTTTTTATTGTATCATTAAAAGTATCATTTATAAAATCTCCATTTTTTTAAAATTAGGATATAGAGATGAATTAGAATTTGTACCTTGACTCTATAAGGCAACTGATGAATTCACTTATTTTGTTTGTTTTGTTTTTCTTTTTTTGTCTTTTCAAAACTCCTTTTATTTTATTTTTTATTGTTTTAAATTTACATCCAAATTAGCTAGCATATAGTGCAACAATGATTTCAGGAGTAGATTCCTTAGTGCCCCTTACCCATTTAGCCCCTCCCCCCTCCGACAACCCCTCCAGTAACCCTCAGTTTGTTCTCCATATTTATGAGTCGCTTCTGTTTTGTTCCCCTCCCTGTTTTTATATTATTGTTGTTTCCTTTCCCTTATGTTCATCTGTTTTGTCTCTTAAAGTCCTCATTTGAGTGAAGTCATACAATTTTTGTCTTTCTCTGACTAATTTCACTTAGCATAATACCCTCCAGTTCCATCCACATAGTTGCAAATGGCAAGATTGCATTCTTTTTGATTGCTGAATAATACTCCATTGTATATTCATATACCACATCTTCTTTATCCATTCATCCATCGATGGACATGTGGGCCCTTTCCATACTTTGGCTATTGTTGATAGTGCTACTATAAACATGGGGGTGCATGTGTCCCTTCGAAACAGCACACCTGTATCCTGTGGATAAATGCCTAGTAGTGCAATTGCTGGGTCCTAGGGTAGTTCTATTTTTAGATTTTTGAGGAACCGCCATACTGTTTTTCAGAGTGGCTGCACCAGCTTGCATTCCCACCAACAATGCAAAAGAGATCCTCTTTCTCCACATCCTTGCCAACATCTGTTGTTGCCTGGATTGTTAATGTTAGCCATTCTGACAGGTGTGAGGTGGTGTCTCATTGTGGTTTTTATTTGTGTTTCCCTGATGATGAGTGATCTGGAGCATTTTTTCATGTGTTGATTGGGCATCTGGATGTCTTCTTTGGAGAAGTGTCTATCCATGTCTTTTCTTTATAGATTGGATACTAACCCTTTATCTGATATGTCATTTGCAAATATCTTCTCCCATTCTGTCAGTTGCCTTTTAGTTTTGCTGATTGTTTCCTTCGCTGTGCAGAAACTTTTTATTTTGATGAGGTCCCAGTAGTTCATTTTTGCTTTTGTTTACCTTGCCTCCGGAGATGTGTTGAGTAAGAAGTTGCTACGGCCAAGGTCAAAGAGGTTTTTGCCTGCTTTCTCCTTGAGGATTTTGATGGCTTCCTGTCTTACATTTAGGTCTTTCATCCATTTTGAGTTTATTTTTGTGTATGGTGTAAGAAAGTGGTCCAGGTTCATTTTTATGCATGTCGCTGTCCAGTTTTCCCAGCACCACTTGCTGAAGAGACTGTCTTTATTCCATTGGATGTTCTTTCCTGCTTTGTCAAAGATTAGTTGGCCATACGTTTGTGGGTCCATTTCTGGGTTCTGTATTCTGTTCCATTGACCTGAGTGTCTGTTCTTGTGCAAGTACCATACTGTCTCGATGATTACAGCTTTGTAGTATAGCTTGAAGTCTAGGATTGTGATGCCTCCAGCTTTGGTTTTCTTTTTCAAGATAATCAGAATTTCATGTTATACACAGACACACATATATATATACATATTCTCCCACACATAGGAACGCCATTTGGTACTCATTTTCCTGATGGTTCATTCTGGTAAGGGGGAAAAAAAAAACAAGAGGCAGAATCTTTTTCTTTCATTTTTTATTGAAATATAATTGACACACATGTTAAATTAGTTTCAGATGTATAGCACAGTGATTGGGCAAGTGTAGCTACCTTCTGTCACCATACAACACTATTATAATACCACGAGGCAGTTCCAGTTTTGATAGTGATGGTATATCAGCAGGAAGCTCCACATTCATGTTTTTCCATGTGCTGTCCAAGAGGTTGAAGAATCTCCCTTCGAGTTTAGAGAGCTCATGTGTCTTCCAGAAATCATGGTCTGCAGCTGCTTTGAGGGTGTGCTCCCTTCTCCTCTGTTTTAAACCCCACTCTCCAGGGGTGGCCCCTGTTTTCCTTAGATAGAGTAACTTTTGGCATCTTGAGTGTTCTAATATCCAGGTTTTCCTCACTTTCCCTCAGCAGGTTCTTGGAGAAGCAATTCTGTTTAAGTTGACAGGTCCTATCCTCTGCCAATTTTCTTGACTTTATGTCAAGAATCAGGAGTGCAACCATGTACTCTGAAACATTGATTTTGTTTAGTCATTACTGTCCATTTCCCCTAAAAATGACTCTTCTAGTTACAGAAAAGTACATTTACATCTTATATAGGTTCTGTATATTAAAATAACATTCGATTGCATTTGGTAGTTAAAAAACAGTCTTCATATTGCACAACTTGCTCTGAGGATAGAAAAAATCTGATTCTTTTTAATGTACCTGATTCAGTATCTGAACATTGTCATTGTCCCTTACAGGGCTCGTGCAATTCGCTTCAGACAGGATGGTAATGAAGCAGTTGGAGGATTCTTCTCTCAGATTGGGCAGCTATATATGGTGCATCATCTTTGGGGTATGTATTTTTTCCTTCATTTTTGTGTTACTGGGATTTCAGGGTTCATTACCAAATAAGTTAAACTAGGCAATAAAGCACATCTCAAGTCAGTAACTTTAAACACCATAGCAAATCCAAACATTATAGATGGAAAGTAAATGCTGGGCTATCTACAAGGAAAGAGGTCAACAGTGATGAACTATCTACAAGGAAAGAGGTCAGCAGTGAAAGGCCCGTAGATTTGTGGCACATTAGCAGCTGACGTGGGAGTGGGAATAGTGGTGAAAGGAACAGGCAGCCGTGGGAGAGGGAAGATGGTAAAACTGTTGTCCCTTTCTAGACACTTCCCATGACTCCTCAGAAACAATCCTGCATTTTACCAGAGAGACACCTCCCCACACACTCATTTGCTGCCTGCCTTGTGTCTGATTACATTGTCCAGAGGCCCTTCTCTGTGTACTTTTCCAACCCTGCCCACTTTTGTTTGGCACCATCTTTAGTATCTCTCAGGGCCTGACTCAGGTGTGCCCCCTCGCCCCCCCTAATGAGTGTCACTCTCCTCTTGAACCCCCAGAGCCCAGTATCACGTTGTGGCTATTTGTGTCTGTCTCCCTGCTAAGAACAGGAATTAGGTCTAAGTAATAGCTTGGTACATTCTGGGCACGTCTGTATGTTTATTAAAGTTTTTGTGGGTTTTTTTCAAATGTTTGTTTATTTTGAGAGAGAGAGAGAGAGAGAATACCAGTAGAGGAAAGGCAGAGAGAGGGGAACAGAACCTGAAGCCGGCTCTGCACTGATGGCAGTAAGCCCAACGTGGGGCCCGAACCCACGAACTGTGAGATCATGACCTGGGCCAAGGTCCATTGCTCAACCGACTGAGCCACCAAGGCACCCCTATTTATTAAAGTTTAAAAAATGAAAAGTGGAAATCATTTCCAGACCATATTAATAAACTGAGATGTTGTTTGACTGCTCAGTCCCACCACGTGCTGCACCCTGAGAGCCTGCTGTGTTAGCGTGGCAGGCTTACAAAGATAAGTGACAGGGCTAATGAAGGATTAAGACAACATAAGGGATATGCCATGAGGCAGTGTGTGATCAGTAACATAGTTATATTCGGGGCACTCCCAGCGCTTAAAGGGATATAAACTTACATGTAGTTGAGGAAAATCAGTAAAAGGTGAATATGAGCTAGACTTTTGGATCTAAATAGGTTGCAGGTAAAGTCAAGCAGGAAGGGCTAGAACATTGATGGAGATACGAGAATTTTTATAAACAGTGGTCAGAAAACTACAAATAGTGCAGACTGACTAAATGGTAAGAGACCTGCTGAGGACCTAAGTCTGAAGTGGATAACTTGAGGCAAGAAAAGTAGTTTTTACACCATCAGGGTCTGGGGAAGAGACCCCCATCCTCACCTCCACCAATCACTGCTTCATCCAGTTGCTGATCTCAGCTGCACACACTGGGCCTCCCTGGTGTGTAAGCAACTGAAAACCCTGCACCAAATAATAGATGCTCCCACAAGCATCAGGTGCAACATTGTCCTAGGGACCTTGGTTCTCTAGCTAACTGGGATTTGACTTCATAAATATCAGAGTTGTCAAATATAATAGATTTGGGAACAAATCTTCAAAACATATGTCCCTGCCTTTAGAGATTATGCTAAACATAGTTTAACCTTTATGGGTTGAAGGTAGGGGTGAAGTCGTTTTGTTTTTTTTTTTTTTAAATAATTATGTGGTCTGTCTGGAGGATATAAACTGAAAAGTCAGACCTCTTCCCTCACCTTCCCCTCAGGCTTGGCTCCTGCGCACCTTCCCAGACACCCTCGGTATCTGAGCACAGGAACTTGATGGTCAGGGTTGCCATGTGCTTTGACTCTCAGGCAGAGGGCAAGCCATGTACCCACTCCACTCATGTCAGGGTTTCCAGTGTGTCTGGATAGGGACTCGCGGGTGACAGAGCAGACAGGCACTGGCGGGTGTAAGTGGCAGAGCTCTGACAGAAGCTGTGGGGAGCATAGGCCCTCAACTCTGTCCCATGGGGAGGACTTAAGGCTTCACAACAGCAGTTGACAAGGAGTTCACCAAGATGCTCTTCCATGCAGAGACTCAGAAGCCAGGAACAGTGTGGTGCTCTGGCATTGGAGAGCGGCCAGATTGCAGCATGTGTCTTTTCTTAGGCAGTACTCTTCTCTACCTTCCTTTGTTGTCCCCAGTCAGTGTCCCAAATGTCCACTACCCTATTATATAGGAAAAAGTATCAAGATATGCAGAGATGAATTGTCAGTAGCCTGCCCCAAAAACTTACCCTCACTTTTCCACATTTTTTAGAGAACCACGTTTATCAGGCACCTCCAGCGTGTTATTTTCTGCATCATTCTCTTTAATCCTCACCACTACAAACCACAATGAGGTACCTGTGCCTCACAAATGATAAATCAATCACCTAGAATCGTCAGTAACCGAACCAGGCTCAGACTTGGGCACTTCTGGCTTTTTCAAAGCAGATCATTCTACAACACAGCACCTCTTCCTTTTACCCTCGCACTTGATGCCATTCCTTCCTCACCTTCCTTTAGGCCCTGCCCCTTCCATCTGTTCCACCACCCCCATCTATGGGCTCCCTTTCCCCAGTAATATGAACATGCCCAAGTGCTTCCTGCCTTTAAAAAGCCTCAAACCCAAGTGTCCACTGATGGATAAACAGATAAACAAAATGTGGTATGTATATATAATAGAACATTGTTTCCATAAAAAGGAATGAAATGCCAATACATGCTTCAACATAGATGAGCCTTGAAAACATTAGATTCCGCTTACATGAGGTGCCTAGCATAGGCAAATTCATAGAGACAGAATGCAGGGTAGAGGCTCCTAGGGGCTGCCTGGAGGGGAAAATGGGAAGTTAGTGTTCAGTGGATACAGAGTTTTAATTTGGGATGGTGAAAAAGTTTCAGAGATGGATAATAAAGTGGGATGAATGTGAATTACTTAATGCCACCTAATTGTACATTTTAAAATGGTTAAAAGTTAATTTTGCTATGCATATTTTACCAAATTAAAAAAATTTTAACTAAGAAAATTAAAAACCTGAAATTAAGAAAAAGAACACAGCCCTTTCCAACCTGTTCCCTGAAAGGGGGAGTCACCACACAGTGCACTGGCCATGCACCTGCCCTCAGTTGGATGCTGCTGCTTATCATATGAATGCTAAATTGTTTTGCTCTGGGTGGTAAGAGGTAAAAGATTTCTTTTCCTTCTGTTTTTCAGCCTCTTCACAATTTTAGGTACTAAATTTATACTCTATTACTAGTTGAGGGAAATTTTATCTTTAGGTGATTAAGTTGCTATACCTACAAGGGTAGGTCTTCTCATAAGGAGAAAGAAGCCCTGTGAAGAA
Organism: Acinonyx jubatus; assembly: GCF_027475565.1. NCBI lineage: Eukaryota > Metazoa > Chordata > Mammalia > Carnivora > Felidae > Acinonyx > Acinonyx jubatus. The sequence continues at coordinate 20,336,689 of NC_069398.1, forward strand.
TAGGGTGTGTGTCCCAGAATAGAGGAACTAGAAGCCCTGATTCTTGTCCTTTTAATCTTGTCTGACCCTGTCAAGAGGCATTTCCCTGGTGAGTAGTTGGAAGGATCTTGCCAGGCTGGGATTTGGCAACCAAGGCACCCAGATGAGATACCTGAATTGTACCATATGACACCAAGGACTGTGATACCTTTGACCATGCTCTTCTCTCCACCTGGCATGCCTTTGTCTTCTGTTACTATCTGTCAGTGACATTCTTTTCAACCTCTGAGCCCGACCCACCTGGTCAAATCACACCTTCCAGACACCTCTCTCCAGTCTCCTCCCTGTTCCTGTGGGCTCTGTTCTCGAGTATTCCACAGTGCTCAACAGTTGACCTTGTCTTTACTTTTTGTTCTCCACTGCATTGAACACAGTCTCTCACCCAGATAATTGTAGTGCTTTGGAAATGTTGAACAAAATTGAATATTGCTTAATTATAGTCTGACAGTTTCTGGTTATGAGTTTAACATTATTGAAGAACCTCGGTTTGAAAGGTAGGTCTTGAATCCACTAGACTGTAAAATTTAAAGATCTGTTTATTTGCTTCTCTCACAAGGCCTAACAATTTTTCTCAGAATAACCAACTCACAATTATCCCAGCTTAGTACTAAATTCCCTCAGTAGTTGCTTTGAGAAAACCAGCTGAGCAGCTGAATCAGTACTTGTTGGACATAGCTAGTGGAATGCAGGACAGTGTGTTTGGATTAAGTCTTGTTTCTTCCGTGTGGTTATTTTTCAGCTTACAAGGATCTTCAGACCAGGGAAGATATACGGAATGCAGCATGGCATAAACATGGCTGGGAAGAATTGGTGTATTATACAGGTAACATTTTCAAGACATAAAACTTGTCATTCTTATCATCTTACTGTTTTATGTTCTTTCACCCTAAAGCTAATATGTTACTTTTTAATTAATTTATTTATTGTTAAGTAATCTCTGCACCCAACGTGGACCTCGAACTCATGACTCTGAGCTCAAGTGTCGCATGCTCTTCTGACTGAGCCAGTTAGGTGCCCCTTGTACTTTTTTTTTTAAATAGTATGTTGCTCTAGGATGGTGAATCATAAGTTTGGGGGGATGAAGATTAGTCAGATTTTTCTTTAATAGTTGCATGACTTCTTTTCAATAAGGAATTTTCATTCTTTCAAGTATGTTTGTGGGGAGCCTGGCTGGCTCCGTCAGTGGAGCATGCAACTCTTGATCTCAGAGTTGTAAGTTTGAGCCGCACATTGGGTGCAAAAAAAAAAAAATCTTAAAAAAACAAAAAAAACTATGTACGTTGTCTGGTACAGTTTCAGACCCTTGCATGATGTAAACTTCACATCATTACCTTTTTTTGTATTTTTCTATATTTTCTGAATATTTATTATACAATTTTTTCCTAAGCTTTCCCTTTCTCATCAAAATTATCTGTTCCCAAAAACATTATAATTTAATACAGCAATTAAAAATTTTGAAAATTGACATTTTGACTTTCTGTATGTACATGTCTGTGCATGCGCATGCACACCTGCATGCATGTATGCTATGAAATCCTGGTTGTTTGATTTTTGTAAGAACAGTTGGGCTGAATACAACCCAGAAATACTGACACAGGTAATAAGTACCGATCATGTTGCATTTCAGGTACATTTAAGCTCATATACTACTAACAAAAATCAAAGAGTAGTTTGTTCTAGAAAATAAGTATTATCTTGTCTTTTAGTTCAAAACACCATATAATTGCATGTGACTTTGTTGCCTGTTCTTACAGTTTCATTAGTTTCCAGAGGCCTATTTTATTCAGCAGTGACAGTTTTTGAAGTACCGTGTATCTTTTCCTTTACAGAGTATAGTCAAATGCAGTATTATTTGATTTTATACAACTTTATTTAAAATTTTTCAATGTTTATATATTTTTGAGAGATACAGAGAGACAGAGTGTGAGTAGGGAAGGGCAGAGAGAGAGGGAGACAAGCAGGCTCCAGGATCTGAGCTGTCAGCATAGAGCCTGATGCAGGGCTCGAACCCACACAGGGTGAGATCGTGACCTAAGCCAAAGTCGGACGCCCAACCGACTGAGCCACCCAGGCGCCCCTATATAACTTTATTTTAGTTCAAAGTTCTCAACCTTTTGATAAAGCACCATTTTTCTTAAAACATGGACTTTCCTAATTCCCTACAAATGAAACACATCTCCAGACAGAATCTGCTTTAATTCTAATAACATCTCATAGGATGTTAATTGATCTACCATTAGCTTGTACATTTCTGCCCCTGAGATCAGTCCTATATTTTCCTCTATTCTGATTTTAAGCAACATGTCCTCTGAACGTTCTCAGCAACATATTCGTTAATGTATATTTACCATAATCTGTTTAGAAAAGAACAAGCACGGTAATCTTGATCCTTGTTTTCAGTCCCACTTATTCAGGAAATGGAATCCAGAATCATGATCCCACTGAAGACCTCACCCCTCCAGTAAAGCTGCAGATTTTAGATGTGCCTACATAAATTTATGTGACAAGTATTTGTCATAAACTAATTTTAATTGTATATCAAGTGAAAAAGAAACACTGAAGTGTAAACTGCTGTATATAGCTTATGAGAGACCTCTTTTCTTTAAAATTTACATAATCACAAGAAAGGAAACTATTATAGTTTGATTGTAACAGTCCTCAAATATACCTTATACCAACCACCAGCCACCCCTCCCCACCCTCTGGGAAAAGAGGGCCCAAATTAAAATTTGAATCCTCTCCAAATAGGAATCTAACCATGAAAAAAAAAGTTAGCAATTTCTTTATAAAAAGCAAATCTGTTTTATAATTACAGATTTTTAGGCAAATTTCTTGTATCAGGAAGAAATATAAATTTTGTCATGTTACTCTAGCGGTTATTTCTGAGTCTCAGACCAGGAACAAATTCTGAGTGTACCCGATACCTGAAAGTGTTTTAATTCTCTCTCCTGTTTAATTGGTCAGCATAGTAAATGACGTGTCATTACTAAGCTGGTAGTGGTTGCTAAGGTACATTTAATCAGTAACTCAGTCTTTACCTAGTATATTGTGATGGCTCTATATGAGGGGAAATAATGTGTCATATGTGATTCTGAAATGAACGCCTTGAATAGCACTAATTTTTATTTGTATATTTTTCTATAACAAATTGAGTAGCATTAAGAAAAGAGGTTTTATTTTGTAAACAATCATTTGTGACCTCAGACATTCTGTAGTTAATATTTTAGTAAGCTCACAGCAGATACTTCCAAGATTATGTATGAGGGGTGGTGCATGTTGAGATTTAAATTGGAATAAAGCTGCCTACTTTGTCTAGCTCTGATTTAGTTTTTTAATACAGTGTGCCAATTTTGTGACTGTAATCATGTGCAAGTCCTGTTGAAGTGAAAAATTAGGTCTGACCCCCAAATTAAAGAATTTATGTGTAAAATAAAGTGTGAATAATTCTCATATCAAATGTCAAACTTTTACATGGGAATGATTTTCTCCAAGAACATATAAAAGTCAATAAAACATCTTGATTTTCACATATGACATGTTTGCAGTCTTTTTTTATGAACTTGTGCTAAGAATGACCCTGTACCTCTTGAAAAATAGCTTGTCCCTGTGAAGTGGGCATATGTGAGTCTATAGAGCAAAATATTAAATAAGCTCACCAGCTTCTAACTAGCCATTGAACGAGGTGTTTTGGGAAACAGGCTTTGTGTACCAGTGCATGGAGTTTGGGGGGTTGGGGCAGCGGTCAGAAGAACAGGCCCTTTCAAGTCCATGCGCTGCTCCTTGATGAGGTACTTTCCTCTTTGGTGTTCTGTTCCCTTAACCTATAAAACGGGGAGGTGGAACCCAATGACATTTAACATCCCTTCAGCTCTGAATTTTGTAACTGGCTTTTCTTAATGCCACAGAAAGCAGTAGGAGAGAGAGGGCATAGTGAGCTCTGGCATAGAAACCTGCATTTTCGGGGCCCCTGAGTGGCTCAGTCAGTTGAGCATCTGACTCTTGACTTTGGCTCAGGTCATGATCTCATGGTTCAGGGGATTGAGCCCCATGTTGGGCTCTGTGCTGACAGTGTGGAGCCTGCTTGGGATTCTCTCTCTCCGTTTCTCTCTTTGCCCCAACCCCCACTTTTCTCAAAAAAAAAAAAAAAAAAAAAAACTAAACTAAAAACATGCATTTTAACAATTCTACTGATTAGATGATCAGAGCATGTTTGTAGGATGTGAGTGAAAGAACTGTTTATATGAAACTGCTTTCTAAACTGTATAAAGAAAAATGGTAGAATTAGCAATACTAGTAAAGATGATCTAGCTATTCAGAACTGGAAAAAAATTGCTGGGAACAGACTTTTCACTAACAAATTGTGTGGACTTAAAGTGAACCATGCAGAAGTCAGAAATTTTCTATCATTCACTGGGCTTATTAGGGTTCTCCAGAGAAACAGAACAAATAGGATATCTAGATACCCACATATACAAAAAGAGACTTACAGGAATTGGCTACTGCGGCTATGGAAGCCAAGAAGTCCCACAATCTGTCATCGGCCAGCTAGAGAGCCAAGAAAACCAGGGGTATAATTCTGTCCAAGTCCAAAGGTCTGAGAATCAGGAGAGCTGATGGCTTAACTTCCAGTCCAAAGTCAGAGGGCCAAGAACCAGGAGCTCCAGTATCTGAGAGCAGAAGGTGAACATCCCAGCTCAAGCAGAGTGAATCTGCCCTCCCTTTACCTTGTTCCATTTGGGCCCCCAAAAGATTGAGTGATGCCCACCTACATTAATGAGGAGGGGTCTTTTATTCATTCTGTTGAATAAAATGCTGATCTTCCAGAAACACCCTCACAGACATACCCATAAATAATGTTTTACCAGCTATCTGGACATCCCTGAGGCCAGTCAAGCTGACACAAAATTAACCATCACAATTGAGCTCACAGTTGTGGGATGAGTTGGATGAGGCTCCCCAAATTGCCTCATCTACCCAATTCCCCATCCAGGGGCCCTTCCCCTGGTGAGCACCGGAATGTGCAAGAATGACATTTTCTTTTAGAAACAGTTATTCTCTTTTTGTGTTGCTTTCTTTTTATTTATTTTGAGAGAGAGAAAGCACATGTGTGTGAAGGGGAAGGGGCAGAGAGGGAGGGAGGGAGAATCCCAAGCAGGCTCCATGCTGTCAGTGCAGAGCCCGATGCAGGGCTCAAACTCCCGAACCATGAGATCGTGACCTGAGCTGAAATCAAGTGTCAGAGGCTTAACCGAGACCCAGGTGCCCCTTGTGTCGCTTTCTTAAAGGAGCTTTCTGTTCAGAAAAGCACAGAGCAATGAACTAAAAATAGAGCTCTTTCAGAATACACCTACTCTGGGAAGAGGAATTTCTGTCCTAATTAAGTCATTGGATTTCACAATGCAGCCTGCCTCACACTAGGCTATAGTCTTTAGTCACGTCAACAAATAGTGAGTTTCTGTTATGTGCCAAGCACCAGACACCTAAAATAATACCATGAACAAAACATGACCCGGGCCCTTGTGAAGCTTCCAGTCCAGTGAAAGGAGTCTGGCAATTAAGACATAAAATACTGTAGCTTACATGATATGGTAGGAGTTGATAAATGCTATATAGGAGGGGAAGGTAGAAGGAGGTAATGGAGATAGGACTCTGAGGGTGGGCTGGGAGGGGCAATATGCAGTATTAAATCTGGTCGGAGTTGGCCTTGCTGAAAAGCTGAGATTTAAGCAAAACGGGGTGATAAAATTAGCCAGTGTTTGGAAGGGGATCCCACCACGCTGAGGAAATGGCTACAGCAGAGACCCTCAGGGAGGGTCATGCCTGGCATGCACTAGAGCAGCACAGACACTGGCTGGAACAGAGGAGAGGGACTGCCTGGTGGGAAAAGTCAGAGGGCATGGGGCTGGATCAGTAGGGTGTTAGGGGCCACTGAAAGGACCTTGGCTTTTACTCTGAGGTGGGATCCACTCAAAGGTTTTGAGCAGAGGAGGAGCATGATCTGACTTACATTTTCTATTTTTTATTTTTAACATTTTTTTTTAAGAGACAGAGGCAGAGCAGGGGAGAAGGAGAGAGAGAGGGAGACACAGAATCTGAAGCAGGCTCCAGGCTCTGAGCTGTCAGCACAGAGCCCGATGTGGGGCTCAAACTCACAAACTGTGACACCATGACCTGAGCTGATGTCGGACGCCCAACCAAGCCACCCAGGTGCCCCGATCTGACTTACATTTTAAATGGTGGCTTGAACTAGGGGTAGCAGTGGAAGTAGGGAGAATGGTGAGTTTCTGAATGTATCTTGATGGCAGAGACAGAATGATTTCCTGAACGACCGACCGTGGAGTGTGAATGAAAGAGAAAAACCAAAAGTGACTCAAGTTTTTGGCCTCCCCAACTGAAAGGATGGGGAAGGCTGTAGGTGAAGTAGGTGCAAGAGATCTGGGGAAGTGAAGATCAGGAATCATTTTGCTTATATTGAGTTTGAGATGTTTCTGCAGATATTCAGGTGGAGGTATCAGACAGGTATGTGTGTATTTGAATCTGCAGTTCAGGAGCACAGCCTCGCCTGGAGATATGCATTTGTGAACTGTCTGAGACTCTTAAATACACAGAACAAACTGAGGGTTGATGGGGGGGTGGAGAGGGGAGAATGGGTGATGGGCATTGAGAAGGGCCCTTGCTGGGATGAACTCTGGGTGCTGTATGTAAGCGATGAACCACAGGAATCTATCCCCAAGACCAAGAGCACACTGTACACACTGTGTGTTAACCAATTTGACAATAGATTATACTAAATAAATAAAGAGGACTTTATTGCCCGAAAAATAAATAAATTCTTATGGGGAGTGAATGTAGATGAAAAAGAGGCCAGGGTAAGGAGGAACCAGGAAGAGAGAGTGAAAAACCACCAGGGAAACAGGAAGAAACTCAAGAAAGTGGCATGTCATGAAAGCTAAATGAACAAGAATGAGATCACCTGTGTCACATGCTGCTATGAGGCCAGGTTAGATGAGGTCTGGTCGTTTGGTGATGTACAGGAATCTTCTATCATTATATTAATCTATCAAATAATCACTTTAGCAATTCTAGCCCAATTTGTCAAATCCTTTTATTAAACGTCCATAGAAGAACGAATTGTATTATTTTGTCTATGAATTTTCATTGGGAATATTTGAAATTTACAAATTCATTTTCCATATGTTGTGTGTAGGTCTGGTGAATATTACTTGCACATGCCAACTCACTTTTTTTAAATGTTTATATCTGAGAGAGACAGAGAGAGCATGAGTGTGGGGGGGGGGGGGGGGAGGTGGACAGAGTGATCACAAAATCCAAAGCAGGCTCCAGGTTCTGAGCTGTCAGCACAGAGCCCGACGTGGGGCTTGAACTCACGAACTGTGAGATCATGACCTGAGCCAAAGTCAGACACTTAACTGACTGAGCCACCCAGGCGCCCCCATGCCAACTCATTTTTAATTACTATTCATGTGATATCATCCCTACTCCTTTTTAAAATTTATTTTTTTATTTTTTAGAGAGCACAAGCGGGGGAAAGGGGCAAAGAGAGAGGGAGAGAGAATCCCAAGCAGACTCCACACTCAGTGCAGAGCCTGAGGCAGGGCTCAATCCCACTGGGATCGTGACCTGAGCTGAAATCAAGAGTTGGGACGCTCAACCAACTGAGCCACCCAGGCACCCCATCATCCTTTTTAAAAGCCTTCTCAGACCCACACTTTGCTCTCCTCCAAACCAGCACTTGAGAGAACCTGCTTCTTTTCCCCTTATTCTCATGGCTGCCTGTGAAGGAGACTTTTCTTCGGTCTTGAATAATTATTAAATGTATGCCTTCAGTTTCTGGCTGGAACATAGATGTTCAATAACATGCTTGATGAATGGATAGAAGGAAGCAAAGGGGGAAGTAAATGGGGAGAGGGAGAAAGGGAAGGTAGGAAAAGAGAAAGTATGGAGACTGTCAGTTTCAATTAGAAAACACACGGGGCAGGGTGCTTCAGTGGCTGCGTTGGTTGAGCATCAACTTTGGCTCAGGTCATGATCTTGTGGTTTGTGAGTTCAAGCCCTGCATCATGCTCTGCACTGACAGCTCAGAGCCTGCTTTGGATTCTCTGCCTCCCTCTCTCTCTCTGTCCTTCCCCCATGTTCGCCTTCTCCCTCTCTCTCTCTCAAAAATAAACATTAAAAAAATTCATGGGGCAAAAATATATACATATATGTGTATACATATGTGTGCCCCTCAAAGCAGGGCAATGTCTTAATTCATACTATTTTTGATGCAAGTGTTAGGAATTCTGGGAGTTAAGAATGATGTGCCTAGGCAAACTCAGTAAAACAATTCAAAAGGAAAATAATACATATATAGAAATATGTTCAGAGTTGGAAACTGATCAGCAAAGTACTGAACAGTCCTCTATGAATTAGTACTAAAACTAGTACTTTTTGCAGAGTTCAGTGACCATTAAAAAGGAAACCACTTGAACATTTTGTAAAACACATCTTACATTCTAGGGAATAAAATTTCATCTTCTGTATTAATATACATTAACATTTGTGATCAGAGTGTTAAGTATTAGCTTACAGTAGATTGTCCTGGCCCCAGTAAGTTGTTAACTCTCTTAAATGTTTATTTTTGTGTGTGAGAGAGCTCACATTAGCGGGGAAGGGGCAGAGAGAGGGAGGCAGAGGATCCAAAGCAAGCTCTGTGCTGAGAGCAGACAGCCCAATGTGGAACTCAAACTCATGAACCTCAAGATCACGACCTGAGCCGAGGTCAAACGCTTAGCTGACTGAGCCACCCAGGCGTCCAATTGTTAACTCTCTAGCAATGCATAATATAAAGAACACTGTGGAAATCACTGGCCTGAGCTCCAGCTCTGAATGTGACCCTGTAGCAGTCATCAACTCTTGTGAGCTTGCTGTCCCCTGTTAAAAAGAGGACAGCGATATCTATACTGCTGACCTCAGGGATGTGAGAATCACAAGAGGAAACATGTGCAAACACCTTGGAAATGTGAAAATGAGCAGTGCGACATGTGGTCAGATCACTCCCCACATTTCCCGCATCCAATCATAATTCTGAGGGCCACAGAGGCAAAAGCCATCATGCTTGTGCCAACATTTGCTGAGGCGGACCACCTGACTCTCCGGAAGCTTCCTACCCCAGGTCTGAATCTCCAGAATCTTCCAGCCCCAGGCCTAGAATGCCCTCCCCAACTCTTGGGAATGGCAGCCGGCTGGGCAGGAAGAAACACTTGTCTCCAGAAGAGACAAGAATCATAGCAGCAAACCAGAGAAGGGGGTGGGATAGGAGATAAAGGCCTTGGGTTATCTCCTTTTTTAGGCATATAAAAGCTTTGAGGGACTTCTCCTGTTTCAATTTAATACCATGAAAAATTTCAGTTCTTAACTTCATGACCCCAGTTCTTAACTATTTTTGTTTACATAAGCAGTGTGCATCAGAATGAAAAATGGCATCACAAGGATAGAAGGCCACATCGCACTGCCAACACTTACTGACTCCTGTCCTACCACAACCACGTACATAGCTCCTGGGAGAGCCACTCTGTGGCTGTTTCCAGCAAATCCAGAATTCAAAAAGCAAGGAAGAGGTTAGGGCAGTTCTTGCATCATTTCAGGCTCACCCCAACACAACAAAGAAGGGATTGTGTGTGCTGCTTCTGTGCAGCTTGCTGAGAGCTGGGCAGCCTGGGGGCCCGGGGGCTTGTGCAATTGGTCTAAAAGGTTCTATGTGGGTAGATTTCTCAGCCCAGCAGACTCCCCCGAACCAAATCCAGTGTGCACATCCTGTTCAGGCCACAGCCCTGTGGAAGGCGGGCTCTGGCAGCCTGGCAGGTAGAAGCAGCAGGGGCTTCAGTCCTCCACCTCCCCGAGGACGGCTCTGCAGCTCACGCACACTGCTGGCGGCAGTTTGCAGCACCGGCAGCCCTGGCACGCCAGCCCTGGCACGCCCAGTCCTGCCCGGAGCTCAGTGCAAGTGCAAGTCCCACAAAACGGCTTCCAGGAGAGCTGCCAGCCAGCAACCTCGACCGAACAACCGCCTCGTTGTCTGGAGTCTCATGTAAATGTTGCCCAACCTACTTCACATCTCTCCCGGGGCAACTTGGATCTGGAAGGAAATTCGATTCATCTGACTTGACTATTTGGCTAAATAATATCTGATTATTTGGCGAAATAAATTTAAATTATTGTTTTGAAATATAACTTTTTTCTCATATAATTTCCTATATTAAACCATTCTGGCCTTTTCTACTTCATTATCCACTGCATGCTTCTTCCTAAACCTCTTTATCCTCTCCCAATTTTCAACCAGGGAGGGGATATAACCACATACTATTGTTTTTAATGTTTATTTATTTTGATGGGTGGGGAGAGGCAGAGAGAGAGAGGGCAAGAGAATCCCAAGCAGGCTCCACACCATCAGCACAGAACCCAATGCTGGGCTTGATCCCATAATCCGTGAGATCACGACCTGAGCCGAAATCCAGAGTCAGATGTGTAACCAACTGAGCCACCCAGGTTCCCCAATAACCACATAATTTCAAAGCATGTTCTGAAATGTCTCTTTCTTGGTACTGCCCTGAATAAACGCAAACCTGGCTTTCACGTCTTTCCAAGTCATCTGTTAAGAAAGAAATGGCGCATATAGGCTATTAGGAGGCATTTCTTAATTTATTTAAGGCAAAACTCTGATCTTCATTTGGAATGAGTAAAATGTGTAATTACTTCTTTTATTTCATGCGATGATCAAATATCCATTTTTTAAGGTCACTACTTTTGTTTAAGGTTGTTGTTTTTTTTTTTTTTTTTTTTTTGAGACAGAGAGAGAGAGCACACACACAAGTGAGCAGGAGAGGGGCAGAGGAGAGAGAATCTTCAGCAGGCTCCACGCCAGGCACAGAGCCCAAAGGAGAGCTCGATGCCACAACTGTGAGATCACGTCCTGAGCCAAAAACAAGTGTCAGAGGCTTAACCAACTGAGCCACCCAGGCGCTCCAAGGCTCCATTTTTTTTTTTAATTTTATTTTTTACATTTATTTGCTTTTGAGAGACAGAGAGAGAGAGAGAGCACAAGTGCGGGAGGGGCAGAGAGAGAATGAGACACAGAATCCGAAGCAGGCTCCAGGCTCCGAGCTGTCAGCACAGAGCCCGATGTGGGGCTTGAACTCACAAACCATGAGATCATGACGTGAGTCGGAGGAAGTCGGAAGCTTAACCAACTGAGCCACCCAGGCGCTCCAAGGCTCTATTTTCTTTTAAGCCTCTGTAACATTCCCTGTTTGACAAATTCCAAGAGCTAATAAAAGCGCATCCAGCCCTCTGCCCAGTGGGAGGGCTGGTGGGGGCTGAGTGGTGACAAGCACTATGCCCTGTGATCAACGGGGTCTCCAACCCCTTGGTTCCTTGCCTGGCTGTTGTTTCTACCCAAAAACGTAAAGGTGCTTGAAATATTAGATACTGAAATACATCACAGGCAGAATGGACAATGCCACAAATCTGTTCTGATACATGGATAACTTTTATTTACCTACCACAGGGAAAACCAATAGTCACCTAAAGCTGCCTAACCCATATTTCCAACAGTGACGGTGTTTAATTTACTATCCACCTTTAAAAGGCTTCAAATAAAATACAGACAGGAAAATACATAAAGAATTAAGATTATAAAACTATCCAGGTAATTAATGATCATAATAATACTAGGACTGCAGTTAAAAAAAGCAGTTTTCCATAGTTTACTTGAAGTACAGATAATGAGTACCAGATCTATACATTAAGTTGTAATAGACAATTTTAGGCAAATGGTATCAAACTGTATAACTTTTAAAAATTAACCGAAGTTGTTACAAACTGTATAAAAATTGATATTATTCTTCAAGTTCTCCTAAAAGCTCTACAAAATCAGTGATGTACCATTCAGCGTTGTCTTTTACTTGTTGTCTGATCACATTTCCTCCAAATCCAATGAAAACATCCTAAGAAAGGGGAAAAAAGGAGAGTTAAAAGAAATTTAAAAAGATATAGCGGCACCCTAGGGCAGTAAGTGTTTGAAAAGAATGAACTGCTCTGCAAAGAGAGGCTAAGCCTAGCCTCAAGGGGGTGCCTCCCCAGCTCCCTGGGAGCGTCCTTGAATGAGTCAGGGCAACACCGCTGTCAGTCCAGTCAGGCCAGGGGACACCGCAGGCTTCCAGGAGAACTGAAGCCCTCTGAAAACCAATACAATTGCTTACAAAGGTAAAATCCCATCTGAGTTCTAAACTAGATGCATTCACGACTAGGCCGGGCGATCTCAAAGAGGGAAGAATGGAGAGAAGCCTGTAGTGCAGTGGAGATCCCACTGGCCTAGAATCAGGACCAGCGCAGGCGCCTCCTGACAGGTGCCTTGTGTGAACCTGACAGACCTCCTTCTGGGATGAAGCAGATGACAGTCCCAGGATCTGCTGCCAGCACTCCACTTTCCATCATTAAAATCATTGAAGGTTATGTTGTTTCCTTAATTCCTACCAAGTGACACCTTCTTGTAGTCATTTTTAAAATAGTATTTTCTCAGGGCACCTGGGTGGCTCAATCAGTTAAGCACCAGACTCTCGGTTTCAGCTCAGGTCACGATCTCACAGTTTCGTGGGTTCCAGCCCCACATCAGGCTCTGCGCTGGCAGCGTGGAGCCTGCTTGGAATTCTCTCTCCCTCTCTGTCTTTCCCTTCCCACTCACTCTGTCTCTCTCAAATAAATAAATACAAATTTAAAAACATAGTATTTTCTCTTTTTCCGCCAGGATATAGACACTACATACATAATTTGGAAGTTGAAAATTCTTTTACTTGCCTTTTCTCTTAACTTTGGTTTTCATACCACATAAGGAGGGAAACATAATGAGATTCTTACCTTCCAGTTAAGTGCAGCCTCCTAACTGAGCCTCCTTTCTGCATGCCAGCACCCGCTCGGGGTCCTAACACACCAACTCATTCCCTCTCTGTCCAGCAGCCTTCCAGGGCTTCCCATGACCTCACAGGGACACCAAAGTGCCTGACACATAAAGTCTTCAGCAGTTGCTGAAGAGAAAGCCCATTCTTGCCAGTTCTTGTGCACTGACCAGCCCAGGTCTGTGCCTAGAATATCCCCACTCTGTTCTGCTGCCTCCCTGCCTCCTGCCCCCGCCTGGTCACTTCTCTCTTGGATCCTTCCAGGCCTGCACACGGTGGCCGTTGCCCTTCCTTCAAATCACACATTCCTCTGACCACGTCTGCCAGCACACACTTTCCCTTGGCTCGGTCAGGCCGTGTCATCTTCCAATGACTGGAAGGGTCCTCTGGAATTATAATTTTGTCGCCTCTTGACATCAGGAGGGGGAGCTCCCTGATAGAACTGGGCATATGTGACTTCTACATACTCCTCATTGGACTAGTCCAGCATTCGTGACTTAGTCAACCTCAGCCTTGATTGTAAATCATCTGAAGACATCTTCTTATCTTGAATTGACTCAAGTAAGTTAAAAGGATCCAAAGATTCTTTAACCACTTTGGGTTAATCATTTACAAAGACAACTATTTTTAGATCTCAGGAAACTAGGTAGTAAAAAGCTCACCACTACATTTTTGGTTCAGGTTTTCTTAATTTAGTATGAGCTGATAAGGGCAAAGTCCTGCATGAAAGTGACACATTGCTGTATAGCATGTTTCCTAGTCTCAGAAAACAACATTCATTCAGAAGAATAAAATGCTTTAATACAGGCACGTTATCAAACCTCCACCAGCCTCAGTTCCCTACTCAGTAAAAAGGAGAAGATACTGTATGAGGAAATAGTTCATCAAATATAAAAAGACAGTAAAATTTTGATTACAGTTATAAGATCTGAATTATTATTTGTGGTATTATTTGGGGAATCGAAGCCAAACCTTGAGCACACACTGGGGCTAAGAGGTGGCAGCCATACCACAGGAACAGGGTGGTAAAGTTCTAGATGGTTTTTTTCAGGTTTGCAAAAAGTCAGTTGACATATTGAGACTGAAGGTGTCTTAATTGTTTTGGTTGTTTTACAGTGACACCTGGATGTTCTTCTCTCTTATCTCACCTAAGCAATCATACCAAGTTCTAAATCAGCTGTTTAAAACAGAACCCCAACCAGAGAAAACTAGTACACTTAATACCTACAGCAGGAGGACAGGCTTCCATGTCTGTGGCTCCGTCTCCAATCATGATAATTTTCTTAAAATGAAATTTTTCCTTTAAAAGTTTAATAACTTTTCCTTTCCCACCAGATTCGGCTGTTGGCTGCATCTCATCAAAACCTGCATATTCACCTTAAAAGAGCAGTTACAACAGTGTTAATGATCCACAGAATTCTATCAGTAGGGCCAGCTTTTTGCATAGATGATACCCTCACTTAAATGTCACTGAGAAAGCTAAAAATGGCCCTCAGTGAAGTGACCCGGCCTGGATTTCTACACCACAGCCCCACATAAACAACTTTGCTTCTCACTTGCAAATACTTCTTGTTAAGGTAACTCCTTTAAATCATTAATGCCTTGGGGTAAATCAGGTTTATCCTCTAAGCTTTCATAGTTGTAATTCTCAAACCTTGCTGACATGGCAGAACATCATGAAATGATAATATATTAAAATTTTTAAAAGTTAATATATAATTTCATCTAAGAGGCAATTCCAACTTATATTTGATCAATTTTATTTCTTACAGAAATTAGCACGCTCCCTCTCTCTTCAGACCCATCCAAAATGTTTTATTAACACATCTAAAATTTTTAAATTAATATTATTTGGTTTTAAGGATGTCAGCCAGTCCTTGACATAACTAGAGACATTATGCGATGATGGAAAACTACAGCTGCAGCTGTGATGGTACACAGAAGGGCCAGGAGGCACTTTCAAAGGAGCGACAGAGGGGCGCCTCGATGGCTCAGTCAGTTAAGCGTCTAACTCTTGATTTTGTCCCAGGTCATGATCTCAGGGTTCTGGGATCGAGCCCCACATTGGAGCCTGCTTAGGGTTCTCTCTGCCTCTCTCTCCCTCTCTGCCCCTTCCCATCAAGGCAGCGACAGAGCAGTGACTCACTAGTAAACTCTCCTTCCTTAGCCTATGATTGATTTGAATACATGAGAGCTCTCATAAAACTGAAATATAATGCGAGACAGAGTAAGTCATGTGGGAATCAATGTGCAGACATTTATATACAGAGAGATGATTATATGGACACTAAAGCTAGCAGAGATGATGGCCCAAGTCTGTTTTGCACGGAGCAAAAGACCTCAATCAAGAGTATCCTTTGCCTCAGTATTTAACTCTGATGCCACCTTGCTTAAGTTGCATCCCAACAGACACTACATAAGATACTGGATACTAGGCCCCGGCGGAGAAGCTGAGGTCATCATTGAATTTGAAATATTTAAAGTGGATACAAAACTGTTTCAGCAATGCAGACAATTAAGTGTGTTGTTGTGGGCGATGATGCCGTTGGTAAAACCAGTCTCCTGATATCCTACACAACAAAAAAATTTCCATCGGAGTATGTACTGACTGTTTTTGACAACTATGCGGTCACAGTTATGATTGGTGGAGAGCCATATACTCTTGGACTTTTTGATACTGCAGGGCAAGAGGATTATGACAGATTACGACCGCTGAGTTATCCACAAACAGATGTATTTCTAGTCTGTTTTTCAGTGGTCTCTCCATCCTCATTTGAAAATGTGAAGGAGAAGTGGGTGCCTGAGATAACTCACCACTGTCCAAAGACTCCTTTCTTGCTTGTTGGGACCCAAATTGATCTCCGAGATGACCCCTCTACGATTGAGAAACTTGCCAAGAACAAACAGAAGCCTATCACTCCAGAGACTGCTGAAAAGCTGGCCCGTGACCTGAAGGCGGTCAAGTATGTGGAGTGTTCTGCACTCACACAGCAAGGCCTAAAGAATGTATTTGACGAAGCAATATTGGCTGCCCTGGAGCCTCCAGAACCGAAGAAGACCCGCAGATGTGTGCTGCTATGAACATCTCCAGAGCCCTTTCTGCACAGCTGGTGTCAGCATCGTACTAAAAGCAATGTTAAATCAAACTAAAGATTAAAAATTAAAATTCGTTTTTGCAATAATGACAAATGCCCTGCACCTACCCACATGCACTCATGTGAGACAAGGCCCATAGATATGGTCCCCTTCCCCCTCTCAGTACTAGTTAATTTGAGTAATTGTGTATTGTCAGAAAAGCGGTTAGTACTAGTTTTTGTTCTGTCGTTTCAAAAAAAAAATTTTTTTTTGTTTTGTTTTTGTTTTTGTTTAAAAGCAAGGCATGCTTGTGATGACTCTGTAACAGACTAATTTGGGCTGTTGAAGCTGTTCCCGGGGCTCCATCCACTCTGGAGAATAATCTGGGACATTTAAGGGTTTTGTTTTTGTTTTTGTTCTTTTTGTTTTTGTTTTTTTCTTTTTTGCGGGGGGGGGGGGAGTGTGTGTGGGGTTTGTTTTTATTTAGTCATGTTTTTTAAATTCAGTAACCATTGGACAGCCCTTAAGGGGAGGAGGATGGACTGACTCCACATTCCACTTCCTAGATCTAGTTTAGAACACTTGTCCCCCACCTGGTGCTGTTAGGAAGGAGTATAGTAAACGCCTCATTTAATAACATACTCCTTTTTGAAAGTTGCCTTTCTCTCCACCCTTGAGTAGGTCTAGTACTTGATGAAACTCATGAAAGCGGGTGGAACCTGTCTTGCCCCTCTTTTCTAGGAGGCACTCTATATGTGACTGTGACTTTCAAGGAAATTTGTTTGTCATTTGCTGATTTTTTTTTTTGAAGTTAATTTCTAACTTCGTTCACTGATAAGTGAAGAAAAGTATTGCACCTTTTGAAATACACCAAATGGATTGAGTACGTAATTAAAAAACGTTTTTTTCCCTGTCAGTCATTGTCTTACATGCTTAGCGTAGATGTCCAGTTTAATAGCGTATGATACGGTGTTCCTAGAACACAGCCGGAGACCTGGTAGATGGAGGAAGTGTGAGGGGTGGTGCTAGAAGACAGATGTCTGTGGAATGATGCACATCCTCTTTCAAGTTGGAGGATGGAGACAGACCTGCTTCATGAAGAAGCTGGGGGTGCGGGTGGGGGTGGGGAGGACATTTAACAACGTGGGGACCAGTCAGGGGAATCCCCTTATTTGTGTTTTGCATACGAGGAACCCTAGAGTAGCTAGTTAAGGCTCTCTAGTTTAGTAAAAAAAAATTATGGAGTCTTATGAAGACTCTTCATAAGTGTTAATGGGGATTTTATCTGCTTATTTTGGTTACAGTTCCCAATTTTTAAAAATGTTTAGGTAATCTTCTCCGCCTTCCCCAAATCCTAATTCTTGTAGATTCATTAGTGTTGAACCAATGCTTTCACATGTCTCAATTCTTTGTACATGCGTTCTTTTCAGATGTATTAAACAAACAAAAAACCCTTAAAAAAAAAAAAAAGATACTGGATACTAAAACTGATGAGAAAGGGAAATGACACCATTAAAGTCTTACCATTGAAGTAGAATTTCAGCCTATTGGCAAATACGTTGGTTGACGGGATATTGAGCTTGGAAGCAACATGCTCCACAATGCTCCTAAAGCCACCAGATATTAGGAAAACCTGAACATTTCGCTCTTGCAGGTGACTTACCAGCTCCCTGCAAAAAAGAAATATAATATACCAGACCCTGATTATATAAAAGAAAAAACATGAAACATGAGGAGAAAACTAAAAGACATATTTTTCTCCCAAATCCATCTGCCCAAATACATCACATAAGGTATATCGCCTGGTGAATTATAATGTTTTATGAATGTTTTTCTGAATGCACTTAGAAATTAATAGGTAGGGCTGGACTGCTTAGGAAACCATCCCACAAGTCTCCTCAGCCCATGAACCTAGAAACGCAAAATGAAGAGGAAGCTTAGGCTCTCCCTAGGGAGCAAGGAAGGGCAGACGTGGGCAGACGTGGGCAGACGTGGGCAGAGCCAACCAGCCAGACAAGACCACAGGCAAGAGCTGAAAGAACGAGACAGAAGGGAGCACTAGAGCAATGGTGAGAGATTCTCAAGAGGACATGCCCCCAAACACAGGTGCTGACAGAACCCAGACCGGGGCTCCTCTTACCTTATGCCAGGAGTCAGGTGGGGGGGGTGCTCTGCTATGAGCCTTTGTACCTGTTCCCTGGAGGGCTGGATCAGCGCTAAGCGCTCTGTGAGGGCAGCCTTGAAAGGCACTGCCCCACCCATGGCTCGCCGTGTCCTAGGAGGAAGACCCAACAGTCAGGCCAGACGAGTCAGATGTCCCCAGAGTTTACATGCCCAACCTCCCTAGCTCCTCCAAAGTCCACCCAGGAGGAAGGTGCTACTGAGAGCTCCACCATACAACACGCATGCTACGATGCCGTGAGAGCGAGGCCTGGGAATAAACATATGGAAGGTTTGTTTGAGAATCATACTAAGATTTTGCAGCCACGTCTCACATCAAATGCAGCTGAACATGAAATGGTCCGTGACCTGGTGACTGTAGGCAGCAATAATACTGCAGGCATAAACTGAGAGACTCTGAACCAAAACTAGCTTTCTAGCAAACCACAGAGGCCACACTTTCAACCATGACACAAAGCACTGGACACATGGTGATCCCCCACCCCGTCATCTTCTTTGGTTAGTTATGGTCATCGTTCCTCTGACCGAGCTAAGAGCATGTCACCCATATTTATTTGTCAGGGGCAACTTTCCTTTTTCCATAAATATTTGTATAAATGGATGATTGGATAATGTACACTAGTGAATTCAGTTGTAAATGATGGAAGAAGCAGCTTACTGCCCATGATTTATAGCCAGGGACTAAAAATCAGAGAAATGTGGCTCTGGTCCTACATGTTGTTGAAACGTCACTCTCTTTTGCAATTTTTTATCATTTCATAAAGTGAATAAATACTGTTCCTACATTTCTGACACAGCATCCTCAACTCCACAGAATTTGGCTAGCTCATCAATTCCTTCTTCTCTGATGACTGTGCTATCAACATCAAAGCATACTGCATCAGCTGAACAGAAAAGTTTCCTCAACTCTGAATGGGAGACCATCCTTGGAAGAATTGTTCTCCTACAAGAGAAAAAAAATAAATATACTTTAAGGCTTATAATCATAAAAAAGATCCAATTTTGCCCATTTATGCCAATATACTTTGATTCATATCAAAGTCGGTGTATCCCTCATAAACATGGACTAACAGACTTACTTGTTGTTTAGTACAAAATAAGCACCTTCTAAATGTCAGGTCTCAATGAGCGGGACCAAACTCTTCTCCCAGGAACTCAGTCTAGTGAAATACCAACTTATAAATATATTTGATGTTCAACCATATTCAACTCTTTTTGCCCTAATAATTATAGCAATAAGGCCAAGTGCTAAAGTGGAAATGTGCATAAGATACTGTGGGCACACAGAGAAAATGCTTTTAACCTTGCCTATGTTATAGGGATTCCAAGGGACATAGTCATTGGAGCTGAATCATGAAGAGTAAGTGGCCTGAGTAGGTTCTCAAAGGGCAGGGTATCAGCTTGGTGTGTGCTGGGCATGGGGGGCAGGGAGACAGAGGCAAGAAGAGGAAGTAATGATGGTAGAGAAAAGAGTAGGGGCAAAGGCAAGGAGAAAGAATGATGGATAGGGGTGCCTGGGTGGCTCAGTCGGTTGAGTGTTGGTTGACACTTGATTTTAGCTCAGGTCATGATCCCAGGTTGTGGGATAAAGTCCCGCATTAGGCTTCACACTCAGCTTGGGATTCTCTCTCTCTGCCCCTCTGCCCTGTTCGCGTGCATGAGCTTGCTCTCAAAAAAAAAAAAAAAAAAAAAAAAGAGATGATGGATAACATACTGGAAGCCTCCCAATAGAGTCCAGCTACCAGGTGGTGCACAAAGGGGGGCCCTGAGCCAGGCTAAGGAGTTTGGATTTTAACATCTAGGTAATGGAAACCCTTGAAAGGCCTTTGCCTCCTCCACAGAGAGGTCAGAGCTAAACTACACATCGGTTAGTCACCAGAGTAGAGGTGGTAATTGAGGGCATGGCCTGATGAAAGTCACCAGAGAGTGGAGAGCAGGAGAAAAGAAGAGGGCTGAGGACAGAGCCCACAAGGAACAGAAAAGGTTAGACCAGGAGCCTGGGAAGGAAAATGAAAAGAGATCAAGACTCACTCACAGGAAGAGCCCCGAGGACCACTGTGCTGCAGAATCTATGGGGGACAGAGTTTCAAAAGGAATTTTGCGGGTTTTTTACTTTTTAAGAAAATCACTGGACTGGAATCTTGAGGGTGAAGGGGATCCTAGAAGTCACCTAGACCAGTCTCCCATCAAATATGTCATGTACGAGGCCACACAGATGATGCAAATAACCTATATTTAGAATAGATGCCGGCTAAAAACAGACTCAAAGGAACTGGCCAACCTACTTCATAACTGATTTCTAACCAATGCATCTGTACGAATGATCCAGGTCAAAGCTGACCTGTGGGGGAAAAAGTCTTTTCAGCCAAGGGCTGGCAAACTAGAGCCAGCCCGTTGGGAACCCTTACCAAATAGGAAACAGGAGTTTCGCTGGAGACCCAGTAAGAAGGGGAAAGAGAAGGCAAATTAATGAATCCAGTAAGACAGTAGAGTATTAAACTAAACTAACATCAGCCTCGATGTGAATGAAGTTTCCATTAAACAGGAAACTTAAAAATACATGAATACTAAACATGTATGCTATTAATTATCTATAATCTCTTTTTCTACCATCATCATGCTCCTGTTCAAGCAGATCTCTCACCTCAGAGGACTGACTTCCCAGGTTCACATATCATCCCCCCTGTGAACTGGGCTCCTTTGCTGGTTGCTTCTCTTCCGTTCTCTTACCAATGCAACGACCCATGGCCCACCCCTGGTCTTCTCTAACCCACCCACTCTCTCAATGAATTCATCCGGGCTTGTGGCTTTAAATGTCATCTCTATGACAGTAACTTCCAAATATACACCTGGACCCCAGGCCTCTCTCCCAAACTCCAAACTCCAACCACCTTCCTGACCTCATTCAGGTGTCTGGTAAACATGTCTAAAACTGAACTCCTGATCTTCTTGTCTCCCCAAAACGGCTATTCTTGCACCTTCCTTCTCTCCCCTGATGGCAACTCCATTTTTCAGTCACCCTCGACATTTTTCTTTCTCTCAAAACCCATATCCCATCATTCAAGAAATTATGTTGGTTTCACCCTGAAAGCCTAACCAAAATCTGACCACTTCTCACCCTATCCACTGCTATTGCTCTAGCCTGGGTTACGAATATTTCTTGCCAAGACTGCACCAATAGCCTCCTAAAAGGTCTCCCGTCCCAGTTTTTTTGTTCTTAACATAACAGCCAAAGTAATCGTTGTAAGCTATAAACCAAATTATGTCACACTTACTTCTAGCTCAAATTCCTTCAATGGCTCCTCATTTTATTAAGAGTAAAAGCCAAAGTTCTTACAATCACCTATAAGGTCAGCCCCCCCATCCTGGCACCACTACCACCACCGCTGCCTCCCCCCTATTACATCTCTGACCTCACTTCCTACTCCTCCCCCTTGCTCACTCTGCTCCAACCACACCAGTCCTCTTGCTGCTCTGGAAATACACTAGGCAGGTTTCCCACTCAGGGCCTTTCTCCAGATGTGCCCTTGGTGGGAATGCTCTTCACTCAGATACCCACTTGGCTAAGTCCCTTATCAAGAGTAAAAAATAATGACTCTTTAAAAAAAGTGATTGCCCAGGGGCACCTGGGTGGCTCAGTCGGTTAAGTGTCTGACTTTGGCTCAGGTCATGATCTCACAGTCTGAGTTCGAGCCCTGCATCGGGCTCTGTGCTGACAGCTCAGAGCCTGAAGCCTGCTTCGGATTCTGTGTCTCCCTCTCTCTCTGCCCCTCCCCTGCTCGCACTCTGTCTCTCTCCCTCTCAAAAATGAATAAACTTTTTAAAAAAAAAGCGTTTGCCCAAATATCACCTTCTTCCATGAGCCAACCCTTGACCACCTGTTTATCACTGCAACCTCCTCTCCTTATCCTTAACCCAACCTTACTAATCTCCCTCACTATGCCTTACGTTTTCTTTTTTCTGTAACATCTATCATCTTCTAACATATGATAAAATGTACTCATGGGGCATCTGGGTGGCTCAGTTGGTTAAGCATCCGACTTCAGCTCAGGTCATGATCTCACAGTTCATGAGTTTGAGCCTCACAAGGGGCTCTTCACTGTCAGCACAGAGCCCACTTCATATCCTCTGCCCCCCCCCCCTGCTCTCTGCCCCTCCCCCACTCATTCTCTCTCTTTTTCTCTCTCTCTCTCAAAATAAACTTTAAAAAATGTACTTATTATGTTTATTATGTATTGTCTATCTGTCCTCATTAGTATGTAAATTTCATAAGAATAGGCTCTTTATCAGCTTTGTTCACTACTGGATCCTTAGGACTGAGAACAGTACCTATAGTACCTATAGTAGGGCTTAATAATATTTGTTGAATTAAGTGAAGAAATAAAGCTCAATACCATCTTCACTATAGGGTCTTCCCAGATTCCTCCGGGCTGGAAAAGATTTCTCTCCAGAATTTCCACAGTACTTAATGTAGACCTGTTTTCAATATATGAAATTCATAATATTCCTACTTGTCTTAGACTTACTTATGTGCCTGTCACCTCCACTCCTGGATTGCAAGCTCTTTATACTAAGATCGAAAATTTTCTAAGACCCCAATTTAGGCTTCTTTTGAGTAGATGCTAAATTAATTTCTGAAGGTTGAATAAATAAATGAAATGATATAATTGTGAATTACATACCCGCAACTATTTAACTTTTTATTGTGCAGAATGTCAAATAAATACAAAAATAGAGAAAATGAATACATGAATTCCATGTATGCATCATCCTGCCTCAACAATCATAGCAAATCATGCCTCATCAACAACCCCACTAACAAGGGTTCTGTACCCCAATTCCAACATGGGTGCGTTCCCACACATTGAAGCAATTCTTAGATACCAGCATGATGTCTCCTATAATTCAACTCTATTCTGACTTTATCCCACAGATAGCGTCAAATCCCATAGGTTCAGTCCCATAAGACTGAACCTTCCCCACCACACGCACACACACACACACACACACACACACACACACACACACACTTAAGACCCCAGTGCCAAGTACAGGTTGTCACCCATGCTTCTGACCAACTGCTACACACTGGAGGTTCCAACAATCCCCTCTTTGGGTTTGATTAATTTGCTACAGTGGCTCAGAGAACTCAGAGAAATATTTTATTCACTAGCTCACCAGTGTATTATAAAAGGGTAGAACTCAGATGGAAGCGATGCACAGGACAGGGTTTGTGGGAAGAAGCACAGAGCTTCCATGCCCTCTCTGAACATCCCATTCTCCCTGCATCTCCATGTGTTCACCAATCCAACCCAGAAGCTTTCAAAACTCCATCCTTTGGGTTTTTATTTGTTGTGAAGTCATGACTGATTAAATCATTGGCCATTGATGACTGAGCTAGATCACCAGCCCTTCTCCGCTCCTTGGAGGTCAGGAGGGTGGGACTCAAAGTTCCAACTCTCCGGTCACCAAGGTTGGCTCTGATAGCAAATAGCCCCATCCTTAGGTGAGGTCCAAAATTCACCTCATTAACACAGGAAGAAATACCAGACTAAAAGTCACCTCACTAACATAAGAAGAAACACCTTTATCACTCTCATCACAGGACATTCCAAGGGTTTTAAGAGCTGGGAGCCAGAGATGAGGACAAGAGCAAATATGTTTCTTATTATAAATCATAATATCACGCCCAAACACTTCTACCTTCCCTCATTATCTCAAAGCACATCATATCATTTCATCCAAAATATTTCAGTGTATATTTCTAAAAGGTAAAGACTTTTTTAACATGGCTATTACATTTTAATTTTAAGTATACTACTGTACCTGACTGTACCCAGGTTTGGCTTCTGAGGAATCTAGAATCAAATCAAGTTAAGACTTAATCAAATCAGACCTAATGATGCCCTTGCTAATCCAGTCCCCATAATTAGCATATAAATTAACCTAATGTCTCTCTTATTCAATTAATTTATGCCCTTCATGATTTAGATCCTATCTATTTCACCAATCTATCCCCCACTACTTTTCTCTTCCAAGAAATACACACACACACAAACATATACACACAACTTATGCTCAAGGTATACAGAAGATGTCTTGTTCCTTAAATGTCAGTTTTTTAAACCTCTATGCCTTTGCAAATGCCAATCCCTCTGTCTGAAATCACCTAAGTCCTCATGTCCAGTGGGCAAATTCCTATTTATTATTCAAGATGCAGATTAAATAACCTTCCCTATACTACACTATCTCCTTCCTATTCCTTCAGAGAATTAATTAATTAGTCACTCCCATTTCTCTCCTAGGATGGGAGTTCCTTCAGGGTAAGGACCTTGACTGAATTATCTTTCATTTCTGTTTCCAGGACCCACCAGGTGCAAAATAAATATTTCATGAATTAAATAGAGTTGAATCTAAGAAGTTATTGAGTACTCAGCAAGAATTGAGTAGATTATTATCCTCAATAAAACTATCCCAACTTAGAGTGCTATCAGCCTAAAATTAAAATCCTTGAGGTGACTGGGTGGCTCTGTCAGTTATGTGTCTGACTCTTGATTTTGGCTCAGATCATGATCCACGGTTCGTGAGATCAAGCCCTAGGTCATATTCTGCACTGACAACACAGAGCTTGCTTGGGATTCTCTTTCTCCTTTCTCTCTCTCTCTCTCTCTGCTTCTCCCCTGCTCATGCTTGCTCAATCTCTCTCTCTCTCTCAAAATAAATAAATAAACTTAAAAAAATTAAATTAGGGGCACCTGGGTAGCTCAGTTAGTTGAGCATCCAGCTTTTTTTTTTTTTATAATTTTTTTAAACGTTTGTCTCTTATTATTGAGAGACAGAGACAGAGCACAAGCAGCGATGGGGCAGAGAAAGAGGGGGA
Source organism: Acinonyx jubatus (assembly GCF_027475565.1). Classification (NCBI taxonomy): domain Eukaryota; kingdom Metazoa; phylum Chordata; class Mammalia; order Carnivora; family Felidae; genus Acinonyx; species Acinonyx jubatus. The sequence continues at coordinate 20,361,817 of NC_069398.1, forward strand.
CACAGAATCTCAAGCAGGCTCCAGGCTCTGAGTTGTCAGCACAGAGCCCAATGCGGGGCTCGAACTCACAAACCGCAAGATCATGACCTGAGCCGAAGTCCGACGCTTAACCAACTGAGCCACCCAGGCGCCCCGTGTCCAGCTCTTGATTTTGGCTCAGGTCATAATCTCCAAGTTCATGAATTTGAGTCCCGCATCGGGTTCTGTGCTGACAATACAGAGCCTGCTTGGGATTCTCTCTTTCTCCCTCTCCCTGTGCCCCTCCCCCATTCTCACTCTCTTAAAGTAAATAAAAACTTTATAAAAATTAAATCAAATCAAATCAAATCAAAATCCTTAACCAGCAATAATGACTATACTCTAACCAATAGAACAGAATGGACATCGTATATTCTGAAGCTGGAAGAAACCTCAAAGCCATCATCTGGGTCAGATCCCATGCCTTTCTGCAAGAACGATATTAATGTGTCCATTTCACAAATTAACAACTAGAGGTATAAGATACTTAAATGCTTTACCCAAGGTCACACAGCTCCCAAGTGATGGCTAAAAAAACTAAAACTTGGATCTCAAATGCACAGAAACAACATAAAAGGTGGTGAATAAATAAGAGGTGGATAAATTGAGAAGCAGAGAAATTAGGCAGAACTAAATAAGGTTAAACATTTGATAAGAACCTATGTGGATTCAGGAAATGTCAGAGATTTTCATCAAGAATTCAGACCAAAGTTCTGCTAGCTGGACAACACAATGGGTAATGATTCATTAACAGTGAAAGAAGAAAGTCTGCACATTCTTTGGGAGGCCAGTAGATAGAAACAGGTTTCATAAATCATCAAATTTCCACCAACCCGGGAACATCAAAGAGCTTCATATCCCACTCTCTCTGTGGCTCAGTAACCACTCATTTGGCTCTGGTCCAGAGGGAATCGATGCAATTCATATCACATGGCTAGGCAGGCTCATTATACAAGCCTAGAAGACAGAAGTCTATCAGCAGAGGAGTGGTAGTTAATGCAGTGCAATCCCACCGAGCATAAGAGAACCAATCACATGCAAATAGAGGGAAAGCGAGGAACAGACAAATAACATAAGAGGAGCTAAAAGGAGATAAATGGGACAGGCCAAAGAACCTTTTAAGACTGTGTATGAGGCAGTACAATGTCACTAAGAACAGGCAATACTCCTGGGAATGACTGACCGGCTCCTGAAGGCTCAAAACCTGTACGACCAAAGCCAGTCCACACTGCCACCCTGTGCCTAAGCCTATGACCTGAGAAGTACACAATGGGCACCATGTTCAAGAGGCTACCAGTCTCACTGAGATGATCAGACAAATCATTATTGTTCGTGTTTGAAAAGCCAGTGACTTGAGCCTCTTCTTGACCACTGATATAATAGCAATAGCTTCAGCCAGACCATCAGCCTCAGATATGAAAGGAAACACACATTTCCTCAAATAAAGTAAGGACTGATTTCCATATCCCCAGATGAACTCTAGTCCTGACTTATGACTCAGAAGCGCCGAAAACTGCTTCCTGGATTGTACTGTGTACCAAAGACAAAGAAAATAGGATGTTTGAGACAAAAGTCACATTGAATTTACTTGGAAGGCTGATTCTTTCTCCACGCCCTCCCTAGAAGACGCAGCTGGATTATGTAACCTTAACTTTGCCCCGCAGAATGCTCATGTCAGGGGATATGCCCTCCAACCCCTAGGATTACACAGATTTGGCTCCCTACTTAGACCTTAGAACAAATGGCCAGCACTGTAAAATGCCCTGCCTCCTTGTTCACTTCTGGCTGCCTGTTTTTTCATGGTCTCCACCAGGAGTGGCTCACAATTCACACTTATTCAAATTTCTCATAGCTAGAGGGAGGAAAAATCTGCTAAGTTCAGGTACTTCAAAGTAAATTGTGTACATTAGAATTTTACACACAAAAAAATCATTGCTAGAGAATGAACTCTGGATCCCTCACATCTGGCCTTTGTGGGGAGGGGAACAGGGGTGGAGGTGGAAGAAATCCTAGCAGAAGGGTATGTACTTTGACATGGCAGCTCCCAGGCCCAGTCCTGAGCAATGAACCACTGCCCTTCTGCGGGTCAGAACAGGTCTCCTGTCCACCTGACCCCCAGCTGGTCCATCTTGGGGAAACATGGGGCCAATGGTAAAGAAGCCTCTGCTGACAACCCCTTCTCACCCCCAGCTCCAAAAGTACAAAAGTATGCTTTCCTTCAGGGCCAGCCTTAGGAGCTCTGATTTTGGATAAGAGGGAAAAACCTCTCCACAAAAACTCTGTTTGAACTTCTCCATCTATGTATCCCATGAGAGGCACCCAAGATCACCTTCACCAAACTTACTCTTTTGTTAGGATTGACCTCTTACCTTCACTTGTGTAAGAACAAATACAAGTTGGTACAGAGGTTACGGAGGTCAAGCACATCCAGGAGAACAAAACTTACTAGGCTTAAATGGATGTCACTTTTGGTAGGAGGGGTGAGTCTGTTTCAGGCCCTCTGGGCACTGCAACAATGCACCAATGGATCCTGAGAAGCTTCTGGATCAGTGAAGAGTCAAAGATCCTCCAGTAACTAAGCCTAGGGTTCCTGGCCAATGCATTTATGATTTAAAAAAAAAAAAAAAAGGAACTGCTGTTCTGGGGAACCTGAGATTTTATGCACCCCACATACATTACAGTGCACAATTTTATTCCGGTGAAGAGGAAACTGATCACTGATAAACAAATTAACGGCAACAAAAAACAAATCAGACTCACGTTTCTCCAGTGCTGGATTCCTAGGAAATGACACTCTTCTCTTCCTGCTTCTTTCCTGAATAAAAATGCAGCATAAAGTTCTGACTACAAATTTCTTTATGAGATCTTGGGAGTTCTGCAAGAGCAAGAGCCTAGAAAGAAAGAAGAAGGAAATGAACATCAAGGTTCAGACTCAAGAGAAGAAAGAAACTGTCTAGCTTCACTCTCCCAGCTGGTAGGACTGGTACAAAGACGGGTCAGATGCAAAGTTCCTTAAGACTGCTTCCCTTGCAAGACGCTGGACTTCTGCCTCCTTTCAGGACTGCAGAGGAGTACACACACTTTTCTCTGGCTTTGATTCTGCAAAAGCTTCAGGTCTGACAGGAAATCACCTACACCAGATCAGCAGAACACAGAGGCAAGGGAAGAAAAGAGGATCTATTGAGAGAACAAAATGCAAACACAGGGAAGCTGACTTAGGTACATTAACAGACTACAAAACAGACCCAGCTGTCTTCAAAACGAAGAGACAAAAGTCTCCAATATTCCAAGAACAGTCACAGAAGAGTCTGGCTGCCCAATAACAAGGGAACAAAGTCAACAATTTTGAATTAAAATCCTCATAATCAAAACTGTAAATAGAAGTATCTCGGTTGAGCATCCGACTCTCGATTTTGGCTCTGGTCATGATCTCAGTTTGTAGGATGGAGCCCCCGAGTCAGGTTCTGCACTGTCTCTCTCTCTGCCCCTCCCCCATTCTCATGCACACACGCTTGCACACACTCTCTCTCAAAATAAATAAACATTAAAAAAATAGCCTCATCATTTTTTAAAAAGTAGACAACAATGCTAAATCTCAGAAGAAAAAAAAGATAAAAGAAATGAGTCAAGAAAAAGCAAAGAGATTGAAAGGGAAGGCTCAAAATACAGTCCTTACTGAACTCAAAAAAGGTTGTGTTCCCTTTCTCTCATCCAAGTTTTTTGGTTAATTTCAAAAACAAAAAGGAATGTGGCTTCCATCATGCCCCAGCCTCTCCCTTACTCTAAGGAAAGACAGCTGCCACATTGGTGGTGGCCTATGGTGAGGCCTGTGTGGCAGAACTTAAGGGGCCCCCAGCAAACAGCCAGAAAGGAACTGAGGCCCTCAGTCGGACAACCCTCAAGGAACTGAATCCTGCCAACAACTATGTGAGCAGGCTAGGAAACAGATCTTCTCCAATACAACATTAGGTGAGTTCACCTTGGCCAACTGTGACCGCTTAAAAAATCCTAAACCAGAACCACCCAGCTAAGCTGCTCCCAGAATTTTAACCCCCAGAAACTGAGAAAATAAATACTTGTTGTTTTAAGCTGCCAAGTTTGGGGGTAATTTGTTATACAGCAATTAGCTAACACAACAGCTTTGAGGTAGGCAAAACTTTCTTAACGCCCCAAAAACATGAATAATGAAAGGAAAACGTGATAGAATGAACTTCATCAAGATTAAAGCTCTTCAAAAGCTTTTTCATGATAGAAAAAAAAAAAAGAAAGAAAAGGAAAAGGCAAGCCACAGAATGGGAGAAAATGTTTACAGTACACATATTTGACAAAGCACTTGTATCCAGAATAAAGAACTCTTACAACACAGTAATAACACGAACAACTTATAATAAAATATGAACAAAATATTTGAATAGACCTCCCAAAAAAGAAGGTATGCAGATAAACTCAAAAGGCAAATGACTAAAACAAAAAAGACTGCACACACCAAGTATTGGTGAGGACCTGGAAAAACTGAACTCTCTAATACACTGCTGGCAAGGATAGAAAATGGTACGACCATTTTGGAAAACATTTTGCAAGTTTCTTAAAATAAACACATACCTACCATAAGACTCAGCAATCCCACCCTGGAGATTTATCCAAGAGCAATCAAAGAGCGCTTTATTCGTGAAAGCCCCAAACTAGAGTGTCCATCAACAGATAAATGGATGAATAAATTGTGGTATATCCTTACGATGGAATGCTACTCAGCAACAAAAAGGAAGGAATTAGTGCTGCATGCCAAAAATGGGGATAAATATAAAAAACCTTTTATACCAAAAGAAGCCGGACACAAAAGAACATAATTCCATTTATACAAAACACTAGAAAATACAAACAAATGCTACAATGACAAAAATCAGGTCAGTAGGGCTAGGGGTGGGGAGATCTGACTGCAAAGAGGTTTTAGGAAATTTTCAGGGGTGACAGCAGTGTTATATTGTGCTGGTGATTAAAAGTGTGTATGCAATTGTCAAAATTAATCAAAATGTACACTTAAAGTGGGTGCATATTATTGCATTGAATTATATATCAAGAAAACATTAACTTTAAAAAATTATTAGGCATGAATCAAATTATCTGAAAACTTAAAACGTCCTGACTACTTTATTTCAGCAACATGAAAGTGATAGCACTATTATTATATTGAAAACCTACCAGGTAGATGTAATAAAATCTAGAAATCTGCATTTTATCATTTTCTTCCCCGATCCTCATTCCAATACCGGTCAGTCAAATATTTAAGGAGTAACTACAATATGCAAGTCACTTATAAAGAAAACATAGTAAACAAGTTTAATGAATGAATGAATTATTTAATTCCCAACTTGAAGTAGGTACTTACTTAAAATTCTAATTCTGATGGGAGAGAAAATGACAAAGTCAAACACTGCAACACTAAATTTCGGAGATTTTCCTAATCTTGTACTGATGACTCTCCTATGCAGGATTGCATCATTCATTCATGCCGTTTGGTTAACAGTGACATAAAACAAGGGAAAACTACTCAAAAGTTAATTGAGGAAAAGAAAGTCTTGAAATCCCATGAACCATTTTACCTACGCCGATTAAGAAAAACACACGTAGAATCAGAGGCCCTGGATGTGGAAAAGGAAGGCGGGTAAATCATAAAGTTGGGCACACGGAGAGATAAACACATGCCCAGACTCACCCGGGCGCTGCTGCTCCTTCCTGGGCCGCCGCCACCGCCTCTCTGGCTCCCGCTGCTGTAACCTTCCGACTGCAGGGGGGCCGAGGGCCGGCTCCGACGTTCAGTCGCCGAGCTCCGAGGGAGGCGACCTGTGCAGACCCGCAGAGCTTTTACCAAACAATCATAAGAGATCTGCTGATAAGCACCTTGGCTTCTGCTAGGCTTTGCATAGGCTTTTCTAAACTGGAGACCCTGGAGATTCAGACTCTGCACAGCGGTGCTGGGGAGAAGCCCTTGGCCCCGCCCCGTGGGAGGGGCTCCCTGAGCCCGCCCCTCCTCCCTGCGGGGGCTCAGCGCCTGCGGCCCTAGACTTGCAGCGCGAGGTGGACGTTTTCCCGCAGAGCCTCGAGCCTCGCCACCTCCACTTTGCGCGGGAGGGGCAAGAGGCTACCTTCGGGGCCCTCCGCGCCGCCGGCGCTTGGGAGGAGGGTTGTGAGAGAGCCGGGGACCTCTGCGCTAATTTTGCAATTAATGAAAGCTCCTTCGGGACCTTTTTTGAATCCGCGTTTGACCTTATGCTCTTGTAGCAATGTAGGTCTCAAGAGAATTTCGGTAACGACTTATATTCGTATTATAAGTCAACTATATTTCAATTAAAAAACATGTATTATCGGGGCGCCTGGGTGGCTCAGTCGGTTGAGCATCCGACTTCAGCTCAGGTCATGATCTCGCGGTTCGTGAGTTCGAACACCGAGTCCCGCTCTGTGCTGACCGCTCAGAGCCTGGAGCCTGCTTCAGATTCTGTGTCCCCCTCTCTCTCCGCCCCACCCCTGCTTGTGCTCTGTCTCTCTCTCTCTCTTTCAAAAATGAATAAACATAAAAAAAATTTTTTAAACCAAAAACGTGTATTATCAAAAGCAAAACTACTTATATTCGCAACTAAAATATAAAAAATCGTAACAAAATGAGTCTTTACATTCTTTTTTCCTTGTCATCTTACTTTCTTCTAGGTGTCACTTGCCGAGCTACTTTTAAGTTGACTACAATAAATAAGGGGTGAGCACCTCCAAACATTAACCTTTGGCTCAACCCGCGGGAGCTGGGCAGTGAGGTCCCACCTTAGAACAAACACAGCCTGAAACCTCAGATGCCGACAGTTCTGCAGACTCCTTCCAAGGGGTCACTCAGGCAGAGGGGGCGATATTGCTGGAGCGGGACACTTTGTCACGACTTCTCTGCCGGCTGCTACAGAACCTCTCAACACAATTCTATCCAGAAGCAAGAGTGCTGCTGCTCTTTGCTCAGTTGTGCCCCTGAAGTTCAGTATTTTCAGATTTCATTTGTAAGAAACATTGTGCCAAAACAGGTTTGGGGCACACCTGGTTTAATTTCTCCCAGATCTCCAAAGATGGTTCTGATGAAGGATGGGGAGAAGGAATTTTGATGTTTTGAAATATGAGGTAAAAAATGGGGCGCCTGGGTGGCTCAGTCGGTTAAGCATCGGACTTCGGCTGAGGTCATGATCTCACGGTTTGTGGGTTCGCGTGGGGCTCTGTGCTGACAGCCCAGAGCCTGGAGCCTGCTTCAGATTCTGTGTCTCATTCTCTCTCTAACCCAACCCCACTTGTGCTGTCTCTCTCTGCCTCTCAAAAATAAATAAATGTTGAAATATGAGGTAAAAAAATGATACAATTAATGAGAGAGGGCAAAATAAGGGGGCCTAAAAGAACGATCTAGTCAAGAACCTGTTTATATTTTGTAGTATGTAATTTAGAAATAAGTATAATAAAAGAAACAAGATGTTGAACACCAAATATTTGTTCTCTCTCTCTCTCTCTCTCTCTCTCTCTCAAAAATACATATATTTTTTAAAAATTAAAAAAAAAGGGGGGGTGCCTGGGTGGCTCAGTGGGTTGGGCGACCGACTTTGGCTCAGGTCATAATCTCCAGGTCCCTGAGTTGGAGCCCCTCGTGGGGCTCTGTGCTGACAGCTCCCAGCCTGGAGTCTGCTTCTGATTCCGTGTCTCCCTCTCTCTCTCTGTCCCTCCCCTGCTCGCACTCTTTCTTTCTCTCTCTCAAAAATAAACATAAATTAAAAAAAATTTTTTTAAACACCAAGTATTTGTATATAAGTATAAATGGTAGTTGAGTATTTCTAGGGGAAAAGAAACCCAAGTACAATAATGTAAAAAGGTAGAATTAATTTCTGCTATTATTCATACTTCATAGATGTTTAAAATTAAACACATTTCAAATAAAATATTTGTACTGAATAAATAAAATCTGTCAGTTACTGTCTCTATCTACCTCACATTCACACCTGTACTAACACTTGTGGTCATGAGGGGGCAGTGTTGTAGACAAAAACCACATTTAAAAAAAAAAAGAAAAAAAAAAGTCCAGAGGAAGCTAATGGTGGTCCTAGATACATGCATGTAACAATCATGAAGTAATGTTGCTGGACAAAGCATAACTATACAAATACATTACATTATGCTTCATTGTTCTTCTTCTGGAATAATGTTAAATAGCACATGTGAACCAAATACAATGCAATATAATAAAAACATTAGCAAATTATTTGCAAAGTTTTAATTATAATTGGTTAGTAAAAAGCAATTCAGGTAATTTTAGTAGTGTTCCTGAGAGGTTTCCTATAGATCACATTTTTATAAGCTAATATATTGTCTGATGATTAACTATGTTAGAATCATGTACTTTTTAAAAAATAATTCAATGCTACTAAAATAGGCTTCTAAAATAGAGTAAATTGGATCACTCTAGAAACAATATGATATTGAACATGCACATTTTCTATGACCCAGAAATTCCACCTCAGAAATGTACCCAGAAGAAACTCTTGCACATAAGTAGCAGGAATCACATATAAGAATATTCACAACAATACTGTATACATACAGACATTGACAGAAACTTAAAAAAGAGAGTATCATTTAATATCATAAGTGATAACTTACAACATAAAATTCAGGAAGGTAGTTACCTCTGGATACAGGAAAGAAAATGAGACTGAGAAGAGATTATAGAGTTACTTAATGGCAGTGAGTATACAGATTTTTGTATTTGTGTGTATATATATATTTTATGAGACACAATATTTTTATCAACACATTAAATACTGATACATAAAAATATATAAATGTTTTAAAATAATATAAAGAAAATACAATTAAATGTCAACATTAAAAATAACATTCAAAATAAGTCACAGCATGGAAATAGGTCTATGATATGTCCTGTGAATGAAGCAGGTTGCAGAACAATATATATTGTTTGATTCTCATTTCTGAAAGAAGAAAAACTCTGTGTATGTCAATAGTAATTGTGGGGAACAATTAATCAAGGAGAGTAAAAGGAGTGAAAAATTTACCTTTCTACTTTATTTGATTTTATAGTAGTTGAGATTAGTTTAAAAACATTTATTAATTTTTTAATAATTTGCAAATCAATTAAAACTAAATGCTTTAGGAGTGGGGAAAGGGTGAAATAGGTGGAGGTGGCCAAAAGGTACAAATATCCAGTTATAAAATAAATAAGTTATAGGTATATAATCAAAACAGAAAAAACTCAGGGTTGTTTTTTTGGGTTTTTTTTTTCCTTCCTATGTAGGGAAAAACCCAATTCTTTCCTCCTGTGTTGTTTTTTACTACTTGCCCTAAACACTTGACTTCTAGTCATCAAATGCGGAAGTTTTACCCCACACCAAACAATCTCTGCAACACTAGCTGGGCACCCTATAATTTAACTCAATTCTGACACTGTCTTCTCAAAGCATAATATCCCACAGGTTAAGGACTCAGTCCCACAAGGCTGCCCTCCCCTGCCTCCCCCCCCCCCACACACACTTAGATACCAGCTGCAAGCTCGGGTTATCGTCTGTGCTTCTGACCAATTGGCTATAGATCAGAGGTTCCAATGCCCGCCATCCACTCCCCCCCCCACCCCCGCCTCCTTAGGTTTAATTAATTTGCTAAAGCAGCTCACAGAACTCAACACTAACATTTACCAGCTTACTACAGGATACAGATGAACAACCAGATGAAGAGATACATAGTGTAATGAAGTCTGGGAGGGTCCCAAGCACAGGAGCTTCTGTTCCTATAGAGTTGGGTATATCACCCTCCCCGTGTGGATCTGTTCACCAACCTGGAAGCTCTTCAAACCCAGTACTTTGGGGATTTTATGGAGCTTTCATACATAGGCATGATCGATCATTAACACCATTTTCAGCCCTTCTCTCTTCTCAAGAGAATGAGGGACAAGGCTGAAAATTCCAAACTTCGAATCATGGATTTGTCTTTCCTGTGACTAGGTCTCATCCAGAAGCCCACTCAGTTAATTCATTAGGACAAAAGACACTCCCATCTCCCAGGAAATTACTAGGGTTTTAGGAGCTCTGTGTCAGAAACAAAAGTCGAAGACCAATATTAGAACAAGAGATGCTCCTGGTGTTCTTATATTTTAGGAAATAACAAGGATTTTTTTTTTAGTTTTTTTTTTAATGTTTATTTTTGAGAGAGAGAGAGAGAGAGAGAGAACGGGGGAGGGGCAAAGAGAGAGGGAGACACCCAAACCAGGCTCCAGGCTCTGACGCTTAACCGACTGAGCCAACCTGGTGACTCAGGAAATACCAAGGGTTTTAGGAGCTTGTGCCAGGAACCAGGGAAGAAACCAATATATATTTTCTATTAACTCACTGTAATGTATAATATTATAACTATAGTTAATACTGAATTGCATTTTTGAAAGTTGCTAAAAAGATCTTAAAAGTTCTCATCATAATAAAAAAACTGTAACTATGTAATGGTGATGGATATTAACTAGATTTATTCTAGTGATCATTTCACAATATATACAAATATCAAATCATTATGTTGTACACCAAAACTAATATATGTTAATTATAGTGCAATAAAAAAATAAATAATAAAATAAAATTTAAAATAAATAAATGCCTCATATTACTAAGATACATGATTAAATATCAAAAAAGTTACCTAGGGGCGCCTGGGTGGCTCAATTGGTTAAGCATCCAACTTCGGCTCAGGTCACGATCTCACGGTTTGTGAGTTCGAGCCCTGTGTCAGGCTCTATGCTGACATCTTGGAGCCTGGAGCCTGCTTCAGATTTTGTGTCTGCCCCTCCCCTGCTTGCGCTCTCTCTCTTTCTCTCTCAAAAATAAATAAACATTAAAAAAAAATTTTTTTTAAGTTATCTGAAGTTTCTAACTAGTCAGCCAACTGTGAAATCCTGTAATCCATCTTCTGTTTCCCTTCAACTTAGGGTGACCACGTATTCCTGATTTGAGTAGTGAAATTCATACAGAAACATGCTGAGTAGGTTGCTGGCTTTTACTTTCCTAATATGAAGAGAACAACATTGCTGGCCTAATCCCTTTCTATTTCTTCCAGCCTCTAATGGTAATGAGATTAGTGGAGATACAGCAGTCATCTCGCAGCCACAAAGAAAAACCGAAAGAATGACAACAACCCAGCTATGAAATGATTGCACCATGGTTCCCAATAGCAGCAGCCATCCATCTTTACATTTCTTTTAAAAAATGAATAAACTCCTATTTATTTAAGCCAGTGCAGTTGAGCCCTCTGTTATTTGCAGGTGGAAGGCTAAAAACAGCTGAACAGAGATTTCAGCTGCAGTCCACCACAGAGCAGAGTTTGTCATAAGAATCTTGTCCAAGTAGAGGGGTTTGGTCCACATCTTAAGCCTTCCACTAAAACCCCAGAAGGACCACAGTTTAGAAGTAAACATTATGTCCCAGAACAAAGTATTTGCTCTAAAACTGAGAGCTGAGAATGAAACTAAGGGACCAAGACCTCAGAGGGTTTGTTTGAGAGGTCAGAAGGGAGGAGATAGTGGGACGGACATGGGTGTTTGGCTCGGTCTGGGGAGTTTAGCCAGAGTGGCTCAGGTTCCAGTATGTCTCCTAGGTGCCTTGTAAAGCCCTCCCAGGGCCTGCTGAGACCTCACAAAGTATAATATCAAGACACCATAAGTACAAGGCAATCGGCCAGTATTTTAATTTCCTGATAGAACAAATGTAAACATTCTTTAGAAAAAAATGGAACCTATGTCCCTAAAATATCCAACCCCAAATGTCCAAAATATACAATATAAAATCAAAAATTAAGACTTTCTAAGACACAGGAAAATGTAACCCACAATCAAGGGGGCAAAGGCAATCAATAGAATAGACTCCAAGATAACAGAGATGTTACAATTACTATACAAGGCTTTAAAGCAATGAAGCTAAATATATTCAAAGACCTAAAGGAAAACATTGTCATAATTGGTTGCCTAAATGAAAAACCTCAGGAGGAAATGGAAGCTTTTTAAACAAAAAATATAGGGGCATCTGGGTGGCTCAGTTAGTTAAGCATCTGACTCTTGATTTCAGCTCAGGCCGTGGTTTCAGGGTTCCTGGGTTTGAGAGTCTGGCTCCATGTAGACAGTGCAGAGCCTGCTTGGAATTCTCTCTGCCCCATCCTAACTCGCACTCATGCACTCTCTCTCTCTCAAAATAAATAAATAAACTTAAAAAAAAATGGGGGAGCACCTAGGTGGCTCAGTTGGTTAAGCCTCCAACTTTGGCTCAGGTCATCATCTCACAGTTTGCAGCTTCGAGCCCCACATCAGGCTCTCTGCTCTCAGGAAAGAGCCTACTTCGGATCCTCTGTCTCCCTCTCACTCTCTGCCCCTCCCCCACATGTGCTCTCCCTCTCTCTCAAAAATAAATAAACATCAAAAAATAAAAATAAATTGGGGTGCCTGGGTGGCTCAGTTGGTTAAGCGTTCCACTTCAGCTCAGGTCATTATCTCACAGTTTGTGGGTTCGAGCCCCCAGGTCAGGCTCTGTGCTGACAGCTCAGAGACTGGAGCCTGCTTCTGATTCTGTGTCTCCTTCTCTCTCTGCCCCTCTCCCACTCACACTCTGTCTCTATCTCAAAAATAAATAAATTATAAATAAATAAATAGAAAATATAGAACTGAAAAAGAAAATATACTAAATAAAAATTTACTGGATTTGTTTAACAGTATATAGGAGGCTACAAAGGAAAAGATCAGTGAGCTTGCAGATAGATCAATAAAGAACTAAGTCTGGAGGGGGAGGGGTGGAGACGGAGGGAACAGAGAAAGAAGAGCAAAGCAAACCCAAACCAAGCAGAGAAAAGAAATAATAAATATTAGAGCAAAAGTCAATGAAATTAAAAACAAAAAATAGAGGAAATCTATAAAACCAAATCTGGTGTTTGAAAAGATCAATAAAATTGACAAACTTCTAGCAATATTGACCAAAAAGAGAGAGAGAGAGAAAGAAAAAACACAAATTTCCAATGTAGGAATGAAAGATACCACAGTAGACCTTACAGACATTAAAAAGATGGGAAATATTTGGAACATATTATACACATAAATTCAACTTTGATGAAATGGACCGATTCCTTTGAAAACCACAAGCTACCAAACTCACCCAATAGATAAAATATATAACCTGAATATTCCTATATTAATTTTAAAAATTTAATCTGCAGGCTTGTTTTTTTTAACGTTTATTTATTTTTGAGACAGAGAGAGACAGAGCATAAACGGGGGAGGGTCAGAGAGGGAGGGAGACACAGAATCTGAAACAGGCTCCCGGCTCTGAGCTGGCAGCACAGAGCCTGACGTGGGGCTCGAACTCACGGACTGCGAGATCATGACCTGAGCCGAAGTTGGACGCTTAACCGACTGAGCCACCCAGGCACCCCAACAGGGTTCCTTTTCAATAGAACTTTTGAAAAAAAAAATTCCAGGCCAAGATGATTTCACTGGAGAATTCTACCAAACATTTAAGAAAGAATTAACATGTATTTTACACACTGTTTTCCAGAAAACGAGAAAGGAGGAAATACTTCCCAACTCATTTAATGAGGCTTGTATTACCCTGATGCCAAAACTAGACAAGGGTAGTTTTCCCCCAAAAAGGGGGAAGCAAGAAAAGAAAAGCAAATAAGCAAGCAAGTTATAGATAGGTATCTCAGGAACTTAGGCACAAAAGTTCTCAAAAAAATATGAGCAAATCAAATGCAGCAATGTATAAAAAGAATTGTACACCATGACCAAGTGGAATTAATTCCAAATATGCAAGCCTGTTCAACATTAGAAAATCAATCAATATAACCCATTATATTAACAGTCTGAAAAAGAAAAACCACATGATCTTATTAATTGATGTAGAAAAATCATTTAACAAAATTCTACATTCATTCATGATAAAAGCTCTTGGCAAACTAAGCACAGAAGGAAACTTCCTCAATCTGATAAAAGATATCTACATAAAACCATTGTACTTAATTAGGAAAGTGTGAATGCTTTCTTCCTGAGATGGGAATAAGGCAAGGATGTCCACTCTCACTACCATTCCTATTCAACATTATATTGGAAGTCCTAGGCAGTGCAGTAAGGCAAGAAGAAGAATAAAACTGTCCTTTTTTTCAGATGACATGATTATCTACATGGAAAATCCCAAGGTTTTTTTTTTTTTTCTTAATCTCTTACAGCTAGTAAGTTTAGTAAGGTTACAGGATAATAGGTTACATGGTCAACATACAAATTCAACATATTTCTGAGTACTAGCAATGAAGAATTTGAAACAAAAATTTTAAAAACAAAACCAGTTAGGGGTGCCTGAGTGGCTCAGTTGGTTGGGCATCAGGCTTCAGCTCGGGTCACAGGTCTTGCGGTTTGTGGGTTCGGGCCCCGCGTCAGGCTTTGTGCTGACAGCTCAGAGCCTGGAGCCTGCTTCGGATTCTGTGTCTCCTTCTCTCTCTGCCCCTCCCCCACTTATGCTCTGTCTCTATCAAAAATGAATAAATGTAAAAAAATTTTTTTAATAAAAAATAAAAACAAAATAAAAACAAAACCAATTATAATAGTCTTTTTGAAAAGGAAATACTAAGGCATAAATTTAATAAATTTAATAAAATGTGTCCAGGTCTTAGGCAGAAAAATTTTAAATACTGATAAAAATTCAAAAACCTAAATAAATAAACATACCATATTCACGAATTATAATACTCAATATACAAAATACATCAAGTCTCTCGAAATAAATCTTTAAACTTCTTGCAGTTCCAATAAAATCCCCAGCATATTCTTATTGATATAGACAAGTTGATTCTAAATTTAAATATGGGCAAAAAAACCTAGATTCATTATAACAATTCAGAAAAAAAGCGGATAAATTTGGAGGAATCACAGTACCTGATTTTAAGATTTACTTTAAAGCTACAGTAACCAAGACAGTATGGTATTAGAAAAGGACAGGCACTGGGGTACCTAGGTGGCTCAGCCCATTAAGTGTCTGACTCTTGACTTAAGCTCAGGTCAGGATCTTATGGTTTGTGAGACTGAGCCCGGCATTAGGCTCCATGCTGACAGCACAGGGCCTACTTGAGATTCACTCTCCCTCTCTCTCTACCCCTTCTCCTCCTCTCTCAAAACAAATAAATAAGCTTAAAAAAAAAAGTAAAGCACATACATCAAGGGTGCAGAATAGAATCCACAAACAGACCCAAACAAATATCACCAACTGATTTTTTTTACAAAGGTGTTAAAGGCAATTCAGTGGAGAAAGGATGTCTTTTTTAACAAATGGTATTGGAACAATCAGAATTTAATAAGTTCCAAAAAAAAGCAAATGAATCTTCATGACCTGCGGTTTACACTTTCTATAAAAATTAACTCAGGGGGCACCTGGATGGCTCAGTCAGTTGAGCATCTGACTTTGGCTCAAGTCATGATCTCATGGTGGGTTCGAGCCCCGCATTGGGTTCTGCCTGACAGTGTACAGCCTGCCTGAGACTCTCTCTCTCTACCTCTCTCTCTGCCCCTCCCCCACTTGCTTGAATGCATGCACAAGCAACCTCTCTCAAAATGAATAAACTTTAAAAATAATTGATACCTACATACAAACAAACTCAGAATGGACCATAAATCTAAATACAAACACTGAAGAGGGGCAGAGAAAAGATGGAGAAGTAGGGAAACCAGGATTTTCCTCATCCCTCAAACACAGCTGTATTGAGGTCAGAACGCTTGGAACACCCAAGAAATCGATCTGCGGAGTGGCAGAAAGATCTCTACAGTTGGAGGGAGACAGCTTGGCGGGATAGAGGTGAGTGCATGTGAACTGGGGGAGATCAAATGGCCATGTCGGCACAGAAGGGAGGGAACCCCTTCTGTGGAGAGACAAAAGGGAGAGAAAGAGAGGGGTTGTGGAATTGTGGTATGGAGTTAACACAGGAGAAAAACCTCTCCACACCATGGACTGGGGGACGAGAAATACAGAGAGTGCCAGTTTCTATTTTGCAACCAGCCTTAGGAGCTAAAACTCAGAGGTTTCAAAAGTGTGGGACTTGCTCTGGCAAAGCCAGAGCTGTGTGCACACTCCTGGGAAGGAGGGAGCCACCCGGAGAACGGTAGTGATCTCAGGGGCACACTGAGAGAGCACAGTCCCCTTTCTCCAGAACTGTGGGAAGAAGGTTTATTGCCTCCCCAAGGGCAAAGGACCCTGCAGGTGCCAGCCAAAGGCCTTGTACTTCACCAGAACAGGGTCCTGATAGTGCAGGGTCCACATGGTGCAGGGTCCTTTAGGACTTCAGGTTTTGAATCCCAGCCAAGTGCCTAGAAGGCAGGAGAGAGACTGTGAAGCAGGGCAAGCTGAACTTCTAGGCTATTCTGTGAGGGCTACCTGAACAGTGTGGTTTGAGACACCGGTCAGGGGAGGAGAGATTAGGGTCTCACCATTTTTCTCCCCAACACTAACACTTCAGAGTGGGACTTCAGAAAGCAATGCAGCAGCCCCCAGTGGAAACAGGACCCACTTACACCAAACTCCACCCCTCTGTGCCCTGGCAACTGCTTATCAGCTGGAGGAAGACTGACACTGACCCAACAACCAGCCTCTCCTCCAGATCAGCACAGCCACCGGTCCCAGGCCCCAACAGACAACTGTTTTTTTGTTTTTGTTTGCTTGTTTGTCTGTTTGTCTTTTTCTTTGCTTTTTCTTTCTACCCTCTTATTTTCTTCTTTTGGAATCAGGTTCATAGTATCTGACTGTTTATTAGATAGATAAATATAAATTTGTTTGATCAGGCATTTTTACACTATTCTTTTTATACCTTGTCTATCTCTTCTTCCTTTTTTTCTTTTCTCTTTCTCTGGATTTAGCCTTATAGAGTCTTTTTGACTCTCTCTTCGGTCTTCTTTTCTCCCCTTTCACTTTTCTCTTTTCAAGGGATCAGGTTTCCCCTCCCCCCTTTCCTTATTTTCCAGGGTCACTTCAACAAACAAATCAAAGCACACATGGTTGAAGATCCAAACACTCCACCACTACAATCAAGGAGGAGCTTTGCAGAGGACTGACCAGTGGGATACAGCAGCCCAAATGCAACAACTGAGTGCATGCAACATACACCAAAAACACTTCCTGAAGTGCCAGGCCCTGGACAGTGTATGACCTTTTTTAATATAGTAGTACTCACAGGTGCAGGACACAAAACAAGCTATTAAAACACACAAAAGAGGGGTGCCTGGGTGGCTCAGTCGGTTAAGCGTCCAACTTCAGCTCAGGTCACGATCTCGCGGTCCGTGAGTTCGAGCCCTGCGCCAGGTTCTGGGCTGATGGCTCAGAGCCTGGAGCCTGCTTCCGATTCTGTGTCTCCCTCTCTCTCTGCCCCTCCCCCGTTCATGCTCTGTCTCTCTCTGTCTCAAAAATAAATAAACGTTAAAAAAAAATTAAAACACACACACACACACACAAAAGACAGAAACTTAGCCAAAATGACAAAACAGAAGAATTCTCCTCAAAAGAAATTTCAGGAAGAAATCACATCCAGAGAATTGCTCAAAACATATATAAACAATATATCTGAACAAGAATTTAGAGTAACAGTCACAAGACTAATAGCTGGGCTTAAAAAAAGCATGGAAGCAGCAGAGAATCTCTTGCTGCAGAGGCCAAAGACCTAAGAACTAGTCACAATGAATTAAGAAATACTATAACGAGATGCAAAATAAACTAGATACAGGGACAGCAAGGATGGAAGAAGCACAGGAGAGACTAGGTGAAACAGAAGATAAAATTATGGAAAATGATGAAGCTAAAAAAAAAGAGGGAAAGGAAATTACTAGATCACAAGGGGAGAATTAGAAAGTGAAGTGATTCCATGTAATGAAACAATATCCATATCATAGGAATTCCAGAAGAGTGAGAGAAAGGGACAGAGCGTTTATATGAACAAATTACAGCTGAGAACTTCCCTAATCTGGGGAAAGAAACAGACATCCAAGTCCAAGAGGCACAGAGAACCCCCTTCAAAATCAACAAAAACAGGTCAACACCATGCCATATCACAGTGAAACTGGCAAAATATAAAGAGAAAGAGAATTCTGAAAGAAGCTAGGGACACATGGTCCTTAACCTACAAGGATAGGCACATCAGGGTAGTAGCAGACCTGTCCACTGAAACTATGCAGGCCAGAAGGAAGTGGCAGGAAATAGTCAATGTGCTGGATAGGAAAAATATGCAGCCAAGAATCCTTTATCCATCAAGGCTGTCATTCAGAATAGAGTGAAATAAAGGCTTTCCCAGACAAACAGAAACTAAAGTGTTGCATCCACACGACTCCTGAAACAGAATGCTACGGGCACCAGTGACAGTCACAACAAAGTTTATTGCAATGAGAGGCAAGGCCGACCGATCGGGACCAACACTCTTGATAAGAGTGCGGCCCCAAACAGCCGGGGTACAGAGGTTTTTTTTTCAACGTTTATTTATTTTTGGGACAGAGAGAGACAGAGCATGAACGGGGGAGGGGCAGAGAGAGAGGGAGACACAGAATCGGAAACAGGCTCCAGGTTCTGAGCCATCAGCCCAGAGCCTGACGCAGGGCTCGAACTCCCGGACCGCGAGATCGTGACCTGGCTGAAGTCGGACGCTTAACCAACTGCGTCACCCTGGCGCCCCGTGTTTTTATGGCCGATTACATCGTTTTATCATCACCTGGGAACAGAACAGAGAAACAGTTCCCAGACGAGTTAGAAACAGTTCCCAGATGAGTTAGAAACAGTTAGAAACAGTTAGAAACAGATGAGGTGATTATTTTAGACTTTCTGCCGCTAAGTTGCAACCAGTGGATCTCCTTGACCTTGCCTCTGATGCTCTTTTCTTTGAGCTTTTGTTTGCTTCATTGGTGAAGCCTGATTTACAAGAGTATGAAGCATAATTTACAAGAGTAAAGTAAGGCTGTTATCTCTTGGCCTTCAGTGTCAGAACAAAGCTGTTATTTTTCAAACTACGTGTTAGCCCTACACCACAATTTAACCCTTACAAAAGAAGTTCATGACCACTACACCAGCCCCACAAGAAATCCTAAGGGGGACTCTGTGAGTGGAAAGCAGCAAAAAAAAGGACCAGTGACATCACCACAAACCTGAAATCTACAGATAACACAATGGCACTAAATCCATATCTTTCAATAATCACTCTGAATGTAAATGGACTAAGTGCCCCAATCAAAAGACACAGAATGTCAGAATGGATAAAAAACTGAGATCCATCTATATGCTGCCTATAAGAGACTCATTTTAGAACTGAGGAGACCTGCAGATTGGAAGTCAGGGAATGGAGAACCATCTATCATGCTACTGGACATCAAAAGAAAGCCAGAGTAGCCATACTTATATCAGACAAACTAGATTTTAAAACAAAGACTTTAGGGGCACCTGGGTGGCTCAGTTGGTTGAATGTCCAACTTTGGCTCAGGTCATGATCTCACGGTTCATGGCTTTGAGCCCCGTGTCAGGCTCTATGCTGACAGCTTGCTCAGAGACTGGAGCCTGCTTTGGATTCTGTGTCTCCTTCTCTCTCTGCCCCTCCCCCACTCGTGCTCTGTCTCTCTCTGTCTCTCACAAAAAAATAATAAATGTAAAAAAAAAATTTTTTTGAGAGACAGAGCACGAGCGGGGGAGGGGCAGAGAGAGAGGGAGACACACAATCCAAAGCAGGCTCCAGGCTCCAAGGTGTCAGCACAGAGCCCGACATGGGGCTCAAACTCATAAACCATGAGATCATGACCTGAACTGAAGTCGGGCACTTAAACAACTGAGCCACCCAGGAACCCGCTCCCCCCCCCCACCACAATTTTAAAATAAAGACTTTAACAAAAGATGAAGAAGGGCATTATATCATAATTAAGGGACCTGTCCATCAAGAAGAGCTAACAATTGTAAATGTTTATGCCTCCTAATATATAAATCAATCACAAACATAAACAAACTTATTGATAATAATACTGTAATTGTAGGTGACTTTAATACTCCACACTTATGGCAATGGACAGATCATCTAGGCAGAAAATCAATAAGGAAACAGCGGCTCTGGATGACACATTGGACCAAATGGACTTCAGATATATTCAGAACTTTTCATTCTAAAGCAGCAGAATACACATTCTTCTCTAATGCACATGGAACATTCTCCAAAATAGATAATATACTGGGTCACAAAAAGGCCCTCAATGAGTACAAAAAGATAGAGATCATACCATGCATGTTTTCAGATCACAACGCTATGAAACTTGAAATCAACTACAAGAAAAAATTTGGAAAACCCCCAAATACATGGAGGTTAAAAAACATCCTACTAAAGAATAATGGGTCAACCAGGAAATTAAAAAAAGAGATTAAAAAATATATGGAAGCAAATGAAAATGAAAACACAACAGTCCAAACCCATTGAGATGCAGCAAAGGCAGTCCTAAAAGGAAAATACATCACAATCCAGGCCTGTCTCAATAAGCAAGAAAAATTTCAAATACAGAATGTAACCTCACACCTAAAGGAACTAGAAAAGCAGCAACAAATAAAACCCAAATCCAGAAAGAAGGGAAATAATAAAGATTAGAGCAGAAAAAAACAATATAGAATCCAAAAAAAAAAAAAAGAGTAGAACAGATCAATGAATCTAAGAGCCAGTTTTTTGAAAAAATAAACAAAATTGATAAACCCCTAGTCAGACTTCTCAAAAAGAAAAGAGAAAGGATCCAAATAGATAAAATCACGAATGAAAGAGGACAGATCACAACCAACACCACAGAAATACAAACAATTATTAGAGAATACTATGAAAAATTATATGCCAACAAACTGGAAAATCTGGAAGAAATGGACAAATTCCTCGACACCCACACATTACCAAAATTCAAATGGGAAGAAGTAGCATA
Source organism: Acinonyx jubatus (assembly GCF_027475565.1). Taxonomy (NCBI): domain Eukaryota; kingdom Metazoa; phylum Chordata; class Mammalia; order Carnivora; family Felidae; genus Acinonyx; species Acinonyx jubatus. Next base: position 20,382,833 of record NC_069398.1, read on the forward strand.
TTTGAACATACCCATAACCAGTGAAGAAATTGAATTGGTTATCAAAAATTTCCCAATAAATAAGAGTCCTGGGACAGAGGGCATTCCAGAGGAATTCTACCAGACATTCAAAGCAGAGTTAATACTTGTTCTTTTCAAGCTACTCCAAAAATAGAAACAGAAGGAAAGCTTCCAGACTCATTCTATGAAGCCAGCATTACCTTGATTCAAAAACCAGACAAAGACCTCACTAAAAAGAATTACAGATCAATATTCCTGATGAACTTAGATGCAAAAACTCTCAACAAGATACTAGCAAATTGAATTCAACAGTATATTAAAAGAACTATTCACCATGATCAAGGTGAACTGGAGGGCTAGTTCAATATTCACAAGCCAATCAATGAGATATGTCACATTAACAGAAGGAAGAATAAGAGCCATATGATCCTGTCAACAGATGCAGAAAAAGCATTTGACAAAACATAGCATCGTTTCTTCATAAAAATCTTCAAGAAAGTTGGGATAGAAGAAACATACCTTAACATCATAAAAGCCATATATGAAAGGCCCACAGCTAATTTCATCCTTAATGGGGAGAAACTGAGAGCTTTCCCCCTAAGGTCAGGAATACAACGGGGATGTCCACTCTCACCAGTGTTGTTTAACATAGTGTTGGAAGTCCTAGCATCAGCAATCAGACAAAAAATAATAATAATAAAAGGTATCCAAATTGGCAAAGGAAAAGTCAAGCTTTCATTCTTCACAGATGACATGATACTCTACATGGAAAATCCAAAAGACTTTACCAAAAAACTGCTAGAGCTGACACATGAATTCATCAAAGCTTCAGGATATAAAATCAATGTACAGAAATCAGTTGCATTTCTATACACCAATAATGAAGCAACAGAAAAAGATATCAAGGAATCAATCCCACTTACAATTGTACCAAAACCCATAAAAGACCTAGGAATAAGCCTAACCAAAGAGGTAAAAGATCTATATGCTGAAAACTACAGAAATCTTATTAAATAAATTGAAGAAGACACAAAGAAATGGAAAAACATTCCATGCTCATTGGTTGGAAGAACAAATACTGTTAAAATGTCGGTATTACCCAAAGAAATCTACACATTCAATGCTATCCCTATCAAAATAGCACCAGCATTCTTCTCGAAGCTAAAAGTTGTATAGAACCACAAAAAGACCCAAATAGCCAAAATAATGTTGAAAAGAAAACCAAAGTTGGAGGCACCACACTACCAGACTTTAACCTGTATTACAAAGCTGTAATCAAGAGAGTATGGTATTGGCACAAAAGCAGACACACAGATCAATGGAATAGAATAGAGAACCCAGAAGTGGACCCACAAATGTATGGCCAACTAATCTTCAACAAAGCAGGAAAGAGTATCCAATGGAAAAAAGACAGTCTTCAGCAAATGGTGCTGGGAGAACTGGACAGTAACATGCAGAAGAATGAAACTGAACCACTTTCTTACACTGTACACACAAATAAATTCAAAATGTTTGAAAGACCTAAATGTGAAACAGGAAACCATCAAAATCCTACAGAGGAAAATGGGCAGCAAACACCTTGACCTCAACCACAGCAACTTCTTACTTGACATATCTCCAGAGGCAAGGGAAATAAAAGCAAAAATGAAATATTGGGACTTCATCAAAATAAAAAGCTTCTGCACAGCAAAGGAAACAATCAACAAAACTAAAAGGCAACTGATGGAATGGGAGAAGATATTTGCAAATGATATATGAGATAAAGAGTTAGTATCCAAAATCTGTAAAGAACTTACCAAACTCAACAACCCCCCCAAGAAAAACAAATAATCCAGTGAAGAAAAGGGCAGAAGACATGAATAGACATTTTTCCAAAGAAGACATCTAGATGTCTAACAGACACATGAAAAAATGCTCAACATCACTCATCATCAGGGAAATACAAATCAAAACCACAATGAGATACCACCTCACAACAGTCAAAATAGCTAAAATTAACAATTCAGGAAACAACAGATATGGGCAAGGATGTGGAGAATGGGGAACCCTACTGCACTGCTGATAGGAATGCAAACTGGGGCAGACACTCTGGAAAACAGTGTGGAGGTTTCTTAAAATAAAAACAAAACAAAACAAAACAAAAAACTACCCTATGACCCAGCAATTGCACTACTAGGAATTTATCCAAAGGATACAAAAATGCTGATTCAAAGGGGCACATGCACCCCAATGTTTATAGCAGCACTATCAACAATCGCCAAATTATGGAAAGAGCCCAAATGTCCATCAACTGATGAATGGATAAGGAAGATATGGTATATATACACAATGGAATACTACTCAGCGGTGAAAAAGAATGAAATCTTGCCATTTGCAACAACATGGATGGGACTAGAGGGTATTACGCTATGAGAAACAAGCCAGTCAGAGAAAGATAGATATCAAATGATTTCACTCATATATGGAATTTGAGAAACTTAACAGACGAACATGGCGAAGAGAAGGAAAAATAAGGAAAAACAGACATGGAGGCATACCATAAGAGACTCTTAAATACAGATAACAAACTGAGAGTTGGTGGGGGTAGGAACATGTGGGGGGTAGGTTAAATGGGTGATGGGCATTAAAGAGGGCACTTGGGATGAGCACTGGATGTTATATGTAAGTGATGAATCACTGGGTTCTACTCCTGAAGGCAAGACTATACTGTATGTTAACTAACTTGAGAGAAAAATAAAATAAAATAAAATAAAATAAAATAAAATAAAATAAAAGCACTAAACTACAAAACTTTTAGAAAAAAATGTAGGAGAAAATCTTATGACCCAAGGTTAGGCAAATAGTTCTTAGGCATGACATTAAAAGCACAATCTAGAAAAGAAAAAATAACAACAGACTTCATTAATATTAAATGCTTATGCTCTGCAGTTATTTATTGGGTAGAGAATTTCAGATTTACAAGATGAAAAATTCTGGATACCTATTACCCACAACAATATGAATATACTTAGCATTACAGAATTATATTTAAAGTTCCAAAGAGTTAGAATGATTAAAAAAAATCATATATTTTATGGTCAGTGAAATATGCTCTCATCAATAATGCTGGTATAAAAATGCACCTACTGATAAAGATGTTCATGATATTTACTAAATGAAGAAGTAAGTTACATAAGGACATAGTTAAACTCAGTAACACCATCAACCCATTAGCTATCACTGATACCTATAGGCTATTTTACCCAACAACAGCAGAACATTCTTCTTAAGTTCACGTGTAAATTCACCAAGACAGACCACATTCTGCACTGGAAACAATAGAAATCATATGATGTCAGACCACAATGAAATTAAACTAGAAATCAATAACAAAGATAACAAAGATAATCCCAAAAAATCTGGCACTTAAACAACACACTTCTAAACAACATATGGGTCAAAGAAGAATTCTCAAGAGAAATTTTTCAATATTTTGTACTAAATGAAAATGAAAACACAATTTATCAAAATTTATGGGATGCAGTAAAAGCAGTGCTTACAGGGAAATTTATAGTATTGAATGAATATTTTAGAATAGAAAAATAAGATTAAAAAATCAATAATCTGGGGCGCCTGGGTGGCTCAGTCAGTTAAGCGGCCGACTTCAGCTCAGGTCATGATTTCACAGTCCGTGAGTTCGAGGCCCGCATCGGGCTCTGTGCTGACAGCTCAGAGCCTGGAACCTGTTTCAGATTCTGTGTCTCCCTCTCTCTGACCCTCCCCCATTCATGCTCTGTCTCTCTCTGTCTCAAAAATAAATTAACATTAAAAAAAATTTTTTAAATCAATAATCTAAGTTTCTATTTTAAGAAACTAGAAAAAGAAGAACAAATTAGACCCACAATAAGGAGAAGAAACAAAAATCAGAGCAGAAATCAATGAAATTGAAAACAGGAAATTAATAGAGAAAAACAACAAAATCAAAAGTTGATTCTTTGAAAAGATCAATAAAATTATTAAGACTCTACTCAGGTTAACTAAAAAGAGAGAGAGAGAGAAAGGACAAAAATTGCAAATATCAGAAATGAAAGAGGGAAATCCCATGGACACTAAAAGGATAATATAGAAATATTATAAACAACTCTACACATACAAATTTGATAACTAGATGAAACTGACCAATTCTTAGAAAAACACATCTAGCAAAACTCATACAAAAAGATGATTTGAAGGGGTGCCTGGGTGGCTCATCTGGTTAAGCATCTGACTCTTTGATTTTGACTCAGGTCATGATCTCAAGGTTTGTGGTATTGAGCCCCATGTCAGGCTCTGTGCTGACAGTGGGATTCTCTGCCTGCTTGGGATTCTCTCTCTCCCTAGCTCTCTGCCCTTCTCCCCGCCCCTCAAAATAAATAAACATGAAAAAAAAAATTCTTCAAAAAGATCACTTCAATCAGCCTATATCCATTAAGGAAATTGAATCAATAACTGATAACCATCTAAAACCAAAGACCAGGCCCAAATGGGATAACTGGTGAATTCCACCAAACATTTAGAGAAGAAATTGTACCAACTCTCTGCAATCTCTTTTAGAGGATAGAAGAAGTAGTAATATTTACTTCACACTCATTCTATGAGGTATTACCCTAATATCAAAAACAAAGACATTTGAAGAAAAGACAATTATAGAACAATATCTCTCATGAACATAGATGCAAAAGTCCTCAACAAAATATTAGCAAACCGAATGCAACAATAAAAAGAATTACATCCCACAACCAAATGGGATTTATCCAAGATATACAAGACTAGTTCAACATTTGAAAATCAATTAGTGTAATCATTACATCAACTGGTTAAAGAATAAAAATCACATGATGATATCAATAGATGCAGAAAAAGCATTTGACAAAATGCAACAATACTCATTCATGATAAAAATTCTTGTAAACTAGGAATAGGAGAGAACTTCCAAAGCTTGATAAAGAATATCTACAAACAAACAAACAAACTATAGCTAACACCATACTTCACAGTGTGAGAAACTAGCTTTCCCATTAAGATCAAGAACAAGGCAAGGATGTTACTACTCACCACTCCTTTTCAACATTGTACTAGAAGTCCTAACTAATGCAATAAAATAAGAAAAGGATATAAAAGGTATACTGATTAGAAAGGAAGAAATAAAATTGTCTTTGTTTAGACATGTTTATCTAATAGAAAATCTGACAAAAATTGACAACCAAAAAACTCAAACCAATAAGTAGTTATAGCAAGGTTGCTGGATACAAGGTTAATATATAAAAGTCACTTCTTGCCTATATACTAGGCATGAACAAATAGAACTTGAAATTTTATTATTTTTATTATTTTTAATGCGAATATTTATTTTTATTTTTATTTTTATTTTTATTTTTATTTTTATTTTTTGAGAGAGAGACGAACAGATAGAATCCTAAGCAGTCTCCATGCTGTGGAGCCCAATGTGGTCATTGATTGCATGACCCTGAGATCATGACCTGAGCTGAAATCAAGAGTTGGACACTAAACCTATGGAGCCACCCAGAGGCCCCTAGAATTCGAAATTTTAAAAAATACCATTTACATTAGCACTCCCCCAAAATGAAATGTTTAGGTATTAATCTAACAAAATATGTACAAGACCTATATGAGAAGAACTACAAAACTCTGATAAAGAAGTACTAAATAAATAGATAAATATTCCATGTTCACATATATGAAGTCTCACTATTGTCAACATGTCAGCCCCTCCCAATTTATCTATAGATTCAGTCAAAATCCCACCATGTTATTTTGTGGGTACAGACTAAATGATTCTAAAGTTTATACGAAGAAGCAAAAGACCAGAATAGCCAACACAATATTGAAGGAAAAGAACAAAGTAGTAAGAATACTTTAAGACTTACTATAAAGCTGAAGGGCGCCTGGGTGGCTCAATTGGTTGAGCACCCGACTTCAGCTTTGGTTCGTTCAGGTCATGATCTTGTGGTTTGTGAGTTCAAGCCCCTCATCCGGCTCACTTGCTTTCAGCGCAGAGCCCGCTTCAGATCCCGTCCCCCTCTCTCTCTGCTCCTCCCCTCAAAAATGAATAAAAATTAAAAAAAAAAAAAAGAATGGCTTGGAAACTCGGATGTGTTAATCTCAGAAAGTAGATAAAGAGCTCACCTGAAATGCAGGCACTATGTTCCTTGTGTGCGATGACTAGTGATGATGCCAGGGAACACAAGTCTGACAGCAGAAGCCCTACGGGGTCAGTTTAGAAGAGAGAAGCAAAGGAAGAGGAGCTACTCAAAAAGCACAAAGAAGTGCCATATTGAATGAGGCAGTCTAACTGTGGCAGCTGAAAATGTTGGCATTGTGCAGCCTGGAAACCCACCGTGGCCCCTCTTGCCCTTCCTCCACAGGAGATCCTTGAAAATGATGGGTCCTAGAAAATACAACTCATTTAAAAATGGATTAAAAAGTAAAAGAAAGAGGGGCGCCTGGGTGGCTCAGTTGGTTGGGCGTCCGACTTCGGCCCAGGTCGTGATCTCACGTCCGTGAGTTCGAGCCCCGCGTCGTGCTCTGTGCTGACAGCTCAGAGCCTGGAGCCTGTTTCGGATTCTGTGTCTCCCTCTCTCTCTGACTCTCCCGCATTCATGCTCTGTCTCTCTCTGTCTCAAAAATAAATAAACGTTAAAAAAAATTTTTTAAAAAAAGTAAAAAAGAAGAACAAAGTGACAAATACCTTTGTTATGAGTTGAAATTGTGTACCCCCCAAATTCATATGTTTAAGTTCTAACCTCTAGTACCTCAGAATGTGACAACAGAGTTAAGGCTTTCCAAGAGGTGGTTAAGTTAAAATGAGGTCTTCAGGTTGCACTCTAATCCAAGCCAACTGGGCTCCTGATACAAAAAGGAAAATCGGATGCATGGAGAGACACCAGAAATGTGAGTGCACACAGAACAAAGACTATGTGAGGACACTGCAAGAAAGCAGCCATCTGCAAGCCAAAAAGAGGCCTCAGAAGAAACCAAACCTGCTGAAACCTTTGTCTTGGACTCCCAGCTTGCAGAACAGTGAGAAAATAAATTTCTATTGTTTAAGCCATCCAGTCTGTGGTATTCTGCTATACAAACTATTACAACCTTCCATATGAAATTACTGTTAAAATGGTAGAAAAGGTCAGCAAATCTTACCCATAAATACACACACCAGAAAACTGTTAGTCACAGAAAAGATGAAAATCAAGAATGACTATACATTCTGTCTTGATATTAAAAACACAACGAGGGGTGCCTTGGTGGCTCAGTCGGTTAAGCATCTGACTTCAGCTCAGGTCACGATCTCATGGTTGTTGAGTTCGAGTCCCACATCTGGTCAGCTCAAGCCCTGCTTTGGGTGAGCCCCGCTTCTTTCTCTCTCTTTCTCTCTCTCTCTCTCTCTCTCTCTCTCTCTCTCTCTCTCCCTCTCCCCTCTCCCCTGCTCACGCTCTCTCTAAAAAAAAGTAAATGAAAAAATAATAAAATAATGAAAGAGTTAAAGAGAAAATGATTGCTATAGAAGATAGGCAAGGGAGACCCAACACATGGACAGCTGAACTTCCCAAAGATAACCAAAACATTATAACAAAATAAATATTTAAAGATATATAAATAAAAGCTACTGGATTTAAAAATAAATTTCATTTAAATGAAAAGGGAACCCACTGAATGGGAAAAGATACTGTAAATCATACATCCCATAAGAGGTTAATATCCAAAATATATAAAGAACTTACAAAACCTTATGTCAAAAAAATCTGATTAAAAAATGAGCAGAGGGACACCTGGATGGCTCAGTCGGTTGGGCTGCCGACTTCGGCTCGGGTCATGATATCGCGGCCTGTGAGTTCGAGCCCCACGTCCGGCTCTGAGCTGACAGCTAGATGGCACTGTAACTGAGTCTGAAAGGCCATTCTGCCATTCTACCAAGCTAGCTACTCAGGATGGTGGGGAACATTGTAAGACCAGTGAATTTCATGAGCATGGGGCCACTGCTACACTTCATCTGCTGTAAAGTGAGTTCCTTCACCAGAAGCAATGCTGTGTGGGATACCATGATGGTGGATAAGGCATTCTGATGGTAGTTTTGGCAGAAGCATTGTGTGCAGGGAAGGCAATTCCATGTCCAGAGTAAGTGTCAATTCAATAAAAACAAAATGTTGCTCCTTCCATGACAGAAGTGGTCCTATGTAATCAACTTGCCATAGGTAGCTAGCTCATCACCCTGAGGAATAGTGTCATATCAGAGACTCAGTGTTGGTCTCTGCTGCTGGCAGACTGGGCACTTGACAGTGGCTGTAGCCAGGTCAGCCTTCGTGAATACAAGTCCACACTGTTGATCCCATCATAACCTCCATCCCTAATACCACGGCCACTTTGAAAATAAACTCATTGGGGTGCACTTTGGTGACTCAGTTGGTTAAGCATTGACTTTGGCTCAGGTCATTATCTCATGGTTCATGGGTTCAAGCCCCACATCAGGCTCTCAGCTGTCACTGCAGAGCCTGCTTCAGATCCTCTGTCTTCCTCTCTCTCTGCTCCACCCCTCCTTGTGCTTTCTCTCTCAAAAATAATAAATAATATTAAAAAATAAAATAAACTCACTGGGCAATAACAGGGGTGGCTAAAGAAAGAGGCCAATTTGCTAACCACTTATTAAAATTCTCTTCTGCTGAGGTCACCTTTCGGTGAGTACTTATAAGGGACACAAATATCTTCACATTTTTCACCCAGAGAGGTCAAGCTATGTATCTCTTTCCCAGACTTCCTTGTCACCAATTTTCTAATCATGTTCCTTCCAAGTCCCTGACTGTCCAGCCAAACTATCAGCCACAGCCCATGAGTCGGTATATAATCATTCATCATGCCTATTTCTTCTTCCAAGCAAAATGAACAACCAGATGTGAAGTTCTGCCCATGGAGAGGATCTCCCTTTATCACTGCCCTTGGGGAATGTCCCAGAAAGGGGCTGTAATACACAGCTGCCCACTTTTGGGTAATGCCTGCATATCCTGCAGAACCATTTGTAAACCAGGCCCAAGTTTTCTCTTCCTCTGTCAACTGATCACAAGGAACTTCCTCTGAGGCCACAGGTGCAGGCTGAGAGAGAGAAGGTAGAATAGTAGGAGTTGGGACCATGCATATTTGGGCTGCTTCTTCATGTAACTTATTTGTGCTTTCAGGGCCTCCTGGGATATTAACCTAGTTATAGTTCTAGAAGCAAAGAGGGGTGGTAGGAGTGGGTCCTGAAGACAATCAGCAGTGTCTTTCAAGACAACTGCCTTGGGGGAAACTATTACAGTTTCCTAGTGCAATGCAGGGTGTATCTCCTCAGACAGGGGTGGACAAGCTGCTTCTACTGGCAAAGAAAGTGCAACAGGATTTACAGGCTCAATGTCCCCATCTTCATCAGAGTATTCTCATACATCCCATTCCAAATATCAGGATCCCATTCCTTCCTCATCAATGCCCTCTTTTCAATTTGCATTGTAATTCAGCTACTCACATGATGAGATTTTGGGTTTGGTTTTCAGTAATCTCAGCTCTGCAGCTACCAGAGTTAAGTATCTTTTCAGGACAGACACAGAAGATTTCAATCGTTTATACAGTGCTTGAGCTGGGAATTTGAATCCCTGAACTCATTCTTTTTCCCCCCACTTTATTCAGTGACATTAGGAGCAACAACCAATCTCATTATACTCATTAGTTTGACAAAAATGTTTGAAGGTGTCACATACATGGTAATCCAGTTCCTTGACTCTTGTAAGTGTTTAAGAATATCCAGTGGTCATTTTGCATATTTCTATTTTCGTATCATGTCACAGACTATATCATTACTTTTACTCTCTTTACTACTGGAAACAGAATCATTAGTGTCTTTAAATCTAATCATATCAGAGAGCCGCCAAGTCTAGAAAACCCAGAACCAATTTAGAGAATTCATCCTTAAGATTCTGCTCCTTTAGAACCACTCTCAGTATCAAAATCTGTATTAATCAGGATTCTCCAAACAGAACGAACAAGGTGTGTATCTCGATGTATATATAGATATAGCCTCCCAGGGTGTCTACTGTTAAAGTGAGGGCACTATGTACTGTTGAGAGAGACAGAAATTTACTTTAAGGAAGTAGCTCTCATGACTGTGGAGGCTTGATAAGTCCAAAACATGCAGCAAAGACTGGCAGACTGGAGACCCAAGGAAGAGTTGCGGTTTGCATCCAAAGGCAATCTACTGGCAGAATTTCTTCCTGCTATAGTTTATTAAGGCCTTCAACTGATTGAATGAGGCACACCCCTATTATGTAAAATCATCTGCTTTACTCAAAGTCCACCAATTTAAATTGTTAACCTCACCCAAAAAACACTATCACAGAAATTTTCAGAATAACATTTGACCAAGTATCTGGGCACCAACGTGGCCCAGCCAAGGTGACACATAAAATTTATCATCACAAATGGTTATCTCTGAGCAGTAAGTTTATGAATTTATTTAAAACGGTTTTTGCTACTTTTTCTGTAATTGTTATGTATTATCTTTGTAATAAGAAAAAGTAGGGGCGCCTGGGTGGCGCAGTCGGTTAAGCATCCGACTTTAGCCAGGTCACGATATCGCGGTCCGTGAGTTCGAGCCCCGCGTCAGGCTCTGAGCTGATGGCTCAGAGCCTGGAGCCTGTTTCCAATTCTGTGTCTCCCTCTCTCTCTGCCCCTCCCCCGTTCATGCTCTGTCTCTCTCTGTCCCAAAAATAAATAAACGTTGAAAAAAAATTAAAAAAAAAAAAGAAAAAGTAAATATATTTTTAAATATTTTTTAAAAGATTTGCTTTTGGAAGTCTTCCCTAGTAGCATGACACTGAGAATATACCATTATAGCTGTTCAGTATATCATGTATATTGTGTATACTGTTGTATGTTTGTCTCTCTAATAGACTAGGAAGGCTCTAAAGGAAAGAGTCTTCTCTTATCATGTGCATATGTTTAACCCAAGCATAGTACTCTGCCACAAAGTACACACTCAAAGAATGAATGGCCAATAACAGAAAAAATATTACCCCAAATCAATATACTATTATTCCACATACTCATCCTAAACCTGTCCCACTTCTGGGAATTCTTTGACCTCTTCAGACTCCTAAATTAGAAATCACATGTTTCAAAATTCTTTCAATTGTATGTCAAAAATGCCTGTAGCCACTGGCCTTTTGCGATCTGTATGTCCACTGCTTTAATTTGACTATCCCACTTATAAAATAGGTCTTATTTAAAAAGTAATACATGCTTATTTTTTACTGTTTTTTCTTTTGCAGTACTGAACATGTTGATTTTTTTAAAGCAAAGGTCAAACAATATTTTTAAAACTAGATAATTCTGTACTTCCTTTGGAAAGAAAAACAAACATGCAATATAGCCAGAAAACTTCTGAAAAAAAGATTGATGAAGAGGATCTAGCCCTACCGAATTTTGAAACATAAAACTACAACAAATCAAACAATACGGTGTTGCTACTTACAAAGACATAGCTATGGAATATAGACCAAAGTAGATCCAGATACATCTGAGAATGTAGCACATACGTCTGAGAACTGTACTACATATTAATAGTAGAAAATGAATTATTCCGGAAAAAAATTAAATTGGATTCTGTGTAATCTTTTTCCAAACACCAATAACCAATTCAGTTCTCAGACACCAACTTTCTTGGTTCTCCAACACCAACTGGGTGTCCAGTAACTTAATTCAATTCTAACTCTATCCAAAATTAGCACAGACCCTGCAGTTAAGGGCTCAGTCGCAGAAGACTGCCTCCACTTCAGGTACCAGTTACAAGTCCTAGGTCTCCAAGCTGCCTGCACTTCTATTTGATTTACCTGTAAATTTATGGGTTCCACAATTCCTTCCTCAGGTTTGAACATTTTGGAGACTGACTCAGAAGTCAGGAAATCACTGCCTTTAAGTTTATGGTTTATTATAATTCAGGAAGAGGCAAATGGAAGAGATGCACAAGACAAGGTATCGGGGAAGCAGCACAGAGCTTCCACACCCTCTAGGTACACTACCCTACCACAATATCAATGTGTTCACCCACCCTGGCTATTATCTGTTGCCACCTCCACTCCCCAGAGGATGGGGACATGGGACTGAGAGTCCCCACCCTCTAATCAGTGTGTTTGGTCTTTCTAGTGACCAGCTCCCATTCTGAGGCTATCTAGGGTTCCCATCTTTACTCACATCATTCACACAGACTCAGGCTTATTCTAAAAGGGATCATTATGGATAACAAAAGATACTCGTATCACTCAAAAATGGTTTAGGAGTTCTGTGCCAGGAACCAGGGACAAAACCCAAATGTACGTTTTTAACACCACAGATTATCTTATTCCTTACCAAAATAAATTCCAAATGAAGCAAGGATTAAAATGAAATATAAAATATCGGGGCATCTGGGTGTCTCAGTCAGTTAAGTGTCCAACTTCAGCTCAGGTCATGATCTTGAGGTTCACAAATTCAAGCCCTGCATCAGACTCTGAGTGCTGAGAGCTCAGAGCCTAGAGCTTGCTTCGGATTTCTCCCTCTCTCTCTGCACCTCCCCCACTCGTACTCTGTCTCTCTCGTCTCTCTCTCAAAAAAAAAAAAAAAAAAAAAAAAATTAAAATGAAAAATAAAACCTTAAAAATAAAAAAGAAAGCATGGAGGAAATTTAAGAATAGTTTGTTTTTTTTTAAGTTTATTTATTTATTTTGAGAGGCAGAGATAGTATGAGTGGGGAAGGGGCAGAAAGAGGGAGAGAGAGAATCCCAAGCAGGCTATGAGCTGCTAGCACAGAGCCTGACTTGAGGCTTGAACCTACGAAAGCTCAAGATCATGACCTGAGCCAAAACCAAGAGCCACATGCTTAACTGACTGAGCCACCCAGGAACCCCAAGAATACTTTTTAAGAGTGTTAAGGCCTCTTTTACACAGTATAGCACAAAATCCAAATGCCCATAAAAGGGGGAAAAAAGGATATATCTGACTGCATGCAAAGAATTTTTTGAATTTTTAATAGGAAAAAAGACATAAATACAAAATACTGAACAAACAGTAGTGAGAAAAGTAAATTGCAACACAGAAAACATAAAGAGATCCTATAAATCCACAAGTAACCAAAGACAACAGTCAAAAGACATGAATAGACAGTTCACAAAGAACTACAAATGGCTCTTACATATAAGATGTATGCTCAACTCTCAATAAACAAATCTAAGATACCATTTTTCACCTATAAGATTGGCAAACATGGAAACAAAATGTTAAACATGTTGATGTATATTCTCCTGGTTCTACACACACAAACACACACACACACTTGAGGGACTTAATTAAAAAATGCTTTATATATTTTATATTTTCACGTATATAGTTCTCCTTTTGTGGATACATAAATTTGGGAAGGTTTGCAAAAATGAAAATATTCTGAATTTTTTAATATAATGTTAATATTTTGATGCATATCCTTGTTTTTGTATAGCTGCATGTGGGGAGTGGTTACAAAAATGAGAACATATAATACATGCTGTTTAAAACATGTTTTTCCCTCTTATCAAGAATACCTCTTTATGTCATTAAATGTCTTCATCACCTTCTGCATGGGCTTTTCAATACCCTTTTTCTGACTACCCTATCCTTAGTCTTCTCTTAGTTCATCCTCCATTTCACCTCCAGAGTAATCTTTACCACAAGTTCTTTGGGTTCCCACTGCTGACCCAGATGCCTTAACCAAAACATAACAGAACATGCTACTTCTCCAGATTTAGCTCTTGCAACCTTCTTCCCTCCATATTACATATCCATCTTCCATTGGGTGCGCCAGGCACTCCCACTGTTGCTCAGCCTGGAATCACTCTCCTAAATCTTCTTCAGAAATAATCTGTGTATAATCTTCCAAAATTCTATTAAAGACACCTCCTCCAAGAAACCATCCTTGGTGCTCAAAGTTAATACTTTTGTGCTCACAGCACTTCATTCATCTCTTAACTATAACATTCTACACTTTATGGTCATTTACCTGTTCACCAGTTTATCTCCCTAACCAGGCCACGTGCTTCTTGAGGATTAGGGATTTTATTTATTTCTATAGCCACTGGATGGGGACTGGGATGGGGATGAAAATGAGACTAGTGGTCCTTGAAGAGTGTTTCAGGCTGAAGGCAAGTAGAAGGTTCTAAGCACTGAAAAGTTCAGAATGATAAGAGCATGAAGTGAGTGAGAAAGAAGAGAGAGGAGAGAGGGGAGAGGGGACAGAAGAGACAGAGGGGAGAGGGGAGGGAGAGACAGAAAGAAAGAGAGAGAGGTAGGCACAAGACGTGGTTGATCCTGGAAGCAAACTAAGGCATTTAGATTTCAGTCTAAGGTCCTGGGGATAACAGGGATTATAGACAGAGCTGTGGTTTGTAGATTTACTTTTGATAGATTGCTCCATTAGCAACATGGGGAATAAAGATTACTTAGGGCACTACAGTAGTTGTACAAGAAATGATCATGGCTTAAACCTGAGTGGTGTAAATGGGGATAGAGAAGAGTGAATAGAGTGTAGAGAGGGGGATCTAGAAAATGAAAATGTTCAGGGAGTAAGTAGATGTGGGAGACTGGCAAAGGAAGGAGTCAAGGGTGAAATCTAGATTTCCGGACTTCTTTGCATATAACACAGAGTGACCTTGTTGGTCATTTAATCTCTGTGTATTTAATCATCGGTGAAACTGGTTTATGACACTGATCTACTAAACTTCAAAGGATTCATATTAGGATCAAGTGAAACACTATATGTGAAGGTGCTATGAAAACTATATAGTTTAATTACATTACATTAATGCAGAAGTGGCAATTACTTAACACCCTCCATGTCTGGCACAATACAAAGTATGTTATACGTGCAATTGCATTTAATTTTCTCTAAGATCTCACTTACCCCTACTTTATAGATTAGGAAACAGAGTCAAAAAAGCTTAGTAACTTGTCCAAGGTCACCTACTGGTAAATACTGCAAAACTAGAATTCAAACTCAAATTGTTGGACTCTAGGATTCTAATATACCACCTTGCCTCACTAGAGTTCTTTCCTTAAAATTTTATTCTTTATTGAAATCCCTCCTGTATCAAATAGCTAAACATCTGTTGACATTTCTTCCATGAAGTATTGAAATGGATCTGCTCCCACAACATGACCTCATTTGAAATTCTCCAAAGACATTCTAAAGTTCTCCTATTCTAGGAGCATCTCTGCTGTCAGCACAGAGCCCAATTCAGATCCTCTCTCTCAAAAATGAATAAACATTAAAAATAAAAAATATTAAAGTTCTCTTTTGTATCATATAATGAAAATAATTAATTTGTCTGAAAGTGTGATAACGGAGACTAGAAGAATGACACATACAAATAGATTCCCTCTACAGAGATCATGTGGATTCTTCTGTTTTGCTGAGACTTTGTCTAAGGCCTGGTATGATGTTAGTGGAGATGCCTAATTAAGATTCCAGTATTTCTTCATTGTGGATTTCTTGCATTCATAGTGACTTAAAAAATACCGCATTAAAATACTGTTGATCTCAATTACTGAGTGTTTGGTGCCCCCTTCAATTTTATCTCAGGAGACCCACTCCCTTTCCCTACCTACAAGCACGTGCCTGAAATTACACAATCTTCATCTCTGCTTATGTCTCCCCACACATCTCCAACACTAGTTAAATAAATCTGCATGCAAGTAAACACAAGTCTCCTGTGTAATGCTATTACTCAAATTTATATATATGCTTTTATGATTCTCAAATATACAAACCCACTTAAAAGCATTATATACCAGGATACTCACTGCAGCTTCAGGAGCAGAAAACTGGGAACAACCTAAATATCAACCAGTAGATGGCTAGTTGATGTTGTCAGTCTTACAAAGAATATGATTCAGCTGCTAACAACGAGGAATCCCTATACTTATTGCCATGGTACCATCACCAAGATACTTTAAGTATAATATACACCAACAGTGTGTATTATAAATTGACATTTTGTGTGGGGAAAATGCTTATATTTATATGCATATGAATTTGTAAGTTCAGAAAACCTCTCGGAAATTCAGAGTATATAATGGTAATTGTGCTTGTCTATAAAGCAAGTTGAACTAGAGGGAGGAGGGCATACTTTTCACCAGATACCCTTTGGCACCTCTGAGTTCTAACAAGTTTCGTTACTACTTATAAAAATGAAACATTACTGAATACCTAATATGGGGGGGGGTACTGGATACTAGAAAACAATGGGCAGAAATGTTTCAGGGTTGGGTGTTTTTTTTTTTTTTTTTTGTCTTAAAAAGGAGTCCTCTCAAAGAACGTACACGACTCACTACTCCATCAAGTTTAAGTTTTAAAACCTGCCTTGCGAGCCTGAGGCCTCAGCAGTCTCCGGAGCCCAAAGGGTGGACTGACATGCTTCTCGCATGGCACCAATCCTGCAGCTTGGTAAAAAGGCATCGAGCATTTTCTACCTTGCATTCTATCTCATCTTCTCTAGGCTTAAAACATTGGGCGAGGGCCCTTATCGGATTCGCTTCTGTATCGCCACAGCACCTAGAAGCCCTACAGGCACACAGTATCAAGTCAAGAAAACGCTAGTGACGGGGAGCAGAGAAGCAAGGGGAGGAAGCAGGGCAAACCGCGCGAGTGGAGGAGGGAGAAGCCCACCCTACACCGGCGGCCAGAGACCTCCAGAAAAGAGCGGCCCACACTGCAATCATGCCGGGGGGCGCGCCGCCCACAGGCCCAGCCTGGCGCAAGAGCGGCCGCGCTCCCCGCCCCGCCTCCGTCCTCAGGTCCCGGGACGGCCAAGCTGGGCCAAGACGGCGGCGAAACCGGAACGCTGCGAGCCCTTTCTGCCTGGGAACAGGGTCTTCTCGTGAGCAATGGCGCCGGGGCCCGGCCGCGAGGGGCGGAACCGCAGGCGCCGCGAGCCAATGAGCGGCGCTGGCCGACTCGCGGCCCAATGGCAGCAGCGCGGGCACGCTGGGGACGGTCCCGGCGCGCCCGACTTTTCCAGAAGACCCGGGTAGCGCCTCCAGGCCACACTGAGCCGGCTTTAGGCACTCCGCACGCCGGGTCTCCTCCTCTTCCTGTGGTGGTTAGCTATGGCGGCCGTGAAGACCCTGAACCCCAAGGCCGAGGTAGCCAGAGCCCAGGCGGCGCTGGCGGTCAACATCAGCGCGGCCCGGGGACTGCAGGACGTGCTGAGGACCAACTTGGGGCCTAAAGGCACCATGAAGATGTAAGGCGGGGCCGGCGGGTAGGGTAGGGCGGACACCACGCACCTCGCGCCGTCGCGGGCATGGCGGCGGGGGCCACGGCCTTGAGCTCGCCGCCCCTGGGCCTCTGCTCGCGGCTACGGCCCTACTTACCCGTATACTCCCGGGTCGCGCCTGTTTCCTGCCCCGGCCGTTTCCTCTTGTAATCGATGCCGTCTCTGCGGAGAACAAAGCTGCCCGCGTGCGCGGCGCTCCCCCGCGCCCTGGGCTCCAGCAACCCTAAGGGTTCGGCCGACTGTTTCTCTGAAGGGAGGGGGTGGGCACTGCATCATTCCTATTGCTGGGTAGAGAGAACCAGCCGCGTGGCCCCAGCTCCCTAGGTTCTGGGTAAAGCCGGATTTGAATGGGACTCTTAATTTGGTGTCCGTTGAAAAAGTCACACTGTGGTTCATTTCTGCCCATTGAACAGGCTTGTTTCTGGTGCTGGAGACATCAAGCTTACTAAAGATGGCAATGTGCTGCTTCATGAAATGGTGAGAGACTGCTATACTAGGTCAAAAATGTCTTGGTTTTCCGTATTACGTGTAATTTGCAAGAGGATTTTTCATGTTCATTTTCAAAATAGGAGAAATCACTATTAGCCCTCAGCAGGTCTGGAGGAAGTAGAAAAGGAATATTATCGGTAACAGTACTGACAGTACAGTGCCAGGAGGAACCCTGGGGAGTCTGATAACTTATTTTTGAATCCCTACTCTTGCCATGTAAGTCCTTGGTTAAAGGATGGTAGTTACTAAACTTTATTAAAATTTGGAAAACTAAGCAGTTGACCCAGGTAGGTGCAAAATGTGATAACACGGCTATACTTTATTATTATTATTATTGTTGTTGTTGTTGTTGTTGTTGTTGTTATTATTCATATGCTATTTTTTCTCTTTATTAAACCGTAGTTTCTGTCTGGTCCATCTCCACCTCCAGCTGAAGGGGAGACAAAACTCTTTGCTTTACCGTTTTTAAGTCTCACTGACCCTAGAATATAAGACTGTTGAGAGGAGCAATTGTTTTACTCTTCCCTAAGTTTCCAAAACCTGGCACTTAAAATCCAAGAAAGGAAATGACTTGCCTGTGTTTTGAATTCAGAATAAAATTTAGGGTTTTGATATTAGTGTACCATGCCTTCAGTTTGCAGATATTTGTAAACATCTTCAGTAAGGATTAGCTAACCTAGAAGGTTAGTTTTAGTTTGTTTTTAGTTGGCTAAGTGGTGACCTGTGCTAGCAGACAAACTGTCAGTGTCCCCAGAGACAAAAGGCTGCACTAGGTTAGTGGAGAATAGGAGATTTAAAAATCAAAAGCAGTACAGGAGCATTGTTTGGATCCTTTGTAATTAAGAATCTGTGGGTGATGTTGGAGACATAATGAATATCCTGTTCTCCCAAAACCTTTCTTCGGTGATGTAGCATTCACCGATGATCTTTGCTAAAGGAACTTTTTTTTCTTTTTAATTATTTGTTCCGTTCCAACTGAACTGGAGGCTGCTGGGGTTTAATTTTAGAAGGAACCTGGTTTAGGGGCGCCTGGATGGCTCAGTTGGTTAGGTGTCCACCTTTGGCTCAGGTCATGATCTCACAGTTCATGGATTTGAGCCCCACATAGGGCTCTGTGCTGACAGCTCAGAGCGGAGCCTGCGGTGGATTATGTGTCCTTCTCTCTCTGCCCCTCCCCTGTTCGCATTCTGTCTCTCTCAAAAATAAACAAACGTAAAAAATATGTATTAAAAAAGAAAAAAGAAGGAACCTGGTTTATTGTCACAAGAGCCATAGATTTGTCATAAAGAAGCATGCATGGATTTGAAATTATTTCTTACTTGTAACTCACCTTCAATAAACCTTAACTAAGCCTCAGATTTCCTCATCAGTAAAGTGGAGATAATCCACTCAAATCTATATGTGAATGTTTTTATTACCATAAATTGATGTGTAAAATAGTTAATGGTGAGTTTTAAATCAGCGCCGCATGTAGCTGAACATTTGGGCAATGTATGCAAATAGATGCTCTTAAAGGAGTCCCTTCAGATATTTTAAGGTATATTTATTTGGACTGTTTGAATTTAAGTAATTTTCTTCTTTTTCTACTTCCAGCAAATTCAACACCCAACAGCCTCCTTAATAGCCAAAGTAGCAACAGCCCAGGATGACATAACTGGTGATGGTACCACTTCCAATGTCCTAATCATTGGAGAACTACTGAAACAGGCGGATCTCTACATTTCTGAAGTATACATGATTCTTGTGTTTCTGTGATAGTTATGTAAACATGAAATAATCTGAATTTTATTTATATAAATTTATGTGTTCATAGTAGCTGAGGCAGTATAGTAGAATGTAAAGAGCAGGGGGCTTAAATCTTGGAACCAGAGCCTGGTCTTATACAAGTTTATTGTGATCCTGGACAGATTAAAGAACCTTCCTTGGCCTGCAGGATTTTTTTTTTTTTTTGGATCAAGTGGCATTGCATATGATTTATATATGTCTATAACATAGATTGGTAGTTGAGATCTAGAAACTGGATATTCAGGACTAGGCATATTTATAAAGAAAAAGCCAACTAAAATGTAAATTTAAGTAAGAATTCACAACTTTTTTTTAGTCCTGAGTAGTTTGAAAGTTAAAGCAAACCATAGTAGTGATCTAATGCCAAGAAATTCCTGGGAAGAGAGGAAAATCAGACCCTTGGTCTCCCTGTTTTTGTTCGTAAAAGATGTGAATAAATGGTTCCCCTGAGCACAGTTTTGAGTTTGGGGCATTATTCCTTGTGGTTTGCACAGTGAAAACCCAAGTGTGCTTTATAGTTCCCTTGGTTTTGACTCTGTGCTACAGCAATGTCTGTTCTTTTCCTCTGCATTGAAAGGACTATCTATCCTTTTAAATGTATTCAGAAAGTCAGCACATTTTATTGTATTAAAGCATATAAATGATCCAGAATATTCCTTTAAAAATTTACTTTGTCATCTAATTGAAGAACTCCAGTGTTAGAGATGATGGTTATATGATTATATGTTTGTAGGGTCTTCATCCCAGAATAATAACAGAAGGATTTGAAGCTGCAAAGGAAAAGGCACTTCAGTTTTTGGAACAAGTCAAAGTAAGCAAAGAAATGGACAGAGAAACACTTATAGATGTGGCCAGAACATCTCTACGTACTAAAGTGCATGCTGAACTTGCTGATGTCTTAACAGAGGTATGTTAAATGTGGCATTTGGTACAGTACACCTGTGTTGAAGACCCTTGATATACTTCCTAGTTTCGGTTACAGGATGCTATCTGAAACCTTCACTGTGTCAGAGCTCCTGGGTGCCTCAGTCCATTGAGTGTCCCAACTCTAGATTTTGGCTCGGGTTATGATCTCATGGTTGTAAGATGGAGCCGTGCATCAACATTGGGAGTCTGCTTGGGATTCTCTCTCTCCACCCCACCCCCACCACCCTTCTTTCACTCACCCACCCCCCCCCCCCAGGCAACAAAAAGAAAAATTTTTTTTTTAACATTAAAAAAAAAAAACATTCACAGTGTTATACCATGTGAAATAAGTAGTTTCCTTTTTGTGGTAGTGAGAGTAGCTGATGTGTGTTCCTAAAATGTAAAATGAGAAAATCAAATAATAGTATACCTGACCAGGTTATAAAGATATAATCAGAGTTTCCATTAAAGGTTTATAAAATGGAAATTTTATTATGAAAAAAACTTGTGTCGTCAATATTTTTAATAAAATAGTGGGGATGTCAGTGATTCTTTACCTAATTATAAATTGAGATGTCAGGAATGTAAATGACTTCAATCCTTTACAAATAATGTATTCTGTTAGCTCATAGAGAAGGGCTTAGATCAGTTCAGAGATTTTAAAGAAACTACACTTCTCTGAAGAACAAGCAGCATAAGTGTCTGGACTTCTGCAAATCAAATTCATCTAATGGTTATGCTCCTATTGTAGGCTGTGGTGGATTCCATTTTGGCCATTAAAAAACAAGATGAACCTATTGACCTCTTCATGGTTGAGATTATGGAGATGAAACATAAATCTGAAACTGATACAAGGTAGGTGGTAGGATGCTATGAAATCCTTATGGTATGTTTCCAAATTTACAGACACTTTTTACAGTACATCTGTTTTGACTTCTTTTTTTTTTTTTTTTTTTTTTTTGTCTCTGAATTCCTGTGTGTATTCCTAGGTGAATATTTAGTTTGCTCAGTAGTGTTTCCTCTTGAAGTTACTGGTATGATGTGTTTATAGTCAGAATGATTCTGAAAAGTGAGCTACATCAGTGATTTATTGAATTGTGGGATACAAAGCATAATAGACTGGTGGGGAATTTAAAATATATATTTCAATGACCAAGGTAAAAAATATTTTTAGGGGCACCTGGGTGGCTCAGCATTCAACTCTTAGTTTCAGTTCAGGTTATGATCACTCTCCTCTCTCTGCCCCCCCCCCCCCCCCCCCCCCCCCCCGCACACACATGCTCTGCTCTCTCTCTCTCAAAATGAATAAACAAACTTTAAGAGAAATATGTTTTAAAGGAGGTAATCACAATTTGATAGCCAACCATTTGCAACTATTTCTCTGCAGTTTCCTGTACAAGATAAGGGTTGTTACTTTTGTTTGAATGGGTCATGTCTGTTATGTTCTGGATATTGTTTTTTCATAATTGAACCTGCCTGGTTTCACCCAAAAGTCTTGTTCAAAAACTCATAAAGTTGTGTGAAAATTATCAATACAGTCTCAACTCAGTGTTTGAATTTCATTAATATATGTTATGTATCATTTAGAAATCAATAACTATAAATTATGTATTTTAACAGCTTAATCAGAGGTCTTGTTTTAGACCATGGGGCGCGGCATCCTGATATGAAGAAAAGAGTAGAAGATGCATACATCCTCACGTGCAATGTGTCATTAGAATATGAAAAAACGTGAGTCTATAGCCCCTTACAAATGGAGTGGAGAGGTGGAGCAGCTTGTATTTTGGGCAAGTCACTTGTGAGATTACTCTAAGGATAGTAATGCCTCAGTTGGGTTTGGGTGAATTATAGAAAATAACTTCTGAAGACATTCCAGGGATAAGGACTGGAGTTAACTAACTATTTGTTAAATCTCAAGACTAACCCAATTTCTTCGGCTGGTTTATCTTCTTAAAAAATAAACATTTCCCTCCCACCCCCAACTTTTTTTTAAATAGAGAAGTGAATTCTGGCTTTTTTTACAAGAGTGCAGAAGAGAGAGAGAAGCTTGTAAAAGCTGAAAGAAAATTCATTGAAGATAGAGTTAAAAAAATAATAGAACTGAAAAAGAAAGTCTGTGGTGATTCAGATAAAGGATTCGTGGTTATTAATCAAAAGGTGAGAATGAAGTTTTACTTTATAAATGAGCCTGTATCATTCATTGTTATTTTTAAGGTGACTTCTATTAAAACTAACTTGTTTTTGACACAGGGAATTGACCCCTTTTCCTTAGATGCTCTTGCAAAAGAAGGCATAGTAGCTCTGCGGAGGGCTAAAAGGAGAAATATGGAAAGGTACAGATACCAGATTATCTTGGTGATGTAAATTTTACTTATTTTGCAAGTTAACTGGGATTGCTTTTTCTCCTGTAATTACATTTTTCCTTTTTTTATTGTGATAAAATACGCATAATATAAAACTTAACATTTTACTCATTTTTTCTAATTATAATCCAGTGGCATTAAATTGCATTCACGTTATCGTGCAGCCATTACATCATTCATCTCTAGAACTTTTCCATCTTCCCAAACTGAAATTCTACTCTTTAAATAATAACTTTGTTTCTCCCACTCCTGGTAAATACTATTCTACTTTGTCTCTAAATTCAGTACCTCCTGTAAGGGAATCATGCAGTATTTGTCCTTTTGTGTCTGGCTTCTTCACTTAGCATGATAGTTTCAAAGTTCATCCATGTTGTATAGCATATGTTAGAATCTCATTTCCCTTTCAAGGATGAACAATACTCCATTGTATGAATATATCACATTTTATTTATACATTTATCAGTGGACATTTGAGTTTCTTCCTCAAATGTCCTGTTGTGAATAATGCTCTTGTGAATAATGCTGCTGTGAACTTTGGTATATGCTTGTTTTAATTTTAAACCACGAAACGTGTATGTATGTAACCATGTCGAGAGACAGCATCAAGGGGTTTCAAAGAACTACTTTTTCCTCAGAGCTCACCACAGTAAAGAGCTCTTGTTCGCTTTTAGATTTCTTATCAAAGGAGTATTTCCTAACTTTGAAAGCCTGGTTTAAATGGTGAGTTAGGAGAAAAGACTGGTTTTTAGCTGGTTGGTGGTGAATGGAAAGGCTTGAGTTAAAATACATTTCAGAATATCTAATTTCGGTATGTAATTCTGAAAGATCACTTCCTAAAAATTATTAATCTCTTCAAACATAACAAAGCCACTTACAGGTCTCCCTTAAAACACTTCCAATATTTCAGGCTGACTCTTGCTTGTGGTGGAGTAGCTCTAAATTCTTTTGATGACCTAAATCCTGATTGTTTGGGACATGCAGGACTTGTCTATGAATATACATTGGTGAGTGTATTTTCTTTCTGAAGATGATAATACAATGATGTTTCGTTCATGAATTCATTCAAACCCAGAATCATATTTTTGATTTGTTTACATACATTTTGATGCTTATGTATAATAATGATAAGCCATTGATGGGAAAAGTCACATTTCTTTTATATGAAGTAGTTTATTTGCTTTAATGTGATTGGTATGTTGTTTTCTTATTAATAAACTACTTATTCTTCCATAAGCCCCTCTTCATTCTTTGTATAACCATATCCTGTTTTTGAAAATATCTTTTTCACATAGGGAGAAGAGAAATTCACCTTTATTGAGAAATGTAACAACCCTCGCTCTGTCACATTATTGGTCAAAGGACCAAATAAGCACACACTCACTCAAATCAAAGATGCAATAAGAGATGGCTTGAGGGCTGTTAAAAATGCTATTGATGATGGTAAGATCCTTATTGTATATTCTTTTGCTAGTGTGAAAGGCATGGCTGAATACTGTGTTCTTTTTATCAGTAATTTACACAGCCAGACACCATGCAAAAGTAAAGTCTTCCCTTTAAAATGCCTGTGATGGTATGCGAGGCTTTTTTATAGCATATCATGATTAAAAGTGGATACAAATAAATGAACTAATGTTAAGACCTTGCAAGAGCTTCCAAGTACTAGTTAAATTGGGCCATTTTGCTATTTGATGTGTTGCTTGTAATGCTTTCAAGTGTAGTATTTACACTGTGGTGGTTATGCCGAATTCTCAAGAAATGGATGGCTTTTGTGTGTGTGTTTTAATTTTCTTAAAAATGATTCTACAGTTTTGTTTTCTCTGCAACTTAGCATTTCTCTCCGTCCCCCCGCCCCCAACAGGCTGTGTAGTTCCAGGTGCTGGTGCAGTGGAAGTGGCAATGGCAGAAGCCTTGATTAAATATAAGCCCAGTGTAAAGGGCAGGGCCCAGCTTGGAGTGCAAGCATTTGCTGATGCATTGCTCATTATTCCCAAGGTATGAATACTTGAACAGTTTTCTTAACTACATCAAAATGATTTAGCTGATGAAAGCTTTTTGATAATGGCGTTTTTATAATGTAGACTTTGAGTAAACAAGTTTTATTCATTTTCTCCCTAACATAACTAGAGCCGGGTATCTCTTATCCAAATGTATTTGGTTCCTGTGGAAGGGAGTTGAATAACTGAAGTTTCAGATGGCAGGAGATAAACTGTTTTAAGAGTTTGCAGTGTAGGAGTTATACTAGAGTACAAGCTTGCTCTTTTGTTTTGTCTTGTATGCTATTTTAGGGATATAGTTTATGACCAGTGTATTGCTGGGCTTGGGGTGGGTTAATGAGTTGGTTAGTAACAAATGTTCTATTTAGTTATTCTCTGATATGAACATAAATACTGGTCTATCTTAAGGGGTTTTTTTTTTGTTTTGTTTTTACTAATTGGAATTATGGTTCTTATCACTTCTTAGGGTTCTGTCTTTTAAAGGATTAAATTTGTTTGTTTAGGTTCTTGCTCAGAATTCTGGTTTTGACCTTCAAGAAACACTAGTTAAAGTTCAAGCAGAACATTCAGAATCAGGTCAACTTGTAGGTGTGGACTTGAACACAGGTAAGAGAACACAGCTATTTGTAGGGGGAGAACTAGATTCAGGTGAGGTAAAATCAAGGAGGATAAAAAATGGAAACGAAAGAATGTTGGAGAAAAGTAGAGTGGAAGAAAGATAACAGAATCCTGCAGTATTTGTAAGACCTGTTACTGTCAACAGCATCATACATTCACATTAGTAGAAAGGGTTTCTGGAATGAGGGAAATGGTAGGCCCATTTTGGCCAGTACAAGTGCTCTACTTTAATATGAACAAACAAGAATGCATCTGGAAAAATAGAGATGTTCAAACATTTGGTAACCAAATAGCACATTACTATTACTGGATGTCTTCTGAGTAGAGATCGTAGTTTGGAGCAAAATTGGACTAATTGAGGAACTTTGGATAATGAGAATAATCAGTGATGAGCAAATCACAAAATACTCTGTTTTATTTGCATTCTGATCTTCCAACTTTCTGTGTGTGATTTTAAGAATACTGGGTTACTTTACAGGTGAGCCAATGGTAGCTGCTGAAGTAGGCATATGGGATAACTATTGTGTAAAGAAACAGCTTCTTCACTCCTGGTAAGTTTGAGACAGCCAAAACTAAAATAACCTTTAGAGAATCCTCATACTCTTGGTATGTTTAATTACGTGGGGTTTTTTGTTTTTGTTTTCATAAAAATGTAATCAGCTGAAAGTATAAAAACTAAACTAGCCTTCTATATTTTTGAGGGGAAAGGAGAAACTTAATTGGATATAATTTGTACAGTTTGGGGTTCATATGTCACATCTGAGCCATCTGATCTTTCCGTCCCCTTTCAGCACTGTGATTGCCACCAACATTCTCCTGGTTGATGAGATCATGCGAGCTGGAATGTCTTCTCTAAAAGGTTGAATTGAAGCTTCCCTTGTGTCATCTGTATCATGAAGACTACAGAGTGATCCTAAGAATATAGCCATGGAATTTTCGTCCAAGCTTCAAATGATTTTCAAAAGCATTTTCCTTTCCCATACGAAAAAAAGAACACTGACACTCAAATTTTGAAGTTCTGAAATTATAATTACAGTATTTTTTTAAATTTCACTGCAGTGTACACCATTAAGCAGGCTGTTTTCACCCAGTGAACAGGATGTTTTGCTTTAGCTTCCATGATCTAAAAGTACCGTGTTAGACAAGTATGTTACCTACCTTGTTATTAAATGTTCCTTGAAAAGCAAATTTAATGGTTTAATAATTTCTTCTAATTGATGTATTTTAATATATCTACTAGTTCTCCACTGTCAGGCTTGTAGGTTTTTATGCAAATATAAATAATACTTAAAGTAACTTAAGATTTTGAAAGCATCCCTGTTTCTTTAGTATTAATTCCTGAGTAAAACTGTTGGAATCATTTGTTTGGACTTTTAATGCTTTTAAGTACTTTTGCTAAAATGCTCCCCAGGAAAGTTGTACTGGGCAGAAAGATGGGTGAAGTAGAGGCAAGGGAGTTGATCATTATATATAAATAAACTGAAAGTATGAAGAGAGAAAACTAGAAATAGAGGAGACAGAGGGAAAAACACCCTTAAAGGCATGGGGGCTAAGGGAAAGGAGATTTTCACATGGACCATATTTTCACACCCCTGTCTGTACCTGTGCTTATGCTAAAAGACCTGCGCGACCATTCCAAACTCTGTAGTGTCGTCTTTCACCCAAGTTACTGTTCTCTCCCACCCACTTCCACAAAATTGTTTTTATAGTTGGTAGATCTCATTCACAGCCCTTGAGAGTGAAGTTGTGTGCTGCAAAGCTTTGTGTTTTTGAGGACTTGGCAGTTGCCTACGGTGTGCAATAAATATTAAATTGAAACCTTTTCTGTGATCTTGAAATGGTATTCCAGGGCCCAAAAGGAATTTGAATATAAATGGGTAGAAAATCTGTGGAAATGTTCTGTTCACAGTGTAATGGAGGAGCTTGTGGAACGCCAGGGCCCCTGGACACTAATCTCTTCTCTGGCTCCACAAGTTCTATACCCAGCCGCAGCCTGGAACTAACCAAGCCCTTTTGACCAAAGGGGGTTGTGAGGGAAACGCTAAGGAGGCGTTGCGAGCGATACGGTGGCCGAAGCGGTGCACGCAGGGCGCAGGCGCAGAAGGGCTTTACGGTGCGGCGTGCTTCTCGTGTTACCGGCATGGGCCCCTCGCCACCGCTGCTGATTCTGCCGCTGCTCCTGTCTGGCCCGTGGCTCGAGCTAGGTCAGTGTGCTGGCCTGTCCCCTGACCCTGTGTGCCCCAGGAAACATCAGGGAAGGGGTGGGTGCCCTGCCAGGTCGGGAAAGAGACCGTGGCCCCTCCGCCCGCTTCCGGGATGGGCTTGGAGCAGCCAGAGGCAGCCAACTTGGCAAGATGGTTAATGCGCATATCCTATCTAACTGCTTTTTCACTTTTAATTTATTTTGGAATCTTTCAAACATAGTGTAAAAGAATATAAAAACACCTCCTCCTATGAACCGGTAACCCAGCTTAAAAACAGGCGCCAGTTTATAACTAATCTTGCTATTTTGGTATATCACACTTTCTCCTTCCCTGGGGCCTTTTTGAAGTGGATCCAGACACGACACAATTTTATTTGTAAATACACAGCATGAATAGCCAAAAAGACAAGAAGTCATGAAAAAAACCCACCATACTCTTTCTCTACCTTAAAAAACTAACAGTTGTCATTAATATCCTTAAACATACAGTTAGTGTTCAAATTCATCTACTGTGTTTGTTATAGTTTATTTACTGAGTTAATGTCAGAGTTCATACATTGCAGTTATATGTTGTTTCTTAATTCCCTTTTAATCTGAGATTTCCCTGTAAAATTTTTTCTCCCTTGAAGTAGATGAAATCATCAGTGTGTGTCAGAATGAGAATAAGAAGGCTAAAGACAGGGAAACATGAAAAAATGGTAGACTCGGCCATTGAGGAACTTATAATACTTAGACATCCTTAGGCAGAAACATAACACCCCAAAGTGTGAAGACAAGTGTAGCAGGTTGGAAATAGTGCTGACCTGGAAGTAAGGAGACCTGGATCTAGTGCTGTCCCTGCTAACTAGTTCTTTAAGTGGTTTCTCTTTTTTGGGTCTTGGTTTTTTCCTGTTAAATAAGGGGGTTGAATTAAAGATCCTTTTGAGGCGCCTGGGTGGCTCAGTCGGATCGTGGGTTCGAGCCCCGTATTGGACTCTGTGCTGACAGCTGAGAGCCTGGAGCCTGCTTTAGATTCTGTGTCTCCCTCTCTCTCTCTGCCCTTCCCCCACTCATGCTCTCAGTCTCTCAACAACAACAACAAAAAAAGTTAAAAAAATAAATAATAAAGATATTTCTAATTCTGATTTTCTGAGGTGTTCGAACAGTAGATATGAAGGACCTCATTCAGTTATTTGCTAATTATCGTGCTCTTATGCTAGATGCCAGGAATACACTGGCAAAATAAATGTCCTTTTCTTTCTGGAGCATATGATATAATAGTGAAAATCATTCAGAAATGGGGAGGAAGAGGCAGAGAAACAACTTGAGCAGAAGTGTGGGTAGAGATGTGCTAGATGTATTTCAGGGTATAGTGTCTAGATTTACCTAGCTGGGACAAAGAGTTGTGTACAGTAATAGAGCAATAAGAAAGAAAATAAACATTTGTTGAATAATTACAATGCACTCACAGCGTTTCACACATGTTAATTTTAATTTATACAGCCACACCTATGAAATAGCTAGATGTTATCTCCATCTTGTAGGTGAAGAAACCAAAACTCAGACTGACTTATTTGCCTAAGGTCACCCAACAAATTAAGTGGCAGAACAAGAATTTAAAGCCAAATTTTTAAGCTGCCTTTTTTTTTCATTACATCATTATGAATATTACGTATGATCCAAATATTGTCACTTGTTTTATATATATTCATGTATTACTGATGATGCTCCTTTTTCTCTGCAGGGAATGGGCAGGCTACTAGCATGGTCCAGCTACCAGGTGGGAGATTCCAGATGGGAACAAATTCACCAGATGGCAGAGATGGTGAAGGGCCTGTCCGGGAGGTGACAGTAAAACCCTTTGCCATTGATGTATTTCCTGTCACCAACAAAGATTTCAGGTACATCAGGTATTCTAAGAGTGGTAAAGGCTCTTTCTGATTTTCGTTCCTGATAGCTAAAAGCAAACTGGCTTGTTCACTATTACATATCATCTTTGCAATAGTAATATGGGATAAGTGCTGTCTCCATTTTTCAGGTGAAGAATCTGAAGTCTGGAGACTCTGTTTACGGCAGAGCTGGACCTGGAACTCAAACCCTCTGACCCTTGAGCCAGTGGATTTTCCATTACACTGGATATAACACTGAGAAATAGGGGCAGAAGTCAAACACTTAACAAAAACCTCTTCCACAGGGAAAAGGGATTGGGAGAAGGGTCATAGTAGCTGGGAGTCTTTAAATATCCTTTATATTTACTTATGGAACTGGCATTGTTTTAGGACAAGCATTGTGATTCCAACTCAATCTAGGAAGCCTTGTTGAGCCGCCTCACTTTCCTCAAGGTGGTATGTTTTGCAAAGGCTAAAGTGGGGAATGATCCAGGTGATACCTGTAACTTACCTTCAAATGATACAGGGGGAATAGAGAGAGAGAGGAGTGGGAAAAGGAAGAGGAGGGAACAGGAAGACAAAGCAAATGTGGGAAATGACTTATATGTTGCATTGTGGCCTTAAAACTCTTTAAGATAAAAATTTACGGGGAAAAATTTACTCAGGAGACAGAGTAAGCATAAGAATTATTAGTGTATTTGTGGCACCTGGGTGGCTCAGTCAGTTAAGTGTCCGACTTCGTTCAGGTCATGGTCTCACAGTTCGTGAGTTTGAGTCCCGCGTTGGGCTCTGTGCTGACAGCTTGGAGCCTGGAGCCTGCTTTGGATTCTGTGTCTCCCTCTCTCTCTGCCCCTCACACTCTGTCTCTCTCTGTCTCTCAAACATAGATAAACATTAAAAAAATTAAAAAAAAAAAAGAACTGGGAGATGCAGCATTGTGTTAGTTTACAGATTTTGCCCATGTTTTTGTGACTTCCAAATGAAAATAATTCCAGGGAAGCACCTTATTAAAGGTATTTAAAAATCCTTCCTGGGAGGGGAAGGGGGCAGGACAGGGAACACTATGTAAGGGATATATATATATATATATATATATCAGTTGGTCTGATAATGGATGATTTCAGTTTTTTTTCTTTTCATATACTTGTGCTTTCTCATTTTTCTATAATACAATATGCATTACACATATGTGCTTTTTTGTTAAGTATTTATTTATATTGAGAGTGAGAGAGAG
This sequence comes from Acinonyx jubatus, assembly GCF_027475565.1. NCBI lineage: Eukaryota > Metazoa > Chordata > Mammalia > Carnivora > Felidae > Acinonyx > Acinonyx jubatus. The sequence goes on from NC_069398.1 coordinate 20,413,632, forward strand.
AATGAGTGCAAGGGAGAAGAAGAGAAAGGCGGGGAGAGAGACAGTTCCAAGCAGGCTGCATACAGCTGGTGCGGGGTTCGAACTCACGAACTGTAAGATCATGACTTGAGCCAAAACCAAGAGTCAGACGCTTAACTGACTGAGCCAACCAGCACTCCATGCTTATATGTGCTTTTTAAAAGTATTTTTAAACAGGAAAGTTATTAAAATTGAAGGAGAAATCACTTTTGATCAGGTTTGCACCACATCATGACAACCAGAAATAGCTAGCTAGATAGACGAACAGTGTGTGTTCTTTTATATTTCAAATTATGACATACATTTATTTATTTATTTATTTATTTATTATTTTTAATGACCTATTTTATGATAGACCTCTGGCAAGCCCCTAAACTTTGCTTAGAACCCCCATGATTTGTCTCTGCCTCTCTGGTGAAACATTTTCAAACTACTCAGATGCTCTGAGGTTGGTGAATAGCTGTTGCTACCACATCTGATCACCTCCTCCATTCTCAATGCCCCTTTCATGGGTGAACAATGTCTCCTCATGTCAGAGGGCTGGCACAGACGGGGTACTATTAGCCCAGTGAAAACAACCCATCTTACCCTGGAAATTTTACGTGCTAAAATTTGCTAAACCATACCAAACTGTGTGAAAATCCATTCTAAAATTTCAGTACATCATTTTTATTTGATTCCGTTTTTTTTCATTTGTTAGATGGAGATAATCACGTTCTGCCTCCCTCGCATGATTGTTGTGAGAGTGGGGATGTGATGAAGACCTTTCAGAAAACAGACCTGTTCCCCACCCTTAAATATTCTCAGCAGTTTTATTCATAATCTCCAAAAGCTGGAGATAACCCAAATGACCTGCAAGTGGTGAATAGATAAGCAAAATACAGAACCTCCACACAATAAAATGGTACTCTGTAAACAGAGGAACAAACTAATACTGGCAACAACGTGGGTGATTCTCAGAAGCATTATGCTAAATGGAAGAAGCCAGACTCTAAAGCTATATACTGTATGATTTGATGTATGTGAATTTATATTCTGGGAAAGGCAAAACTATAGGGACAAAAAGCAGCAATGGTTGCAGAGGCAATGAGGGAATTTTTGGAGGTGGTTGATAAACTTGCTCTATATCTTGATTGTGATAATGACTATAGGTTTTGTCAAAACTCACAAAACTGCACTAAAAGAGTGAATTTTACTCTACATGAATTACACATACAGCAACAGATTTTAAAGGAAAATCTCCTACTCAGACTTCAATGTCAATTCCTTGTTGTTGACGGAAACTCTGTGATGTGTGACTTAAAGGTGAAGGATATATGAGGTTTTCTTGAGCAGGAGGGGACAGTGGGACCTGGAACTGTAACAGCTTAACCAAGTGAAATATCTCTCTTTTCAGGGAGTTTGTCAGGGAAAAAAAGTACCGGACAGAGGCTGAGAAGTTTGGGTGGAGTTTTGTCTTTGAGGACTTTGTCTCGGATGAGCTTAGAAACAAAGTGGCCCATCAGATGGAGGTGAGAGAACCTGGGCTTTCAGCTGAAGGAGTGGGCCCTGGACAGAGAATCCTGTGGGTTATGGGGTCACCTGGGCCACAAGAGAGAATCACCCCTGAGAGCCGCAGGCAGGGAGGAAGCAAGAGAGATCCTCCCTGGAAGAGTCAGATGAACACGTACTCCCGAGACGTTAACCTTGTGCTGGTTTCTGCCTAGAGAGACTTTGTAAAAAGTCTGGTGATCTGGTCACATGTAGGGTTCAAGTTACTCCATGAACTGACAAGAGAACATCTCAACATCCCCTCCAATAACGGTCATGAGATGTCCTGCTTTAAAGGTTCCAGAAACAGCCCCACTTGGACCACCCGAGTCTCAGCCTAAAGTGTCTGCTCTGCCTCCTGTGTGTCAGTCAGGAAGGTGACCTTGCTGGGTCAGAGCATCTTGCAGTCATGCCTTTTCCTTTTTTTGCAGTCTGTTCTCTGGTGGCTTCCAGTGGAAAGGGCATTCTGGAGACAGGTAAGGGTTGGTTCCTCTGCCTTGTTTTCTGCCCCTGTTGACTCTTATTCTGGAGGCCTGGCTTCCCTAGACCCGTTGCCCATCTAGAAATATGGAATTAAAAAGGATACCATAAATTTTGAGGACACAGCCAAGCAACCCTATTTCCTGTGCCCTGATCTTTTTTCCCATCGCCCATCCCACTTTTCCGTTTCTGACTCTGGGCCTCTCCGCGCTCACCAGGCTGTCTCCTCCAACTTCCTTGCTCCATCTAGTGGTAAAAGCTGAACTCAGCCACCTTAAGCCTCGCCTTCCTCAGACTTCCATGAGCTCCCAGAAGTCTGTCTCACTTCATCCTGGCTGTCAGCCTGCAGGTCCTGGCTCTGGCATCCGAGAGAGACTGGAGCTCCCAGTGGTACACGTGAGCTGGAATGACGCTCGTGCCTACTGTGCTTGGCGGGGGAAACGGCTGCCCACCGAGGAAGAGTGGGAGTTTGCTGCCCGAGGGGGCTTGACGGGTATAGAGTCGGCAGCGCGACTCCCCTTTATTCTTCTCCCATACTACCCTGCATGGGGGGCTTTGAAGGGTGGGAAGGGTCCATACTCCCGAGAGCAGTCTTCTAAACTGTGTGGCAAAGGGCCAGTTGTTCCTGTTTTCAATTCTCATCCATCTCACACCCATACTAATGTACAATGCCATAAAAATTACTAAGTGGAAAACTGGAATGAAGGAACAGACAGAAAATTTGTCATTTTTGGAGATTGCACCCAGACATGTTACATTTCAGTAAATGATCAGAACACCATAGCGTAGGGGGAAAGAAAAGCACTACCTAGACTGCCTTTTCCATAGGTGTAAAGGGACTAAAGAATCACTATTTGCTCATAACTCTGTTGTTCTGCAATCCCAACTAAACAAAAAGTTAGGAGCAGGAAGCAGCAACTCCCCGTGTTCAACACCTCTGCTACTCTTTGAATGAACACCAGCTATCACAGTAGTCAAAATTATTAATGTGAATAATAAGGTTGCTTGTTTGTTTATCCAATTTAAGTCTAGTTGACAAGTTTCTTCATTCTTACCCCCAATTTCTGTACTTAATCTAGACATGATCCAGTAACAGTTTACAGACTGGCATGAGTCAGGACCACAATTGGGATTGTACTGTCCTGGAGCAGATCAGGAGGCCAGGGGCTCTGAGTGCAGTACAGTGAGGGGAAGGGACAGGCCTGGGAAATAAAAGTAATCTCTCTCTTCTTTTCCCATCACCTTCTGACTTCCTTTTGGTTCCCTCACTATTTCTGTCTTTCCCTTGTTCCACAACCCTTCACCTCTCCCACCCCTGCTATCTCCTTGCTCTCTTGGCAGGTCAGGTTTATCCATGGGGAAACCAGTTCCAGCCAAACCGCACCAACCTGTGGCAGGTAAGGCATACATTCCTCACCCCTCTTCCTTCTCAAAGCCTTGATCGAAACCTGCTGTAGGCTAGGCGGCACATTGGGCTGTGGGACTCAGAGGGCTTTGTGTTCTAATGGGACTGATAAACTACCAAACTGGTAAAGCAAAAGACAGTGTGGTAGGGCTACCTACTGAAGAGTTGCAGGAGTAAATGACTGCCTGAGAGAGCTGGGGGTGACTTCACAGAGAAGATGACATTGAACCTGATGGAGATTGGAATTTGCCAAGTGAAAAGCGTAGGAAAGGGCATTATCAGCTGAAGGAACAACATGAGTGTAAGCATTGTATTAGGAAAGGGTACTGTGTGTTCAGAGACGGGACAAATTCAGAGAGGCTGGAGCACAGTGAAATGGGGGGTGTAGGAGATGATGTAGGCAGTGGGTTGTAAGCAGATTATGAAGGACCAGGTGTGCCAAGATACGGTTATATCTTACCCTGTAGGCAGTGGGGAGTCAACAGAGGGGACTAAAAGCATCTTTGATTTGGGGAGTATGCTAGTTGCTAATTTGCACAGGACCCAACGAAGTACAGCTGCAATGGTGGCGGGGGGGGGGGGTGTCTCTGAATTTGAGGCTGTGGCAATGGCACAAGGGATTTTGAACATGTGAATTAAGTAGCAGCAGGATCGAGAGGAAGCCAAATGGAAGAGGCGTGCCTGAGAAGATAGACAGGGTTTGGTAATTAATCAGATGTGGAGAGGTGAAAGAGAGTTGGGTTCGAGCATGCATCTAAGCTTGGGCAACAGGATGATGGTGTACCATTATCCAGAATAGATGATATGCATTTGGGGTCAGAAGGCTAGAACTTGATCACTGAACTGAGATCACTGATCACTGAACTAAGATCAGCTTAGTTTAAGGTGCCTTTGGGTCATTTATATGCTGAAAGTCAAAAATACGAGTCTGGAACTTAGGACAGAGGTCTGGGTCGGAGCAAGTGGTTTGGGAGTCATCAGCATACATCTTGGGCAAGAATGTCATCTCCCAGGGAGACTCTAGAGAGTGAGGTGGTACAGCGTCAGCGTTTCAGGGGGTAGCATTAAAAAGGACCTGAGGGGTAAACTGATCTTAGATGATCTTTGGATCAGAGCTTTGCAAAAAGACAGATCTGACTTCTTCACTGTAATCTTTGATAAGTTAGCCATTTTGAGCCTCAGTTGCCAGTTTTTTAAAGGGAGAAAATACTTGCCTCACAACCTTGTAAGTATTAAATTAAAAGCGATAAATGTAGCAGCCCTAGCATGTAGTAGCTATTGCCCCTTCTATCTCCCCTTTAGTAAGAGCAGCTTCCATAGACCAGTGGAAGATGAATCCCAGTTTTAATGAGAAGAATGAACACATTGGACACATTGCATCAGCAAATATAGGGTCCTTTTTTTCAGGAATTTTGGTGGTAAGAACAGATGAGGATAGAGTCAGGGCAGACGAGGGAGAGTTACACCTGTTGGTGGTAGAAGGGGAAGAGGTGTTACAGGAGAGCACAGGGTGGGCATTGGTTGTTCTGCAGATGGCAGGTGGTGCTGACCACAGAGGAGGGGAGGAGAGCCTTTCTTCCCAAGGCACCGAAACGCATGGGGTCCAAGGCAGAGGAGCGGGAGCTGCTGAGAGTGGAGAAAGTGGGAGTGGGGTAGGCTTGTTTTAGACCCCTGTGGGCACAGGGGAAAGCATACCCGTCCTAATCCAGCCAGGAGGTGATGGTGGAGGACATGAGGTGACTAGTTTGGGAGCTCAGGATGGGTACCTCAGAACACTGCCCCATACCCCTCACCCCACCCCAGATGACACAGCAAGTGACCTTGGTTTTCCTCTGGGTAGACAGGGACACCTGCCTTGGAACAGGATGGTAAATGGTAAATGTTTTAGTCTAAATTTCTCCTTCTCAGGGAAAGTTCCCCAAGGGTGACAAAGCTGAGGATGGCTTCCATGGAGTCTCCCCAGTGAATGCTTTCCCCCCACAGAATAACTATGGTAAGATTTCCTTTCACATTGCTGTCAACACTCACAAATTGTTTGGTGGGATCATTCTGTTGATCAATGAGGCAGAAAGAAACACCACCAGAGAAGCATTTGCTCCCCTAAAGACTTCATAAGTGGGGGCGGGGGGGGGGCGGGTACTAGCCAGCCTGGGACTGACCCCTACCCTGCTGTGCTGTAGGGCTCTATGACCTCATGGGCAACGTGTGGGAGTGGACGGCATCACCGTACCCGGCCACTGACCAGGACATGCGTGTCCTCCGGGGGGCATCCTGGATCGACACAGCTGATGGCTCCGCCAACCACCGGGCCCGGGTCACCACCAGGTAAGAAGCCTGGGATCTGGGGGCTGAGGGTCAGGTCCTGGTCTCCCAGAGCACAGACAGCACCAGAGCTGGTGTTGGCACTGCTTCCACACCTCCGTCTGCACCCAGAGTTGGGCACAGAAAAGAGAACAAGCAGCACTTGCCATGAGAAGCAAAAGAGCCCAGGGCGACTTGTGCCTTTTCTTGCCAGCTCTCAGCACCCAGAAAGACTTTGTGTCCCACACCATAAGGTTTTCTTTCTGTTCTTGTCCTCCTAACTGGGTGTGTGGAGACAGGGGGGTAGAATGGCCACATAAATAGGTTATGGCCTGGGGTCATGGAAATACTGACCCTTCAAACTGGAAAGCACATGAAAAGTCATTTTCTGTAACCATTTTGTTTTACCGTCAAGGAAAATTAGGCTCAGGGAGGTGCTGGGACCTGCTCATTTCACACAGATGATTAGTACTAGCACCTGAGTCTCCTACTGGGACTGTCTCTACACTCTCATCTGTACATTTATTTCGATTGATCTCCCTGTGATTCCTCCCATTACGGGTTCCATAAGGATTGAAAAGAGACCACAGTTTCTGTGGCCTCGGGAAGTCAGGTTTGCAGACGTTTCTTTGACACATTGAGGCCCAAGACTTTCTCTCACCTCCTTTTTTTAGGACAAAGTAATGGAGAAGATATTAGCCTGGGAACCAGGAAGCTGGGTTTGCCACTGAATCTCTTGTGCCCATGAAGCAGTAGTTGGCTCTGGGCAGGATATTTACATCTTTCTAGTATCTGCTGGGTCTCTAAAATGGTGAACAGACCCTCCCTTCCAGAGCTATTGAGAAATGGCAAATGAAGGAGCATATGTGAAAGTTCATTAAAAAGTATGAAGTACTCATTGGCACTACAACATTTTGCTTCTTACTGACAGGATTTTTTGTTTGTTTGTTTGTTTTGACTGAGTTATTCTAAACCACCAGCAGCTAAAGTTACTAGTCATTGCCCTTCCTGCCTTCCAGAGCAGATTCTCAGGGCTGTTCACTCACACTTCCTCCACCCTGTCCCGGGGCCCTTCTCCCCATTGCCCCAGGAGCACCCTCACCCCAGGCTTCTTTCTAGACCATGTCCTCCCGCACCCTGGACCACAGCAGGCCCTAGGAGGTAGAGCAGGAAAGTGGAGTAAGACTCCAGACCCCTTTTCAACAAATGTCTATTCTTTCTCCTCTTCTCTGGTGCCAGGATGGGCAACACTCCAGATTCAGCCTCAGACAACCTTGGCTTCCGTTGTGCATCCAGTGCAGGCCGACTGCCTGGGGAGTTGTGAACAGCTATGCAGAGCCAAAGAGAAGAGCCCCATGGTGCCCGTGTCACTCCCTGGCCACGTTCCAGACACCGCCAAACTCCAGACTCTTAAACTTTAGCCTCAGGAACGACCTCCTACCCCTCTTCCATTCCTCTGTGGCAGGCATCTCTCACCAGGCCAGGAGAGGACTCTAACCTCAGAGGAGGGGTGCCACTGTCTCCTGGAGAAGGGGCCCAACTTGTTGATTGTGGCCAAGAGCTGGGTGTTTCTCTTAGAGGTCAGATATTAACTGTATAGGGCCCAGTACTCAAACAATTGGGCCAGAGTGCTCTGAAAGGCTCTTTGTTAAAAATTTTAAATCAATGTTTGATTCAGGGATCCAACATTGTTTTCTCAAGGCAGAATTTCCCCATTTCTCTTTGTTTTCCAAGCAAATTGCTGTAGAAGGAAAATACTTCTTTCATTCACCTCATTTGTAGTGTTTCACATGCCTCTGAAGGAACCTAATTTCTGCTAACCGTACATAGAATGCAGTAACCAGGCTCTTTAAAGCACAATGTCAGTCTTAAAAGGGTCTAGGGGAGCCAAATTATTTACCAGACAAAACTGTATTGTGAGAGTCACAAAGTAAATGATATTCCAGACAGACAAATACCAGAACCTTCCCTTTCTATTGTTAATCAGATCAGGGCTCCCATATGCCTCTAAACATATGTCCCTAGAAAAGAACCTGCTCCCATGGTGCCACTGGATGTTGTGAGGTCAGTAAAACCTCTTGTGATTGTATATCTCAGACTATTCTCTTTTATCCTCACCCTGGGACCCTAAGAGAAGGGCGCGCAAGCATCTGGAACTCTGGGCCTCCCATGAGAAGAACCTGAGGTGGTGCTTACAGCTGGGAAGTAGAGAAGCAGTTCCCCTCTATGGGGACAGGCCCTGACCACACTCACCAACGTGTGATGACATGTGATGGGAGCGCCCTGCCCTTGTGCAGAGCCTCTGAGGGGATAGGGGCCTTGGGTGCAGGGGTTCTGGCCAGGCCCAAGTACCGCGCTCTGGACAGAGGCTTGGACGTGATCTCACTCCTTCAACTTCTGTTTCTGTGGCTTTCCCTCCTTGCCCGCCCCCCGCCCCACCTACCCCACCTGCTGGCCCCTCAGTAGTCTTCCTCAGCCAGGGAGAGGAGCACAGCTTTGGGTGTGTTCTCAAAGAGGGCAGCCCGGTTCTGCTGCTGCCCCTTCTTCACCCAGTGGCCATAGATGCGGAAAGCATAGGCATCGATGAGTCGGCGCAGAGGACGGAGGGCATAAGGGTCACGGATGACGATCTCCCGGGTCACCGGCTTCACCCGGCGGTACTGGTAGTAGATCCGCACTGAAGCCAGTACTGTTACAGCAATCACCTGGGGAAAGCCAGAACTGAGAAGCTGGACCCAGTCCCTGCCGGCCTGTCTCCTTCCCCTTCCAGTGCAGGGAGTCCCTGAGCGTGATTGCTAGGACGCCTTGTGTGCCTACCGCTGGGCCTTTCCTAGTGTTCCCCTGTCATTCCCACCCCTCCGGCATCTGCAGAGATGTGGGCTTTTGGAGCCAGATGGGTGACATCTGTCCTGGCTGATGCCAGAAATTGAGCTGGAGCCATCACAGGGATGGGTGGGAGGGGAAGGGCAGGTGCTCTGGAAACCCTGTGAGTGAAAGGAGTCCCTGGGGGAAGGAAGGGGACTTAGGGGCTTGGACTTGAGTCCTGCCCTGGGTGGGAGGGGAGCTTCAGTACCTTGAACTTGCCCCGGGGGCTGAAGTGACGCACTTCTTCCACCACATACTGCTGGAAGAACGGGTGTGCTAAGGCCTCTTCTGCTGAACAGCGGCCCCGGGGGTTCACCACCAAGAAGCGAGAAACCTGAGAGAATAAGGAAGGGGGAGCTGAAAACATCAAGGCAGGGTCCCCTCCAGCACTTCAGAAGACATAAGGTCTTTCCCAGTAGGGTCCTCCATTTTGTAGCATGGTATGCTTCTCTCCCCCGTGGTGGACTCCCCCTCTCTTGAGCAGAGGAGCCAGAAGGATTGGTCTCTCACCAAGTCCTTCACTGTGTCTGAATAATCATCCCATTCAGGTGAGCCAAACTGGTAGTTGCCGCTCATGATCATCCTCAGCATCAGCATCTGTTTCCGGTGCCAGAAGGGTGGGGAGCCAGCCAGCAGGGTGTACATGATGACGCCTGTGCTCCACCTGGTATCAGGTGGAACAGGGAGGAAGGCAGGAGAACTGGCTGTAGCTCCTGCCATTTCCTCCCCTCCCCAGCCAGGTGCTCTTAGCCACGGGGGCATCCCTGTCCTTCTGGGTCACTTCCCAACATACTTACATGTCCACTTCCTTCCCATAACCTGGGTGGTCATCATTCATGGAGCATTCAATGATCTCAGGGGCCAGGTAACCGGGGGTCCCACAGACCTCTGCAGAAATAGTTACATTCAGGACAGGTCAGCAGGGGGCACTTGGAAGGGGGAAGATCCAAAGAAAAAAAAATGTAGACAAAAGCAAAATGGTGCTTGGGCTGGGACTCTTCTAACACTGGCCACCTTCAGAGCCAAGGGCAGGGCCTGGGTGCTGGGTCTGTTGCTTCCTCGGTCACGTCTAGCCATCCCGGCCTGGAACTCAGGCAGTGGGAACCTGGCTCAGCCCTGGGAGGAGGCTTACCTGAAGAGACACCTAGCCCTGAAATGGTAGGATTTTTATTCTGGGAGCGGAAATCAGGGGAGAAATCCAGGCAATCTCTGTTCCTGGGAGCGTGGATGAGAGAGACCTGAGCCCCTGACATGGGCCAAGGCCACGTTACCAGACCTCGCAGCTTCTCTCCTGGCTCCAGCTGGCAGGAAAAACCAAAGTCTGTGAGTTTGATGTTCATGTCATCATCCAAGAGGATGTTCTCAGGCTTCAGATCCCGATGCACAATGTTGAGTTTGTGCAAATTGCAGATTACCTCCAGCAGGGCTCTCATGATCTTTCTGGGGTGGGACAGGCACATGTCACTCTTATCTCCTATTCCGCAGGGCCCGGTAGCAAGCAGGGAGACCAAAGCCCATATACCCACCAGACTGCCAGTGTGGGAGGACAGGCTGAGACCATCTAGGCTGAGCCAAAGAGGGAGGGAGGCTACAAAAGCCAGCAGTGCATGCCCCCAGCCCAGACAAATGCATGCTGCTCTCACTCCAAGAGCTTGGTGCCAGTATCACTAGGACTCTGGGGCAGGGAGTGGCAATAGGGGCAAATGGATCCTCACCTGGTTTCCTTCTCACTCAGAGTGACCTTCTCAGTGAGGTAATCAAAGAGCTCCCCTCTCTTCATCCTGTGGGGATGGCGGGTTTGTATCTGTATGGGTCCCAAGAGCGTCCCCTTCTTACCCTACTCCCAGAGACCTGTTTCCTCCCCTCATGTCTCCAGAGACAGAGTGGACCACTCCCCATGAAGGACCAAGGGCTGCAGGAAGAAGCTGGGGAAGTGAGCAGAGGGGTTGTCTAGGCAGATTAGAAGAACAGTGGAAACCGAAAGGGTGGGAGAGCACGAGGGTGAGTGTCTCCCCCACTGGGGGTGGGATGGCACCAGCCTGAAGGTCCCCCCACCTGTGGAAGCGACACACTGACTGGGATCTATCAGGGCCAAAATCAGAGCTGGGAGGTGAAAGAGGGACCCTGAGCCACTGGCCCAAGGCCCCAGATCCAGATCAGGACAAGAGTGTCCTGATTTTTCCCAGGAATGGACAGTAGAGGCAACAGTGCAGGTGCTGTGAGAGCAAAGTTTGCCTATTTTAGGAGTAAGAATTACAGTTCAATCTTCCCACTTCTTGGAATGATGTAGAAAGAGGTCGCTGCTAAAACAATCTAGTTGTACCCTGGAGGGCAACTCAGGGCAGCATTAAAAATAGCTTCCCTAAGCAACTTCTTCAAAGGTTAGGGATATTTGAGCTGCCCACAAGGGCTCTACAGGGCAGTGTCACCGAGCAGAGCTGGGGACAGCTGCAGCTGGTTAAGTCTTGGGCGGCCCTGGGAAAGTCTCCCCTGGTTAAATAGGAAAGGTACATCCTGCTCTCCTCACCCACCCCTCCAGGGAAAGCAGCAGGATTCCTGGGACACAAAGGAATTTGGCCACTGTCATAGAGGCAAGAAAACCCTTGAGCTTAGCTGGTATGGCAGGGAGGGGGGTTCTGTTTGAGGAGACAACTTAGAATTTACAGAGGTGAGCCTTATCTGTACAATATCTGCACTGTGTTCCAGAAAGGCCATGTGTGAATCCAGTTTTTATTATTCTAATTCCATTTTAAAGACACTAGAAGAACTCACTGTTAGCAACATAAGAAAGATTAACCAGTAAACACTGGGGACTGGGCAAGATACAACAGGCTGCTGCCTCATGGACCTGGCAGTTTAATTGTACACACAGGCCAGGTTATACTGTGTCTGGAAGAAAATAACCCTACACATATTCAGCATGGCTACAGTATGAAACATTCTAACAAGACAAAACCTACTTGAATAATTTTCTCAAGTAAATCCAGTCCCTAAAATTAGCTATTATGTATGGAGGAATCAAGACACCACACAATGGTGGTGGTTCATGGAGCCTTTAGTGATGGCTCAATGGAGTGGGGCGACAAGGAGCTGGACAGTTCCCTTCCCTGAGAAGCCTTTCTGATAAAAATGATAAGTCTGAAAACATTGTTCACAGAGCACTTTGTGTCGTCGATTTCAATACTTAGAGCCTGGTGAGATGGGCACAGTGGTTGTTATCATTTTTCCTTTCTTGAGAAAACAGAGGCTCTCAGAGCTGAAAGGCCCCCTGTGGGCAGTGGACCCTGTGACAAGGAGCTTGTCTCAGTAGCCCTGTTGGTGCAGAAGCAGGGGAATAGTGACACTGATGACGACAACGATGATGTCAGTCTTTGAGCCACACCCCAAATACATCCTTTACTGCTTGCCTCCCTGGTGGGCCTCTTGCCTCAATACTGCTGGCCTCCTCCTTTCCACTCTTGCCTCCTTATAGTCAGTAGTATGTTTTTCAAAAGTAAGAGGGATGTGTTCATCCCTTCAAAGTCCTTGCCATGGCTGACATGCCTGCAAAATCCGGTCTTCAGTATAGACTGGCCTCACATTCTGCCAACTCCACAAGCTTGCCCCACTCCACCCTGGTTTCCTTGCCAATCCTGGAATATATGAAGCCCATCCGGTGGGGCCCTTGCTCTGGCTCTTCCTTCTGTCCTTCGGCTGGAAGGGTCCTTCTCCAGGTCTTGGTTCTGATCCCTCCCTCACTTCATCTGGGCCTCTGCTGAGGTCACCTTCTGGAGAGCATTCCCTGACAGCCCCATCTAAAGAAGCCCCACCTCTCTCTAACTCCTGCTCTGCTTTATGCATCTGTACATGTACATAACTATGTGTATGTATCATTGCTTTCTGTTCACTCTCTGTGAAAATCATTACATGAAGTTGGGGACTTTGTCTTGTTCATTGCTATAGCCTCAATGTCCAGAATGAGTATTGAATGACTACCTTCGTCATCGTCATTGTAGTTGATAATTAATAGCATTTACATTGTGCCATTTGCTGTGCTATTATTACTTCTGTAATGCCCATGAGAAAACGGATACTTAAAGAAACCATCTAGCTCATAAGTGGTGGCCCCAGGATTCGAGACCTGGCAGCCTGACCCCGGGGCTGATTGACCTGAAGCATTGGTGATCCTATTTGGCCTCCACAGTGTAGGGAGCTGGCTGTTGGTCTCCAGGAAGCACTGGGTAGGGACCACACTAGGAGGTTCTCCGACAGGCCCCAGGGTGTGGCTGGCTGCAGGACTGGGTACTTACAGATCAAACACCAAGAAGAAGAAAGTGTTGGTCTCATATGTGTCCTTCAGCTGTACTGAAATGGAAATGACTAACTCGTCTCAGGTAGCAGAGGAGCCTGGGCAGAGGCAGCGGGGGGGCACAGGGGTGAGGGTACTAAAGCCGCTCCGACTGACTTCAAGAGCTGGAAGGGGTATCAGAACAGTGTTCAAAGGAGTCCCGCTAAGGGAGGGGCCAGCCCGGGACCTTACACCCCCATTCCCTGACCCGCAACCACCGCCAGTTCTGCTTGCAAACCTCTGGCTGGCTGGAAGAGGAGGCTTAGAGCTGAGTCTCCAGGGTGGTGAGGGTGCGGCTGGGAACCTCAAGCCTCAGGGTGCTGGGCTGGCAGGGTCTCCGGGGCAGGAGACACTCTGGGGATCCTGGCTGGCTGCACGGTGGGACCGCGCGCACTCCCTGACTTGGGTTATTAGAGCAGAATCATGGTGGAGCACCCTGCTGGGGCCCAGAGACACTACTCACTGATGTTGGGGAGCCCCGAGACCTTGCGCAGGATGTCCACCTCCTTCAGCGTCGCCTCCCGCAGCTCCTGCACCTCCGCAGAGCTGAAGCTGCCCCCACCAGTGATGTCAATGATCTTCACAGCATACTCCTGGCACGTGGGCTTGTGGATGCAGCGCCTGACGACACTGCTAACTCCTCTGGGGGTGCAGAGTACAGGTGGTCCAGGGGCCCCTCACCCCAGGGAGAATCCCAGGTCCAAGGCACAACAGAGATGTCTTGCCTTATCCACCAACTCCCTAGGAGCTTTTGGGGATGGGGGGACGAAGATGGCAGAGGGAGGGTGATTTGTCTGGAGCTGATGAGTAACGAGCCTGGTCTTAGGACTCTTGATTCCTAGTTTAGTGCTCTTTCTCAGCATCGAGGGCCATCACCTTCCCTCTGACCCCTGATCTCTGACCCTGGTGCAAAGTGGGTTTGGAAGTGCTTGTCAACAGTACTGGGAGAATTCCGCTGGAGAGGTAATATACCCTTCTCATTTGTCCCGGTTCAGGAGAGCAGGACCCCAAACTGAGGGTTTCTCCAAGTGGACAGTGCTTTGGGGATGGGCCCATGGGCCCATGGAACTGGCTGGAGCCTAAGACAGCACTTCCTGGGGCAGGTCTAGGCCTTACCTGCCCAGGATCTCCTTGGGCTCATAGTTCTCATAGAAGCCCTGTGCTGAATACGAGTCTGGCAGTGCCTCGTCCAGGGTCATGCTCAGCTCCTCCGGGGTGATTCTGAGGGGCTCTGAGAGGAGAGATGGAAAGAAGCTGGCAGCTGTCCTGATCTAAGGGATGTGCTCTTTGAGGACTGGAACCCTTTCTCACTCATCTTTGTATCTCCTGGCACAGAACAGGCCTATAGTGGACGTTCAAAATAAATGTGAGTTGAAAAACCCTTTGGAAAGAGCCCAGCTTGCGTCTTCCTGCTGGCTGCAAACTTTTGTGAACCCCAGGCAACCCTGTGGCTCCCTGGATGTTCTCGCTGTAAGTTGCCGCCCCCTGCTGACAGCAGGCCAGGCCTAAGCCCAGGCCAGAGGCAGAAGGTTGGGCCATCAGCCCCAGGGTTAGCTCTGAGGAGGCCAGCACACCCTTGATTTTAGAAAGAACCCCAGAGAAACTTTGCAGAGGACAAATTAAAGGGCTGTCTCTTCTCTTTGAGGAGATGAGGCTAGTCCTGCTTTTCCTCTGCTTGTTCTCTGTGCTTGCGGAAAGGTGAGAAGCTTCATGATTTCATCTTCTCAATATGGGGCTCCTAGAGCCTCTCTTTCACCTCCCCCAGTGTAACTGTCCTTCCATGAAAACAGCCCTCCTTCCGGAACACACTTCCAGTGCTTCCCACTGTTCCTTCCTTACTCATTCTGCTCTCAACCAGGACTTTCCTAACCTTTCTTTCCTCCTTTCTTCCTTCCTTCCTTTCTCTCTTTCTTTCTTTTCTCTTCTTTCTCTCATGCTTTTTGAGAAGCACTCTGCCAGGTGCTCAGAGGGATGCAGAGCTTAATGGACCCTGCTTCTGCTATCACCTGTCAGTGTGTGGTGTCACCTCCTCCATTAGCCTGATCTCTGGGGTGTCCCAGCCATTCCTCCCTGCCGTGCCCAGTGCTGCTCCCTGGATGTGAGTCAACAGTTGGAGGTATCCCTTTGGCTCAGGGTTCTGATGGCAGGTCGGTTCTATCCTCGGAATGCCCCATGTCCTACCAAATGATGGCCGGTGAGCCCTGAGTGGTCCCGCCACAGTGTGGGGCAGTACAAAGCCAGGATACTCAGGCCTGGACACAGGAGCTGAGCTGGCCAGCTTTGCCTGAGGAATATAAATGTTTATTTATTTTTGAGAGAGAGTGTGAGTGGGGGAAGTACAAGGGGTAAGGTGGGGTGGGGACAGAGAATCCGAGTGGGCTTGGCGCTGACAGCAGAGAGCTTCACACAGGGCTCAAATCCACGAACCATGAGATGAGCCGAAGCTGGACACTCAACCGACTGAGCCACCCAGGCGCCTGAGGAATATAGAGGCCACCATAGTACTAAACTCCTACCTCAGATATAGGATTTGAGGAACAGAGAAAATCATCTACCAACAGGAAGAAGGGCAGATAGAAAATGGGCACAAGTTAACATTCAGCAGGGCCAAAGCTGCCTCTAGCCCCACTTCTACTGCCCTTTCTGGGCCCAGGAAGGCCTGGCCTATCAAATGGGCCAATTTGCTGACCAGCCAAGTAGGGCTAGCTGTTCCAGGAAGCCTGGTGTCCCCACTGCTGGGTGCCTGGTTACCAGAGGAATAATTAGAATAACAACAATCTCTGCCAACAGCAGGCGCCTGGGCTGCTTGCTCACAGGCTTCCCAGTCAGCAGCCCCAACTGAGCACAGAAATGTCTGTTCCTGTAAAAACAAGCCCATTTCCTTGCAGGTCCTTTTAAGTTCCCAAGATGGTGTCTGTGTCCCCCACCTCCCAAAGCTGGGTAGTGCAAGTTCTCTCCCTTCCCCCAGCCCTCTACAGGCAGAGGATGTGGTGGACCCGTTCCAGGAAGCCATCCCAGCTGGGGGCTCCATTCCCTGGCCTGACCAGCTTCACACACTTCTGGCTGCATTCACCTGTCCTGGGGTGGGGCAGGGGGACCACTCCCTTGCTCTAGGCCTGATTGAGCCACATTTGTGCTTCTGTCCACTACCTCCCTACCTGCCCTCCCACCCCCGACTCCCCACCTTTCCCAAGACTCCTTTGGAAAGGGTCCCCAGATGGGAGTAGAGAACCTGGTCCTTTTTGGAACAAAACATCCCTCCCCAAAACACAAAGTCTGAAAATACAATAACAGAGAACCCCCTTTCTGTAGGCAAATACCCTGAGGGGGGCTTCAAGAGTCAATGCTGCCACTCTGCATCCAGCTGCCTTCGGAAGGGAAAAGTGGGTCTAATGGCTCTGGATGTTTCTATCTTCTCTGCCCACAGCCTCTCCCTCTCTGTCTGTTGCCTGGCTTTTGTCCATCACCAGCCCAGCTACTCACTGTTAGGTCCTCTCAGGCCCTTGAGTGAATGTGACAGGAATCCCAAAGGTCTCAGAGCCCCTTGGGGAGAGGGGACAACTGAGGGCTGAAGCAGGTCCTCAGCAGACACTCGTGGCCACAGTAGGATATCTTGCTGCTCGGCCTCCGGGCTTTGCCACTTGGTGACGGAAGCCTGATGTGCCAGAAATAAATCACAACTGCAAACCTGGGATGCAGGCCAAGACTCAGCAGGGGCCAAGTCTCACCAGGAGGTGACCTCTGCTGGACGGTGAGGGAAACTCTGGTGGCCTGAGAGCACGCAGGAACAGCATGAGGTGACCAATCTTCCCTCTGGAGCTCCTTTGGCCTCCAGGCCCAGAGGAGATAAAGCCAGCCTTGACGGGAACACATTCACTTCTCTGGGAGCAGTGTCTCTATATGCTGAGAGCAGGGACCTGAGGAAACCCCAGGAGAAACTGGCGCACCCACACTGTAGCCCCAGTGTCCACAGGGGCCCACTCAGGAACGGCTTTTGTGGCTGACCTGCAGAATGCAGACCTTAAAGGTTAAGGAACATCCCCTTCAGCAATTCATCTCTGACCTGCCTCCATGATTTCATCCTTAACCCGTTTAGTTTTCAGCCTGTGGTCTTTTGGGAGGAGGTCCGTGTGCCAGGAAAAGCATATGAGCTCTGACAGGGTGCCCCTTTGGGCTCTTTGAGTGAGGGCCCTCATCAGTATGATTCTACCTTAAGAGGTTGACAGAATTGGAAATAATGTATGCAACATGCTGACACTGACATGTTGCTCTCTCTCATTCTAAAGCTACCTTTTTTCTTTTTTTTTATTAAAAAAATTTTTTTTAATGTTTATTTATTTTTGAGAGAGAGACAGAATGTGAGCGGGGAGGGGGCAGAGAGAGGGAGACACAGAATCCAAAGCAGGCTCCAGGCTCTGAGCTGTCAGCACAGAGCCCAATGCGGGGCTCGAACCCCCAACCAAGAGATCATGACCTGAGCCGAAGTCGGATGCTTAACCAACTGAGCCACCCAGGTGCCCCTAAAGCTACCTTTTTTCAAACCCCTAATTCTAATATACCAAATGAAGGGAGGGCTACTACAGTGCTTCACCCAGAGGCTGAGCCCACAAGCACCCATTTGATTAGCATTTCACAAAGCACTTGCACATTCTCACTTGGACCCCAAAACTCTGGTATTAAGGCAATTTTAAAGAGAATGTGACTTACTCAAGGTCATGAAGTAGGTAAGGAAGGCCTAGATGAACCCCAGGTATGGGCCCAAGAGCTCTTTCCTTTAATCATGCTGACCATCTATTTCTTTCACTCCTGGGAGTGAAAAGATTTCTATATAAATGGCTTGATTTCTATATAAATGGGCACTGGGAAGGACTTTGGGTCTACTACGCATTAAGGCCTCTGCTTAACTGAGATGCAACATCTGGCTCCAATGATGAAAACACCTCAATCTCCTTTCACTTACTGTAAGCTCCCACCTCCTCTTTTTGTGGTCCTGATGCAAAGCTGTAGAGTGGACTTGTGCTTTATACTTTCAATGCTTAACAAAGTCCCTTCTGAACTCAGGGCAAAGGGCCAGTGCATCTAGTGGATTATTCCCTGTGCCCATCTCTGTGTAGCCCTGGCTCCTACAAGGGAGAGGCCAGGCCAGCCAGACTCTTGCATTTTATTGAGGTCAGTGGTTCATTTTCCTTTGGTTCACTGATTCAATAATAAACTATTTGGCTAGTCACCATATGCCATCGGCCCTTGGACATAAGGGGCATTAACACTATGAACTCACATACTTCCAGGGAAAATGGACAAAGGAGCCCACAGATGAATCCAGAAGCAAATATGCTGGGGTCTTGCCAGTTGTGAACTGTCTGTGGTAATTCAGGCAAGGTGGTCTTGGTCACTTTCAGGAACTCAAGAAGAGTAGGGCATTCTAAGAACACAGCTGAGAACAGGAGGCAGCAGGCAGCAGGCAGCAATTGACTAATCTCAATACCACTTTACTCACAGGTCTCTGAAACTTATAGATGGGGAAAAAAAAATCAGCCTTGAGAAGGTGTATTTGGAAGTTGGAAAACTGCAGAGCACAATGTAGACTGGAGGTCAACTCCGAGCGAATGAATTTTTGAGTTGTGAGAAATAGAGCTCAGTTCATTTTTAAAAACGATGCACCCCAGATTGAGTCTATCTCCTTAAGGCAACATGGAGTGGGCAGTTGCAATGAGCTTGAGTCTTTCAAGAAAGGGTAACTACAGTACCTTACACAAGAAAAACATCTGCAGGGGGACTGCAAAAGACAATGGTTTTCATCTCTGACCAATTAATTGGAAAGATCAGCGGTTAGGACATGTACTGACCTGGCCACAGGAATGCACTTGTAATGGGGTTTATTCCTACATTTCCTTTATCACTCAGTCAATTAGAAGTATTATTTTAAACAGTTTCCTGTTACTGCTCAGTTTAAGAAACATTGACCTTCCAACTGGAGCTTTTTTTTTTTTTTTTAGTTTATTTATTTATTTTGAGAGTATGCATGGGAGGGGTAGAGAGGGAGAGATTCCCAGACAGGCCCCATGCTGTCAGCACAGAGCCTGACGCAGGGCTTAATCCCACGAACTGAGATCATAAACTGCACTGAAAGCAAGAGTTAGATGCTTAAAACTGACTCGGCCACCCCCCCCCCCCCCCGCCCCCAGAACCCTTTTAACGAGCACTGTTTACTAGTGAGCTACTCCTTACATAACTACTTTTCTACAAAAGCTCCTCAGGGAATTCTGTCAGGTCCTCCAGGTGGATGCTAATTTATTTTGGTGGTTGTTCATTTATTTTTGAAGTAAAGAGAGACAGAGTGTGAGTAGGGGAGGGGCTGAGAGAGAGGGAGACACAGAATCCGAAATGGGCTCCAGGCTCTGAACGGTCAGCGCAGATCCCGACATGGGGCTTAAACTCACAGACCACGAGATCATGACCTGAGCTGAAGTCGGTTGCTTAACCAAGTGAACCACCCAGGAGCCCCAGGTGGATGCTTATTTAATACTGAGACTACAAAGTAAATAAAGACATGTTGAGACAATTGTGTTCTTTTGCAAAATGCGTATGTTCAACACGTATATACTGTACCTAATTTATAATCTTCAAAACCACATCTTAAAAGGTCACTTAAAAGACGCCACATTCTGGGAGAAAATCACTTTATTCTAATTAATTCACAATGTCACAAAAGCTGGTTTAAGGAGGCATACGAACATCTGCCCAGCTCCAAACTCAAAACTATCTCACAATGTACTTCTATGCAGTAAGAACACCTGTTTTCATTCCAATTCTGAAGAAAGCTGTATTTAATGATAGAGGAGAGGTTTAACTGGTGGTTTTACACTTTATTTCTTCACTATCAGTTATATTTTTATGCTAAATTAACTTGGTCATGGGAGATGATTTTCCAGATCTTCAACTTGAACTTCTTGATTAGGCTAATCCTGCAAACAGAAAAGGTAAGTTAGAACAATAGCTGTACCTTCTTAGCAAAGCAGAAGCCCTCCAAATGATAAAAAGAGGGATAAAAGCCCAAGGTTATCAGTTCATGCCTGAAAATGAAAATAAGCATTTTAATAGATGGTGAATTCTTAGGTTGATAGGAGGAAATTATGTAAAAACAATTTCACTGTCAACATTCTAGACAGCCCAAATATCAGAGTTGCACTGAGGGATTTAAAAGACTCTTCTCTCTCAAATCAGGTGTGGGGAATGCCAACAACACATGAGTCTTTATGTCCATTCTTGGACTTCGGTGAAAATGGAATGTAATTTTCTATTCACAGCTTTATGGCTAGATCACTCACATCCTATAACCAGAACAAGATCTGACACACTAATCTATACCCACTTATGGAAGAATGAGATTCAGAACATAACTGGTAAAAGCTTATGACTAGAAACCTCTGGACTAGTCCTTTGTTGGAAGAGTTAGATTATTTTTAGAATAATGTAAACCAAATCTCCTCTAACTTGTCAGATTAATTTATTAAACACAGACTCCCAAAGTTCTCTAGGGTCCAGGAGTACCATGCTGTGAACTGAGCAGATGCAGTTTTTTTTTTCAATATATGAAATTTATTGTCAAATTGGTTTCCATACAACACCCAGTGCTCATCCCAAAAGGTGCCCTCCTCAATACCATCACCCACCCTCCCCTCCCCGAGCAGATGCAGTTTTAATCACAGATTGATGCATCACCTACCATTTGCAAATCTGCACTGTTTCAGCACCTCGCTGAAACCTTCACAAAGCTTAAGGTCACCCTGATTCTGGGCACACTCCAGGAACTGTTTCATCTCATAGTGGCAGGGGCCAAACTGCTGCTGGTATGCTGGCTGGGTTCCCTGAGGCTCCTGCAAAGGCATAACATTCAGGACCATTGAGAAAGGAAATTAGATCTAGACCTGAACAAAGAACAGTATCTAATGTCTTTGAGGTCAGCTGGGGAACCATAACTAGAACCAGAATGCAAATTCAAGTGTCCATCTAATAACAATGAAAGTGAAAAACTTTAAGGCAGAAAGCAAATGGGCTTTAACAAAATTCCAGTTATAATCAGAAAGATTCAAGAACAAACATGCAAATAAAGTGAAATGGTTATGTGCCTACCTAAATACCAGTGGGGGGGGGGGGGTTCAGTGAAAAGTTTCATGAATGACAAAGTGGAACTATTACAGAAAAATAGATGGATGAGTGTCAAATATACCAGAAACACAACAGAGTATACATTCAAGCCCATCAGAGGAGAAAATTCACATACTTCAAAAAAGAGGGGCAGTGGGCAAGTAACAGATAAAAGATCAGAAAACAGCACAGAGCTATTAAAGAGATTTTTAAATACTTAACTAAGATGGAGACTGAATTAGGTAAGAGTCACCAAGACAAATTCCTTAAAATAAGGGGAAAATGGCTGTTTTTCAATGGATCAGGTTGAACTGCTATTCTACTCCCTGGGAACAAATACAATTTGTACAGTACTTGATGCTGCTGGCCGAAGGCACTAACTCAGCTGCCAATGTGGCTTTTGATAACCCGTTTTCTGTTAACAGCACTGGTTTTTCTCATAATATACCACTGGAAAACAAAATGCATAAAATCCTACCTGGTAAGTGATGTCAGGCCTTGAAGGCTCAGCATTACTTCCTCCACCGAAGCCCCCAGTGATGGCATGACCTAGCGTGTGCCCGACGGCAGAGCCCACAGCCACGCCAGCTGCAGTGGTTGCCATCTGGGCCATCAGACCTGGCTGCCGGGGTGCAGCAGCAGGTGAGCCAACAGCAGATGGTGGAGCTGCTGCTGGCGGCTGAGCAGCTGGCGCAGGTCTGGGTGCAGCTCTCATCTGAGGTGCCCGGCTGTGAAAGAAAAGAACACAAAGTATGAAGTTCACACTTCCTACCAGGTTTCAAATCGTCAGCTTAAAGAAACTGTACCTTGACCCTTGAACAACACACGTTTGAACTTGCGCGTCCACTTATATGTGGATTTTTTCTGATAACTACAGTGTAGTACTGCATGATTTCTTAGTAACATTTTTTCTCTAGCTTACTTTATTGTAAGATTACAGTATTATAATATATATAGCACACAAAATACATGTTAATGTTAATCAACTGTTTATATTTTTGGTGAGGCTTCCAGTCAACAGTAGGCTAACAGAAGTTAGGTTATTGGGGAGTCCAAATTTATTCACAGATTTAACTGTACTGGAGGTAAGTGCCCCTAAACCATACATTGTTCAAAAGTCAAATGTAAATGAAAATAAACTTCAGGATCTTCATTTTTAATTCTTAAATACAAATACTCTATGCAAACCAGAAAACTTTACGGAACACAATTCCCAGAACTATTTACATCATTTTGTCTCTTTAACCTTTTAAGGTTATAATCACCAAGTATAAACTATCTTTGCCTGCTTTTTGCATTTCTATGTATTCGTATACCCTAGAGTAGCTTTACAGAACACAGTTATTCCAATACCTCATAAAAATCATAAAATATTAAGAGTTTAAAAGGTCCTTAGAGAATTCACCCACTCAGATACTAGGGTTAAGTATCATTGTAGGTGCTGGGAATCGACCTGTTAAAAGACAAAAACCTCTGCCTTCATGACACTATTGAGGGCTCAATTAAGGAAAATATGTCATGTAGTATTAGGTAAAAAATATTAAGAGAGGGAGAACATGTGGGACTTGGCAATTTTAGGACAGTCAAGTGAGGTTAAGTGTAACTGAGTTGGTATCATCTTAGTAAACATATGCAAATAGTCATATGGGGGAAATAATACAATCTAATTCCTTCATTTCAGATTAGGAAATCGAAGACCAGTAAATAGGAGTGACTTGCCTGAACTGTTACACCAAAATTTCAATTGTATCCCAACCCGTAGGACATTGAGATGCTTTCAGCATTTTCACTAACATGTCCTGCACTGCTTTAAAAATCTTCACATGTTATATTCCCTCTGCACATTTTTAGATAGTTTCCTTGGGAGCTCTTCAACCAAATAAGGCTAGGTCAGAAAAGCTAATGACTTTGCTTCCAATCAGGTGGCATCTGGCATCACTTTACAAAAATGCGGTTTTCTGTCCTTTGGGGAGAAGCTTCTTTCCATTAAGTGAACTGCTTCCCTACACTCCTAGCATCCTGTGTGAACACAATCCACCTTACTGCTGGAAAGCAATGTGGTACTGTGCTAAACGTCCTAAACTGGCCACTGGAAAACTCTGGTCTGACCTGGCTTTCCTACTTACTGGTAGCATAACCTTGGACAAGTCACTTATTCTGAGTCTCCAGTTTCCTGATTTCTGTAAAACAGAAATAACATCTATCCCTAAGGTTACTGGTGTTAAGGTTAAAGTATAACTGGCAGTACATCTTAAAAGTATTTTATAAAATGAGCCTTGGTGGCTCAGTCAATTAAGCGGCCGACACTAACTTCTGCTCAGGTCATGATTTCAGTGGTGGGATTAAGCCCCATCAGGCTCTGCGCTGGCAGCACGGAGCCTACTTGGGATTTTCTCTCTCCCTCTCACTGCGCCTGCCCTGCTCGCTCTCTCTCAAAATAAATAAACTTAAAAAAAAATTTAAAGTATTTTATGAACTAAAAAACATCATGTACGTGTGAGGCTTTAGGAACTACGTCCCTGACTGGGCTGAGTCCCTGGAACGCTCATTGCTGGTGCTCAAAGATTATCCAGTTTATTGAAATGAGATCATTTTCCTGATTTTACTACCTTTCTCCAACAATGGTTTTTGTTTTTTGTTTTTTTTCTGCTACTTTTAAAGTTTCAGCCGGTTTACACTTACAAATATCCACTTCTTTGGAGGACTTGCCCATTTTAACTTAAAATGAGCTTTAGGCGCACTTGGCTGGCTCAGTCGGAAGAGCGGGTGATTCTTGATATCCGGGATCCTGAGTTCGAGTCCCATGTTGGGTGTAGAGATTATTTAAACAAACTCAAAATACTTTTCAAATGAGCTCTACAGTATTTTAAGTAATAACTCACGGACACTCGAAATTAGAAAGTTTGCCACTAACGGGATACCTAGCCAAAGCCCATTGACAACCAGCTTGCGGCGGGTGGAGACGCACCAAGACCGCCGCATTTACAGCGGCCTCCACGAGCCTCCGCCAGCCTCCACCAGGCGGCGGCGAGGCCTACTGCGGCCTCCGTGTGCGTCACGGCGCCGGCAAGGCCCCAGACCACCCCCCAGGTGGTCTCACCTGGCCGGAGGGGCCATGCGGGAGGTACGGCTCCGGCTTCCACGCGGCATGGCAACTGCAGGGCGGCTCGGCGTCTAGAAACGCAAGACTCTGCGGAGACCCCGGCAGCTTCTGCGAGCTGGTGAGCGGAAAACGGGGGGCGGGCTTGGCCTCCGCGCGCGACCAATCAGTGCCCAGGCAGAGGCCTCTTGATCGCCGACGTCTCCGCGTGCCCTGAAGGTCACTGGAAGAGCAGGACGTCATGGCGGCGCGTCGTCGTACGCGGTTAACGTCATGAGCTCCGCCCCAGGTTCATTTAGGAGACCGGAAGTGCCTGAGGTTACTCTGCAAGTGTACTTCCAGCTTGGTGCTAGTCTGAGCCGCTGTTTGCTTTGTAGGGTATGAGGACCGTCGCACTTCTTTCAAATATATGGTAGACAGATCCAGCCTTGAGAGCGAGGCAGATTATCTGGCGTTCTGCAACTGGACCTTAGGCAAATTAACTTTTCCCAGCATTAAGGTTATTTATTTGGGTATTTTTTTGAGGCACAGTGCGGGCACACAATGTGAACTGAACGAAGGAAACTGAAAACTTTAGGCAACACCGACAAAGCTGAGTTTATTCTATTTGTATTTCTCTTCTTTGTGGACTCAGGCAACAAGTTAAGATCAGATCGTAATAATGCCTTACATTTATGGATTACTATATAGTTTCAGACCCTTTTCATTACGTCATAAAACTTGTGCCCATAATTGGGATAGTATTCATTCACTATTAATAAAAATGTTCTGAATGATTTCCAAGTGCTAGCTAGGTTCTACAGATAAGATACAGCACCAAATAAAACAAGACTCTACCTTCGTGGAATTTAAAGTTTGAGGAGAGACAGAAACGTCTACATAAATCAGGTAGTGGTGATATGAAGCCAAAGTATGGTGAGTGAGATGGGGAGCTAGAGGTTGGAGAGGGCAGGAACTCTTGGAAGAGTTAGTATTTGAATAGACTGCTTGAGGAAGCAGGGAAACAAACAAAATGTTTATCAAGGGTAATGGCATTCCAGGTAGAGGGAACAGCAATTGCGAAGGCCCCACGGTTGTATGTTTTAGTGATTGTCGATGTGACATACTTACAACAGTAACGTTTTAGGGCCTCTGCAGTAGTGGAAAAGTTGGTTAGTGGTATTTCAAGGACGGCTTCATGGGAAGGTCCTTGGGATGGGATGGGATTTATGGAGCAGAAAAGGAAAGGTGGACCCTCCATTTCTGCTAGGATGTCAAACAGAAAATTTCCTCTTCCACCAGAGGTTAGTAGTTTTTCCAGTAAAAGCACATTGTTTCCAGTAACAGCAGAATGTTTGTGGAACCGAAGGGTAAATAATGCAGTAACCTTTCGTGAAAAAGTTTTATTTTCATAGAACTATAATGAAAGCTTTACAAATGATATGACATTGTACTTGCCTTTGGATAATTCATAAGCAGAGACGGAGTAAAGGAGCCCTATATAAAGGACATCCTAGCAGAAGAGCTTGAATAAGCATAATTTTGGACAATTAAGACAGGTATCCAGAACAGAGACAATTTTAATCATACCTGGCTAAGTTGTTAATTCTTACATTGAGGAGAGAATATTAGGTATTTGTACAAGGTTATTTTGTAATAGTAAAGGATTGGAAACAACCTAAATTCTTGTCAGTATAATACTGATTTTTAAAAAAGGCACATCACACAATATGCAGCTATAAAAAGGAATAAAAAAGCCTCTCTGTTATTACTAGTACGAAAGATACCAAGAGAAACTGTCAAGAGAAAAAAAGCAAGAGGCAGAATTGAATGTACTGTGCTGTGTAACATGGAGAGAAAAGACTATTAATATGCACAAACTATCTGCAGCTGTTAACACTGCTAACACTAAACACTGTTAGTTGCTTTCAGGAAGTAGGACTGGGTGGCTGTAGCACAAGGTGGGACTTTTACTGAAAACATTTCCTATGTTTTGGATTCTGAAACAGTTAATATATTACCTCTACTCAAAAACAGATTAAGAACATGTAAAAATTAAAATAAAAACAGGAATTGAAAAAAAATTTCAGAATTCTGCTACATATCATTTGTAGTTGGCCAGGATAAATATGCTGAAGTTCCCTCTTTAGTAAAATGTATGTAACAACTTCTCATTCCATAGTGATTTCAGTCATTCTCAACAAATTCACAGTGATCAAAATTTGAACAAAGAACTCTTGCAGGCATTGTTACAGATATTTGATACTGACATTTGGATGAATGGACTCCTGATGACTACAATAAAATTTTACCCAAATTAGGCTGTAGATACCAGAAGTTTTAAAATTATGCAGATCTGTTCCAGAAATTCCACAGAAATCCAGGAATTCAAGAAACACTCATGAATGTGGAAAGAAATTAGCTATAAAGATGTTTATTTAACAAATTCCATAAAGTAGGGAAAACTAATAAGTATCCTACAATACAGAAATAAAGTTATGATATATACACATGAAATGCTATGCAGCTATTTAAAGTATTATGAAAGAATATCTGACATGAAAAGTATCTTCATAGTGTATCAAGGGAAAGAACAATTACAAAGTAGTATACATAGTAGGTTTATATTGAGAAAGTTCATGTATTTTTAAAGGCTGGAGTTATGTACACTCAAGTAGTGATGTTATCCACTGGGTAGTGATTTCCTTTTTTTTGTTTGTTTGGTCATATTTTCCAATTTGTCTAAAATGAACATCCTTAAACTAATTAAACATACCATGGTGGTTTAAAATACATCCACAGATTCTTAGACACTCCCTTCAAAAAGTGGAGCCTAATTACTCTCCAACCTCATGACCCTAAGCTAGAACCACCTTGTTAGCCACTTCTGAATTCTGCAATCCCAGAAACTGAGATATGTTGCTTTAAGTCACTAAGTTTTTGAGTAATTACACAGCAATAGGTAACTAATACACAATTTCTACAGTTACTATATTTAAACTGTAAAGGTTCTAGTATCTAAGGTGAGCAAAATCTAGTTAGAACATCTAATAGAGTGTTGCTTTAACATGGCTTGTGTCTGTCTGGGTATGCTGTACTTTACAGCAAGAATTGTGTAGGAACTGAGATGTTTAAGACATTAAGGTCCTTACGCTCTAAATGTAGTTTTTCCTTTGGCTAACAAAGACATATGATTACAGTGCCTTGCACATACCAGACAAAAAAAGAATGAACCAGTTACTGAATTTTTAACTGTTGATCTAAAAATACAAAATACTATATAAACAAGTGGTTAGGAGGTTAAGTGGTTATGAAGTTCTAAGGATTTCAAAGGAATGGCTATTCACTGTGGATGAAAGATTCAGGGAGAAAGTGGCACTTAAAATTAAGTACAGGTGGAATTTGTTTTAGAAAGATTAAAATTACAAAGGGGAAAAGGGCATGGTAAGTAGGACAGCACAGATTGAAATAAAGCAGAATCAAATATGGAGGACAGAAGATCTGTGTCAAGATCCAGAGTATGTTTTTGGAAGTTGTGGTACAAAATTTAAGAAAATCCAAGAGATGACTTCCAGGACAATATAAGGAATCTAGGCTTTTTATCCTACAGGATTAGAGCAGTCATTGAGGGTTTTTATATATTTAAAATGGTCTTTGGAGGGGTGCCTGGGTGGCTCAGTCGGTTGGGTGTCCGACTTCAGCTCTAGTCATGATCTCAGTCTGTGAGTTCGAGCCCTGCATCGGGCTCTGTGCTGACAGCTCAGAGCCTGGAGCCTCCTTCAGATTCTATGTCTCCCTCTCTCTCTGCCCCTCCCCCACTCATGCTCTGTCTCAGAAATAAATATTTAAAAATTTTTTTTTGAAAATAAATAAAATGGTCTTTGGAAGATTAATCTGCATATGGTGCGTGAGACACAGCAGAATAGGGGTAAGGAAAAAAAAATCGAAGGCTAAGACGGTGACAGTGGGAATACTACTAATGATGTGAGTGCCATGCTCACTCAGGCAGCACATATACAACAATCATGTGAGTGCCTTTGTATACCATGCACTAAGAGCTTTACATGTATTATTTTATTTACACCTCACAAAAACTATTTCTTAAAGTTTATTTATTTAGAGACAGGAAAGGGAACATGGGGGAGGGGCAGACAGAGAGTATCCCAAGCAGTGACACTGCAGAGACCAACACAGGCCCAAACCCATGAATCATGAGATCATGACCTGAGTCAGACGCTTTTGTCAGACCATCGAGCCACCCAGGCACCCCACACCTCCCAAGAACTCTTTAAGTACTGTTTTATCCCCATCTTGTGGATAAGGAAACAGATACTTGGAGTTTAAGCAATTTGCCCAAGTTCACACAGGTGTTTGACTCCAAAGCCAGAATTCCTATTACAGCACACCATCTGGAGACATTTTAAAAGAATGAATGTAGTGAATGAAAGAATTGAAGACTGACCAGAGAGGAAGGAGAAAGGATTCTGTTTTGTAAACTTAAAAATAGTTACTATTTCTTGAGTACCTCTTACATACTTGTGTGAGATGTTTTATATATTTAATCTATAATCCAGTGTGGTAAGGTAATCCAGTATCATTCCATTTCACAAATGAGAAACTCGAGGCTTGGTGTTAACTTGAAAGTAGTTACCTCAGAAGCGTGCTGAATGCCACAGCGATGAACAGCCAGAAGATTAAAATTCAGGTTGCTCCTTCCAGTACGCACCATCCTTCTCTCCTAACCAAGGACTCACCATTGGGTGCAGAGGCCTAAGGAATGCAGACTGAAGAGAAAGAGAACCACCCTGATGTATTCTGCATACTTTTTAAACCACATCTCAACTCTCATCGTTGGAGCTGAAGTTTGTGGGTGGTACTGCACCACAGAATATTGTGTACAATAGAGGAAAACTGTGATGGTGGAATGAATGAAGGCTTTTGAGTATCTGCTATACCTGGTCTTCTTTGTAACCAGCTGCATGACCTCTGAAGAGTGATTTGAACTCCTCTGCCTCAGAATCCCCTCTACAAAATGGGAGACAGCAGCGTCCACTTGAAAGGACTGTTGTGGGATCAGCAGTGTGGAGAATCTAGCAACTGTTCAGTACACACTCTTACAACTTAAAATATTCCTATTCTGGCAAACAAATATTAAACCTGCACACTGCATCTATGACACGGGGGTTGAAATCTTGCACACATTCCTCTCTTTGTTCTCCCCCTATTACACATTAAGATGAACTCAAATATGTGTATATTTGGAACGAGTTACCGTAGCAACTGAAAAAAAACAAAACCCAGAAGAGTTAAAATGCCATTCTTGCTTTTAATTAAAAACCCTAAAAAGGCATACCCACTTGGACACTTGGATGTTACTTAATTAACAATCAGTAAGGAAAAGATACTGGAGCGGTAAACTTAAGTGATGTCGGAAAGAAGTTATGTTGACCAACACGGATTCTCCCCCTTACGACCACAGTTACAGCTGGAGTCAGAGAAAATACTTTTATCAGGGCCTTCGGGTATCCTGCAGAAAACTGACAAAAAAGAAATAAATTATTGTCTTTAGCCCATGCATACGCACTGGAAGTAAATTCTTATATTTTTAAGATGTTTCTGCGTTTCCTAGACCCTTCTTCTCCCAACTATAAAATTCCAAAAGGTAGAGTTTTACACTAATTGCAGCCAAGAGATCAGGTGGGTGTTTTGGGGGTCCAGCTACGACTCGCTAACGCGAAGCAGCCTCGGAAGGAGGCGACTCTGCCCGGGTGCAGTCACAGAGGGCGGACGCGAGAGGCACCCGGGTGGCCAGGGCGCTCACGGGGCTTCCCAGAGTCCTGGCCAGGTGCAGCCCGCACGCACCTGTGCTCAGGCGAGGCGAGTGCGCGCCCGGGGCTGCAGCTGGCGCTGGCGACGCTTGCGCGGACCGTTGAGGAGCTTCTGCGCGATCTTGCGCTCGTGGCCTCCGGGCACTGGCCAGTTGGTGCGCAGTTCCCGCTCGCACCGCGTTCGGCCTTTGCTGCGCCCGGCCCCGCAGGCCGGGAAGTCGCGCAGGTAGTAATAATCCAGGCAATCGTAGAGCTCGTCCTCGGAGCTCACGGGCGGCCACGCCTCGGCTGGAGGCTGCCGGACCCGAGCCCGGGCGTTGAGAAACGCCGGGCCCATCTTGTCGTCCCCCATGGCCGCCGGCCGGCGCACGCGCGCGCTTCTGGGAGACCCCGCCCCGCGTTTCGATTGGCTGTGCCTGCGGGGGCGGAGCTTATTGATGACCTAACAGAGCCGGGAAGTGGTCGCGCTTGGCTCTCTGCTTTCCAGCCCCCGTCACAGTGTCCACTTCGTCTATCTGGGTCTGTGCGCCGCCGCGGCGAGAGGGGCAAAATCCGACCGAACATTTTATGTCGGTCAAGAATGAAAAACTACAAGTGTCAACAAGGGACTACTTAAAGAAAATGTGTGTTCCTCTCGAGGACTTTCATCAGCAGTAAACATTTTGTTAGGCTGTTTGATGACATCAGAAAGTGCTCAGTAATAATGTAAAGTGAAAGATTCACTTTTGAAGAAATATCTCTGGTATCCCAGTAGCGTATTTTTTAAAGATCTGTCTATATAAAAGATTGAAAGGAAACTCATCAAAATGTTGAAAGTATTTATGGCTTGAAGGGCCATATATACATTAGATGTTTTTCTTTTCCACCGTACCCGTTTTTGATAAGGAGTGTGAATTAATTGCTTTAAGCGAGGGATTATTAAAGCAAAAGGCACGCTGCTTGCTATAAGACCCGGAACTGCGCGCGATTTCGGATTATCCGCGGTTACTCAAGTGCCGCAGTTAGGCTACAATACACGAGGTAACCTCGCGCCGGCAATTTGGGGTGAGAGCCGGGAGTAGGGAGTGGCGGTGCAGGGTATTTAGCGCGAGCCGAGGGTGTGGCCAGTCAGTGCACCTTGCGCTGGGATCCCCTGGGCGGGGAAGGGTTCTCCAGGAGAGGGGCGAAGGAGAGAGGAATCCGTCAGGGTTACTGCACCGGAAAAGGCCACTTCGGCCTCTTAGCGGAGGGGCGCCGCTGCACCGCGGAGCGGGAGTCATTACACTCTGGGGCGACTCCCAGGTCTAATTACCTAATTAGTGTGTCTCTAAAAGCTTCTCTCAGGGAGTTGTTGCGAAGAACGCCTTTAAGTAGCCCAGATAATTGTCTTCCCACAAAAATTGCAGCTATCCCCTGGGGGATTTTCTTTTTAATAGATCAAAATAATACCCTACTTAAAAAAAAAGTTGGCGGGGGGGGGGGTGCTTCCCAGATATTTGATCTTGTTGTTTGTTGCCCATTTGAATTTTTTCTTCCGCACTCTGAAGTCGTATCCCTGGTGGGGCGTGGCCTACATACCACGCTCTCAGGGCAATTTTGGTGGTTCTTTAAATGAACAAGTCCCAGGAGAGTGTTTTTAATAAAACACCGAGGGGATTTTTCTCTTCCACCCACGTGTCTTACATTTGCTGTTGGGAAAGAAACTAATATTTATCCTTTTACTACTCCCCCATACATGATCTTAAAAAAAACTCTTTAGATTTTGTGTTATGAAAATACTAAGAGATTCTTAAAAGTGCAAAGAATAGAACAGTGAACTCCCATATCCCATCACACGGATTGAACAATTGTCAAGGCCTGTCACATTTTTAAAAAAGTTTATTTATTTTGAGAGACAGAGAGGAAGAGAGAGAATCCGAAGCCAGCTCCATTCGGTCAGTGAGAGCCCGCTGCAGACTTGAACTCACCAATCTTGAGATCATGACCTGAGCCAAAATCAAGAGTCAGACGCTTAACTGACCAAGCCACCCAGGTGCCCCTTGTCATATTTGCTTTATATATCCCTTTGTTTTCCTCTGCTGCAGATCTTATGTCATTTTACTTCTATATTTCTCAGTATACAGCTCTAAAAAACTAGACTCCTTTCTTACATAAACTTCAGTGTTATTTTCACACCTGACAAAATCAACTGGTCCTGTTTTTATCTAATACGCAGTCCAGAATCAAATTACTCTGATTGTCTAAAAGACCTCAGAATACATACAAAATCTATACATGAAGTTTGCTTGGAAGTCTCGTATTCTAGGGCAGTCTTCCTGTCCTTTTCATTTTCCCCTGACATTGACTTGTTGAAGAATTTGGGTCAGTTATCCTGTAAAATGTCCCACTTTGTGGATGTGTCTGCTTCTTTGTGGTGTCATTTAACTTGTTCCTCTCTCTTCCATATTTCCTGTAAATTGAGGTTGAATCTAGAAGTTTGTTTATATTCAGATTCCATTTGGGGGGCAAGAAAAAGTTCCTAGGAAGTAATGTGTGTTGGTATCACAACAGGAGATCCACAATAGTTCATTGTCCCAACTTTAGTGATGCTGTGACTGATCAATGGGCTCATATGGTAACAATCTTTCCCTGAAATTGTGAAGTTCCACATAAACTTTTATCCAATGATTTCATCCATAGTTCATTACTTTATTTGCTATTATGTTCATTTGCTATTATTTCACTAGGGGGTATGAGATGATAATTTTATAATTCAATCATTTCTTCCACATTTATTTGCTAGATGTCTTTCTCTCATGGACTTAGGCTATTTGGTTACCCTGAAATATATTTTGACAAGAAAGGCAAAACAAATGTTTAATTCTCTTTTATTTTTTTAAAAGTTTATTTATTTATTTATTTATTTATTTATTTATTTATTTATTCTCTACATTCATTGTGGGGCTCAAACCCATGACCCCAAGATTAAGAGTCACATGCTCTTCCAACTGAGCCAGACAGGTACCCATAATTCCCTTTTAAAGATGGATTTTCAGGATGCTAATGGACTCTATGTTTTTTTTCTCCTGAGAATAAATCACGAATCTTTTTTTTTTAAATGTTTATTTACTTTTGAGACACACACACACACACACACACACACACACACACACACACTGTGAGTGGGGGAGGGGCAGAGAGAGGGAGACACAAAATCTGAAGCAGGCTCCAGGCTTTGAGCTGTCAGCACAGAGCCCAATGTGGGGCTCAAATCCGCAAGCCATGGTGAGATCATGACCTGAGCCGAGGTTGGATGCTTAACCGACTGAGCCACCAGGTGCCCCAAACTCATGAATCTTATAAAAACACAGTCAATGTGTTTGATCAACTTCATTTTTATTATTTTTTATTTCTCAAATTGTTCCATCTTTGGCCAGTGGGAGCTCCTTCCTGTGATTCCTGTGTTCTTTTGGCATTAACCTAGTAGTCATGGAGAATGCCCTTGTTTTCTGGTAAACCAAGATGTCCATCCAGGCTCATCATGTACACTCTATGCCCCAGACCTGGAATCAACCATTTCTCCAAGGAGTCCTTGATCTTTTTAGTGTAGAGAATGGATTTAGAGACTTTTTTTGTTAAGTTTCATGAGTAGAATTCAGTTATTGATCACTTACATGCAACGCCAAATGCTCATCTCAGCAAGTGCCCTCCTTAACACCCATCACCCATTTAGCCCACCCCCCACCTATCTCCCTCCATTAACCCATTATAGTTAAGAGTCTTTTGTGGTATATTTCACTCTAGAGACAATAATCTTAAAACCATGTATTATGTTTTTGATCTTTATAAGAACAGTGTGAGCTATTACTGTCCCAATTTTCCAGATGAGGAAACAGTTTAACAACTTCCCCAAGGTTATATAACTAGTAAAAAGCAGAACCAGACTAAGGGTGAGATCTTCAGACCCCTAAGTAATTGTTTCTTTCATTTTACTGTGCCTCTTTATATGAATTCCTTGTTTGTCAGTTCACAGGTTGCTAAACATCCCTGCCTTCCTAGCTTCTGAGATGATATTTAAAAGCTGGTGCCACTATCTGTCGTGCTGTCTTGTCGCAGGACTCTGAATTAATTCTGATGATATCATTGCAGTAAGATTTTAAAGTGAACTTTGTATCTTGTTGAGTGGTTTGACTTCAGACCCAGGGGATAAACAACTAACAACCATGTTTCAGGAGCAGACTTAAATCCCTCTTGTTAGCATAACAAGAGTTTATAGAGTTTATAAAACTCTATCTCGTTACTTTCTAATGAATTATTGAAAGTACCTCATAAGACAGAAGGAGAAATGGAGATTCAGCCAAGTCCTAAGTCACTTCCTCAAGGCCTGTGGTGGAATGACTCTCTGTTTCTGCATTTGGGCCATAGCAGAGCTTGCTCCAGGTCTCTGAGATCCTTCTGATAAGACTTAAGTGAAACTCATCACAAACTCAGACCTGGCTATGCCTTATATTCAACATTTCTTGCCCTTTCCCACTTATTCATGCCTTTGTATTACTTGTGCATTTGTCTAACTCCTCTGTAAGATTAGAAACACATTTTCCCCACCCCCATCTCTAGCTCACGGTCAGTATAAAATAAATGCATGATAGGGGCACCTAGGTGCTCAGTTGGTTAAGTGTCTGACTTCAGATCAGGTCATGATCTCACGGCTCGTGGGTTCAAGCCCTGCACTGGCTCTCAGCTGCCACGAAGAGCCTGCTTAGGATCTTCTGTCCCCCTCTCTTTCTGCCCCTCCCCTGCTCACACTCTCTCTCTCCCAAAAATAAATAAAACATTTAAAAATAAAATAAAATAAATGCCTGTTAAGTAAATAAATAAATATGGATGTGTAAACCACCAAGACCATTAAAAACTATTAATGAAAGTGAGCAAAATTTGAATAATAATTTAAGCCTCATTTATTCATTCAAAATATATTTACATGTACCATGTGCCTGGTATCATTTCAGACTTGCAGGATAAAGTTCCTTGCTCCTCTGCAATTTATATTCTAGAAAAGGCAGATAAATAAAAAATATGTAATATATGATCTCTCAGTGATAAGTGCAATTAAGAAATATGAAGCATGAAAATGTCATGAATGTGACATTTTATTGTTTTTTTTTTCTTTTTTTAATTTAAATTTTAGTTAACATACAGTGCAATATTGGTTTCAGGAGTAGAATTCAGTGATTCATCTCTTACACAACACCCAGTGCTCATCCCAACAAGTGCCCTCTTTAATGCCCATTACCCATTTAGCCCACTGCTCACCCTTCTTCCATCAACCTGTAGTTTGTTCTCTATCAGTAAGAGTCTCTTATTGATATGGGGTGCCTGGGTGATTCAATCAGTTAAGCATTTAACTCTTGGTTTTGGCTTACATCATAATCTCGCAGTTTCATGAGTTCACGTCCCATGTCGGGCTCCATGCTGACAGTGCGGAGCCTGCTTGGGGTTCTCTGTCTCCCTCTCTCTCTGCCCCTCACTCATGTGCACTGTCTGTCAAGAGTCTCTTGTGGTTTGTTTCCCTCTCTTCTCTCCCCCACCTTCCCTTATATTCATCCATTTTGTGTGTTAAATTACACATATAAGTGAAATCATATGGTATTTGTCTTTCTCTGGTTGACTTATATCACTTAGCATAATACATTCTAGCTCCATCCACGTCATTGCAAATGGCAAGATTTCATTTTTCTGATGGCCGAGTAATATTCCAATGTGTGTGTGTGTGTGTGTATCATATCTTTGTCCATCCATCAGTTAATGGACACTTGGGCTCTCTCCATAATTTGGCTATTATTGATAATGCCATTATGAACATTGGGGTGCATGTACCTCTTTGAATCTGTATTTTTATATCCTTTGGGTAAATACCTAATAGTGTAGTTACTAGATTGTAAGGTAGTCCTATTTTTAATTTTTTGAGGAACCTCCATACTGTTCTCCAGAATGACTGCACCAGTTTGCATTTCGATCAGCAATGCAAAAGGGTTCCCCTTTTTCTGCATCCTTGCCAACACCTGTTGTTTCTTGGGTTGTTAATTTTAGCTATTCTGACAGATGTGAGGTGGTATCTCATTGTGATTTTGATTTGTATTTCCCTGATGATGAGTGATGTTGAGCATCTTTTCATGTGTCTGTTGGCCATCTGGAAGTCTTTACAAAAGTGTCTATTCATGTCTTTTGCCCATTTCTTAACTGGGTTATTTGTTTTTTGGGTGTTGAGTTTGATAAGTTCTTTATAGATTTTGGATACTAACCTTTCTCAGGTATGTCATTTGAAAATATCTTCTCCCATTCTGCAGGCTGCCTTTTAGTTTTATTGATTGTTTCCTTTGCTGCGCAGAAGGTTTTTATCTTGAAGAAGTCCCATTGGTTCATGTTTTCTTTTGTTTCCCTTGCTTTTGGCGATGTGCCTAGTAAGAAGTTGCTCTGGCTGGGATCAAAGAGGTTGCTGCCTGTGTTCTCCTCTATGACTTTGATGGGTTCTGTCTCACATTTAGGTCTTGCGTCCATTTTGAATTTATTTTTGTGTATGGTGTAAGAAAGTGGTCTAGTTTCATTTTTTTGCATGTGGTTGTCCAGTTTTCCCAACATCATTTGTTGAAGAGACTATCTTTTTTCAATTGGATATTCTTTTCTGCTTTGTTGAAGATTAGTTGACCATATAGTGGGTCCATTTCTGGGTTTTCTATTCTGTTCCATTGATCTATGTGTCTGTTTTTGTGCCAATAGCATACTGTCTTAATGACTACAGCTTTGTACTACAGCTTGAAATCTGGAATTATGATGTCTCCAGTTTTGATTTCTTTTCCAAGATTGTTTTGGCTATTCAGGGTCTTTTGTGTTTTCATAAAAATTTTAGGATTGGTTGTTCTAGCTCTGCAAAAAAATGCTGGTGGTATTTTGATATGGATTGCATTAAACGTGTAGATTGCTTTGGTAGTATAGACATTTTAACAATGTTTGTTCTTCCAATCCATGAGCATGGAATGTCTTTCCCTTTCTTTGTGTCATCTTCAATTTCTTTCATAACATTTATGTAGTTTCCA
Organism: Acinonyx jubatus; assembly: GCF_027475565.1. Lineage (NCBI taxonomy): Eukaryota > Metazoa > Chordata > Mammalia > Carnivora > Felidae > Acinonyx > Acinonyx jubatus. The sequence goes on from NC_069398.1 coordinate 20,450,665, forward strand.
GAGTATAGATCTTTTACCTTTAAACCTAGTTAGGTTTATTCCTAGGTATCTTACAGTTTTTGATGCAATTGCAATGAGATCGATTGCTTGATTTCTTTTTCTACTGCTTTGTTATTTGTATATAGAAATACAACAGATTTCTGCACATTGATTTTATATCCTGCAACTTCGTTGAATTCATGTATTCATTCTAGCAAATTTTTGGTGGACTCTTGGGTTTTCTACATATAATATCATGTCATCTGCAAATAGTGAAAGTTTGACTTATTTCTTGCCAGTTTGGATGCCTTTTTGTTGTTGTTGTTGTCTTATTGCTGAGGCTGAGACTTCCAGTACTGTTAAATAGTAATGGTGAGAGTAGATATCCTTGTCTTGTTCCTGACCATAGGGGAAAGGCTCTCTGTTTTTCCCCATTGAGGATGATATTAGCTGTGGGTCTTTCGTATATGGCCTTTGTGACGTGAGGTATGTTCCATATATCCCTACTCTGTTGAGTGTTTTTCCTCAAGAATGGATGCTGGGGACACCTGGGTGGCTCAGTCAATTAAGTATCCAACTCTTGGTTTTGGTTTGAGTCATGATCTCACGGTTTATGAATTTGAGCCCCGCATTTGTGCTGACAATGTGGAGACTGCTTGGGATTCTCTCCATCCCTCTCTCTGCCCCTTCCTTGTTCATGTCTCTCTCTCAAAATAAATAAATAAAAATGAAAAAAAAAAAAGAATGGATGCTGTATTTTGTCAAATGCTTTTTCTGCATTTGTTGACAGGATCATATGGTTCTTATCCTTTTTAATGTGGTGTATAACGTTGATTGATTTATGAATATGGAACCAGCCCTGCAGCCCAGGAATAAATCCCACTTGGTCATGGTGAATAATTTTTTTTTAAGTTTATTTATTTTGAGGGAGAGAGAGAGTGTGTATGTGTGAGTGATCAGGAGGGGGCAGAAAGAGAAGGAGAGAGAGTATCCTAATCTGGCTCCCCACTATCAGTGCAGAGCCCAATGCGGGACTTGAACTCCGAAACAGTGCGATTGTGACCTGAGCTGATATCAAGAGTCAGATGCTTAACCGACTGAGCCACCCAGGCACCCCAATGATTAATTATTGTTGAATTGTTGAATTCAATTTGCTAATGTCTTGTTGAGAATTTTTGCATCCATGTTTATTAGGGATATTAGCCTGTAACTCTCCTTTTTAGTGGTGTCTTTTACTGGTTTTGAAATCAAGGTAATGCTGGTTCCATAGAATGAGTTTGGAAGTTTGCCTTCTATTTCTATTTTTTTGAACTGTTTGAGAAAAATAGGTATTAACTCTTTGTTAAATGTCTGGTAGAATTCCCCTGGGAAGTCATCTGGGCCAGGACTGTTGTTTGTTGGGAGATTTTTGATTACTGATTCAGTTTTTTTGCTATTTATGGATGAGTGTGTTCAGTTTTTTTATTTCTTCCTGTGTCCATTTTGGTCATTTGTGAGTTTCTAGGAATTTGTCCATTTTTTCTAGATTGTCCAGTTTGCTGGCATATAATTTTTCATAGTATTCTCTAATAATTGTTTGTAGTTCTGTGGTGTTGGTTGTGATCGCTCCTCTTTCAGTCATGATTTTATCTATTTGGGTCCTTTCTCTGTTCTTTTTGATAAGTTTGGCTAGGGGTTTATCAGTTTTGTTAATTCTTCCAAAGAACTAGCTCTTAGTTTCATTGATCTGGTCTACTGTTTTTGTTTGTTCATTTGTTTGTTTCTATATCATTTACTTCTGTTCTATTCATTATTATTTCCCTCTTTCTGCTGGCTATAGGCTTTATTTGCCCTTCCTTTTCTAGCTCCTTTAGGTGTAAGTTTAGGTTGTGTACTTGGGACCTTTCTTGCTTCTTGAGGTAGGGCTGAATTGCAATATACTTTCCTCTTAGGACTGCCTTTGTTGCATCCCAAAGGGTTTGGACTGTTGTGTTTTCATTTTCACTTGCTTCCATACTTTTTTATTCTTTAATTTCCTGGTTAACCCATTCATTTTTTACTAGGGTGTTCTTTAACCTCCATGTATTTGAGGGCTTTCCAATTTTTTTTTTCCTTGTGGCAACTTCAAGTTCATAGTGTTATGGCCTGAAACTATGCATGGTATGATCTTGATAGTTTTGTACTTGTTGAGGGCTGATTTGTGACTCAGTATGTGATCTATTCTGGGGAATGTTCCACATGCACTCAAAGAGAATGTTTATTCTGCTACTTTAGGATGAAATGTTCTGAATATATCTGTTAAGTCCATCCGGTCTAGTGTATCCTTCAGAGTCATTGTGTCCTTGTTGATTTTCAGCTTAGGTGATCTGTCTATTGCTATAAGTGGGTATTAAAGTCCCCTACTATTATTGTATTGTTCTCAATGAATTTCTTTATATGATTAATTTATTTATATATTTGCGTTTTCCAAGTTGGGGGCATAAATATTTATAATTGTTAGATTTTCTTGAAGGATAAACCCCTTAATTATGATGTAATGCCCTTCTTCATCTCTTGTTACAGACTTTGTTTTAAAATCTAGTTTGTCTGATATAAATATGGCTACTCTGGCTTTCTTTTGACATCCATTATCATGATAGATGTTTCTCCATCCCCTCACTTTCAATCTGCAGGTGGCTTTAGGTCTAAAATGAGTCTTGGGGCGCCTGGGTGGCTTGGTCGGTTAAGCGTCCAACTTCGGCTCAGGTCATGATCTCACGCTCCGTGAGTTTGAGCCCCGCGTCGGGCTCTGTGCTGACCACTCAGAGCCTGGAGCCTGTTTCAGATTCTGTGTCTCCCTCTCTCTCTGCCCCTCCCCTGTTCATGCTCTGTCTCTGTCTCAAAAATAAATAAACGCTAAAAATAAACTAAACTAAACTAAACTAAAATAAGTCTCCTGGGGTGCTTGGGTGGCTCAGTTGGTTAAGCATTCAACTTCAGCTCAGGTCATGATCTCACAGTTTACAGGTTCGAGCCCCATGTCAGGCTCTGCACTGACCACTCGGAACCTGGAGCCTGCTTCGGATTCTCTGTCTCCCTCTTTCTTTCTGCCCTTCCTGGGCTCATGCTCTCTCAAATATAAATAAATATTTTTGAAAAAATAAAATGAGTGTCTGGTAGGCAGTATATAGATCGATCTTGTGTTGTTTTTTTTTAATCCATTCTGATACCTGTGTCTTTTGACTGGAGCATTTAGTCCATTTACATTCAGAGTAATTATTGAAAGATATGAATACAGTGCCATTGTGTTACCTGTAGATTTGGTGTTTCTAATGATGCTTTCTGGTCCTTTCTAGTCTTTGTTGCTTTGGGTCTTTTTTTTTTTTTTTTTCTCACCACTCAAAGTGTCTCCCTTAAGATTTCTTGTAGTGCTGGGCTAGTGGTCACAAACTCCCTTAGTTTTTGTTTGTCTGGGAAACTCCTTATCTCTCCTTCTATTTTGAAAGAAGTCTTTCTGGGTAGAGTATTCGTGGCTACATATTTTTTTCCATTCAACACACTGAATATTTGGACACTCTAAATATATTTGGACACTCTGGTGTCCAACTGACCTGCCAGTTTCTTTGGACAGATCTGCTGAGAACATGATCTGCCTTCCCTTGTAGGTTAATGACTTTTTTTCCCTTGTTGCTTCCAGGATTCTTTCCTTGTCTGTGTATTTTGTAAATTTGACTTTGATATGTCTTGGTGATAGCTGGCTTTTGTTTAATTTAATGGGAATTCTCTGTGCTTCTTGGATTTTCCCCAGATTAGGGACATCTTCAGCTATAATCTGCTCATAAACCTTCTGCCCCTTTTTCTCTCACTTCATCTTCTTGGACTTCTATGATATGAATGTTACTACATTTTAATAAATTGCTGAGTTACCTAAGTCTGCCTTCATGATCCCTCACCTCTGTTTCTCTCTTCTTTTCAGCTTCATTGTTTTCCATAATTTTATCTTCTCTATCACTAATTCGCTGCCTCATCCATCCTCGTTTTCATGGCCGTCATTTGGGTTTGCATCTTGGTTATAGTATTTTTAATTTCAGCCTGACTAGATTTTCGTTCTTTTATCTGTGTAAAATGGATGCTCTGGCGTCTTCTATGCTTTTTTTCAAGGCCAGCTAGTATCCTTATAATCATTGTTTTAAACTCTAATTCAGACATCTTACTTATGTCTGCATTGACTAAATCCCTTACTTTCATTTCTTCCTGGTCTTTATTTTGAGATGAATTCCTCTGTCTTGTCATTTGGGAGGAAGAAAAAATAGTAATGAAATGAAATAAAAATAAATGTTTAAAAATCAAATAAAGGAACCTAATTCCTACATATGTTTTGATCTTCTTGTTAAGAGAAGCATTGACAGTAGCAAAGAGGCAGGGCAGTCCACATGTCCATCAATGGATGAATGGATAAACGGTGTGTTCTATCCATATGACAGAATATTGTTTGAATGCAAGATGAAACAAGTTTTGATACACACTACGTTGAAAACATACACTGAGTTAAAGTGGTACAGAAAGCCACAGAGAGTATGATTCCATTCATGTGAACTCTCCAGAATTGGGAAATCATTATTCTTCACAAGTATTCAGGACACAGAAGATCAGGAAAGATGTAGGACCTTCCCCACACAGGAGGAAAATAAGCAGCCATGACAAGCATGTAACATGGGATCCTAGACTAGGTCTACATCACTGGTTGATTGTAACAAGATATAACTCAGGAACAGACAGATGAGGAGATGCAGAGGGCCAGGTGTCGGGAAGTGTGCAGAGCTTCCGTGGCCTTGCCAGGTGCGCATCTCTCCCCAAACCTCCTGAATGAGACATTTTAGACACAGAAGTTCTTTCTGAGGAAGTGGTATTGGAGGAAAGAGCAAAATAAAGTCAGCAGAAGTCACTTGAGCAAAATAGTGAACTAGGAGGCTCCAAAATCTTGTCCCCACACAAGATATTTTTAAAAAATACAAAAAATCCAGAAAGTGGCTAAAATAATACTATAGGATTTCTGGTAAATAGTCAAATATCTACGGTAACCAATTAAATACCCAATCAAGAAAAAGCCATATTCAAAACAGTAGGAAATTTTGTACTGTTTACTTTTTTTGTGTTTTTTTTTAAATTTTTTTAACATTTATTTATTTTTTTGAGAGAGAGAGAGAGACAGAGCATGAACGGGGGAGGGTCAGAGAGAGAGGGAGACACAGAATCTGAAACAGGCTCCAGGCTCCAAGCCGTCGGCACAGAGCCTGACACAGGTCTCGAACCCACAGACTGCGAGATCATGACCTGAGCCAAAGTCGGACGCTTCAACCGACTGAGCCACCCAGGCGCCCCTGTACTGTTTACTTTTATATTTTATTTTATTTTTTAAATTTATATCCAAGTTAGGTAGCATATAGTGCAACAATCATTTCAGGAGTAGATTCCTTAATGCCCTTACCCATTTAGCCCATCCCCCCTCCCACAACCCTTCCAGCAACCCTCTGTTTGTTCTCCATATTTAAGAGTCTCTTCTGTTTTGTCCCCCTCCCTGTTTTTATATTATTTTTGCTTCCCTTCCCTTGTGTTCATCTGTTCTGTGTCTTAAAGTCCTCATGTGAGTGAAGTCATGATATTTGTCTTTCTCTGACTAATTTCGCTTAGCATAATACCCTCTAGTTCCATCCACGTAGCTGCAAGTGGCAAGATTTCATTCTTTTTGATTGCCGAGTAATACTCCATTGTGTGTGTGTGTGTGTGTGTATATATATATATATATATATATATATATATATATGTATGTATACCACATCTTCTTTATCCATTCATCCATTGATGGACATTTGGACTCTTTCCATACTTTGGCTATAGTTGATAGTGTTGCTATGAACATTGGGGTGCATGTGCCCCTTTGAAACAGCATCCTTGTATCCCTTGGATAAATACCTAATAGTGCCATTGCTGGTTTGTAGGGTAGTTCTATTTTTAATTTATTGAGGAACCTCCATACCAGTTTCCAGAGTGGCTGCACCAGTTTGCATTGCCACCAGCAGTGCAAAAGAGGTCCTCTTTCTCCACATCCTCGCCAACATCTGTTGTTGCCTGAGTTGTTAATTTTAGCTATTCTGACAGGTGTGAGGTGGTATTGTGGTTTTGATTTATAGTTCCCTGATGATGAGTGATGTGGAGCATTTTTTCATGTGCTGCTTGGCCATCTGGATGTCTTCTTTGGAGAAGTGTCCATTTATGTCTTTTGCCTATTCCTTCACTGGGTTATTTATTTTTTGGGCGTTAAGTTTGATAAGTTCTTTGTAGATTTTGGATACTAACCCTTTATCTGATATGTCATTTGCAAATATCTTCTCCAATTCTGTCAGTTGCCTTTTAGTTTTGCTCGTTTCCTTCACTGTGGAGAAGCTTTTTATTTTGATGAGGTCCCAGTAGTTCAGTTTTGCTTTTGTTTCCCTTGCCTCTGGAGATGTGTTGAGTAAGAAGTTGCTGCGGCCAAGGTCAAAGAGGTTTTTGCCTGCTTTCTCCTCCAGGATTTTGATGGCTTCCTGTCTTACATTTAGGTCTTTCACCCATTTTGAGTTTATTTTTGTGTATGGTGTAAGAAAGTGGCCAGGTTCATTTTTCTGCCTGTCACTGTCCAGTTTTCCCAGCACCACTTGCTGAAGAGACTGTCTTTATTCCGTTGGATGTTCTTTCCTGCTTTGTCAAAGATTAGTTGGCCATACATTTGTGGGTCTATTTCTGGGTTCTCTATTCTGTTCCATTGATCTGAGTGTCTGTTTTTGTGCCATGTACTGTTTTTACTTGCTGTGCCCCACACGTTTCATGTACAGCAACAATCTTGGTCTGAAGGAGGCAACAGCTCAGCCCTCAATTCCCTGATTCAAACCAGAGAGAGAAGAGCAGAATAGAACTTAATTGTAACATTATAACCTGTCTGGGGGCCTAAAGAGTGATATCTGTTTTGTCTACTCCAAAGCTCAGGTGGAAAAGTGGTAGGCACTGCTCAGGAAAGCTGCAGAGGAACTATATACCCACAGGTGCCTGAGGGAAGAGATTACAGGTGGAGATATCCAACAGACCATCTAGAGCCCCAAAGAGTAGCTGGATGAGACTGGAAAATTAAGACATTCAAAAGTAGCTATGTATATGAGGAAATTAGTAAAGCCACACAAGCCAAGGGAAGACACATACTCAGAAGAGACATGAGAAGATCTTGAGCTTTCATCTCCAGCTGATCTCAAGGCCTAGAAAAGAGCCAGATAACTACTGAAATAATGCTCTAGTACAAAACCAGTCTGCAAAGACTAGGATAGATGGATTCTTTCAAATGCCCAATTTTCTTTTTTTTTTTTATTAAAAAAAATTTTTTTAACATTTTTATTTATTTTTGAGACAGGGAGAGACAGAGCATGAACAGGGGAGGGTCAGAGAGAGGGAGACACAGAATCCGAAGCAGGCTCCAGGCTCTGAGCTGTCAGCACAGAGCCTGATGTAGGGCTCGAACTCACGGACCGTGAGATCATGACCTGAGCCAAAGTCGGATGCTTAACCGACTGAGCCACCCAGGCGCCCCATCAAATGCCCAATTTTCAACATCAACAAAATTACTAGACATACAAAGAAATAGGAAAACATGACCCACTTAAAAAAAGAAAATAAATTGGCAGAAACCACCCCTGAAAAGGCACAGGCATCAGACTTACTAGACAAAGACTTTTTAAAAGTTATCTTTAAGTACACTGAAAGGGACGCCTGGGTGGCTCAGTTGGTTAAGCATCTGACTCTTGATCTCAGCTCAGGTCATGATCTCACAGTTCATGAGATCAAGCCCTGCATCAGGACCTGTGCTGTCATTTATACAAAAATAAATAATAATATTTAATAATTTATATTTAAATAATAATAAATATATTATGTATAAATATTTAGTGTGGAGCCTCCTTCAGATTCTCTCTCCCTCTCTCTCTGCCCCTCAACCACTCTCTTTCTTTCAAAATAAATAAACATTTAAAACGTACACTGAAAGAGCTAAATAGAAACACAAAGAACTAAAGGAAACCATAAATAGTTTATGTGAACAAAATGAGAATATCAAAAAAGAGGTAGAAATTATAAAAAGGAACCAAAAAATATCCTGAGCTAAAAAAATTACAATAACAATTTAAAAATAAATTAGAGGGGGCTCAATAGCAGATATGATCAGGCAGAGAAAGAATCAGTGAACTTGATGATAGGACATGAAATTATCCAATCTGAGGAGAAAAATGAAGAAAAGTGAACAGAGATGAAGAAACATATGGGGCATCATCAAACAGATCAGTATATGCTTTATGGATATTCCAGAAGGAGAAATGAGGAAGAAAGAGGCAGAGATCATTTGAAGAAATAATGACCAAGAACTTCACAAATTTGAGGAAATACATGGATCTACAAGTCCAAGAAACTCAAGGATTCCAAATAGGATTAAACCCAAGAGACTACAGCAAAACACATTAAAATCAAACTGTCAAAAGAAAAGACAAGGAATCTTGAAAGCAGCAAGAGAAAAATTATTCATCATGTGCAAGAGATGCTCAATAAAATTTGCAGCCAATTTCTTAGCAAGAACTTTGGAGGTCCAAAGGCAGTGGATTTATATATTTAAAGTGCTACAAGAAAAAGCTGTCAACTGAGAACTCTATATCCAGCAAAAATGAGGGCATAAATAAGACATTCCCAGATGAAAAAAAGCTCTGTCTCTCTGTCTCTCAAAAATAAATAAACATTAAAAAAGAATAAAGTAATCCCAGGGTACCTGGGTGGCTCAGTCAGTTAAGCATCTGATTCTCATGAGTTTGAGCCCTGGGTTGGGCTCCTTGCTGGCAGTTCAGAGCCTACTTGGGATTCTCTTTCTTTCTCTCTCTCTCTCTGCCCCTCCCCTGCTCACACTCTCTCTGTCTTTCAAAATAAATAAATAAAATTTAAAAATACTTAAAGTGATCTCTACACCCAATGTGGGGCTTGAGCTCAGGACTCCAACATCAAGAGTCACGTGCTCCAACAGCTGAGCTAGCCAGGCATCCCAAGATACTTATTTTACATTTGAGTTTTTGTGCATTTTATTTTATTTAAAAATTTTTTAAACGTTTATTTTTGAGAGGAGAGAGAGAGAATGGAGGATGGGCTGTGAGAGAGGCAGACACAGAGTCTGAAGCAGGCTCCAGGATCTGAGCTGTCAGCACAGAGTCTGATGTGGGTCTAAAACTCACAGACTGGAGATCATGACCTGAGCCAAAGTTGGACCCTTAACTGACTGAGCCACCCAGGCACACCTAAATGCATTTTATTTTTAGATAACCTACATGACATGTTTTTTTTTTCCTTAAAAACAATGCCTCTGCTCCAAATAAATTGAAGTCAAAATTATTGAAGTGCTCAAGATGACATCAATCCTATTCATCTAAATCCTGGTTTGTGTGGATGAAAAGCAGAAGCCAGTTATGACAACAGGTGAAAAGTCATAGCCAGATTTGTTAACATTTTTCCATTTCTTTTTTTTTTTTAATTTTAATGTTTATTTATTTTTGAGACAGAGAGAGAGACAGAGCATGAGCAGGGCAGGAGCAGAGAGCAGGAGACACAGAATCCAAAGCAGACTCCAGGCTCTGAGCTGTCAGCACAGAGCCTGACGTGGGGCTCGAACTCACAGACCAGAAGATCATGACCTGAGCTGAAGTCGGACACTCAACCAACTGAGCCACTCAGGCACCCCAACATTTTTCCATTTCTAAACCATCATTTAAAAAAATCAGGTATGAGGTCACACCATTCTCACAATAGTCCAACAGAGCAACCATGCCATCTAGATTCATGTTTTCACCAATAAAGAACTGGTAGTTTTTGAAATTAGCAAGGGTGTGCTTGATTTGTTTTGCAGTTCCTCTCATAAAAGTTGTTAGTCTTTCTGGCCTCTGTTCTTCAAGTTTGCCGTTGATTGACTTCATGTAATCTTTTATGTACTTCTTATATGCTTCTTTTGTGAATCTGGTTTCCTGCAAGTGATGGTTCATGACAACATCAACACCAGTGGTTAATGTCCTTTTGGTACCTTCACCTTTGGGGCCTTCATCAGAGGCATTTCCACCAATGAACCAGTCATCAGTGTTACCCTCTGTCCTACTGATCCCTCCACTTCCAGGCATAGCCTGTCCATGATCTGGATTTTGTAGTTGTTGGAGAATATCTCATCATGGCTGATGAAGTCCTGGTAGATAATGATGTCTACAGCTGGAGAGAGACAACAGTGGTGCTAGTTCAACAGGAGCAGAGAGCTCTGAGCCAGCGTGGTACAGCCGGAGTGGCACTGGGGTTGGAGGAGCAGGAGGAAAAGCCCAAGACATTCATTTCAGATCTGACGCAAATAGGTTGAAAATGAAAGAATGGAAAAGAGATTTCACGTATGGTAACCAGAAGAAGAGAGCTAAGGTAGCTAAACTAATATGAGACAAAACAGACCTTATGTCAATAATTGTTGCAAGTGACAAAGAAGGGCATTATATTGATGATAACTTCGCAAGAAGATACCATAATTATAAACATACATGTACAAAATACCAGAAATCCAAAGTATATGAAACAAACATTGAAAGAATTGAAGGGAGAAATAAACAGCTCTACAATAGTTGGACATATCAGTGACCACTTGCAATAATAGATAGAACAATCAGACAAAAGATCAGTAATAAAATAGAAGACTTGAACAACACTATAAACCAATTAAACCTAACAGACATGCATAGAACAGTTGAACCAACAAAAGCAGAATACACATTTTTCTCAAGTGCCCATGGAATGTTCTCCAGGATAGACTATATGTTAAGCCAGAAAATAAGTCTAAATTATTTTATTTTATTTTATTTTATTTTATTTTATTTTATTTTATTTTAAAATATTTCTTTATTTCTGAGAGAGAGAGAGGAAGAGAGAGGAAGACCCAGAATCCGAAGCAGGGTCCAGGCTCTGAGCTGTCAGCACAGAGCCTGATGTGGGGTTTGAACCCACAAACCGCAAGATCATCACCTTAGCTGAAGTGAGACGCTACCTAGCTGCCCCAGTAACTTTAAAGAGTTTGCAATCATACATAATTTCTTTTCTGATTTCAATGGAATGATACTAGAAATCATTAACAGAAGGAAGATGTGAAAATTCACAAATATGTTGAAATTAACCACACATTCTTTTTTTTAATGTTTATTTATTTATTTTTTTTGAGAGAGAGACAGAGTGTGAATGGGGGAGGGGCAGAGAGAGAGGGAGACACAGAATCCAAAGCAGGCTCCAGACTCTGAGCTGTCAGCACAGAGCCCAGTGCAGGACTTGAACCCACGAACTGGGAGATCATGAGCTGAGCCAAAGTTGGATGCTTAACCAACTGAGCCACCCAGGCACCCCAAAATTATCCCTGTTTGCTGATAACATGATTTTATATGTAGAAAAGTCTAAAGAGCCCCCCCCCACAGACACACACACACACACACAAACACTATAACTAATAAATTTAGCAAAATCCCAGGATACAAAAATCAACATTGAAAAATCAGTTACATTTTTCATCAGCAATGGTAGCATTCTAAAAAGGAAATTGAGAACATTCCATTTACAATAGCCTCAAAAAGAATAAAATACTTAGGAACAAATCTGACCAAGAAGTCAAAAGAATTGTACACTGAAAACTACAAAACATTGCTGAAAATTAAGGAAGGTGTAAATAAATAGAAAAATTAAGATTTCCACACTACCCAAAGTGATCTCCAGATTTGATGCAATCCCCATCACAACATAATAATTTTTATTTCAGATGTAGAAAAATCCCATCCTAAAATTCATATGGAATATGAAGGGATCTTGAATAGCCAAAACAATCTTGAAAAAAAAAATATTTGGAGGCCCACTCCCTTGTTTCAAAACAAACTACAAAGCTAAAGTAATCAGAATAGTATGGTGGTATGCCTGGGTGGCTCAGTGGGTTAAGCATCAGACTCTTGGTTTTGGCTCAGGTCATGATCTCATGGTTCATGGGTTTGTGCCCCACATCTGGCTTTGCACTCAGGATTCTCTCTCTCCTTCTCTCTGTGCCCTTCCCCCCACTCACATGCACTGTCTTGTTCTCTGTCTCAAAATAAATAAGCAAAACTTCAAAAAAAAAAAAAAAACAAACTGTGGGGGCCCTTGGTTGGCTCAGTCGGTTAAGTGTCCGACTACAGCTCAGGTCACAATCTCAAAGTTCATGAGTTCAAGCCACGTGTTGGGCTCTGTGCTGACAGTGTAGAGCCGGAGTCTGCTTCGGATTCTGTGTCTCCCTCTCTTTCTTCCCCTCCCCCGCTCACACTCTGTCTCTCGTCCTCTCAAAAATAAATAAACATTAAAAAAATTTTTTTAACAACTGTGGTACTAGAATAAGGCCGACATATAGATCAATGGAAAAGAATGGAGAGCCCAGAAATAAGCCCTTGCATTTATGGTTAAGTACTTTTTAACAGATGGTGCTAAATAAACAGGATATTCACATGCGAAAGAATGAAGTTGACCCCTTACCTTACATTACATACAAAAATTAAAATAAATCAAACACCTAAACATGAGACCTGACTTTATAAAACTCTTAGAAGCAAACATAGGAGAAAAGTTGGATTTGGCAATGACTTCTTGGATATGACCCTAAAAGCACAAGCAACAGAAGAAAAAATAGATAAACTGAACTTCATCAAAATTGAAAACTTCTGTACTTCAAAGGACACTCTCAAGAGAATGAAAAAGCAACCTATGGTACTGGGAGAAAATATTTGCAAATCATGTTTCTGATGAGTTGATGAAACTCATCAACAACAACAACAAAATTTCAAAACAGACAAAGGACTTGAATTTACATTTCTTCATTCTGAACTTTTCTTGACATGTTGATTTCTAGCCCCCTGTGGTACTCCAGCAGCGAGGATAAACAAGAAGGGGTCTGTGCTGCTTACCAATTTATTGCCTCTTGGCTCCAAATTCACTCTTCATTGCTTGCTTGTGCAAAAACAGAGCTGGGCCATTTAAAAGTAATTTTTCCAGGGCGCCTGGGTGGCTTAGTTAGACATCCAATTTTTGATCTTGGCTCAAATCATGATATCATGGTTCATGGGATCAAGCCCTGCGTTGGGCTCTGCACTGCACAAGAGCCTGCTTGGGATTCTCTCTCTACCTCTCTCCCTGCCCTCCCCCCACCTACACACTCTCTCTCTCTCTCTGTCTCTCTCTGTCTCTCTCTCTCTCAAAATAAATAACTAAACTTCTAAAAAATGTTTACTTATTTTTCAGAGAGAGAAAGATACGGAGTGTGAGTGGGGGAGGGGCAGAGAGAGAGGGAGACACAGAATCTGAAGCAGGCTCCAGGCTCTGAGCTGTCAACACAGAGCCCAACGTGGGGCTCAAACTCACGAACCTCAAGATCATGACCTGAGCCGGAGTTGGACGCTTCATCGACTGAACCACCCAGGCACCCCAATAAACTTTTTTAAAAAGTAATTTTTCCTTTGTCAGATGACACAATGTTAAGCTTTGTCAGCTGTGGGCTCTGGGGAGGGATTGCATGAGCAAGGAGTTTTCCTTCTTATTCTGGTGTATTTCAGTGGTTCCAGAAGTATGTATGGATTCCTCAGTGCCCAGCTCCTGCAACACAGAAGGCTTTTCCAGCGCCACAACTCTGCAGCTCATGTAGTTCTTCCAGAGCCTGGCTTCTGTAGTAATAGTGGTAAGCAGCACCCAGCAGTTTTCCCCTGCAACACCCTTTAGTTGGCTTTGTAGGAGGGTGCCTCCAGTGAGACACCTTTCTATGAAATGGCTTTCTTTGGGACCTCAGAAGGTAGGTTTCCAGCAAATTCTGGAGGGCAGATTTCCAGCAACTACCATTGGCACAGCACCAAGCAACTGTGCCATCCAATTTCCACAGCCACGTCCTCTCCAACTGGGTCTGGTTCTCAGGCCTAGTGCTCTACCCCAGCCTCAGAGGTGGTCGATGAACCTTATATCTGCTGATCCTATATTCTTTAGAGTTGTCTTTACTGAAATTTCTTGTGTAATGTGTAATTCTACACATTAAACTTAAGCTGTTAAAATTACTGTATGGCTTCCATCTCCTAATTTGACCCTGACTGACACAGGGTCCCTGCCCAACATAACAAGGAAATAGGACAAACAACCTGTCACCATTAAACAATACGCTGTGCTAAACTAGCAGTGGGACAGAGTGCTGGGGCAGCAGGTAGAAAGGTGCCTGGAAGGTCCATGAGGGCTAATGAGAGAATTAAGCTGAAAGGATGACTAGATCAGGGCACTCCACGTTCGTCATTGACACCTCCTCCTAATCTCATAATCAATCTCTGAGGTATGTCACTTCTGTCTCCCAAGTCTGGTCCATGCTTTCCACCCCAGTGTTGTTCCTCCATCATCTCTGGCTGGTTTATTATGATGACCCTGTAATTGTCCTCTTTACCTCCAGGCTTGCTACGTCAGCCTGTCCTCCACACTGAAGCCAGAGTGATTCTTCTAAAAGGCAAATTTGGGTCCAAACCGTCTTTGACTAAAAACTGTTGGTGGCTGCCCATTGCCCTTAGGACAAAATCTGAACTCCTTTTTTTGGCCACAAAGCTTGGGAAGATCTGGACTTTGCTCACCTTCCCACTTTTATCTTAGGCCACCCTTCTCACATCCTTAGTCTCAAATCACATGGAATGTCAGTTTCCTTAGGGACCTTTACAAGTGCTGCTGCTTCTTCTAGGAAGCCCTCTCCCTACACCCTCCCTTACCCTTTCGCCCTCATCCTTGCTTCTTCAGCTCCCCTTCAGCTGCAGCTAATATCTACTCCTCTGAAAAGCCTTCCCAAACCTGCTCTCCCTGATCTGGCAAGGTGCTCTTTGTGTACGTTTCAGTCACACCCTGTACTGCTCTCATATCCCTTATCACAGGCTGGTAATTATCTAATGTATATGTCTCTCACGACCCTGTAAACTCCATGAGGTCAGAAACTCTTGTTCACGTTTGTTTCCTCAGCACCTATTTTAGTGTTTGATAAATGCTGGGGAACAAAAGAATGCACATGCAAAGGTGACCAGGGAGGGCATGCATAAAAGTATGTCATGTAAGCAGAGTGTAGGGACATAGGTGGGAGTGGCTGGACTCGAAGGGCAAGCTGTGGGAAGCCAGATTGGGAAAGGCCCTTTTGTTCACACCTAAGCAGTTTATACCATACGGTGAGGATCAAACATCCCACATTGGCTATAGGTGACTGAACTGGACTTCCAGTTCATGCATTTGATTTGACCAGGACAGTTTTAAGAACTTGCAAATATGAGTGCCTTTCAGTTCGTCACAATTCACACCAGCCCCCATGTTAACAGGCCTCCTTCCCTCATGCAAACTGGCTGTCTGCCCCACTGAGATCCGTGTTTGCTACCCCTGCAGATGGGTGGGAGGTAGCCTAGGGAGGGGAAGGATTTAAAGGAGGATTTCAGATATGAGTCCTAGAAATATAGACAGATCCACCCTCAGTAGGGAGTGTGTTTTTGAGAGTTCCTTGGGAGAAGTGAATTTATTTCGTCTGAGGGGCCCTGGGAGCAAAGACAGACCCAGAAAATCAGAGGAATTGCCCACATTTTGAAGAGCTTATACCTTTAAACTGCTAAATTGGCCAGTGCCAGGCTGGGTCCACTCTTCTCCTGTTTACTTTCTGAAACAAAAACTGCCCTGATGGAATCTGAAGTCAGAGCTGCAGTAGATCAACATTGACTCAGCAACCTGCCATGCTGCAAGGCCTTATGCCAGGAGCTGTGAAGGATACAAAACATAAGGGAGAGCTGGAATCTAGCATCTCCTGGGGGAAATGACAGCCACAGACTCACATTATGACCCGTAGAGACAGTGGGCTGGTGCTTTGGCAGTGCTCTACCTTGATGAGGTCTCCACAGTACAGAATGTGGCCAACGATATTATAGGTCAAGGAACTCTAGTCTTTCATGTTCCCAACATAGGTAGGGTCTTAGGGAAGATTCTTTCTAAAAGAACTCCTTGGTTTTTAAGCCAGATGGTCCATTTATTAATTTATAAATGGGACATTACCCTGGTAGTAGCCTCAAAACTCAGTTCCACTCTCCAAGGATTCCTGTCCCAATGTAAAGGTTCTTAGAAGACTAAGCTGCTGATCAGAAAGAAGCCATGAACAAGCTTCATGATCGATCTCTATCCCAAAAAAGAACACACCTCTTTAATGACCAGGAGACAGTCTCCATCAATCAAGGCCGGACAGATTAGGATGAGTTTTTAACAATTTAATTCTCCTTTTACAAAACTTCACCTAAGCTCAAGATTCTCTTAAGCACAAGCACCATCCTGTGCTTTCATGGCCTTTCCTGCATTTGTGGTTCTTGCCAAGTGAAAGCTGAGTGTTATCCTATCCTATCAAGCTGGATGAACCAAAGTTTCCCAATAGCTGACTAGAGGAAAATGATGGACAAACGTGTGCCATTCAGCACTCATAGCCCAGCATGCTGACCTCAACACCTGCGCCCCAGATGCCACCTTTCACTGCAAGTAGTTCTGGTGTGAGGCCTTTGCTTTGTAAATGCCACTGGCAACAGTTCATAACAGCAGATGAAGTAGTAAATACCTCATGAATAAACTCTCTGTTCCCAATGCCAACATTAATTGGATTAATAATGTTCACGAAGATTTCAATATGTCACAACCCTAATCATATCTGGAAGTGAATAGGACAATTTCATGAGGATAAAAAAAGTTGATCCTTTCAAATTGGGCTTTCAAGAATTGTCTCTGCACAGTGTTGATAAAGTATGAGTTCTGATAATCACGAACAAACAAAACCTCACTTGAATTTCCTTTTTTTTTAAGATTTTTTATTTTTAAGTAACCCTACACCCAACGTGAGGCTTGAACCCACAATCCCAAGATCAAGAGCCACATGCTCCACTGACTGAACCAGCCAAGCACCCTTAATAATTTCATTTTGTAATACTTGCCTGTTTTGTGGTAGTTTGGGGGCTAGTTATAATTTAAACAATTAGTAGACTTTAGTTTTAGAAGTGTTTTAGGTTTATGGAAAATTGATGGAAAAGTACAGAAAGTTTCTATATACCACTTCTCCCACTGTTTCCCCTACATTTGCGCCTTGTATTAGTGTCACACATTTGTTTCAACTGATGAACCAATATTGATACATTTTTATTCATTAAAGTCCAGTAGTTCACATTAGGGGTCACTCTTTGTGTAAGTACAGTCTGTGCGTTTTCACAAATGTATAATGACATGTGCCCATCATTACTGTATCATAGAGCATAGTTTCATTGCCCTAAAAGTCCCCCCTATTCCACGATTTGTCCTTCTCTTCCCCTAACCTCTGGCAAAACTACAAAACTGTTAGAAGATAATATAGATGAAAAATCTAGGTAACCTTGGGCTTGGCATTGACTTTTTAGATACAACACCAAAAGCATGATCCATGAAAGAAAGAATTGATGTTGGACTTCATTAAAATTAAAAGCTCCTGCTCTGTGAAAGACACTGTGGAGAAAATGAAAAAATATGTCACAGACTGGGAGAAAATCTTTGCAAAACTTGATATTTGCTAAAGGACAGGTGTCCAAAATATATAAAGAAATTTTATTTATTAAAAAAAATTTAATGTTTATTTATTTTTGAGAGTGAGATAGAGCATGAGCGGGGGAGGGACAGAAAGAGAGGGAAACACAGAATCAGAAGCAGACTCCAGGCTTGGAGCTGTCAGCACAGAGCCAGACGCTGGGCTTGAACCCATGAACCGTGAGATCAGGACCTGAGCCAAAGTTGGATGCTCAACTGACTGAGCCTCCTCAGTTAAAAGAACCTTTTAAATTCAGCAGTAAGAAAACTAACAGCCTGCTTAAAAATGGCAAAAGATCTGAACAGACACCTCACCAAAGAAGCTACACAGATGGCAAATATGCATGTGAAAATATGCTCAACATCATATATTATTAGAGAATTGCAAGTGAAAACAATGACACACGACTGCACACCTATTAGAACGGCTAAATTTCCAAAACACTGACAATACCAAGCATTGGTGAGGATGTGGAGTAACAGGAACTCTCAGTCATTGCTGGTGAGAATACAAAATGGTACATTTTGGAAGACAGTATGGCAGTTTCTTACAAAACTAATTGTGATTTTTTTTTAGGTTGGAAATCAAATATATAACTTGTTTGTCAATAGTGCCATAACTAGATTTTCTTTAAGAATTAAAGAAAGCTTAAAAAGCAAGTAACGATGGTGCGCGTGGGTGGCTTAATCGTTGAATGTCTGACTTGGCTCAGGTCACGATCTCCGGGTTTGTGAATTCCAGCCCCACATGGAGCTGTGTTGACAGCTCAGAGCCTGGAGCCTGCTTGGAATTCTGTGTCTCCCTCTCTGCCCCTCCCCCACTCACATTCCATGTCTTTCTCTCAAAAATAAATAAACATTAAAAAAAAATTTTTTTAAAGAAAATCCAGCTGTCTTTTACCAAGCCAGACATTAAAGAGATATGCAAAAATGTAAAATGAGACCACTTTTCTCACTATTTTTTTTGGTTTTAGAAGAGGAAGTATTTTAAAAATATTTATGTCAACATGTAAGAGTTTATTATTATTTTGTAATAAACAAATAAATGTTTTAAAATTCTGTGTTACGTTCTAATATGGCAAATTTTAATAGATATAATTAATATAAATAGAAAGCCTTAAAAATCTTCAATAAAATTTTAAAACATAAAGGGATGCTGAACCCAAAAAGTTTGACAACCATTAATTTAGTAAGCCACATGCTACTTGATGCACTTTCTATTTTTTTTTAAGTTTGTTTATTTAGTTTGAGAGGGAGAGAAAGAGTGTGAGTGAGCCTGGGAGCGGGGCAGAGAGAGGGGGAGGAGGAGAGAGAGAGCCAGAGAGAGAATCCCAAGCAGGCTCTGAGTTGACATCAATGTGGGGCTGTAACTCTTGAACCGTGAGATCATGACCTAAGCCAAAACCAAGAGTCGGCTGCTTAACCGACTGAGCCACCCAGGCGCCCCTGATGCACTTTCTAAAATAAGGTATAGGACAATAATAGTAAAATAAGGAAGAAAAACACAGAGGACTAAATCTAATGACTACGGATTTATATTCTTTTGATAGTATGAAGAAGCTTTTACAAAGAAAAAAGCAAACAATTTTGTACAGAAACTTCAACACATTTTGTACAATATTCTCACTTTGCTGACATCATTTATGCAAATTCTTCATAGTTTACTTGACTATCAATATTAATATCTGCTTCCCTGATCATTTCATCAACCTCCTCATCTGTTAACTTTTCTCCAAGGTGTTTTATCATGTGACATAATTCTATCACACTAACATAGCCATTGTCATTCCTATTAAACACAAGAATGCTTCTCTAACTTCTTTACTCTCTGTCCCTGTCTTTCATTTTTCTTGCCATCATTGTCCAGGAACTCAGTTGTACTATTTTCATTATCACTTGCTTCATTCATTTATCCTGAAACTTTGCTATGGAGTTTTGCCCAAGAGTCCTCATTACAGTTTCCAAACTTTTAATGTCCACCACTGTCCTTGTCAAATGGTGGAAAACTGCTTTGAATTCTGCAACCTATTTTCCCTTCAGTTGCCAGCATTACTTGTCCTCAAGCGACAATCACACAAACGTTCAGCTTATTAGCTCCATTCACTGTCTGTAATACTCCTTCTTAATATTTATATTTATATATTTTTAAGGTAAAGTTTATGTACAATAACATGCAAAAAAGCTTTTGTGTGCATTCATTGGGTTTTGATAGCTACTGTGGTGTATTTGATTGCACACTAATGAAAAAGAAAAAGTCATTTCTGACAGTCAGGAGCTAACTTTGCACTATTAGGCTTTGGTATTCTTTGGCTTTCTGTTGCTGAGTCTGCTGTATGAAAATATACCATGCTTGGTTCATCCATTCACCTGTTAAAGGACATTGGGTTGTTTCTGATCTTTGGCTATTAAGAATAAAGATGGTATGAATAAAAAGACTTGTATAAGTCTTTTTGTGGACATATATTTTCATTTCTCTTCTGGAAAGTACCTAGGAGTGAAATTGTTGGGTCATATGGTACATGATATTTAACTTTATGAGAAACTGCCACATTTTCCGAAGTGTTTCACAATTTTACATTTTCCATCAATGTATGATTGTTTCAGTTTCTCCACTTCCTTGCCAACAATTGTTTCAATTGCTAGACTTCCTTGTCATTGTTTTTCATGTTAGCCATTCTGGTGGGTAGGAAATGGTATCTCGTGGGTTTAATTTGAATTTCCTTTTTAGAAAACATTACCCATCATATTAAATTAATGCTATGCATTTGAATCTTACTTATCTGGTATAGCTATATTTAATTTTGTTATTATTATTTAAAGTATTTATTTATTTTGAGAGAGAGCACGTGAGTGCGGAGGGGCAGAGAGAGAGGGAGAGAGAATCCCAAGCAGGCTCCCTGCTGTCATCACAGAACCTGACATGGGGCCCAGTCTCACAAACTGAGCTGAAATCAAGAGTCAGATGCTTAACCGACTGAGCCACCCAGGTGCCCCATATAATTATATTTAATTTAAAAATCTCCTTTGGTTTTACAACTGTATAAGCAGCTATAAGAATAAGTCATTAACTTTTTAAAATTTTTAATTATTATTTTGAGAGAGAGGGAGTTGCAGAGAGAGAGACAGAGAGAGAGAATCCTAAGCAGGCTCCATGGTGTGTGCACACAGCCCAACGCCAGCCTTCAACCCACGAACCATGAGATCATGACTTGAGCCAAAATCAAAGAGTTCAACGCTTAACCAACTGAGCCCCCCCAGGCACCCTAAGAATATGGCATTTATAAGGAAATAACTGCTCCAGAGTTTCATGTCTTGTCTTCTCTGAGTCGTTGGCAGAACAGAGCGATGTGTTGAGCAGTTCTAGCATCTTTTCATTGATCATTTCTCTCTTCTCATCCCCAGGACTTGAAGCCAGGGAGAAGTTCTCTGGGTTATCTGAACTTAGTGCCTGTGACTGTTGTGGCATGGATGGATGTGGACAAGAGTGTGTCAGTGCACAGGTGTTAAGGAACTGTGTGCTGCTCGGGGCGCCTGGGTGGCACAGTCGGTTAAGCGTCCGACTTCAGCCAGGTCACGATCTCGCGGTCCGTGAGTTCGAGCCCCGCGTCAGGCTCTGGGCTGACCGCTCAGAGCCTGGAGCCTGCTTCCGATTCTGTGTCTCCCTCTCTCTCTGCCCCTGCCCCGTTCATGCTCTGTCTCTCTCTGTCCCAAAAATAAATAAATGTTGAAAAAAAAATTAAAAAAAAAAAAAAAGGAACTGTGTGCTGCTCATGTTCTGATTTTTGGCAACTTGACTCCGTACTTTGGGTCAGTCTATACAGTTACTTATGTCATTGTGATGACTTCACTTCTACCTGTGACATTTTTATCAAATGTGTGAATAAATACATAAATATTGGTACAAAAAAAGAATAAGGCATTTTATACCTAGTTTTCTATTTGTATATATTTAAGTAACATCATATTAAAAATAAAATAGGTCAACAGTTGAGGGTCATAATTTTTCCTTCACAAGATGTCAGTGCATTTCTCAAGTTTGAACCACTAACGTAGCCCACACGTCTCTGCTATTCTAGTCTCTGTTCAATTTTCAGTAAGTTAATTCAGCTATAGCTTTTTTTTTCACCTACATTACAACTTGTTTTTAGTAACCTTATTTGGATTCAGGTGTTTCTTAAGCCTCAATTAAGATTTTGAAAAGTGTACTAGGCTTTTTTTCATAGATATCTTTCATTGTGTTAATGTTTACTGGTGTAATTCTTAGAAAGTAACTTTATCCTTCATATTATGAGTGTCACATTTGAATGTGTGACAAACTCAATATAGCTCTAAACGTTTCTTTACTAGCTCCTGAACATTTTGATAGTATTAATTTTGGGAGATATATATGGTTTTTAAAATATGGACTCGAGGCTTGATGAATAATAGGCTGAAATTTTTAAAATTTGTTTTTAAATTATAGTGTATATATAATAATATTACCAAGAGTTTGGAACACATGAGAAAAATATAAAGAATCACCCTTACTCTGGTATTCTAACACATCCATAACCATTTTGTATATTTATTTTCAGTGTTTTAATATTATATGTTTTTACATAGTTATACTGTAGGACACTTGTTGCTCCATAGGCTTGACAATGATGATTTGTTTTAAATGTTTATTTTATTTTATTTTGAGGGGGAAAGGGGCTGAGAGAGAGAGGGAGAGAGAGAATCTCAAGCAGGCTCCATGCTCAGCACAGAGCCCAAGGTGGGGCTTGATCATGACCTGAGCTGAAATCAAGAGTCTGGGTGCCCCAACAGTGATAATTTTTTAAAATAATTTATTTTTTTTTAATTTACATCCAAGTTAGTTAGCATGTAGTGCAACAATTATTTCAGGAGTAGATTCCCTAATGCCCCTTACCCATTTAGCGCATCCCCCCCCACAACCCCTCCAGTAATCCTCAGTTTGTTCTCCATATTTATGAGTCTCTTCTGTTTTGTCCCCCTCCCTGTTTTTATATTATTTTTGTTTCCCTTCCCTTATGTTCATCTGTTTTGTATCTTAAAGTCCTCATATGAGTGAGGTCATATGATATTTGTCTTTCTCTGATTGACTAATTTTCGCTTAGCATAATACTCTCTAGTTCCATCCACGTAGTTGCAAGTGGCAAGATTTCATTCTTTTTGATTGCCGAGTAATACTCCACTCTCTGTGTGTGTGTGTGTGTGTGTGTGTGTGTGTGTGTGTATAAAGAAGATGTGAGATATATATATCCATCCATCAATGGACATTTCGGCTCTTTCCATACTTTGGCTATTGTCAATAGCGCTGCTATAAACATTGGGGTGCATGTGCCCCTTTGAAACAGCATACCTGTATCCCTTAGATAAATATCTAGTAGTGCCATTGCTGGGTCGTAGGGTAGTTGTATTTTTAATTTTTTGAGGAACCTCCATACTGTTTTCCAGAATGGCTGCACCAGTCTGCATTCCCAACAACAGTGCAAAAGAGATCCTCTTTCTCCACATCCTCACCAACATCTGTTGTTGCCTGAGTTGTTAATTTTAGCTATTCTGACAGGTGTGAGGTGGTATCTCATTGTGGTTTTGATTTATATTTCCCTGATGATGAGTGATGTGGAGCATTTTTTCATGTGTTGGTTGGCCATCTAGATGTCTTCTTTGGAGAAGTGTCTATTCATGTCTTTTGCCCATTTCTACACTGGATTATTTGTTTTTTGGGTGTTGAGTTTGATAATTTCTTTGTGGATTTTGGACAGTAACCCTTTATCTAATATGTTGTTTGCAAACAGCTTCTCCCATTCCATCAGTTGCCTTTTAGTTTTGCAATGATAATTTTTAATGACACAATTTGTATAGTGAGTACCATTGTCATAATGATAGCAATAGTAATAATAATAATAATAGCTGCAGCTAACAGGTACTGAGCTCTTACTAGATCCCTGTAAATAGCATAGATTGTTTAATTCCCAACAACAACTGTCCTTTATTTTATTTAACCACTCTATCTCAAATTGCTTCCAAATTTTCATTGTCTTTGTGCATATGACCTTTCGTTAGGTTGAATTATCTCTGAAGTGAGATACATCCAGAAGTGAGTGAACCATAAAACATGAACATTCTTGTTGCCCTTGATACAAATTGCCAATATTTACCCCTAAGGACTTACATAAAATTTAAATGTCACAAAAAACACAAGAAAGTGTCCATTTCAATGCATCTTTGCCAGCATGAAGTATAATTTAGTAGGTTATTCTTTGTTTGACTATTTTTAATAAACACTTCATCACTACTTTATTTTTACTTGCCAAAATTCAATATTTTTCCTTGCATTCATTCATCATCTCTATTTCTTTTCTAAATCATCTGTCCATATCCCCCCATTTATTTATAGTTGATGTATCTTTTGCCAGATTGATGGTTTATTCACTTATTTTTTAGAGAGAGCGAGCATGCAAGAGAGCACAAACAGGGGAGGGGCAGAGGGAGAGGGAGAAAATCTTAAAAGATTTCTTATTTTCTTAAAAGAAAATCCACCAGGCCCAGGGTGGAGCCCGACACAGGGTTTAATCTCATGACTGTGAGCTCATGACCTGACCCGAAATCAGGAGTTGGATGCTTAACCAACTGACCCACCCAGGGGCCCCTGATGGTCTATTTATTTACTTAATTTTTTAAAATTATAAAAAATAGTAAGTCGTTACTTTTGAAAGAAGATGTGAAAGTTTTCCTTCACTCCTTAGGTCCATATTCTTATTTACAGAATAACTGTTAACAATTTGGGGCATATTCTTCCAGATACAGACACATAAAGTAGATCTCACTTCATATTTTCACACTTTAATATGTCATGGACATCTATGCTGACACCTACTGATTCACCTTAATCTTTTTCATGGTCACATAATGTTTTATTTGCAGATGTATCACCATTTACGAACCAAACCCTGTCGGCCTTTAAGCTCCTCAAATTTGCTAGGAGCTCTTTACATAATTAAAAAGTAAACTTGTATTATATTTCCTGGTAACATTTTCCTCCCCAAGTTTTTTCCATCAGCCTTTGGATTTTGGTAACTTTTTGCATACAATTTAAAACTATTAAGTGCTAATATTTGTCTGTTTACGCCCTCTTTTTTCTCAGGTTGTCTTTTATTACTTTCAGCCAGCTCTGTCTTATGCTTCACAGTGAGACAAGATGTTATTGATGGGCAGTGACTCAGAACTGATCAAATAATAGTGCATGTATCAAGTGCTATGGGAAACTTGATGGAGAGAATCAAGTTATGGGGAAGTGAGAAAAAGCTCCACAGACAAGGTGGATTTTGAAAGGTCGGAAAGAGGTATGGAGGCAGAGAGGAAATGGAATGGAGGTGGAAGGAGCCAATCAGGAAGAAAAAACAGCCCTGGAAAGACATTTTGTTCAGGGTATGAGTTAAGTGCAGCTGGAATGTTTTGGAAAGAGAATAATGATAATAATCACAATAACATCAAGCACAATATTTCATTCATCCTCACAAAACCATAGGTAGGTGTCATAGTTATCCTCATTTTACAGATGAGGTGATTAAGACTTAGGGGTAATGAGTGATTTGCCCAAGTTCATATAGATATTAAAACTGAGTCAAATTTGGGGTCTGGTCCAACTTTAGAGCCTGCTGTGTTTATTAGCACAGGCACTGCCTCTCTTATCAGCGAAGAAGGTAGACAGGCCAGGTGGAGGCAGCACTTGTATACAATGTTACGATTGGACTTTTTCTCAGAGACCACAGAGATCCACTAAAGATTTTGGAGTAACAACCAAATCTGGTTTTTAGAAAGATAACTTTGGTGGCAGTATGACAATGGATTGGATGGGAAGAGAAAAATGAAGGAAGAAGAGAGGGAGAGAAAGAGGAAGGGAAAAAAATAGCTAGGTACTAGTTACTAAGATTTTAATAATTGCCGCACACTGGATTCAGCAATTTCAGTTGCAAGAGCCCAGATGATAACAGTGGAATTGAAAAGAGGGCACCCACAGAGCCTTGAAAGGTACAATCAATGAGGTTTGTGATGACTGATTTGATGTGGATGGGGAAAGAGTAAGAAGTCTTGATGAGAAAAAATAAATCTGTTTTGGGTGCATGCAATGAGTCTGTCTGGTGGGCTGTTACCTTGCAGGTGCATGGCATCTATCTGGACAAGACTCGAAGGCATCCGGAAATGAGTGAGGTGCTACAGAGATGGATTTGGAAGCAGATAGGGAGCAAGCAGTTGAAGCTTTGTCAGGGAATGGTAGAGCAAACTAGGGAGAATGGAATCCAGGAAGCTATCACCTTCACAAGTGGGCACTGGAGGAGATGCTGGACATGGGAAAACGAGGGGGCTGCAGACAGTACCCATCCTCTCACCCAGCATGCAGGAACCAGGGGTCCAGGGAGTCTGAGATGGTCTAGAGTGAGCTGACTAGGCTTGCCTATGAACTGCTATGTGTGTCACTGGGGTGGGGGTGGGGGGGTGGTTAATGATAGAGACTGTGTCATATGGAAGAAAAACATTGAATTCCAGGAGAATAAGGCCAAAAATAAAGGAAATCATCAGTAGTGACGGATGATTCAGAAAACCAGATTCAAAGCTTTCTAAAAATGTGGTAAAAAAAACACATGACATTAAATTTACCATCTTAACCACTGTTAAGTGTACAGTTCATTAGTGTTAAATATATACTGATATCTAAAACTTCATCTTGCAAAGCTGAAACTGTAGACCCATTAAAAACTAATTCCTCCTCCCACTTTCCCCGGCTGCTATCTTTGTATTTAATGTTTCTATGATTTTTACTATTTTAGATACTTTATATAAATGGAGTCATAAAATATTTGTGCTTTTGTGACTGTCTTATTTCACTTAGCATATTGCTCTCAGGGTTCATCCAGGTTGTAGCATGTAAGGGAATTCCCTTGTTTTTTAAGCTGCATAATCTTCCATTGTAGGTATCTCTCTCTCTTTTTTTTTTTTTTTTTACCATTTTTCTGTTGATGGACATTGGGGATATATACCCAGAAGTGGGGTTTCTAGGCCATATGGTTATTTTTTTTTAATTTATTTATTTTTGAGGGGGGAGGGGCAGAGAGAGAAGGAGACTGAGGATATAAAGCTGGCTCTGTATGGACAGCAGAGAGTCTGACATGGGGCTTGAACTCATGACCACAAGGTCATGACCTGAGCCAAAGTTGGATGCTTAACCAACTGAGTCACCCAAGTGGCCCTAGTTATTCTTTTTCAAATTTTTTGGAGGAACCTCCATACTGCTTTTCATGATGGCTGCATCATTTTCTCACTAGTGCACAAGGGCTCCAACTTCCCTGTATTCTTGCCAATACTTGTTATTTTCTATTATTTTCATCCTAATGTGTGTGAAGTGATATCTCATGGTAGTTCTGATCTGCAATTCTTTTATGATGAATTTTCATATGCTTGTTGGCCATCTGTATTTCTTCAAATGAGAAATAGAGAATAGAGAAATTCTATTCAAGTCCTTTGGCCCTTTTAATAATCAGGTTATTTTGTTTCTATTGTTGAGTTTTAGAAGGTCCTTATACATTCTGGACATATATTCTTTTACCAGATACATGATTTGCAAATATTTTCTCCCATTCTGTAGGTTGCCTTTTCACTCTGTTCATTGTTTCCTTTGGTGCACAGAAGTTATTAAGTTTGACGTAGTCCCATTTGTTTTTGCTTTTGTTGCCTAAGCTCCTTCCATCCAGTGGCTCCACTCATGTGGTCTTGTTCAAGAGGGCAACATCTGCATCCTAAGTAGCAGGAGGGAGGGAAAAGAAAAAGGAGGAGGGAGGGGTATGTGCCATCTTTTGAGGAAGGTTGCCTGGTGTGTCCAAATCTCATTTGGCCTCATGTAACTGCAAGAAAGACTTGGAAATATAGTCTTTATCATGGGCAGCCATGTAAAATATGAGTGAGTCTGATTATTACAGAACAGTGGTTCTCAACCACGGATGCACATTAGAAATAAGCAGGAGCTTTAAAAATCCCAGTGCCCGTGCTGCACCCCAGACCAAGTAACAGAATTGCTGGGGATCGGGTATAGGCATTGATAGTTTATGAATCTCCTTAGGAAGTTCCATTGTGCAGGCAAAGGTTGAGAACCTCTGCTTTGGAAGGTTTATCAAGGAGGCACCAGCAATGTTTGCCCAACATGGATTATAGCCCTCAGCCCAGTGGGGTTGGCTTGAGCCCCACTCAAGACTTAACAAATCTAAATCTGGACTTGGGAAGGATGGGGCTAGAGAACCTGAATTTGTAAATAAGTCTCTCAGGTTATGTTTGTACACAGAGAAGGTGGAGAACCTCTAGGTTTCCATGTTTACAAATCGGTTCAGAAAGCTGGCTGCTGTGGAACAGGCTCCTTCTGTTTCCTCTCCTGTTTGACATGTTTGGAAAGATAAACAAAGATATTTTCTCTTCTTGATTTATCTAGATGAGTACTTCCTTTTCTTTCAATCAACAAATATTCATTGAACATCCACTATATGCCAGGGACTATTCTAGTTGCTAGAGGTATATCAGTTAAAAAAAAAAAAAGACACAAAGATTCATGTCTTCATGGAGCTCACATTATGGCAGACCAACAATAAATCTAGTAGATAGGTAAAGCATGTTAAAGTTGATAAGTATTTTGGAAAAAAGAAAAACTAGGGTAAGGTAAGAGAATCATTAATGCTAGACAAAGTCATGGCTTCCCAAAGATGCCCATGTCCTAATGTCTGAGACCTGTGTATATATTACCTTAAATAGCAAAAGGCACTTTGTAGATATGATGAAGGATTTTATATGAGGAGTTTATCCTGGACTATCTGGGTCAACCCAATGTAATCAAGGGTCCTTTTAAGGGAAAGAGGGAGGGTAGGAGAGCCAGAGTTGGAGAAGGAGATGTGGCAATGGAAGCGGGGTGAGGGAGATTTGAAAATGCCATGGTGCTGACTTTGAAGATGGAAAGGCCATGAGTCCAGGAATGCAGGAGGCTTCGG
The DNA here is from genome assembly GCF_027475565.1 of Acinonyx jubatus. Taxonomy (NCBI): domain Eukaryota; kingdom Metazoa; phylum Chordata; class Mammalia; order Carnivora; family Felidae; genus Acinonyx; species Acinonyx jubatus. The sequence continues at coordinate 20,479,344 of NC_069398.1, forward strand.
GAAGCTGGGAAAAGCAAGGAAATAGATTCTCTTTGGAGACTCCAGAAGGAATGCAGCCCTGCTGACACCTTGATTTTAGTCCTATAAGACTTAATTTGGATTTTTTACCTCCCGGATCTGTAAGATAATCAATTTGTGTTTTTTTAAGCAACTTTTTAATGGTAATTTGTTACAGCAGCAATTGGAAATTAATAGTGGGAATGAGCACAGAAAGTAATAGAAAATAGAATGGGTTAAGCTTAATAAAGTGAACATGAAGCAATGGCTTGCAGGAGGTGAAGGAGCCAGCCAGCGGACTAACTGAGGGAAGAACATTTCAGGCAGAAGGAACAAAGTAAAGGCCCTAAGAGCTGTCAGGTGTGTCTGAGGCTCAGGAAGGTGGCCAACGGAGCAGAGAGAGTGAGAGAGAAGTAGGGAAGAAGTCTAGAGGGTTGACGAGCAGGGATCAGTGCAGATCATGTGAGCCCTTGGAGGTCAATGCCAGGACTTTGGCTTTCACTTTCAGATGGAAATCCCAAGAGGGTTCTGAGCAGAGAAGTGACACAATCTGTCTCCTGATTTAAAAGGATCCTCTGACTGCCGAGTTGAAAAGAGACTGCAGGAAGATTTGGGTAGAAGCAGGGAGACCATAGCAATATCTGGGTGGGACATGATAGTGGTTCTGACCAAGGTCAGAGAAGTGGTCAGATCCTGGATAATTTTTTAAGATCAACAGGATTTCCTTCCTAACAGACTGGATGTGGAGTGTGAAGTAAGATGAGGTCAAGGTTGAGTTTTAGTCTTGTGAAATTCTTAAATGATTTTTGAAAATAATACTGTCTTTCCCAACCTACCAACTACAGGAAGCTAGATTAAAGAAATCTCAAGTCAGACCAGTCCCTTTTCAGCTAAGCAGCCCTTGCAACACCACAGCCACTCAGTTGGATTTGTGAGGCTAAGACTTAGGAGACTCCCATGTAGTTGATTTAACCAATTATATCTCATCATTCTTGATAATCTTATATATATGTGGTACGGGGGATTCTTTGAACAGCTTATAACATCTCATTGGTTCTCTCATTAATTTTTCCCTCATCAGTTCTGGTTAATGAGGAAATGAAATTAAGTTGTTTGCATGCTTTATCCAAGATTTGTGTCATACGGGCTAAATCAAATCAAGTCTTGAGCAAATGTGAAATTACAGCTTCTTTAGCATGGAACATTCTAGGTATCATTATTGAAGAAGATGTCATTTAAAAAAATAGCCTTTAATAAACAGCTGCTATTGTTTCACACTACTTGCTATTTAGGCGCTTTGAACTGTTTTCACGAGAAGGCACAGAAGGAAAGTAGACTGCCGGCATTTGTAATGGATTTAGCATTCATAATTTGACTCTGCAATGACTGCCTTCCAGAGTTGTAATTTTACTAGTTGTAAGTTTCAGAAGCCACTTAGCTAGTGACTTAGCTAACTAGCCACCCAGCATTACATCTCAGTGCTCTTTTGTTTTTCTCTACTCTTCTTAAAACTGGGTCACAAACAATAAAAATTTGCTCTGCTTTTTAACAACAGCTTTACTGAGCTATAATTCACATGCCATGCAATTCACTTATTTAAAGTGTCCAATTCAGTGGTTTTTAGAATATCCAGAGTTGTACATCCTTTGCCACAATCAATTTTTACCTACCATCTTACCCTATGAAGAAACCTGCCGTCCCTTTCCTCCTATTTTTCCCATTCCTCTGTGCTGTGCTTTAGGCTAACTTACTTTCTAACTAACTTACTTTCTGTCTGTATAGATCTGCCTAATCTGAACATTTCAAATGAATGAAATTGTACAATATGTGGTCTTTTGTGATCGGCTTCCTTCACTAGGCATAGCATTTTCAGGATTCATCCATGTTGCGCCATATACCAGTATTTCTTTTCTTTTATGGCTGAATAATAGTCCATTGTATGGATAGACCACATTTTGTTTATTCACTTATCATTGATGGACATTTGATTTATTTCCACCTTTGGTCTACTATGCAAAACGCTGCTATGAACATTCATGTGCAAATTTTTGTGTGGACATATGTTTTTATTCTCTTGGGTATAACCTAGGAATGAAACTGTTGCATCATGTGGTGACCGTATATTTAACCTTAGGAAAAAAATGTCAGACTGTTTTCCAGAATGGTTGCACCATTCTATATCCCCACCAGCAATGTGTCAGGGTTCCAATTCCTCCACTTCTTCACCAACATTTGTTATTGTCTTTTTTGTCATAGTAATCCTAGTGGTGTCAAGTGGTATTTCTTTTTTTTTTTTTCTCAGTTGATCACAATGGGAATTTAGTTATTTAATGCATCCACTAATCTAATGTCACCAATAAAATCTAAGCAGCTGTATCACAAAACTGGGTTATATTCAGTGGACATGCATTAATAATCTGTACAACTTAAGGGGCGCCTGCGTGGCTCAGTCAGTTAAGCGTCAACTTCAGCTCAGGTCATGATCTCATGGGTTGTGAGTTTAAGCTCCGTGTCGGGATCTGTGCGGACAGTCTCAGGGCCTGGATCCTGCTTGGGATTCTGTGTCTCCCTGTCTCCCTCTCTCTCTGCCCCTCCCCACCTCAGGCTCTGTCTCTCTCAAAAAAGTAAATAAGTATTAAAAAATTAAAAAATAATAATCCATATAATTTAACATTACACCAGAAAAGGAATTGAATAGAAAAATTTCCCTTGATTTTTGGTGGTCACCAAATTTCATGGCACAGGTTACCAATAAAACTATAAAAACAGATTTTAAATATTTTCAATAATACGTTAAAAAAATTAATGAGCCAGTAAGTTTTCATATTGGGCTGAAGACTTAAAACATGAAGCTGGCCCCAATCTGTCAAAAATGACAAATAAATATTTACAATGACTAAATATGTTATTTAAATGCAATGATACTGGAGGACTACTCACTTCTGGCGAAAAAACAAAAACAAAACAAAACAAAAAAACCCTTTGGGGTTAATTTCTCAATGCAAACAAGTCTTCATAAATACTGTGATAATATAAACTTGGAAACATACCTGGAATCAGGACAATGATGAAAAAATAACATACAGGCAATCTTATTTCTGATCTGTCTTCATAAAGCCAAATGCCCAACACTGTCCTTCAATATAAAACTAAATTAAGAAAAGGAGAATGACTTTACCCAACTTGCTGACATTCTTCCACAGAATTATCTTTCACTAGGGCAAATCTCAAGCCCCATTAACTTGCTTCTCTGGAGTGTGATTAGCACAGCACCAAATTTCTAAACTTACAGGACCACCCAAAATGCTGAATACGCTTTTCAAACAGAAACAAACTATTTTTTTTTCCAATTGTTAGTTCCATGTGCCACATTATTCTTGAAACTTACATGGTTACCAATAAGAAAAGAATAAGGGAAACTTTGAACATATCTTCTCATTAAAGAATAAAGTGCAGGGCACCTGGGTGGCTCAGTCAGTTGGACAGCCACCTTCGGCTCAGGTCATGATCTCATGGTCTGTGGGTTCGAGCCCTGTGTCAGGCTCTGCTGGCAGCTTGGAGCCTAGAGCCTTCTTCTGATTCTGTGTCTCCCTCTCTCTCTGCCCCTCCCCTGCTTGCTGTCTCTCTCTCTCTCTCTCTCAGATAATAAACATTAAAAAAAAAAAAAGGATGAAGTGCAAAATATCTCCATATCTCTGGTATTTTAATAGGAAAAAGCATCAAATACATATAATAAAGGGACTGAAGTAACAAAAAAGCTAATACAAAAAAAGTCCTCTTTAAATCTAACTTGAAGACTACATAAGACCAATTTAATTTTCCTTTCTTCCGTGAAATCTGTAAATGAACCAAGTTGTCATAGAACTTGACATTTTGTTTATTTCTCTTTCCCAAGATCAGAAATTCCAAAATTAGAAAGAAAAAATGGAAAAAAATAACACTGCATGGCAAATGGACACTAAGTTCATAAAGAACCTTTTTAAAAAATGAGATAGTATGAAAGAAAATACCATGAAAATAATAATCTTATGAAAATTGTTTTTTAGGCACAGTGAATTAAAAAAAAATTTAACGTTTATATTTGAGAGACAGAGAGAGGCAGCATGAGCAGCAGAGGGGCAGAGAGAGAGAGGGAGACCCAGAATATGAAGCAGGTTCCAGGCTCTGAGCTGTCAGCACAGAGCCCGACGCCGGGCTCAAACTCACAAGCCACCGTGAGATCATGACCTGAGCGGAAGTTGAACGCTCAACCGACAGCCACCCAGGCACCCCTAGGCACAGTGAATTTGAGCCTTGGTCTTCATGAAGACACTACAGCTTATATAGGAAACTATAAATATATAAGACTCTAGGGAAAAAAGTCAAAATACATATTACTTAACATTCTGTAAGCCTAAGAAAAATCTTGAGGGGAGGGAAAAGGATAGCCAACTGAATCATCACTTAAGGCACAGAACTGTGGGGGCACCTGGCTGGCTCAGTCAATAGAGCATGTTACTCTTGATCTCAGGGTTGTGAGTTCAAGCCCCACGTTGGGTGTAGAGATTACTTAAAATATTTTAAAAAAAAAAGAATACAGAACTATGAAAAATTTCTGGGTCAGAAGGGTGTTCCAGATGAAATCACAGTTTGTGAAAACATACAACTTGTAAAAGCTCCTTTGTGGGTGCATAATAAAGTCCCATGTGTTTGTTCTCTTTCCAGTATTATTCATTGACCAATTCCAAAGAAAAAGAGCCATTTGATACAGTGAACTGCCCGCTGGCTGTTGCTATGTAAATGGTCTACTTCTTCTCACTGGCTGTATCAAGGGTCACCTGCTTTGATTCTCCTTTGTTTCGAAGTTCTTCCACATCTAACCTCTCAGCCAGAGACTTGGATTAAGTGATCAACAGTGGCATCACCTGAAGTTTTTAGGTATCTTCTCTGTGCACTATTATCTTTCTCCATTAGTGTGGGGGGAGTCCTGAATACTTACTCAATTTCACTGGCACCATCCATTACTGGATCAATTGCCACTGTTGCACTGCTCTTATCAAGCTCAAGCTGGGAATCATCAGATGTTTTGGTCTGTTTGGTACTAGGTCCTGCTTCCTGATTACTGTGTGCAGAAGCATTGCTACAGTGAGAACTGTCACCAGTGTCTTCTGCTCCACTACTATCTTCAATCTGTTGTTTCTTGCCTCTCTGTAGTCTGTTCCTGGCCTGTATCTTCTGTCCTTCCTCAGTGTTGTGACTGAGTGCCTGCTGATTACTGCTTGTTGATCCCAGCTAATACTCCCTCTTGATGAACTTCACACTCATCACAACTTGGATAACTTTTGCTGATGAGTGCATCAAAGTTTGAGTCTGGTCTTAGTGATTTTTTAGAAACTAGCCTTTTCCTACAGGTAGGACGTTCTTTATTGCCACTTCCGAGGGCTGTGGTAATGCAGTCTGCACAAAACCTATGTAAACACTCCTTTGCTCTTCATGGTGTTCTTCAACATATCCAAACAAATTGGGCACATTAGTTCTTTGTGTAGACTTGGAAGTGAAACCACAATGTCCAAGTCATCCGTTATTGCCTCTTGAGGTGTTGATTGTAATTCCTATAAGCTGAGTTCCCATTTTGCTTACTGGTTGAATTCCGTTTGTCTGCACAGCCTGAGAGGTCTCGGCTCATGCCTCAGCCCTGGACTCGCTGGCTGTGGCCAGACCCAGACTCATGTATGAGCCGTACAATATCAGAACGTATTTCTTAATGAAAAATGGCCTGAAATGAAAGTCAGTGGTAGATCTGGTGACTGAAATCTAGGAAAAGCTAAGAGGCATCTCATCATTTTTTAGCCAGAAGACTATTTTATAATTGACTCTCGAATCCTGAATATATAGGGATCATTAAGAGCCTGAAGGATGACTTAAAATTTTCAACTGAACTACACCAACATTATATTCATGAACCTGGGGGTGGGGGTGCGTGTGAAGGCCTCAGGACTGGACCCTGTGAATGCCAAGAATCTACTCTAGGTTTGAATCCCAAATTTGCCTTGTCACAGAGGCAGTATTCTAAAAATCTTGCTGTTAACTATCACCTTGCTTCAGTGGCAGGGTAATCCTTGAGCTACTCATTTGTGCTTTAGTCTCACTGCCATAGGAGACTCAAACAAAGGTGAGATATTTTTACATTCTTTGCTTCTCTATCCAAGTAGCCTCTGTGTTCTGAGTTTGGGCTCCCAATCCTTAGAGAGTTCCTGATGGCTTTTATGTTGCAAAGCTGGGGAAAGAGAGAGTGCAGGTAGGGTTGCCAGATAACATATGGGATGCTCAGTTAAATTTGTATTTCAGATAAACTAGTAATAATTCTTTAGTCTAAGTACACCCCCCCCCCGCAATTATTTGTTGTTTATCTTATATACAAATTTAGCTGCACATTCTATATTTATGTTTGCTCAATTTGACAACCCAAGTGGAGAATAAAATTTATAGCTCCAGGAGCCCTTACCCAGGAGCCATAAGGCTTTTGTCTGGGGGAGTACAAATCAGTTCAAGAGACTGCATTGAGGGTGCAGGAAGTAGAATGGTAAACTCAAGATTTGGAGTATTGGGGATGGCCTCTAGGGTTGGATTCATTTAGGGTCTGGGACCTGTGCTTTACTGCCACGTGATTCCAGAGAGAGTCCAGCCTGCCCAGAGAGCTGGCAGTGGGCATGGGTGTTGTGGAAGCTAAAGAGTTTAGTGGCTGGGGAGCCACACTGCCCAAACCCCTGCCAAATAATCCAACATTGTTGTATGACTCAAGAGAGGGAGCAACAGGGGCAAATAGGATTTATCTGATACATTTAAAGTTCTTAGGTCAGTGCTTGGCACAAAGTAAGTGCTTTAGTGAACATTTAGGACAAATGGAGTAATACGATGTTTCTTGAATTTCCATAGCATACACCAAAATAATACTCACTGTACTTCTATCAGAGAAGTTTCTTTAGGTCCCTCCTTTTCTGAATGTCCATGGATTTTGCTCTCGTAGGGCATATCTACTTTGGCACCAGGCATAGCAGTCACAGAATCCCTATAGCATCAATTTCACTGGCCAAATACAGAAAAATACATACTATTTGAGCACCATAAGAATATCACAGAACCATCTAAAAATGTTCTCAGCCTGTTTTTAAGCATTCTTCAGTACAATATTTTAGCACAGCTATTTGGAGAGTCTCTTGGAGGTTTGTGAAAAAGGAATGTGACCAGTATTTTTCAGTTTACTCAGCCTAATTACTAAATGATTAATAATAAAATCACTTCTATACCTTGAGGTATATGTGTGATTTTGAACATGGTGGATCCTTAAGGTAGCATGTGAAGAGTGGAGACTGAATGCTCCTCATCTGCTGTGAGCAAATCTGCCAGACAGATGAGCTCCAGAAGGTCATTCAGCCTCTCTGAGCTACAGTTTCTCATTTGGGCTCAGAATTAAATATCACTAAGGTTCTTTCCAATGCAAAGAGAATGCTATTTGCTATTCAAAGACCTAGATTTAGTCCTGGCTTTGCCAGTTATTAGCTGTGTGACCTTGGGCAAATTATAAAACCTCTTTCAACCTCTGACTTCTCACTTGTAAAATGGAGATAATAATACTTCCCAGGTTGTTCCAAGGGCCAAATAAACCAATATATGGGATAATACTTTCTATTAAATTAATAAATTAATGCAGAGGCATCAATCTCTGCTTTTAAGAGTAGCTGATCATAAAGCAAAACAAAATAAAGTAGTTTTTATTTGTGGTTTTGGGTTTCTTTAAAAGTCACAAAACCAGAAAAATTATAAACATACTTACTGGACCTTTATAGCAACAGGCATTTAGTTTAAAATATTAATGATTTATAGTACACAAAATGGTGCACTCTGGGAATTCTTGGCCATGGTGAAGGAATAGAGCTATCAGCTCTGATATAGAGGAGCAATGAGCCAACACTAAGGAACAGCTGGGCAATTGGTTTCCAGCAAGGCACAAAACACAACCTATCAGATGGCCATGAAACATTTTGCTTCTTGGGACCTAAAAAAATCATACTTCTCACTGGGGACAATCCCTAAAGAATCAAATTGTATACAACAATTTTGATGGGCTCTGTGGTGTGTGGGGAGTGGAAGGAGGGATAATTTTAGGTAAAAAGAAATCTGCTTAACTATTCCATGACCTGAATAATTTAGGCATACAATGCATTGAAATGAAGTTGGAAGTCCTAGCACAGTGGACTGACATTCTTGGTAATGCATTTTCTTCTACTGAGAGTCTCTAGACAGCTCCATGGGATCCCAGGATTCATTAGAAGTTGCAGCAGGGCCAAGGGAAAATTCTCACGGGTTATTAGAAATTGGATGTATGTATTCGGTTTGATTATATATCTGTTTGGGATATATGATAATTAGCTAATGTCAGTTAGTCAATTAGTGATGGGGTTATTAGTTACTGACTAATAGATGCAGACTTTAGTAGAAGCCTACTGTGTGCTAGGCTTTGTGTCAGGAGCTGGAAACACAAAGTTAAGTAGGACTGGTCTTCACATCAACTAGCTCACAGAGTGGTGGAGGAGAATGATATAAAAACAGATACTGTATTTATAACTCAAGGTGTTAACTGTATACATCTGAAATCTGCCACTTCTGTTTATTCTTTCTGAATCCTGGTTTTCTCATCTGTGAAATGGGAGTAATAACACCGCCCTTACAGTATGTGCATAGTTGCATGCATAGAGCCTGGCTCCTGATGTATCCTTGTGTTCTCCCCACCCCTACATGGAGAGTGGCTTGGCAATGGGAAAGGCCATGCCTTCTTTTTGACTGACTGATTTCGTATGGCTTTTTCAGTTTACAAGGAAGAGCTGGGCAACCTGAAAACTGGGAGACTTCTTGTAAGGAATTCTAATAGCCTGTCAGCTACTCTGTTATTCTGGGGGTCTTTATCTCTCTCTCTCTCTCTCTCTCTCTCTCTCTCTCTCTCTCTCTCTCTCCCTCTCTGATTTCCCTCATCAGCCATCTCTGGGTTTTGATTTAATCCATTAGTCACCTTCCAAAGGAAGACCCATGATTGGAAGACTCAATTAGATAGGAGATGACTTACCATCCAATATAGAAGACCCACCATAGGTGCACACTCTGGTCCAGGGAAGTCTGTCCAATGTAGCTAGACACTTTCTTTCAAAGCCCAAAATGAACAAAGCCTGATATTTTTCTAAGATTTTATTTTAATTCCAGTTAGTTTTATTTTAATTCCATACAGTGTTATATTAGTTGCAGGTGTACAATATAGTAATTCAATACTTCCATATGTTACCCTGTGCTCATCACAAGTGAGCTTCTTAACCCTCAAGTCTTACTTAACCCATCCCCCCAGTCTCCTTCCCTCTGGCAACCATCAGTTTGTTCTGTATAATTAAGAATCTGTTTCTTGCTTTGTCTCTCTCTTCTTTTTTCCCCTTTGCTTGTTTGTTTTGTTTCTTAAATTCCACATATGAATGAAATCCATGGTATTTGACTTTCTCTGACTGATTTCGCTTAGCATAATACTCTGTAGCTCCATCCATGCTGTTGAAAATGGCAAGATTTCATTCTTTTGTATGGCTGAGTACTATTCCATTGCATATACACCATTTCTTCTTTATCCATTCATTAGTTGATGGACATTTGGGCTGTTTCCATAATTTGGCTGTTGTAGATAATGCTGCTATAAACATAGGGGTGCATATATTCCTTCAAATTAGTATTCTTGTATTCTTTGGGTAAATACTTAGTGCAGTTGCTGAATCATAGGGTAGTTCTATTTTTAACTTTCTGAGGAAACTCCATACTGTTTGCCAGAGTGGCTGCACCAGTTTGCATTGCCACCAACAGTGCAAGAGGGTTCCCCTTTCTCCATATCCTCACCAACACCTATTGTTTCTTGATTTTTTATTTTAGCCATTCTAACAGGTGTGAGGTGATATTTCATTGTAGGTTTGATTTTCATTTCCCTGATGATGAGTGATGTTCAACATCTTTTCTTGTGTCTGTTGGCCATCTGTATGTTTTCATTAGAGAAATGTCTGTTTCTTTTCATGTCTTTTCATCTTTTGCCCATTTTTTATTTGGATTGTTCATTTTTTGGGTGTTGAGGTGTGTAAGTTCTTTATATATTTTGGATGCTAACCCTTTATCAGATATGTCATTTGCAAACATTTTCTCCCATTCTGTAGGTTGCCTTGTAGTTTTGTTGATTGTTTCTTCACTGTGCGGAAGCTTTTTATTTTGATGAAGTTCCAATAGTTTACTTTTGTTTTTATTTCCCTTGCCTCAGGAGACATATCTAGAAAAATGTTGCTATGGCCAATGTCTAAGAGGGTACTGCCTGTGTTCTCCTCTAGAATTTTAATGGTTTTCTGTCTCACATTTAGGTCTTTAATCCATTTTGAATTTATTTTTGTGTATGGTGTAAGAAAGTGGTCCAGTTTCATTTTTTTGCATGTTGTCATCCAGTTTCCCCAACATCATTTGTTGAGGAAACTATCTTTTTCCATTGGATATTCTTTCCTGCTTTGTTGAAGATTAATTGGCCATATAATTGTGGGGATATATTTGTATTTTCTGTTCTGTTCTATTGACCTATGTGTCAGTTTTTGTGCCAGTATTATACTGTTTTGATTACAACAGCTTTGTAATATAACTTGAGGTCTGAAATTGTGATGCCTCCAGCTTTGTTTGTTTGTTTGTTTGTTTCCCAAGGTTGTTTTGGCTATTTAGGGTCTTTTGTGGTTCCATACAGGTTTTAGGATTGTTTGTTCTAGTTCTATGAAAAATGCTGTTGGCATTTTGATAGAGATTGCATTAAATGTGTAGATTGCTTTGGGTAGTATAGACATTTTAACAATATTCTTCCAATCCATGAGCATGGAATGTCTTTCCCTTTCTTTGTGTCATTTTCAATTTCTTTCATCAGTGTTTTATAGTTTTCAGAGGACAAGTCTTTTCACCTCTTTCATTAGGGTTATTCCTAGGTATCTTACTATTTTGGGTGACCTCTCTTTCTGCTGCTTCATTATTGGTATATAGCAATTTAACATATTTATGCCATATTATTTTTTTTAGTTTATATACCACTTATTTCTGCTCTAATATTTATTATTTCCTTCCTTCTGTTTGTTTTAGGTTTTGTTTGTTGTTCTCTTTCTAGCTCCTTTAGACCCAAGATTAGGTTGTTTGAGATTTTTCTTGCTTATTAAGGTAGACCTGTATTGCTATAAACATCCTTCTTAGACCCTCTTTTGCTGCATCCGAGAGAACCAAGGTTGCTATTTTTCAAAATAGCAATAAGGGCTAGTGTAAATGACTTGTAAGCTTCTGGCTGCAAGACACAGACTTAAGAACTGAAGAGTTTGTTGATTTGGGGACACACAATAACTACTCGAAATTGTTCACATAAAATGTGCTTTACATGGTCACTTATTTTATCCTTACAGCAACCCAAGGAAAGTGAGGATTATTACACTCAAGAGATAACAAAACTGGGGCTTGCAGAGCTTAATGAAGTTGTTTCAGTGCTAGAACCAGGTTGTGATGGAGTAAGTTCTGTTGGAATCCCAAGCTTCTGTGATGTCATGAGGGCTTTCTCTTCTGAGACCTACACAGGAAACCTTTTCTGAAGTCAGTACCAGCACTGGTTATATTTCTTATTGCTCACTGGTTTGTTTTTATCTTTTTTTTGATCTTTTTTTAAATGTTTATTTTTTAGAGAGAGAGAGGCAGAGAGAGAGAGATGGAGTCACAGAATCCAAAGCAGGCTCCAGGCTCTGAACTGTCAGCACAGAACCTGTAGCGTTGCTTGAACTCATGAGCCATGAGAGGGGAAAGGATGACCTGAGCCAAAGTTGGATACTGAACTGGCTGAGCCACCCAGGCACCCCAGTTTATTTTTATCTTTAGGACATTCAGGAAACTGCTTATTTTGTTCCCTTATTTACAGTGGCTAATGGAAAGCTTTGAGTCAAAACTGTGGCCCTGAATATCAAGTGTCTAGGAATTCATGGCATGGATTTCATGTACTAGCTTTACTCCTAGTCTCTTTGTTATTTGCCTACCTTTATTTTCTCCTTTTCACATCATCTCACCCAGCCTTAGCCTGTTGACATGTTGTGTGTATCTTTGTGAACCATCTTAAATCCTTTCTGTTTCAAAATGGGCATAAGCAAATAAAAAATTCCTAGTAGGTATTTATTACATCATGATGACAGCTATGATCTCAACAGCTTCCACCTATACCACCTATTTCCATGGTCATTCCTAGAGTCATACCTTTGAGTGGACCTTCTCTTCACTCTAGCCTTGAACTCTAATATCTTATTTTCTGCCTATTCCTTCTTCCCTGACTCCTTCAACCCACTTGCTCTTCAACCTCCTTGACATCTTTAGTGCCTGGACCATTAGTCCCCTCCTGGTTTCACTCCCTTTCCTAACTAAACCTCACCTCCTCTCTGAGACCCCACTTCTCTCTTCTTTGGTCCTCCTGAGCCCCAGCTCAACTGTGGGGCCCAACTGTGGATCACATCACCCACATGCCTTCCTTGGGCAACCTGACTGTGGCTGAAAAAAGCCACAGATGAGCATCAGCCTACCTTCTAGCCTTTGTGCTTCTTTGGCCTTTTCAGAGACCTTTCCCTGGGACCCTGATCAGATATCTCTCTGACCTATCTTACTCACATGGCCTATCTTGAAAGGCCTCCACTCCTCTTGAGTCCTTCTGCAGTGAGCATTTTTCAATGAACTCATCCTATCCCTGTGGCCACAATGATTGGTTCAAGGATGAGCATGAGACCATGCTCATGTAAGTTTGAGCCAGCTGATTAGCACCCTTAATTTCATCTGTACCCTTAATGCCTCCTTATGTGTTATGTAACATAGGATTAGGATGTAGATATCTCTTTTGGGGTAACGTTATTCTGTCTACCACAGTGACTATGACTTTCAGGAGAAGGTGATGTCAAAGCTGACAAGAGTCAGATGAGCAGAAGCTAGCCCAGTTGAGGGTAGGTGGTTTAAGAAGAGTGTTCCAAGCAGAGGGGATAAAATACTCCAGAGGTTCCTTGAAGAGAGATTACAGGTTATCTGGGTGGTAGAGAAGAGATTCTGTCAACAATAGACAAAATAGAGAGGAGTAGTCAGTGATGCTACTTTACAAGGTAGGACAGAGCAGGGACTGTTAAGGAGTTTGGACTTCATGCAGAAGGCAAGGGGAATGTTATTTAAATGAGGGAGTGACATGATCAGATTCATGGAGTAGAGCCATTATTCAGGCAGCTGTGCAGAGGAGGCACTAATAGGAACAGATGACTCTGGATGGGAGTGATGGAGACCCCAAAAAGGGGAGGGGACAGTGGAGATGGAGAGAATGAGTGGATGTATGTCTAAGAAAATGGAATCATGAGGGTTGGTGAATGGAGCTAAGGGTAATGCTTGGGTCTGTGTTTGGGCATCAGGTGCTTCTGTTTGTGTTTTTTAATGAGACAAAAGTGCAGAAATAGGTCATGTTTTGGGGGAGCTGTAATAAGATGCTTTTTGGACGTGTTAAATTTGAGATGCTTGTGGCCATCCATCCTAGAGTCAATTCTAATGGATAAACACATTAAGTTAGAGTCTCAGAAGAGAAGTATAGAATGGAGATGCACAATTTTGCTGTGATCATCAAATAGATGAAAGCCTAGTGAAAGGATGATTTCATTCAGGGAGAGAAAATATAAGAGATCATAGGGTAAGGAGCACAAACATTGGAAGGGCTGGAAAGGCAGGGTAGGCCTCTGGCAACCAGAGAGGCCAGCATACTTTCCCTTCCTTCCTTCTTCTTCCCTTTCTTTCCTTTACTCCTTTATTGGCTTCTTTCTTTTCCCCTTCCTTGCTTCCTTCCCCTTCTACCTTTCCTTTCCTGCATTCTAATTCAGTTTAGGCTTGACAAGCCCAAATAAGGTGGTAATGGTGGCCTGTATGAGGACAGCATGAGTGTGGGGTGACAGGAGCAGCCCAGTGGGGTCAAGTGACTAGCTCCATGAAGGGATTCACCTCATAGAGACATGTATATATTAGGGACACTGGGAGCCAGGTTTCTCACTGTTGAAGATAGATACAGATATGGAAAGGGGGAACTAGAATGAGCCCTGTGGTGTTGGCTTGGAATTGGAACTATTGGCACAAATTCATGCTTTATGATGTAGAGAGAGATCTAAGTGTAGGTTACAAAAATGTGTGTTGGGGCACAGTGGTATACATACAGTTATTCCCCGTGCCATCCTGAGAGGTCCTGGGACCGGTGTCACCTACGAGCAATGAGCATGCCTAGTGCCCTAATCTTAGCTTCCAAATACTACTCCCCACTAAAAGTAAACCAGAGATCCTTGAGAAATGACTAGTTTCAGGCAAGGTTTGGGCAGAGAATGTATAAGATGGACCTGGAAAGTTTTATTGCGAAGAAAATGTTCAAGTCATGATGGGAACATGTCAAAAGACACAGAAGGAACTCACACTTGCCAAATCTGGGACAATTTGACCATCAAAATAAATAATGATAATTCGTTAAAAACCAATTAAAAATATAGACAGTCATGATTTAAATAGTGAATAAATAATTCCCTTTCATGTAGTAGAATGTACATTACCAAACTCAGAGAAAAACAAGAGGGGCTGGAGATAGGAGAGAGTCAAAGAAGTATAGTGGAAACCAAAAGAAAGAAATGTATTGGGAAGGCAGGAGGGGTCAACGGCATTGACTATTTCTGACTGCACAAGAAAAGTAAATTCTAGAAAGGGTCTGGTGGAGTGAGGCCTGTGAAAGTCACTGGCAAGAATTGATGGAGTGGGTTGCAGGGGGAATGGGAAGTGAGAAATCAGAGACAGCAAGCACAGACAAGTCAATGAAGAAATCTGGCTGTGAAGTGGAGGAAAGAGGGGGATAGCAACAGGGGAACACACTGAGTTTAGGGAAGGCTTTTCAAAATGGAAGAAACATGAGTTATTTATTTATTTATTTATTCATTTATTTATAATTTTTTTAAATGTTTATTTATTTTTGAGAGAGAGAGAGGGAGGGAGACACAGAATCTGAAGCAGGCTCCAGGCTCTGAGCTGTCAGCAAAGAACCCAATGCAGGTCTCAAACACACAAACCGTGGGATCATGACCTGAGCTGAAGTCAGATGCCTAACCGACTGAGCCACCCAGGCGCCCCAGAAGCATGAGTAATTTATATGCTAATGGGAAGGAACTGAAAAGGAGAGATGGACTAAAGATACAGGACAGTGGGAAAAAAATTGATAAGTGAGGTTCTAGAGAAGGCAAGAGGGAATTCACTGGATGGGGGATTAGCATTTTCTTTCTAGCCTGAGTGAAAATGATGAAGTAAAGGATAGCACATAGATTTAGGGGCAAAAAGTTGAGGAGGTTTCTGTCAATGATTTCCAAGTTTTTGTGAAATAGGAGATGGAGTCATTGTCTGCAAGTGAGGGACAGACTCCTGGGGTTAGGGACATGAAGAGCACAGAGAAGCATCTGAGGAACATGGGGGAAAAAACGGACTCAAGACATGCAGACAGCTTCTTGGAAGCATCAAGGGTCCAGGGGAGGGTGGCAGTCTTGAAGTTACAGTGGCTCCAACCTGTGTGGTTGTGACAGTCTTTCTTCTGTCCCTCTCAGACTGAGTCTGCAAATGTGGAAGATCCAGTTTCCCTTCTCTTCCTTCCACCCTCCCCTTCTTCTTTCTTCTCTTCTTTCCTTGGCAGGTGGAAATGTATCATGTACCAGTTATCAATTGATAACTGTTCCAAATTCACCCTTCAAGGCCTGCTCTGTGAACATGGAAGTGGGTCCTTTAAATGTTTCCTTTGCCAGCTGACACAATATGAAACACTGTCAGTAGAGGAGGCTAGAGAAACACTGCAAGAGGAAGAGGAAGGGGCTTCCCGCCCCGCACCCCCCCCCCCCCGCCCTGGTTCTGGTGCACTTATTCCACAGACACAGAGCTTCCCAGCACCAGGCTCCTGTAGTGTTTCATGGTTAGTGCACCTGATGGCCAGCAGCCTTCCCCAGCACTCCACTTGAGTGGCATACAGTAGAGTGCCTCCAGTGAGATATCTCTTAATTAACAGTTTAATCTAGGACTCTGGAGGATAGATTTCTAACAAGTTCTGGAGGGCAGATTTCTAGCAGCTCCACCGGGGCTGCACCACAACAACTTTCTTCCATTCAATACCCCACAACTGTCTCTCCTCCAGAAAGTTCTGGATATCAGCCCTGAGGGCAGGGGATCCCTTCCTTGGGCACTCTATCTCAACCTAAGGATAGTAGCTACATCTTATATCTGCTATTCTCGTATTCTTTAAAGATCTTTTTACTTTTTACTGGCCAATCTCTCATTACTCTGATCCTCTGTTTTAATAATTCTTTATATTAAACTTTACCTGTTCAACTTCTGTGTGGTTTATGTCTCCTGATTAGACCCTGACAGACACAGAATTGGTATCAGTAGTACCAGGATATAGACCCACAAAGATGGGGTTTGGTGATGAGTTTGGTCATGCCTTTGTCCTTGAGTGCAGTGCTGAGCTCCTTGTCAGTGGAAAATGAGATGTGGGTAATTTATGACATCAGTGACATCACAATTAATCAAGCTATCACTTATGCTTACTGTGATGAAATGTCAACTGAAGCACATGCCTTGGGGGTTAAGTGGATGCTGCACTTGACCTTCATGACATAATGAGGACTATGAAGACTATGGTGCGGGGTGGATTTTTGAGAGTGCACTTGAGCACTTACAGAAAGAAAACCAACAAGCTTAAGTCTTTAATACTCAGCTTAAGTCATGGTCTGCGAACAGAAGAGTTGCCATAACAGCCTTCAAAGAATCTCTTATTTCTCCTATCCATGGGGCTAATTTTGAAAATTGAATACAAATTTAAGTGTGAGTTCCTGAATTACAAGAACTTACAGTCTCACCAAGTGAAAGGAAAAGTTTCTCATGTGAAACTAGGGCATTATGTAAAGTTGGGGCATCATTTGGTAAAGAATGGGATACTAAAACTTGGATTAGGAACATATAGTTGGACTCAGATGAAACTGAAAATCTTTTGTGGAAGCTGAGAAGCCAAAAGTGAATTATATCAGTTATTATTAATTTATTGCCTCTCAGCTTTAGTGCTTTCTTCATTGTCTGCTCTGCAGAAATAAAGATGGGCCCTTTAAATATGTTTTCTTGGCCAGCTGTTATGATGTCCAGCATTGTCAGTAGAGGGTAACAGAGAAGACATTGCAGGAAGTTTTCTTTCTTGCTTCTGACCTGTTCCTGTTGGCAGACTTCTATGACATAGGCAGTTTCTCCAATATCCAGCTCCTGCCTCATGGTTGGCTTTCTTATCCTGGATGCTGGTTCCACTCAGTCACATAGGCTAGGAACCTAAAAGTCATATGAAACTTGTCTGTTTCCCTTGCTGTCCTATATATTGGCCATCAGGTCTGGTTGATTCTGTCTGCTAAATATTTCTCATCCTCTCTTCCCTCTGTCTCTGTCCTCACTCCCCAGTCAATTCCTATTCCCACTGCTTCAGTTGAAGGATTCAGATATCTCTTAACCTTGAGCCTCTTCCTGTATTTTCTTGTTTTTCTTTATTTTATTTTTAAGGTTATTTATTTATTTTTGAGAGAAAGAGAAAGTGCAAGTTGGCGGAGAGAGAGAGGGAGAGAGAGAGAATCCCACGCAAGCTCTGCATGGTCAGGAGAGATCTCATGAAACGTGAGATCGTGACCTGAGCCGAAACCAAGAGTTGGAGGCTCAACCAACTGAGCCACCCAGCCTCCCCGTTTATTCTTTTTGTTTAATGTTTATTTATTTTTGAGAGAGAGAGAGAGCATGCATGCGAGTGAGCATGAGTGGGGGAGGGGCAGAAAGAGGGGGAGACAGAGGATCTGACAGCACAGAGCTGGATGAGGGGCTCCAAAGCACAAACCGTGAGATCATGACCTGAGCTAAAGTTGGATGCTTAACCGACTGAGCCACCTAGGTGACCCCTCTGCCTGTGTTTTCACCTCAAATTAATTCATTCTCCACACTTCAGAGTGATTTTACTGAAATAAAACCTGATCTTGTCAACCCCTGGCTTAAATTCTTCAAATGGGCTCATATTTTTTACAGCAGTGGTCTCTATACTTTGTTCCTGCATCCCTACCAGTAAAATGTTTTTGATCATGCAACCACAATATATAAATATAAAATATATACAAAAAGAAGAATGTAAATGGCCAAGGTAAAAATAAATATAAATAGAAGTTCTAGCATTTTCTTTCTATCCCTCAGTAGTCATTTTTGGAATCTCCTGGGGGAGCATTTGCCTACTCCAGATACCACTAATTAATTGGACAAAAGAATTGCTTAGCTTGACATACAAAGCCCTCATGATGACTCTTATTTGACATTAAAACTGGGCTTAAAACTTGTGCTACCTTCTTTACGTTTCCAGTTGAAGTTGGAGACTTCTGTCCAAGATCCCATAGTCCTTTTTTCATATTTTTTTCCATACCAGTTTTCATCAGTGGCAGCTTCAGAATCTCCACCTCAGAAAACTTAGAGGCAGAAATTGGGTGGGGGTGGTTGGGTTTGGAGGGGGTTGCAGCTACCTGACTTGTCTTGAAGTTATGACACACCCCTTTCACTTAGATTATAGTGACTTAGGTTTATTCGACCTGACTTTAGTGAGGGCTGTTAAATAAAGGTGATGAGGGTATCAAAACTTCTCAGCACCCACCTCCTGGCAAATCTGGGAGATTGGTGCAGGACTGTCAGGGTCTGTTAACAAAGGGCTCATCAGGAGGAAAGAGCACAAAGGCACAAATGTCTGGTTCAAAAGTGATGGGCCAGGGTCAAGGAGAAGTAAGTCTGAGATGTCTGCTCAGTATGTTCCTTTAATCATCCATTTTCCTCCAGTACACAGTCATATTAAACTTGCTAGACAGGCAGATGGGATCAGATCTTGCAGAGTCTTACAGGCCATGGCGAGCCATTTGGGATGTGTAATGGAATGCCTCTGGAACCAGGGAATTCATGTTTTACATATACCACTCTGTGGAAACTAGATTGTTGGAGGGACAGGTGGAAGTAGGGTTAGCTTTGTGTGGATACTGTGGCAGCAATGGGGTCTCAGGTGGGCCATGACCCTGGCAACCATTGCTACACTGGGCCCCACAATGCCAGAAGACATAATTAAGAACGTGCATCAGAGGAAGATCCAATGGAGTAGCCAAGAACACGTGTGATGCATGCCCAGGGCAACTCAGGATTTTATAGCAGATGGAGTTCCCAGAAAACAGGTGGGTAGGAGCAAAACCAATGGCATTCTCCTAGGGCCATGGTGGTAGCCTCAGTTTTCATCTCCAGCCTAGAGTTAGCATGGCCTGGGAGCATGGGTTATGCTTTTGTTGCCATTTGCTTTCATCTGTCATTAAGAATTTACTTTTTGATTTGTGTATATATATCACACAAACATTCATTGTGGAAGAGATATTTGAATACCTAGAAATTGATAAGCTCCCTTGGGCTTTTGAAACCATCTTAGAACAAACACTAAAGAACAAAATAACATCACTAATGAAAGTGGACAGAGAGGGCCATGAGTCAATAGTACTTTGCACTTCAACCACTTGCCAGCAGAGCATCTCAAAGGGCTGGGTATATCTGAATATCATATCTTTCCACACAGAACAGAAGGTCTGTAATTACTACTTCTCTTAAGACCTAAGTATGACCCTTTTCAGGGTGAAATCAGCAGCTATTTCCCAAATCATAAAGATAATGAATAATAGCTTTGGTCAGGAAATGGGTTATTGCATTTGGCTTGTCATAACAAGTTCCTGATCTGGGTAGATGGAAATGTGTGTATGTGAACATTCATGTGCACACAGTGGGGGTGGGGAGTTGAGTTTGATAAAACCACCAGGAGGCAGGCCAGTGGGAGGGACATTGGCTTTGGCATCAGGCCAAGTTCTGACTCTGCCTTTACTAGCTGTGTGACTCTAGAAAATTAACAAATACCCATGGACCTCAGTTTCCTCTTCTGGAAAATGAATTTATAATTCCTACCTTGATGAGTTATATGTGGCTTAGATTATCCAATATGTGCAAAATATCTAGTGTGTAATAGGTGCTGAACAAATATTATTGCTTGTAACTCTTAATATCTGCTTTCATTAAAAATTTTTTAGAATGACTATTGTTTTTATAAAAATAATTTGTAATTATATAAAATTCAAGTCATATACAAAAGTTCAAAGGAGAAAGTAACAAATCATGAAATCTCCTACCACCAACCGCCCCACCCGCCAAATCTGTCTTTAGCATTAGGTGATAATCATTTCATACCTCTTTCCGTGAAAATATGTAGTTTAATAGATAGATAGACAAATAGATAAAAACAATTTTACATATTTTACGTGTATTTTAAATATATGTCTTAACTTTAATTTTGCTTGATATAGCAGAAGCTAATGAAACTAAAGATAGGGGATTTTCTGAACTTCAGATAAATGCTTATGCACAAGTGATATTTGTTTCTTCAAGAATCATTTAAGGCTATAAAAAAGATAATGAAAATATGATTATTCTTTTTAATCTTCAGCTTCCATTTTAGCTCATATGTGCTTTATTTCCTGAGTTGGTGTTTGAGAGTTTGTGCTTAATGATTTTATACTTGGATGACATCTTTATGAGTGGAATATTCTAGATTCACTGTCTGTTTCTTCTTCTCTTCCTTTAAGCTATGACTCTAGATTTCCTTTCAAGTTATGACTTTAGTATCACCTGGCACTGGCTGTGGCTATGGATAGCTCTGAGCCTACCTGAAGATTCTTCTCATGTGTAGGTCATGCTTTCCTGCCCAATAGCTTAGCCAGGATTGGCTCTGGGCCAGTCATTCTATATTAATTTTTCCAGGTATATGGTGTGCCCTTTGACTGCTGATTACATTCTTTTATATCTCTGCACACTTTTCCTGTTTCATGTTTTATGTTCTCTACCTCGGGGCCACCGGTTAACAACCTGGATTGTCTCTTTGTAATTTTCATAATCAATAATTTGGGAGGAGTGCTTTAATCTGTTTCTTTTATCCTCTAAATTCACAATGGTTATCTCAGGATTAATTTTTATTTTTGATCATATTGAGTCTCTTCCTTGTTTCTAATTGATAAGATTTTAATAGTGGTATTTTTCTCTCTCTTACTTCCTTGCTTAGGTCTATAATCTTCCTTTTTATCTCATTCTGTGGTATTGTTTTCTTATCCTTGTGCTCTTATTTCCTAATTAATCTGTAGTGCAAAGCACTTTTAGGGGCATTTTCTTCTAAAATGAGGCTATGTTTTCTTCCAAATAGGGTCCTAAATGTTGTAGCATCTCTAGGATTAGTCATCTTGTCTGACTACATCCTTTGGATAGGTGATTTCTTCTATCCTTGACTTTGG
Organism: Acinonyx jubatus; assembly: GCF_027475565.1. Classification (NCBI taxonomy): domain Eukaryota; kingdom Metazoa; phylum Chordata; class Mammalia; order Carnivora; family Felidae; genus Acinonyx; species Acinonyx jubatus. Next base: position 20,500,835 of record NC_069398.1, read on the forward strand.
ATGCTATGTATATGTTAATAACTGGCATATTTATACCTTAAGAGTACACCCATCTCTTGAACTTAAATTAAATTTCAATTGATTCCTTGCTATTTCCACTTGCATATCTAGTATGCATCCCAAAAGCCAAATGTCTTATAGAGAACTCTTGGTTTTCATCTCCTGCCTCCCAGTCACTTGTTCCTCCCTCAGTGTTCTCCATAGGAGTAAATGGCACCAATACTCATCCTGTTGTTCAAACCAAAGGCCTGAGTCATCCTTCTTATGCTCCACATCCAATCCACTACCAAGTCCTGTTATTTGTACCTCCCAAATGTGGCCTAGTATTCTGCATGTCTTTCATCTCCAATCCATTGTCATTTTTTCCTGAATAGTGCATTGATGCCTAGCTGTTCTCCCTTCCTCCACTGTTGTCCCCATATAATTTATTTTCCACTCAGGAACCAGGATGTAGTGGTTTATTTAAATCATGTCTGAAAATTCTTTGACACTCTGTCATCAAGAGGTGGAATCCATTTCTTTTTCCCTTGAACATGGACTTAGTCACATGCCTATGACTTCCAAGTCCAGGTCATAAAAGATGATATGACTTCCACCTGGCTCTCTCTCTTGGCATTGTTTCTCTAGCAACTCATTTTCCATTCCTTAAGAAAGCCCAGGCCAGGGGCGCCTGGGTGGCTCGGTCGGTTGGGCCTCCGACTTTGGCTCAGGTCATGATCTCACGGTCCGTGAGTTTGAGCCCCGCGTTGGGCTCTGTGCTGACCGCTCAGAGCCTGGAGCCTGTTTCAGATTCTGTGTCTCCCTCTCTCTCTGCCCCTCCCCTGTTCATGCTCTGTCTCTCTCTGCCTCAAAAATAAATAAACGTTAAAAAAAAAAAAGAAAGCCCAGGCCACATGGGCAAGTTACATGTAGGTGTTCCATCAGAGCCCCAACTAAGGTCCCAGCTGATAGCTCACGTTAACCACCAGGTATTTGAGCCAAGAAACCTTCAGATGACTCCAGTCACAGTCAATATTTAAAGACAACTACACAAGAGACCTTGAGCAAAACCACCTAGTTGAGTCTAATCAGCCTCCAGAATTGTGAGACTAATCATGAATGTTGTTGTTACTTTACACCACTAAGCTGAGGATGGTTTATTATACAGCAATAGATAACTGATATACAGAGTGACTTTCAAATATAAATGATATTATGTCAGTCCTACACTTGACAGCATTTAATGGTTTAGAATTCAGTTAAATAAAATAAAATAAAATAAAATAAAATAAAATAAAAAAGTAAAATAAAAACAAGACCAAATCCTAGATCTGGTTGGGCCTGTCCTCTTCTAACCCTTGCCTCTTGTTCATTGTGCTCCAGCAAAAGGGTTTCTTTTCTGCTCCTATAAATACCAAGTATTTTTCTTCCATAGGACCCTGGCACATGCTCTTCCCTGCATGAAATGGACTTCCATGCTATGGTTAGATCTTTCTTGTCTCTCAGGCCTCAGCTCAAGCATCAGCTCTACAGAGGATTTCTCTCTCATCTTGTCTAAAGAAGGAACTCATTCTCCTTCCCATAATATCACCCTGCTTAGTTCCCTCAGAGCATATATCACATTAAAAAATTAGCTTGTTATTTATTTTTTAAATTGTATGTCCTCCTCCCCAAATTAGGACCTAAGCACCATATGGCAGGAGTCTTATCTTGTTCATTCTCAGAATGTAGTTGGCACATACTAGGCATACAATAAATGTCTTGAGAATGAATGATTATCAATGGAGGGAGATATTGGGATTTGCCACCTTTATATGGAGATCCTACCTACCATTGAAACATTTCATCTGATGGCATTTCCTATTATTGAATCTGAACTAATTTAAAGGGAATAACCTTTCACTGGTTATCATCAATCACTCTTTTCTCATTCATTCATTCATTCATTCATTCATCAAGTACAAGATTCCTTCTCCCAGAAGGTGAGGGTAAGCAAACAATAAGCATTAAATATATAATGTAAGGTTAGGATATGATAAGTCTATGAAGAAAAAGCAGGGCAAGGGGATAGAGAATGAGGGGGTACTGCTTAGAGGAAGGGTTAAGAAAGGCCTCTCTGCAAGACGAATTGAGCAAAGACTTGAATGAAGTGAGAAATGGAGTCACATGAAGATCTGAGAGTCTTCCAACACAGAGATCAGCAAGTACAGGGTCCCTGAGAAAGGAATGTGCCTGGTGTGTTTGAGAAACCACGGAGAGACCAGTGTGGCCAGAACAGGAGAGAGAGGCAGAAGATGACGTCAGAGGATCATGGGGGTCTGTCAGAAAGAGTTTCTGAGCCCCTAGTAAGGTCTTTGGTTTTTATTCTAAGAATTTTGGAGGTTGTTGGATGGTTGAGTAACTTGTCTTTGTTTTAAAGAACATTCTAGCTGCTTGTTGAGAAATTGAACATGGAGGGACAAGAGAGGGAGCAGGACAATGGGGAGGAGCTACGTCAACTTCCTTTGATCACTCCAGGCCAAGTTTTGAGCAGGGACTCTGAGAAAACATGACCCAGCCCCAGATTCCTTCACCTTCACATTCTGTGCCTGGGAAGGCCCAGTGGGGTCAGGCTGTGGAGGCTTCTTGGGAAATCACTGGCTTCTCAAACCAATATCTTCATTCACTCCTTTGATGTTGGAGACAATGCCTGTCTCTCCTACTACATCTGCTCCATCCAATTGCAAAAAGAGTGGAGTGTCTTTAGCTCAGGAGTGTGTGTTGCTCAAGAATTCACACAAAGAGAAATCATTGTTACAGGCTCCCAGTTGAAGTGTATTAGTTATGACTCAACGTAGCCCTTGGGCAGCAGTGGATTTCTAAATAATGAATGTTCCTTCAACACCTCTTTCCCCAAGTTTGTCAATGAAACCCACACTTTGAGAGGGACAAGAAATGGAAAAGAGAGGACAAGAAACCAACCATACCGGTCTGTATAAACACCAAGTTCCTTAAAATTGTTTCTGCTTTCTCTAATAACATTTAATTGAGCTTTTTTTTTCTTTTTCAGTTCCTTTGACCTATGTATGTTTTTTTTTAATTTCCAAAATTTTTAATTTTTTTAAATGTTTATTTATTTGTGTGTGTGAGAGAGAGAGAGACAGACAGACAGAGCATGAATGGGGGAAGAGCAGAGAGAGAGAGAAAGAGACAGCAGAGAGAGAGAAAGAGACAGAATTTGAAGCAGGCTCCAGGCTCTGAGCTGTCAGCACAGAGCCAATGCAGGGCTCGAACCCACGAACTGTGAGATCATGACCTGAGCCAAAGTAGGGCGCTTAATGGACTAAGCCACCCAAGCGCCCCTCCAAATGGGGGGTTTTCCCTCTCAGTAAATTTGAACATTGTCTATTCTGTCATTGAATGAAGCATGCATTTTATATTTGGGAAACTATTTTTAAATTATTGGATTATAGAAAGGAATGGACAAGAGTGAGGCAAGGTAGAGGAGGGTGTCACTAGGGCTGTGTGCCTCTGTTCCTTGCCACCTTCTTGGTCCCCTGTCCCCCACCCCAAGGACCATTCTCCCAGCATGCTTGTTAAATGGCATATTGTGCATAATGAGGGATTACCAAATGGGATATCCAAAAGGCATAATTCTTGTCTTCATGGAATTCATTTTATTTAATTTGTTTACCCATAAAGTTCATCAAATGTGTACATTATCTGGGGGCTTCTGAATATCTACACCAACTGTTAAACACGATGTTAGCAGAGTCTTAAAACAAGCTTCATTTTGTAACTGTGAAGACAGGCAGCCAGGGCAAGTGAGTTGTCCATAATCTGGCAGCAATCTGGAGAACACACAGCCCTCTGCAGTCACTTGGTCAGAGTGTGTTGACTGGCTGCGTGGTGGCACTGCCCCTCTTTCATCTGCCAGCTCAGTGACTGAAGCCGCATGCCAAACCTGGCCATCTAACCCAGGGACCTGGGAGCCCTCTTTTGATTCTCCTTTCATGCTCCCCACCTGATATGCTTGCTCTCCCAGTCCTATTTGATTGTACCTCTGGACCACCTCTTCTGTGTGCCTCCCTCTCCTTCATCCCGCAACCACTGTTTCAATCTCGCTATCATCATTTCTGTCCCAGAGTACTCCTAGGTAGTGTCTTTTAAACTCCTTCTTTTAATCAAAGAGAGCTGTCATCAAAACAGCTAAATTTAGACACTTAGTATCATCACGCACTGCCTTTTAAGTGATCCAGGTAGCATTTCTGAATGTTTAAAATGTTTAAGCAATCTAATTACCGTATAACCCCAAGAAGACACAATTTGACTCCTAAATTCACTGAGTGGTATGCACTAAATATGTACAGCTTTTTGTATGTCAATCATGCCTCAATAAAGTGGGGCTAAAAAAAGACACAACTTTAGAGAAAACAAACTATATAGGCACCCTTTTTCATTAACTTTAATCGTTATTAACTTACTTCAACCGTGATCTCATTAGGCCATAATGAAAATGATCATTTGTAACTCATCGGATCTGCTTAGACCCAAGCGCCTATTGCTAATGTATTTTGCTATATCTAGAAGTGGAAAATCATTTTCTCTTTCCACTTTGCTTAAGTTGCTTCACAGCATATTTAGTTAAGCTTCATTCTGGTTCACCAGAACAAAGGCATCCCTGGCTGCCCTGGTGTGAATGCTCGCATTGTCTGACTTTATTGTGTCCTATTTCCGTGGGGAAAATTCCAGAGGTGGTGGGGGAGCAGACTTTACCAGCTCACAGCTTTCCTCCCTAACTAAATACTTGAGGAACAGGCATGGATTTAAGAATAGAGAGATAAGCCAAAGTAGGGCTGGAATCCTTTCTTGTGCCAATTATAGAATTGGAAGGGAGAGCAGAGAAGCAAAAGCATGGACCTGCCCCCCAACTTTCTTGAAGATTTCCCCAGTTCTCACCAAGTCCTTCTTTCTCTCCTTCCTCCCCTGTTTCCCTCTCATCTCCTTTTTTAGGTGTTCTGGGAACCAAAGGGAAAAGATACTAATCTTATTTCCATAAGCAATTTTTTTTTATGGAGGGGAGTCCAATAAACATTATTTCTGATAAAAAAAAAAAAAAACCTGCTCAGCTCTCAAAATGTTGCTTTCTTCACTCTCCATTTTTTTCCCTTTTTTTCCTTTTCTTATCTCTCAGCATCCAATTTCATGGAACACCTCTGGATACAAATTTCCTCCTTTGACTCTTGGGTCTTTTCAATGTGCTATCTTATATTTCCATGTTGTTTATTTTGCATTTGGAATTAAAAGCTGTTTCATTTGGGCTGAGAGAAAGCATAAAGAAAAGCAGACGAATTATTTCTGTCTCCACTAGAGTTAACATCAACTATCTTTTCAGGTTTCTCCCCTATCCCACCTGTTCCATGAGAGTTGGCCAGTTGTAAAGTTTTATACTGACTAGGAACAGTCAATGTTCTCCTCAGGTTTGAGTGTTTTTCATTTACTTCAAGAATAAAGTCACTTTCACCTCTACTTGATGAGCCTGGTCTCTATTCACCCAACTAGGAAAAGTACATGTGTTTTTTCTGTCCCCTCAGGCCTCCGAGGAAAGAGTTTGGAGCAGGGCCAAGCTATCCCAGCCTTTGCCCTCAATTGCACACAGAGTGGAGAGTCTCTTAGCTCAGGAGTCTGTGCTGCTCAAGAGTTTGCATAAACACAGTGTTGAGAAATACCTCTTGTGGAGTCGGTGCAAAAGGCAAAGGACAAACTGGTTGCCCCCTGAGATGGAGACATTACCAAGCTGGCTTTAGTTGTTTCATATTGGACCCCCTGTGAGAATAGCTGACCTAAGTGTCACTCTGCTCTAATTACTTGGTGAGTTACTTAAGTCTCTCTGGAACCCAATTTCTTCAAAATTAGGGATGACACCACATGTTCCTTAAGATCCTTGCATCTTGGCTATTCTATGAGTTAATTAGTGAGTTTTGTTTTCCAATAAGCACACACCCAAAATAGTGCTGTGGTTCTCAAGGTAGGCCTTATGTGAGTTCCTATAATATTGTAATCACCCAAAATAAGGGAGGAGTATTCAAGGGAAAAAGATCCTTCCTTCCCTCCCTCCCTCCCTCCTTCCTTCTTCCTTCCTTTCTTCCTCCCTCCCTCCTAGCTTTATTGTTTTCTGATAGTTTATAATTACTTTCTACAATCTTTTCTCTTTTGAGACTAGAGTTGACATTTACAAATAGCCATTTGAGCTAGCTCTTTGAAGAAGTGAGTGGTCAAGCATGATGCCACAACCTTGGCTACAACAGTTTCCCAGAGAGCAGTCTGTGAAGTCTGAAATGCTGTCTGCCAGTCATGAAGCCACAGTTCACACTTCTTGCCAATTCAAAATTCCATATGAAAAATATCCTTAATGTCAAAGGAGTAAAGCACTAGGGCCTTCTCTTCCTTTTAATCTGTTTATTGTCTTAGTTCTGAAATTTTTAGCTGCTGACTTTGATGTCTGTTTTGGTAATATTCGATACTCCCACTACTTTTTTCTTTAAAACTTACTGACTTGTCCAGCTTCTTAGGAAGATCTTTTGTGTTTTATATGTCAACATATATAAACTAATAACTGGAGAAACATTCTACATGTTCCAGGTTACTTTAAAATTAGACCAAATCTTAATTTACAATTTACTTTTTAGCTTTCATCAAAGCAGTTAACCATTAAAGAGAATAGAATCTTCTGACCTTTCCACCATTTTCATGGGTTATAGCGTGCCTCTTGGGCATGGATGAATGTTATAGGCAGGTGGTTTCTAGCCCAGTATAACCAGGATTACCATTTCTAACTACACCATTGTGCAGATGTAGAGTGAAAAGCTACTTGACAGGGAGCTATATTAGGAATTCAGGCAACATGCAGATGGCTGGATTTATTGGGCCCCTTTCATTTCAATCAGAAAATTCTATACTTCTGTGGTTCTGACCCTTTTCCTACCTTCTATATACCCCTGTTTTCGCAGGCAGCTTCTGGTGTGCCTCCCAATAAGCTTGCCTCCTGGCATTCACTCCCTTGTATAATGCCTTCCTCTTAAGTATAGGCTGGACCTGGTGACTTCTAAGGAACAGAATACACAAAGGTGATGCGACGTCACTTCTAGGACTAAGTTACAAAAGATTGGGACTTCCATCTCATTAGCACATTCTTTCTTGCTGGCACCCTCTCTTGCTCTTTCTGCTTGCTCACTCAAAGCGAGCTGCCATATGGAGAGGAACTGAGGGTAGCCCGTGGACGACAGCTTCAGAGAATGGAGGCCCTCAGTCCAACAACCAGTGAGGAAGTGAATCCAACAATCAGAACAATGTAGGGGAGCTTTGAGGCAGATCCTTCTGCAGTCATGCCTTCAGATAAGACTGCAGCCCTGGCTGACAACTTGATGAAACCTTGTAAGAACCCAGAGAGACAGGACACAGCTAGGCTGTGGGTTCCTGGAAGCCTGGACTCCTGTCTGACAGAAACTCTGAGATGACAGGTATTGTCATTTAGGCCCCTAAAGATTTTACAGTTGGGGGTCATCTGTTGTGCAGCAGTAAATAACCAACACTTCATCCAGGACTATCAAGAACCCTCAGTCTCTCTCTCGCTCTCTCTTTTTCTTTCTTTTTGATGTGTATTTATTTTTGAGAGAGAGAGAGAACAAGCAGGGTAGGGGCAGAAAGAGAAGGGACAGAGGATCTGAAGCGGGCTCTGCTGACAGCAGAGAGCCCAACGTGGGGCTCAAACTTATGAACCGTGAGATCATGATCTGAACCGAGGTTGGATGCTCAACCAACTGAGCCACCCAGGCACCCCAAGAACCCTCACTGTCTTAACCTTGCTTCATCTATCAGGACTCCTTTCAATGTGTCAAGTGTTTCATTTACAGATTTAATTTTACTGAAATTTGCTATCAAAGGGGTTGGACTCAGTCATCTCAAAAGATCCTCTCACCTATAAAGTTCAGAGTCAACTTCTTTGCTCCAAAAAAAATAATCACTCACTTTTCATCCTCACGAAATAAGACGGGTTAATTGGCCACAGTTGCTGGCACAAGACTAACTGGCTGGCTGTAAGAGGGCTGCTGGTGCGAGCAGGTTCAGGAGCAGGGTGAGCTGTCATGGCCCCTGCAAGCTCCTCTCACTTCCACCCTCTGGAGAAGCTCTGGTCCTCACTGCCAGCCACCACCTCCCCACTGGGAGGGCTCTGACTCAAAAGCTTACTGTTTGTTCTTATTGTGGTTCCTGTCTTGTAGCATTATAAATATTTCTGTGATTTCTTTTTTGTTTCTTTTGAAAGAACACTTGAACTTATAGTAAAAAAAAAAAAAAAAAAAAAAAAAAAAAAAAGGTGCCTGAATTCTCCCTTCTCTTCTTCCTTTGAGGGCACTGAGACAGAGACAGTTTAAGTGGCAGCCAAGCCCTGGACTCCTTCCTTCAAATGGTAGGGCATTGTTAACCCTGAAGTACCTCACTGGGAAATGAACTTTAAGCCTCCCTTAGAATGGTGACAATGATACAGGCACACCCTGGATGGCCTGACATCTCATGCTGCTGCCTAAACCCTGCAGAGATGTGTGAAAGTGATACTGCTGGCTTGAAATTCTTCCCTATTTCCTTTTCTCTTATTTTTCTTCTTTTCTGTCCCCTTCTCCCTCTCTTCATACCACCTTCCTATATCACCTGCTATAGGCAAAGGCATTAAAAGAGGGTTTTTTGTGGGGGGAGGCGAGCCTGGGTGGCTCACTCGATTGAGCATCCGACTTTGGCTCAGGTCATGATCTCCCAGTTGGTGGGTTCGAGCCCCATGTAGGGCTCTGTGCTGACAGCTTGCTCAAAGCCTGGAACCAGCTTAGGATTCTGTGTCTCCTTCTCTCTCTCCCCTCCTCCGCTTGTGCTCTGTCTCTCAAAAATAAATAAATGTAAAGATTTTTTTTTAACTTAAAAAAGAGGGTTTTGGTTTTATTTTTTATTTTTTCTTGTTTTGTTTTTTACAAAAACCATACTGATATACCTCAATTAAAAACATAAACAAACAGAGGGGCCTGGGTGACTCATTTGGTTGAACATCCGACTCTTGATCTCAGCTCGAGTCTTGATCTCGGGGTGATGAATTCAAGCCCCATGTTGGGCTCTGTGCTGGGTGTGAAGCCTTCTTAAAAAAAAAAAATATATATATATATATATAGAGAGAGAGAGAGAGAGAGATAGAGAGAGAGAGAGAGAGACAACATATATATAGAGAGAGACAAACAACAAATTCCAGAATTCTTTCTCTCTCAGCCCCAGGCATTCTAACAAGCTTTCATGATCCCCATTTTGAGGTTACAGTCTGTGGCCAGGGCCTGGTTGACAGGTTCCCTAGGGTACAGTGGAGGTTGTTGTGGAATAACAGATTTCCTGGGGCTACACGGGCCTGGAGATAAATGGAAGGTCACAGCGACAGTCATGAATACGCTAAATGTCTCTCTGGGTCTTACTCTCACCTGCTGTGGTAGGATCGTCCTTCCACCATTAAGGCCAGTCTCCTAAGAATGTTTTACAGGTGAGAACTGGCAACTTTGCTACCCCAGGGCATCCAATGCATTCTTCCCCAGCCCCCACTTCCCAGCCTTGGTCTTCTTGGTTGATATCCACAGCCCCTTGACAGGCCTTACCCGTGCTGGGCCAGTGGCACCCTTGTAGACATTGGTATCCTTGTGGAGAGTACTGTGCTCTGAAGTCTCTAGAGTTAAAAAATGTTTAAAAGTGCCGGTATTGGTCAAAGTCTTACGGGCAAGCATCATATCAATTCAGGCTAATTAAAAAAAAAACAAAAAGGAACGAGGAGTGCCTGGGTGGCTCAGTTGGTCAAGTGCCTGACTTAGGCTCAGGTCATGATCTCATGGTTCATGGGTTCAAGCCCTGAACTGGGCTCTGTGCTGACAGTGCAGAGCCTGCTTGGGATTCTCTCTCTCCACCCCCTCCTCGCTCAAAACAAATAAAGACAGAAACTTAAAAAAAAAAAAAAAGAAAAAAAGGAACTTCTTGTTAAAATGATATTGGATAGTTTTCAAAATTCCTGGATAACCAGAGAAAACATGATGAGGAGGTCTATAGACAGAAAAAAACGTCCAGATCCTATCTGGGGGCTATTTCAGTGAGGAGATCCCTCTCCAAGATGCCCTGGCTGTACACCCAGACTGTCCCCACTGACACCAGAACTCTGTCACTGTCACCTCCAGAAGAAATGAGATGGAGATGCTGCCACTGCACCTACTTCCTGACACAAGGCCAGTGGGTCTCCCCCATACATTACCTCCAGCAAAGCTGAGAAAAGCAAGTGTCTAGTGTTTTCAGCTCTTTCAGTGGGAGGTGGGCTCTGTCTCCTTAGGTGGAGATTGCCAAGTGTAAGAGCAGTTTAGATCCTGGGTACCCCTGGGTGAGAACAGATGTCCACCGCGGTGGGGCTTACATCCACTTGACACTTGAGCCCCCCAGCCTCCTCTGAGCCGCACTGACACTTGTGTACCAAAGTGCACGGTGTGGACCCCAGTGCCCATAGAATCACTTGTGAGAACTGCTTCTTCAGCCTGAGCTGTGAAGTCTGACTCCTGGTGATCTCTTTATGCCCCTCCTCATCTCCTCTAAAACACCTGCTGAAATCTGTTCCTTGAAGGGCTATGTCGCCCATCCAGGGTAACAGTCCCCCCACCACAGCCTAAGTCAAGGAAATCATGAAAACTCTTTCCTAAATACATGGAACATTTTGCCTATTTTCTAAACAAGCAAGTGGTTGAGGGGGTCCTGGTAGGTGTGACAGAGTATCCGGCAGGCAGAGCTGGGATTTAAATGTGTTCCGTGTCTGGGCCTAAGTGGTTCCCTTCCTCCCAAATATCTATCTGCATCTACTGACTTGTATGGGGAGACTCTGGGGGAAAATCAACTTCAGCCTTGTTTACAATTTACAACTACACTTGTCGGGACCAGTGGAAGGAGACTATGGAAACTACCATATTCCTCATGGCACCTGGTGTGATAGCCACATGTTTAAACAGGGCCAGGATGAGGAGGAAAGAGGAGGTGTATGCAGGAAACAGCCCTGGGTCTGATGTCAGAACCCATCCTAGGAGTGTGTTTTGCTCCAGGGAGAACAACCATGTCTGTCACTTGAGAAAAGGTTTTACTACAATCGGCCAGTTTAGGGCCCAGACAACAGTGTTCCAGCCTCCACAACTCAGCATAGTACTGAGGGAGGGAATTGTTTTGTTTACTTGTTTGATTCTGTTACTTGCTTCTCAATGGACGTTTGTGGTGGGGGGAATCAGCAGGTATTTGCCTCTCAGGCATGGGGTGACGGAAAGAGGCGGGGGGGGCAGGTCACTCAGAGGTGACTCCTTTGTGGAAATGTTGGGCTGCCTGCTAGAGTTTGGGATTGGTGGCAATAATGCTGCTGAGGCAGTGGCAGCAATGGATTGCAGCCAGTTGGTGTGGGGTCTATGCACTGGAATATCTGAGAATGTGTGGGGACCGGTGGCTGCAGGGTCTTGGCTCAGCCAGCATGACACTAGCAATGGTGGAAGATTTACAGACAGTGAGGGTGTTTCAGGGAAATAGAGGCCAGAGGCAGTGGTGTATTTGGTCTCACAGAGGCAGTTCTGAGGACCTGTGGGGGCGATGACTGCCCAGTGCCCATTCAGTAAGCAATAGAAAGAGTGATGATGATAATGGTGATAATAATAGGTAGTATTTATGGAGCATGGTGGCTACTATTCTAAGTGCTTTCCATGTATTTCTTCTCTTAGTCCTCACTACAACCCTAGTGAGTAGATATTATTATCATCGTCCTTCTACAAGTCAAGCTTGGACAGGTTATATGGCAGATTGCATTTTCCAAAGATGGCTGCCACAATATGTCCTAACCCACGTGTTATTTTGCAATGTGACTTTGATCCTCCTACCATTGAAAGATGGGGTCTATTCTCCTCCACGTGAATCTTGATCAGGCTTCTGGATCTCTTGTAACCTATGGAATGCAGCAGAAATGAGGCAATGTGACCTCAAAGCCTAGGTCACAAAGGAGATGCACTTTCCACCTTCTTTACAGAAATACTTATGCTGGGGGTGCCTGAGTGGCTCAGTCAGTGAAGCATCTGACTTCAGCTCAGGTCATGATCTCATGGTTCATGGGTTTGAGTCCCATAAAGGGTTTGCTGCCCACTTCAGATCTTCTGTCCCCCTCTCTCTCTTCCCCTTCCTTGTTCATGCTCTCTCTCTCAAAAATGAATAAACATAATGTGGCAATAATGTTTATTCATTTTTGAGAGAGAGAGAGAGAGAGAGAGAGAGAGCAAGCGCATGAGTGGGGGAGGGGCAGAGAAAGTGGAGACAGAATCCAACGCAGGCTCCAGGCTCTGAGCTGTTGGCACAGAGCCTGATGCATGGCTCGAACCCACAAACCATGAGATCATGACCTGAGCCAAAATCGGACACTTAACTGACTGAGCCACCCAGGTGCCCCAAACATTTTTTTAAGAAAGAAATACTTATCCTCAAACCCTGAGCTACCACGGAAGCAGTCTGACTGCTGTGAGGCCACCATGCTGTGAGGAAGCTCAAACTTACCCACAAGGAGTGACCACATAGAGAGGTCCTGAAACTATGTGAAGAGGGAGAGATATCCAGCAAACCCCAGCTCCTCCACCCCCTGCTATTCCAGTTCCAACCACTGTCTGATTGTAACCACATGAAAGACACTGAGCCAACTCAAACCCTGCTGAAACTCCCAACCACAGAAACCATGAGAAATAATAAAATGATTGCTGCTGTTTTAAACCACTAAGTTTTGGGATAATTTGTAATGCAGCAATAGATAAATAACAACTTGCCCACAGCATGTAAGTGGTGAAGCTGAAATTTGAGCCATCGGTCTGGTGAACAAAAAACACACATACACATGAAGGCACTTTTTTGAGATCTCCGGATATATACCTGGAGAGGAGAAGTGATTCTTGGATGATCATCTAGTATTCGAATTTCACAAGATCCATTTATAATTTTATTGTGAAGTTGTTTGTACCTACAAGTTGAGGAGGTCTGAGATGTTCAAATTACATAGGAAAGTCAGATTTAAAAAATATCTATGTCTGTTTCCTCTCTAGCATGTGAATGACAAGAGTCAAAAATGCTTCTCAAAGACTCACCCTAGAGGGGAGGGGCTGGTTAAAAAATGCTGATTCCCAAGTGCCACCTGAATCTCTGAATCTGAATCTCTTAAAGGTAGGACTAGGAATCTGAAATTTTACCACCTTTCCAGGTGATTCTTAAGTATGTTAGAATTTGAAAACAGCTGCTCAACAATATCATTTAACCTGGAGACTATTCAAGGTGAGGCTTACTAAAATGCCCTCCTCAGGAAAATCATACACTCCCCAACCCTTCAATCAATGTTACTGCCTGAATTTGCCTGATCATAAGGATCACCTGGAGGGAGGTTTCACAAAAATGCACATTTCTAGGCATCTTCTCTGATGGGAATCAGATATGAAGCAAAGCCCAGGAATCTGCATTTTGCATTAGTTGTTAAATGTTCTTCTAAGTAACTACACAATTTGATGTGTTTCATGTAGTTATTGGAATACAGATCAGTTAAATTTGGGATAGCATTTACCCAAATGATAATCTTAGTCTTCAAATAGCAGTTTATTTTAAGCCATTGCTTTTGGAAAAACTTTCACTGAATGCTGCATTTTTCTTTTATACATAGAGACAAAGATTAAGATAACAAGAGTTAACATTCATTGAGCACCTGGTGTGGGTCAGTCACCATGTATTTAACCTTCCTCAAACCCTCTGAGGCAGGTATTACTGCCACCCCCATTTTATAGATAAAGATACTGAGGCGAAGGGTGATTAAAGCTTCAATTCCAACCTATGCTCTTAACCTACACAATCCTGCTCCTCTACTCTTATTCCAGACCAATTCCTTTGATGCTCAAAATGTGCCTTTATTCAACACTTTTGTGAAATGTATTTCTTATATAAAAGAGGTTTACCTTGTGTTGTATCCAACTCATGGCCAAAAAGTTGCTAGAAGTCTCCTTATTCCTAAACACCGAAGCATCTTCTAAAAAATATTTTCTATACCAGCAAGAAAAGATCACCAACACAATTATTAAATAAAGATTTTTGTTAATGATTTTCTGATAATTTATTCTTGGGCTTCCTGTGAATTGTTGAGTTCAGAGTATCATGGGAAGTCTCTAATCAGGAAACAAAATTATAAACATTCATGAGTTGTGTTTGAAGACAGCTGCTTTTAACACATGGTTCCACTAAGAATTCGATACCTTGGCAGGGTTAATTTATTATGTATTTTGCTTTAAACAGAAAGCATGCACATTGATTAGATCAAAAGTATTCTTGCTCTCATATAGCAAGGAGAGTGTATACAAGAAAAGAAAGTGTGGTGTGCAGGGACAGCCAGGTACTGCTGGCATGTGGCTTCACTGCTGGCTGTGATATGGACTGTGAGCAAATTAACTCACCTCTTTAGGGGTGGCATTTTAGCTTCCTCAGAGATCTCAGAAATCCTTAGGGAGGGAACCCTATAAAACCAAGGCTTGCTGCACTCGCACAGATTGAATATTCTTGGTGATAGAATGCAGGAGAATGCAGAGACATTTAGGTTAGCCAAGCAGGATGAAAAATGGTTTGGAAATGGCCATGAAAAGGAGAAAGATGCCCCAACCCATCTCCTGCTGGGTCTATGGGGAAAACATTGATTAGGTCACAGCAGGTTTCCAGTGAGAGACTAGGTTTGGTGCATAAGAGAACTGGAGAGCTAGAAGGAAAAGAATGTGTTTCAGTTACTCTTTCTGCATAATGTATAACCCCAAAGATTTAGAGGCTTAAAACACAATCTTTTTTTTTTTTTTTTTTTAATGGTTCTGGTATAGTTGACTGGATTTGGCTAGGTGGTTTTCACTTGGGTTCCTCATGCTGTTAGTATGGTTGGGACTGGAGTTATCTCAAAGTCATCTTCAGTCCCATGTTGGGTGACTAATATTGGCTGTCAGCTGAGACCTGGGGCTGTTGGCTGGGAGATCTAAGTGCAGCCTCCCTGTGTGGCCTGGACTTCCTCCCAGCGTGGTGACTGGGCTCAAAGAGCAAACATTCCAAGAAGACCATGAAGAAGTATCACCTTTTATGATCTAGACTTGGAAATACAGAGGGTCACTTCTGCCATAGTTACAGACCCTCTTGGCTTCAAAGGAACACAGACTCAACCTTGACAGGAGCAGGGTCAACATCACAGAGAAAAGTGTGTTGCATGGGGGAATCTCATTGCAACCATCTTGGAAAATACAATCTGCCACAGAGGGTGTGTACAAAGAGCAGAATATCAGAGCTCAAGAATTCAGAAATCTGGACATTTGAAAGGATCGCAAAGGCCACTCCTATAGGCAATTTAGGTGGAATGGAAGCAAAGGTCATCAGAGTTGAGGGAGATCTGGGACGATGAGTCAGGGTAATTGCATGGCCATTGGATGGACACTGACATCCTCAGGAAAGCTAAGGGCTTGAGAGAGTGTGATAAAAGCAGAGAGGGCAAACAAAATCTTCTGAGTTTTGCCTTTGGGTCTGGGATGGTAAAGAAAGTAATCTCTGTGGGGAGGACTTCTCTTTTATGTGGGGAAACATATTTGCTGTGGGCCTATTTTTTTGTGCAAAGACACTAATGGTTAACATTTTTACAGTACTCATTCATTCATTCAAAATGTACTTCCTAAGTACCTACTCTGGTCAGGTCTGTTTTAGATGCTGACATAGTTGCTGATATAGTGGTGAACAAAATAGACAAAGATCTCTACCCTTGTGAGGCTTATATTTTAGTGATAGAGACAAACATAAAAGAGGTTTTTTTTTTTTTAACACTTAGTTCTTTATCTTGAGAGGGAAATAGAGAGCAAGCAGGGGAGGGGCAGAAAGAGAGAGAGAGAGAGAGAGAGAGAGAGAGAGAGAGAGAGAGAGGATCTCCAGCAGGCTCCACACCATCAGTATGGAGCCCGACGTGGGACTCGACCCCACAAACCATGAGATCATGACCTGAGCCAAAACCAAAAGTCGGTTGCCTAACTGACTGAACCACTCAGGGGCCCCTAAAATAGTTTCTTTTCTTTTCTTTTTTTTTTTTTTGAAGAATAATGCACATTATATTATATAGTGATAAATACTAAAGGAAAAAGTCCAAATTCTCTGTGCATCTTAGATAATAGCACAGGAGTTAAGAGCATGGATCTGAGAACCAGACTGCTGGAGTTTGAATCCCAGTTCTGCAACTTATTAGCTGTGTGATTTTTGGCAGGTTACTTAGCTTTTCTGAACCTCAGTTTCCTTATCTGTACACCACTGAAAACAGTAGTTTTTGCATCAACAGTTGTTGTCAGGATTAAATGAACTAATACAGGAAAAGAACTTAGAACAGGATGACAGGGACAGGAGGCCCAGAAGGGGAAGTCACAGGCTTCAGAGTTCCTCCTGAAGCTCAGGGACCAAGCTTATCCTATCAGTCAGGGTACCTGTGCTGGGGTTCATAGATCTGGGGAGGAACAGATCTCAATGAAGACATGTCACAGGGGCCTCAGGCTGCCCCAGGGTAGTATGTGGGATGGCAGCGTGCAGATGAAATCTCAGCAGACTTCAGGATTTAACCCTGGGTTCAGCCTACTTCAGACCACAGAGAAATATCTGTTTTCACCTGGATGCAGAAACAAGACCTTGGAACTTAGTTATACTGATAGAGTAGAATGGAAGGGGAGAGGTAGTGAATAATCCATTCATTGCATCCTAGTAACAAACAGAGCATCCAAGTGAAATTGAGAGGTGGTTTCCCACAGGGGAGCTACATAGGTGGAAAGCGGGAGACACCTGAATCAGACAGGCCTAGGTTTTAATTGAAGCCCTCCCCCCACCTTTTTAAAAAAAAATTCCAGTTAGTTAACATACAGTGTAATGTTAGTTTCAGGTGTACAATATAGCGATTCAACACTCCTGATACGAAGTTCTACCTCTTAAGTAATAGGGCGAGTTACTTAATCCTCTCAGACTTACTTTTCTCCTGAAAACTGGGGATAATGATACCTACCTTATACAGATCGTATGAAGTTTAAATATCAAGAGGCTGACAGTGTCTAGCTGTTAGATGTGTGCTCAGTGGATGGCTTCATCGCCTAGTGAGACAGTGGGTCATCCATGTACATAGGATGTTTACTGGTCCACTCCTCATCATTTAAAAATGAGCATTTCCTCTGTACTGGCAGTTATGAAATGATATCAGACTCTACTATCCCTTGAATGAGAAAATGACACATCCATCCCCTCTCAGTAGGACACTTACTTTCAGTGGTGTTTTCCGGAAGGGTCCTGGGAGGCTTGGGCTTTCACAGATCCTGCTATAGAAAGATTGCTGGTCAGCTACTTCCAGTACTGTCCTGCTATATCCTTGCTGTGACCTTTTCCCAAACAGAAAACATACAGTCTAGCGTTCTAACTCAGCAAAGCAAGTTTGGGGTCATGAACAAGCTTATGAAAACCTTTTTGGATTTCTGGTTCTGGCATGGTAGATTGAGCCAACACAGAAAATGCAGAAATATTGGATAAAGCATGCCGGGAAAAAAAGCTTAACCACATAGCCATACTTGGCAGGAAGAAAGGAACATCTTCAGGTGTTGATGAAAGATAGGCCTTCAAACCAGCCCAGGGTTGGAACTGCAGTGGCCCAAGGGGATGTGGCCATGGATGCAGAGGCCCCAGAAGCCAAGGTGACGAGCTAGAGCAGAGATCCCTGCCAAGCCTCCATGAAAGGGAATGGGGAGGGGTGCTGGGGAACTCAGTCGGTTAAGCCTCTGACTCTTGATTTCAGCTCAGGTCATGATCTTGCGGGTTCGTGAGTTTGAGCCTCGAGTCAGGCTCTGTGCTGACAGCTCAGAGCCTGGAGCCTGCTTTGGATTCTGTGTCTCCCTCTCTCTCTGCCCCTCCCCTGCTCGTTCTCTCTCTCTCTCTCTCTCTCTCTCTCTCTCTCTCTCTCTCTCTCTCTCAAAAATAAATAAACATTAAAAAAAAATTTTAAAATAGAAGGAATCATACAATACATAGCCTTTTGTGTCTGGGTCTGTCTTCTTTCATTTAGCATGTTTTCAAGGTTCGTCCATGTGGAAGCATGTATCAGTACTTCATTCCTTTTTTATTAATTAATTAATTTATTTTGAGAGAGAGAGAGAGAGAGACATGCATGCACAAGTTGGGGAGGGAGAGAGAGAGAGAGAGAGAAAGAGAGAGAGAGAATCCCAAGCAGGCTCCTTGCTGTCAGCACAGACCCCAATGTGGAGCTCAGTCCCACAAATGGCAAGATCATGACCTGAGCCGAAATCAAGAGTTGGACACTCAACCGACTGAGCCACCCAGGCACTCCTGTTTCATTCCTCTTTATGGCTGAATAGTAATATTCCACTGTATGTACATACTACATTTTGTTTATCCATTTATCAGTTGATGGACATTTTTGGCCATTAGGAATAATGCTCCTATGAACACTCATGGATAAGTTTTTCTGTGCACACATGTTTTCAATTCTCTTGGATATGTGCCTAGGAATGGAATTGCTGGGTCACATGGTGATTCTATGTTTAACATTTTGAGACACGTTTTCCAAGTGGCTACACCATTTTACATTCCCCACCAGCAATGTATGACGTTTCCATCTGTGTATAAATTTTGAAGTTTACATTCTTGAATTGGAAATCAATCTCCCAGAGTTTTGCCCACCAGCCAGTGAAGACCCTGGCTGTCTGCTGGTACTGCGGAAAGGCTGGTGAACAGCTCTACCTGCCTGGGAGCAGAGGACTTTCCTCTGTACAACAACAGGGGCTCTTCTCTGTGAGCCCTCAACAGGAACACCTAGCTTCCCACACAACAGCCTCACCTAGCTTCCCATACAACATGAGCTCTGTGAGGCAACGGCTGTTGCTCATCTTCTCTATGGCTCCAACACTTGCAATTGTTCCTGGCACGTTGTAGGTACTCAATAAACATTTGTGAAATAAGTGAATGGATTAGCCTCCTACTTTGTCTGCCTAGTTCCCTCTTCCTGCATTTGAGAATATCACTTTTTCATTCTTTGGGAGGACTGCTCCTTTACAGAATCTCCTGTGGGTGTGTGGGTTTGTCATAGCCAGCACTCTTTCTAGCTACAGGGCCCATGAGTGACCTAAGGCTGGTCAACCTGGAATTCTTCATCAGGATTTTTAAAATTGGATTTAAGGGATGGCAGGCAGTTCCCTTCTGGTAGGAGAAAACAAAGATGCAAGATGGAGGAACCAGTAGCCACTTTTCCTTCCGAATGCACACAGCTGGCCTGAGAGAACAAAATCAACACACAGAGGTGGGAAGATGGGCAGAGAGAGTCCTGATGGGGTTTGAGTCCCTGGCCTGGTGAACTGAGTTTGTGTTACCAGAATCCTCACTATTACAATAGAGGTGGGAAAGCCTTCCAGGAGAAAGAGATATCTAAGCTGTGAATAAGTAGGAGTTTGACATTTCCAAGATGAGAGGTAGTGGAATGTATGTGAGGAATTCACAGTCTCTTCTATTGTTCAGCAACAAACACAATTAAAAAAAGACAAGATGGGGCCCCTGGGTGGTTCAGTTGGTTGAGCGTTTGACTCTTGGTTTCAGCTCAGGTCATGATCACCCACAGTTTGTGGGTTCAAGCCCCACATTGGCTGTCTATTGTCAGCATGGAGCCTTTGGATCCTCTGTCCCCCTCTCTACCTGTCCCTGTTCTGCTCATATGCATGTAATTTCTCTCTCTCTCTCTCTCAAAAATAAATAAACATTAAAAAAAAAAGACACAGTGTGGCAGAAGATATCTCCAATACACATATGGACTCATATCCACAATATATAAAGAACTTCTATAATCCAATAAGAAAAAGACAGGCAACAGATTTTTTTTTTAAGTGGGAAAAAGACCTGGGTAGGCACTTCACAAAAGAGAACATTTATGTACTCAATAAGCATATGAAATGTGCCCCAATTCATTAGTCATCAGCAAAGGCTATTTTAAAGCCATAATAAAGGGCACTCAGTGGCTCAGTTGGTTGAGTGTCCAATTCTTGATTTCAGCTCAGGTCATGATCTCACCGTTTGTGGGGTTGGGCCCCACATTGGGCTCCTCGCTGACAGCATAGAGCCTGCTTGGGATTCTATCTCTCTCTCTCTCTCTGCTCCTCCCCCACTTGCATTCTCTCTCTCACACACACTCTCTCTCTCAAAATAAACTTTAAAAAAAACCACAATGAGATCCCTCCAGAGAACCACCAAAATGTGTAAAACTAACAGCACTGGCACTTCCAAGGGTTGGTGAGAACGTAGAGTATAAAGAAATCTCAGACATTGCTAGTGGGAGTTTTAATTGGTATAACCACTTTGGAAAAACGTTTGGTAGCTTGGTGGCCCTGGTGACACACCGTTCAGATCTCCCTTCAAGAGAGCCTGCTGCAAGGAGGCTAGTTGGCCAATAGCTCCAGCTGCCACACTGTTAGACCCACCCCAGTGTTCATGCTGAGGCCATGCTTTTTCTAGTCTGCTCCCGGCCCGTGACTGTGCATGGCAGAGGTCCTAGTTCCAGGCCATCCTACACTGCGCACAGCTCCTATGATGGATAGTTTGTACACTGGGCTCCCTGTCAGCCTGGCTGAGACTGTGGAGTTTTCACAGCAGTCAGATCTGCACTGTGGTCTGGAGGTTCCCCATGTCTACTCTTCCTCCCTCTCTCCTTTAGCCTTCACGGGCAAGGCCCCCTGGAAATGTCTTGCATATCTAATTCTACGCTGGCATCTTCTTTATGGAAGACCTGAATTGACAGAGGCAGTAATTACTAATTCTGTCTGACTCTAATCCCACTCATGGGGTTATTACCACTAGAAATGAGTGTTTATGTCCACCAAAAGACGTTTATAGAATGTTCATGGCAACTTCATTCATAACAGCTAAAACAGGATAAATGTCTATCAACAGTGGGGAGAGAATGGACAAATAAAACTGTGGTTATTCATATAATGGACTATAACACAACAATGAAAAATAATAATAGCTATGTGCAATTATTAATAATAAACCTTATAGACATGATGATGAGTGAAAGAAGCCAGGCAATCAACAGATCTCATCAAGTCAGGAAAGGGATACAGAAGGAGAGAGGTTGCAGCAGAATGAGTTCACTCAGATTTATGGAAACCACTAGAGAGAGTAGTGATTTTTTGAGGACTGTGGTAGACAGCCTGTAAGATAAACTCCCAGTGATTCCCTCTCCTGGTTTCCATGTTTTTGTGTAATCCCCTCCCTTTCATTGCAGACTGGACCTAGGGACTAGCTTCTTTTTTTTTTTTTTTACCTCCTAGCTTTATTATGATATAGTTGAAATATAACATTGTGTAAGTTTAAAGTGTACATGATTTGATCATTTTGTGATCAAATTGATTGTGAGATGTCCACCGCAATGAGGTTAGTTAATGCATCCATCACCTCACATAATTTGTGAGTATTATGTGGTGAGAACATTTAAGATTTACTCTCTTAGCAACTTTCAGGTATATAATACAGTATTATTAGCCACATTCACCATGTGGCACCTTCGATCCCCAGAACTTATTCATCTTATAATTGGAAGTTTGTACCCTTTGATCAACATCTCCCCATTTCCCCTAACCTCTAGCCAATCTATCTGTTTTTGAGTTTGGCCTTTTAAGATTCTACATACATGGGAGATCATATAATATTTGTCTTTCTCTGTCTGACTTATTTCATTTACCACAATGTCCACAAGATTCATCAGTGTTGTCTCAAATGATAGAATTTCCTTCTTTTTTATGGCCAGATAATATTGCATGCTATATATAATACCACATTTTCTTTATCCATGCATCCCTGATGGACACTGGGGTTGTGGACTAGCTTCTAAGTAATAGAGTAAGTAAAAGTGATGGGCTGTCTCTTCTGAGATTATATTACAACAAAGACTGTGACTTCCATCTCCCTCTCTCATCCCTTGTCTTAGGGGAAGATAGCAGCTTTTTATGGAGGGGTACATGTAGCCAGGAACTAATAAAGAACCAGAGGCCTGTAAATGGCATTTGAGTGAGCCTGAAAGAGGATTCTCCAACTTTGAGATGCCTGCAGCCCTGACTCACAAGTTGAATGTGAGAGACCTTGAGCCAGAGGACCTAGCAAAGTGGTACCCACATCCCTGACCCACAGAAATTGTGAGAAAATAAGGGATTTTTGTTTTAAGCTGCTAACGTTGGGGTAATCTGTTACCAACAAGGACATTGCTTGTTACTCAAAATCACTATATAAAGCTCCTGAAATCTCTGAGAACTGAAACCAGGGAAAAGCTGGCCATCCCCAAGAACGGTGTGTTTCTTTCTTCTTAGAGACTGTGAGAATAACACACACATGTTCTCCTTTTAGTTGTGATCACCAGGAAGCTCAGAGCCAAATTTATGGTTCAATCTTAATAATTATGCAAGACTCTATGGCCTGCTTACCTGTGTTCTTACTCCTGGTCTTTCTTTTTATTCTGATTTGTCTTTTTCTTTTTCCTGTTTTTTTTAGTTCGTTTTTATATTTTTCTATATTATATTAATTATGTTAACCCATCTCAAGTTCAACTTACAGAGAAGCAAGGCATCCATAAATAACTTTGTTGTTTTTTTCATAAATAATTTAAAAAATATTTAAGTTTGCACCTGTTGAACACGGAGGTGCTTGGAGGTTGTGGGGAATATCAGGCAATGGAAGCATGGCTCTGGAACTCCAGGCATTGGTCAGGGTTAATCTGGATTGGGTCCAAAAATATCAAATGATGACAAAAAAGGAAAAAGGGATGGCAATGATCGCCACCCCCCAGGGGGAGGGGCCAAGGGCTTACTCAGTCACACGTGAAATTTATTATTCGCTGCACCCAGTCCCCTAAAGCCCTCAGGCACCTCACCGCCCTCATGACCCCTCCCGTCCCCTCACGACCCCTCCCCTCCCCTCACGGAGCCCCGCCCCTCTTTCCTCTGGCCACGCCCCCCCACTCTGCCCCGCCCGCCGCGCGCGCCGCACCGCCTCTGTCTCCGCCTGCCGGCCCGGCCTCCGACGGTTGCGCGCTCCGCCCCCTCCCGCCGCGCCCGCGCGCGCCTTCCCCGCCCCGCCCGGCTCTCTCCTTTCGGGGCGGTTGGGCCACGCGCCTGTGGGGGCGGGGCCCAGAGGAGGCGGTCGAGCCAATGGGGCGCGGCGGCGGCGGCGGTGGTGGCGGCGGCAGCGGAGGCGGTGGCGGTAGCGGCGGCGGCTGGGTCGGGCCCCGACGGGCGGCGGCGGCTGAGGTGGAGGCGGAGGGAGGCGGCGGCGGCGGCGAAGGAGGCGGCGGCGGCGGCGGCGGAGGGGGGAAGATGGCGGCGCCCGTCCTGCTGAGAGTGTCGGTGCCGCGGTGGGAGCGGGTGGCCCGGTATGCAGTGTGCGCCGCCGGGATCCTGCTCTCCATCTACGCCTACCACGTGGAGCGGGAGAAGGAGCGGGACCCCGAGCACCGGGCCCTCTGCGACCTAGGGCCCTGGGTGAAGTGCTCCGCCGCCCTTGCCTCCAGGTAGCCCGGTTGGGGGGAGCGGGCCGGGAGCGGCCGAGCGGGGTGAGGGCGGAGGCTGGGGGTGGGGAGCGTGCGGCGGGAGCTCGGGCCTGGGGGGCGGCGGGGACCGGGCCGCGGAGGGACCGACGGCGCTGCGAGCCTGGCCGGGGCCGGGGGCGGCGGCCGGGGGCTCCGGCCCGGGGGACGGCCCGAGTTCAGGCTCCCGGGGTGGAGGCGGCGGGGCCGCGAGACCGGCGAGGAGGGATGAGGTGGCAGAGTGCAGCCGGGAGGCCGGAGCGGACCGGGAGCAGTTGGGCCGGCTGGGGCCGGGCTGGGAAGGAGCGAGAGGGGTTCGCGGAGGGTGGGTCCCGGCCGGCTTGACAGATTTCCTGGTTCTCGCCGGGGAAGGCGGGTCGAGCGTGTGGGACCCTGCCGTGGGAGCGGTGAGGTCAGTGTCCACCCCTCGTCCCGGCTCGCTGCCGCCGGAGGCTGTGCGGCCGGCGTGGGCTTGGGTTGCATTTCCCACTGTCTTCTCAGTGCTAGGACAGGTGTTTCTGTGGTCAGGCCTCTTTGTACTCTATAGCGCTAATGAGAATTTGCAGACTTCTTGAGACGGTGACATTTGCAGGCAAACACGAATTTGACCCTACTCTGGAAGAAGATACCGGCACTTAACATATCTGATTTCTTGGATTCCCCCTCGTATATTTCAGTGTGCCTGAGAGGGGGAATTGGCCTGAGTTTGGGTCTAGTTTAAGCTTCATTTGAGTAAAAGGGAGTATGTCATGTGTAGTGGTAGTGTTTGGAGCATTTGGTGACTTTTAAATGTTGCTGATTAGTATAATGGGATACCCATAGAAGATTAAAAATACACGCCTTGCTTAAGTGGAGGGATTGTTTTTTTTTTTTTTAACTGATAACTTTAGGTTTTTTAAAATGTTGTAGTGATTTATCTGTTATATTTTATTTTCTGCGTTGGATTTTCCAAGGCAAGTTACTTTGGAAAAAAAGAGGAATTTACATCTTAAAGTGGCGGCTTTTTTTTTTTTTTAATTAGTGAGGAGGGTTCATTAAAAGTAGCAAAAGTGAAAATGATTTCAGAATTGATAGGTTACAATTTTTATAAAGACATACGATGCTTAGTATTTGCATTTCTTAACAGTAGTCATATTTGAACAGTTTCTTCCCCTCCTGTTAATCCGTAATTGCTAGGTAGATGGTAATGTATAGCTCACTAGTTTATTTTGACCTACATATTGGTGATTACATGAAGAAGCAAGCATGGGAGTTTGTCTTGTTACTATTTACAAACTGCAGGCTGCCAGTCTTTTCCAGTTAGACAGCTCTATCTCATTTGCCCTTAAAATCCTGTTGCGTTAGTGAGAAAATAGTCATCATTATTGCTACATTAAACACAGTGCGTTTAAAATGTAGATATTAGTTAACAGTTAAAATATATCAATGTGACAAAAGCTAACATTTTTGATTGGGTATTTTGAACCAAGTTAATAGATTTAATAGACTCAGCGTCTCTTTGAGAGCCACTGAGTGTATTTTATGCAAACATTTTTATGTTATTTTCACTTCCATTGGAAAGGACTTTTACACTTAAAAGTAGCTTGCACCCAGAGTTAGTTGAATAAATATATAGTGAAAAGACTATCCAGCAGTATATTTTAAGTAATTTTTAAAAAGAAGAAATAAAAATAACTTTTGATATTAGGTGAGTATGGAGTTTAGGCAGAATTATTACCAGTTTTAGATTTTGCAAACACTGTAGTCTATAATAAATTTAACTGGGCCTTTTAACATGTGGGCATGGAAAGACTGCTTTATGTTACCCAAACTGTGTGGTTAAGTTCTTAAAATTGATTTTCCTTTGAGAAGGCATGTTTTGAACCATGTAATAAGTGCAGACTCTTTTTCAGTTATATGTCATTTAAGGTCCATGTTTTTGTGCTCTTTTTAAAATTTTTAATAAAGCACCATAAAGTAATATAAAAGTAAGACTAAAAATAACTGGATCTTAAAAACCGTAGTTTTAAATGTGAATTTAATACGTTGTGATTGCAACTAACTTTTAGTTACATAAAATAAGTTTGATGCTTGCTAAAGGAGGATAGGTAAGAAATAAAACGTGGCTAACAAAAGGAGTAAATAACTTATTTGCCTTATACACAATAAAATTATTTTCAAGAAATTTATCCGGTTTGATCAGCCTGTTTATAAACTGCTTACAAAACTATATATATATACATATACATATATATATATATGTATATATATATGTATATGTGTATACCGTGTGTGTGTGTGTATTTAATGGAGGCACAGAAATTTGGAAATTAAAGTGGCTTGAGTCTGATTTATAGACCAATTTTTTTTTGTATATAGTTAGAATAAACATTGTTAAAAATTTTTATTTTTTCAGAGAGTCTTTAAATAAAATCAGATTATTGGAGACCTCAAGTAATTCTTTTTCTTTGACTTAATTGTTGATTGCCACTTAGTAGAGGTATTAAAAATGTGACTATTTTAGGAAAAGGAAGTCTGAGCCCAAGTTAGAATGAGTAGAATTGCAGATAAAAGATAAGGAAAGTTACCTGATGAATCCTAAAGTAAGCCCCCCCCCCCCAGTGTTAACTCATGTGATTTTGGATTGCTAAATCCCACTTTATTCTCATTTTTCAGTCCTTCAGTGTCTTAATCCAAACAGAATAGAGATTAAAGAGAGAATTTTAGGTGGGGATGTATGTGTGTTTGTAAATTCCTCTAGTATTTAGGAAGGCATCATTGTCTTAAGGGAATAGTTTCCAGACTTTGGATTTCAAAGGAAATTATTGGGACACCTGGATAGTTCAGTTGGTTGAGCATCTGACTCTTGTTTTCATCTTGGGTCATGATCCCAGGGTCATGGGATCCAGCCCTGCGTTGGGCTCTGTGCTGAGCATGGAGCACAGCCTTAAGCCTGTGCTTAAAATTCATTCTCTCTCTGTCTCTCTCCCTCTCCCTCCCTCCCCCTCTTTCCGCCCTCCCTCCCTTCCCCCCCTCCCTCCCACTCTCCCTCTTCCCCTCATCCCTGAGTGTGCTCTCTTTCTCAAATAAAAATTAAGCAAAAAAAAAAAAAAGAAGAAGGCACCTGGTGGCCCAGTTTGTCAGGCGTCCGACTCTTGGTTTTGGCTCTGGTCATGATCTCAAGGTTTCATGGATTCAAGCCCCACGTGGGGCTCTGCACTGGCAGCAAGGAGCCTGCTTGGGAATCTTTCTCTCTGCCTTTCTCTGCTACCCAACCCCCCCTCCCCTACCCACCCATGCTGTCTCTCTCTCTCTCACAAAATAAATAAATAAACTTAAAAAAATTGTTTTTAAAGAAGAAATTATCCACCACCACCCCAAATTGGGTGCAGTGGAGTTACCAATTTTTGTTTTGTTTTGTTTGTTTTGTTTTGTTTTGTCAGGTGTAGCCAATAAAAACAGTAACATATCACTAGCTACATTCACTATCATTTTATTTTAAAAAAGGATATTTTAACTGAAATAATTTGAGAGGACAGAATTTCAGAATAAAAGACCTCTAAATTGAATCATTTAGGGGCACCTGGGTGGCTCTGTTGGTTGAGTATCCACTCTTGCTTTCAACTCAGGTCGTGATCCCAGGGTCATGGGATCAAACCCTGCATCAGGCCCTGCTGAGCCTGCTTCAGATTCTCTCTCTCCCTCTGCCCCCTCCCACACCATCTCTCTGTAAAGTAAAATGAAATAAAATTGAATCATTTAGCTTTATTAAAAAGTTTCCTTTCTTATTATTTTTCCTCATTTTTATATAAATCAGTAAAAGTCTGTTGCAAACCTGCACCAGCCTTCCAACCAACATTAAGTAGCCCCTGTTTTGTGCAGAGCTCAGATCCAAAGATTCTTGGTGGGCTCCTAGTTCTGCTGCTTGTTAGACTGTGACCTCAAGCTGGTCACTTACCTTCAGGGAGCCTCCATTGCTACATATGGTAAATGGGGCTGTTAAAACCTGCTTTGCCAGAGAATGGTGGGATTAACAATGATAGGTGGGATTAACAGTGAATACCTGGATAGTACCTGGAATAAATTATATACTCAATTATGGCTGTCGCCATTGACTGGAGATGTTACTTTTTTTGCAGTATCTGATAATAAATGCCTTTAAGTAATGTAAGTTGTTTGCTTAAGGTATAGTCATTTGTGTATTTAAAAAAAATTTTTTTTAATGTTTATTTTTGAGAGACAGAGACAGCATGAGCGGGAGAGGGCAGAGAGAGAGAGGGAGACCCAGAATATGAAGTAGGCTCAGCACAGAGCCCGAAGCGGGGCTCGAACTCACGAGCCGTGAGATCATGACCTGACCTGAAGTCGGACGACCGAGCCACCCAGGTGCCCCAGTCATTTGTGTATTTTTTAAATGTAAATTATTATACTTTATTGTTCCCTCCATGCCATAGTATAAAGACTTAAAGTCCATTTAAAACAATTTCAGAAGCATGGCAAGAGAAACAATATGATATGCAGAATATTCTTTATAGGTATTTTCTGCAAGTTACATTAGACCCCCTTCTAAGAAAGGTTTTTTTTGTTAAGAATACTACAAGTTATCTTTAAAGATTAATAGGCTTGGCAATTCTACATTTTTAAAAGCTGTAAAATAGTATTTGAAAGCCATCAACTCCTCAAAAAGTTGCCTTCTTTTGCAAAATGTTGGTTTAGTACCTCTCTCATGACAGAAAAAAAAAGTAGTAGTGCCATCTACTTACTACCCCTTTGTTGAAATCTTCCTTTTTTTTTTTTTTTTTTAAAGTAGGCTCTACTGCTCAACGTGGGGTTTGAACTCATCAGCCTGAGATCAAGACTCACATGCTCAGCCAGGCACCCTGAGATCTTACATTTTTAGAATAGAACCTTGAAGTTTTTGGTGCTCCTCGCTTTGTCCGCCTAGACTCAGAGGTTAAACGATTTGCCCAGGGTAACATAGTTACAGCAGATTGGGACTAGAAGCCTGGCTTCCAGAGTACTTGTTTAGAGACCCCGCCTACATTTTTTTTCAGTTAAATTCTTGTATAGATAATGCATTTGCTGCTTCAAGTTCAAAGATACTAAAGCATATATGGTGAATAATCTTCATAACCCCGTCACCCAAACATGCAGTTGTCCTCCATCAGCAACTGTGAAACCTTCTAGAGCTTTTTGTGCACATACAAGCATAAATATGACCGTATTATTCTTCCCATTTTTATTTTATTTATTTATTTTAAAGAGAGAGAGCACAAGTGGGATGGGGATGCAGAGAGAGAGGGAGACAGAATCCGAAGAAGGCTCCAGGCTCTGAGGTGTCAGCACAGAGCCTGATGTGAGGCTCAAGCTCATGCTCTGTGAGATCATGACCTGAGCCAAAGTCGGACGCTTAACCAACTGAGCCACCCAGGTGCCACCCCCATTTTTAAACATAAATTATCATATTATATATTCTGATGTGTACCTTACTTTTTGTTAGCATTCTTTCCATCACATATTTTAAGTGCTTATATTCACATTTGTTATGTTGTTAATAATTGCTGATATGTAAAAGAAAATTTGTTCTAGTGGTTTGTTTAGATATGAACCTAATAAATAAAATATAAGTTCTTATGTTACTATTGTTTCTTGGTATGGAAATTTCAGAAGCAGTACAAACTTAGAGTACAAGAGGAAAGGAGGCCTATCCACAAAGGGTGACCAGACTGCCATGCATTAGAGATAACTGTGAAAACTTAAGATAATACTTACTGTGTGCTAAGCAGTGTTCTAAATGCTTTACTTGTATTATTTAGTTCTCATAACAGTCCTATGAGGTGCTTTTATCACTGTTTTACAGATGAGAAAACAGGCGCACAAAATACAAATGAAACTTGATTTAGATAATACGATGGCAGAGGCCTGATTCTAACCCAGGCAATCTGTCTCAATATTAGATTGAGTGATCTAATGTTGACACAGTGATGCCCATATCAGCCAAATTTTTTAAACTATGCCAACCTTGGTGCCATTTTTTTTTAACATCTGTATGCCAGAATGCCTAGTGTTTGTATTATAGCTTTTACTTTTTTAGAGCAATTTTTTTAGAAAAGTAAGGACATTACTATGAAGGTATGGTATATAAGAAGTTGTTTCTGGAGTGGTTGCCTTCTAATCCTCAACTTGTGAAGATAAGGAGTTTGTCACACTTAGTGAACAGGTATGCAGTGGGGTGAGCTATCAGGAAGACTTAACATAATTACCAAGGAAAGGAAGATAAAGGGCATCTAGGCACCAGAGGCGGGGAGGAGAGAAAGTTGGTTTGAATTCGTACTAGGGTGGGGTAGCCCTTTCTGAGAGAGATGTTGAGTCATGGACCTACTGTACATGGAGTCAGGAGAATTGGGCCTGGGGTGTGGTGCTGGCTAAATCACCATACAGAAGTAGGAATTTAACAGGGATTCATTTCCTTGACAATTTGGAAGACTCTAGGGAACAGTATTGGGAAAGGCAGAAAATGGTGGCCCTTTGGGGGGACTAGCAAGTGGCCATATTTGGATGTAACATAGACCCACCTGGGTTGGGAAAGGACTGGAATCTAGAGCTTGTCCCGAAAAATGCAAAACCAGTCATTCTTATAAACCATGTGTTCTTGTAAACTTGGACAAAACTTAAAAGCACTGAGCCTTGGGTTTCTCTTCTATATAGTATTTGTATTCAGTTGCACTAGATTGGTATTAGATTATCTGTTTTCAAAATTCATTCCCCAAACTCCTAGTTGTGTGGTGGTACGACAGGGATTTCATAAGCATTTGATTCACATTTTAACATGTTAAACTTTAAAACATTATAAACATTTATATATACTCAATTGCATAACATGCTAAATTTTTTAACACAGTAGAGACCACTGATTTATACTGCCAGGTTATCTCACAGGATAGTTATGCTAGGTGAGAAAAAGTACCAATCTTAAATAGTTGCATACTGTATGATTGCATTTATATAGCATTATTGAAATAACAAAATTATAGCAATGGAGAACAGATTAGTAATTGCCAGGGAGTTCAGAATGGGGGAAGGGATGGCTTGGTTAAGGCAGGTAGCTTGAGGGGAGCCTTGTGGGGAAGGAACAGTTCTGTATTTCAGTTGTGGTTACATGAAGCTACAAATGTGATAAAATTGCACAGAAACACACACATACACAAACATGCAGGTAGTGAAATCTCAGTAAACTCTAGATTGTACCCAGATTAGTTTCCTGGGGGTACCTGGGTGGGTCAGTAGGTTCAATGTCCAACTTTGGCTCAGGTCATGATCTTGAGGTTTGTGGGTACGGGTTCTGTGTTGGGCTCTCTGCTGTCAGCATGGAGCCCACTTTGGATCCTCTGATCCTTCCCTTTCTGCCTGTTGCCTGCTCTTTCCTCTTTCTCTCTTTCAAAAAAAAAAAAAAAAAAAAACAAGATTAGTTTCCTCATTGTGATATTGTACTATAATTATGCAAGATATTAACCAAGATATAAAGTTTGGAAAAGTGACCTGGGGACCATTCTGTGCATTTTTTGCAAATCCCTGTGATTTATAGTTATTTTGAGATAAAAAGTAAAAAAGAAGAGGGGGAAAGTAACATGTTTAGAATATTTGAGGGAAAATAAGCAAAAGGACAAAATTAAAATTATCCTAGGGCAGTTGGGTGGCTCAGTTGGTTAAGTGTCTTACTCTTGATTTTGGCTCAGGTCATGATCTCACGGTTTGGGGGATCAGCCCTGTGTTGGGCTCCATGCTGCGGATACAGAGCCTGCTTGGGATTTTCTCTCTCTCCCTCCCTCTCTCTCTGCCTCTCCTCTGCTCATGCACTCTCTCTCTCTTAAGATAAAAAAAAAAAAATTAAAATTATCCATAATACCACCATTCAGGATAACAATCCTTATAATAGAGTTTCTTGCTTTCTTTGTGTATATACTTGAATTCTAAAAAATACTATTGATTAGAAGAATTACAGCTATATATTGGTATTTTAAAAATTCAGGCCGGTGCTTGTTTGCTCATGTAAAATTATATCAGCAAATTCACTATTATGGAACTCTGACTGCCTTATACTATTACATGTGACTGCTTTATGCATAATATGTCATGTCATTATTATTACATATTTTAAGATTTATTATTAGAGATTTAACTTAGGAATGTTCTTCTACTTAGACTTCTGGACAGGTATAATAAAATCCTTAGATAGCATTAATGTACTATTTAAAAAATGACAAAAAAAGTCTTTATCATTTGCAACTGCTAATCTCTTTGGATCGGGCTTTTCTTGATACTGTGCAATCAAAACATAACAAGTCTGACTGCCCCAATCATCCATAATTTAGTTTGTGTTAATCAGAACACCTTCATTGTAAATGTTATAAACTTGAGCTTTTAAAATATACTGATAAGGGGGTGCCTGGCTGGCTCAGTCAGTAGAGCATCAGACTCTTGATCTCAGGGTTGTGGGTTCAAGCCCCACGTTGGGCGTGGAGCCTATTTAAAATAAATAAAGTAAAACACTTAAAAAGATGTAAATACTTAAATAAAATACAGTGATAGAATGAAATACTACTTTAATCTGTTTCTCATTATAGATCCACATAAAATTTCATTTGGAAAAAATTCTTTTACTAAGAATTTTTAAAACTATTAGATTATAAGCTATAAAGTTGCTTTAATTATGAGCATCTATAACTTAGGGGAATTTCAAAGATGCTATTTTCACTGTTGTGTGATTATTGACCATTTTAAAAATAGTCATTGAGGAGCGTCTGGGTGGCTCAGTTGGTTAAGCGTCCGACTTTGGCTCAGGTCATGATCTCAAACTTCAGAGTTTGAGCCCCTGCATTGGGCTTTGCACTGACAGCTCAGAGCCTGGAGCCTGCATCAGATTCTGTATATCTCTCTCTGTCCCTCTCTCTGTCTCTGTCTCTGTCTCTCTCTCTGTGTATGTGTCCCTCCTCTGCTTGTGCACGCTCTCTCTCTAAAAAATAAAAAAAAATAAATAATCATTGTATTTGAGAAGTAAGATAGTGGAAGATCCATGACAAAATATGAATTAAGGTGGAGTATACTCAACTACACTGTGTTTTATAAGTTTGATTTATTTCTGCTTGTGCATTGTGTTAAAAATTAATATCACAGACTTCTATAGAGCAAGAGTACCTGGATTGAAATCTTGGCTGCATAACTTGATCTCTCTTTTGTCTCAGTTTCCTCTTCATAAAATGAGGGTGACAGTAGTGTCTAACTCAGGATTATAGTGAATATGAAGTGTACCAATGCCCCAGTTTCTGTAAACAGTATAGCACCTGGCACAAAAGTAAATGCTCATAAAATGTAGCTATTGTTTTAAAACATGTTTTTTTTTTTCTTTCATTAATCTTGTTCAGCAAAATCTGTAGCATTCCAAGGTGGTTGTTTTTTTTTAACTTTCATATATTTTGTTTGAATTTTTTTTCATATTTAGCTCCTTTAGTTTGAATGGAATATACTTTTATGTGTGGTGTGAGGTAGGGATCTAACTTTTTTCTAAATTGATAGACTTTTGCCTAACTCCCAATTTATTGACTTGACCATATTTGAAGTACCACAAGAATTTCCTTGTATTCTATAGGGCCTCTTTCTGGATTCTCAGCTCTGTTCTAGTGACATGTTGTCTGTGTTTACACACATTTCCATTACTATAGTCCCCATCTGCCCTGTGGTTTTAAATAGTAATTTGATATCTGATGGGGCAAATATGCTTATTTTAAAAAATGTTTTGGCTATTCCATCTCAGGTGAATTTTAGAATTTATTTTGATGAGTTCTAAAAAACATCCCAATGAGATTTTGATTAGAATTGTACTTAATTTTTAGATGAATTTGGGAGTCAACCTTTACTCAAAACTTCCCATCAAGTAACATTGTATCTATTTCTGGAGTTACTAATCTGTTATCATTTTAACATAGATGCCCATTGTGGTCTTGTTTTGTATGTGATTTATGTGGTGCTGTAAATTGAGAAATTTTATGATGGTGTTCCTGGTCATGGATCCCAGGAACAATTTTCTCTAGTCTGCAACCACTATTTTCAAGTCTATAGGCACCCCAAGGAAGAAATTTATGTTAAATATTTGTACTTATAAATGAAAAACTAAAATACTTTGCATTTATTCTTAACTAGGACTTGGGTACCAAACTCCCAAGACAAAAGAATGTAATGAGCCCAGCTGGGTTCATGTGGAAATTTTTTTTTTTTAATCCAGTTAGTCTTAAATTGTTTCAAACTAAAACAGGCTGTGATATGGACCCCTTTCATCTCCCCAATTCTCAAACATGGCTAGATTTTTCCTTTGTGATGTGAGCAAAGCCTGCTCTAACTCATTCCTATCAGTGCCCAGGGCTGTGTAACCAAAGCACACATTTGCTTTGGCTGACTGCTGATCTGGCCTTGGCCACACGCCTCAGGCCTTTTCTGCCCAAGTAGTAGATTTGGCCCTGGCTCTCACTTAGAGAAGAGAAACCCTCTTGAGGGCTTCTCATACCACTCTAGTCATGTAGAAGAAGCAGAAAAGTGAGCCTGTACTCGTGTGCTGAACTTTTAATGGTGATTCTACCCAGTATCACACAGACCCAATCAGTGCTCTCAAATCTGTCCTCTTCCTTCATGAGAATCAGGGAGAAAGAACAGTGAGAAGGGCCTTGATTGCTCACTTCTAAAGATAACATAGAAACTTTCAGCCATTCTCAGAAGCATTGGTTTTTCTCTTGGGTTGTTGTCTCAAATCAACCAGAAAGAGGTGGAATAAAAACTGGCTTGCTGAGTATTGCACATAAGCCATATCCTCTCTTAAGTATGCATCAACCTGCAGTGGGTGACTTATTACTCATGAGACGTTCTCTTCCCTTGCTTAATGGTTCATGACATGTTCTTGATTTTCCTCCTACCACTTGGTTCCTTCTCAGCTTTCTTTACTGGCTTATCCTCCTGCAATTACCCATTATGTTGGTTTACCAGGAATCAGCCCTACCCTCTTGTTAGTCTTCTTTCCCTAAACAGTCATGTCCGTGTTCATGGCATCACTCACAGATGAACCTAAAATTTATATCTCTAGCCTGGAAATTTATGTCTATAGCCTCAAAATTTATATCTCTCTTTTGAACTCTAGATCTGCATATCTAATTGCCTGCTGGACATCTCTAGTTAGGTATCTCCAAAGTGCTATAAGTTTAATGTGTCCAAGATTTAATTAATATTCTTACCCTGAAAATGCTTTTTCTGATCCCAGTGAAAGGCATCACTGCCCCAGCAGTTGTGCAAGTCAGAAACCTGGGAGTTGTCCTTGGTTGTTTCTCCACCCTCCCCTCCCCCACCAAATCCAATCAATCACCAGGTCACATTGATTTTTTTTTTTTAACCTTTTTTGTTCTGATTTGTAACACACATATGGAAGAGACATTGAGCTGTGCATCTTTTTTGACGTAGTAATGACAAAGCATAACCCTTGTAACCAACATCCAGGTCATCAAATAGACTATTGTCTTCAGAAAGCCCTCCCTTAACCCCCTCCTTATCAAATATACTCTTCCTCCTTCTCAAGAGTAACTAACTTCTGTCCTGACTTTTATGATACTCACTTTCTTACTTTTCTACCTGAGGTTGCATCTAAACTTGGTTTAGTTTTTCCTGCTTTTTGAACTTTGTAAACGGTTCCATTTAAATGGAACCATTTAGTTTGTATTCTTTATTCTGGCTGCTTTCACTCAACAGTATTTTGTGAAATTCATCCATGTTTTACGGAGCTAGAGTTTATGTGTCATTGCTGACTATTCTGTTATACAGATACATCACAATTAACTTATTCACTCTTTTTTTGGATGGACATTTAAGTTGTTTTCACTTTGCAGCAATTATGAATAATGCTGCTATGAACATTTTTGTGTGTCTTCAATTTTAGTTGGTAATGCCAGACTGTTTTCCAAAGTGATTCCAATAATTTAGATTCCTACCAAACAGTGTATGAGATTTCCTGTTGTTCTACCTGTTTGTCGGGTGTTGGAATTGTCAGTCTATTAAATTTTATTAGCCATTCTGGTATATATGTAATGGATTTTTGTGGGTTATTGTGGTGTATTTCAGTAAAATGCAAAAATCCTAAATGTACAACTTGAAAATTTTTTTATATGTGTATGTGCCACTACTCAGAAGAACATTCCTATCACCTCAGAAAGTACTCTTATGCAACTTTTCAGTCAGAAGCTGTTATTCTGACAATACTGTTTTTTAAAAAAATTTTTTTATGTTTATTTCTGAGACAGAGAGAGACAGAGCATGAGTGGGGGAGGGGCAGAGAGAAAGGGGGACACAGAATCAGAAGCAGGCTCCAGGCTCTGAGCTGTCAGCACAGAGCCCGATGCGGGGCTCGAACTCACAAACGTGAGATCATGACCTGAGCCGAAGTCGGTTGCTCAACCCACTGAGCTACCCAGGCGCCCCCTGACAATACT
This sequence comes from Acinonyx jubatus, assembly GCF_027475565.1. Lineage (NCBI taxonomy): Eukaryota > Metazoa > Chordata > Mammalia > Carnivora > Felidae > Acinonyx > Acinonyx jubatus. The sequence continues at coordinate 20,537,000 of NC_069398.1, forward strand.
GTTTTGACTTCTATCACTGTAAATTTGCTTTTCCTATTCTTGAACTTCATGTAAAAGGACTCCTAACAGTATGCACTCTCTTGTGTCTGGCTTCTTTTGCCCAGCATAATAGCAGTTCATCCAAGTTTTTGGTTTTATCAGTTATTTTTTTATTGCTTAGTGCCATTGTATGATTTTATACACACACACACACACACACACACACACACACACACACACACTCAGTGTATTTTTGGGTCATAGGGTAGGTATTTAATTTTGTTAGAAACTATAGAACAGTTTCCCAAAGTGGTTGTTCTATTTAACATTCCTATTTGGTTTTAATTTGCATTTCCCTAATTACTAAAGGGGTTGAGCAGCCTTTCCTCTGTTTTTTTGTTGGCCATTTAGATATCTTCTCTTTGAAAGGCTCATTAAAGTCTTTTGCCCATTTTTCTACCTGGTGTTCGTTCTTTGTCTTATTCATTTTAAGATACATATATATATATATATATGTACATATTTATATGTATATATGTGTGTATGTATATACATGTGTCTATATGTCTATGTATGTTCATGTATATTTTTTCAGATAATCTGTGTTGTGTATATTCTCTTCCACTCTGTGGCTTGCTTTGCCTTTTCATTTTCTTAAAGGTATGTTTTGATTAACAGAAATTATTAGTTTTAACATAGTTAACCTTCTCCTTTATAATCAGCTTTTTGTACCTTGGTATTGAAGATATTCTCTATAAAGATATTTTCTCTTACATTTTGTCTTTCACATTTAGGTCAACAATCTATGGAATTTTTTTTAATTGTCTCTAGACAAAAACTGTATCCTTTTAAGCCAGATGTGACTCTTCACTAAGTTTTTGTTTTGGAAAATAGTGATTTTTCATAAAGAATTTATTTCTGTTAATATGTAATGGATTTCTTGTTATTTTTTTTAATTAAAACATTTTTTTTTCTTAACATTTATTTATTATTGAGAGACAGAGAGAGAGCACAACCAGGGGAGGGGCAGAGAGAGAGGGAGACACAGAATCCGAAGCAGGCTGCAGGCTCCGAGCTGTCAGCACAGAGCCCGACATGGGGCTCGAACTCACAAACTGCGAGATCATGACCTGAGCCAAAGTCGGAAGCTTAACCGAGAGAGCCACCCAGGCACCCCTCTTGTTATTTTTAAGTGAACAAATATTTCAGTTTTCTATTTTAATTTCAAGTGTGATAAATATAATAGATAAAAGCACATGAACTGAAGCTCTTTAGAATTTCAGGTTTGAGAGTTACTGTGTAGCTTTATAAATCTTGATAAATAGTAAATAATAAATCTTGGTTATTTTTGGCTCCTTGCATTTGTATATACATTTTAGAATCGGGTTGTAAGATTCTACAAGAATACTTGTTAGGATTTTGATTGGAATTGGCATTGAATAAGTTTAGGGAAAATTGAAATATTTACACAGTTGCATCTTCCAGTTCATGAACATTGTCTCTCAGTGTGTTTTGGTCTTCTTTAATTTTTTTCTCAGTAATGTTTTGTAGATTTCTAAACAGTTTTGCACATCTTCCTAACAGAATTTTTAAAGTGAAAAAAGTCTATATCAGAATACATTAAAAAAAAAAACAAAACATTTAACAAGAAGACTAAGGGTATCTCTGAAAAATGTGAAACTTCACTGAAGGACATAAAAGAATTGAATATATGCTGAAACATAACTTTTTCTTAGATAGGATAACTGTCACATTGGAAAGGTATCATTATCCCTGTAGACTGTCTGCTAAATACACTTTTGCGTCTTGTCATTTCTAAAATTGAGATATGCCTTGGGGTGCCTGGGCTTAACCTGGGTTGATTAAGCGTCCAACTTCGGGTCAGGTCATGGTCTCGTGGCTTGCGAGTTCAAGCCCTGTGTAGGGCTCTGTGCTGACAGCTCAGAGCCTGGAGCCTGCTTTGGATTCTGTCTCCCTCTCTCTCTCTGCCCCCGCCCCACTCATGCTCTGTCTCTGTCTCTCTCTCTTAAAAATAAGCAAACATTAAAAAAATTTTTTAATTGAGATATGCCTTAAAATTGAGGATACCTTCTAGTCACTTCTGGCCATGTGGTAGTGGTGAAGAAGTTTTATTTATGAACATCTTAACCAGTTTATTTTACTTATTTTCCTTTCATTATAAGCACAATTCATATGCATATGCTAAAAGAGCTATTTTAATAAGCCTAAAAGAAAAATCCTCAGTCACAAGGCAGCATTATGTCAGGGTGGCAATGTCCTTTTTTTAGGGCTACATAAAATTGTACATCTTATATTGAAGGTATTTTGGAGTTGATCAAACATAATTTGTAAATCCAGTGTAATCCCAGTTAATATTTCCACAGGCTTTTAAAAACATGATTCTAAAGTTTATATGAAAGAACACAAATGGAATTTTTTATAAAATATGAAAATCAATAATTCACGAAGGAGAATTAGTAATGTGAAAGTCAGGGTTCAAGCTGAAGTGATTAAGCATGCCGGAGCAGGTAGGTTATCCCCAGAACAGAGCTGAGAGTAGTGCTGTGACCTCATTTATAGAAATGTCACAGGTAATGAAGGTGAAAACAGTGAATTCTTCAATAAGTAAGTAATATTGTGTTAGCCATTTGAGAAAAAAGAAAGCTAGCTTGCTATCTCACTTAAAATAAAGAAAAGCTTTTATTGAGATACAATTCACAGATAGGAAAGTACACATATTTTGGGAATGCAAGCTGGTGCAGCCACTCTCGAAAACAATATGGAGGTTCCTCAAAAAACTAAAAATAGAACTACCCTACGACCCAGCAATTGCACACTAGGCATTTATCCAAGGGATACAGGTGTGCTGTTTCGAAGGGACACATGCACTCCCATGTTTATAGCAGCACTATCAACAACAGCCAAAGTATGGAAAGAGCCCAAATGTCCATGGATGGATGAATGGATAAAGAAGATGTGGTATATATATACATACACACACACACACACACACACACACACACACACACACACACACAATGGAGTATTACTCAGCAACCAAAAAGAATGCCATCTTGCCATTTGCAACTACGTGGATGGAACTGGAGGGTATGCTAAGTGAAATTAGTCAGAGAAAGACAAAAATCGTATGACTTCACTCATATGAGGACTTTAAGAGACAAAACAGATGAACATGAGGGAAGGGAAACAAAAATAATATAAAAACAGGGAGGGGGACAAAACAGAAGAGACTCATAAATATGGAGAACAAACTGAGGGTTACTGGAGGGGTTGTGGGAGGGGGGATGGGCTAAATGGATAAGGGGCACTAAGGAATCTACTCCTGAAATCATTGTTGCACTATATACTAATTTGGATGTAAATTTAAAAAATTTTTTAAAAAATTTAAAAAAAGGAAAGTACACATTTTAAAGGGCCAATATTTTTTATGTATCTGTACACATGTAACAAGATCTGTCACCTAGATCAGGAAATAGACTCTCTAGCACCCCCAAGTTTCCCTTATATTTGCCTCCTAGTCAGTACCAACCCCCTTGGTGGTAATCGCTTTTTGGGCCTCTGGCCATCAATTAGTTTTGCCTGTTTTTGATCTTCAAATAAATCAATATATTAAGTCTTCTTTGGTGTCTCATTTCTTTCACTTAACACTATATGAGATTTATTTATGTTGCATGTAGCAGTTCTTTTTTATTGTGTAGTATTGTGTTAATATGCCACACTATCATTGATAGAAATTTTTGTTGTTTACTTTTTTTTGCTAAAATGAATAAAACTGCTTAGAACACTCTTGTATGTGTTTGTTGGGTGTTAAGTACTCATTTGTTCTTGGAATTGAGTGGAAGTGGTGGGTCATAGGCTACATATATGTTTAATTTTAGTGTATATTGCCAAACTGTTTTCCACAGTGAGTATACCAGGTTACATTCCCACCAGCAACATATGAGAGTTCCAGTTGCTCTAAGTTTTATAAAATCTCAGAAACCATAAAGAGAAAAAGTTGATTAATTTGCATAAAGGCAGACAAAACCTGTGCATGGCAAAAACTAGCATAAATGAAGTTGGAATGCCAAAGATAAACTGGGAAAAAATATTTGCTGTGCATCATTTTCAAGGAGCTAATTTCCTTTAAAGAAAAGGAAAAGACAGGAATCCTTTTAAATAAATACAGGAAGGACCAACATCTCAACAGACAAGTGGGCACAGTACATTCAAAGACAGTTGAAAATAGGGGCACCTGGGTGGCTCAGTCAGTTAAGCATCCAACTCTTGATTTCGGCTCAGACCATGATCTCATGGTTCTTGAGTTCGAGCCCTGCATTGGGCTCTGCGCTGACAGTGTGGAACCTGCTTGGAATTCTCTCCTCTTCTCTCTCTCTCAAAACAAACGAACAAACAAACAAACTTAAAAAAAGACAGTTGAAAATAAACACAAATAGTTCTTAAACAGGAAATTTCAGCCATAATAAGAGCAAATTGAAACTATATTGAAAACGTTTTTAATGTATTAGATTGGCAAAGATCAAAAATTTTGATTAACTTGGCTGAGATGTAGAGAAGTATCAAGTTCCATATAGTAATGGTAGGATTCTAAACTCTGAAGAGCAGTTTGATAATATCCATTAAAATTAAAAATGTATGTACTTCAAGAGTAGTAAGGATAAATAAATTATGATGTGTTTATACAATAGAATATTACAGAGAACAAGAATGAATGAGTTACAATTTACACACAAAAATAGATGGTTCTTACAACCATAATGGTGAGTGAAAGAGCCAGACAAAAATACAAGTTCCAAAACACAAAATTAAAGCTATGTTGTTAGAAGTCAGAGTAGTGTTACCTCACTGAAAAGGAACACAAGACAAGCTTTTGGAGGCTTGTAGTGTTCTATATCTTAATGTGGGTCCTGGTTACACAGTTGTGCTTACATTGGGAAAATTCATCAAGCTTTTGTGTACTTTTCTGAATGTATGCTATAATTCAATAACAAATTCTAAATAGATAATAGCATGTATATACACAGTCATAATGCACATACCCCCCCTTTTTTTTAGCAGTTCTTTTCTGTGCTTGTAAACACGAATACATACATATATACTCTTGTATGTGGCAGTTAAGTAGTATGAAGACATTCATTGCCATGCTTATCATAACAAAAGTTGGGACAAAATCTAGTTACCAGTCAGTGGGGAACTGGTGAAATAATTAATGGTAATGTAATAGAGTGAATGAATAGCAGCTCTTAAAAAGTGAAAGGGAGTTCTTTGTGAACTAATTTAGAAACATCTCTTAAGATGTTTTTAAAAGACCAAGCAAGGTGCATGAATGATATATGTAGTATGCTAATACAGTTGACCCTTGAAAAACATGGGGGTTAGGGGCACTGACCACCTGTGTAGTACAGTTTGCATTTTTTAAAATTGAAGTATAGTTGACACGCAGTGTTACATTTCAGGTATTCAAAATAATCCACAATTCTATACATGCAGTTACACTCTGTCACCATACAACATTGTTGTAATATTATGGACTGCATTCCTTTTGCTATACTTTTCATCCCTGTTTGTGACTTTTTTTATTACTGAAAGTTTGTACCTCTTAATTTCCTTCACCTGTTTCGCCTGTCCCCTCAACCCCCCCCTTCCCTCTGGCAAAATTCTCTTGAGAATTTTTCTGTTTTTGTTTGTTCATTTGTTTTGTTGTTTAGATTTTTCCACATATAAATGAAATCTTGTGGTATTTGTCTCTGATTTCACTTAGCATGATACCCTCTAGGTCCATCCATGTTGTCACTAATAGCAAGATTTCGTTCTGTTTTATGGCTGAGTCATACTTCAGTGTGCATATATACCACATCTTTTTTATCCATCCATCCATCCATCCATCCATCCATCCATCCATCCATCGGCACTTAAATTGCCTTCAGCTCTTAGCTATTATAAATAATACTGCAGTAAATAAGAGTGCATATATCTTGAAACTAGTGTTTTCATTTGGGTAAATGGGCAGTGGAATTAGTGGATCATACAGAATTTATAATTTTTTGAGGAAAACTGTTTTCCATAGCAGCTGCACCAACTTACGTTCCCACCAACTGGGTGAGGGTTCCCTTTTCTCCGCATCCTTGCCAGCACTTGTTATTTCTTGTGTTTTTAATACTAGCCATTCTGACTAGTATGAAGTCATTGTAGTTTTGATTTGCATTTCCAGTGTGTAACTTTTCACTCCCCCAAAACTTAGCTGCTAGTAGCCTACTGTTAATTGGAAGGCTTGCTGTGAACATAACATAAACAGTGAATTAACACATATTTTGTATATTATACAAATATATAAGCTAGAGAAAAAATGTTTAAGAGGAAGAGAAAATACATCAGTACTGTACTGTATTCATCAAAAAAAATTTTTATTATGACTAAATCTGCAAAGTTCAAACCTGTGTTTAAGGACCAACTGTATTTTGTGTGGGTATATTTTTTAAGTCATTTACATAAAAAGTATATAAATAGAATATTTCTGGAAGTATAGAAAAATATATTAATGCTGGCTCTCTGGGGAGAAGTTGGTGGCTGGGGAACAAAATGGGAGATACTTTCCCTGAATACTCGTATACTTTTAAATTTTAAAAATTTTCATAATGGCAAAGTGCACATAATATAAAATGTACTGTATTAAGCATTTCAGGTGTACAATTCAGTACTCTTAATTTTATTCACATCATTGTATAACCAGTATCCAGGACTTAAAAAAATTTTTTTTAATTTATTTTGAGAAAGAGAGAGAGAATCCCAAGCAGGCTCCACACTGTCAGCAGAGCCCGAAGTGGGGCTCAAACTCACAAACCATGAGATCATGACCTGAGCCAAAACCAAAAGGCTGATGCTTAACCAACTGAGCCACCCAGGTGCCCCCAGAACTTTTCAAACCCATTAAACAGCTCCTTGTTTCCTCCTCCCCTTTACCTCTGGCAATCACCCATTCTACGTTGTGTTTCTATGAATTTGACTACTCTAGATACCCCATAAAAGTGGAGTCATAAAATATTCGTATGTATTTTTGTGACTGGCTTATTTCACTTAACATAATGTCCTCAAGGCTCAGACATCGTATTTTGTGATCTTTGAATTCTGTACCTTGTTCATTTATTACCGATTTCTATTATTTTTTTAATGTTTATTTTTAAGAGAGAGGGAGGTGGGGTGGGCATAGGATCTGAAGAGGGCTCCACATTGATAGCAGAAAGCCTGATGCAGGGCTCAAACTTGTGAACCATGAGATTGTGACCTGAGCCGAAGTCCAATGCTCAGCCGACTGAAGTGCCAGGCTCCCCTATTACCTATTTTTAAAGGAGCATTAGAATAAAAAGGTAAGACTTTATCATTCAGAGCTGGTTAATTATATGTAAAAGTTGGTAGTGTGTATTATTCACATCAACCATCATTTAATGCCAGTTTTGTCAGCAAAACAGATTTATACCATAGTGCCATTTAAAGTTTTATTTTACTACATATTTCTCCTTGTTTTCATGTATAGGTATCACCAGAATAGAGGGTCATTAAGTCCCCAGCCTCTTGACTCTCAGTCTGCTCAGTACAGCAGTTTTTCCCCTGGGCTTATTGTCCAACTTTGGCCCTTTCCTCAAAGTCTACCTCTTTACCCCTGGCACAACCTGGTTCTATGCCAAGGGCATTGCTTCCTCTTTGCAGATTTCTCCTGTATCTCTGACCTGGAAAAAAAGGGTGGGGGGGGGGTCTCGTTCTAGAGCTTTCTGCAGTAATATTGTTTCCCATGAATTGAGACTCATTCTATCAGGATTGTTGACTGAGTGTGGGGACAGAGGAACAAGTTGAAATGACTGAAGTTTATGAGAGGACTTTGTACTATTAAACAGAACAGAGAAGGACAGGCAGGCTCTAGGTGGAAGATATGTGACTAGTCTTTGAATAGGTATTGGTTTGAGATGCTGGCCTATATTGGTTTGAGATGCTGAAGCTGTGAGCTGGAAGTGGGGATTTAGAAAATAAGTTTTCATTATAAATTTAGTGTATGCCAATGTGTGTGTGTTTATGTGTGCCTGTGTAGAAAATGCAGAAAAGTATATAGAAGAAAAAATTATCCATAGAATAGATTATCATTCTTAACATTTTAACTGAATTAACTTCTGGGTGTGTGTGTTTATTTGTTTTGGTTACGTGTTATGAAAGTATATGTATGAACTCTCACATTTTAAAATGGAGCTGAGATTTTACATTTTGTGTTCTGCTTTTTTTCTTTGTATTCTGTTCATGAATGAAAAAGTCCAGAGCCAGTTACATGTGATGCTTCTCTTGTGTTGAAAGTCAGCAACAAAAGAAAGAGGTCATAAATGCAATTGTAGGGCTTGTTGAAATCACACATGGTGAGAATCCTGCACAGATGGAGAAGATAATGTGGCAAGGACAGAACTTTGGAAATTTGCCTATATTTGGGGATTCAAGAATAAGAAATCATAGAGAAGCAGGAGAATTAAGAGTTTAGTGTCAAACTAAGAGTGGAACAAATTCCAAGAAAAAAAGGAGTAGTTAGCATTGTTAGGTACTAAAAAGGAGAGTTCTGGATGAATACTTTAGATAAGAAATTGTGAAATCACTAGTTGATCACAAAATTGATTCTGTCCAGCAACGATGGAATGTCAGGGACTGAATTTACCTTGCTATTTTAAACAACTGGAAAGTCAGCATATGAAATAACAATTTAGAGACATTGGATAAGAGGCAACACGGCTGTGATCACTGAAAGAAGAGAAACAAATTTACCGAGCTCTGTGGTTGTCCCAGTTTCTTGTTGGGAGGTGTTTTTCAGGCTGCAGAGCGGAGAGGGGAACCCAAATAGAGCCCAGTGGTTTCCTTGAGTTGAGAAGACAGAGATGGGAGTTTGATGGGGCAAAGGCAGCTCTCATTTGTGGGGCACAATGTAAGAGAGGAGAAGTTGCCCAGAGAACCCCAGAGATATGCAGGTGTGTACCCTTGAGTCTGGTTGAGCACTGATCTTCACATGCATAAGAAGAAACTACCTGAAGTCAAAAAAAGAACTCCACTGAAAAAGAGTGGGCTGAAACTCACACAAGGTTGGGAATAGTGTATGTTCTCACTAGCCAAAGTATATGTAGGGCATCAAAAAGATATTACCTTGGTTATAGGGCTAAATTAGCCCTAAAATAAAGGCTGCTCTGGACCTACCCTACCAAAGCATAAAAGCAAGCCTTGGAGGATCCAGATGATTCCAAGAAACTTAATTGTGTTCTGGAACAAAAACAAGCACTTTTTAAGGGAATATAGCAGAATCTAGTACCCCAAACATAAAATTCACAGTGTCCCTGCCATCCAATTAAAAAATTACCAGGCAAGCAAAGAACCAGAAAAATAGGACCTATAATTAGAAAATAATCAGAAAAATAAAAAAATGGAAATAAACCCAGAGATGATGGAATAAAAAAGTTCATTAAAGCAGCTCTTTTAATAGCTCTATTTTTTTTTAATGTTTATTTTTTGAGAGAGAGGGTGTGAGCAGGGGAGGGGCAGAGAGAGAGGGAGACAGAGAATCTGAAGCAGGTTCTAGGCTCTGAGCTGTCAGCACAGAGCCTGATGTGTGGCTCGAACCCACCAACTTCAAGATTATGACCTGAGCCAAAGTCAGAGGCTTAACCGACTGTGCCACCCAGGCACCCCTAAAACAGCTCTTTTAAATATACTTTATATGTTCAGGTAGGTAGAGGAAATGGTTAACATAATGGAGAGATATTAAAAAGACCTCAATATAACTTCCAGAGATGGAAATGGAGTGAAAAATATACTCAAGGGATTAGCAGCACATGAGGAACCAGCAGATCAGTGAACGTGAAGATGTAACAGTAGAAACTGTTCAAAATGCGACAGAGAAAAAATGTGAGGAAAAATTAGCAGATCATCAATGTCTAGAACAGGAACAGTAGTCAGGAACAAGAACAGTCTAACATATGTGTATTGGAGCCCAGAAAAGAGGGAGGGAGGAGAACGAAAGATATTTTTAATAATGACCAGAAAATTTCCAAATTTGATGAAAATTGCAAACCCACAGATTCAAGAAGCACAACAAATCTCAAGGAGAATATGTATAAAGGAAACCACATCAAGATACATCATAATCAAATTGCTGACCACCAGTGATAGGGCAAAATCTCAAAAGCAGGCAGAGAAAAAAGACACATTATGTAGGGTAACAAGAATGTCAGCAGATTTCTTATCAGAAATTTAGCGAATCAAAAGACGGTGGAGAGACATCGTTAAAGTGCTTAAAAACAAACAAACAGAACTGTTAGCCTAGTATTCCTTATCTTGGAAAATACTTTTCAGAAATAGTAGTGAAATAAAGACTTTTGAACAAACTTATGCTGAGAGTATTTGTTGCCAGCAGACCTGTACAACAAGAAATGTTAAAGGAAGTTATTCAAGCAAAAGGTAAATTATTTAAGGTAGAAATATGGATCTTTACAAAGGATTGAAAAGTACCGGAAGTGGTAAATGTGGGGTAAATATAAAGATATTTATTATTAATTCCTTTAAATGATCATTGAATTGAGTGACTAACAGGTATGGTGTTTACGTTCGGAGTGATGGAAATGTTCTGGAATTAGTAGCTTTAAAAAGATACTTGGGGGGCACCTGGGTGGTTTAGTCGGTTAAGTGTCCAACTCGATTTTGGCTCATGGTTTGTGGGTTTGAGCCCTGCATGGGCTGTGCGCTGGTGGTGCGGAGCCTGCTTGGGATTCTCTCTCTGTCCCTCCCCTGCTTGTGCTCTCTCTCAAAATAAATATTTTTGGGGAAAAAAAAGATACTTGGTTTTTAAAGCAAAAGTAATAACGTATTGTGGATTTTATAACATATAGAAGTAAAATGTATGACAACAGCAAAAAGATGGGAGGAAAATGGGAATATATGATTAGAAAGTTCTTAAATAATACATGAGGTGCTCTTTATCTGCTATGGGAAAGCGGCCTAAGTTAAAGGTAATATAAAGATACAATGTAGGGGCGCCTGGGTGGCGCAGTCGGTTAAGCGTCCGACTTCAGCCAGGTCACGATCCGTGAGGTCGAGCCCCGCGTCAGGCTCTGGGCTGATGGCTCGGAGCCTGGAGCCTGATTCCGATTCTGTGTCTCCCTCTCTCTCTCTGCCCCTCCCCTGTTCATGCTCTGTCTCTCTCTGTCCCAAAAATAAATAAAAAATGTTGAAAAAAAATTAAAAAAAAAAAGATACAATGTAAAACCTAGAGTAACCACTAGGAAAATTAAATAGAATTATAGCTAATCAAGTAATTGTGGAGATGGAATCCTAAAAAAATTCTCCGTTAATCCAAAAGAAGGCAGGTAATGAGGGGAAAGAGAACAAAATACAGTTTGGACAAACAGGGAACAGCAAGATGCTAGACTTAAACGTAGTCATATCAACCTGTCATTACATTAAATGTAAATGGTCTTGAAAAGCTTTGCAAAGTAAAAGAGATAAAAAATTACCTCTATTAATATTTTAGTGCACTCCCAGTTGATTTTTGTTTATAAATATGTATGTGTACACATGCATATTCATCCAAATGTCTATACATAAATATGTGCTGGGTTTTTTTTTTTTTTTTAAGAAAAAAAATTGAGGCCATGCTCTTCATTTCCATTTAAGTTTGGATCACAAGCATTTTGACATATAATAAAATATTTGAAAAGAGCTTTTAATGTCTGTATAGTATTCCACTGAATATCCAAAATGTAATTTGCTTCATCCTAGATATTTTGCCATTTAGGTTGTTTTTCAATTTGCCATTTTAAATAATACTGTGTTGAACACCCTTGTACACATTTATGTAAATCTTTACATCATTGATTATTTTCTTAAGCTAGATTCCTGGAAGTGGGATTGTTAAATTAATCTTTAGAAAATTGTGCCTATTTACACTCCCCCTATAGTGTATAGGAGTGCCAATTTAACCTTTTCCTTGTTACATGCCTAGTATTAAACATTGCCAATCAGATTGTTTTCTAAACTGTAACTTGATGCTTATGGGATACTTCTTTATCTTTGAAGTTTGAAAATTCTGCCAATCTCTGCATTAAATTTAGCTAGAACACAAAATGTGTACATTTATTTTTCCTTCAACTACCTTCTCTCCTTTGTTCTCTCACTTTTTTTCCCTTTTTCCTTCCCTCCTTCCCTCTCTCCCTCCTTCCTTCTTCCTACTTTAATAGTTTAGTTTTCATTTCTTTGGTTATTACTTCAGCTTTATTTGTTCTAGAATATGAACTTTTCCATATCACTCTTGTTCACTATTGCCTCCTTGGTGCCTGGCAATAGTTTACTGTATGCTCAATAAATTCGTTAAAAGAATAAATACTGGTTTTTTTTTTCTTTCTACAACTATTATTGGTAAGGTTGATCTGTATAATATTTCTAACATTTTTTTCTTTCATCTTACTAGTCTGTTTTGTCCTTTTTGTTGTTCTATTATTGTGGGATAATTTATCCATTTATTGTTTTATGTCACTTTTTGTTTGGTAGTAGTTTATCTGCTACTCACTACTTCTGTTGCTGTTTTAAATTTGGCAAGTCATGTTATTCATCTCTGAAAATCTTTTCATCTCTATTAATCCTTTCCCCATATGCAGAATTTTCTGAGATTCTTTAAAAATATTAAGCTCTGTGCATTTTATTACTTTCCTCTCAATTTATATCAACTATTTGAGACTCAGATTTTATGTCTTTTTCAGATTTAGGGTATTTAAACTTCACTGTGTAGTACATTTTAAAATACTTTAGGGCTGGGAAAGAAAAGAAAATGGAGTATTAGTATTAGTATTGTTATTTGTTCCCTTACTTTACTTTGACACAATTAAAATGTGGAATCACAGCCTTTTAGTAGTACAAAGTTAGGGCTCAGGAGTTTTTATTTGCAAAGATTGTTCTGTGGGAGGATTCTGGACAGCATCTACTTTTTTTGAGAGAGAGAGAGAGCAAGAGCAGGGGAGGGGCAGAGAGAGAAGGAGGAAGAGAGAATCCCAAGCAGTCTCCACACTGTCAGTGCAGAGCCTAATGGGGGGCTTGAACTCTCAAACTGTGAGACCATGACCTCAGCTGAAATCACAAGTAGGACGGTTAACCAACTGAACCACCCAGGCAGGCGCCCCGAGACAGCATCTATTTCTTCAACTACTTTTTGAGACCCCAGAAGGTAGAGAACTGGTCAAAGAAAAAGTAATGAAAGTTTGAATACAAAATACCTATTCTTCAGAGGACGGCAATTGGGATCTTGAAAGAATTGGTTATTCCTTTCTTTAATTATTTATACTTTAGAATTTTGACCTGGGAACCCAAAGATGAATGAGAGTTCCTTTTCTCCTGAAGTCCAATTTAATGCCAGACACAGACGATATAAACAAAATAAGTAAAACAGTAGTGGTAGTGGTGTACCAGAAAGTGAAGGAGATCCATAATTTGTGGTTTACATTTTCTCCTGAGAGGTCAGCAGAGACTTTTGCAGAATGAAAGAGATTTGAGATTGCATTTTGGAGTGATACCATTTAACCTGTGATGAATAAAAAAGCTACAAAGGAATGCTTAAGTTTTTTTTTTTTTTCTAGTTGTAAGAATCCTCGTATAGGGATGGAAAACAAATCTTAATGTATTGACTCAAGATAGGTGATTTGAAGGGAATGGGACTGAACCTCAGTTTTGTGCATGTAGCTGCTAGAATTCTATTTCTTTTCACATTAATGTGAAATTAATCACTAAAACTTTAAGTTAAAATGGAGGTTTAAAATTTTTTCCCTTCATACTTGAAAACGATTTATGGTAGCAATAATTCTGATGGCCTCAGGTATCCTCTTCCCAATACTGACTTACGTCTTGAAAGAGTGGCTTAGGGGTTCCTGGGTGGCTCAGTTGGTTAAGTGTCCAACTCTTGATTTTGCCTCAGGTCATGATCTCACAGTTCGTGAGTTTGAGCCCCGCATCAGGCTTTGTACTGGCAGTGCAGAGCTTGCTTGGGATTCTCTGTCTCTCCCTCTTTCTCTAACCCTCCCCTGCTTGTATTTTCTCTCTCTCCAAATAAATAAAACATTAAAAAAAAAAAAAAGAGTGGCTTAGATTTGCTTTCATATTCCTGAATAATCCACAGTACATCTCCCAGTGTCCAGTTTTAATTACTGGCAATATATGCCACTGTGAATACCACTATTATTTTTAAATCATGGGGGGAAGGTCTAATATTTTCATTGATATTAGCTAGCCTAATGATCTACAGATCTCTGGACCAGGTGTTTAACTATTTTTCAAGTTCAAATTTACTTACACTTCAGGGAGTCTAAGGTTACAATCAGAACATGTTGATATTTACAAATACAATTTTGTTAATCTCAGCTGGGGAGGTTTTGCTTTTAAGAGAATCCTCATCACTTTCTTTTTTCCATTGGAGACAGTAGTTTCAGTGGCTGAAATGCTGGATTAAATATGAAAATATGCTATAGTCCAGGTTCTCTTTATTTACTGTGAAAAAAGAAAGCAATATGCCAGACCTGTGAACTCCTCTGATAAAGGGAGGCCACAACTACTCTGCATATGAATACCAACAACCAGTTAAGACATTTTTCTGTGTTTGGAAACTTGAAAGTTTCCAAATATTTAATAATTTAAGTTTACTTCAAGTGTTTGTAAAATTTCAGTTAATAGAGATTCTTTCAGGATTCATGTGGATTTACTCTTGACAGAAACTCAAAATACAAGTAGCTACTTAGGCTAGCCCAGTGTTTTTCAAACTAGTAGAAGATGAGTTTTTAAAATTTCCCATCTATTATGGACTGATAGTTTACAAAAAACATTTACCAAAAAATAAATGCAAACAACACATGCTAAATAAAAGGTCAAGTAGTTTATGCAACTGACAAAATTGCATTTTAATAGTATAATCAGTAAAATAATGTGAAGAATTATAAGAACTGTGCCTGTATAGTCAGTTACTATGGCAAATTTCTCTATTACACTCTTAACTTTATGTTATTTGGTAATTGTATCTAAAGTTATGAAATAGAAGTGTGCCTGGTTGACTCAGTCAGTGGAGCATGCAACTCTTGTGAGTTTGAGCCCCATGTTGGGTGTAGAGATTACCTAAAAAAAATAATAAAAATAAAGTTATGATAAATAGCAGTTGGGTGTTTTATTTATTTTAAAGTTTATTTACTTATTTTGAGAAAAAGAGAGCACAAGCAGGGGAGGGGCAGAAGTAGAGGGAGAGAGAATCCCAAGAAGACTTTGCGCTGTCAGCACAAAGCCCAATGTGGGGCTTGATCTCATGACTGAGATCTTGACCTGAGCTGAAATCAAGAGTCAGACACTTAACTGACTGAGCCACCCAGACACCCCTGCAGTTGGGTATTTTAGACACCTAACATATACCTTGAACAAGCATTGTCTTATCAGTACTTAAAGTTTAAATGTGACAAATGAGCTTATGTCTTGCTTGTTATCTAGGTTGGATTGAAGTTGGCAATACTTTCAGATGATGACATAGGGTTAAACTGTTGCTATGCTTTTATTTAATAGTACTCTAAAGTAGGGATTTGTGGGGTGCCTGGGTGGCTCAGTAGGTTGAGCATCTGACTCTTCATTTCAGCTCAGGTCATGATCCCAGGGTTGTGGGATCAAGCCCCCCACATCAGGCTTCACGGTAAGTGTGGAGCCTGCGTAAGATTCTCACTGTCTCTCCCTCTGCCTCTCTCTCTCTGTGTCTCTCTCAAAAATAAAAATAAGGGGTGCCTGGGTGGCTCAGTCAATTGAGTGTCCAATTTTGGTTCAGGTTGTGATCTTGCGGTTCGTGCGTTCAGGCCCTGCATCAGGCTGTGTGCTAACAGCTTGGAGCCTGGAGCCTGTCCCAGATTCTATGTCTCCTTCTCTCTCTCTGCCCCTCTCTCACTCATGTTCTGTCTCTCTCTCTCAAAAATAAAATAAAATGTTAAATTTAAATAAAAATAAAAAATAAAATGTGTATTCTATTAAAAAATAAAGGAGAGAACATGTTAATTATGTTGGTGGGATTAGAGGAAGTGATCTTAAAAACAGTTTCATCAAGCTCAGAATATTCATTTAGAATTTAACCAAAAACAAGTGCAGTTGCATTTCTTCCTTGTAAGGAAGGCTTAAGATCATTAAAAGTACTGAAGATATTATACAACTTGGTTATCCAGTGCCATCTTTGAAAAGTGGAATGAAACTCGTTTTTTATCTCACAGAAAACACTGAGTTTGTAATTTCAACTTCCCCCCAGTAGCCATTGTTTTAACATTAACATTGTTTTAACATTAATCCATTAGTAATCCTTTATAAGATACATCTTTATTATTACATAATAAAATAATCTTTGATGCTTTACATTTTCATGATTTTTATTAGGACACTAAACCCGCTGTTGAGTTAAACTGACTTTTTGTGTAACAAGATTTTGTCAACAAAAGAACCAGTGTGTTGATTTACTTTCTGATGCTTCTTCATCTGGAAAATTACTCCAGAATGTTTTCTTGTCATATCAGTTGTGCCACCAGAACATTGTTCTCTGCAAAACTCCAGATCACTTTTGTTGGCAGTGTAATTCTTCATAGTTTTATCCAGTTCAAAGCTCTGATTGTGTTTGCTGGCTGTTCCACTGAGAGCAAGAGTTCTTCCTTCATATTTAAACAACATATTAGCAATATCTGTGCACTTGTCCAGGTACAATGAAAAATACTTTGCAAGTATTGTTTTGTAAATTGGTTCTTCCAGATCATTAGTTTCTAAACGTGGTAAGCTGTGCTAGCTTCGAAAAATACAGATTTACCCAATATTTCCAAGCAAATATTTTTGATTTAGTTATTCTCTTGTTTCTTAACAATCGTATTTACCATTTTAGTTTTAACAGTCCAAAGTGCTAGGATAGGAAGCCTGTAAAACAAACATTTATGGATGAAATACTGAATATCTGCTTCTGTTAGCAGAATAACATCTATTCAGAACCACTTCCTTCATTCTCATTTCTTTAACTGCCGCTGGTGCATTCAGAAAAGATGTGTCTTTTCCACTAAAAAGATGCTGAAAAATCCACTGAAGCTTGTTCAGTAAATTAGGTTACAGTAATCTAAATTTCACTTCTCTAATTTAGCTAATTATGTTAAATAATAAAATAAAAAGCCGGCTTGATTAAGATGAAAATGTTCATAAAATTAACTAGTTATGAAAATGAATAAGGCTGTGCATTTTCTCAGAATTTTATACACCTTCAGGTAGCTGGCAAGATTACCTTAAAATCTCACATGTAACTTGATTCTATGCTTGCCTAGCACATGTAATGCCATATACAACTCACCACATGAGTTTGTCCACACTTGGATCTGTCTGTATTCTGTTCAACAAGACAATCCACTAATGCACTTTGATGTCATGGTAATGTTACACTTCTGTAAAAGTTTCTAAGTGCTTACTTTCAGTTTCTGAATTGATCTCAACATGAATCCATAAGAGAGTTCAGAGACCACCACTGGTTTGTGTTCCATGCTTTGAAAGTCAGTGGACTAGATGATTGTATTGCCCGCAGTAAAGCTGTAGGCTTTATATGCACTAGTACTTAAGTCTATAGGAAATAACCGGTTTCACTGTATCTTTTAAAAGGATTTGATACTTATTATATGACACAACAGAGCACATTACACAGTATTGGAATATAATTACATAATAAGATAATACTACAGTAAAAATGCCTTATTAGAAACAAGAAATATAACATATTTAGTCATTATTACATTTTAATTTTCAAGTATTTTACAGTGCATTCACGAAACAGTGTGCAGGCATTTACAGGGTTTTGTGGGGTTTTTTAATGTTTATTTATTTATTTTGAGAGAGAACATGAGCAGGAGAGCAGAGAGGAGAGAGAATCCCAAGCAAGCTCCACACTTAGTGCAGATCGTGACCTAAGCCAAAATCAAGAGTCTGACGCTTAACCAACTGAGCCACTCAGGCACCCCGGCATTTATAGTTTTAACTGAAATTTCAGATTATTTAAAGTGTTCTTAAATACTTATGAAGTGTGAACTTGCTGATATAAGTTATTAGTGATAGCGGAGCTGTAGAGCATTGTTTCTTCTTCAAGGAGCCATCAGAGACAACATACCGTGTGGTATAACTTGTGGCTTTCCAAGATCACAGTGCTTACAGCTGATCCTTTCCAATGCACAAGTATCCCCGTGCTTCTGAACTGGCTCCACTGGGTACCTGATTTATGTAATGGATCAATGACAATAGCACAACATCTTACGAAAAATTTCAAACATACAGAAAAGTTTAAAGAGTTTTTTACAGTGCCTGTATATTCACCAATTAGATTCTACCACTAACATTTTACTATGCCTGCATTATACATTATACATGACTATACAAATATCCATCTCTCTATCCAACCATCACTGAAAAAACCCTAAATACTTTAGCATGTATATCATTAACTAGAGTTCACTGTGTGTTTGTAGTTTGTTTTCTTTTGAGCTAAAATACACACGGTGCAACACACTGATAGTATATGTTCTCTGAGTTTTGACATAAATACATACACCTTTGTAAGCCAAAATTCTGTTAAGATATAGTGCAGTGGTACTCAATGAGTGGCGATGTTGCCTCCCAGGGGACATTTGACCATGTGGAGATAGTTTTAGCTGTTCCAACCGGGCATGGGAAGGGTAGGGTAGTACTGACATCTAGTGGGTAGAGTCTGGTCACAGCTGTCAGTAGTGCCACTTTTAAGAAATGCTGATGTGAAACATAACTATAACCTCAGGAAGTTTTATCCTGCTTCTTACTGTTAATTATAAACTACTATATTACTATACGTTACAATTATAAAAGAAATTTCTTGTAGGATTACGCGTAAAAGACACAGATATAGACAGTGTTTTCAGTAATATTCCTATAGCAAACAAAGTAAAGCAGTTATCATATGACTGTTCCCTTTAGAAATTACCAGATGTAATGCCAGCTGAAACTCAATGCAAGCAGTTTTACACAGGATGGACAATGTTGTCCAAAAGCATAGATTTCCTTTTTTTTTTTTTTAATTTATTTTTGAGAGAGAGAGAGAGAGAGAGAGATCACAAGCGGGGGAGGGGCAGAGAGAGAGGGAGACACAGAATCTGAAGCTGGCTCCAGGCTCTGAGCTGTCAGCACAGAGCCCGATGCAGGGCCCGAACCCACGAACTGTGAGATCACGACCTGAGCCGAAGTTGGACACTTAACCTGATTGCGCCCAGGCAACCCCAAAGGCATAGGTTTCTGATGGCCCAGGTTGATTTCCAATTAATACCCATCAAAATGAATGGTTGGGATAATCTTCAAGCACTCAACAAAGGTTACTTTTACCCCTAGGATTTGATAAGATATGTACAGCATCCATTTCAAGGTATATATAGAATGCATGTTAGAATGCAGGTAACATGGTGTCAAATAGGAAATCTACCAACTTTGGAGAACAAGTATGAGGAAACTTGCCCTGATGTTGGCTATACATTTTTTCCCCTTGGAGGTGATATTTGAGAAGATTCTTCTTTAAAAAAAAAAAAAAAAAAAAAAAAACACAACAAGCAGCATAGTTGTGGTTTCACTCCAACTGAAGTTCAAGTCCCCAAAGTTCAACAAAACTGTTTGATCCTTGACAGCTCAGAGGGCCACGTCATTTGTTTATTAGTCATTGATTGATGAATTGAGTCATTTGTCAAAGGGTACTTGGTGATGTCATTCAGTGTTATGACTTTAAATACCACCCATGTGCTGACAACTCTCAAATTTTTATCTCTAGTTTAAACTGCAGACTCCTCTAATTGCCTATCTGACATCTCATCACTTGGCTAATAAAGGGCAGTTTAAACTTAATGTGTCCAAAACTGAATTCTCCTTCAATTCTGTCTCTCCAAAGCCTTCTCTTTACCAGCTCAGAAAATACCAACTTCTGTTTTCAACTGCTCAAGTTGAACCCTTGGTATCATCTTAGACCATTTTCCTTATCTCACACTGCACATGCAATTTGTGAGCAAGTCTTGCTCTCTGTGGCTCTCTGTACCTTCAAAATTTATGCGAGGCCTAACCATTTCTCACCATGGTCTTTTTGGGGGATTACTGTAGTAGCCTCATAACTGGACTCCTGATTTCCACCTTTGTCCCTCAGACTGTTTTCAACATTGCAGCCAGAGTGATCCTTTTAAATTATAAACAGTGGCGGGGCACCTGGGCGGCTCAGTCCGTTAAGTTGTCTGACTTTGGCTCATGAATTCAAGTCCCATACCGGGATCTGTGATCACAGCTCAGAGCCTGGAGCCTGCTTCGGATTCTGTGTCTCTCTCTCGCTGCCCCTCCCCTACTCACACTCTCTCTCTCTTTCTCTCTCTCAAAAATAAATAAACAGTAAAAAAAAAATTAATATAAACAGTGGCCACACCCACAAATTTCATTGAGAGTAAAAGCTAAAGTCATAATAATGCCCTAAACATCCTGTATGATCTGCTGCTACCCTTGCCCTGATGTTTTTTGACTTTGTCTCCTATTGCTTTCTTCTTCCTTTTCTTTCCTGGTCTCCTGTTGCTCTCCCCTTCAATTTGTTCCATCCATGCTTTTTTGACTGTTCTTCAAACTTGCCAGGTGGGTATAGTTTGCTTTCTCACCTCACTGACTTTAAATTTTAAACGTAATTTTTTCAGCCCCACACTCCCCTTTCCCTGCCTTGTTTCTGTTTCTCCCCATTCGACATATATATTTTACTTGTTTGCTTGCCACTCCTTCCATGAGAATGTAAGGCATAGAATTTTGTCTGTTTTGTTTGTTGTATTCTGAGCCCCTAAAATAGTACCAGGCACATGGTGGGCACTCAGTATTTGTTAAATAAATGACTGTACACTGTGCTAGACTGTGGGTAGTCACAGTGAGGGATCCCTCTCATGGAGCATAGACTCATGGGAGACACAGTAATAGCACATAAATGAATGTGCAGAATCCAAGAAAAGCTCTCAAGGAAGGAGCTTGGTTGTATGAGAGTAAAAACCCTAGGAAGCTGACAGGAGGGGTGGGGAGGCTTTTCCCCCGTCAAGGGTCAAAAGCTGGGATCTGAAAAATGAACATTAAGTAGCTTCTGTAAATGGTGTGCTTTTTCTCATTCTTGAAATTGTTTTTCTCTTTTTTTAATTAAAGATGGGTCTTTCTAGGCATTGATTCCTTTTATTAATCTTTGATTTGTGCCATTATACTTATTTCTATTTCATTGACTGTTTATATTAGTTTCTTTTACTTTGGGGAGGTTTAATTTGCTTGTATTTTTCTAATTGGTTGAGATTCATATTTAGATCACTAATGCATGCATTTATGGTTAAAAATTCTCTCTATACGTACTGTTAACTAAATCCCACAAGTTTTGATAATAGTGGTTTTAGCAGATATTTTAATAGACCTTTCACATGGTTAATTTAATTACTGGTGTATTTGGATTTAAAAATAATATCTCACGATTTCTTTTTCTCCCACTGATTTCTTTCTCCTCTTAGATTAATCAATTCTGGTGTTTGGTTTTGGAGTTTTTTGGGCTAGTCTATGTAATGAAGCCTCCATTAAAAATCAAGAAGGACTAGGTTCAGAGAGCTGCTGGGGCTGGCAGCTGGCCTCTGAAGTTGAGGTTGGAGGCGGTCTTGTAGGATTTAGCCCTTAATCTATGGAATCTGGAATCTCCACGTAGTGATGGAATTGAGTTGAATTCTCAGACAGCTTGCTTGCTTGTGTTCAAGAATTGCTTGGTTTTGTGGGGGATAAGAAGCCCCCTGCCCCACATTGGAATTGGGCATACCAACATTAAAGTGATGTTGCACCTGGGTGGCTCAGTCAGTTAAGCATCCGAATTCGGCTCAGGTATGATCTCGGGTTCGTGAGTTTGAACCCTGCATCGATCGAGCTCTGTGCTGACAGCTCAGAGCCTGGAGCCTGCTTCAGATTCTGTGTCTCCCTCTCTCTCTGCCCTCCCCTCCCTACCCCTCCCTTGCTCCCCCCCCCCCCCCCCGCTCGTACTCGCTCACTCTCTCTCTCTCTCAAAAATAAGTATTAAAAAAAAAAAAGACCTACCCATTCTTTTTTTGGGGGGTGGGAGAGGGCAGAGGGGGAGAGAGAGAGAGAAAGAATCTTAGGCAGGCTCCACATCCAGCACAGAGCCAGATGTGGGGCTTGATCTCATGATCATGAGATCCTGACCCGAGCCAAAATCAAGAGTTGGCCCTCCAGGCACCCCTAAGACCTGCCCATTCTTTTAAGTCATGGTTAATCACTAGCTTAATTGCCAGATCTAGGAGGTACTTTTCACTTTGTATCTTACTAATCTTTTCCTTGGGATTTGATATTGAAGACTGTTTTCTTCCTTAAATTCTCTTTCATTCACTCCTCTTACTCTCTCCTGGTTCTCCTATTGCGCTAGCCAGTTTTCAGTCACCCTCATGGACTCCTTCGTTATATAATCTTTTTCTAAATACTCTCCCAGGGTACCTGGGTGGCTCAGTTGGTTAAGCATCTGACTTTGGCTCAGGTCACGATCTCACAGTTCATGGGTTCAAGTCCTGTGTTGGGCTCTGCTCTGACAGCTCAGCCTGGAGCCTGCTTCAGATTCTGTGTCTGCCCCTCCTCTGCTTGTGCTCGCTCTCGCTCCCTCGCACTGTCTCTCTCTCAAAAATAAATAAACATTTGGAGCGACTGCGTGGCTTGGTTGAGTGTCTTACTTGGCTAAAGTAGTGATTTTGAGGTTTGTGAGTTCAAGCCGGGCGTCGGGCTCTGTGCTGACAGGTCAGAGCCTGGAGCCTGCTTGGATTCTGTGTCTCCCTCTCTCTGTCCCTCCCCTACTCACACTCTGTCTCCCTCTCTCTCTCTCAAAAATAAATAAACATTTAAAAAACTACTCTCCCTGAGCTATCTTTTTCATGGCTATTGTTTTTAGAACCACACTGCTAAATCCACAGTTTAAACCCATTTATAAATATTTAGATTTTTATTTTGGGCCTCTTATTAAACGCAACTATCTGTGTGGCTCAGAGATATGTGTAAACTCAACATGTTAAAAATAACTCAGGGGCGCCTGGGTGCCTCAGTCAGTTAAGCGACCAGCTCTTGATTTTGGCTCAGGTTATTATCTCACGGTTCATGAGTTTGAGCCCTGTGTTGGGCTCTGCACTGACGGTGAGGAGCCTGCTTGGGATTCTCTCTCTCTCTTTCTCTCTGTCTCTCTCCTCTTTCTCTCAACATAAATAAATAAACATTAAAAAACAAAAACCTAACTCAGTCATCCACTGTTCTTCCTCCTGTGTTGTCTCATGAGTGGCCTCACCATCTATCCAGTCATTACTCCGTCACAATTCTGTTGTCAAATCTGTCCATTTTTCTTTCTGAATTTCTTTTGAGTTAATCTTTTGTGCTCTTTGTCCTAGTTCAGACCTTCACATTTCATGGACACAGCAGTCTCCTAACTGGTCTTATCTTTCAGTTCTGACACCTACCCACCCCAATCAATCTCTGCTGTGTACCAATTACCTATTAACCCTCTTAAGCAGAATTAAGCTCTCTTCACTTAGAGACATAGGTACTTTACAGTATTTCTGTGTTTCTGAATATGACTTTTCCCCATTCTTTAAAGACTAAGCTTCTTGGGGGTAGATAGTCTGATTCATGTGTTCTCCGTCCAACTTCACAATTCCTACCTACTGCTTCAGATACCACCTGCTTGGCACATATGTATTTGATAAAATATGAGTAATTTCCAGGTAAACATAATAGCTTTTATGCATGTGTTTATCTCTGAACCCTCAGGAACCCCCAAGGAAATGAGAATAAAGGAATAAAAAAAATTGTATAAAACTACAAGGACAGAAAGAATAGGAAAGTAGACACAGCTGTACGAACATCCCTACCTGTAGCAGTAGGAGACTGGTGGAATTTTTATTTTGTACAGAAATTTATTTTCTAGGTAAAATATGTACAGATACTGACATTCAGGGACCCTTACTGATACAATTGATAGCTCTTTGCCTAATTATCTACTTATGATAACATATAATGTTGACAAAACCACATCCAATAATAGAAATTCCATTCTGCGTTTTGAACTGAATTAATTTAAACTTACATACAGTGAAATTCCCTATTTTGCTTACACTTTGTTGAGTTTAAACAGATGCACACAGCCAGGTGCCCACCAGTCCCATGGCATCAGAACAGTTCCCTGTTGAGGTCCACACTTCTCCATCCCTAATCCCTGGCAGACATTTATCTATTCTCTGTCTTTATAGTTTTACCTTTTCCAGAATATCATTTAAGTGAATTTTACAGTACCCAGTCTTTGAGTCTCATTTTGTTAACTTATTATAATGTATTTGCAGTTTCATCCAGGTTGTTGCATATACAACATGGATATATGTTGCATATATCCTTTGATTTTATTATTGAGTGATATTGAGTGATTGGTTTGTTCAGCCATTTATCTGTTGAAGGACAATTGCGTTGTTTCCAATTTTTGGCAATTATAAATAAAGTTACCATAAACATTTGCAAACAGATTTTTGAGTGAGCATAAGTGTTCATTTCTCATGGATAAACAGGCAGGATTGCTGGGTCATAGGACACATGTATGTTTAACTTCATAAGAAACGAATCATTTCTTTTCCAAAACAGCTGTACCATTTTACATGACTGTCAACAAATGTATGAGTTCCAGTTGCTTCACATCCTCATCGGCACTTAGATGTGTATGCTTAGTTTTGTTATATTTTGTTTATTTGCCATTCTGGTAGCTATGTATGTAGTAGTGTGTCAATAGATTTTTAATTTGCATTTCTTTAATGACTGAAGATGCTGAACATCTTTCCATATGTTTGTGTGCCATCTCTATATATCTGATGATGTTTTTATTTAAATCTTTTGCTTTTTCTTTTTTGATTGAGTTGTTTGTTTTCTCATGGTTGAGATTTTAGTGATCTTTATATATTCTGGATAAAAGTTCTTTACCTGATATGTAATTTTCAAGTATCTTCTCCCAGTCTCTAGTTTATTTTTTCATTTTCTTGACACTATCTTCAAGACCAACTGTTTTAAGTTTTGAAGTCCACTTTGGTAATTTTCTCTGTTGTGAATTATGCTTGAGGTATGAGATAATGGGTTAAAGTTCTTTCTTCCTCTCTTTTCTTTATTTTCCTTTCCTTTCCTTTCCTTTCCTTTCCTTTCCTTTCCTTTCCTTTCCCTTCTTTTCTTTTCTTTTTTTTCTTTTCTTTTCTTTTCTTTTCTTTTCATTCTTTTCCTTCCTTCCTTCCTTCCTTCCTTCCTTCCTTCCTTCCTTCCTTCCTTCCTTCCTTTGCATATCCATGTTTAATAATCCCAGCACCATTTGTTGAAGATTTTTTTCTTCATTAAGTTGTTTTTGTACTTTAGTTAAAAACCTCAATTGTGAAAAAAACAAAAACATCAATTGTGTCTGTTTCTGAGCTCTGTATTCTGCTCTGCTGATCTGTATCTACCTGTTTGCCAGTACTGTCTTGATTACTATAGCTTTAGAATATCTTGAAATTAATATGTATTCTCCAGCTATATTTTTTTCTTGAACAATTTTTTAAAATGTTTATTTTTAAGAGAGAGAGAGAGAGAGAGAAGGTCAGCACGAGTGGGGGAGGGGCAGAGAGAGAGGGAGACAGAATCTGAAGCATGCTCCAGGCTCTGCACTGTCAGCACAGAGCCCGATGTGGGGCTCGAACCCACAAATCATGACATCATGCCCTGAGCCGAAGTTGGGCACTCAACCAACTGAGCCACCCAGGCGCCCCTACACTTTTTTTCAAAAATGCTTTGGCTCTTCTAGTTCCTTTACCTCTCTGTATAAATTTTTGTCACTATCTACAGAAAAAATCTCACTGGCATTTTGATTAGAATTGCATTGATTCTATAGATCAGTCTGAGGAGAATTAACATACTATCCATGAAGATCACCCAAATGAGAACAAGTAAGGTGTCAGCCACCATTACTTCCATTTGGTACAGACTCAAAAGGGAATCTAAAAGGAAAATATAAAAGCTTTTTAATGAAAAAGAAAGCTTCAGGTTGTCCTTGTTGGAAGTTGTTGGTATGGGGAAGCTGGAAGCTTGCTTGACTAGCAGTGGGGCATCCTATGTGATTGGTTAAGGGAGCGTATTTGGTTTTCTCTGGTTGGTCCTAAATTGGAAGTGGAGGCAAAAATTAGAGAAGCTGACAATTATTGATCAAGTCCTGGATGTTTGGAATCAGTCAATAGCTCTAGAAGTTGTGGTTTGGCTTCCTTAACTAGTTGCTGCAGAGTTTGTAGGTCAGAGTTCTATTTTTGTATTTGGTCTATCATCTTTTTGTATATTTATCCTCTCACTTAGGATTCCATGTAGATAGTCATGTGGCCTGCAGGTAGAATTTTATTTCTAACTTTCTAATCTGTGTGACTTTTATTTTCTTCCATAATTGTACTGACTAGGACTTCTGCACAATGTTGAAAAGGAGTGGTGAGAGCAGACTTTGCTTTTGTTCCTGATCTTAGAAAAAATTTAGTCTATCCCTGTTGAATGTGATGTTAGCTGTAGGGATTTTTTTTTAATATATTTAAATAACCTTTATCAGGTCAAAGAAAATCCCTTCTCAGTTGCCGAACATTTTTTTAAATCATGAATGGATGTTGTAGTTTAGCAAATGCATTATCTGCATCTATTGAAATCCTCATGTGATTTTTCTTCTTTAGTCTGTTAATATGATGAAACACATTGATAGGTTTTTCAATGTTGAACCAGCCTTGCATTTTCAGAATTAATCCCATTTGGTCATGATACATTATCCCTTCCTTTTATTTTGTTTTATTTTTTTTATATATAATTTATTGTCAAGTTGGCTAACATACAGCGTATACAGTGTGCTCTTGGTTTTGGGGGTAGATTCCATGATTCATTATTATTATTTTTTTTAATAGGCTCCACATCCAACGTGGGGCTTGAACTCACAACCCTGCTACCAACTGAGCCAGCCAGGTGCTCCCATTATCCCTTCTGTGTATTGCTGGATTTGATTTATAATATTTTGTTGAGGATTTTTGTGTCTGTTTTCATGAGTGATTCAGGTCTATGGCAGTTTTGTTTCTTTTAATATTTCTTGTAATGTTTTTGTCTGGTTTTGATGTCAAGGTAATGCTTGCCTCAAATTAATGAAGTTGAGAAGTGTCCCATTCTCTTCTGTTTTCTGGAAGAGATTGTATCGAATTTAGTATTATTCCTTCCTTCTATATTATCTAGAATTTGCCAATGAAATCATTTAGACCTGGAGTTTTTGTTTCGAGGAAAGATTTTAAACTATTAGTAGAACCATTCAGATTCTGTTTTTTCTTGAGTGAGTTTTAGGATTTGTGAATTTCAAAGTATTGCTCTATTTGTAAATTGTCAAATTTATGGGCATAGAGTAGTATTCCCTTATCCTTTTAATGTCTATACCTGTCTGTAATGATATCCTCTCTTTCATATCTGATATTTTGTGTCTGTGTATATATCTCTCTCTTTCCTTGTCTCTCTCTTTTTCCTTTTATCAACTGTAGCTAGTGGTTTATCAGTTTTTTGTTTTTTAGTTTTCTTTCTATCAGAGAATCAGCTTTTGATTTCATTTAGTCTTCCTGGTTTTTTTTTTATTATTTTTTTTTAATGTTTACTTATTTTTGACAGAGAAGGAGAGCATGAGCTGGGGAGTGGGTAGAGAGAGAGGGAGACACAGAATCTGAAACAGGCTCCAGGCTTTGAGCTGTTAGCACAGAGCCCGACGCAGGGCTCAAACTCACAGACCATGAGATCATGACCTGAGTCAGACGCTCAACCGACTGAGCCACCCAGGCGCCCCAGTCTTCCTGTTTTTCTGTCTTTAATTTCATTGATTTTTGCCCTAGTTTTTTTTCCTTCCTTCTTTTAATCCTAGAAATTTCTCTCTAAGCACTACTTTAGCTGCATACCAGTGCTTTTGATATGTTATGTTTTCATTGGGTTCAAAATATTTTCTAATTTCCTTAAGACTTTTTGATCTGTGGATTTTTGTTTTTAGAAGTGTGTTAATTTCCAAATAATTGGTGACATTTTTCAGGTATATTTCTGTACTGATTTCTAGTTTAATTCCCACTATGGTCAGAGGATATACTTTCTATGGATTCAGTTATTTTAAATTTATTCAAGTTTGTTTACAATGTTTGTTTATGTTTTGTTTACAGTATGGTTTACCTTGGTGAATGTTCTATGTGTATTTGAAAAGAACATGTATTCTATTGTTGGGTGGAATGTTCTATAAAAGTCAAATCAGGTTGGTTGATTTTCTATTCAGGTCTTCTATATCCTTTCTGATTTTCTGTTTGTTCAATCACTTACTGAGAGATTTGTTGAAGTCTCTAAGTATAATTATGAATTTATTTATTTATTATTACAGTTCTATCACTGCTGTATTTTGGAGTTCTCTTATTAGATGCTTACACATTTAGGATTGTTTTGTCATCTTGGTTAAATTGACACTTTTAACATTATATACTCTTTTTATACCCTGATAAGTTCCCTTGTTCTGAAGACTACTTTTTTTTTATGTTAATATAGCCACTCTAGGTATTTTTCCCCCCTTCATGGTAAAATATACATAACACAAACTTTACCATTTTTAACCTTTTTAATCTAGCTTTCTAGATTTTTCTAGATTCCTGTTTGTATGACATATCTTTTTTATCTTTTTAGTTTTAACCTGTGTTATATTTAAGTGATTTTCTTATTGGCAGCATATACTCAGTCCTTTTTTGTTCTTGAGTTCACTTTGACAATGCCTGTATTTTGATTTGGTGGGGGGATGATTTTTTTTTATTGAGATATAATTGACATATATAACATTATATTAGTTTCAGGTGTACAACATAATAATTGATGTGTTCAGACTGTTTAGTTTTTAAAAAAAAAATTTTTTTTTTAACGTTTATTTATTTTTAGGACAGAGGGAGACAGAGCATGAACTGGGGAGGGGCAGAGAGAGAGGGAGACACAGAATCAGAAGCAGGCTCCAGGCTTTGAGCCATCAGCCCAGAGCCTGACGCGGGGCTGGAACTCATGGACCGTGAGATCGTGACCTGAGCTGAAGTCGGACGCTTAACCGACTGAGCCACCCAGGCGCCCCCAGACTGTTTAGTTTTAATTTAATATTTGATATGTTTAGATTTAGGTCTACCTTTTTTTTCCCCCCTCTTTGTACCCTCTCTTGTTTTGCTCATCCATTCCCGATTTCTTATCTTTTTTTGGATATCTGGATGTTTTTATATTTCATTTTAACTTCACAATAGGCTTTTTGTTTATATCTCTGAATTATTTTTTAGTTGAATTATTTTTTAGTGGTAGTTGTAGAGATTATGATATACATAATCTTTCATATTCTGTTTAGATTTAGTATTTAATAACCAAGGAGAATATGGAAATTTTACTTCTATAAAGGGACCTTTATTGTCCCATTTGTTATAGTTGTCATGTGTGTTTCATCTACATATATTGAACCCCCCGCCCCAACAATGTTATAACATTTGTTTTCAATAGTCTTACATATTTTAAAGAACTCATAAGGAGACTAATAATCTATTGTGTTTACCCAAATATATACCATTTCTGTTCTCCCCTCTTTAATTTCTGAAGTTCCCGTGTTTCCCGCTCGTATCCTTGTCCCTCAATGTAAAGAACTGCTTTTAGCATTTTTCTTAGTACAAGTGTGTGGTTAATAAATTCTTTTAGTTTCCTGCTTCTGAAATGTCTTCAATTATCCTCGATCCCTGAAAGATGCTCTTGCTGGATTTTTAGTTGATAGTTCTTTTTGTTTCAGTACTTTGAAGATGCTTTGGTGTCATGGGCTTCTGGCTGCCTCAGTGGGTGGCACTTGTGACCCTTGATCTCGGGGTTGTCAGTTTGAGCCCCACGTTGGGTGTAGAGATTACTTAAAAATAAAATCTTAATAAAAAAAAGATGCCTTCAGTGTCTCCTGAATTATTGTTCCTTTAAGGTAATGTATTATTTTTCTCTGGATGCTTTCAGGAGTTTCTCCCCTCAATCTTTGGTTTTTAGCAGTTTATGATGTGTCTGGGTGTGATGTTCTTTGAATTTATCAACTTTTTCATGTTTACCCAGTTTGTCAAGTCTATAAATGTTTATATTTGGCTAAATTTGTGGAGTTTTTACCAGTATTTCTCTGTGTGTGTGTGCACCTCAGTCTCTTCTAGATTTCCATGACATGACTGTTAGACCTTTTCTAGTGATTCCTTCTCTGCTGAGAACTTTTACCTTTCCAGTCATTTCTGGTTACTTTCACCTTGTGGAATATAGATGTACTTTTAAATCTTATACTGGTAATACCTGTGTTATTTTAGGCTTGACATCTATTAATTATTTTTTCTCCTTGAGAGTTAGTCACTTTTTTTTAATTCTTTGTACGTTATGTCATTTTGGCATGTTATTTTAAGTGTATTTTGAATATTATTTTGTTAGACTTTGGGTCCTGTTAAAGATCTTCTGAGATGTTGATGTTTGTTTTGGCAATTAACTCAATCAGATTAAGACTACAGGTTCTGTCTCTCCCACTATAGACGATGCTTTCCGTGTTCTCCTGGTTGAGTTTCCCTTCACATGCCACACTCAGTAGTCAGTTAGTCTGCACCTTGAGTGGTGGTTTATACAGTAGTTTAGTTCTCAAAGACTTTGCTATGCTTCTTTGGATCTGTTCCATGCTGCATCTCAAGGATGATTCTGGGACTTCTGTTAATTCCTCTTCAGAATTAAGGGTCCATTATTTGGCTTGCTCTTTGCTGGGATTCTCTTCCTTATCTCTGACTCCCAGTGGCCCCTTTCACAATTCCTCCTGCTAAAAAGACAGATTTCTCACAGAGAGCTTTAGCCCTTCTTACTGTTATACGGTTCCACGTGACTGACTTCACCCTTGGGGTAAAGCCATGAGAGAAAAGAGAAAAATTACAGGATTCCTCCCACATACTTAAGACCACAGGGGCCCCTTTTCTCATTTTTTCCAGACAGAGAGAGGCTTTTCTCTCAGAATTCAAGGTATCTCAAACCATGCCTGAGGTACAGTTCTCTTGCTTCCCTTTAGGCAAGACCAGGAGGGAAAAATTAAATGTGAAAACAAACTTGGTAGCTCCCACATTCTCCAACTCACATGGGTCCCTTTTAGTCATCCTTTGGCCAGAAAGTGGGGCTTTTTTATTATCTCTTCCCATGGACAGTTCCACAACTTATACCACCCTCGGTTCAAAAGAAGAAGGTAAAGGAGGAAAAACCCTCAGAAAATTCCACCGTTCTGGTTTTTATTCAAGTTTTGACCTTTCTTCTCTATCCACTGGCTATTTTTACTTTTTAGGATCCTCAGGTAGTTGCTTTCTGTATTCTGTTCATTTTTTAGTTGTAATCAGTAGGGAAGAGAGAGAGAGGCTGGAATAGCCATATTGTATTCTGTCCAGGGCTAGAATTGACATTCATATTTTTAATGCCTTGGTCTTACAAGTGAATTGACACTTAAGGATCCTCATACATTTGAGAAAAGTCTCCCAATATGAGAGATGACACCAAGGAACTCAGAAGAAACTAAATGAAGCTGCCAAGAAGTAAACCTAAAATAAAAATGGATGGTTTTATCTCATTAGATCTAAGAAATAAGTGGTATCTTTAAACAAAGAAGATTCTATTTATGTAAACGAATAATCATAGGATAGGAGAGAACACTTAGAAATTAAACATATGGTAGCAGTAAGTTTAATAAGTGAATTTAATAGAAGACTTGGAAGAGTTACATCATGTTAATCTCCAAGAAAATGGAGTAAAAGGAAAAAGAGATGGAAAATAAAAGAAAGGGGTAAAAAAAAAACCCTAGAGGTTCAGTTTAAGAAGTCCAACATTTGGCTAAGTGGTAATATGTGCAAAATTTCTGGCATTGAAAAACATGAATTTGTACATTCAAAGGGCCTACCAAGGACCCTTCACAATGAACAACTTAAGACCTATATCAAGGCACATCCTTTGTGAAATTAAAAAAAAATTTTTAATGTATATTTATTATTGAGAGAGAGAGAGAGACAGAGTATGAGCATGGGAAGGGGCAGAGACAGGAGAAGACACAGAATCCGAAGCAGGCTGCAGTCTCTGAGCTGTCAGCACAGAGCCCGATACGGGGCTTGAGCTCACCAACTGTGAGATCATGACCTGAGCTGAAGTCAGATGCTCAACTGACTGAGCCACCCAGGTGCCCCTGTGAAATTTTAGAACATCAGGATTAGGGGCACCTGGATGGCTCAGTTGGCTAAGCGTCCGACTTCGGCTCAGGTCATGATCTCACAGTTGGTGAGTTCGAGCCCCACATCAGGCGGGCTCTGTGCTGACAGCTCAGAGCCTGGAGCCTGCTTAGGATTCTGTGTCTCCTTCTCTCTCTGCTCCTCCCCCATTCGTGCTCTGTCTCTATCAAAAATAAATAAACTTTAAAAAAATTTTTTAGATGAGTAGGATTAAAAAGTTTCTTAAAAGTCTCATAAAGGAAGAAAAACAGGACATATTCAAGGGTCAGAACGGCAGCAGGTTTTTCAAGGACAATGGCTTTAAAACTCCTGAGGGAAAAGTATTTTTAATTTATAATTATATACCCCCAAAACTACCAATCCACTCTGATGGTAGAAGAAAGATATTTTAAGACTCCACATCTCAGAAATGTTACCTCCAGTGTAATATTTTCTCAGGGAAGCTACTAAAAGATTGTTTCACCAAAACAAGTGATTAACCAAGGGCAAAAGGAAGATCTAAGAAGGTTTGAGGTAGGGAAGAGATTGGAAGTTAGGATGACAGTCAGTATGTGTGTGTATGTGTAGAGAGAAGGAGAGGGAGATGGAATAAAAAAGCAAACGGGGTAAAATAACAGTAGGTGAGTCTTTCTAAAGAATATATGGGTGTTCTTTGTTCTATTTTTATTTTTGTGACTTCTTATAAGTTTGAAAATATTTCCAAATAAGTTTTTAAAAACTTAAAAAATAAAAAACATTTTAGGGTGTCAAAAAAAAGGATAATATTGCTCAGAAGGATTTTGGAAAATTAATGATGGTGGCATAGAAAAAGAAAAAATAAGAATGAATTATTAACTCCAGGAAAAGCAATTTGTGCATAAAAAGAAATGTAATTATAGTTTTAATAGAATTTCTGATATAATATGTTACTGAAAAAAATGCATTTCCTATGGAATTGAACCTTAAAAATACCAGGACTAGGAATTTATTGCTTAAAAGTGACTTAACATCAAATAAAAGAAAATGGGAGTGGAGACTCCTGGAAATTAAGTTTAATACACTTGTGGGTAGTTTTCTATATGTAAATGATACTTTGATCAAAAGTACATTTAAAAAGTACATTTCCCAGGGCTTATGGGAAAACAAGGGATGGGGTGGACCATTCAAAACCTGTGTAAATGTAACCAGATGATGAAGAGAAAGCAACAATAATCCTAATTAAAATACTGACAGAGTTCAAAGAGTTGTTAAATTTTACATAAATAAATAATATGGTCACCGTAAGACTTCACCTTGGGGGTGGAGGGAAGAAATGTGAAGGAAGCTTGCTGGCTGAGAATATAAGGAAGCGCCACAGCAGCTGAATTACGGAGACAACAGTAAAACAAAGATTGTGGAGGGGCGCCTGGGTGGCGCAGTCGGTTAAGCGTCCGACTTCAGCCAGGTCACGATCTCACGGTCCGTGAGTTCGAGCCCCGCGTCAGGCTCTGGGCTGATGGCTCAGAGCCTGGAGCCTGTTTCCGATTCTGTGTCTCCCTCTCTCTCTGCCCCTCCCCCGTTCATGCTCTGTCTCTCTCTGTCCCAAAAACAAAAACAAAAAAAAAACAAAGATTGTGGAGAACCACACACTAAGCAGTGTCATGAAAGCCAAAGGCCAGACCATGGTATGGACTGTATTTTTCTGTGGCTTGCTGCATCATTGAATAGATTATCTTTTATACAAAGAAATTTCTGGGCAAATACCGAAGAAACCACTCAAATGAGTTGAAAGTGCTTGCCTCTGAGAAGGGTGACTCCAAGATCAGAGAACTAATATCATGAAAACAAATTTAAAAAATCTTACCAAATGAGAATACAAGTCTTACATCAAGTTCCTCAGAAATTTTTATAGTAGTAATCACAAGTATTTTTTTCACATATGGTATTACCAGATACCATGCCAGGCCAATACAAGGATTATCCCACTGTTGTGCGTTTTCCAGGATCCATTTTTCCTTTTTAGTGGTTTTTGACCCTTTTGGGTTCTTGAGATAATGTGAAAAAACAGACCTTTCATCCTGAAAAAATTTTAAGTTTTGTTCCACACCTCGTGTCCACAGTGGGTTGGGAATGAGGCCCTTTCCTGGTACAAGCTGGTCATTTCCTCAAAAGAAACTTTGACAAAGATTTTCTAAACCCAGACATTAACTTCTTTGTTTCTCTGATTTTTGTGTTCCATTGTTATTTAGCTTTAACATCTGGATGAATGTAGATATTTATATGGTACCTTTTCCTCTGAAAAATTGTTACTAAATTGATGATGTATCATAACCCATGATTTTAGAATGAGAGAAATATCTTTTTTTTTTTTTTTTTTTTTTAATCTTCACCCAGGGCCATCTTCCTCCCATGAACCATGCTGTTAACTCTCACAACAAAATGGTAGGAGAGGATGTCCTAGCTCTTGTTGAAGGGCCTCATCTTTGATTTGGTTGGACATTGGGCTTTACCTGAAACTTTACTATCAAGAGGGCTTGTTTCTGTCAGAGGAATGGGTGAAAAATTACCAGAGCAGTTGTAATTGCAAACAAGCTTTATATGGCAAGAGGTGGAAGCAACCCAGTGTCCCTGAATGGACGAATGGATAAACAAAGTATGGTATACACAGAAAATGGCATATTAGTCAGCCTTTTATTTAAAAAGCAAAGAAATCGTGTCACATGCTACATGTATGAACCTGAAGGAACTGTACTAAATGAAATAAGCAGCCACATAAAGCCAGGTACTGTGGGATTTCACTTATATGAGGCATCTAAAGTAAGGTAGTCAGATTCATAGAAACAAAATGAAAAGGTGGTTGCCAGGGACTGGGAGGAGAGAGAAAAGCAGAGTTGCTTCAGTTTTGCAAGATAAAAAGGTTCTGGAGATGTTTCACAACAATGCAAGCATATTTAACATTGCTGAACTGTGCACTTAAAGATGGTTAGTTAAGGTGGTAAATTTAATTTGTGTGTGTGTGTGTGTGTGTGTGTGTGTGTGTGTGTGTTTTACCACAATTAAAAAAAAATAGGAGCGCCTGGGTGGCTCAGTTGGTTAAACATCCCACTTCGGCATGGGTCATGATCTCACAGTCCATGGGTTCAAGTCCCAAATCAGGCTCTGTGCTGACAGCTCAGAGCCTGGAGCCTGCTTTGGATTCTGTGTCTCCCTCTCTCTCTGCCCCTCCCCTGCTCGTGCACGCTCTCTCTCTCTCTCTCTCTCTCTCTCTCAAAAATAAATAAACATCAAAAAAAAAAAAAAAGTTTAGTCTTGGATGCAGCTTTGTTCAGATAGATCCCAAAGAAGGAATCCAGAAGGGTCTGATCTACAGATGCCCAGTTCCTTCTTGTAAACTGATCAATCAAACAAGTTTTTGCTACCAGCCTAGCAAGAGATAAGTGAGGGGATGGGTCAAGAGGCAGGAAGTATTGCTGAAATGGAGGTCTCTCCATGTGGAAATTTGGTGATTAAATTTACTACACATACTTAGAACTCAAATATCTATGTATTTGTTGTATAAAGAGAATTTTTCAATTGCTATTATTAAATTGTATTGTTAAAATATAATGGTAAAAGCAAAATCATCACACATTACAAAATTTAAATACCAAAGAAAAAAGCAAATGATTTCCAATATATAAATAAGCAAATAAATAAAAGTCATCAGAAGTTTAAAACTTGTGAATGTAATCCTAAAATTTGTATGGGACCATAGAAGACCCCAGGGCACCCAGGTGGCTCAGTTGGTTAAGCACTTGAGTTCAGCTCAGGTCATGATCTTGCTGTTCATGAGTTTGAGCCCCACATTGGGCTCTCTGCTGTCAGCACAGAGCCCACCTCAGATCCTCTGTCTCCCTCTCTCTCTGTCCCCCAAAATAAATAAACATTAAAAAAATAATTTAAAAAAAAGACCCCAAATAGCCAAAGGAACCTTGAAAAAGAAAAAACTGAAGGTATCACAATTCAAAACTTTAAGGTACATTACAAAGCTGTAGTGATCAAAACAGTATGGTACTGGATTAAGATAGACACATAGATCCATAGAACAGAAGACCCAGAAATAAACCCACAAATTACATGGTCAGTTTTTGACAAAGGAGGAAAAAATATACAATGGGGAAAAGACAGGTTCTTCAACAAATGGTGTTGGGAAAACTGGATAGCTACATGCAAAAGAATGAAACTGGACCACTTTCTTACACCATACACAAAAGTCAACTCAAAATGGATCAAAGAGCTACATGTGAGACCTGAAACTATAAAATTGTAGAAGAGAGCACAGGCAGTGATGTCTCTGACATCAGCTGTGGCAACATTTTTCTAGATAGGTCTTCTAAAATTTTTTTTTTCAACGTTTATTTATTTTTGGGACAGAGAGAGACAGAGCATGAACGGGGGAGGGGCAGAGAGAGAGGGAGACACAGAATCAGAAACAGGCTCCAGGCTCCGAGCCATCAGCCCAGAGCCTGACGCGGGGCTCGAACTCACGGACCGTGAGATTGTGACCTGGCTGAAGTCGGACGCTTAACCGACTGCGCCACCCAGGCGCCCCTCTAGATATAGGTCTTCTGAGGCAAGGTAAATAAAAGCAAAAATAAACTTCATCAAAATAAAAATCTTCTAAAAATAAAAAAAATAAAAGTCTTCTGCGCAGCAAAGGAAACAGCCAACAAAACTAAAAGGCAACCTAATGAATGGGAGAAGATATCTGCAAATGACATCAATAAAAGGTTAGTATCCAAAATAAATAAAGGATTTATACAACTCAACACCCAAGAAATAAATAATCCAATTTAAAAAATGAGGAGAAGACATGAACAGACATTTCTCCAAAGAAGGAATACAGATGGCCAACAGACACATGAAAAGATGCTTAACATCACTCATCAGGGAAGTGCAAATCAAAACTACAGTGAGATATCACTGTCAGAATGGCTAAAATAAAAAACACAGGAACCAGCTTTTGGCCAGGATGTGGGGAAAAAGGAACCCTCTTGCACAGTTGGTGGGAATGCAAACTAGTGCAGCCACTGTGGAAAACAGTATGGAGGTTCCTCAAAAAGTTAAAAATAGAACTGCCCTAAGATCCAGCAACTGCCCTACTGGGTATTTACCCAAAGATACAAAAGTAATAATTCAAAGGGATACACGTACCCCTATGTTTATAGCAGCATTACTTACAATAGCCAAGATATGGAAGCAGCCCAAGTGTCCATCGACAGATGAGTGGATAAGGAAGATGTGGTGTGTGTGTGTGTGTGTGTGTGTGTAAAATGGAATATTACTCAGCCATAAAAAAATGAAATCTTGCCATTTGCAACAACATGAATGGGACTAGAGAGTATAATGCTAAGCGAAATAGACCAGAGAAAGACAAATACTATATGATTTCACTCATGTAGAATTTAAGAAACAAAAAAAATGAGCAAAGGGAAAAAGACAAACCAAGAAACAGACTCTTAACTATAGAGAACAAACTGATTGTCAGAGGGAAGGCAGGGGGTGGGGGGGATTGGGCAAAATAGGTGATAGGGATTAAAGAGTACAGTTGTGATGAGCACTGGGTAATGTATGGAAGTGTTGTATCACTATATCGTACACTTGAAACTAATATAACACTGTATGTTAACTACACTGGAATTAAAATTAAAAACTTAATAAAAAATGACCAACAAGGGGTGCCTGGGTGGCTCAGTCGGTTAAGCATTCGACTTCAGCTTAGGTCATGATCTCACGGTCTGTGAATTCGAGCCCCACGTCAGGCTCTGTGCTGACCGCTCAGAACCTGGAGCCTGCTTCGGATTCTGTCTTCCTCTGTCTCTGCCGCTCCCCTGCTTGTGCTCTGGTCTCTCTCTCTCTCTCTCAAAAATAAATAAACATTAAAATAATTTTTTTAATGACCAAAAAGATCATCATTTAAAAAAAATGAGAACATTTTTTTTTTCTCAATTGGTTAATATCCCACCTCCTTCCATAAATTACTTGGGGCAGGTCTGGGATAAGTAAAATAATAGAATTGTGATTATAGATGGGACAAGGAGAAAATGGTTAGAAACTAAGATAAAGCCAGGAATAAAGTTAGCACATAAAATGTATCTCATATAGTTCCATATAGCTTTTAGAAGTGGGGGGAAACTCAGTATTTTCAAATGTCCCAACTTGAAAAAAATTCACTAAGAAGTTTTTAAATTACAACCACCCTTAGCAGTTTTAAGTGTCATTTATGAAAATCTGTTCTCATTGACCTTTCCAAGGAAAATAATCTTACATAATGTCAGTCTACTTTGTGAGTTGACTTGCTAACACTTATTCCATTGTTCATCAAAGTTTATTAAACTTTATTATATTCATCAAGTAATTAAGTGATCGTTCTGTTTGGTTGAAAATGCTAGAATGGTAATTGTACTTTATAACTTAATGTGACGTGAGGGAAACGGCATAGCAGTGTGATCAGGAAGACCAGAGATCTAATTTTGGTTTTGAGGTTGGATTCCTACCTAGAGAGCCAGGTACTTACTGCTTGTGGTAAAGAGGAGTGTGGATCGACAGGAAGGAACTAACAACTTAATTGGGGAGATGGGAAGACTCTCTGGTGTTGGAATGTTTGGGTTTTGTTTGTTTGTTTAGGAAAGGTACTTAAATTCTCCTTTCACACTATTGGTAAGTATACCAGAATTCGTATACCAGGACTACTCAGATGTATCCAGGAGTAGTCAGGTGTTCCATTCATCAAAATTACAGAAAAGTTGGGGCACCTGCATGGCTCAATCGGTTAAGCGGCCGACTTCGGCTCAGGTCATGATTTCGTGGTCCATGAGTTCGAGCCCCACGTCGGGCTCTGTGCTGACAGCTCAGAGCCTGGAGCCTGTTTCAGATTCTGTGTCTCCCTCTCTCTGACCCTCCCCCGTTCATGCTCTGTCTCTCTCTGTCTCAAAAATAAATAAACATTAAAAAAAAATTTTTAAAAATTACAGAAAAGTTAAGATTTGTGCATTAAAATTTAAAAAGTAACTAAAAATCATCATGAGTGGTGTGTGGGTAGAGGTGGAAATGAAACAAAAGAGGTTTAATTTTGAAGCCGGGTGATGAGATTATTATTACATGGATTGTTCTGTTAACTTTGCGTCTGTACATTTAACGCTTTCCACAATAAAATGTTTCTTTAAAGCAACATTCTGGTCTACCGTATTAGAAAATCAGAAGATATTTAGAATCCAGAAGTCAAGAAATAGCCATGTAAGCATATTATTTAGAAATGTGGAATTAAATAGGGAAAAAAGGTTAAAAGATATCAAAATCGTTGCCTCTTGGGGTCAGAACTGTGTGTGGAGAGGGCTGGAGTATGGGGTGTCTATTCTGTAAGACTTTCAGTGTTATTTGATTTTTAAACCTTATATACGTATTACTTTGATAAGCCAATATATTCATTCTATGGAAAAAGATCGACATGATCCTATGTGAATAATTAGAGATCAGTGTTTGGAATATAAAAAATTCTGTTTGCCGGTTATAATTTTGGCAGTCTGCCCAATTATTTCCATTGCCAAAGGTGGTGATTTACATTTGAATTCCTACTTCAGATGAGTGGGGCTAAGAAGTTGATTGCATATAGTTTCTTCCGTCTGCTCTTGCTCTCCTGCAGTTTGTTTTTTACACAGTAGTCAAGAGTGATCATAAATAAGCTTATATTAATCTCCTATTTTAAAGCCACTGAATGCCCTCCCATTGCAATTAGAATAAAATTCAAACTCTTCATCATGGCCTACAAACAAGGCCATAAATGATGTAAATGACTGGGTGCCTCATTCTCTTGCCATTCTTCCCTCATCCTGTGTCAGCCTTGATGGCCTTAGGACACTCATCGCTCATTCCTGCCTCAAGGCCTTTGTGCTTGCTGTTCCTCTTGAGATTGGCTGCTTTTCATCATTCAGGATTTAATTCATTCAGGATTTTAGTTCCTGGAAAAGGCCATCTCTGACCATCTAGCTAGAATATAGCTCCCTCCACCCCTTCTCCGTCTAGAGCTGAGTGGTACTGAGTGTGGTCCTCAGACTAGAAGCTTGAGCTGGGAGTTGTTTTGTTTTGTTTGGAAACACAGAGTCCTAGGCCCTAACACAGACCTGCTAAAGGAAAACCTGCATGTTAATGAGACCCCAAAGTGATCATATGCACTTTTAAATTTTCAGAAGCTCTGGTCTCGAATAATCTCCCGCCTCACTTTTCCCACATATCTGTTAATGGTTTCATCCATTTCTGAAGATAACTTTGTCATTTGTTCACCTGTTCACTACTTC
Organism: Acinonyx jubatus; assembly: GCF_027475565.1. Lineage (NCBI taxonomy): Eukaryota > Metazoa > Chordata > Mammalia > Carnivora > Felidae > Acinonyx > Acinonyx jubatus. The sequence continues at coordinate 20,577,714 of NC_069398.1, forward strand.
TCCTCCCTAAATGGAATAAGAGTTCCAAAAGGGCACCACCTCTTCTGACTGGTACTCTCCTGGATTCCAATGCCTGACCCATTATCTGCACCTAGAACATGCACAATGAGTATTTGATGTGTGAAAGAATACAAAAACGTGGAGATTATTTTGTGTTCCTCCAAGTGTGTAACTCTGTACAGTAAAAATCTTCAGGGCTCTCACTTGCTTGTAAAATATATATATATTTTTAAAATAGGGTGATGGGGGCTCCTGGGTGGCTCAGTCGGTTAAGCGTCCGACTTCGGCTCAGATCATGATTTTGCAGTTCATGAGTTCATGTCGTGTGCTGACTGCTCAGTGCCTGGAGGCTGCTTCAGATTCTGTGTCTCCCTCTCTTTCTGCCATTCCCCACTCACACTCTTTCTCTCTTTCTCTCAAAAATAAACATTAAAAAAGTTTTAAAATAGTGTGACAAATAAAGAATCACTTATTTATCCTTGTCTTCAGGTAGTTTGTTTTCCAAACCAAAGTTTAGGTTTTATTGAGTGCTTTGCTATGGACTTAAAACCATTAGTGTTTTCTTTCTGGTACTTTAAAAAGCATGCTCGTAGTTAAAGTTATCTTCAAAAGTTTTCATCCGAAGTAAATGTTAGTTTGATATTTGAATCAAATTTTATTAGATCAGAAGTAATCTTTTTAAAAAATAGGAAAATATGATTCTGAAAATGCGAAGTGAAATGCAAAACTTGAGGTTAAACTGCAAATAAAAACAATGGAACAAATAGTGTGTCAGTTTTTTACTCTTGAGGTATGTATGATTCTAGGAAGGGCCTATAGTTTCTGCTCTTGTTCTACATTTAAAGATGTGTTCCCAAGATACATTTCCTATTGCATATCCTGGTGAAATTTGTCAGGAAGCAACACTGCAATCTACAGACTTTGAATGAAGAAATAGGGCAGCTTAAGTCAGTGGCTTTCAATGGGGGTGGTTTTGTCCCCCTCCAGGAACATTTGGCAATGGCTTAAGACATTTTTGGTTGTCACAACTGGCGGGTTGTACTACTAGCATCTAGTGGGCAGCGCCCAGGGATACTGCTAAACACCCTATCATGCACTGAACCGCCCCCAACTGTAAAGAATTCTTTAGCCCAAAATGTGAGTGCTGCTGCTGCTAAGAGGCTCTGGCTTAAATTGAGAGAGCCCTTTCTCTGCAGATACTAATGCCATCAGAGAAAGAGTACTTTGAGGGTGCCTAGGTGGCTCAGTCAGTTAAGCGTCCAACTTTGGCTCAGGTCATGATCTTGCAGTTTGTGAGTTTGAGCCCCTCGTTGGGCTCTGTGCTGACAGCGCGGAGCCTGCTTGGGATTCCCTCTCTCTCTGTCCTTCCCTGCTCGTGCGTGTGTGCGCTCTCTCTCTCAAGATAAATAAACATTTAAAAAGAAAAAGAGTACTTTATCCTACCTTTTGCATAAGAGAATATATAGAAATAGGCAACTTAGAGATTCAGATGGGTGTATTGGCATGGCATTCTCAAGTAATTTTATATTTTTAAAAATAGGAGGACTCAAAATAGGGTTATTGGTTTTCCTTATTTTACAGATGGGGTCGAGGATTTGGTCTTTTGGGTTCCATTTTTGGAAAGGATGGTGTATTAAACCAGCCAAACAGTGTCTTTGGACTTATATTTTATATACTACAATTATTACTTGGTAAGTATACAGCAATACAAAAATAAGTTTGTTTTGTTGTATTCCATTTAGTACTTTGTGTCTTTTCCCTGAAATGTCTTTATATTAAATAAAAGCATGTTAATGATAGAACCACTAGTTTGCTGTACATTTTTCTGTTGTGAAAATTTGGCTCCCTAAGATTTTGATGATGCTAATGCTGAACTTGGTATCTGTTGGTGTTTAATCAAGGATGGCAACATCCCATAGTGTCCAGAAAAAACAGTCCCAATCCGAGAACTTATTACTCCAGTCTTCCCTGGAAACTTTTTTTCTTATTACTTTATATACTGTGTGGTTACTTAAAACTATTACGCACTGAGAAAACACTAACAGTGAACCATGTGCATAATTTCATCACCTTTACACCTCCACTATTCCCATTGCTTTCTGTTCTTTTTACTTAATTTTATGTGAATCCTTATGTTGTTTCTCCTTTTCAGTTTTTTGTTGTTGATAACAAGGTTTCAATTTTTTTATGCTCATTAACACTGTGGTAATCAACATCGTTTAAAGACCCCTTCACACACACCTCCCTCCTTGAATTAGTTCTGCAAAATAAATTTCCAAACATGAGATGGATGAGTCAAAACACATAGATTTTTTTTTAATGTTTAAATTTCTAATTCAGTAGTTACAAAGTATAGCCATTATTACATTTTAATTTCCTTACATTGTCACTTTTGTTGATGGGATCCTGATAATAGTCCATTTCCATATTTGTTAGAAACATTTTACCCATTCTTTTTCCTTTTTTATGTTAGTTTGGTGAATTTTGATCATACGAAAATTTTTTATGTTTTTAGAGTTAAATCTATCCATTTTTATCTTTGGGCTTCAATTGTTAATATTCTGCCCTATTATCTGCCAGCTCTTTTCTGCTCTTCTGTCTAGCTGAAGTTGATTTGTTATGAGGCAAATTGTGAATCTAAGTTTTCTAAATATTCCTTATCAAGTTTGCCCTGTTCTATATCCTATAGAAATACAAAAATATACACAAGGATATGCACAGCAGTACAGTTTAAAATAGCAAAAAAAATGGAAGCGTTCAAATGTAATGGCTGAATAAATTAGGTTACCTCCATACTAGAAAATACTATGTAGCCATTTAAGGAAAAGGTAGGTCTACATGTATATTCTGGAAGGATCAAGACATAGGTTAGTGAAAAAAGTAAATTATAGTATAATAGATACAAGTTTATGTTACATATATGCATGTGAATGCATAGGAAAGGGTCTGGTGGTTGGAGGCCAGGAGTGAGATTTTTATTTTTTATTCCATTTATTTTTTCTGTTTGGATTTCTAAAGAAGAATCTATAAATCCAAACATATAAGCCAAAATTAAAATAGCCCAAAACATGCTTTTGACTATGTTAATTTTTGGAGATAGAGATGGAACAAATTTCTATTTATAATATTTGATTTGTGAATTTCCTTATATATATATTTTTAAATCATATGTATCCTATGTATCTTTTCTGTTCACAATTTTGTGCATTCACATGCATTTTTAATGTCTGGAGGCACATTGAAGGCATATATATGTGAGCTCATTTAACAGTTTTCCAGAGCGCATCATCTTCACTCCCTTCTAAGGTGTTTGAGAGACAGCATTTTTAATTTTTCCATAGGTAATACATTCATGAGTTCAAAAGTAAAAAAAAAAAAATTAAAATGCTGTCCAGCGAAACACCTACCTCACCCCTCGTCCCCCTCTGCCCACTTCCTACTGCCTTTCATGCCCAACTGGTATCTGCTTGTTGTTGCTGTAGAGTTTCGCAAGGCATATCCAAGAAAATACAAATATATCATCTTAATTTTCCTGCTTTTAAAATATAAAAGGCAGATGCTATACATACTGTTCTATATACTCTGCTTTCTTTTTTGCTTGACTAATACATTGATATCCATAGCCGTCCACTAAGTGTCTTCATCCTTCCTTACAGCTGCAAAATATTCCATTGTTTGATAGTACTGTCATTTATTTAGAGTTACAGCACATTGTAAATTCCACCGGGAATTGTATCCCAAGCCACCAGCCTACATTACGTTACATTAGGACAGGTTTGGTACAATAGTACTTAACCAACAGCCAGTATTTATGGAGCATTCGAAGTGCTTTGTACCTATTAGCTCCTTTATTTACCTTTTTTTTTTTTTTTTAACTAAGCTCTAAGCTCAACATGGGGCTTGAACTCACAACCCTGAGATCAAGAGTTGCACTCTCTGCCAGCCAGGTGCCCCACCTATCAGCTCTTTTAATCCACACATCAGTATTAGGAGGTAAAAACGATTATTATCTCAAGGAAGAGAGTGACATGGAGGAAGTAAATAACAGTTCGTATCATTCTGAAACTCACTTTCTTTTTAAAATTAATGTGGCAGCATTAATTTTTGAAGTTTTAGACATTTAGCATCAATGACGTTAGCAAACTGTTTAAGTAAAGGGCCAGACAGAAAACCATCTAGGCTTTGCTGGCTGTCGCAGCTACTCAGCTCTACCACAGATGTTACCTAAATGAGTGAGTGTGACTGGGTTCCAGTCAGTCTTTATTTACAAAAGCAGGTGGCCAGGTTGGCCAGTCCCTCACTGTAAGTAATCCAATAGTATCTTAGTCTTGAAGAGTCTTATGAGAGGTCATACTTTAGTACTGACCAGTCCTGTGGGCAAGTCAGGCCTTTATGGTGAGACTATAGCCTCCAGGCAGCTTCTCATTCAACAGGAGGTGGGGATTTCAGCTCCTTAATTAACTTCTTCAAACCTCCTACCACCAATTATTTTTTCCTCTTTGTGTTTTCCTTGTCCGTTAGTTGTTGGGTAGGAGGGTAGTGTAAAATGCTCTAACTCCTCTGTCCTTGAGAATAAGCACACACGTTCTCATTTCTGTTAGCTGTGGGAAATTACAAAACAATACACGTGAGGATGTCAGCACCGAGAGAGCCCTGGTTTAGTGCACATAACTGCCTTTTTTCTTGATCTGCTTTGACCCACATGTGGCCGACTGGCCAAACGTGGTTTCCGTTATCTTCCAGGGTGAGCCCTTTCTGAAATGTTTACTACAATTTTTTTTCCCCCTTCTTTAGCAACATATTGGTATAATCATCTCCCATTTCGGATTTTTGATAAATTTGATCTAAACATGGAAAGCAAATTTTACTTCCCACACATGGGGAGCCTCCAGTGCAAAGGCCAGGGGAAGCGTGTCCTGCTTGGGAGAGAAGGTTGTGGTCCTCACATTCCTTTATCCATTAGGAGGGGGTGAGACTGTCAATTTTACAGACTGGCTTATTGCATAATGTGATTACAAGACTGCATATTTTCTTTGCATGACTTAAGCTAGTTTATGATAGAAGTGATACTTCACCTAGAATACTGACAAATCAAAAACACTGCAGCTATAAAACTGGTATTCTGTGTGCAAAAGTCACCCTGCATAATCTTAATAAAATAGATGAGTAACTTTTGTTCTCAAATTCCATAGCATTTTGCAGTAAAATCAGTATTGCAACGCTGCAGCAAATCATGGAGTGCTAGCTTTTAACTCAGAAACTTTCTCGCCATTGTCAAGGACTGACGGAGCCACACGTCTCTTTCTCTTGCAGGCATGACAGCAAGTGCAGTCGCAGCTTTAATCCTCATGACGTCCTCCATCGTGTCTGTGGTGGGGTCATTGTACCTGGCCTACATTCTGTACTTTGTGCTGAAGGAGTTTTGCATCATCTGTGTCATCACATATGTGCTGAACTTCATTCTTCTTATCATCAACTACAAACGACTAGTTTATTTGAATGAGGCCTGGAAACGGCAGCTGCAGCCTAAGCAAGACTGACAGCCTGACCAGCTCCGGACTGACGGCCTGAAGTTCCCTTTTCCATTAAGTTTATTTTGCAGCATTTTTTTTTTGTTTGTTTGTTTTTGTCTTTTTTTTTTTAAATTCTTCACAACAGACACTTTCCCTGAGAATCTTAAACTGATTTTATAAAATCCTATAAATTAGAAGGGGCCCTAGCTATTTTGTGTCAATCTTCATTTTAAATATGGATACAAAAAAAAAAAAAGGATATGCCGAGCCAATCAAAGACAAGCTTTAACTTTACTTTGAAAATGTTTCTGAAATAATAAATTGTAGCCCTAGCCCCCTGCCCTTGATTGTAAAGTGAGCAACCATTGCTAGTAATTCTCTAATGTGTATAAATTCAATTTCAGGTATAACAAATGTGATCATGACATGAAAATATTTTAGAATAGATACTGTATTAATTATTGCCATGTTTACAATATGTAATATGTTTTTAGCCGATGGATTTAAACATGTAGATTCAACTAGAATCCATTTATGTGATATTTGTAAATAAAGGTAGAAATATTGGATCCATCCCTGCAGAACTTACTGTACAGTTTAGTTGAAGTGTAGCAATGAAGAATTGTCAGCTCAACGTTGACCGAAGAAATAGTGAAAATAGTAAGTCCATACAGAGCATCTTGTGAAAAGTACTGACAGCTGTGGGTCCAGCACTGACAGCAAAAATAATAGGGTAGTTGGTTCCCTTTCATCTCCTTCCTCAGAAAGGAAGAAACTAAATTTGGACATTCAAGTCAAGCCTGTGTCTAGTCATAAAACTGGATTGATTATAACCTTACCAAACGAGTCATGTGACCAGACCTTCACATCCAAGGCCTTCAGGACACTAAAAATGGGGAAATGGGTAGATTTCTTTGGAGAAAAGCTGGAAATATTAACATGGCATTTTTAGGTAAAGTCTCTTACAGCAGTTGAATTTTCATGCAGATATTCTTCCTTAACATCGGTGCCAGTCGACCAAACAGTATTAGGACCTTGAAATAACCAGTATAAGCCCAGTTGCTCCAGAGTAGGATTGCTCTTGGGTAGCTCTGTAGTATTTCCTGTTTAATTCTGCACTAATTGGATGTCTAGTTTCTAATTGTTTTAGAGTCCATACTAGATTTGTAAATTTTAGGGCTGACACGCTGCTCAGTTTGCATAACCGGGAGTAGTACGGGTAGAAATATCTGAAGGTAAAATACACTAATGGTGTCACTACTCCTTCTAGTAACTACGCAATGCATAGGTTTTAAGAGTGATTTGAATAAACCCAAATGAAAGTGTGACAGTATGTTTCTATGGTTAACACCTTATATCAGAATGTTAAAAGTGCCTTCTGTCTTAAATCTCAAACCAAATATTTTGTGTGTTGAACTTGGGCAGAAGTGTCCTTCCTTCCTCTTACCATGAAGTAGAAAGCCTGCATCAGTCTATAAAAAGGTTCTGTACAATTATTTTGTTCCTTAGATTGAGAAGTAGTAGCAATGTTTTTGCTTCCAGTTAGATTAATCATTATGTTAAAAATAGACCGGTGACTTTTCTTTAATAAGCCTTCTTTTTGAAGGGAGGGGACAGGCTCTGCTCTGTAAACCGTACTGTGTAGAGTCAGCAACTGTTCAGCAGTTTCCAACTAACTGTCCTAATTGATGCAATGTATTTTTCTGGCCCAAGGCAGGTATAAAATCTGAATTGTAATGAACTTCCAACGGGTTTTAACAGGTTTTGTAAAAGTTGAATTCAGATTTCAAGGCTGTTTTCCCATGAATGTGAATATTTCAATGCCTGTTTTATTATGTGTGTATTGTTCTTGTTTCTAGTTAAAGAACTCTAGAAAGCATTGATCGGATGTCTGGTGTTTGTGGAGAAACAAGTCGTAATGTTGGAGGACTTGTACAATGAGGTCACCTTATCGCAGTGCTTCCCGGTCTGCCAGGCAGTTTACTGCTTCTTTCTTCTAGGCTAGAATGGAAAAGGTTAACAGTGAAGATTTCTGTGGTATATATAACACTGGTTGTGCTAAATAAGTTCCTCATGTCCCAATTTCAAATGGATTTTCATCATATTTGGTATCAATCAGCAGAGTATAGTTAAAGCTTGTCTTGATGTTGTGTTCTTGCAAATGTCAACTCTCATGTGATAAAATGTAAAAACGTTCAGCCAGACCCTTCAAGATTTTCCTTTGCTTTCCTAAGCCTTGGGGGAAACACCACTGTTTCAGTTGTACGAAAATTTTTTGCCACATTCCTATGAGCCCAGTAGAATTAATCTCTTTGTTTTCTCACTGAGTGATGAAGGTGTGCCGCCTGAAGTAACAGCAGGGTAATGCCAGTATGTCAGTAAGTAACAGGACCCCAGTGGGTGCTGGGATATTTTTGCCCTGGAAGAATTTAGGCTCCCCTCTACATCCTCTCTTCCACTCCAAGAAGGAGAAAACACCATGCTATAAAATTTGAGGATCGTTATGACTTTTTGAGACTGAATATTTAAAACACTGCGACATTACCAGCCACCGACATGAAGAACAAACTGCGGGGGGGGGGGGGGGGGGGCGGGGAGAATTGGATTTCTGTTTTTTGCAGTTATTCCATGCTTCTTGGTTTTGGGAATAAGTTGTATGTAACAAATGAAGCCTCTTATTTACTGTGTAGTCATCATTTGAAGAAATGAGAGAAGCTGTGGTTAAATGATAAATTCTAGGCAATCTAGGTGATTTGGAGGATTTCATTCAGTTTTGCATTTCAGCTAGGTGCTTTCCAGGAAGGTAAACTGGTGAAATAACTCAGGTTTAACTAGCTGTGTGCCAGGAATTACTTTTCCTTTGTGTATGTCACCTCTCTTTAAATCTATTACTTTTAAAGATGTTGAAAGCATTGACTGTTTCATACAGAGATCTGCCATTTGGTACAAGAGATCTTTGGACCCTACTAAGTAGGATATAGGACCAAGACTACAGTGAAATTAAACCTAATTAAACCTAAATTGTTGGCTTTTATTTGTTTGTATTTCATTTATATCTTTAAGATTATCAGCAAAAGTGCAAAGTAATCTTCAGCAATTGCTTTGTAACTGAGATTAGAACCACTGCTTAACGTGAGTGAATGCTGACAGACCTTGTCTTGAAAATCTGTATTGGACAAATGCCAACAAGAAATTCACTATCATTATTGGCAACCTATTGGGAAGGAATACCTAACCTGCAACCTTTGTCCTCATGGGTTTTCCCCCGAGATATAAGCATTGGTGGAACATTTCTATTCAGACATTTTAGGCAGCACTAATGATTCCTAATCTGTGAGAACTACCCTTCAATCAAACAAAAGGGGCAGGGGTGGGAATCCGGGCTACTTGGTTTTTTTGTTTGTTTGTTTTTTACAAATAATTAGCCCAGAAAAGGTGAAATGTTTTGTTATAAAACTGTATTAAGCATGGCCTAAGTATTAGGTGTATGATCTGTATAGTATGTTCCATCGAAAATATTTATTACTAGTGCTTTCAGCTCTGGAGTAAACATTCATTTAAAGTGGAGTTCACTGGGCAGACTTCCCCTTTAATATAGATAGAAATATTCTTTACCAGAGATTTAGGACACAGTTTTGCTAACTGGTAAAAACAAATGTAAATATGTAAGAATGTTTATTTGTTGCACATAACTTTTTTGGTATAAAATAAATGTAGACGTTACCTGTGGAAGCTGTACGGCCATCCTTCTTACACTGCAGTATTACATTTCAAACAAAAAGCTGCAATGAATCCAGTCTTCCTACAAACTATTCTTGAAGCTGATACTGTAACTTCATTTCTACAGGCGTCCTGAGTTGATTCTTTTTCCCTTAAATTAGATGGAATTTATAGAAGACACAGGCAGAAATCTTAAGAGATTCCAGTACTGGAATGCGTGTGGGCTCATGGTATATATGGCTGTCAAGAATTCATGAGAAAGGAATTAGTGCTTAGAGTTCTATAAGCACATGCACGTGCTGATCAGATCTTGCCCACGGCTTTACTTCAGCTCCCCCTGGATGCTCCACTCAGTCCCCTAAAAAGGTAACATCTGCAAGGAAGATGAATCCATTTAAAATAGAGTTCAGCCATATTTTATTGAATACAACAAACGCGTTCTCTAGAACCTCAGGATTTAGGAAATGGACCTTACCACTCCTAACTTGTAAAACATTTAAGTGTTTAATTTTTTTTAATGTTGTTAAGTAAAGAGTTCTGTGTTATTCCTTGACATTAAATGGAACGCAAAACTTGATTTCCTTCAAGGAACTTAAGTTCAGTGGTAACAAAACAAACATGTAACCCCCAGAACCCCTAACTTCATATCTGAACCAACAACACCTGCATTTCTTAAAAGTGGTCTAAAGATGGCCACTAAAAGAAGGTTCAATGATCTTCACTGTCTTTCCTGGAGTTTGGAAAGAAAGGATACAAATGGGTATGTGTTGAGACATGTGAATCAACCACAAGTGAAGTGAATCAAGTTCTGTATTAACTGCTTTGGTTCACGGTCCTCCATTTGACTGGACACCAAAGGGAGCCTTTTTCCAAACCATTGAGCTTTATTTATTTTTTAACGTTTATTTATTTTTGAGAGAGACAGAGCATGACTGGGGGAGGGTCAGAGAGAGAGGGAGACCATGCTGACAGCACAGAGCCCAACGCGGGGCTCAAACCCACGAACTGTGAGATCATGACCTGAGCTGAAGTCGGACACTCAACTGGACATGAGCCACCCAGATGCCCCTTTTTTTAAATGTTTGTTTATATTTCAGAGAGAGAGAGCAGGAGAGGGACAAAGAGAGGTGGGGAACAGAGGAACTGAAGCAGGCCCTGTGCTGACGGCAGAGAGCCCAATGCGGGGTTCAAACTCCCAAACCATGAGATCATGACCTGAGCCAAAGTCAGACACTTGACTGACTGGGCCACCCAGGCGCCCCCACAGCATTGAGCTTTAAACCAGGACCGATTCTGCCATCTTGGAATAATGTACCTTACTTGCCTTAACGGAGCCTCTGGAAGAGGAGGAGGAGTGATTCCATAAGGAATAAGACCATCCTCTAGGAGCAAGACAGGTGGCATCATCCAAAAGGACAAAGCCCTAGACTACTTGTCTGTAGGCCTGACCTCTTTAAGAGGGTCCCGTCACATTCAGTGGAGTCAGATATGAAGGGACTAATGGGCCTTTATGCTCCTCTGTCCATTTCTGTCAAGACTAGACTATGGCTGGGGTTGGAATAATGTCCTGGAAGAACTGGTAAGCTCTGAGCTCCCTTCTGATCCAGACATTCTTCATCTCTTACCTTTCTTATGCTTATTTGTCAGCTTAACTTGGTGGAAATTGGTACACAGACCTTGTCGATTATTGCAGTAACATCGCTTTCTGTAAATTCACTGGAACGTGAGCTCATCTGTGAAGCTGAAGAAGCAGTCGTCTTTTCCTCACGCGCCTGGTTCGCTGCACAGGCCCTGGGGCCTGAGGGCTGCCAGGCTGGTCCTACGGAAGTGCTGTCTGCACCCAGCAACTCCGGCCGTGGTGTGAGTGTGGAAGCAAGTTTCGCAAGAGTCTGTACACAGTTAAGTTTGTGAAAACAGCCTAACACATAAGAATTTCAGATGCTTTCTAGCAATACAGATCATCGCATTTATGGGTGGTCACTTTTAAGACAACTCTTTATTCCCACACTACGAAAGCTTTTATTTGCACCTCTGACATTCCCTTCTGGTAAATAAGTACAAAATCCAGGCCAGAAACTTCCCAGTCGGCCATGCACAGTCCAGGACTGCTGTGGAAGTCGCCCCTTACTTGTGGAGGAGGGGCTGCTATCTGCTCTTGTCAGCAGAGGTAGTTCTTGCTTTAAAGAGTAAATGGGTTGTTTTCCAAACACTGTGACTTCACAGCTGACCAGGGATACGTGGTTTCATTGGCAAGTTTCCAGTATCTCTCTCGCAAAAGGAATGCTGCCCCTTTTGGTTGTCTCTGGCGCGTGAAGATCCCCTTTTTATTCCCCATTACTCTCTGCGGTGCTAAAAACAAGGCAAAAAGGTATTTCAGATGACTTCTGATGGGCCAAACGGGAACCAACCTAGAGACAAGCTGGGCACGAACAGAAATGTCCTTTTCTATAAAACTTAGGATTGCTTGGTCTGAAGTGGCCACTTAATGTAAGGCTAAAGATTTAACCTGCTGCTCCCCCAAACAGCTCAGCTCCCTGGTATATTTTTGTTGTTGTTGTTGTTGTCTCTTAGAGGAAAATCTAAAATTATTTTTCTTTTATCTGCAAAATAAGGTTTGAAACATGAGCACCCAGCTGCCCGGTAATGAGAGTGGGGACTGAGACAAGAGTTAACCCTGAGAAAGGCCTGGCCTTTTCTAAAGAGACGGCTCTCCTAGTGGGAGCTGGGGTCCTGACCAGGCAAGGGTGCCTCGGTGGGATCTACCAGATTTCAAAGCTCTCTCAGGCAGACTTCCAGCTGGGTTCCAACTGCCAGTGGCTGCTCGGCTGCTCTGCAGCAGCTGAAGCTGGGAAGGAGGCGAAGCGGGCCACAGGCTCCCAGCACACCTTCTCTCCACCTCAGGTGAAACCACAGCTTCCGTTGAACGGGAAGGTCTTTCCACGAGAAGCAAATGCCAGGCACTGGGCCAAGCACTTTATCACATGAATTCCTACATCGACCCGCAGGGGGCTCATCCCACTTACAGGCTTGTGACAGGGTCAGATCATCTGTCCACAGTCACACAGCTAATTTCTTACTACACAGAGCCAGCGCATCCATTCACGAAACCAGACTTCAGGAGCCGTCCATCTCACTTGCCAGAGAGAGGCTTGAGTTCTTGTTCCTTTTACTCTACCTTCCTCTTTCCATTCTAATTTTTCATTAAACTTTCGCCTTCCAAAGACTTGTCTTTCCCTGTGAATAATAGGTTGTAAATCCCACTACTACCAAATCCTTCCTTACCTCCCCAAATCGCTATGCTAAGTTTATGGGATATCAAGAAACCAGTAACACCTACAGGTATAGAAAGAAATGGGATCCACGATGAATGGCACTGAAGTGGCCCTCACGTCTCCCCGCTTGAGAAAGAATGCAGACGGTATTCTCTCCGAAGACTTTCAGACCCTCCCACATTCCAAACACTTTGACACTTGCATTTGGTAAACCTGCCTCCTACAAGTGAACGATGTAAAACACACCAAAACATACTGAGTTTCCCGGGCTTTGTACCGTACTCTGGAATAATAAGTGTAGCCCACACGTGAATCCAACGCTAGGTCCACTTTTTCCACACACTGTTGTGAAACAGACAGAGGCAAGTTGGTCATTTTTGCCTCAAGATAATACATCCTCCGTTTGCTTTTTTACCATGAAATGATCTGGGAAGCAGGCAAGTGATTGCTGCTTGCCAAACTAGGAAATCCTCACGTAGCCTACACTGATTAGAGCTTTCCCCCTCGTTTCCACTGCTCTTACAAACAAATGTCCTGAACTAAAAGGCCAACCTGAAAAAATGAGGAACAGTACACTCCGCAAACCCAACTGCCACTTACACTGGTTAGTCATAAAATCGGCAAAGTTCCAGATGAGCTCTCCGACCACGTATTCTTTGCGTTTTTGATCCAGAACCAAATGATACTGCTCCAGCAGACCTTTCTGGTATTCCTCGCTGAACATCAGAGGTGGGTCCTGGAATTCAAGGCAAAGAGTGAAGTTAAGAGGCAGAACTGGCAGAATTGTAAATGGTAGATAAAAATAAAGATCCATGTGACGTGACCAAAATACCCGTCTCCACGGTGGGCTGCAGTGACTGCAGGACTTGGGCGCGGGTGGAGATACAGCCAGGCTGTGGCGTAGCCCAGAGTAAAGAAAAGGGATTGTTTAAGGAACCTTAATTAGGAACTGCTTTATTTCTAAGCAGAGTTTGATATTTTATCTTCCATCTCTATTCACCGGTGCAGCCTGAAAGCTGAGCTACACTGGAAGTAAAAATGAGTCTTCAGATAATAAATTTAAAACTCACATTTTAAGTAGCTGCCAGCTGACGATTTGAGAAATAGTGTGACTCACTTGAACTCAACTCGAATTCCTCTGTATCTGGTCTGGGTGAGCAGCTGCTACTTAGCACATCCGTCCATGCGACAAATAATCACTTAGTATGGATGGAGGCTCTGGTGATGAAGTGACAAGCAAGAAAGGCGAGTGTCCCTGCCCCTGCAGGCTTTATACTCCGACAGGAAAGACTCAAGGTGTTAGCGTAATGAGGGTAAACGGGGTTGACTGGCAGAGTGCAAAGCCAGAGCCAGAGCCAGGGGGTGGTTAGTGGTGGGGCTGAGAAGGGCCACGCAAAGCTCCCCTGAGGAGACGTCAAGGACCTGACAGGTGAGAAGCATCCTGACGGACGAAGGCAGAGGCCACGTCTGTGGACTCGTTCAGTACCTGGTGAAGAGCTCCTGTGTGTTGTGTACTAAGATATAATGACCTTTTAGAGGTTCTTGGGATGGTCTCAGTTTTCATCCCATGGCAATCTGAGGGGCACTCAAATCTTAAATGTTCAAGGATAGAGCTTTTCAGTGACTTTATAAGAGAACAAAGCCCTGTAGGCCTTGGCTTTCTTTTCCAAAGAGAAGGATAGAAATGCTATCGAGGACACACTGGTAATGTAACGGTACAACTGAGCCAGGTTTTGTTCCAGTTCCAAAGTTGTATATGTAGATGTTCTTACTTTGTTTTAATGGAAACAACCCATTAGACAACCGCATTGTCTAATTCTTAAAACCGAATTAAACTAAGTCAACTCAGTCATAACTAGTCATATTTCAAGTCCTCAAGAGTCACATGTGGCTGGTGGCTACCCTCTTGGACAATGCAGAAACATTCCATCACTGCAAAGGGTCCTATCAGCACCAGATCTAGACTGAGTTTCTTAAACATTCAGAGTTGGTTACCTTTTCAAAAACAGGGAACTGATGTACATATACACTGTCTTCATAAGCTATTTTCCCTTACTTTACCAGTTTGTAAAGTGGCATTCTGCGTAAGCAAGATGAATTTAAGGGCATGAACAGAATAATATAGCACATAGAGGTAGCTGTTCAACATACCAAGGATAAGCATATTAAGAAAGGTGTGTCGGGCACCTGGGTGGCTCAGTTAAGCGTCCAACTTCAGCTCAGGTCATGATCTCATGGTTTATGGGTTCGAGCCCTGTGTTGGGCTCTGTGCTAACAGCTCAGAGCCTGGAGCCTGCTTCAGAGTCTGTGTCTTCCTCTCTGTCTCTCTCTCTCTCTCTCTCTCTCTGTCCCTCCCCGACTCACACTCTGTCTCTGTCTCTCTCTCAAAAATAAACATTACAAAAAAATTTTTTAAAAAATGTGTCAACAAGGAATGTGGTACTTGTGACAGTTGAGTGTAAGGAAGCTGGGTAGGGATGAGGGGCTGGCTGTGCTTCAAGAACCCACATGAAAAAAATCCCCAAGATAAAGCATCATATCTTTGGGAAGGAAATGAATAAAAAAGAGAGAGAGAGAGAGAGAAAAGCTAGTGATTAAATCTTCCTCGGGGACGCCTGGGTGGCTCAGTTGGCCGAGCGTCTGACTTCAGCTCAGGTCATGATCTCATAGTTCGTGAGTTCAAGTCCCGCATCAGGCTCTCTGCTGTCAGTGCAGAGCCTGCTTCAGATCCTTTCCCTTTCTCTCTCTCTCTCTCTCTCTCTCTCAAAAATAAAAAATAAACAGAAAAAAAAAACAAACAAACCTTGCTCCAAGATTTCATTCATTTCCTTAACAATTATTATTTAGCACCCACTGAGGGCCGGACACTGCTGAGGGCTTGGGAAGCACTGATACATAGGATTCAGTCTCTCTCTTGGAGCCCACAGTCTGGTCAGGGAGGGGGCCAAAGAGATAATGATGGCACCCAGTGAGAAACGCTGACACAAAGACCAGGCAGAAGGAGCAGTTTCCTCTGCCTAGGGCAGGCGGGGTAAACCTCACCAAAGAGGGGACGTCTAAGCTGAGATGCGAACAGAGTAAGAATCCCGTAGTCAGTGAATGTGGTGCTAACGTGGGCATTCCAGGCAGACGGAACAGCCCACACCAGAGCAGGAAGCCAACAAGCACAGTGAAAACAGCCCAGGAGTGAAAGCAGAGGAGGACGACCTGGGAGAGGGCAGAGAGCAAAGGACGTTGACTGCCCCGGCTAGAGACTGGGGCTTTAGCGTGGGGGTCAGGGGAAGCCAATGACAAGGCTCCCAAGATTCGGATTTGCTCAGGAGACCACTCGGGCAGCTAGGGGAGGCTCTTTGGAAACAAGGCCAGTAAGGAGGACCAAGCAAGCGAGGTGGAGGCCCGAGTCCGGCAGCCGCGAGTGTGGAGGACAGGCTCGTGTGAGCCAGCACTGCATGGAGATCATCAGGACAAGTGATGGGTGGGAGAGGAGCACATTTCCAGCTTGGGGAAATGTCCGAGAGTGAAAAAATAAATGATGTTCTACACCACTTACCTGGTGAAACCCTGCAATGGTGTCTGCTCCGTACTCGCTCTGGATTATTGGTTTCTGATAGGTCCTATACCAGTTCTCAAACTGGGTTGCCAGCTGCAGCTGAATCACCTCCATGTGACCATAGTCATGATACCAAGAGTAGTAACTATTCACACAGATGACGTCCACATACGGCGCCTAGGATGAGAGCATTAAACTTGTTCACGAACCAAAAGACGGTAAGAGCATTAGGGCTCACAAACTCAGGGGGCTCTTCCGGCACAGGAGGCAACAGGGGGCTGCAGAAAATGATCTACGTGCTCCCACGTGTAGCAGACATAGAAGTGACCTGAATAAGGCAAGTCTATAATCCTGGGCTGACGCTCTTGACCTGGCTGTAGCTGGGCTCTGGAGAGACTGAGCAGTAGAGCAGACGCCCCATGAGCCGGCCGCGGTGCCAGCCCGGGGCGGTGGCGCTCCTGTCACTGGGCTTCCCTTACCTGGGAAATGTTCCCAACTGAAGGACAGAGGCGGTTTTTTTCCCCACAAAGGTCTTGGTGAACCATGTCGTTCGTGAGCTGGTGCTGGGGCCACAGAGTGGCCGAAAACTTCCCTCCTAGGAGGGCAGCGGCAATGATGGGCGGGACCCCTCATGTCTACACAGTGCAGTGCTCAGGACTGAGTGGCAAGGGCTAGGCCAGCCAACTGTCCGGCCTCTCCCATCACCAGAACACAAGCCAGTCTCGAAAGCCTGTACTGGGGCTGATGTGGTCCGACCTTCCCAAGCGACCGACCCCCTTTCCAAACCGTGGCTGAAAGCAGCGGGCAGAAAGAGGGAGCTGGGGAAGTGCCCGCGGGTGCACACTTGCACACGGATCACACATCCCACCAGGTGAGCCTGGCAACCCTCTGTGGCCCAGGCACTGGCTGCCCCATCCACACAGAAGACGAGAACGAGGATATGCCACTTGGGCTCTGAGGACATCCGTGCCTGCCTGTGCCATGCTGGTGTTTGGGCACAGTCTTTATGCTTCTTTGAAGGGGCTGTTCTCAAAAGATGGCAAGGGAAACACCAGGGCTACGAGCCTTTGGACGCTCATGTTAAAAGGAGTGTTCCCAGTTCATTTTGTACATTGCGTTCTCTCCTCCATTCTTTCTGCAGATGTTTTCTCTTTCTGTAGTGCTTTCCTTTTAAGGACTGGCCTTCAGTTCTCTGGTGAAGACACATTCTCTTGCTGCCATGTTCTATCTACAGCCTCAGTGTAACCCTGCACATAGTTTCCGAGGGGCTGCTGCGCCAGGGGGTGGGGAGGGATGCGTGTGGTCCAGCCAGCCAAGTGAGCCTGTCTGACCCTTCGATTCCAGTCAGGGGTTCCCCTTTTAAAAACTCAGATTGCCAGCCTGGACTTATTAGATCAGCATCTAGGCGTCTGTACTTTCAAAGAGCTTCTCTGAGTGGTTCTGACAACCAGCTGGGTTTGAGAAACACTGGACAGTGACAACTTTAAGCTCCCTTAAACCTATGCCACTTTAAAAGCATACTAAACCGCGGAGCATCAAACCCTGACTCTGACCTGAGAACGCACGAAACCTCCCTGTGCCCAGCCTCCTTGGACTGAGAAGCCATACTGCTGGGCAAACAAGCAGCTAGTTATCTTTAACCTGAAGACCATCCAGGAACGCGTCTGGACCGGCTGCTCAGGGCTCCTCCCAGCAGCCTGTGTTAGCAAGGATCAGAGCAAGGCGAGAGGACAGGCAGGGAAGAGAAGTGGCACAGAGACCCCCAGGCTCACCCCCAGGTCTGCTTCATAGTTGGAGTTGGTCACAAAGGTCACGGGCCGAGAGGGATCCAAGGCTTTGGTGTGAGCAATCAGCGTCCTGTCCACAGAGGGCAGAAGACACAGGCTCATCAGTCTGGGAAGGGCCCTCATACAGCTGTCTTTCTCTCTCTCTCTCTCTCCACCCTGTCTCGCAGCCAAAAACTAAAGACAAAACCCTTCCTCCCTCCCGACCTTGAAGACTCCTTTCGGTAGGTAAACACGGTCTTCTAGCCTTAGATCACGTTCCTTGGCCTCTTTCCTTCTCGCTCCCCAAATCCCACCCCACAAAGGGAAGGCCACCCTCACAGCTGGGGTCCTTGGGCTGGGCTGGGTGCTGCCAGAATCTCGGAAAAACCTCTTGAAAACAGGGAACGGGTGGGGCGTGGACCAACGTGGACGTTAATTTAACGAGTAGAGGATGTGTGTGAGGAGGCAGGCTGTGTGTGCACTGGGCACTCACTGGAGACTGGAACAGGAGCAGTGGGACCAGACATTTGCACGGGGAAACGCTATTCTGCCATTACAAGTGGGAGGTACAGGGCTCTGGGAGACAATAGCAGGGCACTTAACTGATACTGGAGAGTCACCCCCATACTCAGAAGAAACAGCATTTCATGTCATTCACCAAGGAGGAGCTGCGGAAAGAGGCTCCCAACAGAGGGCCCAGCCTGTGCTCGGGGCTCAGCCTGGGGACCCGTCACAGGCCACCTCAGCACAGGTCACTCCGTTCACTGGTCAAGCTTGCTCCTCTGCTCCCCGTCCCCAGAGCTGGCTTCCTTCTCCATGACACTCTTCCCACCCTGCTCTCCTCATACAAGGGCTGCGGTTCCTCAAGCCAGAACAGCACCTTCACCTCGAGTCCCAGAGCCACACTCTGAAACAACCTGTGTGCCTCCGGGAAGCTTTGAAGCCTCGCTGAGCTCCTGATGCCCAGGCAGCTCCAGCCATTCCCTGGCCACCTCCCTACTGCACCAACGATCATGCATCACCTTCTCTCCACCTCCCAGAAAAGCTTGCAGGCACCCGTTCTCGGACACCTGTGCTTTCTGCTCCACAACAAACTTCTGTCTCCCCAGCCCTGGCTCACACAGGCCTGTGCCCCAAGGCACCAGGCTGCACGTTCAGAGCTTTGCCCAGTGGGCCTGCTGCTCAGAGCCCCACATCTTGTACCCACGGCTCAGCTCACAGCACTCCACGACACTGAATGGCCTCTGCTGCCTCTATAGCCAAGCGAAGTGATCCCCCTCTGTGGGCCAAGTTACAACTGCATGATTGTAAGAAAGACAAGGAACCAAGGACCACCCCCACCCTGAGGTAGTAGACCCTCCCACCGCTGGAAACCACCCGTAGGTGTGGTTTCTGTCCACTGCAATGCCAGGGTGGCGGAAGCCTACTGGCATTTAGTGAATGGGACCGTGAACAAAAGATGGGCTGATCCTGTCTAATAATGTAACTTAAAATAGTCAGAACGTGCATGTCATTGAAAAACCTGTTTATAATCATGTGCCTACATAATCCAGTTTCATAAAGCCACTTTACAGAGATGAACCCAAAGCATCACCAAGTGGTTTTTGCAGGTGTAACATGCACTAAATTTCCCAGGAATGGAGATAACATAAAAATTGAGAGAAGACTACACTTGGTTTGGCTTGGAACTTTACCTAGAGTGAGTCACCACTTCATAAATGCACAGCAGTGAAGGAAACACCGCCGGTGGCATCAGTCACCAAAACGATGCCCCCACTGTCAGCATCTGTAGCTGCGTTCTCAGGCGGTTCCACATCTAAGTGCAAGCGTCTGACCCCTTCACTGGCTCTTCTGGGGAGTTGGCTCATGCACTCACGTGTAATTATATAAATGACCCTCCTCTATATCATAGTTGGGCCAGGCCACTGTTCTTTTCATAACCTGAAGTTATGTCTCTAAGTCACTCTGTGCAGAAGTTAACTCCAGGGGTGCCCAGGGTGGCTCAGTCGGTTAAGCATGTGACTCTTGGTGTCAGCTCAGGTCATGATCTCACGGCTTGTGAGTTCAAACCCCCTGTCAGGCTCCGTGGTGACAGTGCAGAGCTTGCTTGGGATTCTCTCTCTCTCCCTCTCTCCGTCCCTCCCCCACTTGCACGCGCTCTCTTAAAATAAATAAACCTAAAAAAAAAAAGTTAACCCTAGATCTCATTTCAGATGTGAAAAAGGGACACTGGGGCTCAGTGGGTTGAAATCACAAGTGGTGGGTGTGTACTTGGTGCCCTGCAGTGACCATGTACGGAGGCACCCCCACCTGGGCTGGGAGTGGACGCTGCCTCTCATAGCACATGCCTGCCCCAGAGCCAACCTCAGCGCTGCCACCCAAGGCTGACCCAGACCAAAGGGCTGAGGTCTCACCCCTGACCCCACCCAGGGCAGAGGGAGCACTCACTTGAAGTAGTAACCAGCAGGTTTCAGGAAGGAAGTGGGCTCATTGGCCACAGACCACATCACAACAGCCGGGTGATTCTTGTCCCTGCGCACCAGCTCCTCCATCACCTCCAGGTGGTGCTGCAGAGACACGTTGCTGTAGCTCTCGCTGTGGCAGAGGGAGGAAAAGGAGCCGTCAGCGCCTGCGCCCCCGGCAGGCTGAGCAGGGAGGGCGGCGGGCACTCACACCAGCACGATGCCCACACCGGGACTCTCGTCGATGACCACGATCCCATAGCGGTCACAGAGCTGCATCACCTCCTCCGCGTAGGGGTAGTGACTGGTGCGGAAGGCATTG
This sequence comes from Acinonyx jubatus, assembly GCF_027475565.1. Classification (NCBI taxonomy): domain Eukaryota; kingdom Metazoa; phylum Chordata; class Mammalia; order Carnivora; family Felidae; genus Acinonyx; species Acinonyx jubatus. The sequence goes on from NC_069398.1 coordinate 20,598,319, forward strand.
GCCCCGAGCCAGCGAAGCAAATTGAAGTCCTTCACCAGCAGTGGCCAGTCAAAGCCCTTCCCTCGGATCTAGGGGAGAGCACAGTCGAGTGATCCTCCCTCCCCTGTCCCAGATGCACTTCCATCTGGAGCCAGGCCCCGGAAGGGTCACCCCATTAGCCCTCAATCTGGCACAAGGACAGGCCCCATCAGGCCCCATCAGGCCCCATCCGGCAACTGTTTCAAGCAGTTTGCTTCACTGCTCTGAGTCACCCTCAATTGCTTCAGGGGTCACGCGGAAGGCAATAGTGAGCAACAACTGTCACAGGAACCCAGAAGCCACGACTCACATCTGCATCCTCGTGCTTGTTGACCCCGTGGAAATAGAAAGGTTTCCCATTGATGAGGAACTGGTGCTCTGTGACAGCCACCGTGCGAATCCCCACGGGGAGAGTGTAGAAGTCAGACACAGACCCAGCTGCCGTCTGCGCGGTCAACCTCACCTGTGAAAGCCGAGCACCGGTGTGAGGCATCCGTGCTGGCCTGAGCCCCGCACAGCCCACCCTCCAGTGGGAAGGCCCCTCGTGAACCACAACGGCCAACGTCTGGGGCTGCACGCAGAGAGATGCAGAAATTCCCAGCTTCTGCCATTAACAAGGAGGAACATTCACCCTGCCCCTGGCGCCTGCTCTTCAAAACTGGGCCTCCCTACCAAGCGGTGAGAAAATCAGACCGGAAGCTCAGAGGACCACGTGTACCTGACTACCTGTCCTGCACCCCCTTGGAAGCCAAGGCTGCTGGGTGGGGGCAAAAGACCTCGTTACCTCCAATGAGTACAGGTAGGCAGGGTGCTCATGCATCAGGTATGGCCACCAGAGGTGGGCATTGGGCACCTGCAGCTGGCCCCGACCCCCTGTCCCCTGGGCCACGACTTTGCCTTCCTCATCCAGAAGACGCACTTCCAGTTGAAAGTGTTCACCGCCTTCAACAAAAATCTGGTAATCCACCAGCCCTGCAAGAGACAAGGAAGATCAGACCAAAAAGGGAGGGACACGATCTGGGTCACACAGAGAGCCTCCTGCAGCCACCACTCTGAGGAGTCCTCAGCCAACAACCGTTTATTTCTGGAGCCCAACCTGCAGTGAGGGGAGATGAGGCGAGGGCAGCACAGTGGGAAGGGACACAGATTCTCATGAATCCTAAGCGATTCACCCTGAGCTATGATTTTACACAAGCCCCACTTCTCCTTGGGCTTCGTTCCCTCACAAAAGGAGGTCAGACCAGATGAATGATTTCTGCTGCCCGTGCCAGTTCAGACAGGCTGGATTTCAGCTCTTTTTGGGCGGATGGGAACCCCGAGGGGGAAGAGATGCCGGCAGAGGCTTTCTCCTGGAGCATCTTTCCAAACAGGGAGCAGAGCCACTTGGGGCCTGGCTGAGGGAAGTTCCTGCAGGGAGCCCTTACCAGTGTCTTGGTCCACGCTGGTGCTGACGGTGATGTCATCGATGTAGGTGGTAGGTGTGGTGTAGAGGAGCACGGGCCGATGCAGCCCCGCATAGTTGAAGAAGTCAAAGTTTATGTTCTGGACAAAGTAACCCTTGGGGTACCTAGGATGGGAGAACAATGGCCAACTTGGACCTTACTCTGATACTCTGACCTCAGCTCACATGTCTCCCTGGCCTCCCAGAGCCAGGGCCTCACCTCTGCTAGGGCCACCCTGCCCCTAGTGGGAAGACCAGTCGGCAGGGTGGGGAGTGGGGTGGAGGGGGGAGCAGGGTGCCGCTCACTTGGAGGTATCCGTCTGGTAGAGGATGGTCCCTGGCGGCAGAGTGTGGGGGGTGAGCGTGTTGTTGATGGCAATGGTAATGCGGCAAGAGGCCAGGGGCCCACTCTGTACCAGCTTGCTGATGTCAGCCTCGAAGGGGAGATGGCCCCCTTCATGCTCTGCCACGTGGACCCCATTCACCCACTGCAGACAGAGAGATACGGGGAGGGAACAGCAAGTCAGGGTGGCCATCGCAGGCACTCCCTCACACAGAAGTGTCGTATGTGGGGGCTCAGGGCCCCGCCAGCCGCCCCCTGCCTCAGGAATGGAGGCATGAAGCTCCAGCTGAACAGATCAGGCAACCTTCCCCCGACCCAGGGCACCAACCCCAGTGTGGGACATGGGTGTACCCCCCCCAGTCCACCCCAGGAGGCAGGCTGTCAGGTGACCCCTGGGAACCACACACCCCAAGGCAGCCCCAGGCTGCTCAGCAACTGCACCTGACCACTCGCCCTGCCCGATGCTTGTTGTACTCTCACCACAATGGCATAGTAGTGGGCGCTGCCAATCCTCAGCACCACTCTGGTGCCCAGGTCCTGAGTCCATCGCTGGGGCAGGGTTGCCTCCCGCTCGTACCACACCCAGCCGACAAAGCTGCGCAGCTGCCTATCCTGGCCCACGTCATTGAAGCTGGAGGGAACCGGCATGTCCAGGGTGGGGCCCGACTGAGGAAAGAAGGGCTGGGATCAGGTCCGGACCACCTAGGAATCGAGGACCAGGACCCAGGCAACCCCCTTCCCCAGGGGCCACGTCCCCCAGCCACCTGGCCTGCAGGAAGAAGGCTGGGTAAGATGACTTCCCCTGGGCCCCGGGATTCCAGGCCACCCCACCATTCTTATTCTTTGCCAGCAACTGACTGATGCCGTTTATGGAGCTCATTTAATTCGCACAACTCCACGAAGCAGACAGCGGTCACTCAGTCACTCGATCAACGGTGTGCAGTGAATACCTACAATGCTGTTCCGGGTGCTAGGAATAAAACCGTGAGCAAGACTTCCGCTGTCAGGTGATCGGCTCTATGAAGAGAGTGTGGAGGGTGGCAGGGATGGTCAGGGAAGGCCTTTGGGGGCCCATGGGATACTGCCTTCTGACAACCTGGCAGAACTGGGTGACCCTAAGCCTGACAGGGCATCCCCTGAACATCTCCAGTAGAAGGCTAGGCACCAGCAGGACAGCTCAGTGAGCCTGGAAGCAGCCTGGGGAAGACCTTCCTGACATCCTGTCTGTGGGATTTCCTCTGTCCCTCACAGCTGTATCCCAGGGTCTGGCACAGCCCTGCATGTAAAAGACTCAAAAAACGTTGGCTGAATGGATGTATAACTTGGTAAGAGATCCTCCTGCTAGCATGGTTTGTGTCTGGGGCTGGGGGGCAGCCAGCTCCTTCTCAGGGCAGTCTGTGGACAAGGGCGAGCCCAGCCCACAACCCAGGCAGAGGCAAGAGGATCTGTTCAGACCAGACCCTAAGAGGAAGACAACCAACTGCCCCGGGGAGGAAGCTGGTGGGGGCAGGGGCTGCTCTGCTGAGGAAACTGTGAGTGGGGCACAAGCCCGGCACCCAGTTCTTCCTCCCCTGAGGAACGGATGGCAAAGACTGACAAAAGAGGATCTAGGAGAGAAGAGAGGGCCAGTGGGCACACAGGCCCAGCACCACTTCCCGCCGACACCACCCAAGTCAGAGGGGAGAGCCGGGGAGGAGTCCTTGGCCGGGTGGGTGCCAAGCCCCGTCCTCTCTCTCAACCTCAGAACCCCAGGTCCTTCGCGCCAGGGCAGGGCTGGTGCCAAGACGCCTACACCTCCTGCCCTCCCGCCCCCGAGCTCGTTGCCAGCGCCGCGAGCCTGTCCGGCTCAGCCAGTCTTACCGAACCGGGCTGGAGCAGAGGCCTGCCCCGCCGCCCCCCGGACGTCCGGGCCGGCCCTCCACCCGTTTCCTCCCTCGCAGTCCCTCTCCCCGTCGTCTGATCCCACGCCTCCAAAGCCGTCCAGCTTTAACCTCCTCCTGGCCGACAGCTCCGAGACCTCAGAGGAAGGCTCCCTGCCCACCTCCCCCGCTGGGCCCGCACCTCGCGCAGCGGCGTCCGGTACCACTGCTGCTCGAAGCCCTGGCGCCGGTTCTCGGAGAAGTCGGCGCGGAAGCTCCAGAGGCCGTTCAGCTCCTTGCGCTCCCGCGACGGGCTCTCCCGGGGGTAGAGCATCCCGCCCCGCAGCGCCAGCCCGCAGGCCCAAAGCAGCGGGCCGAGCGCCGCCCAGACGGCCGCCGGCCCCCGGAGCATGCTTCGCGCGTGGCAGCTCACAGCCAGCCGCTTACCGCAGGGCTCGGAGCGGCGCTGGAGGCGGACGGGGCGGCGCGCGAAGTCACGTGCCCCACCTGAGGCCTCCCGCGCCATTTTGGTTGAGGGCGAGTGCCGGGTCCGGAGGAGTTCTGGGGCCGCAGGGACGCCACTGTCTGCTGGCCACAGGGCCGCGGCGGGGATGGGGGTGGGCCGGCGGGGAGCCCGAGGTTAGGCCCTCAGGGGACAGGGACCCCGAGCCTCCAGCCCCCGTCCTGAAAGGCAGAGGTCCCTGGCTCTGCGCCCGCCCCGCCGCCTTGTCCTCCCCGGTCCGACTGCTCCCCCGCCCGGGGCGGTCGGTCCGGGGCTGCGGCCAGAGCGGGACCCAGGGAAACAGCCGGACAGCCCGTGAGCCCAGGCGAAGTCTCTGCGGTGCCTAGTGGCGTGCACCCCGCGGCCGTAGCCTTGACCGTGGGCCTCCAGCTACCGTCACCTGAGCCCCAAACCTCTAACCAGGGGCTCAGGGCTCCCAGTTGGTGTTGTGGGATCATAAAGATGCAAGGAGAGGGGGCTTATGGCCCCAGTAACCTGGTCTAGATAAAATTGTTTGTACAGTTACCTGATTCTTAAAATTACTATTTTTTTTACTTTTTGCTGATTTTATACTTAACAAAGCAACCTAATAATGGGCCTTCATACTGCCAACAGAGTCCCCAGAATAGTAAAAATAAAATATATTTTAGGAGCTGACAAGATTTAAAGGTTTTTTTTTTTCTCACAATATAAAAACAAGAAAAGTAGGATGCAAAAGTACATACAGTATGATCAAAATATTGTATCCGCAGAAATACAGATAGATGTGAAGCATTACTGGTGTTATAGATAATTTCCATTTTGTTTCTCATACTTTTTTGAGTTTTTTGAAATTTCCTGCAATGAACATAACATTATTCTTTTAATCAAACCAATAAATGCTTTTTTTTTTCAACGTTTTTAATTTATTTTTGGCACAGAGAGAGACGGAGCATGAACGGGGGAGGGGCAGAGAGAGAGGGAGACACAGAATCAGAAACAGGCTCCAGGCTCCGAGCCATCAGCCCAGAGCCTGACGCGGGGCTCGAACTCACGGACCTCGAGATCGTGACCTGGCTGAAGTGGAACGCCTAACCGACTGCGCCACCCAGGCGCCCCGATAAATGCTTTTTTAAAATCAAACAGGCAGAGGCGCCTGGGTGGCTCAATTAAGCATCAGACTTCAGCTTAGGTCATAATCTAATTTGGTGAATTTGAGCCCTGCATCAGACTCAGCGATGTCAGTGCCAGTGCAGAGACTGCTTGGGATTCTCTCTCTCCCTCTCTCTCTCTGCCCCTCCTCCATGTTCTCTTTCTCAAAATAAATAAATAGGGGCACCTGGGGGGCTCAGTTGGTTAAGTGTGGGACTTTGGCTCAGGTCATGATCTTGTGGTTCATGCATTCCAGCCCCACATCCAGCTCTGTATTGTCCACTCAGAGCCTGGAGCCTGCTTCAGATTCTGTATCTCTCTGTCTCTGCCCCTCCCTTGTTTGTGCTTGCTCTCTCTCAAAAATCAATAAATAGGGCTACCTGGGTGGCTCAGTCAGTTAATTGGTTGACTCCTCATCTGGGCTCAGGTCATGATCTCATAGTTAGTGGGTTCAAGCCCCACATCAGGCTCTGTGCTGACAGTGCGGAGCCTGCTTGGGATTCTCTCTCATTCTCTGTCCCTCCCCAGCTCTCTCTCTCTCTCTCTCAAAATAAATAAATCAATTATAAGACAAATCAATAGATAAACATTTAAAATTTAAAAAAATGAATTTTCAAAAAAATATTTTTGAAAAAACAGGCAAAAAATAAATAATTAAAGGTCTATTGTCTCCTAAAATTAATAAATTGATTTTTCATTTACCCTTCAGCTTTAATACAAGTTGATTTTCTACCGTCTAATGGGGAAGAGGACAGAGAACTAATGAAAGGTGAACCTGTAAAACAGACCCTGGTGGGTAAAGCCCATTGGCCCAGTTTCCTCTCCCCACCCCACCTCCACCCCTAAGGTTTTGGCCTTGTGTAAATATATGAGCCTGGAGATGTAAACTTGGAAGTTGTCAGCTTTGAGAATTTATGTGGTCACCAAAGAAATGAAGGCAGGTAGAGAGCAGATCCAAAGATGTATCTGGAGACATCCCAAAATTATGAGTATAGGAATAGGAGAAATGAGCAGGTCCCTATCTCTTTGAGGATAAATCCAAACCCCAAAGCTTGGTTTGTCAACCATCATACCCATTCCTGGCCCTCGATGCCTGCACACACCATGTTGCTGCATGACTCTGTGCCTTCGCTCATGCCCTTCCCTCTGCCTTCATTCTCATTTTTTTTGTTTGTTTTTTGTCTTTGTGGGGTTTTTTAAATTTATTTTTGAAAGAGAGAGCAAGACAGAGTGTGAGCAGGGGAGGAGCAAAGAGAGAGAGAGAGAGAAAATCTGAAGCAGGCTCCAGGCTCTGAGCTGTCAGCAGAGAGCACAATGTGGGACTCAAACCCATGAACCTTGAGATCATGACCTAAGCTGAAGTTGGACACTTAACCGACTGAGCCACCCAGGCGCCCCTGCCCTTTTCCTATGCAGCAATTAGGCTGTTTCCATTTCGCACTTTCACAACCAACTCCACGCCGTCCATTCCTCAGGCGGTTCTTGATCCTGTGCTCACATGCAAGACTGCCCAGCTGCGTTCTAGGAATAGAGATGTGGCCTGGCGGCCTGGTGGGCCTGCTCATCTTCCCCTTTACTGGGCATCCTGAGGGCCCTCCATGGGGCTGGTACACATGGGTGCTTTCATTTCCTGCTGCCCCACAGAAGGGAAGTGCCCGGCCACCGGCTCTGCCCTTGACCCAGGGCAGATCCCTGTGGCTCCCTATTCACCACTTCTGCCTGTGTCTGGTTCACAAAGAGGCCTCGCTTACTTTAATCTTGACTAGATCTTTCCGGGTCTGTTTCTTTTTGTGCTTTAGTCACCGGTATTTTGTATCTGAAACATGGAGTCATTTTGCTATTTGACTGTAGGTCTGTCTTAAGCTACTTTTCTGGGCATTTCTCCCATCCCTCAGCACACTTCTGCTTATGGGCCTCTTGGGCCCAGAAATACTTTCCCAGGCTTGTCTTGGAGGCTGTAGCACTGTTTGGGCTGATCTCCGGGTCATCTTTCTAAGCGTGGTTCAGATGCCAAGTCTTTCGTTTCCTCCCCCTTTTCCTTCTTCCTGGGATGGCAGCTGTCAGCACATTTATACTCAGGGGACAGCACTAGAGTCCTGGCTTTCTGGCTTTCGCCAGACTGTGACTTTCTGGCAGCTGACCCTCTTCCTTGTCCCATGACTACCATCACATGGTCCCTGACCCCCAAGTGAGAGCCTACAGAGCATCACTGGGGCAAAGGTGAGGTATGTGTGGGTGCCCACTGATTTCCTATCACTTGATGACAGTAACGATAGAAATCCTGTGAGCAGGCATTCTGCTAAGGGATCCGTATGGCTCTGAAAGACTATAAAATGACTATTCTGTCTCTATCACGGATGAGGAAATTAAGGCTCAGAGAGGTAAAATGACTTACTCAAGGTAATACACCCAAAACTACATTTACCATTGTTGATGGCACATTCACTCCTTTTCCCAAATTACCCTACATCCAAAGGACTTTCTGATGTCTAAGAAGGAAAATACTAATGCTTTCCCTTCGTGGTCTAGTGCAGCAACACAAAATGTCCCTGCAAAGATTGTATGGTCACAGCTTTGAATTTAATAAGCAAGTCACAGGATACTCAGCTGATCAGAGCACAAGTCTGAGACTTCCTATTTTGCTCCCCAATAGATAAATTTTATTGCATTTAAACATTATCTCAAATAGGTCCTGGGACTCATTTGGCAACTTCTTGCTTCTGTAGCTGAATGACCTCAGATCTTTTCATCAGCCCACCAATCAGTTCCTTTCTAAGAGACAGATAACATCTAAAATTTTTCTGATAGCCTGTGATTGATTAACTGCTGTAGCTTGCTGAATCAAAGAAGCTGAGTTTGGTACAAGTTCAATGCCAGTAACTTTCTGGGCTTGAGATACTGAACAAGTAATACCGGGCCTCACTTTACCCAGCAGATTGATTTTTTTCATTCGTGAAAAATCAGATTTCAACAAGAGACCCACCCTCCTGAATACAGATATAAATGGGGGAAGTGAGCACACACAGACCTCCTCCTAATGGAAACCCAGTGGAACACCCTTGATCATGTGCTATATTTGACTACAGACTGTGTGAACTGTCACCAGTTTCTCTTTGTCAACCCAGAATCTCTTGCTTTTCTTTCCAAGGAGGCTGATTTCTAAAGTGATGAGGTCCCTCCACAGGATTCCTCTGGGCTTTCACAATACCTGGTCTTTCAGAGTGATAACATTTCTGGAATGTGGACAGTCTGGCTAGTGATAAATGGTCCCCTTTCTTGCAGTGGATTCAGCAAAGAGAGCTATCAGCACAGAGCCCAGCGTGGAGCTTGATCTCATGAACCGTGAGATCATGACCTGAGCTGAAATCAAGAGTCGGATGCTTAACTGAACCACCCAGGCACCCCCTGATGTTTATTTTTTTTAACAGCTTTATTGAAATAGAATTCAAACACCACATAATTCATTCATCTACAGTATACAATGCAATAATTTTTAGTATATTCACAGATGTGTGTGACCATCATTGCAATCAAGTTTGGAACATTTTCATCACCTCAAAAGGAAACTCTGTGCTCTTTGCTTTCTATCCTTCTATCCCTCCCATCCAGTCCTAAGCAACCGTTAATCTATTTTTTGTCTAGATTTTGTATAGATTTGTCTATTCCAGATGTTTTATGTAAGTTGAATTATATAATATGTGGTCTTTTGCATCTTTTTAAAAAAATACTTATTTATTTTTTAGAGAGAGACAGTGGGTGAGGGGCAGAGAGACAAAGACAGAGGATCTGAAGCAGGTATACCCGGACAACAGAGAGCCCAGTGTGGGGCTTGAACTCACAAACTGTGAGATCATGACCTGAGCCAAAGTCGGATGCTTAACCAACTGAGCCACCCAGGCACCCCTGGGCTTTTGCCTCTTAATGTTTGAAAATAAATGTGTCTATATTATAATCCTGCTTTGTGAATTGAGAATATGTAATCAGTGTTTTTAGGTCTGTCACTTTATACATTTTTTTCAAGATTAGCAGAACATTACGGAAAATATGGAATCACATTTTCTCCTCCCTTCCCTAAAAAAAATGCCCAGAGGCGTTTTTTGTTTTGTTTTGTTTTTTCTTTAAGAGTTCACTCCAGGGGAAACAAAAGGAAGAGGAGGAAAAAATAACAACCCAGGGAGTCAGGAGGTTGGTTTTTTTGTTTTTTTTTTTTTTAATTTTTTTTCAACGTTTTTTATCTATTTTTGGGACAGAGAGAGACAGAGCATGAATGGGGGAGGGGCAGAGAGAGAGGGAGACACAGAATCGGAAACAGGCTCCAGGCTCCGAGCCATCAGCCCAGAGCCTGACGCGGGGCTCGAACTCACGGACCGCGAGATCGTGACCTGGCTGAAGTCGGACGCCTAACCGACTGCACCACCCAGGCGCCCCTAAGGAGGTTTTGAACTTGTATTGAAGTTCTCGCTATCCAGGCCCTTGATCTCCAGGCTCTGCCTGCTGTGGGGTCGGAGTTCACCTTTGAGGAGCAAACGTCAGGGAGATGGGTCAGGGCTGCCTCCTCTCCCATTTCCAGACTGCAGAGCTGCTCTGCCGATAGGAAGGATGCTTGAGGACATCCCAGAGATGGACTTTCAAAGGGGTAAGAGTAGAGAAAAGAGATGAATGTCCCGTTGTCTGGAGGAGGGAGGATTTATCAGAGCAAGGACTGAAGATGAAGTAGTTGCCAACAGCCCAGGCCAGCTCTCAAGCCTGGCTCGGGGAGCCATAGGGTACTTCAGGGTGCAGAGGGCATTCTTCAAGGTCAGCCACAGGACAGGCATCAGCTAAGGCAGCGAATGAAAGCTCTGCTTGGGTCCTGACCCTGAGGAGGGAGCTTGTCAAACTGATCCACTCCTGATTTCACCTTTAGGGAAGATCAACCAGGTCCCTGCTCCCACAACAGTCCCTTTCCTTAGCAAAAATGACAATCCCTAGTCTCGAATATTGGGCAGGAAGCATACAACTCTAAGACATGATCCAGAAGTGAGTGGCTGAACTCACGGAGTTCAGTAGATGCTCTAAGGAGGAGGGTGGCTCTGGAAACCTCAAAATCCAAATTCTACTGGGTAATGTCAAATGAGTGGGGGAGGGGGAGTCGTTCTGGCTGAACTGGAGCAGACGGGAAACATAAAACAAGGCAAACAGGTCCAGTGCCGTGTGGAGACCTGGTTTACAATAAGAAGACAAGAGGGGGAAACACAAAAACAGGCTAACGTGATCATAAGAGGCTTTGAAGTTGTGTTTGGAACAAGAACATGGTGACTGGCTGCCTGCAGCTTGTCTTACACCTCAGCTGTCTGGGAAAGTGATCTTCAGATTAGAAATGGAAGAATAGGGGCACCTGGGTGGCTCAGTCAATTAAGCATCAGATTTCTGGTCTTGGCTCAGATCATGATCTCATTCATTGTTTTGATCGAGCCCCACATTGGGCTCTGCACTGACAGTGAGGAGCCTGCTTGGTATTCTCTCTCTCTCTCTCTCTCTCTCTCTGCCCATCCCCCGCTCACTCTCTTTAAATAAATAAACTTAAAAAAAAAGGAATAGAAGAATAAATATCAGTAAAGGAATCTGAAAGCCGAGTGTAGTGGGTTGAATGTGCCTCTCCCCACTTCAAATTCATGTTCACCCAGAACTTCAGAATGTGACTGTATTAGTTTTCTAGGGTTGGTGTAACACACTATCACTCTAGCAGCTTTCTCATGGATTCTTTGGGATTTTCTAAATACAGAATCCTGCCATCCATGAACAGACATAGTTTTATCTCTTTCCAGTTTGGAGGTCTTTTATTTCTTTCTCTTATCTAATTGCACTGGCTACAATATTGAATAGCAGCAGTAAAAGCGGGCATCCTTGTCTTGTTCCTTATCTTAAGGGAAAGGCTTTCAGTCTGTGAATATGATGTTTACTGTGGGTTTTTCATAAATGCCCTTTATCTAGCAAATAATCAACATTAAAATTTTCTTGTCCATAATGAGATATTGTATATGCAGAACACCCTAATTATTAATAAGCCAATGTATTATGATACTGATAAAAAAGATTATCGTAATTGTATAAATAAATACATGCCTTTTATTATGTTTAGGAAATTTCCCTTTATTCCTACTTTTGAGTTATTTATTTATTTATTTATTTATAATTTGATTTGAGAGAGAGGGAGTGTGCACGTGTGCACACGTGAGCAGGGGAGGAGCCAAGGGGAAGAGATAGAGACAAAGGGAGAGAGAGAGAGAGAAAGAGAGAGAGAGAGAGAAAATCTCAAGCAGGCTCCACACTCAGCACAGAGCCTGATGCCGGGCTCAATCCCAGAACCTGGGATCATGACCAGAGATGAAATCAAGAGTCGAACACTCAGCTGACTGAGCCACCCAGGCGCCCCACCTGAGAGGTGTTTTTTTTTTAATGTTTATTTATTTTTGAGAGAGAGAGAAACAGAGTGCAAACAGGGGAGGGCAGAGAGAGAGGGAAACACAATCTGAAGCAGGCTAAAGGCTCTGAGCTGTCAGCACACAGCCCAATGTGGGGCTTGAACCCACAAACCATGAGATCATGACCTGAGCTGAAGTTGGACACTTAACCGACTGAGCCACCCAGGTGTCCCGAGAGTTTTTTTTTTTTTTTAATCAAAGTATAGTTGACAAAAATATGGAACGCTTCACAAATTTGCGTGCCATCCTTGCACAGGGGCCATGTTTAGCTTCCCTATATCATTCCAATTTTACTTGTCAAAGCAAACATGATTTTTCTGAGAGTTTTTATCATAAAACAATGTTGGATATTGTCAAATGCCTTTTCTGCTCCAACTAAGATGATCATATGCTTTTGTCTTCATTCTATTAATGTGATGTATCACATTGACTGATTTTCTTACGATGAATCACACCCTTGCATTTCTGGGCTAAATCTTACTTGGTCGTGGTGAATAATTCTCTTAATGTGTTGTTGGATTCAATTTGCTAATATCTTGTCAAGAATCTTTGCATCTATATTCATAAGGGACATTGATCTGTAATCTTCTTGTGATGTCTTCATCAGGGTAATGCTGACCTCATGGGGTGAGTTAGGAACTGTCTCCTCCTCTTCAATTTTTTGGAAGAATTTGAGAAAGATTGGTGTTAATTCTTTAAATATTTGGTAGAATTCACTTGTGAAGCCATCTGGTGCTGGACTTTTCATTGTTGGGAGCTTTTTGGTTACTGATTCAATCTTTTGCTATAGGTGTGTTCAGATCTCCCATTTCTTCTTGAGTCACTTCAGGTCATTTGCATGTTTCAAGGAATTTGTCCGTGTCTTCTGGGTTATTTAATTTGTTGGTGCACAACTGTTTATAGTATTCTCTTATAATCCTTTTTATCTCTATAAGCTTAGTAATAATGTTCCCATTTTCACTTCTGATCTTAGTTACTTATATCTTGTTTTTCTGTGTAAGTCTATGCCATGGTCTGAAGATTTGTGTTCCCTCAAAATTCATATGGTAAATCCTAATGCTCAATGTGATGGTATTAGGAGGTGGGGCCTTTGGGGTGATTAGGTCATGAGGGCAGAGTCTTTATTCATGAGATTAGAGCCCTTATATAAGAGGCTTCAGAAAGCAACCTCACCCCTTCTACCATGCAAGGATACAATGAAAAACCTGTGACCCAGAAGAGGGCCCTCATCTGACCATGCTGGCACCCTGATCTTGAACATCCAATCTTCAGAGCTATGAGAAACAGACTTGTTTTATATAAGCTATCCACTCTGTGGTGTTTTGTTCTAACAACCTGACCAGACTAGGATAGTCTTGCTGAAAGTGTATCAATATTGTCAATCTTTTCAAAGAATCAACTTTTTGCTTCAATGATTTTTCTCCTCAATTTTTTTGGGGGTGACACAATTTAACCCATAGGAATGGCTCTATTTGGACACAGGGTCTTTACAGATATAATTAGTTAAGATGAGGTCATATTGGATTAGGATGGGTCCTAAATCCAGTGACTAATGTCCTTCTACATTCCCACCAACAGTACCAAAGTGCCTTCAACTTTTCCACATTATTGTCAACACTAGCTATTTTATAGGTTTTGATAGTAGCCATCCTACTGGGTGTGAGGTGATATTCAATTGCAGGTTTTTTTTAATGATTATTTATTTATTTTTGAGAGATAGAGAGGAAGAGCACATGTGCATGGACATGCACACGAGTTGGGGAGGGGCAGAAAGAGAGAGAGAGAGAGAATCCCAAGAAAGTTCAGCACAGAGCCCAACATGGGCTTGATCTCACAAACTGTGAGACCACAACTTCAGCTGAAATCCAGAGTCGGATGCTTAATAGACTGAGCCACCCAAGTGCCCCCCACCTCATTGTAGCTTTGATTTGCATTTCCCTATTGATTAGTGATACTAAACATGTTTTTATGTGCTTATTGGCCATTTGTATATCTTACTTGGATAAATGTCTGTTCAAGGACTTTGCCCATTTTTGAATCAGGCTGTTTGTTTTCTTGTGGTTGAATTGGAGTTAACTATAGCCTCTGGATATTATTTTCTTAACAGATACATGATTTGCAAATATTTTCTCCCATTCTGTGGGTTGCTTTTTACTCTGTTGCTAGTGTCTTTTGGTGCACAAAATTCTTAAATTTTTATTAAGTCAATCTATTTTTTTCCCTTTGGCATCATATCCAAGAAATCATTGCCAAATCCAATGTCCTGTAGCTTTTACCCTGTGTTTTCTTCCAAGGGTTCTGGGTCTTATATTTAGGTCATAGATCCATTTTAGTTCATTCTGTACATGGTATTCAGTAAGGGTCCAATTTCATTCTTTTGCACATGGATATTCAGTTTTCTCAGCACCATTTGGTGAAGACTATCTTTCCCCACTGAATGGTTTTGGCACCTTTTTGAAAATCGTTGGGCTATATATGTGAGAGTTTGTTTCTGAACTCTGTTCTGTTACTCTATATGTCTGTCTTTATGCCACTATCACACTGGGTTTTTTTTTTTTAATGTTTTTTTTTTTATTTTTGAGAGAGAGTATGAGCAGGGGAGGAGCAGAGAGACAGGGAGACATAGAATCTGAAGCAGGATCCAGGCTTCGAGCTGTCAGCACAGAGCCCAACATGGGTCTCGAACCCACAATGGTGAGATCATGAGCTGAAGTTGGATGCTTAACTGACTGAGCCACCCAGGTGTCCTCACACTGGTTTGACTACTATAGCTTTGCTGTAGGTTTTGAAATCAGGAAATATGAGACCCCAACTTTTTTCCCCCTCACAATTGTCTTGGTTATTTGGGGTCTCTTATGATTCCATACGCATTTTAGGATGAGTTTTTCTATTTTTCTAAAAACACGATTTGGATTTCGACTTAAAAATTGCATTAAACATGTAGATCACTAAGTGTCCATGAACTTGGGATGTCATTCCATTTTATAATGTCTTCTTCAATTTCTTTCAGCAGTGTTTTGTAGTTATAATTGTATAAATCTTTCACCTCTTTGGTTAAGTTAATTCATATGTATTTTATTCTTTTTGATGCTGTTGTAAATAAAATTTTCTTAATTTATTTTTTGGATGGTTCAGTGTTAGTGTGTAGGACTGCAGTTGGTATTTGTGTGTTACCTCATATCTTGCTAATTTCCTGCATTTATTAGTTCTAATAGTTTTTTTTTAATTTTTTTAATGTTTATTTATTTTTGAGACAGAGAGAGACAGAGCATGAATGGGGGAGGGTCAGAGAGAGAGGGAGACACAGAATCTGAAGCAGGCTCCAGGCTCTGAGCTGTCAGCACAGAGCCCGACACAGGGCTCGAACTCACGGACCGTGAGATCATGACCTGAGCCAAAGTCAGACGCTTAACCAACTAAGCCACCCAGGCACCCCAAGTTCTAATAGTTTTTTAATGAAATCTTTAGGATCTTCTGCATATATGGCAATATTGTCTGTGAATAGAAATAATTTTATGTCTTTTTTTCCAATTTGGAAGCTCTTTATTTCTTTTTCCTGCCTGATGACTCTAGGTAGGACTTCTAGGATTATGTTGAAGAAGTGGGCATCCTTTTCTTGCTCCTGATCTTAGAGGGAAAGCTTTCCATCCTTTTACCTCTGCATATGATGTTTGCTGTAGGTTTTTCATATATGGCTTGTATTATGTTGAGTTAGTTTCCTTCTATTTCTAGTTTGTTGAGTTTTTTCAAGGGCTTTCTCTGAATCTATTGAAATAATCATATGGGGTTTCTTTCCTTCATTCAGTTAATGTGGTATATCACACTGATTAATTTTTGTATGTTGAACCATCCTTGCCTTCTAGGGGAACTCTCTCTTGGTCATAGTGTATAATCCTTTTAATATGTTAATATTACTTTCAGAACTGTGACATATTATATTTAATTTAAAGAGGGGGGATTTCTTGAAGGAATGGTCAACACTGTCTAGAATCTCAGAGAGGTCAAGTAGGATAAGGACTGAGGGATTTAGTTATTAAGAGGTTTTTGTTAAACTTGTGCACGAATGTTCTTTTTAAAAAAATTGTTTTAATGTTTATTTATTTTTGAGAGACAGACAGAACTTAAGCAGGGGTGGGGGAGGGAGAGAGAGAGGAAGACACAGAATCTGAAGCAGGCTCTGAGCTGTTAACACAGAGTCTAATGTGGGGCTCAAAGCCACAAACCATGTAATCATGACCTGAGCTGAAGTTGGATGCTTAACTGGCTGAGCCACCCAGATACCCCGTACATGAATGTTCTCAGTGGCACTATTCATAATGGCCAAAGGGTGGAAACAACCCATATGTTTATCATTAATGGTTAAACAAAATGTTGTATATCATAAAATTGAGTATTATTCAGCCATCAAAAGGAATGAAATTCTGATAGATGCTACAATGTGGATGAACCTTGAAAACATTATGCTAAGTGAAAAAAGACAGGCGCAAAAAGCCACATATGATATGATTCCATATATATGAAATATTCAGTAGACAAGCCAATATAGACAGAAAGTAGATTAATGGTTTCCAGGGGCTTGGGGGAAGTGCTCAGATCAGGTTAGGAGGTTGAAGAAGGTGTGAAAGCTTTGGTCTAGGTGCCATGGGGAGGGGAGGGAAAGTTGAGCAAAAATAAGTGAAAAACTGAACATTTGGCTAAGCTTTTAGGCCCAATCTTGCACATTCAGATGCAACAGGAGTTGGTAAGAGATTGGTGTTACTGAGAACAAGGTGAGTTTGTAGAATTTCTGTGGGTGATGTGGTGGCTGATAGCAGGATGCTGATGAGACTGGAAGAAACAGAAAATTTTCGAGAAAGGGAAGAAGATGAGTTCCACAAGGTCTAAATAAACTTAAAGCATTGAGGGCAATATCTGGTCCATGTAGAAAATACTTATTTTTTTTTAATATGAATTTATTGTCAAATTGGTTTCCATACAATACTTATTTGTTAGAAATAATAGTTGATTATTTTGGAGGGGTGTCAGTTTTTTTGAGGTATAATTCACATATCATACAATTCATCCCCTGTATTGGTCAACTGTCTTTAAGTTTTTATTTATTTATTTTTGAGGTAGAGAGGAAGAGTGCACACGAGTGGGGGAAGGGCAGAGAGACTCCCAAGCAGGCTCCACGCTGTCAGCACAGAGCCCGACAAGGGGTTCAGTCCCACAAACTGTGAGATCATAGCCCGCATCAGACGTTTAACTGACTGAGCCACCCAGCCACCCCTGGTCAACTATTTTTTGACCAGCGTACCAAGATAATTCAATTGGGTATGAATTGTCTTTTCAACAAATGGTGCTCAGACACATAGATTTCCATATGGGAAAGAATGAAGTTGGACCTTTTCCTTAATACTAAATACAAAAAGTAACTCACATCCTAGTGCACATGAAGTGATCTTTCATTTTGGTTTTGATTTGTATTTCCCCAATGATTAATGATGTTCAATATTGCTTAGTGTGCTTATTGGCCATTTTTGTATCTCCTTTGGAGAAATATCTCTTCAGATACTTTGCCCATTTTTAATTCAAATAGATAAAATTAAAATAAAATTCAACTTATTGTTGAATTGTAAAAGTTCATTTTATATTCTGGATACTAGACCCTTGTCAGGTATATGATTTACAAATATTTTCTCCCATTTATGAATGTCTTTTCGTTTCCTTTGAAGCACAAAAGTTTCTGGTGGGCTTCCTTTTGAGGTGATGAAATGTTCTAAAATTGATTATGGTGATTATTGCACAGCTCTACCAACATACTAAAAGCCATTAAACCGAACACTTTAAAAGTGTGTCTCATGGCATATGAATTATAACTCAATAGTGCTATTATTTAAAAAAATAAAGGAATGAATGAGTAAAAGGAGTGGAGAATGTGCATTTAGAAAAAAAATTGATAGGGGAACCTGGATGGCTCAGTCGGTTAAGCATTCAGCTCAGGTCATGATCTCACAGCTTGAGTTCGAGCCCTGCATTGGGCTTTGTGCTGACAGCCCAGAGCCTGGAGCCTGCTTCAGATTCTGTGTCTCCCTCTCTCTCTGTCCCTCCCCCACTTGCGCTCTGTCTCTCTCTCAAAAATGAACATTAAATAATTTTTTAAAGAAAAAAGAAAAAGAATTGATAGATACTGTGACCCAATATAGTTTCACCTAAATACAAATCCTATAAAAATAACTTCATCTCCCTTTTTGATAAAGTTTTTTATCAGAATTTTTGATAACGTTCTTAATCCCTTTTAGACCTGGGTGAGGGAATGCTCTAACAAAGGCTATCTGGATTTCAGTAAGATATTTGAAAAATCTAGAACAGATGACAGCATTACTGATCTCACAGTTTGTGGGATAGAGGCCCGTGTTGGGCTTTGTGCTGACAGCATAGAACCTGCTTGGGATTCTATCTCCCTCTGTCTGTCAAGCTGCTACTGCTTGAACTTTCTCTCTCTCTCTCTCAAAAACAAATAAACACTTAAAAAAAGTAAGCTGGAAAAAGTTCTCAGATTATATGCCATAGGGCTTCAGTCATCTGCATTACTTTCTTCATCATTTTTATTGGTGATTTCAGAGGAGAAAAATAGATAAAATCCTGATCAAACTTGCAGGAGTCAGAGAACCAAGCCAACTTTGGATGAATTCTACAAGGGAAAATTTTAGTTTGTACTTTTTCAAATAATTACAGAATACAGGAGGAGACATAGTTCCACAGTGCTCATGTAGAACATAACTCTGGAGTTTTGACTTTGAGTCTACCTGCTTTGTGGTAGATGTCAATGCAATCTTGGTTCAAAAGAACAGTAATCATATGTTCTGGACATCAGTGGCTGCTAAACCCACAGCCATTGCTCCCCTCTTTTCTTCCTTGTAGACCTGGATTTTGTTCAGAAGACAACAGGCTCAGGGATGTGGGGCCTGCCCCAATCCACAAGGGATGATTAAAGTTTAGCGTAAGAGCCAGTAAGACAACCTCTTTCCCTTTTGCAAGGAACTTGCTTTCTCAGCATTCCTGGAAGCTAAGAGTATAGAATGCAAGAGAGATAAATTGAGGTAAGAACGGTTAAGCAGGGGCACCTGGGTGGCTCAGTGGGTTAAGCAGCCGACTTCAGCTCAGATCATGATCTCATGGTCTGTGAGTTCAAGGCCTGCACCGGGCTCTGCACTGACAGTGTAAAGTCTATTTGGGATTCTTTCTCTCCCTCTCTCTCTGCCCCTCCCCTGCTCACAATTTCTCAAAATAAATAACCTTAAAAAAAAAAAAAGAACTGTTAAGCAAAAAGGAACTTGATAATTTGGGAAATTCTCAGTCTATCTAGATTGCAAAAGATTCTGAAATTAGAAGATTCACTGTCAGGCAAGCATGCTTTAGGGAGAAAACCTACGGTGTGGCTGAACCTTTTGCTAGTGCCTGGAGATCAAAAGACCAGAGCACTCTGGTGTTAAGAGTGCTCTTTGAAGAGATCTGGCACATGATTTCCAGATCCCCTCAGATATCTCAGCAGAAGTCAGGAATAGAGATGTGATTATCTAGGAAAGATCTGTAGAGAAATCCCTTGTCTCATGAAGTGAACTCCCCTGACATATACAAAGCTCTTGAGAATGTTACATCAGCAAAAACACTGCTAGCGAGGCCTAAAAGGAAAAGAGAGAAAAGGAAATTAAGGAAGGCTTTCTGATTTTCCTCAAACAGGAAACAGGGTCATATATTTACATGTTACTCAATGGTAAAGATGCGCTACCTTCAAGAAAAAGGAACGGTCATTCCGCAGGTGGTGGTACAGGCCCAGGGCACAGAGCTTAAGGGCAGAGAGGATTACAGGGATCCCCTGCTTTTCAGAAGTTTGCCTTATGCCACTTCACTTTTAAGTTTATTTCTTTTGAGGGAGAGAGCGATTGGGGGAAGGAAGGGCAGGGAGAGGAGACAGAGAATCCCACGCAGGCTCCTCGCTGTCAGCACAGAGCCTGACTCGGGGCTCAAACTCAAGAACTGTGAGATGGTGACCTGAGCTGAGATCAAGAGTCAGAAGCTTAACCGAGTCACCCGGGCACCCCTGTATCCAACTTCTCTTTTATGGAAGACCTACATTAGTACCTGTTTTCACTAACCAAAAGAAATCCAAAGATTTTTGCTTTCAAGAAGACAAAAAAAAAAAAAAAGCGCAAAATTAGCATTTTGTTTTGCTGTGAGCCATTACAGAGGTAGCACGTACCCAGAGCAGTGAGAGTGGCATCACCAAGCTCCTTCCCCGAGAACTACACTCAGCATCTCAGCATCGAGCCGCCATAGCTTTGAACTGTGTCTATGAGCATCTGTGCTTTGCCTTGATTTATTTTGGGCATCCAGTAGCAAGATATGTGGTAAGGTATCAGAATAGCCTAGGAGAGGTTATTTTGGGGGGCCTGGGAATGATCAAAAGTTTTCCATATAAATTAATGGTAATTGCTTTATCACTTTATAGCATTTTGGCTTATGAAAAGTTTCATAGGAACACTGTACTTTCAGAGACCAGGGAAAATGTATATTCGCAGGCCTTGAAACCTAATGGAGTGTTCTGGGTTGGATTTCAAAGTTGCTTGGAACTAGTGATTGCTTTTTCCCTTCCATTTTCTTCCTTTTCAAATTGAAATGCCTCTAAGTATTATCTCAAGCGTTATATTCTGGGATTAGATTATTTGTTTCTTGACTTTGTATGTGTGAACTCTAATCCAAACCACAATCATAAGAGATTCACAGATTCATGGATAGAGAGGAATTTTGCCCCAGGATGGATCAGACCCAGAGTCTCACCGTATCTAATTTAGATGACTTAGGTAATGAGATATGAGACTTCTGAGCTGATAAGATTTAGAACTTGCATTGAGGCTATAAGGGGTTGAGACTTTGGGGGAACATAGAATGGAGTGAATGAATGTTTTGCATGTGGGATGGACATTAATCCTTGAGAGCCAGACAACAAAATGTAGTAGACTGAATGATTCCCCAATGTCATAATCCCCAAAGATGTCACCTAACATGGTAAAAGGGACCCTGCAGATGTGATTAAGGATCTTGAGATGAAGCAATGATCTTGGTTTGTCCAGATGGATCCAGTAAAATCACAAGGGTCTTTATAAAAGGGAGGCAGAGAGGTCAGTCAGAAGATGCGACAAAGGAAGCAGAGGGTCAGAGTTAGAGATGGCAGTTATGCTGCTAGCCTTGAAGGTGGAAGGAAAGGGCCACAAAGCCAAGGAACACAGATGGTTTTTAGAAACGGAAAACTACAAGAAAACAGATTCTTCTTTAGAATCTCTGAAAAAAAAAAGCATAGCCCTGCTGACCCTTGATTTTGTCTCAGTAGAACCCATTTCAGACTCTGACCTCACAAAGTGTAAGATAAATGTTTATGTTGTTTTATGCCACTGTATGGGGTAATCTGTTACAGCAGCAATAGGAACCCAATACAAGGTCACACTGAGCTTTGGTGTAAATAGCCAGTTGGTGCCAGAATAGAAAGAGGCAGACACAGGGCGTAACTCAACCACGTATGGACAGTCTGGAGAAAGTTACACAAATTCTTGCTCTCCCTGAGACAGGAGAGACTCCTTTCTGGTCAAGTTGGACCGCATGTGTCTAGGCTCACATGTGGAAGGCTGGTTCCAGTTAAGGAGAAACTTTTAATAGGAGTGTCTGAACGTAAAGCTCCGCTTTAGATTGGGGTGTGCCCCACTGATGGAGGTGGTATGGCAGGATGTATTATAATTACTATTTTAATCCTATCTGCTGTTTGATGGACATAAATCCCTTCATTTCTGAGACTAGATTTTAGGCATTCTCTGGATCAGCACTTTGACTCTAACATGTGCAACAAGCATCTGGTGAGTTTGTTAAAATGCAGATTCTGGGGCGCCTGGGTGGCTCATTCGGTTAAGCGGCTGACTCTTGATTTCGTCTCAGGTCATCATCCCAGGCTTCGTGACATCGAGCCCCACATCAGGCTCTGTGTTGACGGTGTGGAGCCTGCTTGGGATTCTCTCTCTCTCTCTCTCTCTCTCTCTCTCAAAATAAATAAGTTAACATTTAATTTTTTTTAACATTTTTATTTATTTTTGAGACAGAGAGAGACAGAGCATGAACAGGGGAGGGTCAGAGAGAGGGAGACACAGAATCTGAAACAGGCTCCAGGCTCTGAGCTGTCAGCACAGAGCCCGACGCGGGGCTCGAACTCACAGACCGCGAGATCGTGACCTGAGCCGAAGTCGGCCGCTTAACCGACTGAGCCACCCAGGCGCCCCAATAAGTTAACATTTAAAAAATAAATTAAATAAAATAAAATGCAGACTCTGAATCAGGTCAAGTTGGGACCCAGGTGAGGTGCTGGTCTGTAGCAACTCTGGGTAACAAGATTCTAGAGACCAGTTATTTTTCAAAGTTGAACGCACATCAGAATCACCTGAAGGCCTTATGAAAACAGCTGGGCCTCACACAGAATCCGATTTAATAGGTTTCATTAAGGCCTGAAAGTCTGCATTTAAAAATTTTTTTAATGTTTTTTTTTTTTCTTTTTTGAGAAAGAAGAGGGGGGAGGGGCAGAGGAAGGAGACACAATCTGAAGCAGGCTCCAGGCTCTGAGCTGACAGCACAGAGCCCACTGCAGGGCTTGAACTCACAAACCACAAGATCATGACCTAAGCTGAAGTCAGACGCTCAATCGACTGAGCCACCCAGGCACCCCTGAAAGTCTGCATTTTTAAACAAATCCCCAGATGAGGAGGTGGGGAGGAGAAACCACACTTCCAGAGCCACTATTCTAGAACATTCTGTGACCCATGGCTTTGGCCTTTTTTGGAATTTGGTGTTGTGTCCCCACTGCTAGAGTTTTGGTTCTTTAGTTTACTGTGTTTCCATTGCTCATGGAAACACGTGGGAGGGCTTATTCATTCTTCCTTCAGTTTAGCTTTGTTCTTAATAAAACATAAATTTTAGATATTTCTTACCAGGATTTTGGTCAGATCTCTGCCGGCTCTGGGGACTCACTGCTATTGAACATCTACTGTGTGCCAGGCCTGGCCTCAGGCCCTTTGCAGACCAAATGTAAATCTTTGACTGCAACACAGGGCAGGCTCCTCCTATCTGTGGCCCTCACCTCATGGTCAGTGCTGGGAGTTTATCTGTACATTACTCTCTAGGGTGAAGGAGACATCTTCACCTGTGTATGAAGCTCACCTAGTGCGTGGCATCACACGCTACCTGGATGCCTGATTTTACCACCAAATACATCATTCCCCCCACGAGAACACAGGACACCCTGTAATCATGCCTGATTGTTCAGGAAAGGGTGGGTGAGCACGGGGAGAATGTGAGCAGGGGAGCCTGGGGGACACTGGAAGGAAGGACAATGAACAAGGACTGAGTTAACCAAGCCCATCAGGTGCCACCAAGGTTCCAAGGAGGCCAAGCCTCCCAAGACACCCTAGACGGGAGGTCACTGCGTTGCCCTGCGGTGAAGGGTGTGGGGCCCAAGCAGGGTAGGGGCTCTAATGAGGACAATCCCCTCTCCTCCTTCCCCACCCGTGACTCTGTCATCCCTGCCTATTTTCTCCACTATCTTGATGGCCCCCGCTGCTCGCTCAGCAGACCCCTGGAAGCCCGCTGCTGAGAGAGACAGGCTAGGCAGGACACGAGCAGCAGTCTCCTCTTGGGCCCACTTTATTTGGGAGCAGGGTGGGGAGGGCTCTAGGCCTGCTGGGCCCGCAGCAGTGCTCGCACCTGGCCGATCTGCCAGTCGACACTGGCACGCGCCGTGCCACCCAGGGCAGCATACTGTTCCACACTGTGGCCGTAGTCCCACACGTGGCTCACATCGGCTGAAAACAGAGGGCTGGGGGAAGGAGGAGGAGATGGGCCAGGGCCCAGCTGGGCCACCGGGGGCCTCAGGGGCCCAGGCCCACCTCCTGGGAGGCAGCAGAGGGAAGGGGGCTGTACCTGATGGTCTGTAGCTCCTTCAGCGACAGCTGGTTGAGGGCCACCCCCTTGGTCTCTGCCATGAACACAGCTTTCCCAGAGGCCTCGTGGGCCTGGCGGAATGGCATCTGGGGGAGCCAGGGTGAGGGCGGCACTGACTCGGCCTTCCTCTGCTCCCTGCTCTGTCCATGTCCTCCCCCACGACCCCCAGCCCCAGCCTGGGCAACACCCCCATCTCCTGGCCCCACCCCCACCCCTGCCACTCCACACTTACCCCTTTGCGGACCAGATAGTAGGCGAGGTCAGTGGCCAGCATGTCAGGACTAAGAGCCCGTGCCATGTTCTCACGGTGAATCTGGGGGACGCCAGTGGTGGCGGTGGTGAGTCCTGGGGACCCTGGGTGGCGAAGCTGCCAGCCCCAGGCCCACGGCCTACCACCACCCCCATTAGCCAGGATGTCCCCAGCCTTGGGCAGATCCACTCTGATCCAGCCTACTCTGCCCTCTCTGCTCGAGCCATTTTGTCATCACTATTGATAATGTTTCAGTGTGCTACTAGGGGTTGCCGGCCCTTTTTTGGAGTCCTTAGCTTTAGCACACATCAGAACCACCAGAACCATCGCTGGGCCCTACCCCCAGAGTCTCGAATCCAGGAGGTCTGGGGTGGGACCTAGGATTGCATTTCTATTACATTCTCAGGTGCTGCTGAGGCTGCTGGTCCCGGGACTACAGTTTGAGAAACACAGCTTTGAGACACATCCTGAACTATTTAAGAATGAAATGATATGATGGGGATTTGCTTAAAAATAACGAGGTGGTGGGTAGTGGGTAAAGATAGCCAAAGCAAAAGCAAGCCATGAGTTGATTATTGTTGAAGCTGCATGTTAGTCCATAGGGGTTCATGATACGTTCTCTCAACTGCGCATCCTGAAATTTCCCATAGTAAGTGACGAAAAAAGAAATCTGGTCAGGCCAGTTGATGGGACCCCTGGAGTCTAACCCAGTTCCATTCTACTGTAGCTAGCATCTTTTGTCACTTCAGTGTTCCCAAGGGCAGGAACAAACACACACCCACCTCCCCCTGCCTCAGATCTTCTGGACACATCAACTCTCATCTCCTCTCAAGATGGCCTCCTGGCATGCCCATCCCAGAGTGTAGGGGTCGAGGGGGGGGCGGTGGCTTGCCTGCAGTGTAGAAATGACGCCAGTGGCCACTTGGAGGACGGCACTCATGGTGTCTGACACTTCAAATACGGCTTCCTTGTCCTCCTGGGAGGCACGTGGCAGGAAGTGAGAGCCCAGCAGCCTTGTCCCCCACCGAGGCATGCCCACTGCCTTCCACTGGGAACACTCAGCACCTTGTACAACCCACACCAGCAGGGAGGAGAGAGCTCTCAAGGGCAGTCAAGGGCTGGGTACATAGGACAGAAGGTGGCAATTCTGTGAACCCCTGCCTGGATGTGCCAGGGCCCTGAGAACTGGGATACGGTGTATGTGCAGTGTGTGGATGGGCCCCTCATCCACAGCCCCAGCCTCGCACCTGTAGGTCCTTGTTGTAGGTGCTTGGAAGTCCCTTGAGTGTCATCAGGAGCCCAGCACACTGAAGGAAGAGTGAGAAGCAGGAGGCTGGACCTCAGGACCCTCCGGGTCAGCCCAGAGCCTTGCCCCCACTCCCTGCCCTGCTCACCCGCCCAAACACGCGCCCCGCCTTGCTCCGGATCAGCTCCAAGCTGTCTGGGTTTTTCTTCTGGGGCATCAGGCTGCTTCCGGTGCTGGGGACAGAGATGCTGAGGCTGAAAGGGCTCCCCTGCCTCTTGGCTGGTGTGCTGTCTGGATCAGGGGATGTCCAGCAGCATGCAGTCCAGGTGTGCCCACGGGGTGGCAGGGGGAGGAGGGAAGCCGTGTGCCAGGTGCAGAGCTGGGGTAGGGCAGGGCCCGGACTTACCTATAGGCATCTGAGAGCTGCACAAAGCTGAATTCCTTGGTGCCATAGAGGATGAGATCCTCAGCCATCCTGCTGAGGTGGGTCATGCACAGTGAAGCCCAGAACAGGAACTCAGCTTGTGGGAGGAAAGGGAGAGCAGGCCTTCTGGTCACCAGGCCTCTCTTGTTCCTCGCTCAGTCTGGAGAATCCCCAGGTGGGACCAAACTTGGGGTGGGAGGAGGCTAGAGGACAAATTAGAGCACAGTGCAGGGGAGTGGCCCCAGGGGACAAGCGGGCTGGCCCCCAGGACTCACCCACAAAGTCCCGCTCACTGGTGGCATCCATGCTGTTGAGAGTGATGGCCCCAAAGTTCAGTTCTGGCAGACAGGGAAATGAGGAAGGCAATAGGGCTGGGCTGGAGGGAAAGAAGGGGCCTCCTCTACCCCAAACCAGGTTGCCCAGCCACCCCCTCCTTAAGACCCTTTCAGGGAGGAGAGTAGGGAGGGGCAGGATATGGGGGTTGGGTCGCAAGAAGGAAGCAAGAGCCCTGAGACTCCCCAGCACAATGCATCCTGGCCACAGGCCTTCTCTGGCCTCTCTAGCCTCAGTGTCCATAGGTAATAAATGCAGTTTTCAACCAGACTCCTGCCCTCTCCAAGTGTGTGTGGGACCTGGCAGGTGCTGAGGGGGATTTCCCTGGGGAGGAGGGGCAGGGCACCTCACCTGCTTGGAGCAGCTCACGGTCCACGCCCAGAGGGTTGCCTGCAATGGCCCCACTGCAAAAATAGGCGATTCCAGGTGACCAGGGCTCCTGGCAGGCAGGCCCTGGCACATACACACTTGCACACCCAGAGCCAAGCCCTGATTGTCAGGGCTGCCACCAAGTCAGTATGGGTGACAGAACACTTGTCCCCACGGCAGGGAAATGGTGGGCTGTGGGCAGCTGGACGGCTCTCTGGAACCTCTCTGGAGGTTAAGCTCTGACATACTCACTAGCCTGCTTGTCCTCATCTTAGAGAGAGCTTGGGGGGGAGGGGGGGAGGTTCCATGCAGGGTTCCCTCCCTTCCACAGCGGAAGAACCCTGGACAGGGAAGCCAGTTACTTGCCTTTCTGTTCTCCTCTGTCTTTCCTGGTCCCTCCTATTCTGTGGATCCCCAGGGACCATGTGACATAGCAACCACTACCCCCAACTAGGCCCTCAGAGCACTGGGGCCTCACTCACCTCCCCAGGGGCAGGACGTTGACTCGCTTCTGTACCTCCAACAGCCTCTCAGAGTCTCTGGTCAGTGCCACGGCATGGCTGTAGGAAGGCAGGGGGCAAGAGGGTCAGGGCATCCTGGGCCCTCCTTTCCATCACAGCCCCTCCATGATGCCCCCCCCCCGACCCACCCACCTCAGGATCCAATGGCTCCAGCGAATGGGCTGAGCCCTCTGCAGGTGTGTATACCCTGGGAAGAGGACGTCACGTTCCCTGTGGGGGAAGAATAAGGGCAGGGCCTGAGGGGTACAGGAAGTTCAGGCAAGGACTGCCTGTGACACCTGGGACCCTGCAGGCCTGGCCCCTACAAAGAAAAGCAGGGCAAGCCCCAGATCCTTGGGGATCTGCCTGCACAAGAAAGCAAGGGATCTCCTGGGGACAAACACATCATAAAAGAAGCAGCCAGAAGTGGGGCGATCCAAGGACTAGGCCAGTGCCATGGGGCCTCCCAGGAGTAGGACTTTGGCTAGGACCAAAGGTGATTAAGTCTTCAGCGCTGAGCAGAGGTGAAAGCAAAGGAGGAGACACATGGTGGGTACTACGTGGCGGGGAGTCATGTTTGTGCGCACTCAAGTAGTTCCCAAGGACTCTAGAAGAGCCAGGGGCACTTTAAAGTGGGTAAGGCAGGGCACACAGTTCTGGCTTATTTTTGTTTTTAATAAACAGCTTTACTGAGATATAATTCACATACAATTCACCCATTTAAACTGTACACCTTAGCTACACTCATCAACCACATCAACTTTAGAACATTTTCATCATCCCAAAGAAGAAACCTTGTAGTCATTAGCAGTCACTCCCTATTTCTCCCAGCACCCCCAGGGTGACAGTTCTTATGCCCTTGTTTTCCCCCAGGTGGTAAGGTCTGTGAAAAAGAGGTCACAGGGAGCTGGGAAAGAGGAAGGGTTAACCCTATCTCTGACACCAGGTAGGGACTTCTTGGCAGCAAAGTAGCCAGGTCTGCAAGGAACAAAGCCAACGCCAAAGACATGAGGCCACAGAAGCCAAAGCTTGGGATGAGGCCATTGGGAAGCAGGTTTGGGGATGGGGGGTGGAATGGGGACATAGGGCATAGGCAGGCTAAAGAGTGACTGTGGCTGCCCCAGGCACAGCCAGCCCCCTTCCTCAGGCTTCAGGGCACCTGCCTAGTGCCTTAGCCTCCTGCTTATGAAGCCGCAAAGGGTGAGCTCGCCCTGCCTGCTGAGCTTGGCTGGCATGGGAGTAGCAAAGAGCAAGAAATGCCCCCATTCCTGGCTGCTTGCCTCACTTAGTCTAGGAGTTCCAGGATGCCATGAACCCCAGGCCTGGCTCTCCGACCCTCTTCACCTCTGCCACCTAGATCTGCCTGTCTTAGGGGAGGAGCCCCCGGCTGCCCTCATGCCCCTCTCTGCCACCTGGGTGTCCATGGGAGACTCACGCCTCTGCCCGATCCACCATAGTTCTGATGAGCTCCCAGAGGAGGGCGGAAAGTTTAGAGCAGTTCTGTCGCATCCACAGCCTGAGGTCTGTGACCACCTGTGGGGAGGAGAAGGCAGCACTCAGGGAGACAGATGTGTTGCTTCACTGGGGAACCAGACCACTGCCGAGCCCCAAATCTGCCTCCTGGGTCCCCCAAGATTGGGAAGGCATGGGGCACGGGGCAGAAGAGCTAGCAGCACCTGGTCATTCCGACTTCGTCCCGTGTGCAGCTTCCCTGCAGTCTCACCGATGAGCTCCTGGGGGTGGAGGGAGGCACGGGGTCAGGGTCTGCCTGCTCGTGGCCCAGTGGGGTCAGCCCAGGCACGCCCTGGTTCCTCCCTCCCTACTCCTGGTCCCTGCCGTCTCTGCCCAGGCCGCCTGTTCTGGGGTCTGGCCTGCACTCTGCCAGTGATGAAAGGAACAGAATGATGGCGCTTATGCTCCAAGTGACCAAGGGCCAGGTGAAGAGGGGAGGCCAGGGGGACCTGAGGGGGTCGTACCTTCAGACGCCGCTCATTGGCCGTGTGAATATCTTCATCATTGGGGCTGAGTTTGAAGGTGCCCTGAGCCCACTCCTCAGCCACCTGTAGCAGATGGCAATGATCCCAGGGGCCAGGCATCCACAGTCAAAGGGCCCCATCCCTGGTTGCACTCCCACTCTGATCACTGACTGTCTCTGTATAGGAGCTGAGTCCTGGGGGTGCTCCACAGGAACAGTGAGTGCTCCACAGGGGGTGCAGTCACCGCCCCCAAGGGAGCAGCTCAGGCCCAGCCCTCCCTCCCCCATGAGCCACGGGCATTAAAGGATGAAGAGAGACAGTTTAAAGGGCACCTCGACATTTAATCACAGGAAATGACGTGCATGGGGAGCACTGTAACCTGTGCTCAGGACTTGGTAGGGGCCTGGGACCACAGGGAGGAGCTCTTGGGTGGCCCTTAGGGTGGAGAGAGTACCTTGTCAAGTCCGTGGAGTATCTGGTCCATCTCAGCCTTGGTGAGGAGCCCCGCCTTTTCCAGGCCCCGGCTGTAGGCCTTGCTGCCCTGCACATCCACCTCCCACAGGTGCCGGTCATAGGCAATGGATGAGTTGAACTTCTCCATGATGGGGTCCACTGCTCCCACAAACCGGCCACCCCATAGCTTCCCGCTCTGGCCAGGAGAGCAGGAGCAGTTAGTGTCCTCCCCACCCTTGAGGACAGTGACTCTCACAAAGGGCCTGCAGGAGAGTTATGAAGTCTGATGGCAGTGGGAACCAGCAGGCAGGGTTATTCTCGCTGGGCAGACAAGGAAACTGAGGCTCAGAGGGGATCAGGAACTTGCCTGAAGTCACTCAGGGAGTCAGTGTGGGAATATGGCTGGACACTGAACTTAGGGTTCTTTCCTACCATGTGACACTTCACTAAGGAAATGATGGCAGGGTACAAGACACCTTGAGACCACAGCAGAGTTTCTGGGACCTTTTGTCACTGACCAAGGGGAGAAGTCACTCTGGAGTCCAGAGTCTGAATCCAGCTGATATTCCAGCGCTAACGATAAGAATCCTGGCTAACATGTAGTGCGTTCTCACTGTGTTCCAGGCATAACTTTAATTGCTTGGCATGCGCGGACAGAAACTCTGTGAAGCAGGTACCAAGTGTATCCTTGGGGAAACAAGGGGAAAAGCAAGGCACAGAGCAGTTACACGGCTTGCCCTTGCTGGGGGCGGTAGGGCCAGGACTGTGACCCAGCTATCTGCAGCAGAATGCAGGCTCTAAACCCCACATTCCACCAGGGCTGCTCTGATAGCCCTGATACCCTGAACTTTTGTGGCAGGGACAGGCAAGAAGCACCTGAGGGGCCCCATCAGACTCAAATGACCAGCATCTCTTTACCACAGCTTGGGGTGGGGCCTAAGATCCCAACCCCCACCACTCCCTTGGAGAGCACCTCTGACACATTTGTTATCATTGGCTTTCTAGAAGGTCACTAGCTGACCTTCTGTCCCTCCGGGAGCCAAGGGCAGAGGGGTGGGACAGAGACACCTCTGTTTTGAAAGAGGGCATAGGCCACAGCATATGACAGATGGGGGAGGGGTACAGAACACATGGGGAGCTGCCTTAGCTCCCAAAATGCCAAGGATTAGGAGAGTGTTGCCTGGGTGAAGGTAGGCATGTTACTTCTCTGCCAACTTTCCTGTGGAGGGGGAGTTTATAATGGCCTCTGGGGACCTATGTCCTCCTCTGTCCCCCTGCAATGTCCAGGACCTCTCCCAGCCACCTGATTGTGGGCATGTTATACAACCTCTCTAAGCCTTGGGATTACCGCTCTATAATATAAAGTCAAGAGTAGTACCTACCTGATAGACTTGTGAGTATTTCATTAGATTAAATTTACTAAGCTCATACATAGCACAGTGCCTGGCACCCAGTAACCTCTCTTAGTAAGGGAGGGGCTGAGGGCCGCTAGAGCCAGGCGGCGCTTTAGAGCCACTCCTGGTTCTTGTGTGCACCATGGGGGCCTCCACTGTGCTCTGGCCCCAGACTGTGAGCTGACCTCACTGCCCAGCAGCCTTGGCTGCCAGAGGACTCTGACCTGCAGCAGCAGCCTCCACCCCCCTCAACCTTTTGAGCCAGATCCATCCCTTACCCTCCAAGCCTAGATCTCCACAGCACCACGTGGGTCCCTGGTCCTGACTAGTGGGGCTAGCAGGCCAGGGCCAACCAGCCAGGATTGAGAGCCAGCCCACCCCCCTCAGCTGGAAACCTGGCACTGCCTCTTCCAGCAGGCCTCTGGACTCCCTGCCTGAGTTGTTAGTAATAACAACTACTTAACAAGTGGGGCTGCAGCCAAACCAATTAGTACCAACCCACAGGATGGCCTGGGGCCAGCAAAAGTCACCTGATGCTCTGGCCTCCTGAAGGCAGCCCACTCTGTATTGGGGCCAAGCTCCCACCCAACTGGCAGGCTTAAAAAGACCCCAGATGGAGGTCAGAATGAGGTGCCATCATTTGGGCTCTGAAGATGGGGGGGGGGTGGCTAATGTGCAGGGAGAGAGCACTCCTCTAAGCTAGGACACATCAGGGCCAGAGTGATACCTTTGGAGCAGGACTGCTTGAGGTTGGAATGAATGAGCAACAGCCAATTTAGAATGCACAAGGGAGGGGCCCCTGGGTGGCTCAGTCAGTTGAGCTTCGGCTCAGGTCATGATCTCATGTTCATGGGTTCGAGCGCGGCATCAGGCTCTGTGCTGACAGTTCAGAGCCTGGAGCCTGCTTTGGATTTTGTGTCTCCGTCTCTCTCTGCCCCTCCCCTGCTCGCACTCTGTCTCTCAAAAAATAAAATGAAACGTTTAAAAAAAAAAAAGAATGCACAAGGGAAATAACCTGTTGTTACTGTATCATTAGCCACCATTTATTGAGCACCTACTATAGTCCAACAACTTGGCCCTGTGCTAGGCATTCTACATATGCTATTACACCCTCCTATGAGGTGGGCGCTGTTACCCTGGGAGATCAAGTGACTGCTTCAGAAACCAAATTTGTTTGCCTCCAAAGTCCAAGCCCTGATCCAGAAACTAGCAGGGCAGGCATTCTTATCCAGTCTATTCAAATGGACAAACTGAGGCCTAGAGAGAGGAAGTGACTTGCTAGCTAATGAGGACCAAAAAGGACTGGAACCTAGATCTCTGGTTTCCCAGGCTCCAGGTTCCTTCATTGGCATCAAGCAAACAGCCCCTTTCACCTGAAGGGTTCAAAACAATGACCTCATGATCCAGTACCTTACAGAGGGAGGCGGAAATCTATTATTATTCCCATTTGCCAGATAAATCAACTGAGGCCCAAGGAAAAGAACCTGTACCTAGGACTCCTGCCACTCAGTGGTCAGGAAGAGAACCCAGGAGCCCCCTGGCTCTAAAGAAGAGAGGCCAGTGAGACAGGAAGCCACCAGGCACTGGGGCCACTGGGGCCACAGGGCATGGTCCCCTACCTCCTGGTTCTTTGCACAAGCCATAGTCATGTGGACTCTACCACGTAATGACAATTGCTACAACAGGAGAAGGGACGCAGGGTGGGGACTGACAGAAGGACATCGGGAAAGCAGGAATGAAGAGGTGAGGAGGCTGAATCAGTGGGCAGCTCCTTTCTTGCCCCCTCGCCGGAAGCGCTGTCAGGCCAAGGCCACCTTCCCTAGCAGTGTGGGTTGGTGAATGCCACACAGGCCCCTGGGGAGCGGGGAGGGGAGAGTAGAAGTCCGCGCAAAGATCTTTCCCAGGCTCTAGCAAGTGCTCCAGGAGGAACCCACCGCCTGGAGCCAGAGGAGACAATTACCCGCAGGGTGGCCGGCGGCGCGTCCGGCATGGGGAAATCCCTTGTGCAGGTCACGGGCCCAGGCTGGGTCCCAGAGCGCCCCTCCCCCTCGTTTGGAGACTCGGAGGACCTGGGTCCCCGAGGTCCCACTCACCTCCGATGCCATGTTGGGCGGTTCCTCGTCGTTCAGGAGCCTCGGCCGTCCGGGTCTGGAAGACAAGCCGGGACTGACGACCTCCTCCGACCCCTGGGTGGAGTCCCTCGGGCGGCGCGGCGCTGGACCCAACGCAACCCTGGGGAGGCGGACGTGGGCAGTGCCTAGGGCGCGCGCCACGGTCCTCGGCGTCCTCCGCTCCGCCCGCCGCGCGCGTCCCTCCCGTCCCGCCTGCCCGGCACTCACCACCTCCTGGCCGCGCGGTCACCCTCTAGCCAGCCACCTGGCGGGGTTTTTCTGGCCCAAGGAGCGTCAGCCCCTGCCCGGCCCTTGCCCGCCTCCTGGCGGCGGCCGCACCAATCCCAGGCGGCCTGGCGAGGTGGGCGTTGCCTCCACCCTCCAACACCGGCTGTGGGCGGAGCCTTCCCTGGAGTGGCTTAGGGTAGAGCGGCCCCCAGGACCGGGTAGGGGCAGTGAGGGTGGTGCCCGAGCGACAGCGTTGAGGGCAACAAACTGTGCCAGGCGTTGGAGACAGTGAGCTAGGCCTAGCGGGCTCACAGGATACATAAGGTGAAAAGGCCTGCCCGGTCATTCATTCATTCAACAAACACGTGCCTGGCACCTCAACTCGTTTGGGCCAGGTAGAGTTAGACCCTGAAGAAAAAGAAATGATACCTGCCTCAAGAAGCCCTGACAAAGCTTGGACAGGTGTTCTGGGAGCATTTAAGGCAGCGTGGAAAGGGTGTCTACTTGGGGTTCTCAGGGAAGATTTCCTTGATCTGATCAACTATTCAACAGAAACAACAAGCTGGCTTCTAGGTGCTGGTGGCACAGCATCCAACTTCTGCCCTGCAATGGCTTCTGGTGATGTCCCCTGAGTTGGGTCTTGGAAGAGGAGAGTTAGCTCCCCAAAGAAGAGGATTAGAATTTTCCCTGCAACGGGAGTAGCCTGGGCAAAGCCTGGGAGGCCAGAATGTGAATAGCCTGCCTGGAGAACAGGAAGCGGTCAGAGTGGCTATAACAAAGGGACAGGAGTGGGGTGGGCAGGAGCGGTGGGAAGTAGGTTGGGGCAAGATTACGAAAGGCTTTGAATGTCAAGGGAAACAATTTGGTCTTGGTCCTGTAGATCATAGAAACCAACAGACTGGAATCACTTGCAGTTCCTAAAATGTATCAGGCTGATTCAATCCTTCTTAAATGCTCTTTCTTGTGCTTGGAATGCCCTTCCTCCACTGTCTCACTATTTCCCATTTATTCATTGGTATTCTAGCCAAGCATCATCAATGTCATCAATGTCAGGGAGATTCCCAGATGACCCAGATATCCAGCTCTGTGGTCGCACTGGATCCTATAGATGCATCTAGTAGTCTTTCCCTAAATTGGGAGCACTGTAGTTGTGAGTTCTGGGTCTTCTTCCCTACCCAACTGAGAGCTCCTTGGAAGCAAGGCCTCATCCCCTTTATCCCTGTGACCCCCAGCCATTTCCTGTCTTCTCCCACAGAAGTCCCATAACTGGGCTGCATCGGGCCACAGGTGGACAGAGATGTGGAAGCCCATGAAACCAGCTCTGAGCCATGTGGTCCTCTAAACTGCAACAGCATTGTGGCAAGTCCCTGGGATCTACCTGCTGGGGTCTGAGGCCTGACATGGCTTCCTGGGAGGCCAAGTGTGAAAGCCAGCAGTACTCTGCAAACATGAGCTCACATCCCTGAATATCAGGCAACACGCAGGGACCAACGCTCTGGCAAATGAATTGAGGCTGGAAACGGAGTCAGGGAAGACGTCTGGGAGCAGGGCTATAAACACAATGCATAACACAGGTAGTACTGTAACTATAACACCTAACACAGTGGCTCAACTGGTGCCAGACTGTGCTAAACCCTTTACACGATCGATCTTCCTTCACAACAGTCCTGTTTATAGATGGAGAGGCTGAAGCTGCAAAGGGTTAGGGATTAGTGGACATGCCCCATGGCAACCAGTTAGAAGGAGACAGTCTGGCTGCCCACACATGACAGAAGAGAGACTGTGACCCCAGGTTTGCTTGCAGCAAATAGCAAGCTTGCCCTGTGTGGAGGTCCGTGCAGGGTTGGGGAAGGGAACTCAGGAGAAGGAGGAAGACAAAGAGGTAGCATGAAGGCTTGTGAAGAAAAAAAACCCAGACAAATCAAAAGAGTCTGCAGCTAAGACCCTGACGGTAGACACTAAAGTGGGCATGACCCTTTATATTGAGGAAATGTCCTTGGCACTTAGGACTCATGAGAGCAGAGCAGCCAAGTTCTCTTAGAAAAAGCTGAGATCCCCGAACAAAACTTTGGGGAGCCTGAGAGAGGCTCAGAGAAATGTGCCTGCCAGTGGCCAGTCTATAATCAGCACAGAGAAGATGGATAGGAAGGACAGGTCCTCTCTAACCACCAGGAGGCCATCATCTGCTACCTGTAGTCCATAGAGAGGTCAGACAAGGGATCTGAAGAGTGACTATCTCAGACTTTCAAGAGACAACATTCAGTCCATACAATAGTCTAGCCACTCCTGCCCCAAGTAAGCTGTTTAGGGGACCCTAAGGTTGGTGTAGGAGCATGACTAGAAGGAAGACTGGGCCTTGGGTCATGGTGGAAATCAGTTGCAAGAGCCATATTCTCGGGGGCCTCTTTGATGACCAGCAGACTCAGCTTCCCTTCAGACTTCCAGAGTGTGGCTGCTAGAGTTTGGGGACCGGGTGAGTCTATTCCAAGGGAATTGCTAGGGTTGCCTAATCCTATAATGCAACAGAAATGGTAACTGAGATTGGATCAAATTCTCAAGCCTTAATAAATGAAGCCGCACAAATTCACTGCCAGAAGACCCAGACTAAAAGAAAGGCTAAGGGAGTTCTTCATGCTGAAGGGAAATGACTTAAGATGAAACCTTGGGTCTACAGGAAGGAATAAAAAGCACCAGAAGAGGCATCTGGGTGGCTCAGTGGGTTAAGTGCCCGACTCTTGATCTCAGCTCAGGTCTTCATCTCAGGATAGCCCCACATTGGGCTCCATGCTTAGCATGAAGCCTACTTAGAAAACAAACAAACAAACAAACAAACACCAGAAAGAGCAACTATGTATTGAAGACTTTATTCACTCTTCTTAATTTCCTTAAAGACAAATGAGTAGGGGAGCCTGGTTGGCTCAGTTGGTAGAGCCTGCAACTCTTGATCTCAGGGTGTGAGTTGGATCCCCAACTCACTACTTTTAAGTAGAGATTACTTAAAAATTACTTTAAAAATGTATTGTTAGTTTTATAGCAAAGTGGAAGAGGATACTAACGGAATTATACTGTTGTAAGGTGGTTATGTTATACATGAAAAGATATACTAATATCAATTCAGGGCAAACTGGAATAAGTTAAGGGTTCATAATGTAATCCTTAGAGCAACCACCAAAAAAAGATACATCTAAAAACCTAAAAGATGAGATAAAATGGAATATTAAAATATTCTTGATCCAAAGGAAGTCAAGAAAAAAGGAAACAAATACAGATAGAAAAAAATAAGATAATAGACTTAAACAATTGTATTAATAATTACATTAAGTGTAAATGGGTTAAACACTTCAATTAAAGGCAGAGATAAAAGGCAGAATGCATTTAAAAAAGTAAGATCCAACTGTATGCTGCATACCAAAAAAATCACTTAAAACATAAAGACGTAGACATAAAGACATAAAAGGGATGGAAAAGATATACCATTTAAGCACAATCATAATAAATCTGGAATGGCTGTATCCATATAAGACAAAGTAAACTTTAAGGCAAGAAATATTACCAGAGATAAAGAGGGTCATTATATAATGATAAAAGTATCAATTAATCATTAAGTATTAACAATCCTAAATGAGTATGTTCCTAAAAACACAGCTTCAAATTATATGAAGCAAAGATTAAGGATAAATAAATAACTCCAAAATTATAATGGGAGATGTTAACATCCCTATCTCTATAATTGACAGAACCAGTATCAGAAAAATCAGGAAAGATATCAGTGATCTAAACAAAATTATCAAATAACATGACCTAGTTAACATTTATAGAACATGCCACCCAACAATGGCAAAATAAATTATCAGTGCCCTTTGGAAGCAGCAGGATGATGATGATAATATTTGTATGTAAAAAATGACCCTTAAAAATATATTACAGTATAAATATATACTATGGAATATAACTCAAGGTATAAAAATAAATGAACTATTGATACATGCAATGACTTTGCTGAATTGCCAGGATATTATTCTTAGGGGGAAAAAAAAGTCAGTCCCAAAAGATTACACGTTGTATGATTCTACTGATACGACATTATTGAAATGATGAAATTTTAGAAATGGAGGACAGAGTAGCAGTTGCCAGGGGTCAGGGATGGTGGGGAGGTGGTTATATAAGGACAACATGAGGAATCATTATGGTGCTGGGACTTTCAGTATCTTAACTTTGTGATGGGTACATGAGCGTACACAGGTGATTAAATTGTGGAGAACTTAATACATATATAGGCACACACATAAAAAGAGTACAAGTAAAATAGGGAAATCTGAGTAAGATCATTGGATTATATTAATGTCAATATCCCAGTTGTGATATACTATAGTTTTGCAAAATGTTACCACTAGAGGAAACTGAGCAGAGTGTAAAGGGATATTTCTGATCATTTATTACAACTGCATATGAATCTAAAATTATCTCAAGAAAAATTTCAGTAAGAATATATTACAAAATCCATTCACATTCACTTTAGAAAATACCTACAATAGATAATGACATGAGGTTATGTGTGGTGTTTTTTTTTTATGTTTATTTATTTATTTTGAGAGAGAGAGAATGAGCAGGAGGAGGGGCAGAGAGAGGGAGAGAGAGAATCCCAAGCAGGCCTGATGTCAGGCTCAATCTCACAATGGTGAGATCATGACCTGAACTGAAATCAAGAGTCCGATGCTTAACTGACTGAGCCACCCCAGCACCCCTAAAATCTAAGAACTTTTTAAAACATAACCTCAGGACACATGTCATGAGTTCAAACTCCACATGGGGCTCTGAGCTGACAGTGTGGATCCTGCTTGGGATTCTTCCTCTCTCTCTGCCCCTCCCCACTTGCACTCTCTCTGTCTCTCAAGATGAATAAATAAAAACTTTAAAAAAAACTAATCTTTTAGAGATACATACTGAAGAATTGTCAGGTGAAATGATTTATCTGGGATTTATTTTAAAATGCTCCAACAATAAAAAGTAGTGAAGTTGGTAAGATATAAGATTTGCAAAATGTCAATAGCTGTTCAAGTGAGTATTTTTGAAAATTTCCAAGTGTTGGGCACCTGGGTGGCTCAGTCATTAAACATCTGACTTCGTCTCAGCTCATGATCTCACAGGTTCATAAGTTCAAGTCCCACATCAGGTGAGCTTGAGCCCTGAATTGGGTGACCACCGGGGCTGTTTCAGGTAAAATTCAAGCCCCACTTCAGGTGAGCCCTGCTCTCTCTCTCTCTCTCTCTCTCTCTTCCCCTTACTCACCTGCGCCCTCTCTCTCTCCCAAAACAAAACAAAACTTGTTAAAATGTTTAAAAGTGTTTTAAAAAAAATGCTCACAATCCCACCGTTAAAACCCTAATGGACCTGGATATACACAAAGGTATGTGTGTATATATATATGTGTGTTATATATATTATATATAACACACATATATATAGTGTATATAGTAGCTTTATTGAGATGTAACTGATATACAATAATACAAAAATATTTAAAGTGTACAATTTGATGTGTTTTGACATATACTTACACCCATGAAATTAACCATAATCAAGGTAGTGAATGTATCCATCATACCCAAAAGCATCCTTATACCTCTTTATAATCCCTTCCTCTTGCCTCTCCCCCATCCATAACTGAGAAACCACTGCTCTGCTTTTTGCAATCATATTAGTTAGCATTCTCCCGATCTATCTATCTAATCTGTTTTTGTCTGGCTTTTCTCACTCAGCATAATTATTTTGAGATTTATCCATGTTATTACATGTATCAATAGCTCAATTCTTTTTATTCCGTTGTATGGATATGCCCCAGTTTTTTTATCCGATGTCTGTTGGTGGACATTTAAGTTGCTTCCAATTTTTAGCTATTACAAATAAAACATGCACGTACAGGGGCGCCTGGGTGGCTCAGTTGGTTAAGTGCCCGACTCTTGATTTCAGCTCTGGTCATGATCTCAAGTTTGTGAGTTCCAGCTCTGAATCGGGCTCTGTACTGACAATGAGGAACCTACTTGGGATCCCCTCCCTCCCTCTCTCTACCCTTCCCCAGCTTGTGGTCTCTCTTTCTTTTAAAATAAATAAATAAAACTTTTAAAAAACGCATGGCAAGTCTTTCTATGCACATATGCTTTCATTTCCTTTGGATAAATACCTATGGGTGGGATGTCTGGACCACATGGTAGGTGTATGTTTAATTTTTAGGGACTTACCAAATAGTCTTAAAAAGTGTCGTACAGGTGTACTTTTCCCACCAGCAGTATATGAGAGTTTCAGTTCTGAACATCCTTGTCAACACTTCAAATGGTCAGTCTTTTAATGTTAGTCACTCTTATGGGTGCATAGTATGTTTCATTAATGCTTTAATTTGCATTTCCCTAATGACTAATGCTGAGCATCTTTTCATGTGGTTATTTGCCATCCAAGTATTATCTTCTTTGGTGAGGTACTATCTTGTTTTTTCTTTGGTTTAACAGCATTTTTCTTGGAGCGAAAGTTTTTAATTTTGATGATACAAGTCCCTTATCAGATGTAAGATATATGATCTGCAAATATTTTCTTCCTATTCTTTAGATTGTCTTTTCACTTTCTTGTTTGTATTGTTTGTAGCAGAAATGTTTTTAATCTTGATGAAGTTCAATTTATCCATTTTTTTCTTTTGTTGCTTGCACTTTTGGTGTCATATCTTAGAAAATATTACCTAACTCAGTCATGAAGATTTACTTTGTTAATTTGCAGTTAAAATTTTCTGTATGGTGTGAGTTAGGCATCCAATTTTATTATTTTGCATGTGAATATGCAGTTATTTTTGTACCATTTGTTGAAAAAAACTATTGTTTTCTCCCCTTGAATTATCTCGACGCTCTGGTCAAAAATCAATTGACCTAAATGTAAGGCTTTATTTCCGGATACTCCATTCTACCCCATTGACCTGTATTTCTACTTTATACCAGTACCATACTATCTTGATTAATGTAGTACCGTGGCAAGTGTTGAAATTGGAAACTGAGTTTTCAAACTTTTTTCTTCCTTTTCAAGATTGTTTTGGCCATTCTGGGTCCCTTGTATCCTCATATGAATATTATAATTAACTTGTCAATTTCTGCAAAAAAGGGTCAGTAGGGATTTTGATAATGACATATTGAGTCTGTAGATCAATTTGGAGAGTACTGATATTTTAACAATAATAAGTCTTCCAGTCATGAACACGGGATGTTTCTAATTTAATAAGATCTTATTTAATTTCCTTCAGTAATATTTTGTAATTTTCAGGGCACAAGTTTTGCACTACTTGTAATAAATTCATTCCCAACTATTTTATTCTTTTTGATGTATTATAAATGGAATTGTTTTTCTTAATTTCATTTCCCAACTGTTCACTGTTAATATATAGAAATACAATTGATTTCTATATATTGATCTTGTATCTCGAAATCTGTTGAATTTGTTTATCCAGCAGTTTTTTAGTGGATTCCTTATGATTTTCTACATACAATGTCATGTCATCTGCTAATAAATAGTTTTGCTTCTTCCTTTCCAAACTGAATACATTTTTTTTTTTTTGCCTAATTGCTCTGACTAGTCCCTCCAGTACAATTTTTTTTAATGTTTATTTACTTTTGAGAGAGACAGACAAGAGAGACAGAGCACGAGCAGGGGAGGGGCAGAGAGAGAGAGGGAGACACAGAATCCAAAGCAGGCTCCAGGCTCTGAGCTATCAGCACAGAGCTGGATGTGGGGCTCTAACTCAGGAACCATGAGTTCATGACCTGAGCCAAAGTCAGAAGCTTAACCGACTGAGCCACCAGGGTGCCCCCCTCCAGTACAATTTTGAATAGAAGTGATGAGAGTGGACATCTTCATTTTGTTCCTGATCTTAGGAGAAAAGCATCCAGTCTTCTACCACTAAGTATGGTGTTAGATGTAGGTATATTCATTTCCTAGCATGGCCATAAGAAAGTACCACAAACTGTCACGGCTTGAAATAACAGAAGTTTATTCTCTCACAGTTCTGAAGTCCAGAGTTTGGAATGAAGGTGCCGGCATGGCCATGCTCCTTCTGAAGGCTCTAGGGAAGAAGACTTCTTTGCCTCTTCCCAGCTTCTGGTGATTCCGGCTAGTCCTTGGCATTCTTTGACTTGTAGTTGGACCATTCTGATCTCTGCCTCCATCTTTACATGCCCTTCTTTCCAGTGTCTCTTCTACATCTTTGTATCCAAATCTCCCTCTCCTTTTCTCTTAGAAAAATACCAGTCATTGGATTTAGGGCCCACCCTAATCCATTATGACCTTAAACCTTATTTTCACTTGAGTACAAGGCAAAGATCCGATTTCCAAATAAGGTCATATTCACAGGTCCTAGGGGGGCTGGGACTTGAATATATTTTTCCAGGGGGATGGGTGGTGGTGGCATAATTCCATCCACTACAGTCAGGTTTTCATAGATCCCGTTTTCTCAGGTTCAGAAAGTTCCCTCCTATTCCTACTTCATGGTTATTTTTCTTTAAACCATTGGTTATTTTTTTAAAAATGTTTATTTATTTTTGAGAGAGAGAGAGAGCATGAGTTGGGGAGTAGCAGAGAGAGAGGGAGACACAGAATCTGAAACAGGCTGCAGGCTGAGCTGTCAGCCCAGAGCCTGACACGGGGTTCGAACCCATGTACCATGAAATCATGACCTGAGTCAAAATCCGATGCTTAACCAACTGAGCCATCCAGGTGCTCCACCATCAATTACGTTTACAGAGATTTAAATAGTAAAAAAGGGATGCCTGGGTGGCTCAGTCAGTTAAGCATCTGACTTTGCCTCAGGTCACAATCTCACAGGTTTGTGGGTTTGTGGGTTCGGGCCCTGCATTGGGCTCTGGGCTGATGGCTTGGAGCCTGGAGCCTGCTTCAGATTCTGTGTTTCCCTCTCTCTCTGCTCCTCCCAAACTCATGCTCTGTCTCTCTCTCTCTCAAAAATAAATAAACATTAAAAAAGTTAAAAAAAAATAAATAGTAAAAAAAAAGTCTTATGTATTTACTTATGTAGTTAGCATTTCCTGTGCTTTTTATTCCTTTGTGTGGATCCAGATTTCTATCTGCTATCCTTTTCCTTTTGTCTAAAGCATTTCCTTTATTTTTCTGTAGTACCAGTGATGAATCCTTTCAGGTTTTGTACATCTGCAAATGTCTTTATGTTACCCTGTTGTTGTTTTGAGAAATATTTTTCCCACATATGGAATTCTGAGTGGACCTTTACCCCCAGTATTTTAAAGATGTTGCTCCACCGTCTTCTCATTTGCATTGTTTCTGATGACAAATCTGTCAGCCTTATTTTTGTACCTCTGTATGTAACATGTCTTTTTTTTCCTCTAGCTGTTATATATATATATACACACACACATATATTTATATATATATTATATTACATATATACATATATGTATATATATATTATATATATATTTACATATGTATTTATATATAATTTTTAGAGACAGAATGCAAGTGAGGGAGAGGGGCTGGGGGGGAGAGAGAGAGAGAGAGAGAGAGAGAATCCTAAGCAAGCTCCATGCTCAGTGCATGGGGCTCTATCCCACAACTCTGGGATCATGACCTGAGCCAAAACCAAAAGTGGGAAGCTCAACCGACTGAGCCACCCAGGCGCCCTTCCCTCTAGCTGCTTTTAAGATTTTTTTCTGTATCATTGATTTTGATACACCTTGGTGCAGTTTTCTTCATTTTTCTTGTGCTGGAGATTGTTGAGCATCTTAGGTCTGTAGATTTATAATTTTTAATATTAAGAGACCTTTCCACCCTCTTCTTTCTCCTCTTTTTTAGATACTCCAATTATTTGTACATAAGCATGAAGTGTCCCACAACTCATTGATGCTCTTTTATTTTGGGTGATTCTATTTCTTTCTGTGTTTCATTTTGGATGGTGCCTATTTTTATGTCCTTAATTCACCAGTCTTTCCATCTATAATATCTGATCTCCTGTCCATCCAATTCAGTATCTCCAATCTTGTAGTTTTCTTTCCTTTTCTTTTTTTAACACACAGCTGTTAGTGCATCTTTAAAATATCACAAAGAAGTCTGAAAAATCTGGCATCTTGTGGTTTCTGTAGCTGAACTAACTTAGGTCTTATTCATTAGCCTGCTGAACTTCTTCTTTCTCAGAAACAGATACCATCCAGAAATTTTCTGATATCCTTTTTTTAACTCTTGTGGGTTGCTGAAACAAAGCAGCTGAATTTGATATAAATTCAATGTCATTTCCTTCAAGAATTAACTCATCTTTCTGGGGAGATACTGAACAGGCAATGCCTGACCTCATCTGAACCCAGCAAACAGATGTATTTCATATTTCAACAAGAGAACCATTCTCCTGAATAACAACATTGATGGGAAAGTGAACATACACATGATGTGGGAAACAAAGACAGAAGGAAATGGCAAATAAAATTAAATTTCCTTATAACCTGCAGCCTGCTGGCAAATACTTGAGGCAAGCAGAGGTTTCTCCAGGAACTCCCTGCTATCTTAATGCTGATGCTTTGCCAGAAGGAAAACCAACCTTAGCTTGACAATAGCTAGGCCTCCAGTATCCTGGGAGTCTTCTTTAGCATATGAAAATCTCATTGGAAGCTTCACCTTGACTTTACCTCCCCCAACTCCCTATTAGATAACCAGTTTCTTTTCAAGGTCTTGCGGCAGCTCTTCCTGCACCTGGGTCCTGTCCTGTGCTTTAATAAAATCACCTTTTTGCACCAAAGACATCTTCAAGAATTCTTTCCTGGCTGTCGGCTCTGGACGCCACCACCCCACCATCACGCCCAGAAAAACTCAACACACAGACTTCATCTTGTAATGGAAACACAGGGTAACACTCTTGACCATGTTTTTTGTACATGACTACGATAGCGTGAACAGTAGCCACTTCCTTTATATTTTCCCACCATTTGTCAACTCGGAGCCTCTTCTTTTTCTTTCCAAGGAAACTGAGTTCTACATTGATGTAGTTGAAGTCCTTT
Source organism: Acinonyx jubatus (assembly GCF_027475565.1). NCBI lineage: Eukaryota > Metazoa > Chordata > Mammalia > Carnivora > Felidae > Acinonyx > Acinonyx jubatus. The sequence continues at coordinate 20,642,421 of NC_069398.1, forward strand.
CACAGGTTTCCTCTGGGGGCCTTCACAGTAACTAATAGTATAGCCCTTCAGAGTGATGTCAATGTTTTCTGGAATGCTGAAGGTCTGCTTGAGAATGATCTTCCTTCTCATGGTGGATGCAGCAAAAAAAACAAAACAAAAAACAAAACAAAACAAAAAACCCTCAAATATTTTAGTTTTCAACTCTAAAAGTTTGGTTTGGGCTTTTCTTAAAAATAATGTTTAGTATTTTTTTGAAAGAGAGAGACAGAGTGTGAGTGGGGGAAAGGCAGAGAGAGGGGGAGACACAGTATCCCAGATAGGCTCTAGGCTCTGAGCTGTCAGCACAGATCCCTACACGGTGCTCGAACTCACAAACCGTGAGAACATTACCTGAGCCAAAGTTGGACACTTAACCTGAAAAGGAAAGCTGGTGAATGCAAATAAAAAGGGCCAGCCAGATATCCAAGGCCAGAAACTCCCTTTGCATGCCTTTGACTTCTGCAATCTAGCTTGCCTCTTGCATCATCTAGCAGACAGGAACCAGAAGCTTGACTATACTAGTCCCGCCCACCCAGAAGCACATATGTATAAAAGATCAGTAAAACCTGAGTGGGATGCTCAGCCTTTGGAGATGACTCACTGGGCAGGCAGCAGTCTTTTCTGATTCCCTAAGTACTGTCGCTTGCCCCTTCCTGGGCGCCAAGTATTTGCTGTAACAAACCGACTGAGCCACCCAGGTGCTTTACTTGTTGGCCATTTCTGTATCATCTCTGGAGAAGTGTCTGTTTATGATAGGAAAAGATAGGATTCAGTAGGCAGAGAGGGAAAGATTAGGGCCTGAGGTCCCTGAGTGAGGAAAAACACCTATTTTGGAACAATGCTGGGAGTGTCTGACCACAGCAAGCCCCCTCAGGCATAGGTTTCTCTTAAGAATGTAACAGACCCCACCTACTCCCCCTAGGTTTCCCCTCTGGAATTTGACAAAAGGCCTAAGTATGGCCATAGACCACCCCTCATACAATGGAAACGAGCCAACCCAGGACCCAGAGTTATCAAGCCAATAAGGGTAGAACCTTAGAAGGAACAAGGGGGAAAGGACAGGGGAGGGCTGACCAGTGATGAGGTTTTTTTGGGTGATAGTGGGGTTAATGGGGTATGGAGTCAACAGCCAAGAAAAAATCCTTGAAGATGTCTTTGGTGCAAAAAGGTGATTTTATTGACGTATGGGGACAGGACCCATGGGCAGGAAGAGCTGCCCCAGGATCATGAGGAGAGACTGGTTGTCTACATGGAGTTGGTGGGGGTGGGGGTGGGGTGGGGAACTCAAGGTGAAGTTTCCAATGAGATTTTTTTTCTGTTTATTTATTTTTGAGAGGGAGAGAGAGCATGAGTGGGAGATGAGCAAAGAGAGGGAGACACAGAATCCGAAGCAGGCTCCAGGCTGTCAGCACAGAGCCAGATGCAGGGTTCGAACTCCAACAGATCATGACCTGAGCTGAAGTCTGATGCTTAACCTACTGAGTCACCCAGGTGCCCCTCCAATGAGATTTTCATATGCTAAAGAAGACTCACATGATTCTGGAGGCCTAGCTAATTGTCAAGCTAAGGTTGTTTTTTCCTCTAGCAAGGCATTAGCATTAAGATAGCAGGGAGTTCCTGGAGAAACCTCTGTCTGCCTTATTTGCCAATGGGCTGCAGGTTATAAGGAAATTGAATTTTAGCTGCCATTTCCTTCTGCCTTTGTTTCCCACATCAACCAGAACCTTATAAAACAAGGACCCTTGACTGTAGTCCTCAGGCATTTACTTTTGAATGTCCCCTCTCTGTAAAGAGAGCTTTTCTACTATTCTTCCCTTCTAATCTTAAACTCTGATAAACTTTTGCCTGCTGCACAGTTTGTGTCTACCTCTTCATTCTTTGAAGTGGTGAGACAATGCATCCTGGGTTTTGTGGCAAAAAAAATCCTGCAACACATTCAAGTCCTCAACTTAGCTTTTTGAGCATATGGAATACAGTTATAATACACGTTTTAATGTCTTTCTCTGATTTATTAATCTGTTCATTATCGGTCACATTTTCTTGCTTCTTTACACATCTAGTGGTCTTTGATCAGATGCTAAACGTTGGATCTTTATCTGGTTAGGTGGTGGATATTTTTGTATTCTGATAAATCTTTTTGAATTTTGCTCTGGGATGCAGTTAGGTAACTTGGAAACAGTTTGATCCTTTTGGGTTTTGCTTTCGTTAGTTGCTAGACAGGTCAGTAGCGATGCTCAGTCTAGAATTAATTATCTCCCGCTAATGAGAGAAGACTTCCCTTAATAAATGAATTATAAGTTTTCCCAGTCTGACTGGCATGAATAAGCATTGTTTCCTTTAATCCTTTTGGATTGTTCTTTCCCCATATTCAGATACTTTCCTCACATGCATGCATTGATTCAGTAACCCACTGAATATTTGAGGAGGACCTTCTGTATATCTTCGGAGTCCTCTGTGTAGTTCTCTTCTCTCCGTTACTCTGTTTTATGAGCTCTAGAGGCCTCTGTCTCTCTCAGCTCCCCACGTTGCCTTCTCAACTCAGGGAGTCTGCCAGACTCTGCCTCAGTTCTGCCTCCCCACATCATGTCCAGAGAACTTTCTCCAAATAGTAACCTGGATGATTATAAGGCTCCCTTCTTTTATTTCCTGTCTTTCCGAAATCATCATCCTTCATTGAAAATCTTTGTTTCGTGTATGTTGTCGTTTTAATTTTTTTGCTGTTGTTTTATGTGCAACGGTGAATCAGGTCCAACTGACTCCATCTTGGTCAAAAGCAAAAATCCTGTGGCTGATATTTAACACAAAAGATAAGGATGGTGGAGACAGACTTATCTTGGTTTAAATCCCAGCTCAGCCACTGGGATGTAATTAATTAATTATCATAATTAATTAATAATTATAATCAATTAATTATAATAAGCATAATTAATTATGCATTGATTAATTAAGCATTAATAAGCATATTGATAAGCACTTATTATTATTATCCACTTATTAAGTGGAGGGAAAACTTCTATATCCTAATGCCTTTCTGATTTTTTTTAGTGTTTAAAAGACATCTATTTTTTTTTAAGTTTATTTATTTTGAGAGAGAGACAGACAGAGCACATGAGTGGGGGAGGGGCAGAGAGAGAGGGAGAGAGAATCCCAATCAGGCTCCACACTGCCAGTGCAGATCAAACCCATGAAGCGTGGGGATCAAACCCATGACCTCAGCCGAAGTCAAGAGTTGGACGCTTAACCAAATGAGCCACCCAGGCGCCCCTAAAAGACATCTAAAAGTCAACATGTTCAAAACTGAATCCCTGATCTTCCTTCCAAATGTGGTCATCATTCTGTTGAACAGCAACACCATCCGATTGCTCAGACCAAAAGCCCTAGTGTCATCCTTCACCCCTGTTTTTCCTCCTACCCAAATCCAGCCATATAATCCCGTTGGGTCTATTTGGAATTACATCCAGAATCTGATAGTTTCTCCCTACTCCACTGCTTCTTCCTGGACTGAGCCACCATGCACCATGATATTTTGCCTTCCCAATCTTGTCCTTGCTTCCACCCTTGCTCTTCTAGGATCTCTTCTCAACACAAGTGGCAGAGAGATCCTTTTATAATTTAAACTAGATCATGCCATTTCTCGGCTCAAAGCTATTATTCGAGGGCTCTGCATTTCACTGAGTGAAAGCCAGTGTCTTTCCAGTGGCCTAGAACTCAGTGACCTGCCCTGCTCCCCCCTTCCTTATACCTCTCTACCCTCCTCTCCTGTGACTCTCCTGTCACTCGGCCACTCTCTACTCCAGCCATACTGGCTTCCTGTGTTCTTCAAACATCCAGGCATGTTCCTCTGTGCTTTATGCTTCCTTATACTTCATACTCCCTGCTGTTCCCCTTATCTGGAATGTTGCCCCAAGTCTCCCCATGTCTCACTTCCTCACCTTCTGCATGTCCCTGCCCACCTGTCACCCTCTCACAAAGTGAGAACTTCCCTTAACTGCTTTGTTTAAAGGAGAAATTTGCTTCTCCTTCTTTCTCTGCCTTCTCACCTTTATTTTTCTCCACAGCACTAATCACTCTTTGACTTGCTACGTTTGTTACTGTTTGTTTATTTACAGTAGTCCCTGCACACTAGAATGTGAACAAGGATTTCTGTCTTATTCTTTAATGTATTCCAAGTACCTAGATCATTGAAGGAACACAGTAAGTATTCGTTAATTGAAAAAAACGATGAATAAATGAGTAAAAATATCTAGCTTGTATGATTTGTTGTGAGAATCTGAGTTAATGATATATACACAGTTCAAGACCGGATCTTACAGCTTCATAATCAGCATTCAGTACATGTGTTGTCATTGCTATTATTGACAATAACTGAACTCCCAGGGGAAGAGAGAGACAAGGAGGAAAGGGAGAGTTTCTTACTTCGTCACGCCTCCTGAGCATCATCTTAGGAAATTCCAAGCACAGACTCCTGCCTGAGGAAAGTAAAAAATGTTAAGGAAACAATTTAAAGGCAGGCTGAGGTGTTCTCTCTATATAAATAGGGCAATAAGCAAATAACAATGAGAGCTAATAGCTCTGTGTGCCAGGCACTTGCTAAACACCTTACATATTGGTTATCTCCTTAAATCTTCACAACCAGCCCTTGTGGCCTATGCTATAATTACTCCCATTCTACTGATGAGGATACTGTGTCTGGGAGGGATTGGGTGACTTTCCCAACAATACCCAGCTAGGAAGTGGCCGAGCTGGGAATTGAACCCCAACGGTCTGGCCGCAAAGCTCATGTTATGTGCAGGACAGCAATAGCATTGGTATGCCAAGATGTTGATTCATCAGAAATTAATTACCTGAGGGATCAAGTTAACAAGAACTTACCAATAGGAGCACAACTAAATCTTTTTTTTTAAGTTTATTTATTTATTTTGAAAGAGACAGGGAGAGGCAGGGAGAGAGAGAGAGAGAGAGAGAGAATCCCAAGGAGACTCTGCACTGCCAGCACAGAGCCCAATGTGGGGCTTGAACTGAGGAAATCGTGAGATCATGATCTGAGCTGAAACCAAGAGGGTGACACTCAACCGTGAGCCACCCAGGTGGCCCAGAACACCACTAAATCTTAAATGACAATCAATTGTTTTTCCAGTCCCTTTGGTGAATACAAAAGTTGCACAAGTAGTCTTGAGGCCTGTGGGTTGCTGTACTCTTCATTTGCTGAATTAAGATCGACCATACATACCTGGTGTTGAGTATGCAGGAGACCGCCTGAAAGAATGGTGCAAGGCTTGACAAGAGCCCAATCTCGCTAGCTCTTCGTGGAGACAGCTGGGCGGTGGGCTCACTCCTGGCAGCACTTTAGAAGGACTCAAGTGGCAGTTAACTATTCTGGAGTACACTTTATGACAGGTTCTGAGAGTCAGAGGAGCCAGGGTTGAATCTAAGCCACAATGCTCCTTGAGTGTAGCCTCGGGTAAGTACTTACCCTCTTGGAGGTTCAGTAAAAAGGGAATAATGATACCCATGCCTTGAACATTAAGTGAAGAAGAAATCATATACATATAATGCCTGATTTATGCTAAGTACTCAGTGAATGGTAGTTACCATTATTAATAAAGGAAGGCCTAGCAGGCCAGGATGATGCTAGTTTGAAATAATAATAATTAGGACAACTATTTATTCAGTGCTTTTCATGTTCAAGGTACTTTATGTGCATATCAGTTATCTATCACTGTGTAACAAAACATCCCAAATTACAAAACAACAACTGTGATAGTTATTACTTTTGATCATTCTGGAGTTTGAATGGGCTTAGCTAAGAGGTTCTGGCTAAAGGTTTCTCATACAGTTGTATGGACCTGGGGTCATTTCAAAAACTGCTTCATCAGTCACAAGTCTGATGCCTGGGATGGGACGATTCAAATGGCTGGGGACTGCAACAGTTTGTATAATTGTATGATCTCTCCATGTGGTGCCTCCAGCCTAATGGTGTGAAGGTAGCTACACTTCTTATGGGGTGACTCAGGACTTTAAAACCCACGTCCTGAAAGAGAGTCAGATGAGAGCTGCATAGCTTTTTCTGCCCCAGCCTCAAAAGTCATGTAGTGACACTTTCACTGCCTTTTTTTTTTTTATTAATTTATTTTGAGAGAGAAGGAGAGAAAGTGCACATGTGCTTGAGAGCAGGGGAGCAGAGAAAGAGGGAGAGAGAATCCCAAGCAGGCTCTGCACTGTCAGCACAGAGCCTGATGTGGAGCTCCAATTCACGAACTGTGAGATCAGGACCTGAGCCGAAATCAAGAGTTGGATGCTTGACCATTGAGCCACCCAGGTGCCCCCCTTCCACTGCTTTCTATTCATTACAAATGAGGCACAAGTCCAGGCCATATTCAAGGTGGGGGGAATTAGTCTCCAGCCCAAGAAGGAAGAGTGTCCAAACAATTTGCAGACATGCTTTAAAACCGCTGCATGTTTACCATCACATTTAATCTTCTTAGAAGGTAAACACAATTATCGCTATTTTACAGGTAGGGAAATTTAGAGGATTAGATGCTTAGATTAAGTGACTTGCCCCAACTCATAAAGTTACTAGGTGGGGCAGACAGAATCCAAACTAAGGCCAGCAGTCTGACCCTAGAATCTGTGTTCATTTTTTTTTTCTCCAAATTTTTAAAATTTATTTTTGAAGAGAGTGTGAGTGGGGGAAGGGTAGAGAGAGAGGGAGACAGAGGATCTGAAGCTGGCTCCACGCTGACAGTAGTGAGCCCAGTGCAGGGCTTGTACTCACAAACCATGAGATCATGACCTGAGCTAAGGTGAGATGCTCAACTGACTGAGTCACCCAGTTGCCCCTAGCATCTGTGTTCCTAATCCCTATGCTATGTAAATCACACTAGACAAAAGATAGAAAATATGTAGGATATTTGTTCATAAGCTCTCTTATGTAGTACTTACTAAATACCAGCGCTTTTCAGAGAACTGTATAAGTTTCAGAGAACTATGTAAGCCCAGGTCTCAGGCTTAGGTTGCCTGGGCTGGGAATGGGGGCTCACTGACACCAAGGAGCCTCCAGAAAAACATTCCCTACCAAGAGTGCAGAGTGAAGGCTCCGGCTTGGTTGAAAGGCAGAGAACTGGGGAGCTTGGGTGGCTCAGTCGGTTAAGCATCCGACTTCGGCTCAGGTCACGATCTCACGGTCCGTGAGTTCGAGCCCCGCGTCGGGCTCTGGGCTGATGGCTCAGAGCCTGGAGCCTGCTTCCGGTTCTGTGTCTCCTTCTCTCTCTGCCCCTCCCCCATTCATGCTCTGCCTCTCTCTGTCTCAAAAATAAATAAAAATGTTAAAAAAAAATAAAAGAAAGGCAGAGAACTATGTGTTACATTATTTTTTAAAATTAATTAAGGGGCACCTGGGTGGCTCAGTCGGTTGAGCTTCCGACTTCGGCTCAGGTCAAGATCTCACGGTCTGTGAGTTCGAGCCCCGCGTCTGGCTCTGTGCTGACAGCTCAGAGCCTGGAGCCTGCGTCAGATTCTGTGTCTCCCTCTCTCTCTGACCCTCCCCCACTCATGCTCGGTCTCTGTCTCAAAAATAAATAAACATTAAAAATAAATTTAAAAAAAAACAACAAAGGGAACACCTGCGCCCCTATGTTTAAAGAAAATAATAATAAATAAATTAATAAATTAATTCAGGGGCTCCGGGGTGGCTCAGTCGGTTGAGTATCCAACTTCAACTCAGGTCATGGTCTTGTGGTTCGTGAGTTCGAGGCCCACGTCGGGCTCTGTGCTAACAAATGGCTCAGAGCCTGGAACCTCCTTCGGATTCCGTCTGTCTCTCTCTCTCCCCCTCTCCTGCTCATGCTCTGCCTCTCTCTGTCTTTCAAAAGTAAATAAATGTTAAAAAAAATTAAAATTCATTAATTAATTAATTCATTCATTCATTAATGAAACTTACATCCAAGTTAGCATATAGAGCAATAATGATTTTGGGAGTAGAATCCAGTGATTCATCCCCTATGTATAACACCCAGGGCTCATCCCAACAAGTGACCTCCTTAATGCCCCTTGTCCATTTAACCCATCCCCCAACCCACAACTCCTCCAGCGACCCTCAGTTTGTTCTGGTATATATATACCAGATATATGGAGTATGGAGTATATATGGAGTATTACTTGGCAATCAAAAAGAATGAAATCTTGCCATTTGCAAAAGTGTGGATGGAACTATAGTGTATGATGCTAAGTGAAATTAGAGAAAGACAAATATAATATGACCTCACTTATATGTGGAACTTAAGATACAAAACAGATGGACATAGGAAAAGGGGAGGCAAAATAATATAAAAGCAGGGAGGAGGGCAGAACATAAGAGACTCTTAAATATGCCTTACATGCTGACTGTCCCTGCACCTGGCCCCACAGACTCCAGCAGCCAGGGAATGAAAATAAACTAAAGTAGCCTAAGACATCTGCAGCAATGGTGTCAGGTAGGAGGCCAAGCCTCAGCACCTGGGGACAATTGCACCTTGCTCTGCTGCCATCACTGCAACAAGTTCAGTGGCAGCCATAAGAGAGGGTCCCAGAGCTCTGCCTGTGGTCACGTGTGTGTGTGCATGTGCACACACATGATACCGTGAGACACCTGGATCTATCTAGGAGTTGTTTGAGGGATTTTTGGGATTGGGGACAGTGAATAAGCAAGACAGTCTGCATAGAATAAAGGAATTGTATGGGAGTTTATTCGTTTTTCATTGCTGCTATAACAAATGCCCACACAACTCCCACAGATTTATTATCTCATATTTCTATAGGTTAGAAGCCTCACGTGGCTCTTACTGGGTTAAAATTAAGGTGTTGGCAGGGCTTCAGTCCTTTCTGGAGGCTTAGTGGAGAATCTGTTTCCTTGCCTTTTCTGGTTTCTAGAGGCAACCTATATTCCTTGGCTCATGGCCCCTTCCTCCAGCTTCAAAACCAGGAAAGTTGCATCTCTCAGACTCTTCTTCCATCGTTACACCTTCCTCTAACTCTGTCAACTGGGAAAGATTCTCCTCTTTAAAGGGACCCATGTGCTTAGGTTGGGCCCATCCAAATGATTCTGGATAGTCTTCCCATCGTAAGATCTATAACCTTGATCACATCTGTAAAGTTCGTTTGGGCTTATGTGGTAACATATCTTCAGGTTCTAGAGGATTAGGGTTGGGGCATCTTTGGGGGACCATTATTCTGCCTAGCATATGGAGAGACTCCAGGAAAATGCCCTTGAATGGGGCTGGCCCACCCTCCAAATCGTGCACTGCCATGTAACTCATTTTCTTACTCACTAGAAGCCTTTAACTCTACTCATGTCAACTGTTCCAAGGTAAGGTGGGTAGTGAAAGGCTTCATGACTTTTCCAAGAAGGTGGACAGTATATCCACAATAAGGGGAAGTAGATGACATCCATACATCATCATATACTTAAAGCTTTCTTCATTCAAAATCTTATTTCCTTGCTTTGGATTTTTGGGAGATAATAGATAACATTTTTTTTCACGCTTGCCATTTGCCAGATGCTATTCTAAACACAACAACTCTGTAAGGTAGGTACTGGATTTAACTCAGTCTGGGTGGCCACAGAGCCCACATCTATAACTACCACACATGACTGCCTTATTCCTGTGGGTCCCCAGGAATACAACCCATGATTAGAAGTCACCACAGGTCTACAATTCCTGCTCCGGAGATGCTAAAAATGATCACAACCTCACTGGGCTTTGTCAGTGTTTCCTTCAAGGCCTTGACCATAGGTAAACCTTCTGTGTTCATCTTCATTGCCAGCTTGAGGGTCCAGGACTGTTCAGACAATGGACAACAGCCATTTCAGCAGAGGACTGAATACTGCATGGGATTTGCCTCAGAAGAATGAAAGTTTCGCCTGGCCTCTCTCCCCTACACTTTCCACTTTGGTGCATCTAAAGTATCTAGCGCAGAACAGGGAGGCATCCCAGTTGTTGCAGGTCCTAAAACTGAGAGGTAAAGTTGGGGTAGTGCCAGTGCACATGGGTGTTGGGAGTTGGCCCAGAGAAGAGGGAGCACCCTGGCTTTGACTCGTTGGAACTCATTTCTGAGCTTCACTTTCCTCTGTGTGAAATGGGCTGATCATTGTACTTAACTCTGAGAATTCCTGAGGGAAGTAAATGAGAGCATACTAACGCACACATCCTCATGGAATCTTGAGGGGATTAATTAGCACACCCCTGTGAAGAGCTGAGATCAACTCGGTGGCACCTGTTATGCACCAAGTAAGTCTTACTATTCTGGACTCTCCCTGGGTGACTTAACCTCAAAGACTTCAACCTCAACTACTTACACCTTCAAAAGTTTTTGCCAGTTTCCTTCTGAGCTCTAGACCTAACAGCTCTGTGTTCAACAGGACATTTCCCCATGGAAGACACACAGGGCTTGCTCATGCTCTGGGCCTTTGTATATAGTAGTACATGGTCCTTCCTAAAAAGCCAGCTGTTAAGAAAAAAAAAGCCATTTTCTAGGTTTTTATACTTTGGGTAGCGAAGAATGAGACTCCTTATGCAGTCTCAAGTTAGGAGAGCTACAGGGAGGCCTTGAGTGGGGACAGGCTAGGGAGGAGTTTCAGTCATTGACTAGCCCAGCTTTGTTGGCTGGATTATTTCATTGCACAAGGTCCTTTTGGGCAGCCTTCCCTTGGGAGAAAGGGCCTCACTCCTGATTACTTGGCTGCCCTTAGAGAATAGGCAGAGTGACTCCATATGGTCCTCGAAGTCTTAGGGTGGCTTCCCTTGGAGAACCTGGAGCTTAGCTATTTTATCATGGGGCCCTCAGAGGTACTGACCCCTCTTCTGTGGGAGCCCATCCCTGAAGCCTTGGCTTTGGGTGCTCCTCCCCACAACCAGCTCAAACACTCCTGGCTTTGAGACGCCTCTCCACCTCATTAGTCATTCTCTCCTCTGCTTCATTGCGTCTGAACACTGTGTATTATAGTTGTTGATGTCCAGAGCTGGTTCCCCAACTAGGCTGTCAGCTAGCCAGGGCGGGAGGTGTGGATTATTCATATTTGTATCATCACCACTAAATGGGCCATCGCTACATATTTGCTAAGTGAATACACAACAAGCATCGTTAGTGCTGCTTTGTGGGGCCCACTGGCCTTAAAGAAGTTACAGGGGACCCTCTATACAAATCAGACCAGCTGGGTCTATTAAAAAATTTTAATTTTTTAATATATTTTTGAGACAGAGGGAGACAGAGCATGAGCAGGGGAGGGGCAGAGAGAGAGGAGACACAGAATCTGAAGCAAGCTCCAGGCTCTGAGCTGTCAGCACAGAGCCCAACGCGGGGCTTGACCTCACGGACTGTGAGATCATGACCTGAGCTGAAGTCGGATGCTTAACCGACTGAGCCACCCAGGTGCCCTAAAATAATATTTTTTATAATTTGAAAATAACATGTGCATTGAAAAACATTTTTGAAGTTCTGAGTGTGTAAAGTTAAATGCTAAAAATGCCTCTTATTTCTCTTCCAAACTAACCCCCACAGGCAAATACCAGCTGTGGTATTGACAGCTTCATTGAATACAAAATTCAGATACCATACAATTTGCTTATTTAAAATTGTATATGCAGTGTTTTTTGATATATTCACAGGGATGGACAACCATAACAACATAGTTTTGGGAAATTTTTATTTCCCCCAGAAGAAATTCAGTGTCCATGTGCTTGCTTTGGTAACATATATACTAAAATTGGAAAGTTCAGTGTCCATTAGCTGTCACTCCCCATCCCTAAGCAACCACTAATCTACTCCCTGTCTGTATAGATTTGCCATACTGGACATTTCATATAAATGGAATCATATAGAATGTGGTCTTTTGTGTCTGGCTTCTTCACTTGGCATGTTTTTGAGGGCCATCCATGTGGTAGCAGGTATCAGTACTCAATTCCTTTTTTGCCATAACACATTTTATTAACCAATCATCAGTCACTATTAACAATTTAATACACCTCCTACAGTTGTTCAGATGGCCTGAATTTGAATCCCTAGTGGACAAGTTCCTAGATGATTGATCTTGGGTAAATCATAATGTCTTCAAGCCTGCCTCAGTTTCCTCAATATTAAAATTTGAATAACAAAAGAATTACCCCAGAGTGTCATAGTTGTATTGTCACAGTAATTAATATTTGCTGAGCACTTACTATGTGTCAGGTACTTTATAAAGATTACCAAACAGACCTATGATTTACATAAGAGGGAACTGGCGTTAGGAGAGGTTAAGTAATCTCCCAAGGTCCAACAGCCTCTAAGAAAGTGATGGAGGCAAACAGAATCACAGGCCATCTGACTGCAAAGCTTGCACCATTAACTGTTAATGTAATGGAATAACAAAGTGCTTAGTAAGTGCCTTGCAAAGAGAATGAATTTAGCAAATGATAACTGATACAACTATAAAAAAGCAGAAAAAGTTAGCAATTGACATCTCATTAAAAAATTTTTTTTTAATGTTTGAGAGACAGAGACAGAGCATGAACAGGGGATGGACAGAGAGAGAGGGAGACACAGAATCTGAAACAGACTCCAGGCTCTGAGCTGTCAGCACAGCTGATGCAGGGCTGGAAATCACAAACAGCAAGATCGTGACCTGAGCCAAAGTCAGACACTTAACCGACTGAGAGCCACCCAGGCGCCCCACACATATCTTTTTTTTTTTTTATGCTTATTTATTTTTGAGACAGAGAGAGAGCAAGCAGGGGAGGAGCAGAGAGAGAATCCCAAGCAGGCTCTGCACTGTTAGCACAGAGCTGAATGCTGAACGTGGGGCTTGATCCCACAGACCATGTGATCACGACCTGAGCTGAAATCAAGAGTTGGACACTTAACTGACAGCCACCCAGCCACCCTGCAATTGACATATCATTTAAAGACACTTGCTATTGTTAATATTTTGGCTATTTCCTTCCAGTCTTTAAGAACTATTTCAGACATATCCAAAGTTTAGAAGATAATGAACCTTCCATGTTTTTTTTTTTTAAGACATAAAATATAGTACATTAGGTGGCTCTACCTCACGTGCCCTTAGGTATTTTTTCCCTGTGCATTTTTCTTTAGATTATTAGAGTAACACCACATCATTTTCTATCTTTTAATTAAAAACCCTATCTTAAGCACTTCCTCTAGCGTAACAAATATGCTACATGATTTCTCATGGTCGTATATATAATACTGGGTGGCTGAAACATGATTTATCAATTCCTCATTGATGGATATTCAGGCTATCTCCCTGAAAAAAATATCACTACAAAACCACCTTTCTTCAAGCATCTGATAATTCCCTTTAGATAAATTCCTAGAAAGGCTGGAAGGTCAGAGTCTTACCCTTACAGCTTTTAAAAAAATGTTTATTTTTTTATTTTTGAGAGAGTGCGAGTGAGCACTAGTAGGGGAGGGGCAGAGGGAGAGGGGGTCAGAGGATCCAAGCAGGTTCTGCGCTGGCAGCAGAGAGCCTAAAGAGGGCTCGAACTCAGGAACTGTGAGACCATCACCAGAGCCAAAATTCACGCTTAGGGACTGAGCCACCCAGGCACCCTTACAGTTGTGTGTGTGTGTGTGTGTGTGTGTGTGTGCGCGCGCCAAATAGCTCTCAAGAAGAGTGATAACGAGAAGGGAGGCTGAGGGTTTTTCACTTTTTAAGACGTTTTATTCAATTACAACATACATAAAAGTGGACAACTCACTGAATTTTCAGAAACAGAACACACGGCGCCACACCCAACATCAGGATCATGAAACAGAACATTTCCAGCAGGACAAAGCCGCCTTGCGCTTCCACCAGGCGTCCCTCAACAGTTTCAAGCCCCGCAACGTGAAGTGCACAGATCTCTGGCTGCATTGAGGTCTCCGGCCCGGTCCGCCAGGTTCCCGGCATGCAGCGCGGCGATCCCGACGTGCCCCGCGGCGCGCGGAGCCGGCTACCCGGCACGCTGTGAGGAGGGCGGAAGCGGTGGCGGCGTAGCGTGAGGCTGCGTGTGTGCTGGCGGGCGGAGGCGACAACTCGGGGTCGACATGGAAGTGTAAGTCATCCGGGGCGCGTTCCCGGGCTCGCGCAAGTGTCCACAGCTGGGGACGGCTGGGTCGAGGGGAGCCGAGGGCGCGGGCTTGGAGCGCACCTTGTACGAGCGTGGGGGGGGGGGGGGTGGTGGTTGGGGAAGGCTTGGGGCGGGAGGCGGGGAGGAAAGGGACCCTCGCTCTGCCTCTCGGAACCTTCGACCCCACTCCCACCCTGTGCTTGGGACGCGGGGCCCAGCGTGGCTTGGCCTGACGGTCTATCAGTGTGCCTGCTTCCTCCATCGTTCATATCCTAGCGTGACCTGGTTCCCAGTGGGGAGCTCAGCCCGGTGTTCCGGCGGGACTTAGACGGTGTAAAGCCCTGAGTCCGCCCTGGGGGTACCTGCTGGAGAGATGGAGAAGTGCTGGATTAGAGTTTGGGGCTTACCTTGGGGAGCCCTAACTGGGAAGAAGGCCTCTCCGAGTTTGCCCAGCAGTTCGCCTTGCAAGGGAAGGGGCGGGTTTTCTGGGAAGAAGGAAGTACTGGAGCTAGGACTGGGACCTCAGAAACTTCTTCGTGTGTATGATGTTTGCTTGTTGTGCTGCGTGCAGATGAAGTTTTTGCTGCTGCTCCGCATGTGGGTTTTTCCATGGTTCACATTAACTTGTAGGCATACCCATATCGTGTTCTCTTTGGCATTGATTATTTAATACTCACATTTTCCTTTGTGTTGTTTTGCTTCATGTTTAATGGTCATGTATACTACTATTTTTCAGATTTTTAAAAAACACAATTATATATATGTAACAAATGAAAGCTTCGTGAAATAATACTTTTACTGTATTCAGTACACTGTTATATTGTTTCTTATTAAAAAAGAATGATGGGGCACCTGAGTGGCTCAGTCGGTTGGGTGTCTGACTTCAGCTCAGGTCATGATCTCACAGTCTGTGAGTTCGAGCCCCGCGTCGGGCTCTGTGCTGACAGCTCAGAGCCTGGAGCCTGCGTCAGATTCTGTGTCTCCCTCTCTCTCTACCCCTCCCCTGCTCATGCTCTGTCTCTCTCTCTCTCTGTCTCTCTCTCAAAAATACATAACAACATTTAAAAAAATTAAAAAAGAAGGCTGACCCACTAAATTGATTTTGCAGTTCATTAATGGGGCTTAATCTACATCTTGAAAAACATTCAGATATATTACTGTAGCCCAAGCTATTTCCAATTTCCCCCTCTTTACTAGAGTATTCACTGTCATTAAACAGTCCCGCTTTAATTTATCCATCTTTAAAAATTCCTTGTCTCCATATTCCTGCCCACTTATTGTTCCATTTCTGCTTCCCCTCAGAACAAAACTGCTTAGAAGTGTTTTTACACCCTCATTCTCAGAAGTGTTTTTATTCCCTCATTCTCAGTCTGTTGGGCTTTTATCCACACCAATCTATAGAAATGGTTTTGTGATGATTATCTGAGCCCTCCATCTTGTCAAATTCAAAGGTTGATTTTCTGTCCTCAATCTTCTTGATCTCTTAGCAGCAGTTGATACAGAAACTGTCAATTGTACTTGAAAAACAAAACAAAACGAAAAACTCTAGAAACTTGGGCCTTGCAACATGCTGTCTGCATTTTTGCTACATCAAGGACTGCTTCTCAGTCTCCTTTCCTGGTTTATCCTTCCTCCCTTGCTTGGCTTAAATGTTGCGGTATCTTACGGCTCAGTCCCAGGACCTCTTTCTCTTCACGCCCTCCCCTTGGTTATTTTACCCATTTATATGCTGATGACTCCCAAAAGTGTATTTCTAACCCTTTCTCTCATCATCCATCCAATTGCTTAGTCCAGAAATCAAGCCCTCCTTCCTCACCCCTAAATCTAGTCCATCAGTGAGACCTGTCATCTCCACCTTCAGTATATTTTGTATACAGTTACTTTTCACCATCTCCATAGCTAAATGTAGTCTGTCATCTCTGGTCTAGATTAGTAGCCTTTGGCTTCCACTCTTGTCCCCCCCTCTTCTGTTTTCCAGTCAGCAGACAGAGTAATCTTAAAATATTAATTGGATCAACACATCCCCTATTAAAACTGTTCACTTTCTGTTGTACTAAGAGGAAATCCACATTCCTTACTAGGACCTATATGACCCTGTATAACCTCACCTATTCACCAATCCTCTCTTGTGCTACTGTCCCCACCCCTAAACACACACACTTTCCACTGGCAGGTAGTTTCTGTAATCTTCCAAGCCCTTTACTACCTCAGGACCTTTGCTTTACTGTTCCCTCTGCCTGGTATACTTTTCTCTTTGTCCTGCTCCCTCTTTATCTTTTTGATAGTTCAAGTTGAATGTTGCTTTTCCTCTTTAGCCAATCTAAAATAGGTCCTTTTGTCTCTTACAAGCACCATAGTTTACTTTTCTTTTGAATAATTACAAGTGGTAACAATAGATGAATGTTTACCTGTTTAGTACCTTGTCTCCCTCCTGAGAACGGTCCATGAAGGCAGGGACGCATGCATTAGGCATTCAGCAGATAGTTGTTGAATTAAATAATATAACAGTACTTCATTAATTTGATAATTTAATTAAAAATTCATATAATTGAGTTAGCTAGTTTCCTAATTGCTGAGCATTTTCTGATTTAGATTTTGATTTTCCTAAGTGAAATGGTTTGAATCAAGAGTTTTTTTCTCCTAAAGCAATCTATCCATTTCTCCCAAGGACTCATTGACTTATTAACACTAGTCAAGAATTTTGCAGTGAGTGATTTATGGGAAAGTGAGGTTTCCAGAGAGTGGAAGGACCCCTGAAATGGAAAGGTATGGAGGCCTAACTTGAGTTCCTGCCTGGCCACCAATATGAGGTATGATCTCTGGCAGGTGTGGTCCTTAGCATCTTTAGCAGAAGCCTGAGTCTCTACGAGCACAAACATTGTACCTCTTTCAGGCATTCCTAGGACCTGGAGGGAGGAGGCATGAAAGGAAAACTTCTCTGAGTTTTTACTACTTTTTTTCCATCAGTTGCTGAGTAAATACTTACTGAGTGAATAATACATGTAGACATACACTATAAGTTTTTTTTTAAGGTGATGAATATTTATGCTTTATTTGATTGAGTGCTAGAATTTAAAAAATAAAAACTTGTTCACCCTCATTTGGATACATTTTCCTCGGGTAAAAGGTTACAAAATATTCATAGGAAAATTAACTATTGGTATATATAAGGTATTTGCTATTTGCGTAACTTTGTCTAATGCCTTGGGATTGTTTATATACCTGGAAAGCTTTGTGTTCACTCTTTTATTCTTGAATTTAATATACATAGGGAAAATGGACTATCTTCTCTATAATCCTTTTGAGATCATGTCAGAATTCCTTCATTTTACAGCTGGAAATACTGAGATTTAGAGAAGTTAGCCGAACAGGTCCTGTAACAGGACTGGAAAGAGGATATTTTTTTGCTAGCTCCCGAGAGAACGCTACAGATTAAACACTTCATTGACTTTGAAGGCTGCCCAGTTTTCTTGTACTTTAGTTTTTCAGAACGTGACTTGAATCAAAGGTTGAACATAGGAGAATTTGAGCAGTTCTGTTCATCATTGCATGCGTAAATTAACTGTGTGGCAGTTAAAAGGTGCTGTTTGTATGTGTATGTGTATTTCTAAAGAAAGGTCTGCCAATAGATCATTTTGTTCTGTTTATTCAGAATTCGATTTTCCAAAGTAGTTGTTTGCATCCCTTAAATGACTCAGCAAGTTAAGCAAAATTACACATTACATTTCAAATAGCAAGTCAACTTCAGTCAACTAATTCATTGCTTAAGGAGATTAAGTAACTCCTACATGTAAATATAGATTCAAACAATCTTTAAAATTCACTTGGAATATTTGCTTTAAACATCTGTAAATAAAATTAGTACTAGTTTAAGTCCTTTAGGAGAATATGAAGTTTTGTGTAGGTGGGGAGTTTCTAGAAGTCTGAATGCTTGTGAATGTATTACATAATACTGAAGTGTAAGTTATATAGAGAGCAGACAATTCCTGCTCAGTAGAAACAATGGCTTGTAAATATATAATTGACAGATTATAGTCACCCTAAAAAACATTGGAGGAAAATGCATTTTATGTCCTTAATTATAAGTTATACTACTGTCTTTTTTAACATTATAGAATTCTTTAGTTTTACATTTCCATTTTTGTCAACTTTTTAGTTTGAAAAATTCCAAACCCATAGAACAGTTGCAAAAAGAACACCATAAATACCTTTATACCCTCTATCTAGAGTCACCGTTTGTTAACATTTTGATATATTTGCCTAATCTCTCTCTCTCTCTCTCCACACACACACACACACACACACACACACACACACACACTCTTTACTGAATCATTTCAAAGTTGGAAATATCGTGTCATTTTATCCAGTCATAAAAATGTATTCTATTTAACTGCAATACCATTGTCACACCCAGGGAATTTAGCACTGATGTACCTACCAGTATCATTAAACTACAGCCTATATTAAAGTTTCTCCAGTTGTCCCAACAATGTCATTTTAGCTGGATTTTTTTTAACCACCGATTCAAGATCCTTTCAAGAATCATACATTTTTAATTGTCATACAACTTGTAGTTGTCATAGTTCTTTAATCTCCTTTAAGAAGTTTCCTAACTTGTTTTTGTGACACTGACATTGTTACAAATGACATTGATATTTGAAGAGTCTGAACCATTTGTTTTAAAGTATGTTCCTTAACTTGGATTTGTCTGGTTATATCCTCATGACTGGATTCAAATTAAAAATTCTTTGACAGGGTTGCTGTAAGGGATGTGTCTTTCTCAGTGCATCACATCATCATTGGTGCTATTAAATTTGATCATTTGATTTAGTTGATGTCTGTCCAGTCTTGCCATACCCTGGTCCCAGCAACCTGCCACTTAGTGGTGGTTATAGTAGGATAAAAGCTGTTTTTAAAAAATTTATCAATATATACATTTCATTCAGGAATTGAAATGAACATAGTCCGTTTTATAAAAGGTAGATATTATTATGCCCATTGACATTTTAATTGAATAAAGGAAAGCCCAGCACATATTGGCATTTACTCTATTAGTATTTACTGGGTAAAAAAATTATTTATCTTCCTAATATAAGAATAAATTAATAAGTCAGCTTCTGCCAACCAGAATCTCTAAGATGTGGTACTTGTTTAAACATCCATTGTTCTGGCCCCCAAACACAGGTTCATTAAAACACATGTACAAGAGAGTGTCTCTCCTTTGTATATTGGTTTTAGTAAAGACAAATGATGTTCTTTGGCTTCTTGCGTTAACAATATCGGCTCAGGCAGTGGGGCAATAACTTGGAATAGCCAAGGACAAATTTCCCAAGGCATGGGATATTCTCCATGACAGAGGAGAGGCCATGATTTGGAAGTGAAGTTGTAACAGTGACACCTGACCCCTTAGCCTTGAGGAAAAATAACATTTGTATTATTTTCCAGTCTGTTCCAGCAAGGGATCTCTTAGTTACAGTGTATTTTAGGACAAACAGGGAGTTTTAACTCAATTTCAAGCAAAGATAGGAAAAAGCCTAGTGGGCTGACTTCTTGATTGAGTAGGCAAAGATGACATGTGGTTTCACTTGTCATTTTCAGTTTTTTTTTTTTTTAACGTTTATTTATTTTTGAGACAGAGAGAGACAGAGCATGAACGGGGGAGGGTCAGAGAGAGGGAGACACAGAATCTGAAACAGGCTCCAGGCTCTGAGCTGTCAGCACAGAGCCCGACGCGGGGCTTGAACTCACAGACCGCGAGATCATGACCTGAGCCGAAGTCGGCCGCTTAACCGACTGAGCCACCCAGGTGCCCCTGTCATTTTCAGTTTTAAGTAAAGCATATCATATACACTGATTCTGCATATCCTTCCTATGTTAGATTACTTTTCAGTATGATATTCTTTGTGACCTGAGTGCAATTGTGGTTATTTGGGCAAAGCAACACTTTTGTGAAATCTCAGCTATTTGTTGAATGACCAGTAGCATTTGGTAAGGTTCACATGTTGACTTGATTAGAGCTGACGTCACTGTGCTGCTGACCAAAGTCCCAGGTCAGACCCTTATGGTAGCCACCTGCTCGTTTTCCGTTCTTGATTGACTAGGGAAATCACCCACCTCTTTGGCCCACGTTTTTGAAATTTTATGTGAGCATTTTCATTACACAGCTCTGCTCCTGGTTTAATAACAAACTGTAGTCTTTATTATACATTATGTCAAGTCCAGACGTCCTCCTGAATTTTTAGGATTCTGCATTTCCGATTTCTATTTGTCCAGTCTCATTTTTCTTTTTTTTCTTTTAATTTTTTTTAATGTTTTTTTTTTTTTTTTTTTTTTGAGACAGAGAGAGACAGAGCATGAACGGGGGAGGGTCAGAGAGAGGGAGACACAGAATCTGAAACAGGCTCCAGGCTCTGAGCTGTCAACACAGAGCCCGACGTGGGGCTTGAACTCGCAGACCGCGAGATCATGACCTGAGCCGAAGTCGGCCGCTTAACCGACTGAGCCACCCAGGAGCCCCTCAATTTCATCATTTATAAAGAAGGAGTCCTACATCACAGGGTTTTTAATGAGAATTCAATGAAGTAGTATCTTTAAAAACTAATAACCTTCCACTAAGGAGGATCTTAATACCAGGAATGAGGCTACACTTCAAAAATTTGTTGTCTCATTTCATCCTCCTAATAGCTCTGTGAGGTAGGAAGAAGTTATGGTTGTAACACAGGCAGTGGTAATAGATGGCATTTTGAGTACTTACTGTGTTCTAGTACTTTACATATTTCAGTTTAATCCTGTAAATAATCTCATGTGGTTAGTACTATAATTGTCATTTTATGGGTGAGGAAATTTAAGCACAAAGAGGTTAAGTAACTTGCCTAAATTCACAGAGCTCTAATGTTCAGTGGAGCTGGGTTTAGAATCCAGGCTGTACTTCTAGGTACTAGTTTAGCCCCATTTTTTATTTTAAATGGGGAAGCTTAGGAGAGTTAATAAACTCCCTAAAACTCCCATACCTTATAAGTGTCAAAGCTAGAATGTGAACCCAGATTTTTCAGGTTTCATAACTGTGTTCTTAATTATCACACTATACTGCCTCTGGACTGTTAAAAACAGTAAATACTTCTGATGTGGTATTGTAGAATGGCTTGATTTTAATTGAATACAAGTCACATTGCTGTGCTCACTCATGCATGAAAGATGACATTTTGCCTTGATCACAGGGGTACCACGCTTTTGACCACTACTTGACACATGAACTCTACTTGTTGAATTGATACAGAAGATGAACACCTTTGTGGATATCTAGCAGGATTCCTGACATTGCTGGGATTCCCAGCAGCGATGTTAGTGTTAATGATTCCATTTCTGGGGATTCAGCAGGAGGACTTGCCTGCCCAAGATGTTGATAACTGGTGGGAGTTAGATGGTACTGGGGAAAGGACGTGGCTGTGGGATGAGACAGCACTGTTTCTCCAGTTAATTCTAGCACCCTCACTGTTTATTGACACCCCTTTCCAACCCTCTGGTTTTGCCCCATGTTCTTCCCGCAATTAACTTCTCTCCCAGATGACTGACTTAACTTCTGCCTATGTAGACTAAGGGTAAGCATTGTGTTTTGGTCACCTACTTAGTAATGGATATGTGATATACTGTGGCTGTAAAGAGGGAAGTTTGCTCTGAAATTATTCATTGCCAGCTAAACCAGTAGGACTTAGGACATTCTCAGTTTTAGGTTTATAGTCCCTAAATTCCTGAAGTGGACTACTGAATCTTGACACAGGTATTTTACAGATATTTAATTTCCACAAAGGAATGTGTGCCCAGACTGACAACAATTTACTTTATTTTCCAGGAAGGATGCCAATTCTGCTCTGCTCAGTAATTATGAGGTAAATAGCTTTGAAATAAACTATTGTAGTTTCCTCTTTGGTAGTTTGTCCTCTGCTTCTGAAGATTATTGAATTAGTTTTAATTAAAAATGACTGAATTCATTTGGATTTTCCACTTTAAAATAGGACAGATGGCACCATCTGGTGGACCTTGGAATTATTATAAGCTTGGTAAATTATACATAGTAATTCAGGGAAGCTGGGAAGACTTTATAGTAGGCAACCTTCCCCAAATCCCAAAGATTTTAGATTTTCATTTTATATGCCTTTATGGGATGGAAGCATCTATTCGGAACTGTTTTCTGTCTGTGAAAGTTTTCCATTGAAATACTTAATGCCTTTTCCTAATTACCACTTTTTGCCTATAAAATGCTTTTATGTTATTATTTTGATCCCCATAATAGTCTCATAAGTATTA
The DNA here is from genome assembly GCF_027475565.1 of Acinonyx jubatus. Lineage (NCBI taxonomy): Eukaryota > Metazoa > Chordata > Mammalia > Carnivora > Felidae > Acinonyx > Acinonyx jubatus. The sequence goes on from NC_069398.1 coordinate 20,664,827, forward strand.
ACACCATACTGAAGATGAGTGCTTAGTTGATGCACCATTATGAATAATTTAGTAGGAACTAAAAGATATGAAATCTGGGGACTTGAGGGTTGGGTTGCTGAAGAAAGGGAGGAAAAAAGGAAAAAAGTTGGTGAGAGGGAAGATAACATTATTTATTTTTGCCTACCTTCTATTTTGCCTGTGTCTTGTTTGGTACATCTGATAGGTTAACTCTGGGTGTAGAAAGAACGATTCATACATTCACGGTCAAGTTTTCATTTTCTAGAATATCAATTCATGAAAACTTTAGGAGATTGGAGTTTCCATTGTGTGATATAGAAGATAGAAGATAGTGGAATTAACACAGTTGGCCATACTCCTTCCTTAAGTTGTTGCTACTAATAATAGGAAGGGGATGGTTGTGAGTCAAGCCATCGGCTTTTAGGAACTTCCTTGTCCAGTTTGGATTCTGCTGGGTATTTGGGTGTTTTATCCATTGGGGAAACATTGCATTAATTGGAGCTCATGACACTATTGCTGAAAAAATAATGACAGGTTGCATTGTATGTAGTATGCTCTATGAGCCTATACTTCCCTCAGTTCTCTGGCGTAATCTCTAAAACAGGAAAGCTATATCTCCCCCCGCCCATGCTCCTCAGCGCTAACACACGTTTTTCCCTTGTCGGGAGAGTTTACTTCCAACGTTCTATAGCATTATTATTATTTTTTTTTTTTGGGTAAAATTTGTATTTAACTCTTGCCTCATAATTTTTCTTTTTCAGGTATAAATTTAGTAGATTTTCATTTTATTGAAGCAGAATCCTGTTTTTTTTAAAAACTTAGTGCAAAAAAATTTTTTTTAGGTTTATTTATTTATTTTGAGAAAGAGGGGGAAGGGGAAGGGGAAGGGCAGAAGGAGAAAGAGAGACTCCCAAGCAGTCTCTGCACTGTTAGCATGGAGTCTGTTGCGGGGCTCAGTTTCACAAACCAGGATCATGACCTGAGCCAGTATCAAGAGTTGGATGCTCAACCAACTGAGCCACCCAGGCGCCCCTATTTGAGGAACTTTTTGAGGAACCTCCGTACTGTTTTCTATAGTGACTGGACGAAATTACATTCCTACCAACAGTGCACACGGGTTTCCTTTTCTTCACATTCTTGCCAACACTTACTCTTTCTTGTCTCTTTGGTATTAGCCATTTTACCAGGTGTTAAGTGATAGTTCATTTGATTTTTTTGATTTGCATTTCCCTGATGACTAGTGATTTTGCATCTTTTTTATGTGTCTGTTGGCCATCCATATATCTTCTTTTGAAAATTGTCTATTCTGGTCCCCTGCCCATTTTTTAATCAGATTGGTTTTTGGGTATAAGTTCTTTATATATTTTGGATATTAACTTTTTATCAGATAAGTGATTTGCAGATATTCTCATCTAGTAAGTTGTCTGTTCATTTTGCTGATGGTTTCCTTTGCTGTGTCTTTTAGTTTGATATAGTCCTACTTTTTTATTTTTGCTTTTGTTGCCTTTGCTTTTGGTGTTAAAAAAAAAAATCATCACCAAGACTGATTTCAAGGAGCTTACCTCCTTTGTTTTTTGTAGGAGCTTTATGGCTTCAGGTCTTACATTCAATTCTTCAATCCATTTTGAGTTAATTTTTCTGTGTGGTTATGTGGTAGTGGTCCACTTTCATTCTCTTCCTTTTGACCAGTTTTTCCAGTACCTTTTTTTTTTTTATTTTTTAAATATGAATGGATACCATTTAATCCTTAAGGCAGTATCTTTTTTTTTTTAAGTTTATTTTTATTTATTTTGAGACATAGAGAACAAGTGGGAGAGGGGCAGAGAGAGAGGGAGACAGAATCCCAAGCAGACTCCATGATGTCAGCGCAGAGCCCAATGTGGGGCTCGAACTCCAAGAGTCTGACTCTTAACCCACTGAACCACCCAGGCTCCCCATCCCAGCACCATTTATTGAAGAGGCTGTCTTTTCCCCATTGTATATTCTTGGCTTCTTTGTCAAAAATTAACCACAGGGATGCCTGGGTGGCTCAGTCAGTTGAGTGTCTTGCTCTTGTTTTCAGCTCAGGTCATGATCTTGTGATTGGTGAGTTCAAGCCCCTTGTCAGGCTCTGAGCTGACAATGAAGAGCCTGCTTGGAATTCTCACTCTCTCCCTCTCTCTCTGCTTCTCCCCTTTGCGCTCTCTCTGAAAATAAATAAACTTAAAAAAAATTAAGTAACCACATATGTGTGAGTTTACTTCTGGACACACTGTTCTATTCCATTGATTTATATGTCTGTTTTTATGCCAGTAACAATACTGTTTTGATTTCCGTGGCTTTGTAATATAATTTGAAATCAGGAAGCATGATGTCTCCAGCTTAGCTCTTCTTTCTCAAGATCGCTTTGACTATTCAGGGTTTTCTGTGGTTCCATAAAAGTTTAGGATTGTTCTATTTCTGTGAAAAATGCCATTGGAATTTTGATAGAGATTGCACTGAATCTGTAGATTGCTACAGATTGCTTCTTTCTGGTAGTTCATTATTATCATGTATACATGCAATAGATTTCTGTATATTGATTTTGTATGCTGTAACTTTTACTGAATTTATTTTTAGTTCAGTTTTTTGGTAGAGTCTTTAGGGTTTTCTATATATAGTATCCTGTCATCTGCAAATAGTGACAGCTTTACCACTTTCTTTCCAATTTGGCTGCCTTTTATTTATTTTCTTGCCTAATTGCTCTAGCAAGGACTTCCAATACTGTGTTGAATAAAAGGAACAAGAGTGGGGCACCTGGGTGGCTCAGTCAGTTGAGCATCCGACTTTGGTTCAGGTAATGATCTTGCAGTTTGTGAGTTCAAGCCCCACATCAGGCTCTATGCTGACAGTTTGGAGCCTAGAGCCTGCTTTGAATTCTGTGTCTCCCTCTCCCTGCCCCTCACCCTCTTATGATCTCTCTCTCTCTCTCTCTCTCTCTCTCTCTCTCTCTCAAAAATAAACATTTAAAAAAATAAAAGGGGCAAGAGTGGCATCTTTGACTTCTTCCTGATCTTATAGGAAAAGCTTTCAGCTTTTCACTGTTCAGTATGATGTTAACTTAGGGCTTGTCACATATGGCCTTTACACATTGGGTATGTTCCCTCTCTACCCACTTTTTTGAGAGTTTTTATCATAAATCGATGTTAAAATAATTTTTTTTAATGTTTCATTTTTATTTTTGAGAGTGTGAGTGGGGGAGAGGCAGAGTGAGAGGGGAATAGAGGATCCACAAGTGGGCTCTGTGCTAATAGCGGTGGGCCCAATGTGGGGCTTGAACTCAAAAACCAAAGATCATGACATGAGTTGAAGTCAGATGCTCAACCAACTGAGCAACCCAGGTGCCCTGGATGTTGAATTTTAGAAAATTCGTTGTCTACATCTATTGAGATATCATATTTTAGGAGAGTTTACTTTCAAATATTAATATATTTTTGAGATCAGAGGAAATTAGTGATATGGTGTATATTAATAAGGAAACATTTGAAATATTTCAGTAAACTAATGAATTTGGATTACTTGACTTAGATAAAAGCATTTTTAAAATGTCAGATGCTTCTCAGACTCATATTTGCTCTAATGAAGAGTTAAGGGGAGGGTTTGAAAGAAAAGACGTACTATTCTGTTTATCCTTCAGAATCATTGACCTTGAGGGGTGCCTGGGTGGCTCAGTCCGTTAAGCTTCCGACTCTTGTTGGTTTTGGCTTGGATTGTGATCTCATGTTTCGTGAGTTTGAGCCCTGAATTGGGCTCTGCTCTGACAGTGTGGAGCCTTCTTGGGATCCTCTGTATGCGCCTCCCCTGCTTGCTTGCTCCCTCTCTCTCAAAATAAATAAATAAATAAAATAAACTTAAAAAAATCATTGCTCATGAAATAGATACATTTCTCACATTTACTCATAAAAATCTTTTATCACTTCCCAGGTGTTCCAGTTACTGACTGATCTGAAAGAGCAACGGAAAGAAAGTGGAAAGAACAAACACAATTCTGGGCAACAGAACTTGAATACTATCACCTATGAAGTAAGCCAAGACTTGTCGAGGGGCTACCGAAACTAGCATTGAGGGGTTGGTTTATTCCAGGGATGACTGGCCACCAAATCATGACTGACTCTTACTGATTTGAGTAGTTTTACTCTAACCCAGTTTTTATTCTGTTCATGCAAGTGGAGGAAATTTGGCCAATGGTGAGGTTAGCCAATGACAGAGTTAGAGGGAATAGTGAAAAAAAAAGACTGTCCTCAATTCTAACACCATTTGCGAGTCAGGGATCCCTAAGACCACCCTTGGGTTCAGTAATTTACTAGAAGTACTCAGAACTCACTGAAAGCTATTACATTCACAGTTATGGTTCATTACATGAAAAGGATACAGATTAAAATTGACCAGAGGAAGAAGCATATGAGGCAGATTCTAGGAGAAATGCCAACACAGAGCTTCTATCCTCCTCTTATGTGGGTGGAGTCAGAAAATGTTTGTCCTCTAATGTGGGTGGAGTCAGAAAATGTTTCTCTTGAAATCAATGTGTGATAATACATACAAAATATTGTCAACCAGGGAAGCTCAGCTAAACTTCAGCTTCCCAAATTTTTATTTGAGTTCTGTTATATAGGCATGATTGAATGATTGGTTGCCCGTTGTAGTTCATCTCAGCCTCCAGGTGCACTGATTCTGCATGACCCAAAGCCTCCACCCTAAGTCACACTGTTAAGACTATTCATTATGACATAAGACCTCCAGAGAAAGATACTCCTATTAAGTATAACATTGCCTCTCAGAAGCTGAAGGCAAAGGCCAGACCGTCTCTTTGGGCAAAGCTCAATTAATTAATTCTTTCTTTCTTTCTTTCTTTCTTTCTTTCTTTCTTTCTTTCTTTCTTCCTTCCTTCCTTCCTTCCTTCCTTCCTTCCTTCCTTCCTTCCTTCCTTTTTCTTTCTTTCTTTCTTTCTTTCTTTCTTTCTTTCTTTCTTTCTTTCTTTCTCTCTCTCTCTCTCTCTCTCTTTCTTTCTTTCTTTCTTTCTTTCTACATTTATTTATTAATGAGAGAGAGAGAGAGAGAGAGAGCATGAGCAGGGGAGGGGCAGAGAGAGGAGGAGACACAGAATCTGAAGCAGGCTCCAGGCTCCGAGCATCAGCCCAGAGCCCGACGTGGGGCTCAAACCCACAGACTGTAAGATCATGACCTGAGCTGAAGTCGGATGCTCAACCAACTGAGCCACCCAGGTGCCCCAAAGCTCAATTCTTTATTGCACAAAAAGTGATGTTTTTTATTGTAAAAAACTTAGGAAGTACCAAAAAGGATAAAGAAGAAAGCTAAAGTAATTTATAATCTAACATCTAGTTGACATTTTGCTATGTTTTCTTCCAACCTTATGCTTTATCCTTAAAAAAGAAAGTTTAAGCTATTATATTTGTTATATATGATGTTTGATTTTTTTAATAATTTTTTAAAAAGTTTACTTTTATTTATTTTGAGAGAGAGCAGGTTGGGGAGGGTCAGAGAGAGAGGGAGACAGAATCCCAAGCAGGCTCTGCCTGATAGTGGTCTCGAACTCATGAACAGTGAGATCATGACCTGAGCCAAAATCAAGAGTCAACGCTTAACCGGCCGAGCCACCCAGGTGCCCCTGTGATGTTTGATTTTTATATCTGTCATTTTAATTTATGTTTTGGCTATTTCCTTTCAAATCTGATTTTGTCTTTATAAAGGGTTTAGTTTTTATTTTTTTTAACTTTTATTTTTTTAACATTTTATTATTCTTTTTAAAGTTTATTTATTTATTTTGAGAGAGAGAGCAGGGGAGGGGGCAGAGAGAGAATTCCTAGCAGGCTCCACACTATCAGCACGGAGCCTGATATGGGACTTGAACTCATGAACCGTGAGATCATGACCTGAGCGGAAATTGAGAGTTAAGGATGCTTAACCACTCACACCAGTCAGAGTGGCCAAAATGAACAAATCAGGAGACTATAGATGCTGGCGAGGATGTGGAGATACGGGAACCCTCTTGCACTGTTGGTGGGAATGCAGATTGGTGCAGCCATTCTGGAAAACAGTGTGGAGGTTCCTCAAAAAATTAAAAATAGACCTACCCTATGACCCAGCAATAGCACTGCTAGGAATTTACCCAAGGGATACAGGAGTGCTGATGCATAGGGGCACTTGTACCCCAATGTTTATAGCAGCACTCTCAACAATAACCAAATTATGGAAAGAGCCTAAATGTCCATCAACTGATGAATGGATAAAGAAATTGTGGTTTATATACACAATGGAGTACTACGTGGCAATGAGAAAGAATGAAATATGGCCTTTTGTAGCAACATGGATGGAACTGGAGAGTGTGATGCTAAGTGAAATAAGCCATACAGAGAAAGACAGATACCATATGGTTTCACTCTTGTGTGGATCCTGAGAAACTTAACAGAAACCCATGGGGGAGGGGAAGGAAAAAAAAAAAAAAAAGAGGTTAGAGTGGGAGAGAGCCAAAGCATAAGAGACTCTTAAAAACTGAGAATAAACTGAGGGTTGATGGGGGGTGGGAGGGAGGGGAGGGTGGGTGATAGGATTGAGGAGGGCACCTTTTGGGATGAGCACTGGGTGTTGTATGGAAACCAGTTTGACAATAAACTTCATATATTGAAAAAAAAAAAAGGATGCTTAACCAAGTGAGCTGCCTAAGCACCTCTAGTTTTTATTTTTATTTACTTTGTTATTTTAGGGGGAGAGGGGCAGAGAGAGAGAGAGAGAGAAAGAAAGAAAGAGAATCCCAAGCAGGCTCCATGCTCAGGGGCTTGATCTCATGATCCTGGGATCATGACCTGAGCTAAGATCGAGTTGGACGCTTAACCAACTGAGCCAACCAGGCACCCCAGGATTTAGTTTTAATTATCTTTATCTTTTCAAAGACAAAATTAAACCTGGGTTAAGTTACCATAATGCCTTTTAAGGAATTTAAGGGGGGGTTTAGTACATTTGTCCCCATTCCTCCCTGTCTGGTTTTGTTCATCTAATCATGTGTTTGAAATCCCATCATTCATTTATTCACTCATGTTCTTTTACATTGTATCGTTCATCCATCTCTTTAAAAAAAAAATGCAATGTTTGTAATTAGTTTTACAGCCAAATTTCAAGCTGTCAGGTGCTCTTCTGCGCGCTTAAATCAGTCTAAGCTCACTGCCACTCTATTACATACTCATTAAGCTCTTGCTTTTAATATGTGGTACCTTAAGGAAGGTTATTGTGGTGTTAAGGGTTTTGAGACTGTTTATACTTGAGAATGTATTTCTCGTGTTTTTAATGTGAATGACCCCTCATCTGACTATGGAGTTATTGGGCTCAGCCTTCAGTCGTCAAGGCTCTGTAGGTATTACTTGGTCTCTTATTGTTTGTCGTTATGGAGGAGTCTGAGACCAACCAGATTTTTGAACTTGAGAGAAACTCTTAACTTATGAGGTTACTGTTTACTTTTCAGGCTTGAAATTCCTTTGAAGTTATGTCTAGGTGGGATTCTCTCTTTTAAAAAAAGTAAGAGCCTTTTATTTTGAGATAATTTTACAGAAAAGTTATAAAGATGGTGCTGAGAGTTCCCATATGTCCTTCCCCCAGGTTTCCTTGATGTTAACATTTTATTTAACCATGGTACAATGATCAAAACTAAGAAAATGACACAAACATTTTATTCAGATTTTCTCAGTTTTTCCATTAATGCCCTTTTTCTGTTCAAGGATCTGATTCAGGATGCCATTTTGTATTTAACATGTTAAATGTTAGCATGTCTCCTTATATCCTCCCGTCTGTAACAGATCCTTAGTCTTTCCTCAGTCTTTCCTCATCTTCCATGCATGACCTTGACACTTTGAAGAGTATCAATGCAAGTCTTTTATAGAATGTCCTTCAGCTTTGGTTTGTTTGATGTTTTCTCATGATCAAACTGAAGTTACAGCTTTTGGGGAAGAATGCCACAGAAGCGATGTGCCCTGCTCAGTGCGTGATACAGGGTACATGATATCAGTGTCTTGTCACTGGTACTGTTAACTGAGATCACTTGATTATAGTGGTATCTGCCTGGTTTCCCCACTGTAAAGTTACTGTTTTTCTGTTTATACTTCGTATTCATTAGAAAGGAGTCACCAAGTCCAGTCCATTGAAAGGCACCTCTTGAAGGGAAGGGTATCAAAGAGTTTGAGGACATATATATTAAAACTATCACAGTATTAATAAATATTTGGGGAAGATGCTGTGAGGCTATGCAAATATCATATTTCTCCTTAAGCTTTTGCCCATTGATTTTAGTATTCATTGGTAGGTCTTTCCTGCAGTAATTATTACTGTGGTTCAATTGCCTAATGGTGATTATTTCCCTCATTCCTACCATATTTAACACATAGAAATCTTCTGTAACAAACAATTGTTCCTTCTCATCCATTTATTTATTTACTTATATCTGTATGGATTTGTGACTATTCTTTGGGTTTCATGTCTTTTAAAAAAATTGTCTGAAGGGGCTTCTGGGTGGCTCAGTCGGTTGAGTGGCAACTTCTGCTCAGGTCATGATCTCACGTTTCATGAGTTCGAGCCCCACATTGGGCTTGCTGCTTTCAGTGTGAAGCCTGCTTTGGACCCTCTGTCTTCCTCTCTCTCTCTGCTCCTGTCCCACTTGCACTCTCCCTTAAAAATAAACATTAAAAAGAAAAAAGAAAAAAATTGAAATATAACACAATTGTCAGATTGAGGTTTTTCTTCTTTTTTTTTTAAGATCAGGAAAGCTTTCTTCCTGAATGTCATTCATTATTCCTGTTCTAGCTACTGATTTTCTTTTTGAGGAATTCCCATTATATGAAGATTAACTCTCCTGAAGGCATTTTTTTATAGAAGATTGTCTTTTATTTTTATTTAATATTTTTTTATTTTTGAGAGAGAGTGAGAGACAGAGTGAGCAGGGGAGGGACAGAGAGAGAGGGTGACACAGAACCTGAAGCAGGCTCCAGACTTTGAGTTGTCAACACAGAGACTGACGTGGGGCTTGAACTCACAAACTATGAGATCGTGACCTGAGCTGAAGTTGGACACTTAACCGACTGAGCCACCCAAGGCACCCCTATAGAAGATTTTTTAAACAAAATTTTACAATACTAAATTATAACCATTGTCTTCCCTTTTTCTCATTCAGATTTTTTTGTCTTATGCATTTTCTTTTTAAAATTTTTTTCGTAGACATTAAAATATATATCAAAAACACCATGCAGGCACCAGAGTCCTGAGATTGTCAGAGAGTTTCTCACAGCAATGAAAAGCCACAAGTTGACCAAGTAAGTAAAAATTATTTTAACTAGGAAAAGTGTGACACATAATGAAAATGATAGCTTACAAAAACCATCCTTAGCATTGGTGTATTTCTATTTAGTTGGGTTTTGAATCATAATTAACACACAGTGCTCTTTTACAGTAGGATCATGGTATCATAGACCAGACAGCTAAGACTTAGACACAAGTGTCTTTCTAGAGCCAGAAACAGAATGTAATGTAAAAAATCTTTCTTTGTTTTTTGTTGTTTTTTGAATCCCAGTTCTATGAGCTGCCCCATAACCCCTTTCCAGCACTCAGGCCAAATTGGTTAGAAATGAAGTTCACAAATTACAGTGCTCTTTATAAAGTTGATCAGTTAAGTCATTTGTCATTTGTGTTTACTTGGGGCAAAAATGGGTTGATAATATTGTCTTCCAGGGGCTTGATTACTTTTCCTGGTTACTTTCTTTCTTTCTTTTTTTAAATAGGAATTATAAACATCATTAAAAATTGGATTAAGATTAGTTTATATGAGAAGAATACTAGCCCTAGTCTTTTAGAATTAATACCAGAGCCGATAAATCCCAAAAGCCGTTGTCATTCATTCAGGATAATTAATAATTTTCTTTTGAGGGAAACATTGGTGTTATTTCAGACACACGGGGGCTACACTGTCAATAAACTAAGTGACTTCTCTTGCCTCTCCAGATGAACTCTGAAGGCAGTCATCTTTCAAATGTGTGTTTGTGTGTATGTACTTTGTTTTTTCACTTGTGGTAAAATTTATCATCCTAACCACTTTTAAGTGTGTAGTTCATTAGTGTTAAATATATTCACATGTTGTGCAACCAGTATCCAGGAGTTTTTAATCTTACAAAACTGGAACTCTGTACCAATTAAATAACTCCCATTTCTTCCTCACCCCAGCCCCTGACAATCACTGTTCCATTTTCTGTTTGTATTCTTTTTCAAGATTATTTGGATTGTTTAGGGTCCCTTGGGATTTCCATATGGCTTTTTCTATTTCTGCAAAAAATGTTATTGGGATTTTGATAGGGATTATGTTGAATCTGTAGGTTGTTTTTGGATAGTATTGACATCTTAACAGTGTAAAGTTTTGCAGTCCACAAACATGGGATTTCTTTCTGTTTATGTCTTCTTTAAATCTTTCAGCAATATTTTATAGTCTTCAGTATACAAATCTTTTACCTCCTTGGTTAAGTTTATCCCTAATTATTTAATTTTTTTCAGTGCTGTTGTAAATGGAATTGTTTCTTAATTTCTTTTTCAGATTGTTCATTATCAGTGTATAGAAACACAACTGGTTTTCATGTGTTGATTTTTGTATCCTGTAACTTTGCTGAAATTGTTTATCAGTTCTAACAGTTTTTTGTTGCATCTTTAGGCTTTTCCACCTATATCATAGTGTTGTTGTCCGTGAACAGAGATAATTTTACTTCTTTTTCAGTTTGCATGCTTTTGTGTCTTTTTCTTGTTTAATTCCTCTGGCTAGGACTTCCAGTAGTATGTTGAATAGAAGTGGTGAAATCAGGGACGCCTGGGTGGCTCAGTTGGTTAAGCGTCTGACTCTCTTTCGGTTCAAGTCATGATCTCATGGTTCGTGAGATTAAGCCCTATGTCAGGCTCTGCACTGATTGCCTGAAGCCTGCTTGGGATATTCTCCCTCTCCCTCTCCCTCCCTCCTTCCCTCCCTTCCTCCCTTCCTCCCTCCCTCCCACCCTCTGTCTTTCTCTCTCTCTCTCTTTCAAAATAAATAAACTTCAAAAAAAAAAAGTGTGAAAGCAGTCATCCTTGTCATCTTTCTAATCTTAAGAGAAAAAGCTTTCAAACCCTTGCACCATTGAATAGATGTTACCTGTGGGTTTTTTGCATGTGGTCTTTGTTATGTTGACGTAGTTTCCTTCTATTCCAAGTTTGTTGAATATTTTTATCATGCAAGGGTATTGAATTGTGCTACATGCTTTTTCTGCAACAACTCAGCTGATTAGGTGTTTTTTTTTCCTTCAGTTTTTAGTGTGATACATTACACTGATGGATTTTCACGTGTTGAGCAGTTCTTGCATTCCATGAATTAATCCCACTTGGTCATTGTGTGTAATTCCTTAATATGCTGGTTGGGTTAATATACTGTTGAGGATTTTGCACTAACTTAAGAGATACTGGTCTATAGTTTTCTTGTGGTGTCTTTATCTGGCTTTAGTATCAGGGCAGTCTTGGCCTTCTAAAATAGAAAGTGTTCCGCCTGCTTTAATATTTTAGAGGAGTTAGAAGATTTGGTGGGGGTTTTTTTGTTGTTTATTTTTTTAATATTTGACACACTGTATTCTTTATTTATTTTAAGTAGGTTCCACGCCCAATGAGGGGCTTGAACTCACGACCCTGAGATCAAGGGTTGCATGCTGTACCAACTGAGCCAGCCAGGTGCCCCTGAGAAGATTTGGTGGTAATTCTTGGTTAAATGTTTGCTAGAATTCACCTGTGAAACCATCTTGTCCTGGACCTTTCTTTATTTGAGGTTTTAGATTATTCATTAAATCTCCCTACTACTTATAGTTCTGTTGAGATTTTTTATTTCTTCATCGAGTCTTGGTAAGTTGTGTCTAGGACCATATGTATGTATTTTTGAGGGAAGATTATTTACTTGTTACCCAAAGTCATTCTTGTTCTTTGACGTATTATAAGCTTTAAGCTTAGAAGCTTGTAATGTTTGGGGGGATTGGGGATCAGAGAAGATCTTCCTTATTAAAAGCCAGTATGAATTATATCGGATGAACCAGGGAAGTTTCACGTCTCTACCTTACATTCCATTTATTGAGTCCATTTAATGTTCATGCATTTAACACTCTCATTTAATTGTAATTTTCATAGCAGCCCAATGGACTGCTGTTATGTATAGACTCTACTGCAGATGGGGATATTTGAGTTCGTTATTTCAGCTTTCTAGTTTAACTTTGTCCTTTTTGGCTGTCTTTGCTTTTGGTTCCTGAATGATAAAGTGCTGTTGTTATTCTACCTGTTACGATGAAATCACTTCATTCCAACTGATCTAAGTAAATCAGTCTGTCACCTCTTTGAGTTCTCATTTTTTTCTCCAAACTCTTTTAGTGGGGAGGCCAAAATGCAAGAAAGTAGACTTTGTGAGATCACCTAACGATGTAGTCAGTTGAAATTATTCCTTTAGTCTAAATGCTTTTTGGCCATTACAACCTTTAATATTGATAAAACAGATTTGAAGCAGGTTGTGTTTACAATGAAAAGAGCAGAAGCTGAATCCTCACTGGTGTTGTGGCTTTATTGCCTGCCGTTGGTACACAAATATTATGGTTAATATTTGTGGTGTTTGAAGTAGTCAAGGGTGCCTGGCCTTTTCTGGTAGCTGAAAATTATCTTAAGAAATACACAAAATCAGGGGGCCTGGGTAGCCAAGTCAGTTGAGCAGCCAACTCTTGGTTTCGGCTTGGGTCATGATCTCATGGTTTGTGAGTTCGAGCCCCACCTTGGGCTTTGTGCTGATAGTGCGGAGCCTGCTTGGGATTCTCTCCCCTTCTCTCTGCCCCTTCCCTGCTCCTTATGCTCTCTCTGTGTCTCTCTCAAAATAAACTTAAAAAAAAAAAAAAAAAAGAAGTATTCATAACCAGATGGTTCAGAAATTGGAGTTTAGCTCTGAGAATAGACTAACTTCCAATGGAAATGTTTCTATAGAATATGAGGGAAAGGGAAGGTGAGAAGACAAAGTCTAAGTGTAGGAAAAGTAAGGCTTTGGCTATTTTATATAAACTGCCTCACTTAATCCTGACAGCCAACTCAGTGTTTTGCAGATTAGTGGGCTGAGGTTGAGATAAGTTACATATGTGCCCCAGATCAGTCACAGAGTGAGTGCTACAGCTTACCCAAAGTTTCATGTTGTTTTTCTGAGAAAGCTAGTTAAGTGTGTGTATAAAGATAGTAGACCCAGTGGGCCCTGTGGTTGTCCTTGTTTGGGTGTTGAGAAGGAACTTTTTCTTCTGGGGAAAAATAACATAGCTACTCTTCCAACAGCCGGTCAAGAAAATTTTTCACTCCCAGAAATTTTAGAGTAACACTGGATTCCTATAAATATTTATTTTCAAATGATTTATCTTGTCATTAATATATAAGCAATTCATGTGTATGGCAGATCAGTTTCATCACCCCCAGAAATTATCTCATTATGTCTTTTGTAATTAATGCCTTTCCCTGTGCCCAGTGCTTGGCAGCTGATCTGTTTTTTTTCCTATGAGTTTGCCCTTTCCAGAAATCATGTAAATGAAATAATACAGTATATAGCCTTTTGAGTGTGTCTTCCTACATTTGCATACTGCATTTGTGCTTTATCCACATTGTTGTGCATTTATTCTGTTTTATTGCTAAGTAGTATTCCAGTGTATGGATATACTGCAGTTTGTTTATTCACTAATCAATTGAAAGACATTTGAGATGTTTCCAGTTTTTGGCAATTATGCAGCTACTGTAAACACACCATCTGTGTTTTTGTGTGAGAATAAGTTTAACTCTAAGAAACTGCCAAACTCTTTTCTAAAGTGACTGCACTATTCTGCATGCTGTCTAGCCAATGTAAGAGAGTTCCACGAGTACTTGGTATTTTTAGTAATTTTTAGTTTAGCTGTTTATATTGGTTTGAAGGGGTATCTCATTGTGGTTTTAATTACATTTTCTTGGTAATGAATGAGTGTTTTCTTTTATTTCACATATCTTGGATGAAATGTCTATTTAAATATTTTGCCCATTATTTTGTTTTTATTACATAATTTTGACAGTTCTTTGTATATTCTGGATATAAGTCTTTTGTTCAGTATGTAATTTGCAGATATTCTGTCCAATTTGTGGTTTGTCTTTTCATTCTCTTAACACTATCTCAGAACACAAGGTTTTGATGGAGTCAAATTTATCTATTCTTTCTTCTCTTATGCATCCTGCCTTTAATGTTTTGTGTAAAAACTGCCATATCCAGGGTTACAAAGATTTTTCTCTTGTGTTTTCTTCTAGAAATGATCCATTTGAGTTGATTTTGAGGGTATGTTGTGAGATAAGGGTTGAGATTCAGTGTGTGTGTGCGCGTGCACCTGCGCCTGCAAATTTCAGTGTTTCAATAACATTTGTTGAAAAGACCACCCTTTCTTTGTTGAATTGCCTTTGCAGTTTTGTAAGTCATCTGTTGATTCTGTCACTTCATTCTGTAATCTGTTCCATTGATCTATGTGTCTATTCTTTTGCCAGAGTCACACTGTCTTAATCACTGAAGTTTTGTAGTAAGTGTTGAAATCAAATAGTATAAGTTCTTCAACTTCGTTCTTTTCAAAATTGTTTTGGCTTTTCTGGTTCCTTTGCCTTTTTATATAAATTTTCAAATCATCTTATTGATATCTAGAACAGATCCTGCTGAGATTCTGATTGGGATTGTATTACATGTATATATCAGTTTTGAGGGAGAATTGATATGAATATTGAGTCTTCCAATCCATGAAAACAGTGTATCTCTCCATTTATTTAGGAGTTTAATTTCTTTCATCGCTGTTTTTGTGGTTCAGCATACAGGTTCTGCACAGTTTATTAGATTATACCTATGTATTTAATAATTTTTGGTGCTATTTTAAATAACACTGATTTCTAGATGTTCATTGCTAATGTAGAGAAATACACCTGATTTGTCTGTATTGATCTTATGCTGTACAACCTTGCTAAATCCATTTACTAATACCAGGGGCTTTTTTATTTTTTAGCACGTTCCTTGTGATTGTTCTATGTAGACAATCATGGTATTTGTGGGTACAGACTTTTATTTTTTTCAAATCTTTTTGCCTTTATTTCTTTTTCCTGTCTCATGCTCTGGCTAGGACCATGATGTTGATGTATGATGTTGGACAGGAGCGATAAGAGCAGACCTCCCTACCTTGTTCCTGATGTTATGGGAAGGCTTTCAGTTATTTACCAGTAAGTATGTTAGCTTAGGTTTTTCATGGATGCTCTTTACCAGGTGTAGGAAGTTCAGTTTGGTGAGATTTTTATCATGACTGGATATTGAATTTTGTCAGTTGCTTTTTCTGTGTCTGTTGAGGTGTTCATATGGTTCTTGTTCCTTAGTCTTTAAAAATGTGTCTTTTTGCTTTTTGGCTATATCTTTTCATATATTTTGCTGTAGGGATAGCAGTCTATATACCTATTCGTTTACAGTCAGGATAAAGTTAGTATTTTATCACTGTCAGTAAACTATATGTAAGACTCTTAACTTCTCCCTTTTATGTTGTATTTATTATATCTACATCATTGAAATTAGTATTTAGCTGTGTTTCAACATTTGCTTTATATACTTTTACATATTTTAAAGAATTTAGGAGGATAAAATAGTCTTTTATGTTTACCCAGAATTTTACCATTTATTTTGCTCTTTATTCATTTTTTCTTCTTCTTTTTTTTTTTAATGTCTGTTTTTGAGAGAGAGAGCACATGACAGGGGAGGAGCAGAGAGAGAAGGGGACAGAGAATCTGAAAGCGGGCTCTGTGCTGAGCTGTCAACACAGAGCCTGACACAGGCTTGAACTCACAAACCGTGAGATCATGACCTGAGCCCAAGTCGGACACCTAACCTACTGAGCCACCCAGGCACCCCATTCTTCATTCATTTCTGAAGTTCCATGTTTATTTCTCATCATTTACTTCAGCTTGAAGAACTTCCATTAACATTTCTTTTAGAACAAATCTGCTGCTACGAATTTTCTTAGTTTTCTTTCAATTGAGAATGTTATTTTCTTTCATTCCTGAAGGATAGTGTCATAGGTTAATTGGTCTTTTAGCACTTTAAAGATGTTATTTCAGTCTAACTATCACGATTTCTGATGAGTAATCTGTGGTCATGCAATGTGTAATGTGTTACTTTCCTCTAGCTGCTTTTAGTATTTTTTCTTTTCTCTGGTCTTCAAAAATCTGATTTTGATTTTTTTTTTTTAAGTTTATCTTTGCTGAGCTTCTTGATTACATAAATTTTTGTTTCTTACCAAATTTGTAAGGCTTTGAACCATTATTTTGAAATATTTTTTTCTACCCCAGTCTCTTTCTCTTTTCTTTCTGGAACTCCAAAGACAACTGTTAGAACTTTAATAATGGTTCTATGGGTTCCCAAGTCTCTGTTCTTTTTTTTTTTTTTTTATGTTTATTTATTTTTGAGAGAGACAGAGTGTGAGTGGGGGAGGAGCAGAGAGAAAGGGAGACACAGAATCCGAAGCAGGCTCCAGGCTCTCCACTGTCAGCACAGAGCCCAACGCAGGGCTTGAACTCACGAATGGTGAGATCATGACCTGAGCTGAATTTGGATGTTCAATCGACTGAGCCACCCAGGTGCCTCACAAACTTTTTATTATTTTCCAAATAATTTATATGCTTGTCACTCTTAGCTCCATAAGTGGAGTATGTCCAACCCTGTTGACACAAAAAACTCTGGACAACAAAATGCAAATAGGGGATCAGGACTGGGGAGAAAGAAAATGATGTATTGCTTTTCCTCTAGATCTACTTTGATTGTCACTTGCAGTTTCAGCTCCACTGCACCTTGTCACATGACTGTATTTTCTTCTAATCCATGACTGTTGATCAGTAAAGACCACAGAGCAGCCCCATTCAGGGGAACCTTCTGCAGTGATAGAAATATACCTCTGGTCTGTCCTATACAGTAGCTTTTAGCCACTTGTAGCTGTTGCTCATTGGAAATGTGGCTTGTGCAAAGGAGGAACTGCATTTGTAGAGTCATTTAATTTTAATTAAATGTAGGTATGAGTAGCCGTGTGTAGGCGGTGGCTGACATTATAGCAGGATTCTCTCACAGAGAGTCGTGACACCGAGGCTTTTCTTTCCAGGAAGCAACTTTATTCCTGCCAGCACTGCTCAGTTGGGTTTGTACCCGAAGAACTGAGCCCCACGTGGCGTAGTTTTTTTTATATATTTTTTACTTCTTTGTCTCCCATATATGGTAACACACAAACATGCAGTCTGATTGAGTGGTCTGATGTTACATGGTCGTGGGGGATGGTGTCACATACACATATAGCCAGGTTGCCTTGAGGTTTTTTTCCTTTCCTTAGGGAAGGACCCTACCACATTCCCCCTTTTGATGCTGTTTTGGGTCAAAGAGCATCATCTTGGTTTAGAGGCTTATATTTTTATAACATCATTACATGAGTGGCTATCTTTTTTTTTTTAATCATGGCCTTAGTGAGTCTGGAGAAAGAACGTACTACCAGGGGAGCTAATAAGCAAGGTAGGATTAAGCAACCTCCCAGAATTAGGAGGATAATTTTTATGAGAGTTTTGAATCCCCCAAAAGTTGAAAACCATTTTCCAAATAACTCCCTGGGGTTTTAACCGTTTCAGGTCTGGATGGGGACATGAACAGTTCTTTTTATTTGATTTGTGATCTCTTTTATGACTTTCGTTTTCCTTATTTCTCTGTAGGCAGCAGTTGCGTAGGTTAAACTTTTTACAAAGTTTTCCGTCAGAAGCAAGCAGGTAATCTAAGGCCAAGAGATTATGATAGATAGGGCATTGTGTATTTTGGCTTGCTACTTGTCTCGTAAGTTAAGAGCTCTGGCAGTTTTATTGGTTATAATTTTTATAACTGCTTGTAGTCTAATTATGCAGTTTAGCATGTAAATGGGAGTGTGGTAGCCCAAGGACCCATCCTCTGCCCGGGTGGCAGGACCACAATACTGGATTATATGCTCAGGAGGCCATTTATCGTCTTTTTAATTGCCAATTTGTAAGGCATGCTGCTTTTTTTGGAGTCTCGCTGTGCCCATACACTTGGACTTCCAAATGTTTTTCTCTGGCAAGTGGGAGCAGGAAGAAAGATGGATGAATAGTTTCCAGCACACATGACCATGACCAGCCTGAGGGAAGTACTATATAGGCTGTCCTTTCACATATCTAGTATAGTCCACCTGGAGTCTGCCATTTGATGGCTGCGTTGACACTGTCCCAGGCCTCTCAGAGATGAGAGAAGTTAGACAAGGGGTGGGGATCTGTCTTAAGGTGATCTGGAGTCCCCCACCATGGGGTTTTCTGGCCAGTTGAGTTATAAAATCTTTGGCATAGGCATGTTAAGTTTTTAACAGAGATGATGATGAACTTTTTCCCCACCAGGCAAGACAGTTTTTCCCGATAATTGAACTTTTGAGGAGCCAAACCCTGGTAGTAAGACTGGGGTATTTTGTTTTACTATAAGATTGGTGGGGATCTAAATTTTCTAGTCTCTTATGGCCATTGTTTCCCCATGTTGGTACCAACGAAGTATCCTATCCACAAAAGGAAGGTGAGTGCTAACAGAAAACTCTCACCACATTTTTAGCTGGCTGGAGCAGCCTTGGCCACTCCTATGGCAAAGAGTAGGGCAAGGTGCCAGGGAAGGCTGCCTCACCCATGCTCTGATGTTCATATCTCCAATGGCAAAGGAGGTGAAAACACGTGTCTCCGAATCCCAGGCGTGAGCCCCCAAGTAATGGAGAAGGATTCTTGCACAGAGAGTTGTGACACCGAGGCTTTTCTTTCCAGGAACCAACTTTATTCCTGTTGGCACCACCCAGTTGGGTTCACACCCGAATAACTGAGCCCTAAACGCCATGTGGTGTGGTTGTTTTAATATATTTTTTACTTCTTTGTCTCCCATATATGGTAACACACAAACATGCAGTCTGATTAAGTGGTCTGATGGTACAAGGTCATGAGGGATGTTGTCACGTACGCATATAGCCAGGTTGCCTTGAGGTTTTTTTTTCTTTCCTTAGGGAGGGGACCCTACCACAGCATGTTGGGCAGTGCCATTTTATAATACCTCCTTTTAATTGACTTCATCTCACAGCCATAGACAAAATTCAGTGTCCTTTACAAGTCCTTTGCTGAATGATTCTGAAGCTTGATACATTGAACTTTTCCTGGGGGAAAAGTGGAAAGGCCATCCTCCAATTCGGATCTCCTCTTATGCCACCTATATTCTCTCCAACCATCCTTTAGTGGCTGAGGGTGCTTCTGGCAGCATTTCAACTCTTGTGTCATCAGGCCTTGTCTTTGAAACCTCAGAACTGAGAATCTGGTTTGCTGGATTCCCAGAAATGTCTTTCCCATCAGAGCAGCCATTTTAACCGAAATGAGTCCATTGACTGGATTATTATTGAGAGGTGAGAGAGTCTGAGAATTTGGTGCCAAACACCTTTAGAAATTATGAAACCAGTGTCTTCCAAGTGTGATACAGGTAATGCCATGGTGAGTGAGATGATTTTAGGTGGTACAATAATATAGTTTGATGTACTATTTTAATTTCATTAGTTAAACTTAGTTTAATGTGTACTTTTAAATTAATATTTGCATGGTATATCATTCTCTATTTCCTTCATATTTTATGATGGTACTTATACTCACTCAATGATACAGTCTGGGAAATGGCATGGGGAAAATAGATCACTTCCCCCCTCCACCTCCCCGCCTCCCGCCCAATTTTTTGTTGTGGTAAAATACATATAACATAAAATTTACCATTTCAACCATTTTTAGATGTGCAGTTTGGTGTATTAAATACATTCATAATATTGTGTAGCCATCACCACCATCAATCTTCATAACTCTTTTCATCTTGCAAAACTGAAATGCTATACCCATTAGACAGTAACTCCTGATTCCCCCAACCTCCTGTCTCAGCCACTGGTTTAACATCCTAAAATTATAACACTTTAATTTGAGTTTATACTAGTTTAACTTCAATAACATACAAAAATTCTGCTCCTTCCCCATCCTTTTCAGTTGCTGATATAACAGAATCACATCTTTGTACATTATATGCCCCAAACATAAACTCATAAGTATTTTAAATCATCTTGAATTTTGTAGAAAGCAAAAAGTAGAGTTACAAACTGCTGTTACCATAATACTAGCTTTTATAATTGTCCATGTGTTTACCTTTATGAGGTTCTTTCATTGTTAATGCAGCTTTGATTTACTGTGTAGCCTTTCACTTCATACTGCACAACATTGTTGAGTGATTCTTCCAGGGTAAGTCTGGTTTACTTAGCATTTGTTTCACAGGAAATGTCTTAATTGTTTCTTCAGTTTTGAAGGATAGTTTTTCTGGATATAGGATTCTTACTCGAGAGTTCTTTTTGTTTTAGCACTTGGAATATTTTGGCCCACTGCCTTCTGGCCTTCAAAGTTTCTGATGAGAAATCAGCCCTCTCTGGCTTCAGGAAGCTGTATGCAAGCTGCTGCAGGAACGCAGATGCAGCCATTCCAGTAGAATTGGAGGATGGGTAGCTGGCACTGTGCCAAGGTCTGAAATCGACCAAAATTAAGTTTACTTTCCAAGCCTTAGCCTGGAAGTTGTAAGCTTTAAAGGGCTCCAGAATTCCAAAATAGTTACATCAGACAGATCCTACCAGTACAGGTGTTGTCTAGACGGGGAGACAGATTCCTGGTACCTTCTTAGAATCATCTCTGTTCTTTTTCTTTTTTTCTTTTTCTTTTTTTAATTGAGGCTTTATATTTTTACATCACTTTTAGGTTAACAGCAAAATTAAGGGGAGATACAGAGATTTCCCATATACCCCTTCCTCAACAGGTGCATAGCCTCCCTCCCATTATCAACATCCACCATCAAATTGGTAAATATGTTACAATCGATGAACCTCCATTGACACATCAATATCACCTGAAGTCCATAGTTTACATTGGGGTTCACTCTAAGAGTTACACATTCTGTGTGTTTGGACAAATGTATAATGACTTGTATCCACTGTTGCAGTGTCATATAGAGTGTTTTCATTGACAGAAATCCCCTGTGCTCCACCTATTAATCCCTCCCTCCCCACACATAACCCCTGGTAACCACTGTTCTTTTTACTGTCTCCGTAGTTTTGCTTTCAGAATGTCATGTAGTTGGAATCATACAGTATATAGTTTTTTTCAGATTGTCTTCTTTCACTTAGTAACATGCATTTTAAACTTCCTCCATGTCTTTTTATGGTTTCAAAGCTCATTTCTCTATAGCAGTGAATAATATTCCATTGTCTGAATGTACCACAGTTTGTGTATCCATTACCCACTAAAAGACATCTTGGTTGCTTCCAAGTTTGGGCAGTTATCCAAAAATCCTGGTATAAACATTTGTATGCAGAGTTTTTTGCCGATGCAAGTTTTCAGCTCCTTTGGGTAAATACCAAGGAGTGCAGTGGATTGATGGTAAGACTATGGCTAACCAAGACTGTCTTCCAAAATGGCTGTATCTTCATCCTCACCATCAATGAAAGAGTTTCTCTTGGCTCCAGTCCTCACCAGCATTTGATTGTTAGTGTTATGTTAGTGTTCTGGTGATGTTAGTGTTCTGGATTTTGGCCATTCTAATTAGATGTGTAATGTCTCATTTTAGCTTGCATTTCCTTAATGACATAATGTGGAGCATCTTTTTGCATGCTTCTTTGCCATCTCTGAATCTTTTTAATGAGGTATTTGTTCAGGTCTTAGCCATTTTTCAATTGGGTTTTCTTATTGTTAAGTTTTAAGAATTTGTTGTATGTTTTGGACATCAGTACTTTATCCTGTCTTTTGTAAATATTTTCTCCTAGTCTGTGGTTTGTTTTCTCATTTTTCTGATGTTGTGTTTCACAGAGCGAATGTTTTTATTTAATTTTAATGAAGTCCAGTTTATTAATTATTTCTTTCATGGATCATACCTTTGGTGTTTTAGCTGAAAAGTCATCACCAAATTCAAGATCATCTAGGTTTTTTGCTGCGTTATCTTCTAGGACTGTTTATAGTTTTGCATTTTACATTTAGATCTAGTTGTCTATAGACCGTTTTTGTCTAGCTGGTGGAGAGGCAGATTCCTGGTTCTTCCCGCTCTGCCATTTTCCCTGAATCCTCTCTGTTCAGTTTCTTTTTTTCCTTTCCCTCCCCCTCTTTGTTGTTCAAACAAGATACTTCATACTGATCTAAGTTCACAGACTCTTGTGTCATCTCCATTTTGTTACTAAGCCCAGCCAGCAAATTTTTTATTTCATGCATTATGTTTTTTAGTTCTAAAATTTCCGTTTGTTTATTATTTATAATTTTTGTCTCCTGAGGACTTCTAATATTCCATTTATTTTAAGAATATTATTATAATAGTTACTTTAAAGTCTTTGATAATTCCAGTGTATGGGTTATTATAGGTTTAGTATCTGTTGATTATCTTTTCCCTCGAGAATGAGTTGTATTTTCTTCTCATTGAGGTAATTTTCTATTATATCCTGGACTTTTTGAATATCATATTGTTTAGACTCTGGGTCCTGTTAAAAGCCTCTGGGTAATGTTGCTTTTTTGTTGTTGTTTCTTTTAGCAGTCCATCAACCCAGTTAGGTTCACACCTCAAGTCTCTTGCCTTCATGGGTGAGGATTTCAGTGTCAGTTTAGTTTTTAAAACCTTGGATCTGCTGCTTTAGATCTTTTTTGCAAATGAGACGAGTGGTGGTTTAACTTGTTCACTCCTCAGTGAAGAGCTGAGGCTGAACCTAGGGTTTGTGCTGATGAATGTTCAAACTTAGGAGAATCCCCTTCTCTAGGTCACTTCTCTGGCATTGCCGCCATACTCTCTGACCTACTTGAGCTCCCTCTTTTGGTTCTCTGGCCACAGTACTGGATTTCTCTCAAAGTTTTAGCTGCCCACGTACAGTTGTTACTGGTGTTACTTTTGGGGCAAAGCAGGAAGAAATAAAGAGGAAGGAGGGGGAGATATTAGTTGGCACTCTGGAACATTGGGACTCTCCTCCTGGCTACCTTCACTGCCAGGCCTCCCTGAGGAGTTGCCCTTGTGTTGTGAATTTCAGATTACTAGGTTGCAGGGGCCCCTTTTTCCAGTCTTATGGCTGGAAAGATGGAATTTCTCTTGGAGTTTCAGCTGCTTGTGGAGCTACTGCCATAGTTCTGAGGATCAAGGCTGTGAGAGAAAAGAGAAAACAAAGCAGAAGAAACTCACATCCACCCGCCACACCAGCTAGCCCTTCAAGTTTTGTTTCTCTACCTGGCCCACCTACTTCTGTATACTTTTCAGAGTCCTTAGGTTATTCCTTTTGTAGTCTGTCCTGTTGTTTTTTTTTCTTTTTCTTTTTCATTTTTTGTTATGATCAGCAGAAAGATTGGCTTTAGTGGTCTCACTCTATCTTGTCTATAACACAAGTCCTGATTATTGATTTTTAAGATCTCTTCTTAGCTGTTTATCTAGTCTGGTGTGTTGTTTCCCCATCCCTACATCTTTTCTGCTACAAAAATGTACCTGGCTACCATTTGAGATACCCATAAATGAGGTGCCTGGCTGGCTCAGTAGAGCATGTGCCTTTTGATCTCGGGGTTATGAATGCAAGAGTTGGGCATAGAGTTTAATCTTTAAAAAAAAGAAAAGAAAGAAACGCACAAATGGGAATTGTCTTGCAAGCTGATTCATGATTGGACATAATCTATGTAAATTTAAAACAGATTGTAATATTCAGAGAAGTGTCTTTTTTCCATTTGTGATTGCCTTTCATTAAATGGTTTATTACTGGGACAGATCATGTGCCAGGGTTTTTGCATAGGTTATCAATGACTGCAAGAAGCAAAAGCTGCAGGCAGTGTTGTTCTACAAACAACCAGTAGAGGGGGCTGGCAGGCTTCTTTCTCTGTAGCTGGGGCTTGACTCCTGGAGACAGTAACCAACCATTGCAGCCCTTTGGCTTTCATTGGCCTCAGTACTTAGGACTCAGGCTTGCCATATGCCGTGGAGACCTGGACTATCTTATGCTAGCCAGGGTGGTTTAAAACAAGAATCACATTTGTAACAGAAACTGCTTAAGTGCTTTTTAATCCTTACATCTGCATATTCTCTACTAGTAGAGTTTTTCTCTACTATTCTCTCAGGGAGAGGAGATTCAAGAGAATAGCCTTGAATTGTCAAGTTATCATGGTCCAAAACTGAGCTTTATTAATTTAAATACCTCCACTACTAGAGTCCTTGGGGACATAGAAGAAATCATGTTTTATTTTACTTCATAGCTTTATTCAGCAAAATGATAGTAGTGAGACTCAACTTGAAGTCACCTTAAAACCAAGTCCTATGTTATTTTCTTTTTTTTTTATTTTATTTTTTAGTGTTTATTTTTGAGAGAGAGAAACAGTGCGAGTGGGGAGGGCAAGAGAGACAGGGAGACACAGAATCCGAAGCAGTCTCCGGGCACTGAGCTGTCAGCACAGAGCCTGATGCAGGGCTCAAACCCATGAACTGCGAGATCATGCCTTGAGCCAAAGTTGGACGCTTAACCGACTGAACCACCGAGGTGTCCCAAGTCCTATGTTGTTTTCTATAGCATGGTTACCTCACCCAAAGCATTTGGTTCCTTAATAATTTAATTTTTGCTTGAGGCATTTAGTTCTTTTTTAAGTTTTTTTTATTAAAAAATTTTTCTTTAATGTTTATTTTTGAAAGAGAGAGAGAGTGGGGGAGGGGCAGAGAGAAGAAGACACAGAATCTGAAGCAGGCTCTAGGCTCTGAGCTGTCAGCACAGAGCCCGACGTGGGACTCGAACTCATGGACCACGAGATCATGACCTGAGCCAAAGTTGGACGCTTAACTGACCGAGGCTCCCCAAAGTGCCTGGCTTGCAGCCCCAGGTCTCATCCTGAGATCCTCTCCCTGAGATGTACAGCTATGTCCGCCAGGAATAGAAGAAGAACTTGCCATTGAGACTCAGCTTAGGTAGGTTTGTAAATAACTTTGGGTCCCTAAAAGGAACTCTTCTGTACACAGATTACTCTTGGTGTTTGGCAATTATTTGGGAAATGTACTTCTGGCCAGCAAAGCTCAGAGTAGATGGATGGGTTGTCAGGTTTCCCTACTTTCTGGAGTTAGCTTGTCTGCTTTCAAAGCATGAAATCCTGCCCCAGGTCTTCCCAGTGATCAACAGTTTCACTTCTTCTGAAAGTCAGACCTGCCTTAGCTCTTTCTTTAATTATCCTCTACATACATCGATCTCATGGCAGCTTTGTCTCTGTTTTGGGGGGATACAAAGATGAATGCAATATAAGGCATAGTAGGGATGACCCTCAGGTTTCTGGACTGGGTGTTTGCTTCTTTACCAAAGTGAAAAGTACAGAAAATGGAGCTGGTTTGTTGGGAAGGACAGACCACTTTGGGATGTGCAGAGCTTGAAATGTGTCTGAGGTATTTTAGGTGGAGACGTCTAGGTGGCATTTGGTTACAGAGATCTGGAGCTCAGATCACATAACGTGAAAACACGGACTTATTGGCTAAAGTCTATAGGAGGGGACACGATTATGAGGTTTGGATGAGGAACTCAGTAAGCGGTCAGGTGAAAAATGGCACCATGGAAATGTTACAGAAGAAAAAACCTAGAAAGAGATGAAGAAGGAATAGTCAGACATGAGAATCAGAAAAGAATGGTGTCGTGGAAGCTGCAGGGGTAGATAATTTTAAGGAGGGAGTGATCAACCATGTTAGATATGGCAGAGACAAGGTCGGAGGAGCATCCCCTAGAGTTGTCAATATGGAGGTCATCAGGCCCTTTAGCAAGAACAGTTTTGGTGATCAGTTGGGACAGGAGCTAAAGTGCCATGAGTTGAAAAGTGAAGGGGAGAAAGTAGAGACAATAAAAACTGGCTTGGTGATGATGTGAGGGGGATGTTTGTAACCCCCATCCCTTCACACTGGAACCTGTAGTGAGTGTGGTTCTCTGGTTTTGCTCCTGCAGTGTTCAGCTCTTTGGATGTAGGAGCAGAGAACTCGCTTGGTTGGTTTAACCCCACTTCTGCTTCACTGAGAAAATTATCCAAAATGAACTCCTTTCCCTTCAGATCCCCTCAAATTTGCTTTTTCTTTTCCACATTGCTGCGGTGTCAGTGGAACGTGAGCCCCTTTGCTGAGACTTTCAACTTTGTTTTTCCCTTTCACTCCTATAATTTTGGTCTCTCCTTATGCTTGTCTCCTTAGCTGGCAAACATGTTCTGGGGCCCCCCAGAACCTACCCTTCTCAGGCTGTAACTGCTTTTTTACTTCCACCTGTCAAGAGGTTATTTTGGTCTGTGATGTGGAGCAGAACCAGACCCGTGGCTGTTGTGAACAGCAGAGGTCAGTCTCTAACAGCCAGCTAATCTGTGCAGCCTCGTGGGAATCGAGCGTGGCCTCAGACCTTGCGTTCTCCTCGGGCTACACCTGTAGTGATGCTTCATCTGACTACTCGGAGCTGTGTTGTTTGAGCTTTGTGCATCCAGGAGCTGCTGCAGTCCCCACTACATCAGCTGCTTTTCCTGACCACACTGTGGCTTTTGGCCCTTTAGGTTCCACAGCCCCTGTGGCTTATTATCCGCTTGCTCCCATCTGTCTGCCTGATTCAACAGTGCCGGTGGAAGGAGCATATTTTGCAGGTACCAGATTCAGAGCTGGGGCTGCTGCTGGCAACATTCCTCCTCCACCCCCAGGATGCCTTCCCAGTGCTGCTCAGACTTCTTCATGGTGGCATAAATGGTGGCTCCAGCATCTGGTGAGGAACCAGTCCACTGCTATGCCAGGAAAGACAGCACAGATCATATGAACCTCATGTTTCACTTTAGACACATGTTGGGTGTCTTTCTGGTGCTCAAACTTTTGGGCACTTTTCAGATTCAATCAGAGAGCACTTAATGGTAGCGGTACCTCTGTGAAGCATTTTGATGTAGAAGAGGTAGCCATTCATAAAAAAAACATGGGTAGAGCAGCCCTAAGGATCTTCCTTACATTCCTCTGGAGTTATACGGTATCATGCTGGTCTTTGCTTTTAGTAATGATATACCAAATTAGGTTTGCAGGGAACTTTCATCTTCCTGAGAATTGAAGTTGCCAAATTACTCTGATTGGTCTTTCGTCTCCTTTAAGTCTTTGATTTATACTACATGTTATAAACGAAACGTGTTAATTGTCTGACTTTGCCTTTCCATCCTTTGCTCCACATCCCACCCTCAAACCTAGTCTTCCATTCCCTCCTGCCCATCTCCATTGAATCAGTGTTGTGGAACAGAAAGCCAGTCGGGCTAACTTCCTTCTCTCTCACACATGTCACTTGCCATCTTTTAACTGGTCTTTCACAAGGATCCTCTGAAAAACCCTCTGTGCCCCAAGCATAGACTCCATTGCTTTTACTTTTGCATCTGCCTCTTGGACCCTCCTCATATGTTGTTTCATCAGACACAGACCAAATCTAAATTTGCTTTGGTGCCAGAAGAGCTGAGGTTCGTTTGAACAAAGAATATCAATACAAACTGTACTGAAAACAACAGTTCATTTAAAATCTGAGGGGCAGTGGAGAGGATGCCTTTCAAAAGCCTAATAGCTTTCAAGTCAAATATAGGGGAGTTTTCAGATCAAAATTTTGTTCCCATTTGTTGTTAGATTGCCTGATGCTGCCACTTAGGGCTCCCAAAAATTTCTAAGCTGCATTAACGGGGTCATTATCGTAAATGCCTCACTTCCAAGTGACTTGATTCTGGTGAAATCTCATTAGGATAAAGAA
Source organism: Acinonyx jubatus (assembly GCF_027475565.1). Classification (NCBI taxonomy): domain Eukaryota; kingdom Metazoa; phylum Chordata; class Mammalia; order Carnivora; family Felidae; genus Acinonyx; species Acinonyx jubatus. The sequence continues at coordinate 20,692,732 of NC_069398.1, forward strand.
TGTTTGAATTGTGGGGCGCCTGGGTGGCTCAGTCGGTAGAGCATCCGACTTCGGCTCAGGTCATGATCTTGTGGTCTGTGAGTTAGAGCCCCGCGTCGGGCTCTGTGCTGACAGCTCAGAGCCTGGAGCCTGCTTCATGTTCTATGTCCCCCCTCCCTCTCTGCCCCTCCCCCACTCATGCTGTCTCTCTCTGTCTCTCAAAAATAAACATTAAAAAAAAAAAAGAATGTTTGAATTGTTAATATTTTGTATTTTGTTTTCTGACATTGGGTTTTATTTTAGCTTACAATTTCAGTTCATCTAAATTTTGTGTTCTGTACATGTGATGTTTGACTGTATCCATTATTATTATGGAAATTCTCAGTGTGGTGTGCTTTCCTTGTGGATTTTTTTATATTAAAAACGTAAGATAAAGACCGTTTTTGAAGATTTTAATAAAGTGATGACACCGCATTAAACAAAAGTTTATCTTCTCCACAGTTACTCCTCAGCCCCCATAATCCAGTTGTCATCACGATCGTCATTCCACCAAACTCCTTGCACGGGCCACCAGTGCCCTCTTTTTTTGGCAAATCCAGTGGCTTGTATACAGTCAACCTACTTTCCCGTCTTCAGCATGTGACATTGTTGCTAATACCCTCTTCCTGGAACTTTTCCCTAGCACCACTCTCCTAGGTTTTCTTTGTCTGTGCTCCTCCCTCCCCTCGTCCTCCACCTCCTTCCCCACCTTCTTGCCCTGACCGTTGAACAGAGATGCTTTATGGTGCTCTGTCCTGGGTCTTCACTTACTCTGTAGTTAGTTGATCTCTGCCTGTGATACCCACTCCCATGGTTTTGCCTAACTCCTTGCTAATATGTCCAGCTCTGGTCTTTTTCTTTAGTTCTAGATCACACTAAGAACTAAAACTAGACAAACAGCTGGACCGAGACCTCTTTGTTCTTCCAAAACCACACAAACTCAATTCAGATTTCAAGTAATATATTTTTGCCAGACAGGCTAAGAACATGACAACGAACCCTGACTCTTCTCTTTCCTTCACCGTGCTCTCACCCAGCTAAGGCAGTTGTCAGATCCTGTTGACTATACCTCGGGGTGACCAGAGCGTCTCACAAGCCCAGCCTCTCATTGCCAGCCTTGCTGCCGCTACCCAACTCGCAGTTCTCACCTGCGAGCGTGTCACTTCTCTCCTTGGTTCTTCCCAGTGTCCAGAGAGTCATATGCAGCCTGTTGGTAGTTGAATGCCCATGTCGTCTTGTCCTGGATGACTCAGCCTCGTGTCCCACAGCCTCTCAAGCCACCATTTCCTAAAACTCCATAATTTTTGTTCTTCTGGCCATTTACTTATGCCGTTCCTGCCCTGCCTGGCCATTTCTTCTCACCATTTGCCTAGAAAACCTTTCAGGGCCCAGGATAAGGGTTTTCTCCCATGTGAAGTCATCTTCGAGTCTAGAATAAATGTTGAGGGATTATGAGGAGTAGAACTTAACTACAAGTGCCTTAATGATGACTGCCATTTGTGGGGAAATTGCTGTGTGACAGTCATCATTTTGAATGCTGAATACTAGAAGCAGATGGTTAAGAACACGAGCTTTGATGGCAGGGTCCCAGCTCTGCCATTCACTAGCTGTGTAACCTTGGGCAAGTTATTTACCATCTCAGCCTCTATTAAGTCTGAGGGTTCAATGTGCTTGCCATATGGGAAGTAAGCAATAAGTGGTAGCTGCTGGCACTATAAACGGAAAGATGTTCATCCCTCCTAACCCCCTGGCGAGATATTAAGTTCTATTGTCATTCCTGTTTTACAGATGGTGAGACCGAGGCTTAGGGAGGTGGGGTAATGTGCTGCTTCCCCAGCTGTGGCTGTGGGCATGTGGCTTATTCATCTGTTTATTTCACAATGTCTTTAAGCTCAATAAATATTTACGGAGTTGAATTGAAAGATGAATCTGGAGCTCCTGGGTCAGATTGAGAGGGAAATTTAGAAATTGTCACCTACAGAGGGGTGGTAATTGAAGCTGTTCTTTTTTCTTTTAAGTCCTATCACCTTTGAGAGTCCACACATTTCAACCACCTCTTTACCAATGAGCCAGCTGTTGCCTTGTAACAGGAGATAATTATTACCATCAACTGTTACTTACAGTTTTTGTTAAAATTGGCTTGTATTTGTCTTCTTTCCCCAACTGAATTGTAAACTCCTTGTGGTCAGAGGACTGTACCTTATACTACTGTGCATTAAACCCTGTTCCCTCCTAGCCCTGTTTTTTGTTTCTAAGGTAACAAGTCAAATCTGGCATTTAATATTAATCTCAAAAAGGAATTCTTGGGCATTTCTAAGTGATACCGACCAACCAAGGTTATTTTATTAATCTTTCTTTACTTTCTGTTATCTGGATTAAGAAAACATTATTTTCTTCACATTTTCCAGATAAAATTTATTAAAACCGCACCTCTGCCATTTGTTACATTTCTTTCAGTCCACACCTCTGTGATCTTTAGGATTCTAATACACATTGGTATCCTCCCAAAAGTCTCCAACATAGGCTCTCCTATTCCCATTCTCTCATTTTACAGTTGAAGAAACGGAGGGTCAAGTTCCAGGTGGTTCTCCCATTTGTTATCTGACACAGTGTTCTCTAAACAGCTTGGTCAAGACTCAAGATTTTGAGGGGAATAAGAGTTTTAAATGCTTTGTACTTTTCTTTTGACAGAGCTGAAAAGCTTCAGCTGCTGAACCACAGGCCTATGACTGCTGTTGAGATCCAGCTGGTGAGTGAAGGAGGCTTGAACGTGAGAGGATTGGTTTCTGGGTCTGAGAGGGAGGAAGGGTGATAAAGGCTGAGAACGGACAAGACTGGAACTGCCATTTCTTGAAAAGACTGCCCAAATACCCTATTTTATACGTGAAAGGAGACCTCACCAGTTGGATCCTACTTAGTATGGACTTAGTGAAAGTTAGAAGACTGGACGAAATTTAATTCTTTCCTTCGGGTTTGGGCCTGTGACTTGGCAGCTCTTTGTCTCCCTTGATGTCCTACCCCATTCTGACCACTGCTTTCCTGTAGGAGTTATTGCCAACCAGATGTTGCATAAAAACAATAGACTCACCATGACTCTGGCAGAATTTCTCTTCCCCGACTCCCACCCTTCGATCCCACTCTTCCTGTTTCTGTTCTTGGTTCACGGAGCACATGTGTACCTTCCCCACATGCTCTCTTTCTCTCTCAGCCTCCTGGCCCAGTCTCCCAAGCCAGAAGCCTAGAAGACATTCTCTCCCTTTGATTCCATATGCACTTTGTCCCCAGGTTCCATTGCTCCTGTCTTGTTCTCTCTTCTCTCCCTCCGGCACTGTGTTAATTTCTGTCATTTCTCAGTGCGGCTCTTGGAGTTGTTCTCTCATCTTCCCTGCCTCAGCCTGCCCCCTCCAACCCACCTTCTACATCACTGTTTTTTTTTTTAACGTTTTTTTTTTTTATTATTATTTTATTTTTTGAGACAGGGAGAGACAGAGCATGAACAGGGGAGGGTCAGAGAGAGGGAGACACAGAATCTGAAGCAGGCTCCAGGCTCTGAGCTGTCAGCACAGAGCCCGACGCAGGGCTCGAACTCACGGACCGCGAGATCATGACCTGAGCTGAAGTCGGCCGCTTAACCGACTGAGCCACCCAGGGGCCCCTCTACATCACTGTTAAAACCACACACTTGATCATCTTGTTTCCCTGCATAAGATCATTCATTGGAGCCTCATCACTTGCACTGTCTGCACAGCAGTCACAGTATCAAGGTCTAGAATTATGCAAGGCAGCAAGAGTAGAAGCCACACGTGGTATAAGGAGAATGTGAAAATGAGGCCCAGTGAGACAAACCGTGTGGTTGCTGTATTAATTGGTGTGCGGGGGCAGTTTCCCTCTCCTGTAGAGGGCAGAGAGGATCGTTAAGCTACAACTATTAGGCCATTTAACTGCCAGTAAAAAAAAAAAACAAAAAAAACTGATTGGAGAATTAACAAATAGGAACAAAGGAGTTTGCAGAGTCAGTTTTAGAAGTACTTAACTTTGTCAAATTTGCTTCAGAAAAGTGTGGAAGAAAGTAGCCAGAAATACCTATGATGTTTAGATTGCTTTAAAAGAACCTTATTTTTAAAGGGTCATGGGTTATTTAATTTTGGACTAAAACTTTTATTGACTTCCCAGTGTTGTTTCTGTCCTTGAAAATGCACCCAAAATTAAATTAGAAAAATTCCTTCCATAAAGGGTGACTTTCTGGGGGAACTGGCCTTTAGGCTAAAAAGAGATCTTTTCTTTTTTTTTTTTTTGTACCCTTATTCTGGTGCTTTCGACTATGTTGGAGATTCAGCTTAGAAAAGAACAAACAAATCAGCAAGAAACTAATCCGTGTCCCTCTGGGTTAAAGATCACATGTCGTGTCTCCTCCAACTTTAATCAGCAACATATGTTATTCATGGCTTAATGACAGATGGACAGAAAAGATGAGGAGGGTTAGCGTGACCTCATCTCAGAGCCAGTAGAAAGCTCTATCATTACTTGGGACGATTAGCTGTTATTGAGAGTGCCTGCTATATGCTGGGGCTTTGTGTAGGTCACCTTTAACACCCTCACCATAGTCTTGGCTAACGAGTGGCTAATTGGGTCTGATTCAGAAGGCTTACTTTTTCCTCCAAGCCATATGCTTTTTACAGGGTGAGAAGAAAGATGTGTGTGGCGTCCACTCAAATGTTTATTCTCTTCTTTTCACAGATAGGTAGTAGGTCTTGATAAAAACTATGTATATTTCCAGCGGTTGGACCATTTTGTAACCAGATTTTCCCCAGCCTGGAATTTGGCCACAAAGGGTACAAAAACATTTACCACAGCTTGTAGCAGTATCTCTTCTCACAAGAGGAGGATAAGAAATGAGGTCTTCACACCGAGTGGAAAGTGCAAAGGACTTGAGAATTTCTCTGCATTAACTTTACAGCCATTTATTCTCCCTGCATCCAGAAGTAATGTCAGCATCCACCATTTGTTAGTATTCAGTTTTGGAGGCCTGAGGCTTCTTTTAGTTATACCTCAGCCATGGTTTGTTGTGATCCTCAGATCCACAGACCTGCTGTCTGGGAGGAAATGAGGAAGCCACCAGCTTCTGTGATTTCTGCCATGCCCTGGTGTGTACATTTATTCAGGGCAGTTTGTGAGCTCTCTAGACTGAAGACGGGACAGCGAACCCCGTGACCTCATAGGCCACTATCCTGAACAACACTATCATATAAGTCTGTTACAAGGTAGGGATTATAAAATGTTTTGGAATATATAAAATTTTATGGCTTATGAAACACTGTAATATATGTTCTCTTTTAGTCCTTACTGTTGGTGTTACTTTCATTTCACATTAGAGAATAATTGAAATTTACAGAGGTTAAGTGAACTTTTCTGGGTCAAAGAGCTAGAAGTATCTGTAGTTACTAGATTTTAGTTGTTTTGGGGAAAGTAGGAAGTTAGACTTGGCAGCTTAGAATGAGAAACAACCATTTTTGGAGTATAGCAGCCCAGTTTGACAGCCCCTAGGGAATTGATATGGTCTTTGTCTGTGATAAAAATTTATTGCTGACCCATCTGCAAATACTTTGGTTTTTGACATTTCTTTTGCCTTTATATTCCGAACAATTTGAAACCTTGAGTGTTTGAGAATATTGAGATCGTGCTTTGTATTTCTTTATTTGGGCTCAGTTTCTTCTGTGTTGGGAAGAAAAGGTGAGGAATAATACAGTTAATAGCATTTTACCTTAGTGATCCAAGAAGGCTTAGTAAATTTTTGATGTCTGCCAGTTTCTTTTTTGTGTATATGTATTTCATTTTGCTTAATGAAGTTTAGGTTTTCTTCCTGTGACTAGGAATCTTGGTTTGAAAAGGAAAGTTCCTGACCCTGAGGGTTTGTGTGCTGATGAAAGCTTCTACTCTTGGCAAACTTGGCAAAATTTGAAAGCTCATTAGCCCTGTTGTCATGAATACGCCTAGTAGACACCCGATCATTGTTGTATCTGCCAAATCCAGAGACAGGGACGTAAGAAGGTGCCTTGTTCAAGTCTTCTCTCTTTGGTTTTCTAAAGATGAAGGCCTCTCAGAGGTCATATAACTAAAACTAAACTCAAACCAGTGTATTCTAGTTTGCATCTCTGAGAGAGGAAATAATAGAAACCTCCTACTGGAGGGCATGGTGTTCCAGAAAGAGGTGGAATTCAAAGTCAAAAGACCTTGCACTATTTACTGTGAGACCCAGATCAGGTTTTGTTTATAATGCTAAGCCTCTACTTACTCATCTGTAAATTGTCCTGACTTTATGGATCGCATGTTTGAGAAGCTCTGGTGGCAGTGATTCTGGGAAAGGCCCTGTACAAATACTGGTGCGAGGCTGTCCCTGTTCTGAGACTAGTCTAAATCCTCTTTCCCATTCCCCTGAGGCAGGAAGCAGTTCATAATTAACCACCTACACTAATTTATAAATTTGGAGACATTCTTCTCTCAGCTGGAGATCATCTTTTCTTAGAATTGAATAATCAAATCCGATATATCCCATTTCTTCCTCCTTCATATTTTGGAGACAGTCTATGTTAGATTATTTCCTTTCATATCCTAATTTTGCATGTCTGGTTTAAAAAATGGGATTCTGGGGATTGTTTCTTGTTCAGTAGAGGTTACATTTTACAGAGCGTTTAATCTTTAGGAAATGGTCATTTTATTTCACAGCATGATGGGAAGTAGCCCCATTGGTTCACTCAGGATCTTCTCCACCCTAGAACACCCAGGACTATTCTCTAGTTATAGAAGCATTATAGAAACAACGATGTTTTTCCATGAGTTTGTAGTATGATCTTGGACACATCGCCTGGCTTTATTAGCTTCTGTGCTGTTGTCAATAAAGTCCGGCAGTCAGACTGAAATCCTTTTCAGGATTGTAAGCCCTGCCGGTCATCTTGCTTTACTTAAATCTGCTAGGATTTCTTTCTTGAATTCCTCTTGGTCTTAGTTGCCAAATTTCAGAGATTGCTGTGGGGAAATGCCACAGAACAGAACCCTGGACACCTTTAGCTGTTTGTGATTGACAGTGCCACTATGTGAACATGGTTAAGACTGCCTATGTATTGCTGTTAAAAACACTGTTGACTATGTTTGTATTCATTAATATCATTCATTAATATATTGAGAACTAGAGGGGAGGCTAATAAAACTGGCTCAGAATTGTGGACCATCTGTGTGTAGATTTCCGGGACACGTCAAACTGGGCTTTAAGTGGACCTTTAGTGGAGCAGCGGGGGATTGTTTCCCAGCCGTCACTCATCAGACTGTTGTTCCACATTCCAGGAGATGACCAGGACCACGTGGTGTGTGCTTGATTGATTGTAGGTGTTCGTGTTGGGGAGGCCCAGCATGGGGCTCTCGTTCTGCCCTTTGCCATATTGTTGTGAAGGCTGAAAGAAATAACAGATATGAAGTGCTATGTGCAGCGCCAGGCACATGAGCTCCCTAAAGAGCTGTTAGTGGTGGTGGGAGTGGGGATGAGAAAAAATAGATAAACCATTTGGCACACAGTGGGCAATCATCAAATGAGTTGTTGATACAATTCATAAGTCACAGCTGTGCTTATTGTGAAATACAAAAGTATATAAAGTGTCATTTTACTCCCCAGGGGTGTGTTTTCTTTGCACATACAACATATTCATGTGTGCATGTGGATGGGTAGAGAACTGTTAGGGTTTTCTGTTTCTTTGAAGAAAAATGCTAACCTGCAACTTACTTTTTACATTGACCCATTTTGAGCCATCACATGGGAATTGGATCTGGCTTCTCCCCTCTGTTGGAGCCAGGATGGAGAGGACCTGGAGACCTGAGGGGGGCTCAGGAGCCAGGCCTAGAGCTGTGTGTGCCAGAGGCCAGCAGACTGGGAACAGCATGGGTGGAGGAAGGCAGGAGTGGACCCCGCCTGTGCAGCTCCTCCATAAATAACCCCTGGAGGTTTTCTTTTCTTCTGCAGATAGTAGAAGAGAGTGAAGAACGGCTCACGGAGGAGCAGATCGAAGCCCTCCTCCACACCGTCACAAGCATTCTGCCTGCAGGGCCAGAGGCTGAACAGAAGAAAAATACGGATGACGTGACAATGGATGAAGAGGACCCAGCATAGAGGAGCACAGCTGGCCCAACCACCTCATGAAGCTGAAAGGCCCAGTAGCCATTTCCCAGACATTCAGAGGATTGTTCATTTGGTTGTACCCTCTATCCCAGCAGGCCTGATTTCATGGTTAGTTGGATAAATCACAAAAATAAGCTAAAAAGAAGTACTTGTGCCTCTGGGAAATGAAACATGGTGAAGACAGGCTGAGGTTGTCAGGGCAGAGAGCTAAAGAGAGGAGGACAGAGCCAAAGAGGACAATGACTGTGGAACCCTCTGTGGTCAAAATATTTCTTCTGTGGCCTTTGCCACAGTTGTGGGAAGGCCCCCATACACAGCTGGTAAAGTACTTGTGTTGCCTTTGATGGGCTGTGTCCTAATTAGTTTCATCTGCTTCCCTAGGAGCTTCCCAAGCAGGGGCTCTGAGCACTGTTGGGATGAGAGCAGAGTTAAGAGAATCCCGTTAGATGACTAGAAACTCCCAGAGCAGCAGATAGTTGCTTTAGGTTAAAATGAGCCACTGAATTTGGCTTACCTCAGAGGAATCTTTTCCTCGAGAACATTGGAGATAAGAGAACAGCCTGGCCAACCCTTGATCGGGTCTGAAGGCTTGTTTCCTTTGCTGGCAGGGGTGGTGTTTACCAGCTCACACTATTCAGTCTTAAATGTTAGGGTACCGGCCGGCCCATTCCAGTTGAAAAGCAGCACTCCAGACTGAATGACAGCTCAGCAGAAGAACAGCATTGGCCGCCTTTCTAATGACCTTCGGTTTCCTGCCCTGAGACAGGAGCCCTGAGTAGACACCTTTGTGTCAAGTCTGGGTGAACTTCATTTGCATGATGGGCAAATTGTCTGCATCTTTTGAAAGGGGTCAGTTATATAGTTCTTCATGGATAAAATACGGAGAAACTGGAGGTTGGTTCCTAAGAATTTGAATTTGTTAGCTGTTGCAAGGGTGTATCAGTTTTTTAATTTAAAATATTAGGATAATTACCATGTGAAGAACTTATTGATACTGAGGCTTTGGAGAGTTCAGTAGCTCCAGATGTGTGGTTGCCCTAATCCTAGCAATGTTGCTGAAAATTAATTTTCCACATTCGCTCTGCTCCTGACTTGGGGAAGAAAATGCCCACAGACACTAATTTTCCAAATTGGTACTTATTTTGTTGTGAGATTACATATTTTCAGAGCTGCTGTTAACTGGATGACTTCCCACCCCCTTGCAATTTCCAGGTTATTTCAACCTCCCTACCACCCCTGCCAGTTGCACTCATGTCTTTCTTAACCTTATCATCTGAGGATCACCTGAGATGTGTTTACAGGCAAAACTGGAATTCACAGGGCATTTATATTGAAGTCTCTTGTCTGTATTGGGAATTTTACCAGGAATTGTTGATTTTTCTTGTCAAGGCATCACATGGGTACCTATGCCACTGTTTCATTTTAACTGTGAGTGTGTTTGATGTATTTTTTTTTAATGGATTAACCTAATTAATAATAAATTGTTTCCAAGTAACCACCAATTTTTGGTATTTTTATAAATCTCTTAAGAGTTTGTTTTGCGATGGATAGGAAGTGAAGTCTGACTTGAAAGCTAAAATGTGTGATTTTTTTGTTAAAAAAAATCTGTTTAGGTCTAAATTCTATTTTAGATTGCAGGAAAATTTTACATTTCTGTATTTGGGGCCTGAATTTAACCTCAGTTTTTGATAAAGCCAGGCAGGCTCTGGAAGGCTTAACCTTTATAGGAAACGTATTCTGTATAATATTCCTGTCACATTAACAACATTTAAGAATTAAGATAATTTACGGAGTGGACCAAGATGGTGGCTCCTGTGGATCTGGAATTGAAGAAGGCCTTCACAGAGCTTCAAGCCAAAGTTATTGACACGCAGCAGGTGAGGCTTGCAGACATACAGATTGAACAGCTAGACAGAACGAAAAAGCATGCACATCTTACAGGTACAGAGATTATGACTTTGATAGAGGAGACTAACATGTATGAAGGTGTAGGAAGAATGTTTATTCTTCAGTCCAGGGAGGTAATTCACAATCAACTGCTAGAGAAACAGAAAATAGCAGAAGAAAAAATTAAAGAATTGGGACAGAAAAAATCCTACCTGGAGCGGAGTGTGAAGGAAGCTGAGGACAACATCCGGGAGATGCTGATGGCACGAAGGGCACAGTAGGAAACCTCTAGTGGAAGCTTCCTGCCCCCTTCCATTCCTCGCCAGGGCAGAGGGGCTCGTGTGGGGAAACATCCTCTCTTCTGCCCTGATGGACTTCTTATTTGAATGATCTGGTGGCCCTATGCTTTCTACTTCACCCTGATCCCCTTTCCGATCCTGGCTTTGCCTGCCACCCTTGCCCAGGATACTCTTCTCCCCTGTGGGTGAGTCACGAACTCCCAGGAGAGGCAAGATGGGAGCCAGGACAGATAGGGGAGCTCTGCCCAAACCTGTTAGTTATGCTGGTTAGACCAATAAAAGGCATCTGTCCGCCCCCTGCCCCCCACCCCCACAAAAAAAAAAAAAAGATAATTTACGTACAAAACTTAACCAGGATCACATCTAGGAAGGAGAGCTGGGGAGTCTGGGAATTTTACTTTCCATTTTACATCTTTCTGTGTGGTTTTAGTTTTTGACCATGTGACAGTTTTATTCTTAAAAAAAAAGTATGTCCATTTGTTTATTGTTTATTGGCCTCTGAAAATTTCTGAATATGTACTTGACAGTTGAATTATGTCCCAAACAGAGGCTGACACCCAGTCCAGTTACCCAAGGAGAGGCAGCTCTGAGGGCAACTGGAACAGGCACATGATTTTTAGTTCAATCTGTCTTCCTTTGTTATTCCAGACTTTCCTAGGCTCTTAGTTTTGTTTTGTTTGTTTTTGAGGGGAAAACCCTAGTTTTTGACCCAGGAAGATGTTTTAGTTATCTGTCAAGATACTTCTGAGTTTTTGAAAAATCGACTCCCAGTTACAGGTTTACCCAAATACTTCTCTTGCCCCCTTTTGCTTAAATGTTGCAGTATGATGCACTGTCCCCTGTGAGGACTTCCCATTTATTCCTAAAGTAATGGGTACCATTTCCCTAAGTAATCATTGTGTGACTATACCATTTCTCAAAAGGTTATAGCCTAGTGAGAGGTGAGTAAATTAATGCTCCAGATATTCCTTGCTAAAGTATTTTCTCCCCTGAAACTAAATTTAACACCCATTTGTGTAAATGGATCAGTAAATTGTAAAGCACATCACATACTCTGAAAAAAATTATCAACCTTATTTAATTATACAATGAATAAAGGGGATAAAAGGAAGTAAAACTGCCTAGATATCCTTTTGTATATTTTTTTAAATTCAGGGGTTTTGAGTATATCACAAGGTTGTACAACTATCACTCCTGCCTAATTCCAGAATCTTTTCCAAAAGAAGCCCCATACCCACTAGCAGTCACTTTTCATTCACATTTCCCCATAGCCCCCTGACAACCACTAATCTTTCTACTATATATTTGCCTATTCTGGTCATTCCATATAAATTAAAGCTGACTTCTTTCATTTAGCATATTTTCAAGGTTCAGCTATGTTGTGCCATTCCTTTTTATGGTGGAATAATGGTTTGTTGAATGGATACACCATTTTTTATCCATTCATCAGTTGGTGGATATTTGGGTTGTTTCTACTCTGGCTGTTATGAATATGCTGTTGTGAACAAATTTTTGTTGACCTACGTTCCCCTCTCTCTTGCATATACCTAAAAGTGGAATTGTTAGGTCATATGATAACTCCGTTTAACTGTTTGATGAATTGCCACACTGTTTTCCATAGCACCTGCACCATACCATGTTTCTACTAGTGGTGCATGATGGAATCCAATCTCTCTCTTGTTTTTGTCCCTCGTATTGATTATAACCATCCTAGTGGTTGTGAAGTGCTGTCTCAGTGTGGTTTCGATCTGTAATTCCCTAATGGCTATTAAAGTTGAGTATCTATCTTTTCATGTCCTTACTTATGGATATTTATATATTCTTTGAAGAAATGCCTATTGAAAGCCTTTGCACTTAAGAAAAAACATTATTTTTTCAAGGAGTTTTAGATTCACAGTGAAATTGAGCAGAAAGTACAAAGAATTCCCATATAGCCCCTTGCCCTCCTTGCCCCCCCCCCCCAACAGCTTCCCCTATTATTAACATCTGCATTAGTATGGTATGTTCATTAAATTGATGAGCCAATGTTGATCTACTTTTACTACATAAAGTACCTAGTTTACATTAGGGTTCATTCTTTGTGTTGTACAGTAGAGAGTGCAGGAGTGCACGCATAGACTGGGTTTTGACAAGTACAAAAATCTATTATGCTATTATCAGAATATTTTCTGAAAACACCTTGTGCTCCACTGTTCATTTCCTCCCTTTCCCCAAATCCCTTACAATCACTGGTATTTTTACCGTCCCCATAGTTTTGCCTTTTTCAGAATGTCATATAGTTGGAACCATAGAGGATGTGGCCTTTACAGATTGGATTTTTCACTTAGCAGTAGGTGTTTAGGGTTACTCCATGTCATTTCATAGCATGATAGCTCATTTCTTTTTATTATTGAATACTATTCCATTGTCTAGATGTACCAGTTTGTTTACTGTTTCACCTACTGAAGGTCAACTTGGGGTGCCTGGGTGCCTCAGGCGGTAAGTGTCTGTCTGTTGATTTCGGCATAGGTTGTGGCCTCGCGGTTCATGGGATGGAGCCCTGTGTTGGGCTCTGTGCTGACAGCGCAGAGCCTGCTTGGGATTCTGTCTGTCTCCCTCTATCCCTCCCCCACCCACACTTGCTTTCTCTCAATAAATAAACTTAAAAATCATCTTAATTTCTTCTGGGTTTTGGTAATTATCCGAAAAAGCTGCTATAAACATTTGTGTCCACATTTGTGTGGCAGAAGTTTTCAGCTCATTTTTGTAAATACCAAGGAACATAATAGTTGGATCATAGGGTAAGAGTATGTTTAGTTTTGTGAGAAACTGCCTTACTGTCTTATAAAGTGACTGTACCATTTTGCAGCAGTGAATGAGAGTTCTTTTTGTTCATGTCCTCACCAGAATTTGGTGGTATCTGTGTTTTAAATTTTGGCCATTCTAATCTGTAGTGGTATCACATTGTTTTAAACTGCAGTTCCCGAAAGGCATATAACATTCATATTTTTATAAGTTTATTTGTCATCTGTATATCTTTTTTGAGGAGATGTCCAGATCTCTTGCCCACTTTTTTTTTTCAATGTTTATTTATTTTTGAGAGAGGGCACAAGTAGGGTAGAGGCAGAAAGAGAGAGGGAGACAATCTGAAGCAGGCTTCAGGCTCTGAGCTGTCAGCACAGAGCCTGATGTGGAGCTCGAACCCATGAGCTGTGAGATGATGATGTGAGTCAAAGTCAGAAGCTTAACCGACTGAGCCAACCCAGATGATCTCTTGCCCATTTTTAAATTAGGTTGTTCTCTTTTTGTTGAAATTTAAGTGGTTTTTAAAATATATTTTGTAGGGGTGCCTGGGTGGCTCAGTTGGTTGAGCATCCGACTTCAGCTCAGGTCATGATCTTGCAGTTTGTGAGTTCGAGCCCCATGTTGGGCTCTGTGCTGACAGCTTGGAGCCTGGGGCCTGCTTCAGATTCTGTGTCTCTCCCTCTGCCCCTCACTCACACTCTGTCTCTCTCTCTCCTTCAAAATAAATAAACATTGAAAAAAATTAAAAAAATAAAATAAAATATATTTTGTATACTAGACCTTTATCAGATAAATATTTTGCAAATATTTTCTCCCAGTCCATGACTTGTCTTTTTATTCTCTTAACAGCCTTTTACAGAACAAAAGTTTTTAATTTTAATGAAGTCCAACCTGTCCTTGTCTTTCATGGATCATGGTTTTGATGCTGTAACTAAAAAGTTATGAAGCCTAGGTTGTCATCATGAAGTCACCTAGATTTTCTCCTATGTTATGTTTTGGAGGTTTATAGCTTTGTATTTCACATTTAGGTCTGATTCGTTTTGAGTGAATGTTTGCAAAAGATGTGAGGTCTGTGTCAACTTTTATTTTTTTGGCATGTGAATATCCAGTTGCTCCAACACCATTTGTTGAAAAGACTGTCCTTTTCTCCATCCAATTGCTTTCGATCCTTTGTCAAAGATCAGTTGACTCTCTTTGTATGGTTATTTCTGGCCTCTATTCTGTTCTGTTCCATTGATTTATTTGTGTACTCTTTCACCAATATCACTCTGTCCTGATTATTGATTGTTGCTTTGTATTAAGTCCTGAAGTCATGTAGTGTCAGTCCTTCAGAGAACTTAACCCTTTTTTAATTGAGTTGTCTTTATTGTTGAGTTGCAAAATTTCTTTATATATTTTGGATACTAAACCCTTTCAGATATATAATATATAATTATTTTCTGTCATTTTTTTGGTGTTATTTTCACTTTCTTGATGGTGTCCTTTGAAGCACATTAGGTTTTAATTTTGATGAAGCCCGATGTATCTTTTTTCTTTGGTTCCCTCTGACTTGGGTATATCGTATCTAAGAATCCATTGCCTAAATCAAGATCGTATTTACTCTGTAACTTCGAAAAATTTTATACATTTAGGTCTTCATCCATTTTGAGTTAATTTTTATATATGGTGTGAAGAAGGGGTCCAACTTCACCTTTTTGCATGTGAATATCCATTTGTCCTAGTACCATTTGTTGAAACCTATTTCCCTCCAAGTATTCTGTCCCTGAAAAGAAAGTGATTACTAAGTTTCATCAGTCAGGTCCTATGGACTACTTAGTTATTTGTCATCTTGGGCCCTTATTAAACATGATAGTTTACAGCAGCCTCTAGCCCCTTTAGACTTCACTGTATTGTTTAGAAGAGGGGTCTGCAAACTGTTTTGTAAAGGAGCAGATAATATTTTAGGCTTTGTAGGTCATAGGATTACTGTCACAGCTATTTAATTCTGATATTACAACATGAAAGCAGCTATGGATAATTTATAAATAGAGGACTGTGACTGTGTTCCAGTAAAACTGCAAAACCAGGCAACAGGCTGTTATTTGCTGATCCCTTGTTTAGATGGTTCTGGAGTCATGAGGTCTTCAGTGTGGCTTATTTTTCTGCAAGACATCTGGGATTTTTCTATAAATGCTACAAGGGCTGCCATGCCCAATCCTGGTTGAGATTCTACCTACTAGCATGATACAGAAATTTCATGGAGTGTGTTTACTTTTGACTGCCTTATCTACCGCATGCAAGGAGGTTGCCTTAAGGATTCTGTGCTTCGTCACAACTACTATAATTTTGGGTATCTAGTTCAACAAAGTTTTGTTGAGCACACAGTATGTGCCAGGATCAGTGCTGTATATTTTGGCCACATAGTCAAGCCTCAAGCTGCATATTGCCTACAAGATACTAACCTGTCTGTTTCCTCTCTGATCTATTGTGTACCCTGCCTGTGCTTAATATCCTAAAGTACTTTTTCTTTACATCATATCATCAGCTCAAAAATTGGAAGTCTTTCTATAGCACTGAGAATAAAAATTCTGTAGTGACATCAACAAAATGGAGGGCTAGGAAGCTCTCGTTCTCCCACAGAGACCATGAAAACAACCAAAAGCCAGCTAAGATGAGCTTATGGGAGCTCAGGAAAACAGTCACATCTACAGTAACCAAGTGAATGTCAGGTCAAGAAAAAGCTACATTCGAAATGGTAAGAAAATTCATGAAAGTTTTGCTTACCCTTGTCCCTCCACCTCTGGGCAATCTCAGTCTGGCGGTGGCAGCAGCCCATTTTCCAACACCCCCCCCCCCACCTTAAACTGAAGGGAACAGAACAAATCTTACTTTCAATGTTCTAACTTGTCTGGGGGCTGCCTAAAGGACTAGTTTCTTTTCCCCATAATTGGAGTTCTGCAAAGGAAACGTGGCAGAAAGTGGCAGGAGCTGCTCATAACATCTATAGAAAGACTATGATTCACAGACATCTGGGGCAAGACATTGAGGGTGGAGACACACGATAGATAATCGAGGCCCCAAGGAGAAATTGGAGTGAAACTGGGAAATGAAGACATAAAAGCAGCATGTATAGGGAGGAACTGTAAACAGGTACACAAATCCAGGTGAGATGCAGGCTAAAACACCTGAAGACTTAGTTTTCTCCTTTGATCCTGAAGCTCAGAACATATCCTGCTAATTAGTAAAAGAATACACTGACACAGACCCAGTCTGCAAAGACTGGGAGAAGTGGCTGTTTTTCACCTGCCCAATTTTCTACCAAAGAAAGTAAACACAAGAAGCAGGATAACCTGCGCCTATTCAGAAGAAGAAAATGAAGTGGCAGGCATCTTCCCTGAAGAAATGCAGGCATCAGAATTATTAGATAAAGGCTTTAAAGTAACTGAAATATGCTCAAGCGGTTAAAATGAACAAAAAAACTAAAGGAAGTTAGGAAAACAGTAAATCAATAAAATGAGAACAGTAACAAAGAGAAATTATAAAAAGGATCCAAACAAATTTTGGAGCTGAAAAACAATAGGAAATTTCATTGTAAGGGTCAACAACAGATTTGAGCAGACAGAAGAATCAGCCAACTTGAAAGCAGCACAGTTGAAATTACCTTGTCTGAGGAGCAAAAAGGAAAAGAATGAAGAAACAAACACCTTGAGGGACTTAGGGAATGTCTTCAAAAGGACAAAAATCAACATATAAGAGCACGACAAGAAGAGACAAAGAGAAAGAGATTATATGAAGAAATAACAGCCAAAAATTACCCAAATTTGAAGAAAGGCAATCTAAAGAGCAAAAATTTTAATTCCCAAGTAGGAGAAACCTCAAAAGACCCACAGCAAGACACATTAAAATCAAACCATAGGAAGACAGAAAACGGAATGGAAACCAGCAAGAGAAAGGTGGCTTGTCACCTACAGAGACCCTCAACAATATTATCAGCCACTTTCTTAGCAGAAACCTTCGAGGCCAGAAGGGAATGGGACAATGTCTTTAAAGTGTTGAGAGAAAAAAACCCCAATGTGAATTCTATACCTGGCAAAATTGTCCATCAAAACAAGAGAGACCCACCTCACACCCATTAGGATGGCTTCTATCAAACCAAACAGAAAATAACAAGTGTGGAGAAATTGGAACCCTCGTGCACTGTTGATGGGAATGTAAAATGGCTTAGCAGTCCAAAAACAGCAAGACACATCCTCAGAAAATTAAACAGTATTACCATATGATCCAGTAATTTTCCACCTCTGGGTATATACTCAAAAAATGGAAAGCAAGCTCTCAAAGACATATTTGTACACCCATGTTCATAGCAGCATTATTCACAATTCCCTAATCAAGGAAGCAAACCAAGTGTCCATTGGCAGATTAATGGGTAAACAAAATGTGGTATACACACTCAATGAAATACTAGTCAGCTTTAAAAAGGAAGAAAAATCTAACACATGGTACAACATGGATGAATCTTGAGGCTATTATGCTAAGTGAAATAGACCAGTCACAAAAAAAATACTGCATGGTTCTACTTATATGAGATACCTAGAATAGAGCCAAACTCATAAACACAAAAGTAGAACGGTAGTTGTCACGGACTGAGGGGAGGAAATGATGGGTTACTGTTGTATAATGGGCTTACAGTTTCAGTTTTGCAAGATGAAAAGAGTTCTGGAAATAGGTTGCACAATAATGTGAATATATTAACACTAATGAGCTGTACACTTAAAGTGGTGAAGATAGCAAATTTTATATTTTTATCACAATTTAAAAATATTTTGGGAGGTGCCTGGGTGGCTCAGTCAGTTGAGTGACCAACTCTTGGTTTCAACAAAGGTCATGAGTTCATGTTTCAGGGGTTCAAGCCCCGCATCATGCTCTGTACTGATGGTGCAGAGCCTGCTGGGGATTCTCTCCCCCTCTCTCTGCTCCTCCCCCTCTCATGTTCTCTCAAAATAAATAAACATTAAAAAAATATTTTTAATGAGGGAGAAATTAAGACTTTCCTAGATAGACAAAAGCTGAAGGAGTTTATTACCACTAGATCTGACCTACAAGACATTCTCAGGAAAGAACTTTAGGTTGAAATGAGAGGACTCTGGGTAGTAATTCAACATCATATGAAGATACAAAGCTCTCCAGCAAAGGTAAATACAAGGGCAAATATAAAAACCAGTATTGTAATTTTGGTTTGTAATTTTGTTTTTTATTCTTTTATAGGATTTAAAAGAGAAAAGCATAAAAAATCATAAGCCTATGTTAAAAGGTGCCCATTATACAAAGATGTAATTTGTGACATCAGTAACAATGTGGAGAGGGGTAGAGGTAGAGCGGTAAAAGTGTTTTTGTTTGTGATTAAAAAAAAAAATGTTTTAAATGTTTGTTCATTTTTGAGAGAGAGAGAGAGAGAGAGAGCATGAATGGGGAAGGAGCACAGGAAGAAAGGGAGACACAGGATCCAAAGCAGGTACCAGGCTCTAAGCTGTCAGCCCGACTCGGGGCTTGAACTCACAAACTGAGCTGAGCTGAAGTCTGATGCTTAACCAACTGAGCCATCCAGGTGCCCCCCCCCACCCACCTTTTTCTTTTAAAATTCTTAACATTTATTTATTTTTGAGAGACAGAGACAGAGCAAGAGCAGGGGAGGGGCACAGAGAGAAAGGGAGACACAGGATCCAAAGCAGTGGTTTGTGATTTAAATTTGTATCAATGAAAATAGATTCTTATAACATTAGGATGTTATGTATAATCCCCACGATAACCACAAGTAAAATATTTCAAAACTACACAAAAGGAAATGAGAAAGGAATTAAAATATGTCACAAAAACAATAAAAATTGGGGCGCCTGGGTGGCTCAGCCAGTTGAGCGTCCGACTTCAGCCCAGGTCATGATCCCAGGCTTCGCGGGTTTGAGCCCCATGTCGGGCTCTGTGCTGACCGGCTCTGTGGTTCAGATTCTGTGTCTGTCTCTCTCTCTGCCCCTCCCCTACTCTGTCTCTTGGTCTCCCAAAAATAAATAAACATTAAAAAAAATTTTTTTTAAAACAGTAAAAGTCAACTAAACAAAAAGGAAGGTGGCAATTAAAGAAATGAGGGACAAAAAAAGCTATTAGACATACAGAAACAAACAACAAAAGGGCAAAAGTAAGTTCTTCCCTATCAGCAATTACTTTATTTTTTAATTAATTAATTTATTTACTGTTTAATTTACATCCAAGTTAGCATATAGTGCAACAATGATTTCAGGAGTATATTCCTTAATGCCTCTTACCCATGTAGCCCCCCCACCACAACCCCTCCAGCAACCTCTGTTCTCTGTATTTAAGAGTCTCTTATATTTTGTTCCCCTCCCTGTTTGTATATTATTTTTGCTCCCCGTCCCTTATGTTCATTTGTTTAGTATCTTAGATTCCTCATATGAGTGACATAGGATATTTTTCTTTCTCTGACCAATTTCGCTTAGCATGATACCCTCTGGTACTATCCATGTAGTTGCAAATGGCAAGATTTCATTCTCTTTGATCACCGAGTAATACTGCATTATATATATATACCACATCTTCTTTATCCATTCATCCGTCGATGGACATTTAGGCTCTTTCCATACTTCGGCTATTGTCAATAGTGCTGCTATAAACATAGGGGTGAATGTACCCCTTCTAAACAGCACACCCGTATCCCTTGGATAAATACCTAGTATGTGCAATGGCTGGGTCGTGGGATGGTTCTATTTTTAATTTTTTGAGGAACCTCCATACTGTTTTCCAGAGTGGCTGCACCAGTTTGCATTCCCACCAGCAGTTATCAGCAATTACTTTAAATGTAAACAGATTAAACTCCTTGACTTAAAGGCACAATTTGACAGAATAGATTTTTAAAGCATGATTCAATTGTTCAGTGCTGTTTCCAAGTGACTCCCTTTAGATCTAAGGACACAAATAGAGTAAAAATGAAAGGATAGGAAAAGATATTTCATGCAAATAGTAACCAAACAAGAGCAGTAGTGAACATACTGATATGACAAAATAACTTTAAATTTTTAAAAGATTATAAGAGACAAAGATATATTAATAAAAGATTCAATACAGCAAGAAGATATGACAATTAAAAACATGTATGTACTTAATAACAAAACATCAAAATATTTGAAGCAAAACTGACAGAACTGAAGAGAGAAATAGATAGCTCTAGAGTAATCGTCGGTGATCAGTGCCACTTTCTTTTTCTTTTATTTTTTATTTTTTAAAATTTACATCCAAATTAGTTAGCACATAGTTCAACGATGATTTCAGGAGTAGATTCCTTAGTGCCCCTTCCCCATTTAGCCCATCCCCCCTCCCACAACCCCTCCAGTAACCCTGTTTGTTCTCCATATTTATGAGTCTCTTCTGTTCTGTCCCCCTCCCTGTTTTTATATTATTTTTGTTTCCCTTCCCTTATGTTCATCTGTTTTGTCTCTTTAAAAAAAAATTTTTTTTAGTATGTATTCATTTTTGAGAGAGAGAGACAGGGTGTGAGTGGGGGAGGGGCAGAGAGAGAGGGAGACACAGAATCTGAAGCAGGCTCCAGGCTCTGAGCTGTCAGCACAGAGCCCGACATGGGGCTGGAACCCACGGAATGCAAGATCATGACCTGAGCTGAAGTCGGATGCTTAACTGACTGAGCCACCCAGGCATCCCCATCTGTTTTGTCTCTTAAAGTCCTCATGTGAGTGAAGTCATATGATTTTTGTCTTTCTCTGACTGACTAATTTCACTTAGCATAACACCCTCCAGTTCCATCCACGTAGTTGCAAATGGCAAGATTTCATTCTTTTCGATTTCCGATTAATACTCCATTATATATATATTTTATATATATATATATATATATATACACACACACACATATATATTATATATATGTGTGTATATATATTTATATATATGTATATATATATTATATATATACACACATATATATAATATATATATACACATATATATTATATATATGTGTGTATATATATAATATATATATATATACACCACATCTTCTTTATCCATTCATCCATCGATGGACATGTGGGCTCTTTCCATACTTTGGCTGTTGTCGATAGTGCTGCTATAAACATGGGGGTGCATGTGTCCCTTCGAAACAGCACACCTGTATCCTGTGGATAAATGCCTAGTAGTGCAGTTGCTGTGTCGTAGGGTAGTTCTATTTTTAGTTTTTTGAGGAACCTCCATACTGTTTTCCACAGTGGCTGCACCAGCTTGCATTCCCATCAGTACCACTGTCAATAATGATAGAACCCCAGACAGAATCAATAAGGAAATAAAGGACCTGAACAATACTATAAGCCAGTTGAACATAGCAGACATGTAGATACTACCCAACAGGAGCAGAATACATAATTTTTTCAAGTACACATGGAGCATTCTCTAGTAAACACCATAGGTTAGATAGGCCACAAGACAAGTCTTAATACATTTTTAAAACTACTGAAATTATATAAAGTATGTTATCCTATTACAATGGAATGAAATTAGAAATCAACAGAAGGAGAACTGAAAAATTCTCAATTATGTAGAAATTAAATAACACAGTCTTTAAAAACCAGTTGGTCAGGGCGCCTGGGTGGCTCAGTCGGTTAAGCATCTGACTTCAGCTCAGGTCATGATCTCGCGGTTGGTGGTGTTGAGCCGCATCAGGCTCTGTGCTGACAGCTCAGAGCCTGCTTGGGTTTTCCTCCCTCTCTCTCTGCCCCTCTGCCAGTCATTCTCTATCTCTCTCTCAAACTAAATAAAAATAAACTTAAAAAAATAAAATCCTTAAAAAAGACATTATACTAAGTGAAATAAGCCAGACACAAAAGGACAACTGTTACATTATTCCACTTATACGAGATACCTGAATAGCCAAATTTGTAGAGGTAAAAAGTAGAATGGTAGGGGCCAGGGGCTGGGCAGAGAGGGAAATGGGGAGTTAACTATTTCATGGGTACAGAATTTATTTTGGGAAGATGAAAAAGTTCTGGAGATGATGGTGGTGAATGTACTTAATGCCACTGACCTGTACGCTTAAAAATAGTGAAAATGGTAAATTTATGTTATGTGTATTTTACCCCAGTAAAAACATTTTTTTAGAAAACCAGGGTATGGAAGACAGAAGAAACAGATATGTTAACAAGAAACATTGGTGTAGTTAAAACTGAGCACCACTTTGGCTCTGAGCCTCCTGGAACCAAGAGAAAAGATGTATTCCTCTCACAGTGCCAAGAATGTGTTGAATGGTTCAGTAGTTTAATGGAAACTATTGCACTGGTTCAAGTTATAGCAGCTAAAATTCTGAACTATATACACGCATAAGTAGATCATGATAGTAGAAAGTTAAACATTGAATACAAAAATACATAGACCAAAAGTCAGAGATTATGATTCTTTGGTTAATAGAGGAAACAAGGATTTTTAGAAAACAATATGTATTCAGAGTCTTCATTTTCTGTCCTATAGATTAGTGATTTTTACACTGTATTCTATTCAACCCTTAAATTACTAAGAACTTTAGAAGCCAATTCCTGGATTTCAAGATCAGACAAAAGAGGATTGTAATAGGCACCCTTTCCAATACAATCAGACCAATCATGCTTCAGATTTCCTCCAGAATAGGGTCATATTACTGTAGTTATATGTTGAAAACCACTTAAGAGAATATATCCTTGAATTAAGATTGAAATCTTATTACTTAGGAGTATAAATCTCAATATTTTGTTTGTTTTTAGAATATCAGGTGTACTGTTTGCCTAAATAATATTAAAAAGTAAAACTGTATATTAATATGCAATGCATGCATGTCTTTGAAAAACATTAAAGGTATTTTATTTTGCTACTGTGACCAAGGGAAATTAAGATTTAGAAAAATATAGATTGTAGTATCGTTCATTCCAAAAATGGTTCTAGGCATATGAAATACAAAAATAATTTAGAGTATCTCTGTTTTTAAAGGCACTCATAGTCCACTGAGAGATAATATGCTGGCTCTTCTAATACTGCTTAATAAATACCAAGAGAAAGGAAAACATACTATGGAAACACATTGGGAGGGGCATGTAACATGGAGATTGCTCCAGGAAAGAGGGAGTATCACAGAAATTTATGTAGAATAAATAAAACCTTTGAACTATCTCAAATGTTGAGTGGAAGTTAGCCATGTATTATGGGTTGAATTGTGTTCCCTACAAAAAACATATTTTGGCATTCTAACATAGTACCTCAGAATGTGACCTTATTTTGGACATAGGGTTCTTTACATAGGTAATCAAGTTAAAATGGAGTCATTAGGGTGGGTGCTAATCCAATACGCTGAAAGCTTTATAAAAGGGAAATTTGAACGCAGAGATACAAGTACAGAAAAGATCATGTGAAGAGACACATGTGGAAGATAGCCATGGACAGCCAAGCAGAGAGCTCTTAGAAGAAACCAACCCCCTTGACATCTGTAAATTGGTGAATGTAATTGACTTGGGACTTCTAGCCTCCAGAACTGTGAGACAATAAATTTGGTGTTAATTCTTTTTTAACAAAAAGGATAAAAATCTAAGCATTTAACCCTAGCATTCTAGGTCATTCCACAATCTGTCTCTTGATAAAATTTCCAACTTTATTAGTCCCCTGCACAACTCTTCATTCCAGCTGAATGGCTTCACTCATTTATTTACTCAACAAGCTTTTGAGTGTCTACCATGCAAGGCTTAGATCTGAGTAGTGAAGTATAACATGACTCTGACATCCAGAGTCTGTCTAAAAGAAGTTTTATATTCTAGGGGGAGAGATGCTAAATGACCAATTTCACAACTCACCATTTAATTATAGCTATGGTAAAAACTGGAAAAACAAAAAAAGGAAATAGAGGACCTGACCCAGTCTGGGAGCATCAGGGAAGGTTCTTGGAGAAAGTAATGTTTGGACTTGAAGGATGAGATAAGTTGGGCAGTAAAGGAAAGAACATTCCTTGAAGAGATGTTTGTGTTTTCCCGTCTCTATGGTTTGTGTACGTTCTGTCATCTGCTGGTACTACATGCTTTCTTCAAGAATCCAAATTCTAACTCAAAATTTGGCTCATATCCTCCCTTCTCCAGAAAGCCCTTCCTGATCATCTTATGCTGAAGTATTGTCTCCTCGCTATAAACTGGACACGTTTGTTGGTTATTAGTTATAAGCCATGCATGGCTTTGTGATGGTTTCACAATTCTTGCCTTGCCCTGTTATATAAATTGAGAAGTCATCCTTGATTCCCGCCTCCATCCAGTTCACTAGCAAGTCACTTGTTTTAATTCCATACAGAATTTTCTGAGAAGACAATGATTAGAGGAGTTGGTTTAAATAATCATAACTTCTTTCTATTGTAAAATAAAACACAGCTACAGCTACTAAAAAAAACCCCATATAAGTCATGTGAATTATAAGGGGATACATTATAAAGAGAACTTATAATTATGATTAATAGCTTAATGAATTCTAACAAGAACACCCTTATAACTAACACTCAGGTCAAGAAATAAAACTCTGCCAGTCACTCAGAAACCCTCCTTTCACCCTGTCCCAAATACAATTGCCTTCCTCCTGCATAAAGTGTCCACAATCCTCAACTTTACGGCAGCCACTTCACTGGCTTTCTTTACAGTTTTGTTACCCAAGTGTGCATCCCCCACCACAATAGTTTTCTCTTGCACTTTTGTTGTTTTTTTTAAACCTATCTTTTACGCCTCTTCATCTTCAGGATCTCTCACCATGCCTTTCTTTTTCTTACAATCTCATGGCCAACATCCCAGTTTGTTTGACCTACAGATTCCTGGATTTTGCTGGTGGCATACTCACGGTGCAGTTGAACTTGTGCCTCTGTCTTATGTTTTTCCAACCATTTAGCAACTGGGTCCAGAGACTTGGTCAGATTCAGGGTTGATCCCTTTGGCAAGACTCGAAGTGGTATCGTGTTCTTTCAGCAAGGGGCGTTATAGTCTCTGCATTGTCTGTCTGTGATATTAGCAGCTGTTGATTCTCAGTGCCTGGATCGATTAATTTGCTGGGGGTTGCACAATGGTGGTATTCTAATTCTATCACTTTTTCTTTCTTTATGAAATGGAATATTTTTATAACGAGATATTTTTCCTCATCTTCTATTGGTTACCCATTTGGGGGAAATATAATTACAAATCAGATCTCCTGCCAACACAGAAATTTCCTTCTACAAAATATAGGCAAGAGAGGAAATGGTTTCATTATTGAATAAGCATTTAACCAGACTGCAGTGCACATAATAGCAATCCATCAAGGAGACTGCAAAGAAAAATAAATCTGCTTGTATACAGCCAGGCAAATAAAATCCATTACATACATGTTAATTGTCTTCATCAACAGGAAAAATAAAACTTGTCTCTTTATGACAAGCAGGATGTTACATTATGGAGCCAAGCACCTAGGCTTAAAATTCCAAAGAGACAAGTTCACATTTCAAGGAGATGGCCTCCAAGAAAGGCATTCCTGGTATGAGGTCTATTTAACTTTTTTAAAGAGTTACATATATCTCAGAGAGACAGAGAAAGCATTTATAATTTCAGGTTTTCTAAAAGAAAATGAAATGCTGAAAAGAAGGAAGAAGGGGAAGAAGGAAGGGGAACATTCTCTTCCTTAAGCACCAGCGGTTTAAAAAAACATTTGTTTTTTTTTTTAGATTTTTGTTTACCCTACACTAGGGTAGGGAAAGCAAGATACATGTTTGAATCTTTCCTTTTATTTACCTATTTTCAAAATAATGACTTGGCTCCTAAATATCCTCCAAAGGTGACCAGTTAGTTTTGTTTGTTTTAAGCACCATTACTAACCCAGGGGCTTAACCCATTATTGATGGGTTTCAATCTACACAATCATTATCCTTAGTGCGGCTCAAATAGTCCTCTGGTCCACGGGGGCGTCTTCAAAGTTGGCTCCTGAGTTTCTCTGAGAGCTGCCTTGTGATCTGCTATGCGAAGAGTTCCAGGCTCATCTTGTACCTTTCCTACCCTTGAATCCTTTGTTTCCTCAAAAAGCCCTGGTTTCTTCTAGGGCAAAATGGTATTTCAAGATCATCTATGCAGTGCCACTGGATGGCCATTGTGTCTACCTCGCTTCTAGGCCTTTTCGGTCAACAAAGCTAGGAATTTAGATACAAGTTGTGTTGTAAAAGGGAGGTAAAATACACAAAATATATACATACACGAATATATTTATGCTAGGATGATACGTATATATGTACATCTTAAAAGATAACTTCTGAGTTCGTCCTGATGCTACTTCCACTTGAGATTCAGGGTTTTTACTTAAACTCTTCTATAGGATAGAATTAGAATACCTCATAATTATTTATTTACTTTATGCACCTTAAATATATAACAATCTCAGAATAACAAAACTAATACTACCACTACCGATGTGATGACTGAAAATACTTAAATATATTTTTTGTATATGCTTTCCCTTTTACCCTGCATTATAATCATTCTATACACACATGACTGGAAGTATAACCGTTACTTCTTTTAACCTGTATTTAGTCTTAGTTCCACAGTTGACTATACATATCTATAATGCTCCTCACCATACCTTATGTTGACATCGCTCTAGTTTTGGTTATGCTATGTTCATACCTCTCATTTTGGTTATCTGAGACTGTTCTTTAGCAGATTCTTCAGTAAGAGTTCATGGAAACAATATCTCGAATGTTGATAATAGTACATGCTCTTTACATTTAAAAGTGAGTTTTTCTGGGGTGTCTGGGTGGCTCAGCCGGTTAAGCTTCCGACTTTGGCTCAGGTCATGATCTCACGGCTCTTGAGTTCGAGCCCCGAGTTGGGCTCTGTGCTGCCAGCTCTGAGCCTGGAACCTGCTCCAGATTCTGTGTCTCCCTCTCTCTCTGCCCCTCCCCTACTCACACTCTGACTCTCTCTCTCTCTCCCTCATAAATAAATAAACATTAAAAAAATTTATAAAAGTCAGTTTTGCTGGATATCAAGTCCTTGGGTCACATTATCTTTTCCTTGAATATCTTAATCATTTTATTTTCTCCTATTCTTATCAAGTATTGCTCTTAAAAAGTCTAGCAATGTCCACATTTTGTTTCTCATATAAGCCACTTTTTTTTTTTTTTGCCCAGATGCCAAAGGATGTTTTTCTCCTGAAAGTCTAGTGAATTTATTTTTCTAGTTAATTTATTTGGAGAGAGAGAGAACAAGTAGGGGAGGGGCAGAGAGCAAGGGAGAGAGAGAGAATTCCAAGCAGGCTCCACACTGAGCCACCCAGGTACCCTGAAAGCCTGGTGAATTTGTTAGTATGTCTCGACACTGGGTTTGGGTCAAGAATTCTTGGTGTGTGTGTGTGTGTGTGTGTGTGTGTGTGTGTGTCTGTGTGTGTGTGTGTGTGTGTGTGTGTGTAGTTTCAAAAATCAATTCAGGAACATTTTCTTAAATTTTGTATTTTGCATAATGTCTTGATTTATGCATATTTTATATCAAGATACATACAGGGGCACCTGGGTGGCTCAGTTGATTAAGCATCCAACTCTTGATGTTGGCTCAGGTCATGATCTCATGGTTTGTGAGATCGAGTCCTGCACTGAGCTCTGCACTGAGTGCAGAGCCTGCTTGGGATTCTCTCTCTCCCTCTCTCTCTACCCCTCCCCCACACTCTCTCTCTGTGTCTCTAAAAATAAATGAATAGACATTTTTAAGAAACTATAGGGATGCCTGGGTGGCTCAGTCGGTTAAGCGTCCCACTTTGGCTCAAGTCATGAACTCATGGTTTGTGGGTTGGAGCCCCACGTGGGGCTCTGCTAACAGCTCGGAATGAGGAGACTGCTTTGGATTCTGTGTCTCTCTCTCTCTGTCCGTCTCCTGCTCATGCTCTGTCTGTCTGCCTCTCTCTCTCAAAAACAAACATTGAAAAAAATTTAATTATAGATCTGTATCTTGATTTTTTATATTTTTCTTGATTTTTATATTTATCTTATTTACTTGGTTCATTTCTCTACTTTGGAGACTTCTATGTTCTTTTTTTTTTTTAATTTTTTTAAACCTTTATTTATTATTGAGAGACAGAGAGACACAGAGCATGAGCAGGGGAGGGGCCAAGATATGGAGAGACAGAATCTGAAGCAGACTCCCGGCTCTGAGCTGTCAGCACAGAACTGGATGCGGGGCTCGAACTCACAAACCGCACACAAACCGCGAGGTCATGACCTGAGCCGAAGTTGGACGCTTAACCAACTGAGCCACCCAGGCGCCAGGAGACTTCTATGTTCTGTATCGGCTCTTCTTTGCCTGTCCTACATATTTGTCATTTTCACTCAAACCATTTTGTTCTTTTCTATCAGACTTCTTTACAATTAAAAATGATTTTCCTCCCAGGGCATCTGTCTGGCTCTGTCAGTGGAGCACACAACTCTTGATCTCGGGATTGTGAGTTTGAGCCCCATGTTGGGTATAGAGATTACTTAAAAATAAAATCTTAGAAAAAAAATTGGGGGGTGGGGGCACCTGGGTGGCTCAGGTGGTTGAGCATCCGACTCTTGACTTCGGCTCAGGGCATGATCCCAGCGTCATGGGATTGAGACCTGCACTGGGATCTGTGTTGAGCATGGAGCCTGCTGAAAATCCTCCTTCTCTCAATCCAATCCTTCCCCGCTTGTGCACGCTCCATCTCTCTCTAAAATAAAAAAAGAAAGAAGAAAAAAAATTTTTTAACATAAAAAAATTAAGAAACTGTTTTTCTCCCTTCTATTTCTCTTAAGACATTTTTTATTGTGTTTATTTGCTCTTGTGTTTCTTCTAATTTACTTTCATTTCCCCCCTTTGTTTCTAATTCTTTACTTATTTCTAGGATTTTCTAATTTGTTTTACTGTAGTTCTTTCTTGTGTTGTATCATTTTCTTAATAATTTTAGATAGCAGGTACCTGGGTGTCTCAGTCAGTTAAACATCCGACTTTTGATCTCAGCTCAGATCTTCTTCTCAGGGTCGTGAGTTCATGCCCCACGTTGGGCTCCATGCTGGGCATGGGGCCTACTTTAAAAAAATTTTTTTTGTTTTGTTTTAAGCTGGTTTTAAAATAGTAGGTTACAGGGGCACCTGGCTGGCTCAGTTGGTAGAGCATGGAACTTTGATCTCAGGGTCATGAGTTTGAGCCTCACATTGGGCATAGAGTTTACTTAAAAAATAAAATAGTAGGTTACAATTTGAGCTGTTTTGTGGGCAAAATGTTATTCTGCTCTTTTTCTTTTTTTAGTAATGACTTTGTATGAGATTTTATCTTTACCTTTTCTGCTGTTTATTTTATGTGAGATTAGTTTTCTGGAAGTTTTAGAAGGAGTTGTGTGGTTCAGTATGGTTTTTCTAACTTCACAGAGCTCCCTCTTTTGTTTTTATATAATATTAAAAAATATGACGGCTTGCCAACTCTGTTTCCCTCCCAGATCAAGGACTGGCAAAGGCCACCTGTTTTTATAAAGTTTTACTGAAACCCAGTCCTGCCCAATTTTTTTACATATTGTTTATAGCTGCTCTCAGGCCAAATCAGCAAAGCTGAGGAGTTGCAACATGAACCCTCAAGCCAATAAACCAAAAATGCCTATTACCTAGCCCCTGATTTAGACCTTTTCTTTCTTTGTCTCTGTTGCCTCTGTTCTGCTCAATTTTTTTTTAATTTTTTTTAACGTTTTATTTATTTTTGAGACAGAGAGAGACACAGCATGAACGGGGGTGGGGCAGAGAGAGAGGGAGACACAGAATTGGAAGCAGGCACCAGGCTCTGAGCCATCAGCCCAGAGCCTGACGTGGGGCTCGAACTCGCGGACCGTGAGATCGTGACCTGAGCTGAAGTCGGACGCCTAACCGACTGAGCCACCCAGGCGCCCCTGTTCTGCTCAATTTTGATTTGACTCCCAGCAGTGTCTTCTCAAAGTCAGGCCCTGTCCTAGAAGCAAGACCCTACCAGTTTTGAGAGTTCACCAGGAAGTGGTCTCAGACCTTAGCACCCCTTGCTCACATTTTTTAAACTGTGGTAAAATATATATAACATAAAATCTATCATTTTAAACATTTTTTAAGGTTAACAATTCAGTGACATTAAGTATATTCACAATATCATGCAGCCATCACCACTGTGTATTTCCAGAACTTTTTTATTATCTCAAACTGAGATAATCCCCCTTCCCCTAGTTCCTGGTAAACTTTATTCTACTTTCTGTCCCTATGAATTTGTCTATTTTAGGACTTCAGGTAAGTGGACTCATACACTATTTGTCCTTCAGTGTCTGTCTTATTCCACCAAACATAATGTTTCAAAATCATCCATTTTGTACCATTATCTGAATTTCATTCCTTTTTGTAGCCAAACAATATTCCATTGTATGTATATACCACCTTTTCTTTATCCATTCATCTGTTGATGGGCACTTGGATTGTTTTCATCTTTTGGCTATTATGAACAACGCTGGTATGAATATTGGTGTACAAGTATCTATTTGAGTCCCTACTTTCAATTCTTTTGATATACATCTACGAGTGGAATTGTTAGATGATATGGTAATTGTATTTTCAACTTTATGAAGAAACGTCACGGTGGCTTTTCCATTTTTCCATAGCAGGTGCACCATTTTATATCCTCACCAGCAATGTACATTGGTTCCAGTTTTTCCACACCCCTGCCAACATTTCTTTTTTTCCATTTTGTTTTTGGTTTAATCATAGCCATCCTAATGGGGTTGAGGTAGTATATCTCGTTGTGGTTTTGATTTGTATTTCCCTAATGATTGATGGTGAATATCTTTTCATGTGCTTATGGAGCATTTGTAAATCTTCTCTGGAGAAATGTCTACGCAAGTCCTTTGAATTGTGTTTATTGTCGAAGGAGTTCTTCATAGACTCTGGATATTGACCTCTTATCAGATATAAGATATATTACTCCCATCTGTGGGTTGTCTTTTCACGCTTTTGATAGTGTGCTTTGATTATTTTCCCCTTTTAAATTAATTAGTAAATTATGCAGAGCTACTTTAAGATTATATGAGGATCCTCTTCCTCATCAAACTTTCCATCATCATCTGTTGATTCTTTCTTGAATCAATGACTGCTATTTTGAGCCACCAACCATGCCCCAGATACTGCACTGGCTGCTTCATGTACATTATCCTTATGTGGCAGATGTCATTGAAGCTGCAGAAGTGAAACAGTGGCCAAGGACACACAGCTAGTAAGCAGCGGAAATGGGAGGAGACTCCAGGAGCTAGAGTTCATGTGCTAGAGCTGGGGAAGCAAGTGTTAGCTGAAAATAGTAGGGAACTCCAAGCATCAGGTCTGTTGAGCAAGCCTGTTTCTGATGCTTCTTTCTTGTGTTTCCCAAACACTGCCTAACCTAGAGAGAGTGTAGGGCAGGCATGCTTCAGGGCCAAGGACTGTGACATGCTGGGTGTGTTCAGCAGTCAGGTGCCAATTCCATCCACTGGGTCACTACATATCTGCAGGGTCCTGTGGTATGGCGGGCTCAGTAGCTGGGTTGAGAGAACCAGAAGCCCCAAGTTGTCCTTTGACATGATGGGGCGGTGGGGGTGGGGGGGCAGTCTTAGTAACCTGGCAGGTTCTGGGTTAAACATCCCCATTCTTTGGGCTCTTGTGGGACCTTAGCTGGGAGAACCAGAACATAGGCAGGGTGGGGTCCTGGGGTAGGGAGCCAGAGCCCTGAGTCATAGGGTGATCGAGGAGTCAGGGCTAGGGCAAGACATGCTGAGCCAGAAAATCTGGAGGAAAGCCATGGTCTGAGTGCTGGGAGGAGGGAGAACTCACCAGATATAGCCGAGGTCACAGGAGAGGAGGCAATCAGGGTTGGAGCCTAAAACAGTTCTAGAAGGTAAGGATCACATGAGGCTGGTATGGGAGATCTTGAACCTATGTCTGGAAATCTCCAGTGATAGAGGCTTGTTCTCAGGGCTGACAGTGGCCTAAGCCTAGTAGATTGGCCTAGTCTGGGGATGCATAAGCCCAGGAGCATACATTAGTCATGGGTAGCCTGTTGGATCAGACTTTGTGGTGAACATTCACCTCTCCTACAGGCCTCTCAGGCCCATACCCGCCTCAGTTTTTGGGGGCTCAGCCTCTGTGTCCTATTAGCTGCAGTCACCTAGCCCAGCTACTCATCTGCTATGATCACTCAGGCCCCAACCCTCTTTTTGGACGAAAACTGCATTCTACAAGACCTTTGCTCTAAGAGACTTTCCATGCAGGGTTTTTGTTTTTTTGTTTTTTAACCATCCAGAAAAATAAAAGCAGCACAATATAAAAATACTTTTCACTGAGCCATCTTAAAGTGAGTTAAATATATCAAGGCCCCTTACCCCTAAGTAATTCACTATATAATTATTGCTGTTTTTTTTTCTCTCTTGCAACTAATAAGCAGTGTGGGAACGTCATGCAAATATTGCCTTCTTTATCAAAGATCCCCCCTAGATTTAGCATCCACTGATGATTCTTGCCTAATCCAGCTTTACCATGATGGTTGCAAAACAGTGATCCCACATTCCTTCCACATTTTCCATTCTGCCCTCAGCATTTTCCAGTAAACAAAAGAGCTTCCTTCTCTCGATTTATGTATTTGTGGACTCTTTTTTTTTTTTAGGGATTTATAATTTAATTCTTAGTTCTTTTGGTGTTCAAACTGTCGCAGACTTGCCAGTGAGAACCCCTTCAAGCTGTCTCGTAGGTCCATGTGACATAAACCCACTCTTTAAAAAAGCATGTCCTTACTTGCTGGTATAACAAGGGATTCCAAGCATTCTTTATGCCAGCCTGGAACTCAGCTAGTTCTCTGAGGACCCTGATTCGTTTAGTGGTGAAGGTCTCAGAGATCAAGGTCAGAGAATTTGGTGCCCTCAGTGCTCCTGGAGTGTCCTTTCTTCTTGGCTCTCTCAATGGACAGAGTCAGGAAATATACACAGGTATACCTGTATGTACATATGTACGCATGTTTACACAGTCATAGATGTGTGACACAAACATGCATATACAGATCTTAGAAATCATGAATTTACACTAATATACCCTCAACAAGGTTATTTCTTACCTTCCCCATTCTTTATTTGTATATCCCTTCTCCTTTCATGAGAATCCTGGCTCCCATTTGCTCAGTCCTATGTTACATCTAAAATAGTTTATTATATTGGGGCTCCTGGATGGCTCAGTTAGTCAAACATCTGACTCTTAGTTTCAGCTGAGGTCATGATCTCACGATTCATGAGTTCGAGCCCCATATCAGGCTCTGCTCTGACAGTGCGGAGCCTGCTTGGGATTCTCTGTCTCCCTTTCTCTTTGCCTCTCTTTCTCTCTCCCTCGCTCTCTCTCAATAGCAGCACTTTCAACAATAGCCAAATAATGGAAAGAGCCTAAATGTCCAGCAACTGACAAATGGACAAAGAAGATGTGGTTTATATATACAATGGAATACCACCTGGTAATGAGAAAGAATGAAATCTGGCCATTTGCAGCAATGTGGTTGGAACGGAGGGTATTATGCCAAGTGAAATACGTCAGTCAGAGAAAGACAGATACCATATGTTTTCACTCATATGTGGATCTTGAGAAACTTAACAGAAGACCATGGGGGAGGGGAAGGGGAAAAAGAAGAGTTACAAAGAGGGAGGGAGGCAAACCATAAGAGACTCTTAAATGTAGAGGACAAACTGAGGGTTGAAGGGGGGTGGGGGAGAGGGGAAAGTGAATGATGGGCATTGAGGAGGGCACTTGGGATGAGCACTGGGTGTTGTATGGAAACCAATTTGACAATAAACTTTAGTTTAAAAAATCCAGAAGTAAACAAATATTTTTTTAAAATGCTTTGAAATAGTTTCTAACATCTATAACGGTTTCTGAATTGCTTTTCCCACACCATTACAAACCGCAGACCTAGTAAACACAGTTCAGGACTTGTTTGCAATTCTTCCCCTCCACCATACTCCCCGTCCCCAACTGAGGGAATATAGTCAAATACTGTGTTAAATTACTTCAAATTCATTCATTTTCTCCTGTTCAGTGTGATTATGGTACTTTTTTGAAATATTAGTTTACTTGTTTTAGTTTGCTTTTAGTTTTAATTTACTTCCTTTCCATTTTTTATCGACTTAATTTTGTTTTTGAATATGTGGGATATTAGCATGCTTTCAAAAGTCAAAGCTATATAAAAAGATATGCTCAGAGAAATATCGTTTCCATCTATTCCCCTCCACCCCTGTAGGTAACCAACGGCATTGTTTTCTTGTTTGTCCTTCTTGTGTTTTATTTTGTAATAATAAGCAGATATATGTATATTTTCTTTCTTCTTTCCCCTTCTTTCTCATGCAAAACATAGCATACTACATATGTGTAGTATAAGAAATATATTTGGTCTTTGTTCCTGGTTCCTGGCACAGAGCTCCTGAAATCCTTAGAATTTCCTGAGTGATGGCAGTGTCTTTAGTTACTCCTAAGGAGCCCCTTTTTGGGCACACCTGACTTTAGGCTAATGAGGTTACAGTGTGGGCCCTCTAGATAGCTTTAGGATGGGGCTGGTCACCAGAAAGACCAAGTGATTAGAGGGTTGGAGCTTTCAGCCTCATCCACTGACTCTTGAACAGGAAGATTCAATGAGCTTTCTGGCTGGTGAATACAGCCACATGCCAGAAGGGTATCACCTCCCAGTTCTATGGGGATACAAGCTCTTGCTCTCAGGACCCTTCTAGGCCCCAACCTACATACCTCTTCATCTGGCTGTTCATCTGTATCCTTTAAAATAAACGAATAAACATAAATAAATCTTTCTCTGAGTTCTGTGAGCTACTCTAGTGAATAAATGAAATCTGAAGAGGAGTTTATGGGAAACTCCAATGTATAGCCTGTCAAATGCACAGGTAAAAACCTGGATTTGTGATTGATGTCAGAAGTGGGGCAGTCTTGTGGGACTAAGGGTTGGGGGGGCAGTCTGATGCTCTCTCCAGGCAGATAATGTAAACATTGAGTTAAAGGCCACCCAGGCAGTGTCACAGAATTGCTTAATGTGGGACAAGCTACCCCATATATGGAGTACATAAGTATTCAGAGTATTGTGTAGTATAAAGGAAAACAAAGGTTTTCCCTTCATAATATGCTTTTCTGCAATTAAATCTCTTTGCTTATCGCCTGGAAATCATTGTATCTCAGTCCACAAGAGTCTTCCTCGTTCTCTTACTCCATGAGCTCTTGTATATGCCAGAGTTTATTCACCCAATCTCCTCTGCTTGGACATTTAGGTAGTTTCCAGTTAATATTAATATTGCAATGAAAAACCTATGTATTTGTGTTATTGACAGTATATCCTCAGTATAAATTCTTAGAAGTGGGATTGTTGGGTCAAACAAAAGGTATATTCCTTCTCTATGGCTGTGTAACAAGTTACCACACACTTAGCAGCTTAAAACAACACCTATTCATTAGCTCACGGTTCTGTAGATCAGAAGTCTGGGCAAGCACGTCTGGGCTCTCTGCTCAAAATATAACAAGGCATAAACCAAAGATATTGACTGTGATCTTATCTGGAGGCTCTAGAAAGAATCAGCTTCCAGGAAAATTCAGTGGCAGAATTCAGTTCCCATTTTGTTGTGGGCATTCAGCTTCTACCAGCCTCCCCCTTTCCTTGCCACATGACCCCTCCAACTTTAAACCAGCAACAGTGTGTTGAATCGTTCTTGCTTGGAATTTGACTTCTGTCAAAGGCAAGCAAAGCCGGAAATTAGTTAAAGCAGTAAGGACAGATTTTAATCAGTAACAGCTATTGCAATAGGGAAAAAAGTCCAATGTGAACCGAACTCAACTCTGAGCTTTCTCAGGCAGACATTTTAAGAAGGGCTAGGGTTATCCTAGGGATGTGGCCTTGAGCTGGTAGAAAGTATGTTAGTGTCTGTTGAAGTCTGTGTAGGCTAATGCTGAGATAGGTCTTTTAGTTTTAATTTACTTCCTTTCCATTTTTTATCGACTTAAAGGTCAGTGAAGAAGAGGGTTCAGAGGAGCTTGGCCAGAGTTTGGTCAAAAAGGGAATCTTTGAGACACCTTGGTGGCTCAGTTGGTTGAATGTCCAACTCTTGATTTTGGCTCAGGTCATGATCCCAGGGTTGTGGGATCAGACCCAGCATCAGGCTCTGCACTGAGCATGGTGCTTGCTTGAGATTCTCTCTCCCTCTGCCCCTCTCCCCCACTTATACATGCTCTCTCTATATATAAAATTAAAAAAAATTTTTAACAAGGGGATCTTTGTCACTACTTCTGCTGCTGCCAAAGAAACTGTGCATTTAAGTGGGCTCGTGTGATCAGATTAGGCCCACTTGGATAATGTCCCTTTTGCCATATAGCATAACATAGTCATGGGAGTTACACCAAGGAGTGAAGGTTATAGGAACCATCTTAAAATTCCCAGCCCTCCTTCCAGCAATTTTCCTCGCCAGCCCCTACCTGGATCACACCTGAACCAAGATAAGAGGTCTGAGCTGTTTGGGGTTCTGAGCAATGCTAAGGCTAACTCAGCCTTTGGTTATCAGGAATGGAGAAGAGCCTTAGACCCAATAGGAACATCCTTGGTTCCACAGTGTGGAAGCAGTGATGGAGGCTATAAACAGTGTCTTAGAGAATGAGGGTAGGGGCACCCTCTTAGTTATCTTGAGTAAAGGACTGTTCTGTGGGGCGAATCCCATCTGCAGTTTTGTGCAAGAACATACACCCACCTCAAATGCCCTTTAATGTTCATCATGGTTTCAACCTCCTTGGAGTGACTTGGCCCTTGCTCCTAGAAGCCATTCCAGTGTGAGTGGCTAGTAGGAGCACGAGCTCTTGGTCAGATAAATCCATACTCTGCCATTTACTGGTTGCAGAACCTTGAAATTACTTAGCTTCTTTGTGCCTTGATTTCTTCACCTATGAAATGTGAATGAATAGTAGTAGCTACCTCCTGGGACAGTTGGGGGGGAATCAAATAAAATCATGTTCATAGAATGCTAATACATTCTTGGCACACAGTGAGTGCCCAACAAATGTTAGCTGTCTGAGTTTATTTATCACTTTATCTGGCTTCATTTATGGCTCCATACCCCATGTTCTTCTTGGCTTTCCTGTGGTCCTTAGTGTTAGCCTCTGGATTCTCTCAGCATAGTAGCTCTTGGTTCCCACGTGTCCTGTCCTGGAGCTTGGGTGCTGCTAAGGGTAGAGGCCTAAAAAAGAAAGTACCCTGCATGCCACACATCTTCTTCAAGACATCCAAACAAGAAGCAGCCTCCTATCCCTCGGGAGCCTTGCATGCCACTGTCTGTCTCCCTGCTTGACTCAGTTCCAAACAGAAGTCTTGAGAAAAGGCATCTCTTCTGTTAATCTATTGTTATGTAACACA
Organism: Acinonyx jubatus; assembly: GCF_027475565.1. Classification (NCBI taxonomy): domain Eukaryota; kingdom Metazoa; phylum Chordata; class Mammalia; order Carnivora; family Felidae; genus Acinonyx; species Acinonyx jubatus. Next base: position 20,730,351 of record NC_069398.1, read on the forward strand.
GTACGTCGAAACTTGGTGGCTTCAAAAACCATTTTGTTTGTATCATGATTTTGTGAGTTCAGGAGAGGGCTTGGTTGGGTGGCCCATCTCTGTCTGATCCGTGCTGGGGCAGCTGGGGCTGGAGGATTTACCTCCAAGATATCTTGTTCAGTCCCATACTGAGCACCTCCACATGCTGGTCTCACCCTCCAGGACCTCCAGATGCTCGGGTTTTTCACAGCATGGCTGTTGAGGACAGTTGGACTTCTGACAGAGAAATTGGCTCCCCCATTCCCAGAGGCCCAGGTGGACCCTGTGAGGCTTCCTAGGAAATGCACTCAGAGTTTGAGAACATCATCTCTGCTGCATTCTTTTGGCCACACAAGTCTCCAAGGGCAGATCAGATTCTTGGGGAGGGGGATTAGATTCTACCTCTCAGTGGGTGCAGCAGCAAAGAATGTGTGCAGGTTTTAAATCTATCACAGCAGCTCATGAGTGGAAGCTAAAACCCACCTGGAACCCAGCTGCGAAGGAGCCTGGGAAACGTCGTTTTAGGATTTCTAGTCTCTGCAGCATAGAAGGAGAATGGGACACAGGAAAGAGGCTGAGGCAGTCAATCTGCTGTATCCATCACAGTCTCTTGGCGTTCAGTGGTGTCTTGGATCAGATTCTACAACCAGCTTCTCTTCATCCTTGGTACCAGCATCCTTGAGTTCAGATGGCAATTGGGAGTGATCAATCAGTCCCTCGACCTAGCCTGTCCTTTAGGTCAAGGCTTTATAATTTTTTTTAATTTTTTTTAATGTTTATTCATTTTTGAGAGAGACAGAGACAGAATGCGAGTGGGTTAGGGGCAGAGACAGAGGGAGATACAGAATCCAAGGAAGGCTCCAGGCTCTGAGCTGTCAGCACAGAGCCCGACGTGGGGCTCAAACTCACAGACTGGGAGACCATGACCTGAGCTGAAGTGGGACGCCCAACCGACCGAGCCACCCAGGTGCCCCAAGGCTTTAAATTTTTTTAACTGAGGGACGCGTGGGTGGCTCAGCCGGTTGAGCATCCCACTTAAGCTCATGTCATGATCTCGAAGTTCAACTCAAGCCCCACATCAGGCTCTCTGCTGTCAGATCCTGTCTCTTCTCTCTCTGCCCCTCCCCTCCTTATGCTCCCTCTGTCAAAATCAATCAATCAATCAATCATTAAAAAATCTATTTAAAAAGTTTTTAATTTTTTTAACTGAAATAGCAAAAAATATAGCTTATATCAGTATATGGACAAATATATGTGACTGAAATAAAGGTTTCATTAAACAATCCTTAACTTTATTATGTGCAGTGTTCTCCTGATTTTCTACTGTATTCTCTTTTTTAAGCAAAAATACTAGTTGTGCCTCCACTAAATTAATTTCATGACTGACTAATGGGTTACCATCCACAGTTTGAAAAGCACTGCTGAAGCTACCCTTCCATAGGGAAAGGAAAACAGGGGGGAGAAAATGGGTCAGCAGGAAAAAAATTATATAAGAACAAAAAAAGAAAATATTTCCTCAAAGGAGACTTACTTAATTCAACAGAAATGTAGTCAAGTATATCATTGTTTCACAAGTACTCATCCCCTCCCCTGTGAGGTAATGATACATACCCCACCTCTTAAGCCTTCCGTTGAGAGGCGTGGCTGTGGGACTGCCTTTGGCCTTTGACATGCGAGCAGGCACGTCTCATATCATGTCCGAGCAGGAGCTTTAAATGCAGTTGCATGGCTTGGCTTGGTCTCTGGTGATTCTGCCCTCTGCTAGAAGAACAGTACGTTCCAGATAGGTCTGTTCCTTCAGCCTGGGTGCCAGAGTAAGTAAATACACGGAGCCAAAGTGCAGCCTATTCTCAGCCCTCACATAACATGAGAAACTGGTATTTGTTATAAACCACTTAGATTTGCAGTTGTTTGTTACTACAGTAAAGCCGACTAATCTAAGAAGCAACTTAATGAGGGGCATCTGGGCGGCTCAATCAGTTAAGCGACCGGCTCCTGGTTTGGGCTCAGGTCATGATCTCATGGATTTGTGAGTTTGAGCCCCATGTTGGGCTCTGTGCTGACAGTGCAGAGCCTGCTTGGGATTCTCTCTCCTGCTGTCCCTGCCTCTCCCCCACTTGTGCTCTCTCTGTCTCTCTCAAAATAAATAAACTTAAAAAAAAAAAAAAAAGAAGCAACTTAATGGAAAAACAAACAAAAATCCAAAGCACTCGTTTGAACATTTAAACCATACGGAAGTATAGACAGTAAAACAGAGTTCTCCTTCACCAACTCCCTGTTCCTTCAGGAAGTCGTCTTTGATAACATTTTGGTTCATATCTATTCAGAGAAGCAAATTTTTGAAATGACTGTTTTCTAACTTTGAGATAAAATTAGCACATAATTGTCCACAAATAAAGTTTTATTGAAACACACCAGACCTATTTTGTTCATGGCAGTTTTCACACTAAAACAGCAGAATTGAGTATTGAGACAGAGCCTGTAATACCTAATGTACTTAACTATCTGGCTCTAAATGGAAAAAATGTGCCAGCCCTTGGTCTAGGTCCACCAAATACTAACATTTGGCATTTTGCAGCTTTTGTTTTTATTTCTCTTTCATCTATGAATTTTTTTTCTAGACCGCTTAAAACAATGTATAGATCTCATGACCCTTTGTCTGTCTATATTTCAGCATGTGTGTGCTAAGCACAGGTTTACTCTTCTCCACAAACCACATCATAATTATCACACCCAAAACATTTAACATTAACACAATTCTAGTAACTACTATTCAAAATCCTCCCAAATTGGCCTGAAAGCGTCCTTTCTAGCCTTTCCACCCTCAATTCAGGATTTAATTAAAGACTATACAGTGCATTTAGTTTTCATGTCTTGTCAGTTGCTTTTGATCTAGACCAGTTCCCAGTCTTTTTCGGCTCTCATGAAACTGTCATTTTTGAAGAGTCCAGCCAGGACAGCTGTTCAGGTCATCTCTCTGGACTTGACTGTTTTTTTGTCACTCGGTATTTGATTCAGGTTAATCATTTTCATTTTTGGCAGAAATTCTACATAGATGATAATGTGCTCTTATCAGGAGGACCATGATGTTACTTGGCCCAACTATTTGTGATGTTAAATTTTGTCACTTGTTTATGTGGAGTCTGCCAGATTTCTCTGCTGTAAAGGTCATTTTTTCCCCTTTGTAATTAGCCAGTGATCTGTGGGGAAATTCTTCGACCTGTACGAATAACCAATTCCCTAACAACCTTTGCTCTGTGGTTTTAGGCTCTGTCGATGATTCTTTCCTGAATCAACTGTTGTCATGGAGAATGGTCTCCAAGTGATTTTAAAGTAAGCCAGCATTGGGAATCGCTAGACCAGTGCTTTTCAATCTGTGTTTACAAATCCCCTGGGCATCTGGTTAAAAGGCAAATCAACTTCAGCAGGACTGGGGTGGACTGAGACTAAGCATTTCTAATGGGTTCCCAGGTGTTGCTGGTCCACATGGACCACACTTTACATATCAAGGCTCAGTCTAGCCTCTAGACAACAGCTACAATTATGGATACGATACCTTCCTTCCCCAATTTAGTTTTGCCTACTTGTTAGTCAAGACTCTCAGTTACAAACAACAGAACACACTCTAGCTCAGAACAGGCATGCGTTAGTGGACATTGGGCAACTCTCAGAACCATTTAGGAGCTTGGAGCTGAGCTCCCAGGAACAGTGCCAGACCACATTGCAGAACTGACCTAATGAGGGAACCAGTCTTCCCACTGCCAGGCACTGAGCCCATCTGCGCTCATGCCAGTGATGCAAACCAACCGCACCCACAGCTGCCACCAGCACCAATGCTACACGTGTGCCTGGAACTCTACTGCAAGTTATTGCCAGCCCCCCAAACTGGAAGTCTGCTGTCACCCTCACCAGCAAATGGATTCCACAAAGAGCCCGCTTTCTCATGTTCATATTTCTGCACCAAAGTTTCACACGAGTATGTTAGATTGCTGGAACCTAGGTCACATGGCCATTCCCTAGCTGCAAGGGAGGCTAAGAAATCATGTTTCCTGGCTTCTCCCTTGGGGGAGGGGAATAGGAAAGATTCATAAGGCAAAAAATGCTCAAGAAGGCCCTCCAAAACATGACAAATGTCCAATATAGTTATTTGAAAGAATAAATGCAGTAAGTCTGAGAAATCTATGAAGAATAAGAATAGTAATAAAGACTTCCCCTCTTATATGGAAAAATACATTGTAAAACTGTAATAGTGTGTGATATTAGAATCAGAATGGATAGATAAATCAAGAAAAGACTTAGATCCAGATCTCACACTTTATATCAAAATTAACTGATAGTTTTGAGTTAAATTGATTTTTTCTTAAATTAAAAAAAATTTTTTTAACGTTTATTTATTTTTGAGAGAGACAGAGAGACAGAGTGTGAGTGGGGGAGGGACAGAGAGAGGGGGACACAGAATGTGAAGCAGGCTCCAGGTCTGACCTGTCAGCACAGAGCCTGATGTGGAGCTTGAACTCATGAACCGTGACATCATGACGTGAGCTGAAATCAAGAGTTGGACACTTAACTGACTGAGCCACCCAGTAACCCCTAAATTGATTTTTTTAACCCATTAAAATACTATAATAGAATAAAATAGAGTAAAATATTCATCAAATTTCATGGTGGAAAATAACTTTCTAAATTTAATAGTATTGGAATAACTCACAAATAAAAAGATAAATAGCTTTACCTTTATAAAACAGAGAACTTATATACTTAAAATTGAAGGGAAACAATTAACTGTGAAAATAATGTGCAATAAATATAACAGGCAACATGTTAATATCTTTAATGTATAAAAATTCACATAAATTAATTTTTTTACTGCTAAGAACTTTTAACTCATTTACCAATAGGATATATCTAGACAGTTCACCAAGAGCCAAATACAAATGGCTAATGACATACAGAAAATTTTCAACCTCACTGGGAATGAAAAAAAAAAGACAAACCAGCACAAAGGTATTTTTTAAAAAATCTGTTGATAGAAGGGGCACCTAGGTGGCTCAGTTGGTTAAGCTTCTGACTCTTAATTTCGGCTGAGGTCATGATATCACAGTTTGTGAGTTCAAGCCCTGCATTGTTGCTTGGGATTCTCTCTCTCCCTCTCACTTTACCCCTCCCCACACCTTTCTCTATCTCAAAATAAATAAACATTAAGATATTGATAGCAAATTATATATAATATATAAATATACATAATATATAACACACACATATAATATATAATATATAATCTTAGCTCCACCCCAGTCCTGCCAAATCTGATTTGCCTGTTAACAATATGCCCAGGGGATTTGTAAACACAGGTTGAGAAGCACTGGTCTAGTGATTCCCAACGCTGACTGTACTTTAAAATCACTCAGGGGCCATTTAAAACAATATTGATGTCCATTTACATTCTCCATGACAACAATTGATTCACATGTAATATATATATATGTATATATATATATATATATGATATGTATTTGTTATCTCTTTCTCTCTTAATAAGAATATCCAGTCTTTTTAAAAAAAATTTTTAATGTTTATTTCTGAGACAGAGAGAGACAGAGCATGAGTTGGGGAAGGGCAGAGAGAGGGAGACACAGAATCCGAAGCAGGCTCCAGGCTCTGAGCTGTCAGCACAGAGCCCCACGCGGGGCTCAAACTCATAAACCGTGAGATCATGACCTGAGCCGAAGTCGGTTGTTCAACTGACTGAGCCACGCAGGTGCCCCACGAATATCCAGTCTTAATGAAATAAAGAATAGATGGATATTTTCACACATTGCTTATATGTAATAACCCTATTTGGAGAAAAACAGGGCATTCAAAAGAATATTTGGTATTCAAAAGAACGATGACTGCAATGGATTGAAACACATCAAGAATATAATAATCTAAGCATTCCTACTACTAAAATGCAAAAGCAAAACATTACCTTTTGAACTTCTAGGATACAATTCATTCTGCAAGTTGGTAAAGGAAGAAAAGAATTAAGCATTTATCCTGCCTTTTCTTATCAACTCTATTTTAGGATACCCAAATTGCTGATGAAAGAAATTTCTTCTTTTCACAGAATTTCAGCAAAAGGAATTATAGGATTAGAAAATCACTATTTACAATACCTAATGAAGTAATAAGTTTAGGCAGTGATTATCAGTGACTGTTGAAAACATTTGGTGAAATAAGCAGACTGACAGCTTCTGGACCCACTGATCAATTTTAAGATCATACAAAGGGACAACCAGATGTTGAGCTTTTCATGTGACGTAATAGGCAGCATATCATTCCCAATGAAGTATTCATGCAAAAAAAAATTCTTTTAGCTTAATCCAATGTCTCTAGAATAACAGAAAATATGGAGGCTAGAGAAATGTGTTAAATGTCATCAAAAGGGTGTGGTCAACCAAATCCAGTTTATGGGGAATTTACAAGAGTGAAAAGTTAAGACATATATCAACCAAGACCTTCTTTGGATATTGATTTGAATAAATCAATATAATTTCAGACAATCAGGGGAGATTAACATAGACTGATTGTTGGATGATATTAATGTATTATTGTTCATGCTGTTAATTATGATAATAAAATTGTGTTTATGTTTTTAATTTTAATTTTTTTAAAGAATTTTTTTAACATTTATTCATTTTTGAAAGGCAGAGAGAGAGGGAGACACAGAATTTGAAGCAGGCTCCGGGCTCCAAGCTGTCAGCACGGAGCCCGATGCAGGGCTCGAACTCACAGGCCACAAGATCATGTCCTGAGCCAAAGTCGGCCAGCCAACTGACTGAACCACCTATGCGCCCCGTGCTCATGTTTTTTAAAAATCCTTATCAGTTAGAAATACATACTAAAAATGTTCATGTTAAAGGAGAGATTAAAATACTTCAGGGAAAAAAACCTTGGGATGAGGACTAGATACATAAAAGAAGAATGGCAAAATCTTCATGTCCATGGGATGCATTATACTCTTTGGTGTTTCATTTGTTTAAATTTCCACAGTAAGGAGGTAAAGAAAGTAAAAGATCTTTCACCTTGACTTTGTAATTCTACTCCAGACGACCCATTCTCAGAAAATAATTTAACATATAGGAAAATTCTTTACGCATAAGAATATCAATCCCACGAGCATTATGAATGCCAAAATTACAACAACCTAAATGTCAAACAACAGGGCCACAATTTTATCAACTAGATATGTCCCTTAAGGGACTATTATGTGACCATTAAAACATATGTTCATGAAGACTTGTAATTGTATGACAAAGTGCTTGTGTGGAAATATCAAGTGCAAAAAATTAGGTCACAGGATTTTATATAAATTAGTATACCAGTCAGCTTTTGCCACATAACAAACCACTCCAAATTTAGTCACGTAAGTTACTTAAGTATTTATTATTTCCCTTGTTTTGTGTGTCTGGGTATTTTGCAGCTGGGTCTGGATAGTCTGGGATGCTTATTCTCACATTTGGCGGCTGGCAGGCTGATTGGTCTAAATGGGACTCATGTGGGACTGTTCATCTCTATTCCACGTGATCTCTCATCCTCCAAAAAGCTAGCCCAGCCTTCTTCTCACAGCACTTTCATGGGCCCAAAGAGCAGCAAAAGAACAAGTGTCAATGTGTGAGCAATTTTCATGCCTCTGATTGCCTCACGTTTGCTAATGTCCCGTTGGCCAAAGTAAGTCAGGACAACCAAGCGCAGAGTCACCATGGTGGGGTGGTGGGGAGGAGGTGAGCAAGCTGGAGGTCTTTACTGCAAGATTCTACTACAAGTATGGTCTCATCTATGATTTTTTTAAATACGAAATTTATTGTCAAATTGGTTTCCATACAACACCCAGTGCTCATCCCAACAGGTGCCCTCCTCAATGCCCATCACCCACTTTCCCCTCCCTCTCACCCCCCAACAACCCTCAGTTTATTCTCAGTTTTTAAGAGTCTCTTATGCTTTGGCTCCCTCCCTCTCTTTTTTTTTCTCCTTTCCCTCCTCCATGGTCTTCTGTTAAGTTTCTCAGGATCCACATAAGAAAGAAAACATATGGTATCTGTCTTTCTCTGTATGACTTATTTCACTTAGCATAACACTCTCCAGTTCCATCCACGTTGCTACAAAAGGCCATATTTCATTCTTTCTCCTTGCCAAGTAGTATTCCATTGTGTATATAAACCACAATTTCTTTATCCATTCATCAGTTGATGGACATTTAGGCTCTTTCCATAATTTGGTTATTGTTGAAAGTGCTCCTATAAACATCGGGGTACAAGTGCCCCTATGCATCAGTACTCCTCTATCCCTTGGGTAAATTCCTAGCAGTGCTATTGCTGGGTCATAGGGTAGGTCTATTTTTAATTTTTTGAGGAACCTCCACACTGTTTTCCAGAGTGGCTGCACCAGTTTGCATTCCCACCAACAGTGCAAGAGGGTTCCCGTTTCTCCACATCCTCTCCAGCATCTATAGTCTCCTGATTTGTTCATTTTAGCCACCCTGACCGGTGTGAGGTGGTATCTGAGTGTGGTTTTGATTTGTATTTCCCTGATGGGGAGCGACGTTGAGCATCTTTTCATGTGCCTGTTGGCCATCTGGATGTCTTCTTTAGAGAAGTGTCTATTCATATGTTCTGCCCATTTCTTCACTGGATTGTTTTTCGGGTGTGGAGTTTGGTGAGCTCTTTATAGATTTTGGATACTAGCCCTTTGTCCGATATGTCATTTGCAAATATCTTTTCTCATTCCGTTGGTTGCCTTTTAGTTTTGTTGATTGTTTCTTTTGCAGTGCAGATTTTATCGTGATGAGGTCCCAATAGTTCATTTTTGCTTTTAATTCCCTTGCCTTTGGAGATGTGTCAAGAAATTGCTGAGGCTGAGGTCAGAGAGGTTTTTCCCTGCTTTCTCCTCCAGGGTTTTGATGGTTTCCTGTCTCACATTCAGGTCCTTTATCCATTTTGAGTTTATTTTGTGAATGGTGTAAGAAAGTGGTCTAGTTTCATTCTTCTGCATGTTGCTGTCCAGTTCTCCCAGCACCATTTGTTAAAGAGACTGTCTTTTGTCCATTGGATAGTCTTTCCTGCTTCATCAAAGATTAGTTGGCCATACTTTTGTGGGTCCAATTCTGGAGTCTCTATTCTATTCCATTGGTCTATGTGTCTGTTTTTGTGCCAATACCGTACTGTCTTGGTGATTAAAGCTTTGTAGTAGAGGCTAAAGTCTGGGATTGTGATGCCTCCTGCTTTGGTCTTCTTCTTCAATATTACTTTGGCTATTCAGGGTCTTTTGTGGTTCCATACAGATTTTAGGATTGCTTGTTCTAGCTTTGAGGAGGATGCTGGTGCAATTTTGATTGGGATTGCATTGAATGTGTAGATAGCTTTGGGTAGTATTGATATTTTAACAATATTCTTCCAATCCATGAGCATGGAATGTTTTTCCATTTCTTTGTATCTTCTTCAATTTCCTTCATAAGCTTTCTGTAGTTTTCAGCATACAGATCTTTTACATTTTTGGTTAGGTTTATTCCTAGGTATTTTATGATTCTTGGTCATCTATGATTTTTAAAAACTGTGTATTGGGGCACCTGCATGGCTTAGTCTGTTAAGCATCCAGCTTCGGCTCAGGTCATGATCTCACATGGGTTTGAGCCCTGCATTGGGCTCTGTGCTGACAGCTCAGAGCTTGGAGTCTACTTTGGATTCTGTGTCTCCCTCTCTTTTTGCCCCTCCCCCACTCATGCTCTCTCTTTCGAAAATAAATAAAAATGTTTGAAAAAAATTTTAATAAAAAAATAAAAACTGCATATTAATAAAGTCAAAAGGAACTATCAAAATCAAAGGGTCACAAAACTACAGTGACCCTTTCTGAGTGGCATTTTTCTTTACATTTTAATATTTTGTGGCATGTTCTAAAGTGTTTGTAATAATATGTATTTTTTTAATCATGGGAAACAATTAAGTTGAAAGAAAGAAAGGAAAAGAGAGAAGGAAAGAAGAAAGAGAGAAAGAGCATAGGGGGAAGAATTGAGGGAGGAAAGGAAGAAAGAACTCCTAAAACTGATTTACAGCGGGAAGGCTGGTTGCTTTCCAGGGACCGAATTTTCCTGAAGAGTGAAGCTGGGACATGCAATAAAATCTGAGTGGTGTCTCTCTTTCTCTCTCTCTCTCTTCCTTCCCCTCCCTCCTGGGTTGTTAGATCTTCAGAGGGCTACAAATAGCATCCAGTCCAGTTATTTTCTTCAGTGTCCACTTGACAAGACTTCTGCTCTAAGTCTCTATGTGTTGGGGCTTTGGCTTCACCCCACACTTTGGATGGTCTATTCCAATGCATGCTCTGATGCAGGAGAAGAGCTGTGCTCATGGGAGACTCCTTTGGTGTGCAGCAGGATGGGGTGGGAGAAAGGGCAGCAGGATCTCCTGATGTTGCAGCTGGTACAGTCACTTAGAAAAGTCTGGCAGGTCCTGAAATACCTAAACATTGAGTCACCACATGACCCAGCAATTCCACTCCTAGGTACACACCCAAGAGAGATGAAAACGTATATCCCCACAAAAACTTGTACACAAATGTTTGTAGCAGCATTATTCACAATAGCTACAAGGTGAAAACAACCCAATGTCTGTCAGCTGACAAGTGGCTAAACAAAATGTAGCATATTCAGGGTCGCCTGGGTGGCTCAGTTGGTTAAGCTTCCAACTTTGGATCAGGTCATGATCTTTTGGTTTGTGAGTTCGAGCCCCACGTCGGGCTCTGTGCTGACAGCTCGGAGCTTGGAGCCTGCTTCAGATTCTGTGTCTCCCTCTCTCTCTGCCCCTCCCCTGCTCATGCTCTGTCTCTCTCTGTCTCAAAAAATAAATAAAACATTAAAAAAATTTTTTAGGGGCACCTGGATGGCGCAGTCAGTTAAGCGTCCGACTTCAGCCAGGTCACGATCTCGCGGTCCGTGAGTTCGAGCCCCACGTCAGGCTCTGGGCTGATGGCTCAGAGCCTGGAGCCTGTTTCGGATTCTGTGTCTCCCTCTCTCTCTGCCCCTCCCCTGTTCATGCTCTGTCTCTCTCTGTCCCAAAAATAAATAAACGTTGAAAAAAAAATTAAAAAAAATTTTTTTAAATAAAAAAATTTTAAAAATGTAGCATATTCATACGATGAAATATTATTTGGTTATAAAAAGGAATAAAGCACTAATTCATGTTACCATGTTGGTGAACCTTGAAAACTTTGTGCTGAGAGAAGCTAGTCACAAAAGACCACATATTATATTATTCCATTCATTTGAAATGTCTCTAATAGAGAAATCTATGGAATAGATTAGTGTTTATGACTAGGAAGAGATGGGGATGAGGAGTGAGAAGTAAAGGGTACAGTGTTTCTTTTCTAGGTGATGAAAATGTTCTAAAATTGGTATGATGATTCTTTTAGTGTTCCCAGACCCAATTCCAATGTGTGTGAGGGAAACATTTTGGACACCAACAGGACACCAACAGGATGTCTCTGGTAACAAACACTACCTGGAGATTAGATTCCAACAGGTTAAGGGCTCAATCCTGTACAATTGCCCCCCAGCCCCCATTTCAGATGCTAGTTGCAAGCCCCAGACTGTTACATGTGCTTCTAACCCACTACAAGTTGAAGGTTCTAACAATCTCCTCAAGTTAATTAATTTGCTAGAGCAGCTCACACAACTCAGGCAAACACTTAATTTACCAGTTTATTAAAGGGTGATAAAGGATACAAATCAACAGCCAGATGAAGAGACACACAGCGGGGGACTGAAACTTCTACCCCTCTAACCACATGGTTGGTCCTTCTGGCAAACAGCCCCTACCCTTCGGTAGGGTCTAAAAATGTTATGTTCATTAACATAACAAAAGACACATTTATGACTTTCAGCACTTAGGAAATTCCAAGGGTTTTGGGAGCTGTGAGCCAGGAACTGTGGATAAAGACCAAATATATTTGAGAAAAATATTTTGGTCATCTGTATGACCAAATTTATATTTCTTATAAATCACAACATTGCAGTGATGGTTGCACATCTCCCCTGAATATACGAAAAGCCACTGAGTGGTATGGGTGAATTGTATGCTGTATGAACTTTATCTCAGTAAAGCTGTTCTTAAAAAGAAGCGCTATGATGATAGGGGCATACATATGGTCTTGTGACAGCAAATCAAGGGAAACCAGAAAAGGGCCTGATCACTCCAGGTGAGGATGGTCAAGGGAGGAGTGTTTCAATGAGGCCTTAAAACCTAATGGGAAGGAGGGCACCTGGGCGGCTCAGTTGGTTAAGCATCTGACTTCGGCTTAGGTCATGATCTCACAACTTAGGAGTTCGGACGCCGCGTCAGGCTCTATGCTGACAGCTCGGAGATTGGAGCCTGCTTTCGATTCTGTGTCTTCCTCTCTCACTACTCCTCCCCACTTTGCACCCCCACCCCACCCCCCCGCCAAGAATAAATAAACATTAAAACCTAATGGGAAGGAAGAGGAGGTAAGAAGATTCTCAGGGTGAAGATTGCAATCTGGAACACAGGAATACAGGTGGGAAATTGGGGAACGTGTTGTGGGTGGCTAACTTGTGAACACTTGGGTGAAACAGACAGGAGAGGGTAACAGGAACATTCTTGTTTGAATGCTACTGCTGTGGGCTGGCTTCAGATTTGTTAAATATTTAACGCCAGCTCTTTGATGCTTGGGTACTTTAGGGAATTCTCTGAGGAACTCCTTTCCTCAATCACTGGGTATAGGGCAAATGCATATCTCCTTCTATAAAATTCTCTTAAAAAAAAATTCTCTTAATTCCCAACATTGAAGCAAAGAATTAAGACGAAAATAACTACTTTTCAGAAACCTTATATGTTTTGCATTTGGTCTAGTCTAGCATTTTTCAACCTTAGAGCCACAGACGTTTTGGGCTGGCCAGTCTTTGTCGTGGGGGCTTTCCTGTGCACTGTAGGACGTGTAGCAGTACAACTGGCCTCTACCGATTAGATGGTTAACACCATCCCTTTCCCCAGTTGACAACCAAAAACATCTGTAGACATTTCTCACTGCCAAATGTCCCCTAGGGTGGGTAGTGACAAAATTGCCCCAGATTAAGAACCACTGACCTAGGCCCTTGCTACTCACAGTATGGACCAGCACCATAGGCATCATCTGGGAACTTGTTTGAAAGGCAAATTGTCAGGCCCCACTCTAGACCTGACGAATGAGAATCTGCACTTTAACAAGATATAATTTGTACGTTCGTTAACGTGGGAAGCCTGGTCTACACGCATTGTAGCGTGTATTTTGGTGACTCAGGTGAAATAAACATTTTTAACATAAAAAGAAAAAATATCAAGGCCACGGCCTAGATTTATTGGCACCGTGTTTTGTTTTTTTTCTTTTTTTGCACTGGCCCTTAACTTGGTCCTTGCATGAGAATCTCCATGACCTTTCTCAAACTATACGAGTTCAGGCCCCAGCTTTTCTGATTTGATGGGTTCAGCATGGGGATTCAGGGTCTATGAATTTTGAAACGTCTCTCCAGGTGATGTGTCCCCAGTTAAGATCCTCTAATCTAATAGTACTGGGTCCATAGTTGCATCATACCAAATCAATTTTTCAAACTGTAAAATTCCTTGAGATAAAGTCATTGGATAAGAAGTGTGCCCTGGCCATATTTCAGAAACACAGGGGAAATGGGGTCATATTTGGATTCTGGAAGTGGATTTTTTTCTGTGGTCTCCAAACCCAGAGGAGTGTGGTCTCTGGAAGTGCTCAGTTGCTGAAATCCCCTCTCTTGCCTCAGGATCCAGGGAGCTGCACTTTCTGTCATCACAGCTTGCATTGCACACACCCCTGCTGAAACTTTGGCCATCCAGCTCAGGCATAGCTTTCCTTCCAAGAATACCCAGGCTTGCTTAACTTCCTCTGTCCTCAGACAAGAATGGCTGGAAAAAGTGACAGGGCAGGGTTTCTTGGAAAGCAATCTGGCCTGCATCAGCACTAATGATTAAAATGTGTCCTCTTGTGGCTAGTCCCCAACAGACAGCACATTCCTAAGCTATTTTAACTCATCAGTTCGGAAATTCTAGAGTTCCTGTCCTCGGTTCTTGAGGTCTGGATCTTTTTTCTCCTGGAGAACAGACACAGACACCACTGACTAGAGTGTTCTATAAATCCCATAGAGCACCTGTCTATCTATGTATCTAGCATCTATCTATCTATCTATCATCTCTCTATCTACGTATCTATCATCTAACAACCTGTATCCAGATATAGATATCATCATCTAGATATAGATAGATAGTTGTAGAAATATTTCTATTACAAAGTTATATAACCTTGAATTAGAAAGTTTAGAATGCACTAAAACTTTTACAATCCTGTTAAAGTTTAGTGGTCAGAACTTCCTTGGAGTTGTTACGGTAACGTAGGAAATGCCAAGAACAGACTGCCTTGGAGAATCTTGGGAAACTTGACTGGCTTCATTATGCTTCTCAGGCCCATGGAAGCAGGCCACAGAACATTTCAGGCCCTGTCCAGAGGCAAGAATTTTCCCAATGTCTACAAGGTCTTCTGTTATCCTACATAAACTGATTTTTTTCCTTCACAAATAAACACAAAATTAACTAGTTTCAGTATGGCGGACATCTGACTTGAAGCTAAGGCTTCACCAATTTTGTCCCACCTAATCATTCCCACTTTTGTCACAATTGCATTAAGTTTATGAGACCTTTGCTTTTTAACACCAATCAATACCTATTCAATTAAACATTTAAATAACGACATCAACTGCTATACTGATAATGATGACAATTGATGATGCTAAAGAGGGACTGTCGGCAGCTACACAACACCCTCATGAGTTAGCCTGAAATCATCCTGAGTTGGCTGGCATATAAAAGTTCAAATTTGGCCTTTGAAAAGTGTGTTGGGTCTGTCTGTACACCGTGCATTCAATGTATGACAGTGTAGACTGTTCAGGATTGGACTTAGGCAAGATTGAGAACCATCTGTATATATAGGACACATCCTTTCCCCACATCACATTATCCAAAATTCTTCCCTTCTGTTTCCTCGAAATTCAGAACCTTACCCTCTGCCTCATGGTGTATAATGTCGTTGTCAAGATAGGCAAAAGTGGTGCAAATATTTAGTATTTCTCTTGAAGTCCCATCCAGTGCCAGCATCTTATTTTGGGAAAATCTTAACATCTTGATGGTAGCATTTGCCAGTTAGACCTGTAACAGCCCTAAAATGATCATATGGGTAATCTTAATGACAAACATGGTCATTAAATTCTAACCAAAGCTTGGCATCCAAACATAAAAATAAGACAAGTGCTTACATTAGATAAATCCTGCATAAAAAAAGAGGATAAGGGATACCACTTCTGATTATCTATCCCAAGCAGAGGCAAGTGTTAGAGAAGACAGAGAAGACTCTGTCTAAGGGCATCCGAGGGAATGAAGTGCAATCCAAACTGTGAGCCTGTCTGGCTTACCTGAAATCTATTTGAGAATACCTCTTTTAAGTCTACTCAACTCCATTAGTTGGATTCTTGGTTGCAAGTGGTAGAAACCCAACTCAAACTAGTTTCAGTCTCAAGATGGATTTATTATAAGGGACAGTGGACTCTTGGGACCTATGCATTTTCTCTTGGATCATGGGTCTCTTGGAACCCATAAGCATGAATGCAATTGGGCCTCAAGAGCTATATGGAGTCAGAGACTCAAATACCACCAGTTTCTCTGTCTTCTCTCTGTGCATCTCTAAGTTTCACCCTTTTTTCTCAACAATGCATCTGCTTCCAATCCTCCAGTCTACATGATCTGAAACGTGGTTACAGAGAGCACTTAAAATTTATGTTTTACAACTTCAGACACAAAAGAAAATGTATTTCAACTCTTTTTCATTCTCTGGTCCAAAAATCCATGAGAATTCTTTCATTAGATCAGTTTGGGGCAGGTGCCTTACCTTGAACCAATCAGCTATGGGCAGGGGACAGATCGCATAATAATTGGGCAGCCTGAAAGCAGAAAGGAAGGGGCAAGTGCAGCAACTAGAAGGTAGATAGTGCCAGCCAGTCATTCCCATATATATCCACTGAACCAACAATCCCACCTTTTTGATATCTTCTTTTGCAGTCATTAATCCATGTGTGATTTTTTTTTTAATTAAAAAAATTTTTTTAATGTTTATTCACCTTTGAGAGACAGAGAGAGACAGAGCATGAGCTGGGAAGGGGCAGAGAGAGAGGGAGACACAGAATGTGAAGCAGGCTCCAGGCTCTGAGCTGTCAGCACAGAGCCCGATGCAGGGCTTGAACTCACGAACTGTGAGATCATGACCTGAGCCGAAGTCGGACGCTCAACTGACTGAGCCACCCAGGCACCCCTATCCATGTGTGAGTCTTAAGAAACATATCATGTTCATGGATTAGAAAACTCAATATTATAAAGGTTAATTCTCCTCAAGTTGATTTATAGATTAGACATAATTCTTATTAAAACTCAACATGTTTCTTAATAGATCTTGACTAGCTGATTCTAAATTTACATGAAAGTGCAAAAAGCCAAGAATAGTCAAGATACTGGCCTGTAGTGGAAGGTCTAGTCTGTACTGAATGAGCCACTTCCTACTCACTCAAGATAAGACTTTAAAAAAGTTAGAAAGAAAATACTCTGTAGCTCAACCCATGTCATTGCAAATGGCAAGATTTCATTCTCTTTTATGACTAATATTCCATTGTATGTATACACCACATCTTCTTTATCCGTCTACCAGTCGATGGACACTTGGGCTGTTTCCATAATTTGGTTCTTGTAGATAATGCTGCTATAAACATTGGGGTGCATGTATCCCTTCGAATTAGTATTTTTGTATTTTTTGGGTAAATACCTATAGTGCGACTGCTGGATTGTAGGGTAGTTCTATTTTTATCTTTTTGAGGAAACTCCATACTGTTGTCCAGAGTGGCTGCACAAGTTTGCATTCCCATCAACAGTGCAAGAGGGTTCCCCTTTCTCCACATCTTTGCCAACACCTGTTGCAGAAATATAATTTGAGTTCAACTGTTCTTTTATAAACTAGCAACTTTTGCATTACCGTACCCATTTTATGTATGAAAATTTTAAAACAAAAGCTTTAAGATCTCTGTGATGTCTGTATGTTTATGTCTGTCTATGTATGCATTATTATAGATGTGTGATATTTTTCTACCTCTGTATGGTGTTGCTAAAAAGTAATTTGCAAAGAGCTCTATTTAATTGGCTTAAAAACAAACAAGCACTGGGGCACCTGAGTGGTTCAGTTGGTTGAGTGTCTGACTTCAGCTCAGGTCATGATCTCATGGTTCGTGAGTTTGAGCCCCACATCGGGCTCACTGCTGTCAGCATAGAGCCTGTTTTGGATCCTATGTCTCCCTCTCTCTCTGCCCCTTTCCCACTCATGCTCTCTCTCTCTCTCAAAAATAAATAACACATTAAAAAAAAAAACAATCAATCACCATATAAATTAAGTATATTCTCAGAAATATAAAAACAACCTCAGTGGTTTTCAGGTTCATATGATCTAGGGTAAATCTTTAGTAAATAAAAACTGGTTAAAGTTTGTTGGTTTAATTAAAATAGATGTGTCCTTTGAATTATCAGCATTAAGTATAACACTTTTATCTAGGTTTACTAAAAGACAAACTCATGTTATCTCTGTTACAGAATTTATTAGCAAGAAAAATGGCTAACTTTTGTCTAGTGTCTCATGAAGTTTTCATGTATTGTCTAAGCATGATTGCAGGAGCAAGTGATTTAGATAGACATAAATGAGATAAGAGTTATTAAGTGAATTTTTCAGCAACTGTTATGTTTTATGGTATGTCTACTAACATAGTTTCCCCAAATCTTTTTGGTAACTTGAAACTTAAGAGTTTTGCTAAGTTAAATGATGGATCATTGAATATCTAGAACACTGTCAAATAAGATAAAATAATAAAACATTAATTACTGGACATAGGTTTACTTACTTTTGGCTTCTTTTTTTTTAAAAAAATGTTTAAACGTTTATTTATTTTTGAGACAGAGAGAGACGAGCATGAACGGGGGAGGGTCAGAGAGAGAAGGAGACACAGAATCCGAAGCAGGCTCCAGGCCCTGAGCTGTCAGCACAGAGCCTGATGCAGGGCTCGAACTCATGGACTGCAAGATCATGACCTGAGTCGAAGTTGGACACTCAACCGACTGAGACACCCAAGCACACTTTTGGCTTCCTTTCACAGAGAAACTAAATATATTTGGGTCTATTAGTAAAGATGTTCGTGCCATACTGGAAAATTTACTAGGAACAAGAATATACTCCTAGAAATTATGAAATATATTTATAAATTTGCCGGTAATGGACAATTGTTTTCTTCCTAATTTTCACTATAAATTAAGGTTTTTAGGGGTTAAAAATTCTGATATGTTAATTAAAAGTAATAGAAATAATAAGGGAAACATCTCTGTATAGAAGGAAAATAGAAGTGTATTTTCAGTAAGTAAAGTATGAGAAATAGAGATGTATTTTTGTTGAAGGAAAAGAAAGTAATTTTGTCCTAAAGTAAAGCTGATGGTTTCAGAATGGGAAAGAGAACAAAGGGCAAACTAAATGGACATAGAAAGTTGTAGAAGATTTGTGGAAAAGAGATCTTGGGGAAGGAATTTTATGTGTGGTCAAACTGGCTAATATTGAAATGGATTTAATTAAATTTTTAAAATTTTAATTAATTTTAATATCAAAAGTACACTGATACAAAATTAGAATTTGGGTTCTCTCTGTTAAAAAGGCAAACTTTTTCTTAGAATATTGGTCTGCTCTCAATAAGAAATTTAAACAAACGTGTTGGGTTTTTTTGCTTGTTTTTTTGTTTTTGTTTTTTATCTTTTAAGTAATCTGCCTAGAAAGAAAAAAATTTGGGTTTTACCGAAGTAATCTCAGGGTGCCTTGGTGGCTCAGTTGGTTTAGCATCCAATTCTTGATTTCGGCTCAGGTACGACCCCAGGGTCATGGGATTCAGCCCCTTGTGGGGCTATGCTGAGCGTGGAGCCTGCTTAAGAGTCTCCCTTTCTCTCTCCCTCTGCCCTTATACCCTGCTTGCACTCTCTCTCCCTAAAATAAATAATAATAATAGTAATAATAATAATTTCCTGTGTTTCATGTTATCTTTATCAACATGTCTTTGATTATTCAAGTAAACCTAAATTTCTCAATATTAAAAGGGCTAAGTTTTGTTCAGAACTATGTAACCTTCTGTATTTGCCTTTGACATTTTTTATTATCACTTTGATTAAATGGATAATTAAATATTATTTCATAATGCTCTGTGATCCTTTTTAGTCAAGTGCCCAAAACCTTTTAATATTTTAAAATAACTTCCCAAAATCTAATTCTAAATAAAGTCTTTTTTCAACCTCCAACTAACTGGGATTTTTCAGTGGGTCCCAGGAACATCTCAAAAGGTTTGTTCTCAGAGCATCTGGGTGAGTGAGTCAGTTAAGCGTCCGACTCCTGATTTTGGCTCAGGTGAGATCAAGCCCCACATTGGGTTCTATACTGGATGGAGCCTGCTTGGGATTCTTTCTTTCTCCTTCTCTCTGCCCCTCCCATGCTCATACTCTCTCTCCCTCTCTCACAAAATAAATAAACATTAAAAAAAATATATTTGTTTTCTCTCTTTATAAAAAAAGAGATACTAAACTAATTAGGATTATTTGATATATTAAATTACATGGTGGGGGGGCGCCTGGTTGGCTCAGTTGGGTGAACATCTGATTTTCATTGCTGTTAGCACCCAGCCCTCTTTGGATCCTCTGTCCTCCTCTCTCTCTGCCCCTCCCCTGCTTGCACTCTCTCTCTCAAAAATAAATGAACATTAAAAAAAATAAATTACTTGGTAAGTATTATTAAGCAAAAAGCAATGCTTCTGTTAATATAAGTGTTCTGGAAATTGTTTGAAATTCCTAGGAATCTGATATGTCCTGGTATAATGTTATTAGTAATAATTCTAATTATCTCAAGATGTTGTGTCACAGAAATAACCAAATTTTCTGGTCAGTAGTGAACTCTCATCAGATCTTTAGCAATGGGTATTTTAAAGTCTTTTATCATTTACAGACAATTATTGTTTTATCCTGACACTTTTGTAAAAGTGAGCCTCATGGAAAGGACTGTACCAAGTATTTACTACCAACACTGATGCCAAATTATAAGGTGTTGAACCTTGGGTGCATATTTCACAACTGAAGAAGGCTCCACCTTACATCTGGTCCTGTGCAAACGCTGGAGACCTCAAAATCAAATTGCCTCGGAAGAGAAGTAGCTGACATTGAGGTAGACTGCTTCTTTCCAAGACATCAGATCAAGACCATTTCTTTCCATTTCTCTTTCCCTACCTAATTATCTTTTTCTTTTTTTTAAAGTTTATTTATTTATTTTGAGAGAGAGAGAGTGGCATGCATGTGAGTCGGGGAGGGGCAGAGAGAGAGTGGGAGAGAGAGAGAATCCCAAGCAGGCTCCACACTGTCAACATAGAGCCCGACTCAGGGCTTAAACCCACAAACTGTGAGATCATGACCTGGGCTGAAATCAAGAGTCAGATGCTCAGCCAACTGAGCCACCCAGGTGCCCCTAACCATCCTTTTTCCCAATTCTTACACCATGAAGTGCCTTATGATTCTTTTGTTCACCTTTTGCCTTGCTCTGGCCTGGAAGGAAAATACCATTGTTTACATATTTCAGACATTGCAAAGGGAGATAATCCAACTTCCAAACGTCCGTTGGATTTGCCATGGTTCTGAAGATTCTGTGGTTTTGCCTGTCACAAACTTCTTCCTGATTTCCGATGTCTCAATTTCTCTACAACAAACTCAGCTTCCTCTCCATCATATTAGGCTCCCTAACCCTGGGTGTCTATTTCCCTGTTTCTGGTTCAAAACCCCAAACCTGGGAATCTTGCATCCAGGCTCTTACACAGAAAGGTACACAAGGCAAGAATAACCAAAATAACTTCTTGTGTGGTCTACAGATCCTCAAGTTTTACTGGCCTCTATGGCTGTCATCTTTCTAGTCCTGACGACAGACCCAAACAGGAATTTTCAAGAGACATTCAATGATTCAAAGTCTCTTCCTTTGGCAGATCTTTCTTCTCCTGGTTAGGAGTAACTACAGATGACACTATGGTCAAGAACCTCTCCCTTGAAGATGTTGCAGAATCTGCTACTGAAGCGGTAGGTGCCCAACAACATTCCTTAGATTCTCTGGCCGAAGGATAGCCTTTGATTATCTTTTAGCTGAGCAAGATGTCTGAGCTATGGCCGACACCAGTTGCTGTGCCTGGATGAACTGGATGTCACTGGAAGCTACATAAAATCATTGAATAATCCACTTAGCTTACAAAAGTGACCCTTCAACGTCTTTTTTTTGACTTCTCTGATTTTGATTGATTTGAGTCTTGGGGACCATGGCTCTGAAGTGCACTTCAGATATTGGGAGTTAGTCTGTTTATAATAATCACAATTATCTCCTGAGCATACCGCATTCTCTCAGACACTTTATTTTTTTTATTTTTTTAATGTTTATTTATTTTTGAGACAGAGAGAGACACAGCATGAGCAGGGAAGGGGCAGAGAGAGAGGGAGACACAGAATGTGAAGCAGGCTCCAGGCTCTGAGCTGTCAGCACAGAGCCTGACGCGGGGCTCGAACTCACGAACTGTGAGATCATGACCTGAGCCGAAGTCGGACGCTTAACTGAATGAGCCACCCAGGCGCCCTTCTCAGAAACTTTAAATACATGTTCACAGCTGGTAACCACCAAGCAAATAACCTCCCTAAGACTAGAACATCAGAAAAGGAACAAAGGGAATGACCGACTTAAAGAATGTGAACCAAATGCTGTGACGAATGAATACCACACAGAGAATAAGCAGCTTCAGAGTGGTAGCTGGGAACAGTGCTAATGCCTTACATTTTTATCACTGCTCTCAGACTGAGTCTGATCAAAGGGGGGAATTGTTGAAAACAAAACAACATGCCCCAAATGGAATCGATTATTTTAATCCCCACAAACCAAGACTTAACTTAATTACAGTTTCGGTTCTTCCAGAAATGGAATATTAAATCAGTTAGTGAGAAATTACCTGGTCAAATCAGTTAGTGAGGCAACCTGCTTCATAGTCTCCTGCCATCCCCTAAAGGATTGCCACAACCAATCTGCTTTTTGCTAGTATAACTTCCTTGTTCCTGTTCTCTTCTGCCTTTTGTCTGCTGGCCGATTCATGAATCATTGAATAAAGCCAATAAGATATTTGTAATTTACTCAGGTGAATTTTTTTAAGTTTATTTATTTATTTTTGAGAGATAAAAAGCATGAGTGGGGGAGGGGCAGAGAGAGAGGGAAAGAGAGAGAATCCCAAGCAGGCTTCACACTGTCAGTGCAGAGCCTGATGTGGGACTAGAACCTATGAGCCATGAGATCATGACCTGAGTTGAAGTTGGATGCTTAACCGACTGAGCCACCCTGGCGTCCCGAATTTTGTGTTTTTTTAACAACAGAAAAATATTTGTGTCTAACTCCTCATCTTCTCCCAACTAGTGAAGGGTAAGGAGTTTTTCAGTACCTGGAAATAATTGCACAGAAGTTATAACTCCAGACACTCTATTTTTTTGGTATTTATTTATTTACTTATCTGTTAATTTAAAGTTTATTTATTTATTTTGAGCAAGAGAGAGAGAGCGCGCGAGCAAATGAGCAGGGGAGGGACAGAGAGAGAGAGGGAGAGAGAGAATCCTAAGCAGGCTCTGCACTGTTAGTCCAGTCACAAATCCTGAGATCTTGACCTGAGCCAAAATCGAGTCGGACACTTAACTGACTGAGCCACCCAGGTGCCCCTTATTTATTTTTAAGTTTTTCTGTTAATCACCCAGTGCTTATCATGACAACTGCACTTCTTCATCCACATCACTTATTTCACCCATTCCTCACCTACCTCTCCTTTGGTGACCATCAGTTTGTTCTCTATGGCCAAGAGTCGGTCTTTTGGTTTGCCTTCCTCTGTTTTTCCCTTTGCTTATTTGTTCTGTTTCTATATGAGTGAAATCATATGGTATTTGTCTTTTTTCTGACTGACTTATTTCCCTTAGCATAATACTCTCTGTCTCCATCCGTGTTGTTGCAAATGGCAAGATTTCATTATGTTTTCTGGCTGAATAATATTCCATTGTATATATATATACCACATCTTCTTTATTCATCAATCAATGGACACTTGGGCTGCTTCCATATGTTGGCTATTGTAAATAATGCTGCTATAAACATTGAGGTCCATGTATACCTTTGAATTAGTGTTCTTGTACTCTTTGGGTGCATACCCAGTAATGTGATTGCTGGAACATAGAGTAGTTCTATTTTTAACTTTTTGAGAAACTCCGTACTGTTTTCCAGAATGGCTGCACTAGTTTACATTCCCACCAACAGTACAAGAGGGTTCCCCCTTTCTCCACATCCTTGCTAACACCTGTTGTTTTTGTGTTGTTGATTTTAGCCATTCTAACACATGTGAGGTGATAGCTCATTGTAGTTCTGATTTGCATTTCCCTGATGATGGAGTGATCTTGAACATCTTTTCATGTGTCTGTTGACCATCTGTATGTCTTTGGAGAAATGTCTGCCCGTTTTTAAATTGGATCATTTGGGGGGTGCCTGGGTGCCTCAGTCGGTTGGGCATCTGACCTGAGACTTCGGCTCAGGTCATGATCTTGTGGTCGCAAGTTTGAGCCCCGTGTCAGGCTCTGTGCTGACCGCTCAGAGCCTGGAGCCTGTTTCAGATTCTGTGTCTCCCTCTCTCTGACCCTTCCCCCATTCATGCTCTGTTTCTCTCTGTCTGAAAAATAAATAACATAAAAAAAAAAAAGCTTTAAATTGGATCATTTTGTTTTGGAGCATTGGGTTGTATAAGTTCTTCATATATTTTGGATACTAACTCTTCATTGAATACGTCACTTGCAAATATCTTCTCCCATTATGTAAGTTGCCTTTTCGTTTTGTTGATTGTTTCCTTCACCACGCAGAAGCTTTTAATTTTGATGTAGTCCCAATGGTTTATTCTTGCTTTTGTTTCCCTTGCCTCAGGAGACTATCTAGAGAAATGTTGCTGCGGCCAATGTCAGAGAAATTACTGCCTGTGCTGTTTTCTAGGATGTTTATGGTTTCAGGTCTCACATTTTGATCTCTGATCCATATTGAGTTTATTTTTTGTGTATGGTATAATAAAGTGGTGCAATTTCATTGTTTTGCATGTTGCTGTCCAGTTTTCCCAACACCATTTGTTGAAGAGACATTCTTGTTCCCATTGCTTATTATTTGCTGCTTTGTCAAAGATTAATTGACCATAAAATTGTGGGTTTATGTCTGGATTTTGTACTCTGTTCTATTGATCCATGTGTCTTATTTTTGTGCCAGTACCATACTTTTTTGATCACTACAGCTTTGTAGTATAAGTTGAAGTTTGGAATTGTGATGCCTCCAACTTTGCTTTTCTTTTTTTAAGATTGTTTTGGCTATTCAAGGTCTTTTGTGATCCATACAAATTTTAGAATTGTTTGTTCTAGTTCTGTGAAAAATACTGTTGGTATTTTGATAGGAATTCCATTAAATGTGTAGATTGCTTTGGGTAGTATAGACATTTTAACAATATTTGTTCTTCAAATCCATGAACCATGAATGTCTTTCCATTTCTTTTCTTTTTTTAAAATTTTTTAATGTTTATTTTTGAGAGAAAGACAGAGTGTGAGTGGGGGAGGGGCAGAGAGAGAGGGAGACACAGAATCCGAAGCGGGCTCCAGGCCCTGAGCTGTCAGCACAGAGCCTGACACAGGGCTCGAACTCACGGGCCATGAGATCATGACCTGAGCAGAAATCAAGAGTCAGATGCTTAACCGACTGAGCCACCCAGGTGCCCCTAAAGGATACTTAATTTTCATTAAATGAATTTGTTAATAATTTATAGATTTATAATATATAATTTGTGATAATACTTTGACGTTTTATGATAGGATTATAAACTTTTGTATTTGAAATTTATTTCAACATGTAGTTTAACTTTTTAAAAAATATTTGAGGGGCACCTCGGTGGCTCAGTCAGTTAAGGATCCGACTCTTGATTTCAGTTCAGGTCATGATCTCATGGTTTGTCAGATCAAGCCCTGAGGAGGGCTCTGCCCTGACAGCATGGAGCCTGCTTGGGATACTCTCTCTCTCTCTCTCTGCCCTTCCCCTACTCACGCACACATGCACACAATCTCTCTCTCCCTCTCAAAAATAAAAACTTAAAAAGGTTTTTTAATTCCTAACACTTTATAAAAAAAGAGTTCAGCCTATATATACATTATAAACATTTAAATATGTTTTATATCTTAAGGGATTGACTTCTGCAGTTGTGGGGGCTGGCAAAGTAAGTCCGAAGTTCGCAGCCGGGCAGGCAGTCAGGAAGGGAAGGTCACGAGCAGGCTGGAATTCCACATACACAGGTGGAAGCTTGTTCACAGACAGAGGGAAGGAAGATCCAGAGGGAATAGATAAGAATTGTGTGAATAACGAGGAGAAACTGTGTGTAGGCTACCAAATGGCTGCTGCCTTCCTTCCACCCGCAGACTGCCAGGCAAGAGTATTGCTTGTAGCCCACACTAACTAGGATCACACTAGAAAGAGAATTCTGGGCTCTGTAGTTAAGCCTAGCCGAGTTGCCGCATCACATACCCATCACACTTGTGTGAATGCCAGTTTCAGTAGGTAATGCTGTTATGCCCAGAATTCGTGATCCCCAAAGACCACCAGGGAGCCGAGTCCGATGCAAAAGCAAAGAGCCTTTATTCGAGCTAGCTCGAGCTTAATCCCCTACCTGCACCGACGCAGCGGTGAGATACCAGAGAGAGAGAGAGAGAGAGGGTTTCAAAAGCACAAAGGTCTTATAGGGATCATGGCCTCAGCCGATTGGCTGGGGAAGGGTCGTGGACTCAGCCAATTGGCTGCCAAAGTGTGGTCCCAGATCAGCAATTATCATCGTCACCTTGATCTTGTTAAAAATGCAAATGTTGGGCCTGGTGGTTACAGACCCACTGAGTCAGAAACTCTGGAGGTGGGGCTCAGCAATCTGTGTTTGAACAAGTCTTCCAGGAGATTCTGATGCACCTGAAGTTTAAGAACCACTGTGTCTGAGGATCTCTAACATGTTTGGCCTCAGTGTATACAGAACATTTCTCACTGGTCACCTATTAACCATTGGCTGTCAGCCTCACTGTGCTATATAAATACCTAGCACCAAACACCATCCCCAGAGACTCTGATTAATTCGTTTGGGGAGGGGTAAAATGCTCCCAGGTCATTCTAAGCCTGGACAGGGTTGAGGGCTCCTGCCTCTGGCCCCTACCTGAGAGAAGCCCTCCCTCTTCTACTCACACTTTCCACGCCTTTCACACTCCCCTTCCTCCCACCTCAGACTTCGGAAGAATGCATCAATCGGTAGCTTGCTTTCTTAGAAAACATAAGTTACTCAAGGGGAGGAGGCGTGGTCTGAGGTTTGAGTGGGAACCTCTTTCTGCGGCCATGTCAGGGACATAGTCACTAGGCGGCCGGCCTAGGTCTGCTTTTTCAATGCCATGATATTATATTCATTAGTCTCACCTTTGTCTGTACATTATTGCCAACTTCTGACCCTCTGCTTCCTGCACTTGCCTCCTGTGGGCAATCTCTCTTCCCCCATCCAGCCTAGTGTTTTTTGTTCTCAGAAAACTGGCATAGGTGTGTATTCTGGCCTTCTCTGGCTGTTTTAAGGCCCAGCTGGGCCCATTTGTTCAGACTCCTCTAACTCACACCCCAGAACTGCATGTCCCTCCATAACAATATTTGTTCTTTCAGAAATGGGATTCACCCCTGCTCACAAATGTTTCACTTAATCAATGATCTGCTGTTTAAAATTTTTTTAAATGTTTATTTTGAGAGAGAGAGAGAGAGAGAGAGAGAGAGAGAGAGAGAGAGAGAGAGAGAATGAGTGGGGGAGGGGCAGAGACAGAGGGAGACACAGAATCCAAAGCAGGCTCAGGCTCTGAGCTGTCAGCACAGAGCCTGCCACAGGGCTCAGACTCACAGACTGTAAGATCATGACCTGAGCCAAAGTCAGATGCTTAACCAACGAAGCCACCCAGGAGCCCCAATGATTTGTTGTTTTAAAAACCACTTTGCCGGTACTTTGGTTATTTACATCAATGCCTTCACACTCCCTTGCTGCCTATGGCCTAGAATTTTTGAATTTAGTTCTTCTGGGAGCACTGGGCCTGTGTAAGCCTGGAGTATTCTGCATTTTTATTTTTCTCATTGTGTGCATGTAAATATTTTACCAGAGTGTAAACCAGAAGTGGGCTTGCTGCCTTGTTCACTGTTGTGTTTCCTCTGCTCCACAGGGCCTGGCACGTAGCGGGCACTCAATCAATATGTGACAAATGAATGAGTACTGAATACATGCACATTTCTGTAAAGCATGTTTGTACAATGTGTAAATCTCTGTCTAGGTGTTTGTGTGTGTGAGTGTGTGTGCATGTGTGTGTATTTGTTGTGTTGAAGAAAAATATTTGGGTAGCCCCAAAAGAGCCATTAGAGACTATTTTAATGACTTCCAGCCATGAGTTTAGAATTCGTTCAGAGAACATTTGGAAAATTACCATTTGTGTAGAATGGAAGAAGAAAGTACATGGATCCATCTGTAGTGGGATCCATCTGTAATGGTGCCTCCTGCCCCGAAAGATATGTACGAACCCCCAGAACCTGTGAATGTGACCTTACTCGGAAAAAGGGTCTTTGCAGAGTAATCAAGTTAAGGATCTCACTACGAGATCAGCCTGGATTACCCAGTATCTGCAGGATCCTGCCTGAAAGCCAATGACAAGTTGTCTGTGAAAGGAGAGGGGCAATGTGGCCGCAGTGGCAGAAATTGCAAGATACAGTGAAGGAAGCCACGGAATGCCTGCAGCTGCCAGAGGCTGTACAGGCTGAGGAAGGTGTCCCCCTAGAGGACCTGCCGAAGGAGCACGTCCTACTGACACCTTGATTTCAGACCTCTGACCTCCAGAACTGTGTGAAAATAAATTCCTGCTGTGTTAAGCCACTTGGTTTGTGGTGATTTGTTATGGCAGCCGCAGGAAGCGAACACACCTTCTGTTGGGCATACAAGAGCTTATGGCCAATTTGTCTGGGGCCATGTGTGTCCTGTGGGTATGCACACCCACGTTCCACCCTGACTGCCAGCACAGGGTTGTGTACAACAGCACAGCAAATATTTGCAAGGAGTGCAGCAAACAGGCAGAGGGTGTATGGGGGAGCCTGGCTGGGAGGGCCAGGCAGGGCCCAGAGATCCAGAACCCTTCAGATTCACTGGGCCCCTGGAAAATTTCCAAAAATAATATGTCTGAGGCACTTCCCCCTGGAAATTACCAGGGACCACTAGGGAATAAGGAAGGAAAGGATGGTTTTTCTGCTTCCTGCAAACTGGTCCCTTTCCAGAGCGTGATCCTATGAAGGGCCAGCCCCACTGTGGCAGCCCTAAGGAGCCTGAAGTGCACTGAAGGGTGAGGGGAGTGCCTGCCAGTCATACTTCAGTGAGCTGCAGCTCAGGTCCCAGCGTGGCATTCAGAATGCCTTCACTGCCTTCTGCTTAGTTTCCTGTCCTGGTTGCTTTTCCTTCTGTGTCCAATCTGGCTAGAGCCTCAGCCCCTGGGCATCGGCCAGCTCCACTTTCCTTGAATGACTGGCAAAAACAGCAGGGCCAGGCAGGAATCACCATGAGACCGGGAACGGGATATTTCCACAGTCCCTGAAATACTAAGTAGTTTCAACAGATTACTTGTAACTTACAAAGGGAAAAATGTTAACTTCACAGTGGAGAAACCTAACTTAACCAGAAGTTAACACTGACCTTGTGTGCCTCTTGCTATGATGGCACTTCCCTTTGGGGTGTTCCTGACCCCCAAACAGCAGACAAACTCAACTTGAAGGTATTTACAAATAACTAGTATGCCTCAGAAGACAGAGAAAGGGTGAGGAAAGAGACAAAAGTGACATAACTAAAGGCAACACGCAGATTTGAAGGAAAAAAAATAGCTGTAAATGTAGCCGGGGCACAGGGGTGCAAGAGCTTGGCTCTGGGGTCCCAAACAGACCGGCTTCAGCCACGTGCTGCTGACAAAGGCAGAGACACAAGTGGCCGTGAAACAAGAAAGGGATTTATTTCAGTGAGGCTACCACCCAAAGACAGCTTCACTAGCATCTCAAACACTGTCTCCAAAGTGCCAAAAATACCTCCAGGTTTAAACAAGGAAAATATGGGACAAAGGTCGGTGGGTACCTGCAGGTGGGCAGTGAAGATCAGGTCGCTCATTGTCTTGGGCTCAGTCACAGGCAGGGTCTTGCTGGCTCAGTCCGGTCTTTACAGCTCTAGCAGGTATTTTCGGTTCCCATCAGGGGATGCTTTGCCTGCAAGCTCTTTTGCCTGAGTTCAGAGATAAACTGGAAAGAAAAACCTAATCAATAAGAAACTAGAGACTGAGGTCAAAGTGGAGGTTGTTGAAATCCTCTTTCATAAAGGACATTATTGGGACAATTTAGAACTTTGAATATGGACTGTATATTACATACATTAGATAAATTTCCTTCACTGGATCAGCGAATAAGAGAATGTCCTTGTTTTTAGGTGACACCTATGAAGTATAAAGGAACATAAGACACAGTGTCTGTAATTTGTTATCAAATGGTTCAATAACAACAATGATAATTACATACAGATAGATATCCAACAAAGGTAGCAAATGTTAACAATTGGAGAATCACCGGTTGGACACTTGGTAAAGGATATCTATATCTATATCTATATCTATATCTATATCTATATCTATATATTGCAGTTAATTGTACTCTTTTTAGCCCTTTTTTTAAATTTTTTTTTTTAACATTTATTTATTTTTGAGACAGAGACAGAGCATGAACGGGGGAGGGGCAGAGAGAGAGGGAGACACAGAATCGGAAGCAGGCTCCAGGCTCTGACCCATCAGCCCAGAGCCCGACACGGGGCTCGAACTCGCGGGGCTCGAACTCACGGACCACGAGATCGTGACCTGAGCTGAAGTTGGCCGCCCAACCGACTGAGCCACCCAGGCGCCCCTTTTTAGCCCTTTTCTTTGTTTAAAATTTTTCAAAAAAAAACACAAGAGGACTTTTTGTCTGTAAATTACAGAACAAAGTGAGGTGATGATTCTTAAGGGAAACACTGTCCCATCATTCAATTTAATCCATCTCAACAAACATTCCAAGGCCTCTTATGGGCCCAGAAGAGTGTTGGGTGCCGTGGGGAATATGCACCCTCATCCAAGTGGCTTCCTGTCTGCTAAGGGTGAGGGAGGAGAACGAGACAAATACACAGAGAATAAAAATGCAAAATAGAATAGGAAGAATTTCTTTTTTTTTTTTTTTGTAAATATAATTTATTGTCAGCTTGGCTAACATACAGTGTACACAGTGTGCTCTTGGTTTTGGGGTAGATTCCCATGATTCTTCGTTTACATACAACACCCAGTGCTCATCCCAACAAGTGCCCTTCTCAATGCCCATCACCCATTTCCTCCCTCCCCCAACCCTCCCATCAACCCTCAGTTTGTTCTCTGTATTTAAGAGTCTCTTACGCTTTTCCTCCCTCTCTGTCTGAAATTATTTTTTCCCCTTCCTTTCCCCATGGTCTTCTGTTAAGTTTCTCAAGTTCCACATATGAGTGAAAATGTAGGATATTTGTCTTCCTCTGACTGACTTATTTCACCATAATACCTTCCAGTCCCATCCAGGTAGCTGCAAATGGCAGGATTTCATTCTTTGTCATTGCCAAGTAGTATTCCATTGTATATATAAACCACATCTTCTTTATCCATTCTTCAATTGATGGACATTTAGGCTCTTTCCATACTTCAGCTATTGTTGATAGTGCTGCTATAAACATTGGGGTACATATGCCCCTATGAATCAGCACTCCTGTATCCTTTGGATAAATTCCTAGTAGTGCTATTGCTGGGTCATAGGGTAATTCTATTTTTAATTTTTTAGGAACTTCTACACTGTTTTCCAGAGTGGCTGTACCAGTTTGCATTCCTACCAACAGTGCAAGAGCGTTCCCATTTCTCTACATCCTCTCCAGCATCTGTTGTTTCCTGAGTTGTTAATTTTAGCCACTTTGGTGGTATCTCAATGTGGTTTTGATTTGCATTTTCCTAATGATGAGTGATGTTAAGCATCTTTTCATGTGTCTGTTAGCCATCTGGATGTCTTCTTTGGAAAAGTGTCTATTCATGTCTTTTGCCCATTTCTTCACTGAATCATTTGTTTTTTGGGTGTTGAGTTTGGTAAGTTCTTTATAGATTTTGGATACTAATCCTTTATCCATATGTCATTTGCAAATATCTTCTCCCATCCCGTCAGCTGCCTTTTATTGATTGTTTCCTTTGCAATGCAGAAGCTTTTTATCTTGATGAAGTCCCAATAGTTCATTTTTGCTTTTAATTCCCTTGTCTTCGGAGACGTGTCAAGCAAGAAATTGCTGTGGCTGAGGTCAAAGAGGTTGTTGCCTGTTTTCTCCTCTAGGGTTTTGCTGGCTTCCTGTCTCAGATTTAGGTCTTTCATCCATTTTGAGTTTATTCTTGTGCATGGTGTAAGAAAGTGGTCCAGTTTCATTCTTCTGCATGTTACTATCCAGTTCTCCCAGCACTATTTGCTAAGGAGACTCTTTTCCATTGGATATTCTTTCCTGCTTTGTCAAAGATTAGTTAGCCATACATTTGTGGGTCCAGTTCTGGGTTCTCTATTCTATTCCATTGGTCTATGTGTCTGTTTTTGTGCCAATACCATAATGTCTTGGTGATTATAGCTTTGTAGTAGAGGCTAAAGTCTGGGATTGTGATGCCTCCCGCTTTGGTTTTCTTTTAAAACATTACTTTGGCTATTTGGGGTTTTTTGTGGTTCCATACACATTTTAGGATTGTTTGTTTTAGCTTTGAGGAGAATGCTGATGCAATTTTGATTGGGATTGTATTGAATGTGTAGATTGCTTTGGGTAGTATTGACATTTTAACAATATTTATTCTTCCAATCCATGAGCACGGAATGTTTTTCCATTTCTTTGTATCTTCAATTTCCTTCATAAGTTTTCTATAGTTTTCAACATACAAATCTTTTACATCTTTGGTTAGGTCTATTCCTAGGTATTTTATGGTTCTTGGTGCAGTTGTAAATGGGATTGATTTCTTGATTTCTCTTTCTGTTGCTTCATTATTGGTGTATAGAAATGCAACCAATTGGGGCGCCTGGGTGGCTCAGTCGGTTAAGAATCCGACTTCAGCTCAGGTCACGATCTCACGGTCTGTGAGTTCGAGCCCCGCATCAGGCTCTGTGCTGACTGCTCAGAGCCTGGAGCCTGTTTCAGATTCTGTGTCTCCCTCTCTCTCTGACCCTCCCCCATTCATGCTCTGTCTCTCTCTGTCTCAAAAATAAATAAACGTTAAAAAAAAAGTTAAAAAAAAAGAAATGCAATCAATTTCTGTATGTTGATTTTGTACCCTGAGACTTTGCTGAATTCATGTATCAGTTCTAGCAGCTTTTTGGTGGAGTCTTTTGGGTTTTCCATGTAGAGTATCATGTCAACTGTGAAAAATGAAAGTTTGACTTCTTCTTTGCCAATTTGGATGATTTATTTCATTTTGTTGTTTGATTACTGAGGCTAGGACTTCCAACACTACATTAAACGACAGTGGTGAGGGGCGCCTGGGTGGCTCAGTCGGTTGGGCGACCTACTTCGGCTCAGGTCATGATCTCGCGGTCCGTGAGTTCGAGCCCCGTGTCGGGCTCTGGGCTGACAGCTCAGAGCCTGGAGCCTGTTTCGGATTCTGTGTCTCCCTCTCTCTCTGACCCTCCCCCGTTCATGCTCTGTCTCTCCCTGTCTCAAAAATAAATAAACATTAAAAAAAAAAAAAACAGTGGTGAGAGTGGACATCCCTGTTGTGTTCTTGATCTCAGAGGGAAAGTTCTCAGTTTTTCCCCTTTCAGGATGATATTAGCTGTGGGCTTTTCATAAATGGCTTTTATGATGTTAAGGTATGTTCCTTCTATCCTGACTTTCTCGAGGGTTTTTTATTAAGAAAGAATGCTGTCAAATGCTTTTTCTGTATCTATTGACAGGGTCATATGGTTCTTGTCCATTCTTTTATTAATGCAATGTATCACATTGATTAATTTGTGAATATTTAACCAGCACTGCAGCCCAGGAATGAATCCCACTTGATCATGGTGAGTTATTCTTTTAATATACTGTTGAATTCAATTTGCTAGGATCTTGTTGAGAATTTTTGCATCCATATTCATCAGGGATATTGGCCTGTGATTCTCCTTTTTTGTGGGGTTTCTGTCTGGTTTGGGAATCAAGGTAATGCTGGCTCCATAGAAGAAGTCCAGAAACTTTCCTTCCATTTATATTTTCTGGAACAGCTTGAGAAGGATAAGTATTAACTCTGCTTTATTTTTTATTTATTTATTTTTTTTTATATATGAAATTTATTGTCAAATTGGTTTCCATACAACACCCCGTGCTCATCCCAAAAGGTGCCCTCCTCAATACCCATCACCCACCCTCTCCTCCCTCCCACCCCCCATCAACCCTCAGTTTGTTCTCAGTTTTTAAGAGTCTCTTATGCTTTGGCTCTCTCCCACTCTAACCTCTTTTTTTTTTTTTTTTTTCCTTCCCCTCCCCCATGGGTTCCTGTTAAGTTTCTCAGGATACACATAAGAGTGAAACCATATGGTATCTGTCTTTCTCTGTATGGCTTATTTCACTTAGCATCACACTCTCCAGTTCCATCCACGTTGCTACAAAAGGCCATATTTCATTTTTTCTCATTGCCACGTAGTATTCCATTGTGTATATAAACCACAATTTCTTTATCCATTCATCAGTTGATGGACATTTAGGCTCTTTCCATAATTTGGTTATTGTTGAGAGTGCTGCTATGAACATTGGGGTACAAGTGCCCCTATGCATCAGTACTCCTGTATCCCTTGGATAAATTCCTAGCAGTGCTATTGCTGGGTCATAGGGTAGGTCTATTTTTAATTTTCTGAGGAACCTCCACACTGTTTTCCAGAGTGGCTGCACCAGTTTGCATTCCCACCAACAGTGCAAGAGGGTTCCCGTTTCTTCACATCCTCTCCAGCATCTATAGTCTCCTGATTTGTTCATTTTGGCCACTCTGACTGGCGTGAGGTGATACCTGAGTGTGGTTTTGATTTGTATTTCCCTGATAAGGAGCGACGCTGAACATCTTTTCATGTGCCTGTTGGCCATTCGGATGTCTTCTTTAGAGAAGTGTCTATTCATGTTTTCTGCCCATTTCTTCACTGGGTTATTTGTTTTTCGGGTGTGGAGTTTGGTGAGCTCTTTATAGATTTTGGATACTAGCCCTTTGTCCGATATGTCATTTGCAAATATCTTTTCCCATTCCGTTGGTTGCCTTTTAGTTTTGTTGGTTGTTTCCTTTGCTGTGCAGAAACTTTTTATCTTCATAAGGTCCCAGTAATTCACTTTTGCTTTTAATTCCCTTGCCTTTGGGGATGTGTCGAGTAAGAGATTGCTACGGCTGAGGTCAGAGAGGTCTTTTCCTGCTTTCTCCTCTAAGGTTTTGATGGTTTCCTGTCTCACATTCAGGTCCTTTATCCATTTTGAGTTTATTTTTGTGAATGGTGTGAGAAAGTGGTCTAGTTTCAACCTTCTGCATGTTGCTGTCCAGTTCTCCCAGCACCATTTGTTAAAGAGACTGTCTTTTTTCCAATGGATGTTCTTTCCTGCTTTGTCAAAGATGAGTTGGCCATACGTTTGTGGGTCTAGTTCTGGGGTTTCTATTCTATTCCATTGGTCTATGTGTTAACTCTGCTTTAAATGTCTGGTAGAATTCCCCTGGGAAGCCATGTGGCCCAGGACTCTTATTTATTGGGAGATTTTTGATAACTGATTCATTTTTGTTTGTTTGTTATGGGTCTGTTCAAATTTTCTATGTATTCCTGTTTGATTTTTGGTAGTGTGTGGGTGTCTAAGAATTTGTCCATTTCTTCCAGGTTATCTAGTTTGTTGGCATATAATTTTTCATAGTATTCTCTGATAATTGTTTGCATTTCTGTGGTATTGGTTGTGATCTGTCCTTTTTCATTCATGATTTTACCTATTTGGGTCCTCTCTCTTTTCTTTTTGAGAAGTCTGGCTAGGGGTTTATCAATTTTGTTTATTTTTTTTAAAAAAAACAGCTCTTAGATTCATTGATCTGTTCTGTTTTTTTTTTTTTATTCTATATTGTTTGTTTCTTCTAATCTTTATTTCTCTTCTTCTGCTGGCCTTGGCCATTCTGCTTCTAGTTTCTTTAGGTGTGCTGTTAGATTTTGTATTTGGGATTTTTCTTGTTTCTTGAGATAGTCCTGGATTGCAATGTATTTTTCTCTTAGGACTGCCTTTGCTGCATCCCACAGGGTTTGGACTGTCATGTTTTCATTTTCATTTGCTTCTATATATGTTTTAATTTCTTCTTTAATTGCCTGGTTGACCAATTCATTCTTTAGTAGGATGTTCTTTAACCTCCATGCATTTGGGTGTTTTCCAAACTTTTTCTTGTGGTTGATTTCAAATTTCATAGCATTGTGATCTGAAAATATGCATTGTATGATCTCAATTCTTTTATATTTATTGAGGGATGTTTTGTGACCCAGTATGTGATCTATCTTGGAGAATGTTCCATGTACACTTGAGAAGAAAGTGTATTCTGCTGCTTTTGGGTAAAAAGTTCTGAATATATCTGTCAAGTCCATCTGGTCCTGTGTATCATTCAAGGCCCTTATTTCTTTATTGATTTTCTACCTAGATAATCTGTCCATTGCTGTAAATTGAGTGTTAAAGTCACCTGCAATAACCATATTCTTACCAATAAGATTGTTTATGTTTATGATTAATTGATTATATATTAGGGTACTTCCAAACTGAGGGCATAAACATTTATGATTATTACCTCTTCTTGATGGATAGACCCTGTACTTACGATATAATGCCCTTCATCTCTTGTTACAGCCTTTAGTTTAAAATGTAGTTTTTCTGATATAAGTATGACTACTCCAGCTTTCTTATGCCTTCCAGTAGCATGACAGATGATTCTCCATGAATGGGAAGGGTTTCTTAAGAAAAGTATAACGTAGGACACAGTCACAAAGGTCATAGAGATGAGACACTTCCAAATGGAATTGGTGTTTGCAATGTTTGAAGGTTGGCTGAATTTTCACTGGCAGAGCTGGGTTGAGGTCAATGCAGGTAGAAGAATGTGTATGAGCAAATGAACAGAAGTGGAGACCTGAGCATATTGGTGGTGAGCAAGTCTTGAGTGCTTCTGTTAAGTAGCAATGGGAAAGGCAACACAGTCATCTACCCTCTTAGGTTCAGAGGCTGGGGCCTGAGGATTAAACTGACAACAGGAGAAAAGGTTCATTATTGCCCAGGCACACAGGAGCCAACAAAGGAAGTAGTTGTCTTCTTAAATAGTTGAAGGTTTATATTCTGTTTTTTTTTTAAAGTTTATTTATTTTGAGAGAGAGAGAGAGAGAGAGAGAATATGAGTGAGGGAGGGGCAGAAAGAGAGGAGAGAAGAATCCCAAACAGGCTCCACACTGTCAGCACAGAGCCTGATGTGGGGCTCGAACCCACCAACTGTGAGATCATGACCTGAGCTGAAACCAAAAGTTGGATACTTAACTGTATCCAGTTAAGTATGGGCCACCCAGGCACCCCATAGGTTTATATTCTTAACTTCATAGGGGAAAAGGGGAGGATTTGGGCTTCTAGGGGCAGTGAAGTCTGATAGGTTAAATATACAGGAGAAACTAATGGAAAATGAGGGTGATAGAGTAAGGTTTACTATTCAGATTCAAGAGATGAGGAGGTGATGAGTTAACTCCACATCGTTCTCCTCTTCCTGGTAGGATGGGGGAGCATCTTTACAAATGAAAATTTCCTTTGCAAAAGGGAAATTTACACCCTGTTTCCAGCAGAAAGGAAGAGGACAAAGAACTCAAGTTTTCTGCTTCTTGATTGCCTTCACCTCAAAATACTCCTTAAGCCACAGTGGCAGATTCTGAGGTGGCGTTTTCTGATCTCCTTCACATGTAATTGAATGCCAGGCTCTACATTAAACTCGAAGCCAATAAGGGCAGTGGGGTCTGACTTGTTCATTGCTGTGCCCTCAGCAGCTAGAACACTGCCTGGTGGAAGACATTAGTAAATATGGGCTGGAATCCCCCAGATCCTGCAGGGAGTAGCATATCCTTCCAAGAAGCTGATTGCTCTGGGAAAGAGACCTAGGCAGGTGGCAAGAAGCTGGAAGTCTCTGCAGCCTATTTAACTGGGGAAGGAAAACCAAAGCCACAGGAGAAAATGGCCCTCTTGAATTAGGTCACGGAGGCCTGCTCAAGCCGGGTGCAGGACAAGTCACTAGGCTTGGCAGATGCTCCTGGTCTGCACTGGTGTCAGTAGTCAGCATCCGTGGGCACAGGCCTATTCCCTGGTGCACCTCCCACCTGAGGCCCCTCTATTCCCGGGAGCCTCTCTCCCCTGAAAGTCAGAGACTTGCCTAAGAGTAGAGGCAGACCCCTGTAGCTACTGCAACCCATACCCCAAAGCACTCAGCATCCCTAGTGTAACCTAAGGCCCTCAACCTGGACCTCTGACTCAGGGGTTCTCACACCAGGTAGGCCAGTAGAATTTATCTGGCAGCTTGTAAAAAAATGAAGTGTAACATACAGAAAAGTGCACATGTGAGTATAGTTTGATAGATTTTCACAAAGTGAACAAACTGGGTTAATTTCTAGGTCAGGAAACAGAGTATCAGTGACTAGCCTCTCTCAAGTCCCCCTGATGCCACCTCCCAGTCGCTACTCCAGTCCCTGTCTGCCCCCTGGGGTGAGGAGACCCTTCCCCCAGAGCTTCTGCTCGATATAACTGATGAGAGGCTTGGTGTCTAGCTTACAAAGCTGCACAGGTGGTTTATAGGCACAGCGAGGCTTGAAAGTCACTCCTGGAAATCCCATAATCTCTTTTGTCATAAGTGGGGCTAGAAGATGCTTTGCTCCTGTCTTCGGCTCAGCACCAGCAGCTGTCTGGCTGGGTTTACCCATGGAACAGTGGGCATTTCCTGTATCTAGGGTTTGAAGAGCACGCCGGTAGTAGCTCCTGGGTGCAGGAAGCCCAGTTGGTTGGTTCCAGCCTGGGCATGTGGCCCTCGCTCCCTGGCAGGAATTCCATGAAGAGGTATTTTTGGAAGGTGCAGGAATTCTGTAGCCATTTGGAAAATGTCTGCTCATAGGCTGTGCTGGATTCTCATTTTAAAAATGATGATGTGGCTGAGGGGCCTGACCTGGCCAGTTTTCCTAGAGCTAGGGGTGGGGAAAGAGAGGAGGCATGCTCTTTTCTTTTCCTTTTCTTTAACTCGTATCACCATTTTCTTTTTTGTCTCAAATCCCTCTATCTCCCAAGCTTCGAGAGAATTGTGAGGTGTCTCCTGCAGCACATTAGCCCTTTGATGCTATTTGCAGGTAAGTGTTTCATTTTGTCCCAGGTCAGCCAGGGCTTTGGGGTCACTTTAGGTTGGGTGAAAGTTTAATTTAACTCTCACTTCCCTTTCAAGGATTTTTGCCTCTGGAGCCCACACTCTGAATCTCTCTGCCCTCCCAGGGAGGACTCTGAGTGCCCTCCTGTTCTCTTCCCCATGTCCCCCTCTGCTTTGCCTTGGTGGCCTTTGTTGATAGCTGCAGCTTTTGCTATTTCTGTATCTATTCATTCACTCATCCATTCACTCAGCGCATGTGAGGCCCTGTGCTGGGGACAGGATAGAGGGCTGGGCAGACCCAGCCATCTCCTGTCATTACCATTTCTGTCCTTATCCTTGAGACCTCCTTTTGTCCCCAGCTCTCCACTCCCCACCCTTTCTCCCACAGCCATACGCGTGCCTCTGAAAGATCCAGGCTCCTTCACCTTGAACTGCAAAGGTAGTGTGTCGTCTCCATTCTCTGTTTCCAAACCCCTTGCTCCTGACCCTCATTTCCAGCTCCCTTGGACTCAGAGAAAGGATAATAAAGTGGGACCTGGCATGCTTCTCTTCTCCTATTTTCCATTTCTGAGGGCCTCCACCTCCCTTCCACCTCTCACCTCGGCACCATCCTCTCCCCATGTCACATTCCAGAATGGCAATGCCATGAAGGGAGATCTGCACCAAAAACCAAACCAAAGCCAACAGTCCCCCCAGGTAGACGTGGTGGAGGGCTGTGCTGCCTGAACGTTGCTAGGTGTGGTGCACGGACTTTCCTTGCAGGAGGTGAGATTACTGTGTTAAGGAGTCCTCACCCTGGGCCAGGCCTTCCCAGGAGATGAATCCCCGAGGGCTGGCCTTACAGGGCAGTGGCTTCCAGGCTGTCACTGGCTTCCAGGCTGTCACTGGAGGTGCCCACCTCCTCTCTTTCCTTGGGCCTGTGGGGCTGCCTACGCTGTTTGGAAGAAACAAACTCTGAGTCCTTTGAATTGCCTGTGGATTGGTCGGGGTGATGCTGTGCATGCCCTCAGGTGAGCTTATCTGAGGAGAGATCACCTGAAGGAGGTAAAGCTGGGGAGGGAAAATAGATACAGCTTGTTCAGAATATGCGTACCGAGTATGCGGCTTAAAAAATTACACAAAGCAATATACATGTCATGGGAACCAGACGTTCATATAGGCTTCAGTGGTGAGTTTTGCAGAAGAGGGGTTTTAAAATTCTGACTTTATTTATTTTAAATAGGTAATCCAAGCACATGACGCAAAATTTCAAAAAGTGCCAAAGTATATAGATACAGTGAAAAATAAGTCTCTTTCTCGCTCCTGTCCCCAGGTCCCTCAGGTTTTCAGCCAGAAAGAGCCACTGCTACAGTTTACTGTGTGCCCTTCCAGAGGTTATTTCTGAAAATCATAGGCATGCGTGTGTACTTTTAAAAATTGCAAATGGGCATATTATATACACTGTTCTTAACTTTGTTCTTTTCACTTAAGAGTATATTTTGAAGCTTTTCTCTTTTTAAAGTTTATTTATTTATTTGGACAGAGAGGGAGAGAGAGAGTGAGCTGGGGAGGGGGCAGAGAGAGAGGGAGAGAGAGAATCCCAAGAGGGCTCCGTACTGGCTTGATCTTACAAATTGTGAGATTGTGACCTGAGCTGAAATCAAGAGTCAGACGCTTAACTGACAGAGTCATCCAGGTGTCCCTGGAGTTTTTTTTCTTAAGATATACTACATGGATTGGAGGTAGATTTAGAAAGCAGAAAAACTTGTTTCCAAAGGGCTCTGAGCTTCGCTTCACTTCAAGCAGCTCCTTGCTTCTGGCTACTTTCTACAGTGTGGCTCTTGGGTCACCTAAAGCTGTCTTGCTCGGGAGACATCCCATCACATGACAGGAAGGAAGGTCAACCTCCCTGCCAGATTTCACTGAAGGGATTTGTGTCCCATTCTTACCAAAGTCTCGTCTGGAATTTTTTCTCACAGTTTAATAGGTAAGATACAAGCACCATCCCTCACCTGGCTACTCAGTTTTCTTTTTCTTTTTTTTTTTTTTAAGTTTATTTATTTTGAGAGAGAGAGACAGAGAGCAGAGAGAAAGGGAGAGAGAGAATCCCAAGCAGGCTCTGTGCTGTCAGTGTGGAGTCCAACGCAGGGCTCTATCCCACAAACCGTAAGATCATGACCTGAGCTGAAATCAAGAGTTGGACGCTTAACTGACCGAGCCACCCAGGCGCTCCTCAGTTTTTCTTCAGGTCTTGTAGTTGGGTGAAGTATTTTGGGGGCCATATGAAGGGTCACCTCAGTTGCAATTCTGTTTTGTGGAGAGGGACTGGCAGCAGCTCCAGGCCATGGTAAACACTTTTCTTGAAGGGGTCTAGAATGCAGGAAGTGGAATGGGGGACATAGCCCTTAATGTTGAAAGGTTGGATTTGGGAGGCAGCCCTTGGGTCTATCTATAATCACTTTGAGGAGTGCTATCTCCTTCCTTCCCTCTCCTCTTGCTCTCGGCCTGCTAATCTTGCTCATTTTCTTTGGCTAAGCTTTGTAATCCTAGTGGTCCATTTCTTCTGCTCCAAAGCAGCTAGGGACAAATCTGAGCATGTTCTTCATTAGATTTAAATGTTCCAGGGGCACCTGGGTGGCTCAGTTGGTTAAGCATCTGACTTTTGGTTTCGGCTTAGGTCATGATCTCATGGTTCATGAGTTCGAGGCCCATGTCTGGCTCTGTGCTGACAGCAGCAAGCCTGCTTGAGATTCTCTCTCTCCCTCCCTCTGCCCATCCCCTCTGTGCATGTTCTCTCTCTCTCTCTCAAAATAAATAAATAAACAAACAAAAGAAAATTGTCACGGTGGGTATTTGTTTAAATTTCCTCAGATCAAGTTGCTTACAAGATTTTACTAACTTGGGACACCTGGATGGCTCAGTTGGTTAAATGTCCAGCTCTTGATCTTGGCTCAGGTCATGATCTCACAGTTTGTGACATGGAGCCCCTCGTTGGGCTCTGTGCTGTCTTCATGGAGTCTGCTTGGGATTCTCTCTCTCTCTTTCTCTCTCTGTCAAAATAAATAAACTTTGAAAAAAGATTTTGCTAACTGAATAAAGAGAAAACAAACTTAGATATGCTGAGCCCTTGTTAGAGAGGCACCAGAGCCAGGAGCTTTCAGAGGTTTGTTATCTCATTTTATTTATTTATTTTTAAATGTTTATTTTTGAGAGAGAGAGCAAGTGAGGGAAGGGCAGAGTGGGGTGGGGGGAGCAGACAGAGGATCTGAAGTGGGCTCCACGCTGACAGCAGGAAGCTTGATGAGGGGCTTGAACTCACGAACCATGAGATTATGACCTGAGCCAAAGTCAGCTGCTTAACCAACTGAGCCACTCAGGCATCTCTCATTTTGTTTTTTAAAAATGTAACAGCTTTGGGGTGCCTGGCTGGTTCAGTTCATAGAGCATGTGACTCTTGATCTTGGGGTTGTGGGTTTGAGCCCCATGTTGGGTATACAGATTACTTAAAAATAAAATCTTTAATAAAAGTAACAGCTTTACTGAGATATAATTCATCCCCTATTTAAAGTACACAATTCAGGGCGCCTGGGTGGCTCAGTCGGTTAGGCGTCCGACTTCGACTCACGTCATGATCTCGCGGTCCATGAGTTCGAGCCTCGCATCGGGCTCTGGGCTGATGGCTCGGAGCCTGGAGCCTGCTTCCGATTCTGTGTCTCCCTCTCTCTCTGCCCCTCCCCCATTCATGCTCTGTCTCTGTCTCAAAAATAAATAAACGTTAAAAAATATATATTTTAAAAAAATAAAGTACACAATTCAATGGTTCTTAGTATATGCACAACACTGTGTAACTATCACACAATCAATTTTAGGACATTTTCATCAATTGCCCCCAAAGGAACCCCATATCCATTAGCAGTCCTTCCCATTTTCCTCAGCCTCCTCAGCCCAAGACATTTACTAGTCTACTTGCTGTCGCTTTGGATTTACCTATTTTGGACATTTTTCTATAAATGGACTCATATGTTATGGGGTCTTTGTGAATATTTTCTTTCACTGAGCATAATATTTTCAAGATTCATCCACATTGTAGCACAAATCAGAACTTCATTCCTTTCTTTTTTTTTTTTTTTTTTTTTTTTTGAGAGAGAGAGAGATAGAGAAGAGAGCAAGTGGGGGAGAGGCAGAGAGAGAGGGAGACAGAATCCCAAGCAAGCTCTGCAACGTCAGCGCAGAGCCTGATGCGGGGCTCGAACTCATGAACGGTGAGATCATGACCTGAACCAAAATCAAAAGTCAGAGGCTTAACCGACTGAGCTACTCAGGCACCCTAGTACTTCACTCTTTTTTATGGCTGGATAATATTTCATTGTATGGATATACTAAATTTTGTTTATTAATCAGTTGATGGACATTTGGGTTCTTGTCACTTTATCAGCTATTATGAATAATGTTGCTATGAGCATTCATGTACAAGTTTTTGTGTGGCCTCACATGAACACACCTGCAACTCTCTGATACATATTCTACAGATCTCATTCTGCAGGTAACAAGACATTCCAATATGGTAGACAGGAATTTTGAACAAAGATGTTAGATTCCTGAGCCCATGCTTTTTGCAATCTATGTTCTGTCCTTCAAGAAGAGGATATAAAGCAATCAAAGCATTTATTTCAGGGAGACATGGAGTCCACTGAAGTTGAAGGTGTGCTCTGAATTTCAAGGAAGCAGATCAGGCTTATAAAAGCAAAAGCCACAAGGTTACATAATTTTTTTTTTTTAATATTATGATTGTTGCTAGCAGACCTTAAACTTAAAATCTAATGCATGATTTACTTTTTAGCTACCAGGTGTTAACATTTTCTCTTTCAGTCCAAAGTGGAAAGATGAATGGGAGGAGACAGTGGAGTTGACACTGACAAGTTGCAATTGACAAAAGTCCAAAGTTCAATGGACGAAAGTTAAACGTTTGAGGTATTCCCAGAATTGCACTAGGCAAAAAATTTACTCAATGTGCTCTAGACTCTATAGACAGTGACCCTTTGGCAATGCTTACTTCATTTTGAATCTTGTTCCACAGTTTATAGAAGTGAAATAATTGCTTTGACAGAATCTGGTATGGATATGTCAGTTCCTAACTGACATAGACATGAACTGTTAATTTTCAGGTGGGAAATGTCAGCCCTCTCCACAACGTTTCTCTTCCCTTTGCCTCTTCTCCAATTCCAGCTTTCACTTCTTTCTCTCAAGTATCAGTTCCCCATTCCTATGGTTGGGACAGAATCTCCAGTCACTCACTTACACTTTTTGTGTGGAATGCAATATTGTGTGAATTTGATATCTGTTCTTGAGTTGTATCTCCTATGAGATGAAAGCTCCTCCGCCAGCAGCGGCCAGAG
Organism: Acinonyx jubatus; assembly: GCF_027475565.1. NCBI lineage: Eukaryota > Metazoa > Chordata > Mammalia > Carnivora > Felidae > Acinonyx > Acinonyx jubatus. The sequence goes on from NC_069398.1 coordinate 20,774,479, forward strand.
GGGTGGTACCTGAAGCAGTGGACATGCAAAAAGAGGATTTCTCGGAAAAGCTCCTTTTCTTGTCCGGCGGCAGGGTTTCACCGATGAAGGCTGCCCACGTGGGGGTTAAGGCGGCGTGGTGCGCACCCCCTGCGCAGCTCCCCTCCAGCCAGGTCAAGTGCGCCGTTGCTAGGGCAACAACCCGTCCGGGCAGGTGGCTGCTCGGAGCCCTCTCGCGGAGCGAGCACACGCAGGGACGCAGAGGCGCCCGTCCGGCCGCGACGTCAGACCCATCCCGCCCTTCAACGCCTGCAAGAGCCGGCGCTATTCCCAGTACCACCTCCCGCGGGCGGCAGCTAGGGAAACCCACCAATCACAGAAGCCGACACATCTCCCGGGCCGGGCGTGCGGCAACCAATCGTGGCACACTTGTGATCTCAGGCCCACCCGAGAGGCTGGCGGCAGGGGCTGAGGCAGCCACGGCGGGAGTCGCTGCTGAGGCGGCTGCGGGCGCGGGTCGCGTTGGCGCTGCTCCGCGGGGCCGGGCCGGGCTGGCAGCAGCTGGCGCCTGGCGGTGAAGGCGGGGTCCCGGGGCGGGTGGAATGGCCCCCACCTAGGGCAGTGGGAGAAGCGGCTGAGCGCAGGATGCTGGCGAGCCGGCGCGGCGGCTCCTCACTCAACCCAGGTAAGGGGAACGCCGCGCTCGCTGTGGCCCGGCTCGGAGCGCCTCCCCGGCCCCGCTGCCTTCCCGCCGCCGCCCACATGGCTCCGGGCCCCGGGCGGCTCGGTCCTGACATCCCTTGGCCCCGCGTCACCTCCTGCCCACACGTCTCCCCATCTCCCTGCGGGCAGTTGTCCAGCCCCGCCCCCCGAGCGCGGCGCCCCTCGCCCTGGCCTGCCGGCTCCTGCACCCACACCCGCTCCCCTTCCCGCAGCGCCTGCGTTTCCCGGTCTCCGCTTCGCCGTCGTCCGCCTCGTCCCCGCCGTGGTCATCCCCCCGCCGCCCCCTCCCCTCTTCGTCCCCTCCCCTTTCGTAGCGCTGGCACCGTTTCCCAGCCCCTGCAGTCCTTTGGGGCGCCTTCCCGGGATGAGACCCACCGCCCCACCCCACCCCTCGCCCGCCGCCCATCCCGCCGGGATCAGATCAGACTTTTGCCTTCACTTGTACCCCGGCTTCGCTTCCACAGACTCACCCTCATGCCTGCCCCATATTGCCATGTCCTCCGTACCTTCCAGTCGCCCCCCATCCCCCCCTCCCCCATGTCCCTGGGTTTTGCCCTTTTGCTCTCAGATGCCTTCCTTTCCCAACTCGCCTCTTTTCCCCTCACTTTCATCAGCCACGGTCACTAACACTTCTTTTCCTTTACACTTAAACCGTCAGACACCCTAATACCCTCCTGAACGCCAGATCCGTAGTTTGAACATCATAATTCGTCTTTCAATGACCTGCACGCATAGCATGTAAAGTGTCTTGCCCAGAGCCTGGTACACAGTAGGCCTGCCACATAGCGGATGCTCACGCGTGTTAGTCTCTTCCTCCTTCAGGTCTCTGTACTCTCCAGATGGTCGTAGCAAGAGGTTCAGTATCCGGAGGGATTCTTCCCACTCCTTGAAGAGTGGTGCGGTAGATGGCAGGACAAATTAGTGAACTCCGAGTGTGAGAAAGAGATTAAATTGTCAATTATTTACTCACTGTATATATTCAGGGGGAAAAAAACCCTGAATTCTGCAATCTTTGTGTTAAGTATTGTTTTATGTTAATTGGCTTTGTAAATGATTCTTAGGGAGCCTCAAATATAATCACTCCCTTATCAGCTCCCACCTTCAATCAGCAGTGTTTACCTACTAGCCAGAATACAGCGTTGTATGTAAGAAGTATTTCACTTGTTTCTCTCTCGGTTGGATAGTCCAATCCTGCAATGAATTTTCATCCTTTAAGAGCTTAGAGGAATCAGGTTTAGAATTTTGGGAATCAGCTCTTGAAGGGATCAAAAATGCTGAGGAGCGAAAGTTCTGACAAGTGCTGTAGGAGTGAAAGTAATTATCCCTCACTTTCCCAAACACTCTTTCTGGCAACCCAAGGAAGTAGCTACAGCCTTGTCTTTTTTTTTTTTTTTCCCTTTCTTTTTTAAGAGTGAAATAAAAATGTAACTTTTTAAAAGTATAAAAACAATGTTACTGGCTTCAAGCCATTCTTGCTGCATTTGCTCTGATGGTCTCCAAGTCAGGATGAATCAAACAGTTGGTTTTTTCTGCTCCTAGGATCTCCAGAGCAGACTGCAGAAAATCGTGTAAGTGAGCTGCTGATGCTGTTCTAAACTTCTGGATTCTGACTTTACTCTCACTGGCTGGAGATGCTTTGACTTTCCCCTAGGTTAATCTTATGTACTAAAACCTAAATGGCTGTTTGTAGATTTTTACCATTCTCCTCTCGGTGTCCTACTGGATGTTTTTCATTGCTTATTTTGCAATAAGCAGAAAATTCACAGAAGCAATTGGTGAACTTCAGCCCTGACTACTAAAATTCTATCATTTTTCTGTGTGCCTATGCCTATCTGATTTCTGATCTCCTTTCATCAAAGAAGGGTCCTCCTTTCTAAAACTAACATCTTTGATCTCTGCATTGTCATTTTTTCCCTCAGCCTGCGTACATGCTCAGATTTCCACCTTCCAAAACAAAAACAAAAACCTTCCCTTGATGCTTCCCTCTTTTTCATTTTCTCCGATTAACATGATATTCACTAGAGTTTCGGTTTATGTTCTATTCTCTAATTTCCTTGTGTGATTATACCTCCTTTCATGGCTTCAAATAGTGCTGTATTTATGGTTTTCAAAGATGTGTATTCGGTCCCCATTTTTCTTGAATTTCAAGTGTTCTTTATTTTCATTTGTCTATTGGAAAGCTAAACTTGGATAGTGAATTCTCCAAACTTGGTTATCTTTTCCTTTCCCTTCCCTTTACTCACATAGCCCCCTCAAGCACATATAAACATGTCTTGTTCCATTTTAGGCCTTCGTCCTAGAAACCTTAGAATCCTCTTCTCTCCTCACAGTAACTCTGTTATAGCTCATATTGTTTCTACTTGAAATCTTTTTCTTTCCTCATTGCCAGGAGATTGGTTGAAGCCTGGGTTATGTTTTTCTCAAATGGAGTTGGTCGTTTTTAACCCAGGCACTACTTTATGAAACCACCTGGATAGCTTTTAAAGGGTAAGGATGAGGGGATGAAGGCTTCCACAGAGATTCTGATTCAGTCGATTTGCTCTGGGACCAGACATTGTCATTTAAAAAATGCTTCCTGGGGTACCTGGGTGGCTTAGTTGGTTAAATGCTGGACTCTTGGTTTCAGCTCAGGTCATGATTTCGTGGTTCTGAGCTCCATGTCAGGCTCCGTGTTGATGGTGCACAGCCTGCTTGGGATTCTCCCTCTCTGCCTCTCCCCTGCTCTCTCTCTCAAAAAAAAAAAAAATTTTTTTTAAAGTTTATTTATTCTTGAGAGATAGAGTAAGACAGAGCATGAGCAGGGGAGGGGAAGAGAGAAGGGGAGACACAGGATCCGAAGCAGGCTCCAGACTCTGAGCTGTCAGCACAGAGCCCGATGCAGGGCTCGAACCCATGAACTGCGAGATCATGACCTGAGCCAAAGCCAGACGCTTAACCGACTGAGCCACCCAGGTGCCCCCCCCCCCCCCCGCTCAAAATAAATAAACTTAAAAAAATTTTTTTTAATTAAAAAAAAAAAACATGTTTCCCATGTGACTGTAATGTGCAGCTAGGGTGGAGAACTAGGGTGAGAGCTTAAGAGGAACTGATAGAACCCTGAGGAACTATAATATTTAACTGTAATACTATAGTATTTAAAAATCAGCATAAATGTCACTTTGTTGGCGTGGTTGGTTGCTTACTTTCCTGGCACTTGGTAGACATACCTATTATAGTACATATCATTTTATTTAAATTATTTCTCGTGGGCCCATTTTTCTCATGACTAGGAGTTCCTTGAGGTCTAGGATCACGCCTGAAGGTAAGCTATGTCTCTTCTACACTACTCACAACACTTCTGACACCAAATATGTGGGCTTTCCCTTTACAATTCTCCGACCCTCCAAACACCAACTGGTGTTCTATAATTTAACCCAATTATGGCACCACCTACCTAGAGTTAGTGCAGATCCCACACATTAAGACTTTAGCCTCTGCCTGTCCTCCTCCCCCCGCCCCCCCCCCCCCATGCCAGTTGCAAGTCCCAGGTCATGAACTGTACTTCGGTCTAACTGGCTATAAACTGGGGCTTCCCACAACCCAGGTCAGTTATTTGCTATAATGGCTCACAGAACTCTGGGAAGCTCTTTACTTAACCATTACCTGCTCATTAGAAAGGATGTAACTCAGGAACAGCAAATGGAAGAGATACCTAAGGCATCTCTTGTGGGAAGGGGTATGGGACCTCCATGAACTTCCATGCCTTCTCTGGGGGCACCATCCGGGCACATCCATGTGTTCACCAATCCAGAAGGTCTCTGAATCCCTTCAGTTAGAGTTTATGGAGGCTTCATTATGTAGGCATAATCATTGGTCGATGGGGATAAACTCTGTCTGCAGCCCCTTTCCCCCATTCTGAGGTCAGGGGTTGGTTCTTCTGGCAACCAGCCCTCATCCCCCAAGATATGGTTGAAAGGGGCTTATGATGAATAACAAAAGATGCTCCTCCAACCCCATCAAGAAATTCCAAAGGTTTTAGGAGCTCTGTGCCAGGAGCCAGGGATGAAGACCTAATATATATTCTGTTATGTGATTCTTATATCACAGTATGGTAGTACCTTATTTATTTTTTTGTCACTGCCTTGTACAGTACTTAGTATATTTTAAAAACTTGATAAAAATTAGTTCAGTGAATCAGTTGGTAAATAATGTGAAACAGATCTTGAATTTACAGTTTTGCAAGATGACCATCTGTTTCTTTCTTGGCTGCTTAACAGGTCACTAGTCATACTTGCATAGTCATTCTTGTTTAAAAAAAACCACACACACACACTCTTTATAAATTAGAGTGGATTAAGATAAATATTATTTGCTCTTAGGATTTGGCTTTTAAGATGGTTAAGCTGTTACATGATTATAGAGGTTCATTCAGGACTTCCTCTTTAGGAGATACTATTTAAAATAGACTTTATGGATGGTTGAGACATAATGTATCTTCCATCTTTTTTAAACAAACAGCTCTGATTTTAGGCTCATAAGCTTTGGATTTTTCAAGTAGAACAGAACTGTTAAATTGATAAAAGATCTTGAACAGTGGCAGAACTATATCTTTTTAAGAGAATTAAGGAAATAGGGAAGCCATCTACATATATGAATCTCATTGGCATTGGTGATGGTGAGGGGGAAGTCGGTAATTCCCAAATATTTAATTACTATTATAAGAAAAACTTGTAATTGCTCATATAATGGTACTTGTATACTTTGTAATAAGTTAGAATTAAGATTTAAACAATAGAGTTGTCTTCTTTTGTTCTTTAGTTTTCTTAGGATTTTCTTGCTATTTCTGTTTGTAGAATTTGTGATGGACAGTTCTTTACTTTTAGCACTTGAAAATATTGTGCCACTTCCTTGACACCTCCATGATTTCAGATGAGAAACCCTCTATCATTGGAATTCGTGTTTCCCTACAGGTGACGTATCCTTTCTCCCTGGTTGCTTTAAAGGTTTTTTCTTTGTCTTTAGTTTTCATAAGTGTAAGTATGATATATCTTGGCATGAATTTGTTTGAGTTTATCCTATTTGCAGTTCTTTTAGGTTTTTGAACTGTTAAGTTCATGAGTTTTGCCAAATTTTGGGTGTTTCAGCCATTTTTAGAATAATTTATTAGCACTGTTCTCTTTCTCCTTTCTTCCTTTGTGAGAATACAAATCTTAGAACTTTTGTGATTGTCCTACAGTGCGGGAGGCATTATTTTTTTCTCTATTGTTTAGATCTTTTCACTTTTATTGTGCTACTTGCAGTTTCAGCTTGACTCATTTTTGCCTCTGTTGTATCCATTCTGCGATTGAGCCCATCTAGTGACTTTTTGTGTTGGTTATGTTATTTTTCAGTTCTGTAATTTCCATTTGGTTCTTTTCTGTATCTTCTGTTTTTTTGCTAAGATTTTTTATTTTGTTGTTTGTTTCAGTTGTATAGCTCAATGCTCGTTAAAACATGATGGCTGCTTTAAAATTCTTGTCAGGTGGGGCGCCTGGGTGGCTCAGTCAGTTAAGCCTCTGACTCTTCATTCTGGCTTAGGTCAAGATCTCACATCATGAGTTGGAGCCTTGAGTCAGGCTCTGTGTTGACAGAACAGAGCCTGCTTGGGATTTTTCTCTCTGGCCCTCCCCCACTTGTGCTCTTGCTTTCTTTTTCTCTCTCTCTCAAAATAAATAAACTTAAAAAAAAGTTAAAAAAATTTAAGATCCTTGTCAGGTAATTCTAACATCTGATTCATGTGTGGTATTAGTGTTTGTTAATTGTCTTTTATTTATTCAAGCTGTGTTTTCCTGGTTCGTGGTATGATGATTGACTTTTTATTGTATCCTAGACATTTTTGATGTTTTGTTGGAGACTCTGGATCCTATTAAAATTTTCTGTTTTAGTAAGCAGTCACCCTAAGAGGTTTAGTGTGTAGGTCTTAGCCTACTTTTTTTTTGGTAACAACTTGAGTTATAAATCACATACCATACGTTTGCCCGTTTAAGTTATAAGATTTTTTAGTATATTTACAGAGTTGTGCATTCATTACTACAATCAATTTTAGAACATTTTCATTACCCCACAGAGAAACTGTGCACTCCTTACTTGTCACCCCCAACTGTCCCATTTATTATCCCCTCCATCTTAAGAAACTACTGATCTATTTTCTGGCTCTGTAGATTTGCCTATTCTAGACATTTCATGTAAATGTAAAAATATAATATGTACTCTTTTGTTACTGGTTCACTTAGCTTAAGGTTTACAGTGTTCTTCCATGTTGTAGAATGTACCGGTATTTTGTTTCTTTTTATTGCTGAATAATATTCCATTTTATGGACATACCATTTTTTATTCATTAATCAGTTAATAGGTGTTTAGATTGTTTCCACTTTTGGCTCTTATCAGTAATGCTGCTATGAATATTTTTGTACAAGTTTTTGTGTGGACATGAATTGCTGGGTCATATGGCAACTCTAGAACTCTAAGTGTAACATTTTGAGCAATTGCCAGACTGTTTTCCAAAGTGGCTGCCCCATTTCATATTTCTGCCAGCAATGTATGAATGTTCCAATTTCTCAAAGTCCTCCTTAACACTTGTTCCCTGACTCTTTGATTATAGCCATCCTAATGGGTGAAGTAATACTTTGGGGCTCCAGTTGCATTTCCGTGATGGGTAATGATGATGAGCATCTTTTCATGTGCTTTCTGGCTATTTGTATATATTTAGAGAAATCTCTATTCCTTTGCCTATTTTAAAATTAAGTAGTCTTTTTATTGTTGTGGGATTTCTTTATAATTCTAGATACTTACCAGTTATATGATTTGCAAATACAAATATCCCATTCTTTGGGTGTCATTTAATTTTCTTGATGGTACCCTTCGAAGCACAAAGGTGTTTAATTTGGATGAAGTTCAATTTATCATTTTTCTTTTTGTTGCTTGTGGTTTTTGTTTTGTTTTGTTTTGTTGTTTGGCTCCATGCCCAATGTGGGCCTTATGACCCCAAGATCAAGAGTTGCATGCTCCACTACTGAGCCACCCAGGCGCACCCTTTAGGTTTCATATTTAAGAAACCATTGCCTGATTCAAGGTCATGAAAGTTTAATCTTATGTTTCTTCCAAGAGTGTTATAGTTTTAGCTCTTACATTTAGGTGTTTGTTCTATTTTTGTGAATTTTGTATATGGTGTGAGATACAGATCTAACTTTATCTTTTTGCTTATAGATATCCAGTTATCTCAGTACCATGTGTTGAAAAAAACCTATTCTTTCCCACTTTTAATTGTCTTGGCACTCTTACCCAGTTGGAATTTGGTAGGGATTGCATGGAACCTGTAGATCAATTTGAGGAATATTGCTATCTTAACAGTATTAGCCTTCCAGTCCAAGAACATGAAATGTGTTTTCATTTATTTAGATCTTAAATTTCTTTCAATAACATATATAATCTCTTCTAGTTTTCCATGTTCAAGTCTTGCATTTTTTGGTAAAATTTGTTACTTAATATTTTATTCTTCTGATGCTATTGCAAATGGGATTGTTTTCTTAATTCCATTTTTGTATTGTTATTGTTAACACATAGAAATACAGTTGAGGGGTGCCTGAGTGGTTGAGTCAGTTGACCATCTGACTCTTAATTTTGGCTCAGGTCATGATCTCAGGGTCATGGGCTCCACGCTGGATGTGAAGCCTGCTTAAGATTGTCTGTCTGTCTCTCTCTCTCTCTCTCTCTCTCTCTCTCTGCCCCTCCCCTGCCCAAAGAAATACAGTTGAGTTCTGTACATTAGTCCTGTATCTTGCAACCATCCTGAACTCATTTAACAGTTCTGATAGTTTTTTTAATGAGTTATTAGGATTTTTTAAAAAATATTTATGAGGGAGAGAGAAAAAGAGAGAGAGAGAGAGAGCATGTGCATGCATGAGGGGGGAGGGGCAGAAAGAGAGGGAGACAGAATCCCAAGCAGGCTCCACGCTGCCAGCAAAGAGCCCAATGTAGGGCTTGAACCCACAAAGCACAAGATCATGATCTGAGCTGAAATCAAGAGTTGGACGCTTAACCAACTGAGTCACCCAGGCATCCCAAATGAGTTATTAGGATTTTATATATACATGATATGTCATCTCTGATGAGAGATAGTCTTACTTCTTCCTTCTAATCTGGATGCTTTTAAATTTATTTTTCTTGCCTAATCGCCTTGGCTAGAACCTGCTGTGCAGCAGACATCCAGTCTTGTTGCTGATCTTAGGGGGTAATCATGAAGTGTGAAGTTAGCTGTGGGTTCTTAGATGTCCTTTTTCATGTTGATGATGTTCTCTTCTATTTCTGACTTATTCCTTGTGTTTAGCATGAAAGAGTGTTGGATTTTGTCAAGTGCTTTTTCAGTGCCTATTGAGATGATTGTGTGGTTTTTGTCATTTATTTTATTAATATGGTGTATGACATTACTTGATTTTCATATGTTGAAACAATCTTACATGACTGGGACAATCCACCTTTGGTCATGGTTTGTGATCCTTTATATATGTTTCTGGATTTGGTTTGTTGGCATTTGGCTCAGTTTTTGCATGTATATAGATAAATATATCTTTGTAGTTTTCTTGTAGTGTCTTTAGTTTTGGAATCAAGGAAAACTGGCCTCATAGAATAAATTGGGAAGTGTTTGCATTTCTTCTATATTTTGGAAGAGTTTTAAGGATTGGTGTTCATTCTTAAGGTTTGGTAGTATCCACTAGTGGAGTCCTTTGATCTTAGACTTTTCTTTGTGGAAAGCTTTGATTACTAATTCAAATCTTTTTACTTGTTACAGCTTGATTCAGAGAATTTCTTTGTGAATTGATTTTAGTACTTTGTGTCTTCAAGGAATTTGTCTACTTCATGTAGTTACCTAATTTGTTAGATTACAATTGTTTATAGTATTCTGTATAATTCTTTAGAATATTTTTTATTTATGTAAGGTTGGTAGTAATTACTGATTTTAGTAATTTGAGTCTTCTTTTTTGTTCTTGCTAAATCTAACTAAATGATTAATTCTGCTGATCTTTTCAAGAACCAACTTTTTATTCTGTTGATTTTCTTTATTCTTTGTTCTCTATTGTATTTGTTTCACTGTAGTCTAATTAATTCCTTCTGTCTACTGGCTTTGGATTTAAGTTACTCTTCATTTTCTGGTTTCTTAAGGTTAACAGGTTGTCGATTTGAGATCCTTTTAACTTTTAAAGTTTTAAACTTTTAAGATTTTATTTTTTAAATTTACATATAATTGACATATTGTGTAAGTTTAGGGTGTGCAACATATTGATTTGAGATTTATTTTTAATATAGGTATTTACAGCTATAATTTTGCTTATCGCATAGCTTTTGGTGCTTTTGCTACATCCCATAAGTTTTGTGTTTTTTATCTCAGTATTTCCTAACTTACTTTGGTATTTCTTCTTTGGCTCATTGGTTATTTAGGAGAGTGTTGTCTAATTTTCACATATTTGCAAATTTCTCAAATATTTTTTCATGGTATTTTCTAAATCTATTGTGGTTGGGGAATATACTTTGTATGATTTTTATCTTTTGTATGATTTTTATGATTTGTTTCATGGCCTATCCTAGAGAATGTGCACATGAAAATGATATGTGTGTGTGTGTGTGTGTGTAAATACATACATACATATGTATTTATGTATGTATTGTTGCTTACTGTTGCAGCCTGCAGTCTTGTAGGTGTTTGCTGAGTCTACTTGGCAAATCTCTTTACTTGATCTTTCGTCTGATTGTTTTATCCATTATCAAAAATAGTGTAATGAATTCTCCAAATATTATTGTTGAATTGTCTGTTTCTCCCGTCAGTGCTGTCAATTTTTGCCTCTTGTGTTTGGAAATTCTGTTTTTAGGTGTATATGTATTTATAATTGTAACTTCTTTATGGATATCAGGTCTTATAAAGTGCCTGTTGTTGCTAGTAACAAATTTTATCTTAAAGTGCATCACATGTGATGTTAGTTTAGCTACTCCAGAGACTTTTGGTTATGGTGCATGGTATATCTTTTCCCTCCTTTTGCTTTCAGCTCATTTGGTCATTGAAACTAAAGTATATCTTTTAGGAAACATATGTTTGAATGATTTTTTTTAAAAAGTTTTATTCAAATTCCAGTTAGTTAACATACAACGTAGTGTTCATTTCAGGTGTATGATATAGTGACTCACCACTTCCATACAACACCCATTGCTCATCACAAGTGCACCCTGTAATTCCCGTCACCTATTTATTTTTATTTTTTGGGAGAAAGCATGAGTGGGGGCAGGACAGAGAGAGAGGGGGACAGAGGATCTGAAGCAGGCTCTGCATTGACAGCAGTGAGCACGATGTGGGGCTTGAACTCACAAACCGTGAGATCATGCCTGAGCCAAGGTCAGATGCTCAACCGACTGAGCCACCCAGGTGTCCCTCCCCATCACTTACTTAACCCATTCCCCCATCCACTTCCCCTTTGGTAACCATCAGTTTGCTCTCTATAGTTAAGAGTCTCTTTCTTGGTTTGTCTGCCTCTCTCTCTCTTTTTTCCTTTGCTTGTTTGTTTTGTTTCTTAAATTCCACACAGGAGTGAAATCATATGGTTCTTGCTTTCTCTGACTAACTTACTTCACTTAGCATAATACTGTCTAGGTCCATCCATGTCATTGCAAATGGCAAGATTTCATTCTTTTTTATGGCTGAGTAATACTCCATTGTATAGATATACCACATCTTTATCCATTCATCAGTCGATGGTCAGTTGAACTGTTTCCATAATTTGGTTATTATAGATAATGCTGCCGTAAACATCAGGGTGCGTGTATTCCTTTGAATTAGTATTTTTGTATTGTTTGGGTAACTGCCTTGTATTGTGATTACTGGATTGTAGGGTAGCTCTGTTTTTGTTTTGTTTTTTATCTTTTTGAGGAACCTCCATACTGTTTTCCAGAGTGGCTACGCAAGTTTGCATTTCCACCAATAGTACAAGAGGGTTCCCCTTTCTCCACATTGTCACAAACACCTGTTGTTTCTTGTGTTGTTGATTTTAGCTGAAAGGTGTGAAGTGTAGTTTTTTTGTTTTGTGTTGTTTCATTTGAGAGAGTTCCTGAAGGTGGGGAGGAGCTCACCCGATGCAGTACTTGAACTCATGAACCGTGAGATCATGACCTGAGCCGAAGTCAGATGCTTAACTGACTGAGCCACCCAGGCGCCCAGGTATAGTTTTGATTTGATTTTCCCAGATGATGAGTGATGTTGAGCATCTTTTCATGTGTCTGCTGGCCATCTGTATGTCTTCTTTGTAAAAAATGACTATTCATGTCTCCTGATTTTTGAATTGAATTATTCATTTTTTGGGTGTCGAGCTTTATAAATTTTTTATATACTTTGGATACTAACCCATTATTGGATTATCATTTGCAGATATCTTCTCTGGTTCCTTAGGTTGCCTTTTAGTTTTGTTGACCATGTTCTTCACTTTGCAGAAGCTTTTTATTTTGATGAAGTCCCAATAGTTTATTTTTGCTTTTGTTTCCCTTGCCTCAGCAGATCTCTCTAGAAACAAGTTGCTACAGCTGATGTCCAAGAGGTTCCTGCCTATGTTCTCCTCTAGGATTTTATGGTTTCAAGTCTTACATTTAGGTCTTTCATCTATTTTGATTTTATTTTTGTGTTTGGTATAAGAAAGTGGTCCAGTTTCAATCTTTTGCGTGTTGCTGTCCAGTTTTCCTAACTCCGTTTGTTGAAGAAACTGTCTTTTTCCCTATTGGATATTCTTTCCTGCTTTGTTGAAGATTAATTGACCATATAGCTGTGCGTTCATTTTTGGGTTTTCAATTCTGTTCCAATGATCTATGTGTCTATTTATGTGCCAGTACAACAAAAATAAAAAGCTCTATGGTCTCCATTGAGGGTGATATTATCAGTGGTTTTTATATATATGCCCTTTGTTATGTTGAGGGATGTTCCTTCTAAACCTACTTTGTTGAGGGTTTTTATCATGAATGGATATTGTACTTTGTCAGATGTTTTTTTCTGCATCTATTGAAATGATCATATGGTTCTTATCCTTTTTTTTTTATTAATGCGATGTGTCACGTTGATCAATTTGTGAGTATTGAACTGGTGTTGCAACCCAGGAGTAAATCCTACTTGATTGTGGTGAATTATTTTGAAATGTATTACTGGATTTGGTTTGCTAGTATTTTATTTATTTATTTTTAATTAAAAAAATTATTTTTATGTTTATTTATTTTTGAGAGAGACAGAGACAGAATGCGAGTGGGTTGGGGCAGAGAGAGAGGAGGCACAGAATCTGAAGCAGGCTGTAGGCTCCAAGCTGTCAGCACAGAGCCTGACATGGGGCTCGAACTCACGAGCTGTGAGATCATGACCTGAGCCAAAGTCTGACGCTCAGCCACTGAGCCACCCAGGCACCCCAGTTTGCTAGTATTTTATTAAAAATTTTGCATCCGTGTTTATCAGGGATATTGGCTTGTAGTTCTCTTTAGTGGAGTCTTTCTCTGGTTTTGGTATCAGGGCAATGCTGCCCTCATAGAATGAGTTTGGAAGTTTTCCTTTCTTTCTTTTTCTTTTTTTTAATAGTTTGAGAAGAATAGGTATGAATTTTTCTTTAAATGTTTTGTATAATTCCACTGTGAAGCTGCCCTGGACTTCTGTTTCTTGGGAATCTTTTTGACTACTGATTCAATTTCTTTGCAGGTTATCAGTCTGCTCAACTTTTCTATTCCTGTGGTAGCTTTGGTGGTTTATATATTTCTAGGAATTTACCCATTTCTTCCAGTTTGTCCAATTTATTGGCATATAGTTTTTCATAATATTCTCTTATAATTGCTTGTATTTATGTGATGTTGGTTGTTATTTCTCCTTCCTTACTGTGGTTTTATTTATTTGGGTTCATTCTCTTTTCTTTTTGATAAGCCTAGTTAAGAGATGCAAACAGAACTGGGTGAGTGTGTGTGTGTAGGGGGGTGTTGGAGCTGGGGAGTGATGAAGGAAGAGGCTAGGGGCAGGTAAGCACTGGATCTGGAAGGATTTTATATGTTATGGCGAGGATTTTGTTTTGAGAGAAGTAAAGGGCTTGAAAGGTTTTAAGCAGGGGAGTGTCATAAGTATATCTGCATCTTAGATTACTTCTGAAACAGGATATTGAATGAACTGACTGAAGGTCAGAGAGTATCAGTTATTAGGCCATGGAGTTACGCAAGTGAGAAAATATGAGGGTGAGGATTAAAGCCATGTCAGGAGGGGAAGAAAAGAGAGGGAGAATAGATTCAAGAGACACGAAGCGAGAAAAATTGACAGGACTTCACAAGTTACCATGGAGAAGTTAAGGGAGAAACTACGTAAAGGCTCCCAGATACTTATCTTGGGCATCTAGGAGGAAGCGGCTCATTTACCAGTAGAAGAAATAGAAGAGGGGGAGAAATTTACTAGGGAAGATGTGTTCCATTTGGTCTTCTTAAATTTGACTGCCAGTGGAACATCTAGATAGAGTTGAGTTGTGCCTTGGCCTTTGAATGATCAGGTTGAGATTTGGGATGCAGGCCTTGGTTGAAAATAGAGTTGAGAGGCATCAGAATGTAAGTAGAGGATAGCTGTAGATGAAGGAGGGTGAGTGTGGGAATGTGGATGAGGGAACCCAGCACATAAATTAAACAATTGTCAGTGTTCTGTGATGTTTGCTTTTGAAACATATCAAATTTGTGTACATAGTTGAGGCTATTTTTCCCTGGGCTTTCAATTTTGTTCCACCAATAATCTTAATACCATAACAGTTATAATAGTTTTGTTAATACTTTAATATTTGTGTGTATTCTTTCCCAAACTCTTGGAAAAACTATTTTTTCTACGTGCTATAAATTTTGTAGATTCAGTTTAAAAGGTCCTGTTGGGATAATGATTGAAATTGCAAAATTTTTTATGACTTCCAGATTACTTTGTTTGTGTTTATTTGTATCTCCTTGCTTCATTTTTGACATTTGTTGAACATTTGCTTTGTTTCAGATGACTCTAAAGGTATGTTACGGAGATTTGAGAAGATTTCACTAGGTGTTTATTATTCATCTGTATTTTCTTTGCTTTATATTTTATCTGATATTTATGCACTCACTGCATGATGATGTATTTTAATTTGTACTTTAAAGGAGCTTGCAATCTATTGAGGGTAAACTAACCACAATACAGTGCATGAGTGTGCAAACCAACATGTTGTTCCCAAGTGCCTGAGGTTACAGAAGTTGGAACAATCTATTTTGGGGGCGAAGGAGATAGGAAAAGAACACTGAGGAGGTGTGTATAAAAGGGAGAATAGGGCATAACCTAGGAGGCAGCAGGATGAGTAGAGGGCAGGTATGGAGGTGTTTTGTGTGGAGTGAGAGTGGTCCTGAATGGGGCAGGCTGCATGGGAGGAGAGCTGGGAAGTGAAGTTGGAAGATGAGGAGGAGCCAGTGTATGAAGAGTGCCACAGGCCTGTGGTCTTTTTTAGTTTTTGTTTTTTTAAATGTTTTATTTTTATTTATTTTGAGAGAGAGAGAGAGATGAATCAAGTGGGGGAGGGGCAGAAAGAGGGAGAGAGAGAATCCCAAGCACGCTCTTTGCTGTGACCGTGGAACCTCACACGGGGCTCGATCTCATGAACCATGAGATCATTACCTGAGCCAAAATCAAGAGTCAATTGCATAACGTACTGAACCACCCTGGTGCCCCCCCCTTTTTAATTATTGAAGTATAGTTGACATACAATGTTATATTAGTTTCAGATGTACAACATAGTAATTTTTTAAAAAGTTTTTATTCCAGTTAGTTAACACACAGTGTTATATTAGTTTCAGGTGTACAGTGTAATGATTGAACAATCTATATATCACCAGGTCCTCATCAGGACAAATGAATTCCTTACTCCCCATCACCCATTTAACCCATCCCCCAGCCATGTCCCCCTTGCTAACCATCAGTTTGTTCTCTATAATTAAGAGTCTGTTTCTTGATTTGTTTCTTTCTTTCTCTGTTTTTATCACAACATAGTGATTTGACAGTTCTATGAATTACTCAGTATTTACGATGATAATGCTTACAATCACCATCCATTCCCATACGATGTTATTACAATATTATTGACTGTATTCTGTATGCTGTACTTTTTATCTCTGTGACTTATTTATTTTATAACTGGAAGTTTCTGCCTCTTAATTTCTTTCACCTATTTTGCCTATCTCCCAACCCCCTCCTCTCTGGCAACCACCAGTTTGTTCTCTGTATTTATGATCCTGTTTTTGTTTTTTTTGTTCAATTATTTTTTTACATTCCATGTATAAGTGAAATTTTATGGTATTTATCTTCTGACTTATTTCACTTAGCATAATACCCTTTAGATCCATCCACGTTGTTGTAGATGGCAAGATCTCATTCTATTTTAGGACTATTCCATCACACACACACACACACACACACACACCCCTAACACATACATACATACACACACACACACACACACACACACACACACATACACATATACAGGGGTGGCTTAGTCAGTTTAAGTGTCAGACTCTTGATTTTGGCTCAGGTCATGATCTTACTGTTTGTGAGTTTGAGCTCCGCATCAGGCTCTGCGCTGACAGTATGAAGCCTGCTTAGGATTCTCTGTCTCCCCTTCTCTCTCTCTCTGTCCCTTCCCTGCTCACACACACACACGGACTGTGTCTCTCTCTCTCTCTTTCTCTCTCTTTATTTCTTAAAATGCATAAACATTTTGGGGCGCCTGGGTGGCTCGGTCAGTTAAGTGTCTGACTTCAGCTCAGGTCATGATCTCACCGTTCATGAGTTCGAGCCCCGCGTCGGGTTCTGAGCTGACAGCTTGGGGCCTGGAGCCTGCTTCGGATTCTCTGTCTCCCTTTCTCTCTGCCCCTCCCCCATTCATACTCTGTCTCTCTCTCAAAAACTGAATAAAAAGTTTAAAAAAATTTTAAAAATGCATAAACTTTTTTTAAAGTTAAAAAATATATTCAAACATGTATGTGCACACACATATATATACATACATACACACATATATATGCACACACGTGGTATATATATCTTTTCCATTCATCTGTTGATGGACTCTTAGGTGGCTTTCATATTTTGTCTCTTATAAATAATGCTACAATAAACATAGGGGTGCATATATCTTTTTGAATTAATGTTTTCCTTTTCTTTGGATAAATGCCCAGTAGTGGAATTACTGGATTTATATGGTATTCTACTTTTAATTTTTTTGAGGAACCTCCATTCTGTTTTCCACAGTGGTTGCACCTATTTACATTCCCAGTAATAGGGCATGAGGGTTCCCTTTTCTCCACATCCTCACTAACACTTGTTTCTTGTCTTTTTGGAATAGCCATTCTTATTGATGTGAGGTAATATCCCATTGTGGTTTTAATTTGCATTTCTCTGATGATTAGTGATGTTGAGCATCTTTTATGTGTTTGGTGGCCATCTGTATATCTTCTTTGGAAAAATGTCTACTCAGGTCCCCTGCCCATTTTGTGATAGTTTGTTCTTTTTGGTGTTGCGTTGTATATGTTCCTTTTACATTTTGGGTATTAATCCCTTATTAGATATATCATTTGAAAATATCTTCTTCCATTCAGTGCATTACCTTTTTGTTTTGTTGATGGTTTCCTTTGCTGTGTAAAAGCTTTTTATTTTGGTGTAATTCCAATAGTATATTTTTGCTTTTGTTTCTCTTACCTACAGAAACATATCCATGAATATGTTGTTGCTAAGGCTGATGTCCATAGGATAAATGCCTGTTTTTCTTTTAGAAGTTTTATGGTTTCAGGTCTCACATTTAGGTCTTTAATCTGTTTTGAGTTTATTTTTGTGTATGGTGTAAGAAAGTGATTCAGTTTCATTCTTTTGCAGGTAGCTGTCCAGTTTTCCCATCACCATTTATTGAAGGCACTGTCTTTTCCCCCTACTGTATTCTTGCCTCCTTTGTCATAGTTTAATTGACTGTGTAAGCATGGTTTTACTTCTGGGCTCTCTATCCTGTTCCATTGATCTGTGTGTCTGTTTTTGTGCCTGTACCATACTGTTCTTATTAGCATAGCTTTATAGTATATCTTGAAATCTGAGATTTGTGTTACCTCCAGCTTTGTTCCTCTCCTTCAAGGCTGCTTTAGCTCTTTGGGGTCTTTTGTGGTTCCATACAAATTTTAAGATTGTTCTAGTTTTGTGAAAAATACTATTAGTATTTTGATAAGGATTGCATTAAATCTGTAGGTTGCTTTAGGTAGAATGGACATTTGAACAGTATTAGTTCTTCCAGTCCATGAGCATGGCTGTATCTTTACATCTGTGTTGTCTTCAGTTTCTTTCATCAATGTCTTATAGGTTTTTTTTTTAATTTTTTTTTAACGTTTATTTATTTTTGAGACAGAGAGAGACAGAGCATGAATGGGGAAGGGTCAGAGAGAGGGAGGCACAGAATCCGAAACAGGCTCCAGGCTCTGAGCTGTCAGCACAGAGCCCGACATGGGGCTCGAACCCACGGACCGCGAGATCATGACCTGAGCCGAAGTCTGCTGGTCAACCAACTGAGCCACCCAGGCGCCCCATTGTCTTATAGTTTTTAGAGTATAGGTCTTTCACTTCCTTGGTTAAATTTATTCTTTTTGATGTAATTATAAATGTGATTATTTTCTCTTCCTACTAATTGTTGTTAGTGTGGAGAAATGCTACATTTCCTGTGTATTTTGTATCCTACAACTTTACTGAATTCATTTATTCTAATAGTTTTTTGAGGGAGTTGTTGGGGGTTTCTATATATAGTAACATGTCATCTGCAAATGGTGACAGTTTTACTTCTTTTTCACCAATTTTAATGCCTTTTATTTCTTTTTTTTTTGTCTGATGGCTATGGCTAAGACTTCCAGTACTATGTTGAATAAACATGATGAGAGTAGAAATCTTTGACTTATTCCTGATCTTAGGGGAAAACGCTCAGTTTTTCACCATTGAGTATGATGTTAGCTTTGGGTTTTTCACATTTGGCTTTTATTATGTTGTGGTATGTTCCTCTAGATCCACTTTGTCGGGAGTTTTCATCATTAATGGATGTTGTATTTTTTCAAATGCTTTTTCTGAATCTGTTGAGATGCTCATGCGGTTTTTATCCTTCCTCTTGTTAATGTAATATATCACATTTAACATTTTGTGAATATTGAACCGTTTTACATCCCACTTGATTGTGATAAACGATTCTTTTACTGTGTTGTTGAATTCAGTTTGCTAATATAATGTTGACGATCTTTACATCTGTGTTCACTAGAGATATTGGCATGTAGTTTTCTCTTTTCGTAGTGTCTTTGTCTGGTTTTGGATCAGGGTAATGCTGGCCTTATAAAATGTATATGGGATCTTTTCCTTTCTCTACTATTTTTGGAATAGTTTGAGAAGAGTAGGTGTTAAGTCTTCTTTAATCATTTGGTAGATTTCATCTGTGAAGCCATCATTTGGTGAGAGTTTTTGATCACTGATTCAGTTCAAATTTTCTACTTCTTCATCACTCAGTTTTGGAAGATTGTATGTTTCTAGGAATTTATCCATTTGTCCTAGGTTGTTTGTTTGGTTGACATATAGTTTTTCGTAGTAACTTCTTATAATCTTTTGTATTTTTGTGGTGTTTGTTGTTATTTCTTCTCTTTCATTTCTGATTTTATGTGTATGAGTTTTCTCTTTTTTTACTTGATGAGTCTGGCTAAAAGGTTTATCAATTTTGTTTATTTTTTCAAAGAACTAGCTTTTTGTTTCATTGATCTTTTCTACTTTTTTTTTTGTCTTGATTTCATTTATTTCTGGTGTTTATTATCTCATTCCTTATATTAACTTTGGGCTTTGTTCTTTTTTTCCTAATTCTTTAGGTGTAAGTTTAGATTATTTGAGAATTTTCTTGTTTCTTGAGGTAGGCCTGTATTGCTGTAAATTTCCCTCTTAGAACTGCTTTTGCTGTGTTCCAAAGTTTTGGACCATTGTGTTTCCATTTTTATTTATCTCCATGTAATTTTTATTTCCTCTGATTTTTTCACTGACCTACTGGCCATTTGGTAGCATGTTGTTTACTCTCCCTGTGGTTGTATTTTTTCTAGTTTTTTCCTGTGATTGATTGCTAGTTTCATACCATTGTGGTTGGAAAAGTATTTGATTTTGTTTTAGTTTTTTAACATTTATTGAGACTTGTTTTGAGGCCTAATGTGATCTATCCTGGAGAATGTTCCATATGCACTTGAAAAGAATGCGTGTGTCCTGCTGTCTTTGGATGGAATGTCCTGTATATATCTGTTAAGTCTATCTGGGCTAAAAATCATTCAAAGCCACTGGGTGTTGTTGTTGTTGTTGTTGTTGTTGTTGTTGTTTTAATTGATTTTTTTGCCTGTATGATCCATTGATGTAAGTGGAGTGTTAAAGTCCCCTACTAGTCTTGTGTTACTCTCACTGTCTCCCTTTAGGTCTGTTAATATTTGTTTTCCTTTTTTTTAAGAAATAACTTTTTGAAAAAAAAATTTCAGGTTTATTTATTTTTGGGGGGAAGTGGTGGGAGGGGGCAGAGATAGAGGGAGAGAGAGAATCCCAAGCAGGTTCCACACTGTCAGCACAGAGCCTGATATGGGGCTTGAACTCACAAACCATGAGATGATGACCTGAGCTGAAACCAATAGTTGGACACTTAATTGACTGAGCCACCCAGGGCCCCAATATTTGCTTTCTTATTTAGGTGCTTCAGTGTGGGATGCATGGATACTTAAAATTGCTATATACTCTTGTTGGATTGATCCCTTCATCATTATGCAATGTCCTTCTTTGTCTCTTGCTACAGTGTTTCTTTTACAGTCTCATTTGTCTTATATATCTATCCCAGCTTTTTTTCCCGCCCACTTCCATTTGCATGGAACATCTTTTTCCATCTCTTCACTTTTAGTCTGTATGTGTCTTTAGGTCTGAAGTGAGTCTCTTGTAGGCAGCATATAGATAGATCTTGTAGTTTTCTCTGTTCCTGTCTATTCTTGCTGTCTTCCCTTGTAGTTTGATGGCTGTCTTTAGCGTTATACTTGGATTTCTTTCTCTTTTTTTGTGTGTATCAGTCATAGGTTTTGGATTTGTGGCTGCCATTGGTGCATATATAACGTCTTATGTGTATAGTAATCTATATCACATTAATTGTAGCTTAAGTTTGACCATTCTGAAAACACTAAATTTACTACTTCCTCCATGTTTCATGTATATGGCATGTATTTACATCTTTACTAATATTTTATCTTTTCAAAGCTAAAGTAGTTTTCAGATAACCATTGTGAAAGCACTAAACTTACTACTCCCTCCGTTTTTCATGTATATGGTATATTTTACATCTTTACATCTTTTACTAATTTTTGTAGATATGATTGATTTTGCTACTTTTGTGGTTCAGCCTCCATACTGATTTAATAAGTGATCAATCTACTCCTCTTATTATGTCTGTATTTACCTGTGAAATTTTTCTTTTCTTAGTTTTCTTAATTCTGATTATGGCCTTTTCTTTCCATTCAAAGCATTCCCTTTAATATTTCTTGTAAGGCTGGTTTAATGGTGATGAACTTCTTTAACTTTCGTTTTTCTCTCGTTATCTCTCTTTCAATTCTACATTATAACCTTGCCAGGTAGAGTATTCTTGGTTGTAGGTTTTTTTCCTTTCAGCATTTGGAATATATCATGTCACTCCCTTCTGGCCTGCAAAGTTCCTGCTAAAAAAGCAGCTGATTGCCTAATGGGGTTTCCTTTGTATGTAACTGTTTACTTTTCTTTTGTTTCTTTTAATATTCTTCCTTTTAATTTTTGCCATTTTAATTATTATGTGCCTTTGTGTGAACTTCCTTGGGTTCATTTTGTTTCAAGCTCGTGTTCTTTAAAAGCCCTGTTATATACATTATCCACTTGATTCCACTTCCAGCAGCACTGTGGAAAAAAAGACAACTTGCAGGTATTCTTCTATATTTTTTAATTTTTTCTCTAGTCTTACTTCTTTTTATACCTTATACTGTGTGTGAAGAGTTTGATTATCATCATCCCCATTGAAGGGATGAAGAAACTGGTGCTCCGTGATTTAACTAGTTGTATAGGTTTTTAAAAAAGTGGATTTCAGACTAGAGCCCAGGTCTTCTAAAACACTAGGCTTAAAAATTTTTTTTTACATTAATTCAATGCTATCATCTTTTCTCTTTTTAATTCTAAAAGTTAGGAGATAAGTAGAAAAATTGTGTAACTGAATTAGAGTATGTAATTTGAGCAAATTTGCTTTTTGTGTATGTGTTCCCTCTCCAGGGTAGTTTAAATAGATGAGAAACATGAGTGAAGAATCTGGAAGAAGAATGGTTAGTTTACAATGACCCTCTGATATGCAGATCTGAGAAAGTTGGAATTTGGCAACTTAAACTTTCTATTTTGTTTTATTTCATTTAACCATTTGTTATGAAAATTTTCAATCATATCCAAAAGTAGAAAATTATATTGAATCCTCAAGTACCCATCACTCAGCTTCAGGTTATTAACTCACAGCCACCTGATTTCATATATAATTCCTCTCCCTACTCACACATCTACATTCAGATATTTTTGAAGCAATTCCTAGACATTTTATTTAATTTGAACCATTGAAAATGTTATATGTGAGTTTAACTTGTGCTCTTATGTCTATTGTCATAGGCATTTGGTCCAGTTCTTAGTATTTGACCAGCTCTTTTCCTTCTTGACTATGGGATTTATTGAAAACATCTTCTTTAGGAAGATGGGTCCCAGTAAAAGATCGTCAGCTGCATGTACTGTATTTTTTTTGCCGTTTGCCACTTATTGTCAGTGGTTCTTGTGGCAGACCCCAATGGGTAGCTAGAAAAAGGTGTTCCCATTTGGCATGCTATGAGCTGACATAAGAATTGGTCTTACAACAATGGTTTGTTTATTAGAAGTTTCTGCTGAATGGCAAAGCTGTCACTCAAATTAACCCCTGGACACATATTAATTGGCAAATTTGAACACATGATAAAATTATGTTTCCTTTTGCTAAAAATCTTAGAGAATGGAGAAACCCACTATAGAACGGACTCTAGACAGCAGGCAAAGTAGAATTGGCTGTTGCTATTTGCTACATTGGTTGATATCATGAATAGGCATGGGAAGAAAGGAGCTAATAAGTAACAATGTAAAAAAGGTTTTAAGGGAATGTTACTTTAATTTGGACATTTGCTCATCATCTCTTTGGACCTAGTATGTGGCCACCTTCCTGATTCTTAAAGCAGGGTGTGATGAATGTACTAATGCGTGCATGTGCCTGGGCCTGTGTGTGTGCACTGAGTTTTGGTGCAGCCTGATTACCGACCTCTATACCTATTTCTGTTGACTGAGAACTGTTTTGATTAGAAATCTCTATAAAATTTGCAGAGATCTGAGTAGGGAAGAATAGTGTCACGCTCTTTTCTTCTCTAGAGCATTATTTCTGGGATTCTTTCATTTGGCTTGCTGAGAAAGAGCAGTCCTATTAATAGTGATTTTTCAGATATGTTTGTTGCAGTGTTTAATGCTTTTTCTTTCCCCTGGAGATGAAAACAAGATGAAACTTTTTAGTGTTCCCTTCCAGCTCAGCCTCAGCTCTGTAAATGTCCTAGTTGAGAAAATATTGATACTGCTTATTTGAAAATACAGCAAAATAGAGTTTAAGGTAATGGACAAGGGCTGGTTGTGTGTGTGTGTGTGCACAGTGATTGACTATATGAGAGTAATGGTCAGACCAGCTTTTACTCTACTTTCTATTTAAATTATAGGGCTACGTTTTTTTTTTTTTTCTTTAATTTATATCCAAGTTAGTTAGCATATAGTGCAATAATAGTTTCAGGAGTAGAATCCAGTGATTCATCCCCTACAAAAAACACCCAGTGCTCATCCCAACAAGTGTCCTCCTTAATGACCCTTGCCCATTTAGCCTGTCCCCCTACCCCCAACCTCTCCAGCAACCCTCAGTGTGTTCTCTGTATTTAAGAGTCTGGTATGTTTTGTCCCCCTCCCTGTTTTTATATTTTTTGCTTCCCTTCTCTTAAGTTTATCTGTTTTGTATGTTAAATTCCACATAAGAGTGAAGTCATGTGATACTTGTCTTTCTCTGAGTAATTTTGCTTAGCATAATACCCTCTAGTTCCATCCACGTTGTTGCAAATGGCAAGATTTCATTCTTTTTGATGCCAAGTAATATTCCATTGTATATATGTACCACATCTTCTTTTTCCATTCCTCTGTCCATTCCATTTGGGCTCTTTCCATACTTTGTTGTTGATAGTGCTGCTATAAACATTGTGGTGCATGTACCCCTTCGAAACAGCACACCTGTATCCTTTGGATAAATACCTAGTAGTGCAATTGCTGGGTCATAGTGTAGTTATATTTTTAATTTTTTGAGGAACCTCCACACGGTTTTCCAGAGTGGCCACACCAGTTTGCATTCCCACCAGCAGTGTAAAAGGATTCCCCTTTCTTCTGCAACCTCATCAACATCTGTCATTGCCTGAGTTGTTAATGTTAGCTATTCTGACAGATGTAAGGTGGTATCTCATTATGGTTTTGATTTGTATTTCCCTGATGATGAGTGATGTGGAGCATTTTTTCATGTGTCTGTTAGCCATCTGGATGTCTTCTTTGGAAAAGTGTCTATTCATGTCTTTTGCCCATTTCTTCACTGGATTATTTGTTTTTTGGGTGTCGAGTTTGATAAGTTCTTTATAGATTTTGTATACTAACCCTTTATCTGATATGTGATTTGCAAATATCTTCTCCCATTCTGTCAGTTACCTTTAGTTTTGCTGATTGTTTCCTTCACTGTGCAGAAGCTTACCTTGATGAGGTCCCAGTAGTTCATTTTTTGTTTCCCTTGCCTCTGGAGACATGTCAAGTAAGAACTTGCTGCGGCCGAGGTCAAAGAGTCTTTGGCCTGCTTTCTCCTCTAGGATTTTGATGGCTTCCTGTCTCATGTTTAGGTCTTTCATCCATTGTGAGTTTATTTTTATGTATGATGCAAGAAAGTGGTCTAGTTTCATTCTTCTGCATGTCACTGTCCAGTTTTCCCAGCTGGAAACTGTCTTTTTTTCATTGGTTATTCTTTCCTGCTTTGTCAAAGAGTAGTTGGGCATAAGTTTGTGGGTCCATTTCTGGGCTCTCTGTTCTGTTCCATTGATCTATGTGTCTGTTTTTGTGTACCATGCTGTCTTGATGATTACAGCTTTGTGATACATCTTGAAGTCCTGAACTGTGATGCCTCTAGCTTTGGTTTTCTTTTTCAGGATTGCTTTGGCTATTTGGGATCTTTTCTGGTTCCATACAAATTGTAGGATTCTTTGTTCTAATTCTGTGAAGAATGCTGGCATTATTTTGATAGGGATTGCATTGAATATGTAGATTGCTTTGGGTAGTATTGATGTTTTAACAATATTTGTTCTTCCTATCCATGAACATGGAATATTTTTCTGTTTTTTGGTGTCTTCTTCAATTTCTTTCATAAGGTTTCTGTAGATAGGGCCAATTAAAAAAATTTTTTTAATGTTTATTTTTGAGAGAGAGAGAGAGAGAGAGAGACAGAGCACAAGTGTGGAAAGAACAGAGAGAGAGGGAGACACAGAATCAGAAGTAGACTCCAGGTTCTGAGCTCTCAGCACAGAGCCCGATGCAGGGCTCAAACCTATAAACCATGAGATCATGACCTGAGTGGAAGTCGGATGCTTAATTGACTGAGCCACCCAGGCACCCCATGGGCTACTTTTTAAAAAAAGAATGAGGAGGATTAGTACCAAGATGTGAGTAGAGACCTCATTTCCACATCTCTCTTCTAGAGAAATGTACCTCTCAGTTTGATTGGTTTACTGATACTTTTTGGAGGCTCATTATATGATGTGACTTCATGCTCTATTAAGCATACTGTGATAGGGGACAAAACATATCTCTGAATTTCAGAGCTTAAAATGTTTTGGAGCAAGTAAAATATACATGAAAAAAATTAGAAGCAACCTTTGAGTAGGTAAGATTTAGAGAAGTGATGAGGAAGATGTGCTATTAGGGCTTCCTTTTGTGTATCTATAAAATGAGAGCATTGGACTAAATGATCTAAGGGCCCCTCTTAGCACTGTTGTTGTATGATTCTGTGATTCTCCAAATTAAGAAACATGCACAGAGGGAAAAGTAGGTTTCATAAGCTTAGTGAGGAATATGAGAATATTTCCGGGAAAGCCCAGATCCCTTTCTTTACGTTTTTAGTATCCCTTACAAGGGCTTTGACCACCATCTTACTTGATTTCAAACATCTTGAAGGGGATATAGAACATACTTTTCCCCCTCAAATGTAGTTTAAAGTACAATAAAAATGAAAAGTTGGAAAGAATCACCCCAAATTATGTTGACACAATTATCAAGTATACTTGGATATATGGTAAGACTTTGCTTTCCCCCAAATTATCCCTTAGTAAAGGAGTTGCCTTCATTTTCATCCTTATGGAAGTTCTAATGTTAAGAGGTGCCTTCTCAATTACTTTGAACAACAAAACTATTAATTTGTGATAATATATTGGCCTGACCTCTGTCAATGCTATTTTTGATGCCAATAGAGATTTCTTGACAAAATCAGTAGAAAAAGAAATTTAACACAGATTTAGTGTTGGATGTCTTAAGCCTTTTCAAGACTATTTTGGAAAACAGTAGTAGGCTGTGAGCAGAGGAATGATGTATTCTAACTAAATTTGAAAAAGATCCCTCTCGCTGTTGAGTTGTGAATAGTCTGTAGGGGGCAGGAGTAGAGGTAAGGATACCTTTCTGTATTTCTGGTAAGAAATGCTGGTGGTGCTAGTGAAATGTTGAGAAGTGGTCAGATTGTGACTGTATTTTGAAGATAGAGCCAATATAATGTTTTTCTGATTTGGGTGTAGGGTATGAGGAAATTAATCAAATATTAACTAAATATTTTAAAATCAAGCATATCCCACACTCCTATTCCACACACTTTGACCTAGCAATTCTTCTTTTAAAAAATTAGTCTAAGAAAATAATCACATGTGCAAAGAAGTTTAATTTTTTTTTTAACGTTTATTTATTTTTGAGAAAGAGAGAGACAGAGCATGAACGGGGGAGGGTCAGAGAGAGGGAGACACAATCTGAAACAGGCTCCAGGCTCTGAGCTGTCAGCACAGAGCCCAGTGTGGGGCTTGAACTCACGGACCACGAGATCGTGACCTGAGCCGAAGTCGGCTGCCCATCCGACTGAGCCACCCAGGCGCCCCAAGAAGTTTGTTTATACAAGAATATTATCACAGATAACTATAGAGAACTGGCCAAATAATTGTTGGTAGCTCTGTAAGCAGAAAGAGTTCGGGGTCCCCAGAAAAAAAAAAATAACGTTTGTGACATAAGAGAGGTCATTTTAAGCCCCTAGCCATCTTCCCCACCCCTCACCCCCAAGGTCTGTGCCCTACTTGCCCAAGCACACTTTCCTGGACTTTCTTGGAGAACTTTCTCAGAACTTTCTTGAAGGTTAGAATTACAAAGAAATACAAAAACCTCAGTAGTTAAAGATTTTAAAGGAACAAATGGAATGCAAAAACTAACAGTCTCTACTAGGCCAGGAAATAGCCTAACCATTTCAGAGACAATAAATCAGTAGTAAAAACTTACAGTGCTGTTTCGTAAGTAAGCAAAGTCCTGCGTTTTTTTCCTGAGATAAGGAGCCCAAAACCCCATCTATTTTATACAGGTTCTCAGAGCATATCCAAAGCCCCTCCTCTGACAATTCCCTCTGCTTCATTATGTTAAAATCTCCATCCTCGGAGGAGTATGAGGTTCATTAAATGTAACATAGGATGCATGTATAGAACTGTTTTCTAAGTACCCCTGTGCAGTCTTATGCCTGCCTTTACATTTGATGACAGAGCTTCCTTTTCTGAATATTCATCCTATCCCTAAATAAAAGGAACTCACTGGGGCGCTTGGGTGGCTCACTCTGTTAAACGTCCAACTATTGGTTTCGGTCATGATCTGGCAGTTCATGGGTTTGAGCCCCACATTGGACTCTGCACTGACAGTGTGGAGTCAGTTTGGGATTCTCTCTCTCCCTCTCCCTGCTCTTGTGCAGGCACACTGTCTCTCTCTCAGAATAAATAAATAAACTTAAAAAAAATTAAAAACAAAAAAAAGGAACCCACTCACCCCTGCTCAGGGATTCACTACTTTGGAAGTTATGCTCCCTGATATCTTTATTTGCTGCAAATAGTTTCCTTTGTGTGATAACTCTCTACCTGGTCTCTACCTGTAACTTACCAGAGAGCAAACCCACATTGGTTTAGTTCTAGATCCTTTCAGTAAAGTTATTAGGCAGCCATTAAAGTGACTTACAAGTATGTTTCTGGACATGGAAACATGTTAACATATTTATGGGTTTTGTCTTGTTAGGTATTTTACTGAGAATTTGGGGTATTTTAATGGGAAGTTTTACTTCCCATTGGTTGCTGCTCTAGTAACTTGGAGCTCTGTCATGTTAGCTTTTGGTTGGTGAATATTTTGTATCTGATATGTGCTTAGAGAAGATTTCAGAGAGGTAGTTATCTTGTTTTTATACAATTGAATTTTAAATTGTTGCACAAGTTATTTTTGAAAGAAGTTGACTCATTTGTTACATATTGAATTCTGACATGTATCAGAGGTTAAGTTAAATGTAATTTAAAATGCATGTAGTACTAAATTTTACCAAAAAGCTTTGCCATTTTAGAGTGATTTCTTAGCGATTACTGCTCTTCTCTCATTAAACATGCATTACACACCTACCACTGCACAAACAAATGGAATGTGCTAGAGGAATCATTCCTATATAATTATCTAAAGTGAAACCAACCATTATTAGAGTTAATTGCATCCCTAAGAGCACTTCTCTTTGCTTCACTAAGTAAGTTTTGTTTGCTATGTTCAGATTTAAATGAATTTTTATTTCATCTCGGTGTTCATAAAATGGAAAACATGAAACAATTTTCCTAAGATCATTTCTTTGCTCTTCTCAGTAAAACCCATTATTTATTTAATGTATTCCTATTACCACTGAATTTATCACCAGTAAATAATTCTTGATCAGAAACATTAACTAGAAGATTTAGAATAAAAAATTCTCCTGTTTTTGGTGTTCGATCTTTCTTTGGTGTTCATCTTTCTTCCCCGTCCCCCATTTTTCTTCTCAAATTTCTCTTAAAATTTTTTTTGTTTTAAAATTTTTAATGTTATTTATTTTTGAGAGAGAGACACAGAGTGTGAACTATGGAGGGGCAGAAAGAAAGGGAGACAGAATCTGAAGCAGGCTCCAGGCTCCGAGCTGTCAGCACAGAGCCCAGTGTGGGGCTTGAACTCATAAACTGCAAGTTCATGACCTTAGCTGAAGTCAGAGGCTTAACTGACTGAGCCACCCAGGCACCCCAGTTTTTGTTGTTGTTGTTGTTGTTGTTTGTTTTTGTTTTAAAGATTATTGTACAGTAAAATAGATTTTTTCTTTTGATGCATAGTTCTGTGAATTTTAATACATATATTTATTCATGTAACAACTACAGCAGTCAGGAGACAGAATAGTTCTGTCATCTCAGAAAACTCTATATCCCTTTAAAGTTAACAGTTTTCTGGCATCCAGTGACCTATAGTTTTGCCTTTTTGAGACTATTTTATAAATAGGAATATTTTTTGAGATTGGCTTCTTTCATTCAGCATGCATAATACCTTTGGGATTCACCCAAGTTGTGTGTATCAAGAGTTTGTTCCTTTTTGTTGCTGAGTAGTATCCCAGCAATGGATGTACCATGGTTTGTCTAGATTTACACACTGAAGGACATTGGGTTAGTTTTCAGTTTTTGGTGATTGTGAACAGGGCTACTATAGACATTCACATGCAGGTTTTATGTGAACATAGATTTCACTTCTGTAGGATAAATCTCAGTAGTACAATTATTGGGTTGTAGGGTAAGTATGTTTACATTATTAGAATTTACAGAACACCTTTTCAGATGTATCATTGTGTATTCCCAGAAATGTAGGAGTTCAGTTGCTCCTCATCTTTATTAGCACTCAATATTGCCAAGTGTTTTTTTTTTATTTTAGCCAGTCTATTAAGTGTATAGTGTTTTTTTTTAAACCACAATATTATTGAGATATAATCCACATAACCAAAAAATTCTCCACAGTCTAGGTTTAGAACATTTTCATCACCCCAAAAAGAAACTACATAGTAGTCACTTTCATCTTCCCTCTCCCTTCAGCCCCAGGCAACTACTAATTTTTCTGTCTACAGATTTGCCTGTTTTGGACATTTCATATAAATGGAATCATATATGATCTTTTATGAGTTACTTTAATCAATTAGAATAATGTTTTCACGCTTTGTCTACATTGAATTCTATATCAGTACTTCACACCTTTTATGGCTGGATAATACTCCATTGCATGGATATACCATATTTTGTTTATCCATTTATCAGTTGGTAGACATTGGGGTTGCTACTTTTTAGCTATGAATAATGATGCTGTGAACATCTGTGTACAAGTTTTTCTGTGAATACGTTTTTAGTTCTCTTGGGCGGAATTGCTGGATCATATGCTAACTAGTTCCACATTTGCCCTTTTGAGGACCTGCCAAACTTTTCTAAAGTGGCTACACCATTTTACAGTCCCACCCACCAGCAGTATGTGAGTATTCCAATTTTTCCACATTTTCATCAACACTTGTGATCTGTTTTTGATTGTAGCCATCTAATGGGTATTAAATGCTATCCCATTGTGGTTTTGATTTGCATTTTCCTGAAGAGATGATATTGAACATCTTCTCAAGTGCACATTGACCATTTATATATCTTCTTTGGAAAAATGTCTATACAGATTTTTTGCCCACTTTTTATTGGGTTATTTATCTTTTTCAAAAAAAAATTAATTTTAAATTTACATCCAAGTTAGCATATAGTGCAATAATGATTTCAGGAGTAGATTCCAGTGATTCATCCCCTATGTATAATACCCAGTGCTCATCCCAGCAAGTTTCTTCCTTAATGCCCCTTACCTATTTTAGCCCATCCCCCCTTTACACAGCCCCTCCAGCAACCCTCAGTTTATTCTCTATATCTAAGAGTCTCTAATGTTTTGTCTCCCTCCGTGTTTTTACATTATTTTTGCTTCCCTTCCCTTATGTTCATCTGTTTTGTATCTTAAATTCCACACGAATGAAGTCATATGATATTTGTCTTTTTCTGACTGACTTATTTTGCTTAGCATAATACCCTCTAGTTCTACCCACGTTGTTGCAAATAGCAAGATTTCATTCTTTTTGATTGCCGAGTAATACTCCATTGTGTGTGTGTCTGTGTGTGCACATCTTCTTTATCCATTCATCTGTCGATGGACATTTGGACTCTTCCCCTACTTTGGCTCTTGTCGATAGCACTGCTATAAACATTGGGGTGCATGTTTCGAAAGAGCACACCTGTATCCCTTGGATATGTACCTAGTAGTGCAATTGCTGGGTCATAGGGTAGGCCTATTTTTAATTTTTTGAGGAACCTCCACACTGTTTTCCAGAGTGGCTGCACCAGTTTGCATTCCCATCAGCAGTGCAAAAGAGATCGTCTTTCCCCGCATCCTCGCCAACATCTGTTGTTGCCTGAGTTGTTAATTTTAGTCATTCTGACTGGTGTGAGGTGGTATTCATTGTGGTTTTAATTTGTATTTCCTTGATGATGAGTTCTGTTATTTATCTTTATTGTTGAATTGTAACAGTTCTTTATATATTCTGGATAGAAGTCCTTTATTAGATACGTGATTTGTATATATTTTCTCTCATTTTTTGATTTGTCTTTCACCTTCAGAATGGTGATCTTTGAAGCACAAATGTTTTCAGTTGTGATGAAGTCTATTTTATCTGTTTTTAATATGTCTCTTATACTTTTGGTCTTGTATCTAAGAAACTATGGCCACAAAGATTTACACCTGTTTTCTTCTCAGAGTTTTATAGTTTTAGCTCTTACATTTAGGTCTCCAGTTCATTTTGAGTAAATTTTTGTGAACAGGTGTTCAACTTCATTCTTTCACATGTGGATATCCAGTTTTCCCAGCACCATTTGTTGAAAAGGTTGCTCTTTCCTCACATCAAAGGATGCTCAACATCATGCATTGTCAGAGAATTGCAAATCAAAACTATAATGAGATATTACCTCACACCTGTCAGAATGGCTAAAATTAAAAAAAATAACACGAGAAAAAATAAGTGTTGATGAGCATGTGGACAAAAAGGAACACTTGTGCACTATTGGTGGGAATGCAAACTGGTACAGCCACTCTAGAAAACAGTATGGAGTTTCCTCAAAAAATTAAACATAGAGCTACCCTACAACCTAGTAATTGCACTACTGGGTATCTAACCCCAAACTACAAAAACACTAATTCAAAGGAATACATTCACCCCATGTTTATAGCAGCATTATTTCCTCTAGCCAAGATATGGAGGCAGCACAGTGTTCATAGATAAATGAAAGGATAAAGAAGCAGGAGATACACACACATATGCACACATACACGTATATATATATATATATATATATATACACACACACACACACATATATATATATGCATACACACCGCACACATACACATACAATGGAAAATTATTCAGCCATAAAAAATAATGAAATCTTGACATTTGCAACAACGTGGATGGAGCTAGAAAGTATAATGCTAAGTGAAATAGTCAGAGAAAGACAAATACTGTATGATTTCACCCATATGTGGAATTTAAGAAACAAACAAACAAAGGAAAAAACAAGAGAAACCAAGAAATGCGTTCTTTTTTTAAAAAGTTTTTAATGTTTTTTATTTTTTCTTAGAGAGAGAGAGTGGGGAAGGGGCAGAGAGAGAGGGAGACACAGAATTTGAAGCAGGCTCCAGGCTCCGAGCTGTCAGCACAGAGCCTGACGCGGGGCTCGAACTCATGAACTGTGAGATCATGATCTGAGCCGAAGTCGGACACTTTACCGACTGAAACACCCAGGCGCCCCAAGAAACAGATTCTTAACTGTAGAGAACAAACTGATGGTTACCGGAGGAGCTGTGGGTAGGGGATAAGGTGAAATAGATGAAGGGGATTAAAGAGTGTACTTATCATGATGAGCACTGAGTAATGTGTAGAAGTGTTGAATCACTATATTGCACTCCTAACGCTCATATAACACCTTTTGTTAACTGTACTGGAATAAAAATAAAAAACGTAATTAAATAAAAAGAAAGAAAAGAAAAATCAATTGACCATAAATGTAAAGGTGTATTACTGGATTTGTGATTCTGTTCCATTCATCTGTATGCTTGTTTTTATGCCAGCACTACATTGTCTTCATTATTGTAGTTTTGTAGTTAAGTTTTGAGGTTGGGAATTGTGCATATTCTAGCATTATTCTTTTTCAAGATGGTTTTGGCTAGAGTGAGAGTGTATAAATCTGAATAGGATTAAGTAACTCCCTGCTTAAAAATCTTTAAATCAGTCACATCTGATTGCATCTATCATAAAACTTCATATCCCTAAACTGATCCACCAGATTTACAATCTGACCCCTACCCATCTTTCCAGTTTCATCATTGACCTGTTTTTCTTGCTCACTGCTTTACCTAGCTCCTTAAAAGCTTTAAAATGCCTTTCCATTGCAAGGCTTTTGTATATCCATTTGCTTTTGCTTAGAATGCTCTTGTTTTCACTTTACCTAATTCCTACTCACTGATCAGATCTCTACCTGAATATCATTTTTTAAATGTTGTTTTTCTTTTTCATTCCATTTTCTGTGTTACTTTCTTTTCTCTCCATTGTTTTCTTCCTACCTGCCCCCTTTTAAACTGAATATTGGTAAAACATCTTAAGTGTGTCTTCTATATCATGGATTCTGTTTTTTGCATAGATATTTCAATGCTATGTTGCCACCAGTGTTCCTTTTTTTTTATTTTCTTTTTTTTAAAGTAGGCTCCGTGCTGAGCATGGAGCCCAATGCAGGGCTTGAACTCACGACCTTGAGATCAAGAGCTAAGCTGAGATCAAAAGTCAGATACTTAACCTACTGAGCCACCTAGGCACCCCACTACCAGTGTCCTTAATTAATGCTTTTTTTCTTTTTTCTTTTTTCTCTTTTTTTTTTTTTTTGCAGTCTTTTCGTATTAACCTGATCTTTTAATCTCAACCTGTTCTCACTTTGTGGTTCTTTGTTGCAGCTTTATAATGAAGTACTGTGCCTGGTACAGTAATATATGTTCAAATATGTGACTAAAGGAATGAATACATGAGTAAACAAAAACCAGATCTTGGTGTAAGCTACTGAGACTATCAAAATGTTTTTCTACGAAAGTATTCCTTTAAAACCCAAAAAACAAAAAGCCCGGCTATGTTGAGGTATAACTTATGTACCCTAAGACTTATCCATTGTAAGAGTGTAATTCAATGATTTTTAGTAGATTTTATAAGGTTGTGCAAGTCTCACAACAGTCCAGTCTTAGAACATTTCCATTACTGCAAAAAGTCCCCTCATGCCTATTTGTCATTAAATTCCTGCTTCCACCTCCTGCTTTCTGTCTCTATAAATTTGCCTTTTATGGACATTTCATATAAATGTATGCTGATGTAGTTGCTCAGATACACACACACACACACACACACACACACACACACACACACACGTAAAATTATTTGCATTTTTAAGCATGGCTTTCTAGGGGTTGCCTTCCTGTCAGCACAGTTCATTGGACAGTGGTTGTGCTCTGATATCTTAAGCCAGTGTGACTTTTCATCTGCCAGTGGATCTGCATTTGGGTAGAGGAGCACATTCCAAGTTGAGGCCATTTTCAAATCTGCACTGGTGTTTAAGGACTGACAGTTCCTTTTGTGTCTCCTCTGCCTCCATGCACCTGTGAGCTGGCGTTGAGTTTGCCAGTCATGATTACAAACTGAGGCTACTGGAGCTGTTCATCCTCCTTGCTCTCCTGCCACCTGGAACATCACTTACACTGACAGCACAGCTGACAGTGTGTGTTATTCACCACTCCAAAATGAGTGACTCCCTTTGATCCTGGGAGCAAAGCCATAGTCTTCATAGTTTCCCTGCCTCGCCCTGCTCTGCAGAACCTCTGTCCTGCTAAGTGAGTGGATGGTGGGGTGGGAATAGTCTTAGGCAAGAATGTCATAGACTTTCATTGTTCTTCCTCAACATTTAGCAGTTTTTCAAACATAGATGCTGCTTAGGTTGTTGTATTCCTTTGTTGATTTCCAGAGGACTGATGGGGTTTCTGTCAGCTTCATCTTGCTTACTTTTGGGGGAGAATTGCCTACCTTCTCACTAGTCCATAGCTAGACGTCCTGCCTCTCAGGAGGTATTCTTTTTTTAGCATAGCTAGTCCTTTCCCCAGGTGTACTTACTATTAGGAGACATATAAGGAAGGGACAATTTTTAAGGAATTAGCTCATGTTATTGAGGTGCTGGCATTTCTAAAATCCACAGAGCAGTCTGGCTGGTAAGACTTGATGTTAGCTTTGAGTCCAAATTCTGCAGGGCAGCAAGCTGGAAATCCAGGTACAGTTTCTGTGTTACTGTCTTGAAGAGAATACCTTTTTCTTCAGAAAACCTGTCTCTTCTAAGGATTTCAGTTGTTGGATGAGGCCCACTCATATTATGAAGGGTAATCTGCTTTAATCAGAGTCTGTTGATTTCATTGTTAATCATATCTAACAAAAACCTTCACAGCAACATCTAGACCAAACTAGTGTTTGGTGTTTGACCAAACACTGGGCACCATAATGGCTTAGTTGACATATAAAATTAACCATCACACTTGCCCTCTGAGGATTCAGGGCACATTGTTTTAGTCTAGGTGTAGTCTGATTGCTGTCTGCTTTGTAGTATATATCCTTGCGCCAGCTAAACTAGTATTTCCATAATATGTGTATTTTACATATACATAGTATATATATTTTACATAGTATATATGTTTTACATACATGCCCTTGCTTCTACACATCCACACCTTGGTCATAGTGTATCTTCAGCTTAGAATACTCTGCGTATCTAAACCTTCTCTGTTCTTCTGAAGGCTAGATCACAAACACACACGTAATTGTCTTTTCACAGTACACACCAGTTCTCCTGAACTACTTTTTGCCTAAATATGCTGTGTTCTGTCATGCCATTGTGCTTTTGCACACAAGTTCCTACTGCTTAGAGTACCTCTCCCTCTTATTTTCTATAAGGCTTTTATAGATTCATCTGGTGGACTTATGTGCTCCTTTTCATTATACTCTTGTTGTTTATATCTACTAAGGCACTGATTGCATTTTGTTGTCATTGTTTGCATATCTATCTGTCCATGAGACTTTGTTTCCTGAGAGCAAGGGTCAGTGCACTGCTGTCGTTTTCAAAGCTTATCCTCAGCCACACCCAAGTATCTGGCCTGTAGTATCTAAATAAATAATTTGTGGAATGAATAAACTAAATCTGTCTTAAAGATTTGGAAGTTGTATATTTCTTCTGTAATTTCTCTTTAGGGAAGAATGTGGAGATAATGACTTCTTAGGGATGAAGCAAATCTGAATACTAGAGATGAGCCTTGGGTTAGACCTCAAACATACTTGGTCATATTAAATATTTGCATAACCCACTGATAGAAATAGTTTTATTTATTTTTCCATTCTGTGGAAGGTACAAAGCTTCAGAATTGTCACATTAAGAAATGCTGTTTCTGATTAGAAATGATTTATTTTTGCTTGCACTTGTGTATACTTGTGTTCTAAGAATATCACAGTATGTAAGACAGCTTTAGCTTCTTTCTAGCCAGAATGTAATGGTGATCACTGATGACTAATTTGTGAACAGTTTTAATGTGATGATAAAATAGCTTTTTCCTTTTCTCACTAGATGTTGATCATCTTTCTGAAGTAGAATCTCCATGGCCTGAACATTTTCTGAAAATTATTTTGAGCAGAATATCTATTTAATAACAAGATAACTACATCAAGATGGTTGGAAAACTGAAGCAGAACTTACTATTGGCATGTCTGGTTATTAGTTCTGTGACTGTGTTTTACTTGGGCCAACACGCCATGGAATGTCATCACCGAATAGAAGAACGTAGCCAGCCCCTCAAATTGGAGAGCACAAAGACCACTGTGAGAACTGGCCTGGACATCAAAGTGAATAAAACCTTTGCCTATCACAAAGATATGCCTTTGATATTTATTGGAGGTGTGCCTCGGAGTGGAACCACACTCATGAGGGCCATGCTAGATGCACACCCTGATATTCGCTGTGGAGAGGAAACCAGAGTCATTCCCCGAATCCTGGCCTTGAAGCAGATGTGGTCACGGTCAAGTAAAGAGAAAATACGCTTGGATGAGGCTGGTGTTACTGATGAAGTGCTAGATTCTGCCATGCAAGCCTTCTTACTAGAAATTATTGTTAAGCATGGGGAACCAGCCCCTTATTTATGTAATAAAGATCCTTTTGCCCTGAAATCCTTAACTTACCTTGCTAGGTTATTCCCTAATGCCAAATTTCTCCTCATGGTCCGAGATGGCCGGGCATCAGTACATTCAATGATTTCTCGGAAAGTTACTATAGCTGGGTTTGACCTGAATAGCTATAGAGACTGTTTGACCAAGTGGAATCGTGCCATAGAGACCATGTATAATCAATGTATGGAAGTTGGCTATAAAAAATGCATGTTAGTTCACTATGAACAACTTGTCTTACATCCTGAACGGTGGATGAGAACGCTCTTAAAGTTCCTTCATATTCCATGGAACTACTCAGTATTACATCATGAAGAGATGATTGGGAAAGCTGGGGGAGTATCTCTGTCAAAGTGAGTAGAAGTTGTTTTTTGTTTTTTTTGACCCTGTGTTCAGGTAGTAAAGGTGTGTGTGTGTGTGTGTGTGTGTGTGTGTGTGTGTGTGTGTAAACTACAGAACGTGTTTCTGGAACAGATATAACTTCATCAGTGAGTTTTTTAAAAGATTTTTTTAATGTTTACTTATTCTTGAGAGAGAGAGAGAGTGAGAGAGAGACAGAGCGTGAGTGGGGGAGGGGCAGACAGAGAGAGAGAGGAAGACACAGGATCTGAAGCAGGCTCCAGGCTCTGAGCTGTCATCACAGAGCCTGACATGGGGCTCAAACCCACAAACTCCGAGATCATGACCTGAGCTTAAGTGGGACACCTAACCTACTGAGCCACCCAGGTGTCCCTTTCAATGAGTTGTTTTAAAAATTCATTATAGGCCCTTTCATTTATTTAATTCATTTGTATTTTTATGAATTGAGCTTCTTATTTATTTGATAGAAGCCAGCCCAATTTATAGCAGTGAAAGGTATTTTTCTTTAATGTCCATCATTCAATTTTAGCGACTCCTGATTTCTAATTTCTAGGTAGTTTTATTAATAACAATAGTCGACTTTGTGTAGATTAAGGTTAATATGAGGAGAAGCATCTAATGTTGGTGAGCAAGTGGTGAATTCTAAGCATTTTGGAATTTTTAGTGATAGAGAAATATAAAGACTAAAATGATCTAACCCAGTCCCTTCATTTTACAGGTAGGAAGACTTAGTCAGAAAGTAAAAATGATTTACTCAAATTGAGATGGGAAGGCCAGGATTAGAATCTGTGCTTTGGTCTCAGTGGGGTAGTGCCATTTTCCATGGCGTTTTATAACACATAGTGCTTCTTTTGTCATCTGATGGATCTTGATTTTTTTAAAGGGTATAGAACTCCAAAATTTGGAAGCTCAATCCATAATCCATACAGGAAGTTCCTTAGATTCAAATACTTCTAGAACTATTGCATTTTTCTTTCTTTCTTATGAAATAGTGACTGGGGTGCCGTGACTTGATCCGACAGCCTGATTTGATGACTTATATACCTAGAATATGGATATAAAAATGGAAACTACTGTTAAGTTCACATAGCATATTTTTATGAGGAAGAAGTTGGGTGTAACTAAGTTTTATTTTATTTCTTATCTTTTTCCATTCATAAAAGTAATATGTACCTGCTGTCAAAAAAACCCCAAAAAACAAAAAACAGTGTACTTCCCTTCTGTACCTGCTTTTTCCTACCAGGGAATATCTTCTTGATTTCTTTTTTCAATGTATAGAACTTGTACAGTGAGTATTGATTCCTGATGTAGATAATTTGAAAGGAGCAGCTGCATTTCTGCACCTAACTTACAGGTATGATGATAAATTATTAGGTATTATCACTCTACTGGCTCTGGGTTCTGTTTATTGATTCAAAGAGAATTACAGCCATAGCTAATGTCATCACAGTTTATTGTTCTTTTCATATAATAGACCATAACTAATTTCTAATCACTTGTATTCGTAGGTTAGCATTTCACTTTGTGTGCTTGTATGTTGGCCCAGAGATTCTGTTGCTGGCTCCTTCTAGTAATACAAAATAACACCAAACCCCTGCACCCTTGCCATCCCTAGTCTCTCCAAGGAGGGATTAAGGAGATATGCTCAAGGTAAATTTTGGTGGAAATCAGGACAAGATCATTTTACATATATAATTACTATGTTTAAGGCAAACATGAATACCAAGGAAATTCATAGAAATTACAAACAAATGGATTTTAGAAGGGGAAGAGACCTTACTTAAGTAACATTTAGCATACAGAATGGAGGCCCAGTGAGGTTCTGTGCTTTTTCAAGAATCATATGTGGCAGAACCATGACTAGAATTTCCAATGCTTATTCCAAATTTCTTGCTATTATATGAGTTTTTTTAAATTAAGGAATACTTACATATTAAATGCACAGATATTCAGTATACAATTTGATGAATATTTGTATCTGTATACACTTGTATAATCACCATCTGTATAAAAATACAGAAAATTCCCAGTACCCACTAGGCTCCTTCATGCTCCTTCTCAGTTAACATCCTCCTCAACCCAAAAGTAACTACTGTTTCATCCTCTGTCACCAGAGGTGCTATGACATTGTATATGAAGTTCAGAAATAGCCTTGCTTGTTTTTGAACTTCCTATAAATGCAAGCATGCCTATTTATTATTTTTTGCCTGGTTTCTTTCATTTAACATTAGATATACCCATACCATTGTATGGATTGATTTTTTTCATTGCTATGTAATATTCCAATGTATAGATATAACACAATTTATCCATTGTTCCTTTGGTGAACATTTGGTGTTTCCAGTTTGGGGCTATTATGGATAAAGTTGCTAACACCATTCCTGTACATTACTATTGGTGGACATAAGCATTGATTTTTCTTGGGTAAAGAAAAATGAGTAAAGTCACTGGATCATAAAATATCTCTGTATCTCTATATTTATATGTCTTTAACAGATGCTTAATTGTTTTTCACAGTGTCTGCATCAGCAATGTATGGCTATAGTATACACTTACGTATTATAGTTGCTTTGCATCTTTGCTAACAACTTGTATTCTCAGTCCTTTTAATTTTAGCAGGGCTACAAGTATTTTTTAAACTTAAAAGCAAAACAAAATAACAACATTTGAATTCCTTTTTGAAACAAATCTTCCCAGAGTTCCAATGTAAAACAGATAAAAACAAAGCTGTTTTGTTTGAGGCAGGTC
Organism: Acinonyx jubatus; assembly: GCF_027475565.1. Lineage (NCBI taxonomy): Eukaryota > Metazoa > Chordata > Mammalia > Carnivora > Felidae > Acinonyx > Acinonyx jubatus. The sequence goes on from NC_069398.1 coordinate 20,814,900, forward strand.
CAATCTAGGCTGTACTGCTTTTAAGGCTGAGTCTCTGTTCTCAAAAAGAGCTAATTGGGAGATGAGGCAGAAACATACAGAATTATTCCATTAATAAGTACCAAGTTGTAAATATCTCCTATTACTTGAGAGTTGTGACCATAAGGAATTCATAGCCCAGAGTCAGTCATCCTGTGTGCTTTGCTTTCCTATAAACGTTTTTATTCTGGGGAAATTGTTTGAAGTCAGTATTTTAATATTTATTTTTGTATTATTTAGTACTAAAATATGGAAAATATTTACGCAGTTTTGAAGGCTTGAAGATATCACCAGATGGTTCAGGATCATATGTAGAAATTGTTGAAGACAGTGATAAGGAAAGCCTTCACAGTTCTACCTGCCTTATTTTATTAACTATGAAAGTTAAGCTTTCCTTTGCTTTGCTTAGGAATTTCCAGTTGCTTTCAGTTAGAGTGGTACCTCTTGCCTGCCTGTCATTTCCAGTTACAGTAGGAGCATAGGGTAATCATCTGCTAGTATATTTAAGAGTTCCTCTATGAAAGAATTTGGTGGAAGAAAGCATTCTTTCATTCTGGGATGGTGAAGGGAGTCTTCATTAGAGACTGCTGAATATAGGATGGGCTTTTTTTTCCTTTCTTTTTTTTCTTTTTAACTGAAAATAAAAGCCAAGTAATGAGTCGGGAAGGGATGAAAACAGATTCTTTGACTGGCTGATAAGTTTAGTTCTGCATTAAGGTTACAAGCATAGAATTTTAGGTATACTATTTATTGTGTTTTTAGATAGTCATTTCAAGTTCAGTAGTAGAACTAGTTTCTCCAGTGATTGATGTTGTTAACTTTGATGTTTTGAATACTGTGTTCTATTTTAATAAATTATTCACCCATACTCTTCAATTTCATATTAAATTGAGCTATAGTCTTGAATATGATGGCTCCAAAATATGATAGAGAATTCACTGATTGCTTTTATTTCTTCTAAACTTATAGAGAATAGAAAAAAAAATTGAGACATTTCTAAATGTCTTTTTGCCTTTCAAGAAATGTTTGTACAGCAAAGTAGAGGGGTATACATTTTAAGGGAAATACCTTATGCAAATTCTAATAGAATTTTCTAAGAGATTGAATATGGAGTAGGATTTTGCTGATTAGTGAATGGTATCTACTGCTGATGCCTGCTCCTCCAATATTTTGAGTAGGAAATGGAAATAAAGTTTGAGGCTATTTACATTAACTTCTCATGAATTGTGGAATTTTTGTGGAATTTCAGTAATTTCCATCTGGGAACATTCAGGAAGTTACTAGAGTATACAGCATTGTTCCTGCTTTTAAACTCATTATACCATAAAATTGCCTGGAACAAATAAAAATCATCAATAACAATAACAAAACAATGTACCATCGTATGCTTAAAGGTGACTAAAATAAAACAGTATCCTAGGATCAGTAAACAAGTTTATTAGGTCAAAAGAGCAAAGTCAGAAAACAAAACAAAACAAAATATAATGGTAACCCTTAAACTAGAACCAAAGAATCACAGCTATAATTCAGAGACAAGTTATCTGCTTTTAGGGCAGAAAAAAAGATATGTAACTATTAAGCACAAATAGGTTAGAAGGAAAAAAAGCAGCGGTAAGTAGAAGAGAACAAATAGGAATACAATAATTGACAGTCTCTGAAGCTTCTAGTAAGTAAAGCAGAGAGAAAACTAGAAGTCAGATCCAGAACAAAGTATTAAATAACAAAAATTCAACGGAGTAAATCTTAAAGATTTAATTAGCGTTATTGATCAGTTCATGAATCAGGCAGAATCCCATCTAGCAAGTAGAGGGGAACTCCAAAGGGCTACAGAAAAGGAAAGGTTTTTAAAGGTAGAAAGCAAGTGGAAAAAAGGAAATTATTAGCAAAGAATCCATTGTTATAGACAAGGTTGCCCTCCTAAGGGGAATGGAGGGGGGGGTCTATCATTAAATTTATAAGTTCTGACCAGGAAATTCCCATTTTGACTGGTTAAAGGTTACATTTCAGGGGGTGTGAAACTGCAGTTAGATTAGGTATTAATTCTGTTTTGTTTTGTTTTGTTTTTTTAGTTATAAGAACCAGTTTAATTTGTTCTTTGCCTCTCTGTTGTCATTGACCTTAATTAGGTTGATTTGATGTTGAACAAAAGGGCCTCCACCAAACTTAACATACATAGTCTTATCACAGTTGGATGCAAGCACACAAAGATGGGCTTGGTGCCTGTCAGCTTAATGTGCTAGGTCATCATGAATTAGGGCCATCTTCAATGACTCTTGAAAGGAAGTATAAACATCCATTACACCTCCAGCAGCAATGACCCCCTCTGTAACCCTTGCATTCTGCTGGCCATAACTTAGTCTTATGGCCACATATAAAAGGCTAGGGAATGTGTCTTTATTCTAAGTGACCATGTGCCCAACCAAGAGTTGGTGTTTCTTTTACCAAGGGGAATAGACTGGATATTGGATATTGCAGCTGAATCTTGAGTGCCCTCGGGCCTCTGCCTCCACACCGCTTGGCAGGTGGTGGTGGGGGGGGAGTAGGGAGGGAAGCGAGGTATTAAGTCTTGGTTTACTGACTTTGGAGCCTTCCTCAATGCAGTGACACCATTTTGGGCTTGTGGTTTTCTTTTTAAAACAATCAAATAAATAGGTGAGAGCAATGAAGACTGTTTTTTGGAAATGGAGATACTCCTAAGTAGAATAGTTATTAAATTTTGAATATTAAATTTCTTCTTAGTGTTCAAAATGGAATTTAGTTTAGAAATTAAATTTTTTTATAATATAGGATTAACAGGGAAGGATAATAAAATGTCCACCTGAGAATTTTCTGAAATTGAAGGATGGGAAGAATATTATGAGCAAGTTAAGAGAAAGACAGGCTATGTTCATGCAAATGATGATCACTTCTATAGCATGTAAAATTAATAGCATGCAAATTAGCATTACAACTCTAGTAGCTCAGATTAAAATATCCCAGAATAATTTTATAAATATTATTTTTTTAATTACTTTGGATTACTTATCCTTTGTGAAGGCAGTAAACCTAGCTTTATAAATCTGGTTGTGAATTGAATGTTAGCTAACAGCAATATTTTTGTAGTTGTGGAAATCGCTGTTCTTCTACAAATGGAAGAGATAAGTAGCTGAGAAGGGTAACTGCATAAACAATGAATGCAGATGACAGCAAAACAGGTTGCAAAAGAAAAAGAGCAGAGGAAAAATTGTATTTCAGAAAATTTTAGTGAAGAATGTGAAGAAACAGAGCAAGAACGTTAATAAAGCACAGTGTATACTTTTCTTGAAGACTATGGCATTTGATGGCAAAAAGCAGAAATTGGGTATTAGATCATTTATTAATTTAAATTAAGTGTCTTTTCGAAAAATAGAGATCTAAAATAACCATGGTTTTAAACAAAATAGTGGCTGTTACATAAAAGAAGGCATACCAAGGCTGGTTTGGAAGCTCTGTAGTCATCTGGCATTTAGGCTGCTTCCAGCTTTTGGCTCTTTCAGCCCCGTGGTTCAAGTTGGAGTCCCAATCATATCATCTGTGTCCTTAAGTAGCAGAACAGGGGATAGACTGGGCAAATAAGAAGGTGAATTTAATATTTTTTAAGGGCATTTCCCATGAATTTCCTTCGTTCCCTTACATTCCAGGTAGCCCCTCTCCTTGCATTCTGCTGGCCATAACTGAGTCTTATGGCCACATATAAAAGGCTAGGGAATGTAGTCTTTATTCTAAGTGACCATGTGCCCAACCAAGAGTTGGTGTTTCTTTTACCAAGGGGAATAGACTTGATATTGGGATAGACAGATAACAGTCTCTGCAATTCACTGAGTACCTACTACGTGCCAGATACAGTGTTAAGGTCTCTGTCTTAAAGGTACACATGATCGAATAGCAGATACAGATTCATAACAGTACAATGTTAAGTAGTATGGGAAACTAAGAAGAGGTAATGTGTGGTGTTCAGGAAGGCCTTCCTGGAGATTGTGGTATGAAACCGAGAAATAAAGTCGTGTTTCTTGACTTTGGCACTATTCACATTTTGGGTCAGATAATTCTTTGTTGTGGGGGTTGTCCTGTACATTGTGGGGGTTGTCCTGTACATTGTGGGATGGAGCAGTATCCCTAGTCTCTACTCAATAGATGCCAGTAGCAAAACCCCTCCCCACTTTGTGACAATCAGAAATGTTTCCAGACATTGCCAAATGCCCCCTGTGGAGGCAAAACGCTCCCCATCTCCCCTCCTGTTGAGAATCATTGACCTAAAGGATAAGTAGCTCAACAAATAAAGGAAAGAGCATTCAGTTTTAACTTGCAGGATAAGGTGCTCCTTGGGTGAGCCATGGCTAGAGCGCTGTAGTTGTTCCTTGACTGTCCAGTGTCTTTCTCTTCCTTAGCCAAATGAGCCATCAAGAGATATTACTCCTAGAAGCAGCCTGTGTCTAATTCTAGCCCTACAGTGTCCAAAAAGAAGAGATGGGTTGGAAGGCTTCTTGTGGCATGACTCCTGGCCCAACCTAGGGGCCTAGCAGCAGGCACAAAAAGACTTAGGGAACAACTGGTCCCTGTTACACCGGACCTATAGACCCTGCCCTTCCACCATACAGTGAAAGTCATGTACGCACAATCCCACCTGGACCCAGAATGTTTAATAGCCTAATATAATATAACCTAATATAATTTTTAAAATATAGTAAAATAAAACAAGGCAGTAGTCACTTGGAAGTTACAATATGGACAAATTCTCAAAGAAACATCTAGGGTCGCCTGAGCGGCTCAGTCAGTTGAGCATCTGACTTTGTCTCAGGTCATGATCTCACAGTTCATAGGTTTGAGCCCCACATTGGGCTCGGTGCTGACAGCTCAGAGCCTGGAGCCTGCTTAAAATTCTGTGTCTCCCTCTCTCTCTCTCCCTCAAAAATAAATAAATATTACAACAGTTAAAAAAAAAAGATGAGAAACATCTCAAACTGTGGTATTTATGAGGACTATAGGCAGTTTGGTGTTGCTAGAAAGTTCATTTTCAGGTAGAACGTAGTGGAAAACAAGGCTTGAGAGAGTTGGTAAGGATCAAGCTGTGGAGGGCCTTATATTTTATGCTAAAGATCTTGCATTTTATCCTGTAGACCAGTTGCTTGCAAACTTCTCTTATTAGTGGGACACTCATTTAAAATCTCATGAGGAACCTTGGTTTCTAAAGTACCTAGAAGTGGAGTGGGTTTGTTTGAAGCAACATTTAATTCTGCTTGTATTTAACAAAACTGAAACAAAACTCATGGAATTATAAAATTTCTATTTTGTTTTTAAAAGAAAAAATTGATTATAATGTCCTCCAGAATGTATAGAAATGATAAAAATTTGGGTATTATAATCGTTTCTAAGAACACTCAATAAGTATAAGTTTGACTTTATTAAAAAAGAAAATTCAACTGAGTAAATTTGAAGATCTAATTGGCTTTATTAAATGATTCTTCAATCAGGCAGCATCCCATCTAGCAAGGAGAGGGGAGCTCCACTGAGCTACACAAGAGGAAGGCTTTTTAAGGCAGAGAGAGGGCATAAAATCAAAAGGAATTTATTTGCAAGGAATGCATTGTTTAGGCAAGGTTGCCTTCCTAAGAGGAGTGGAAGGGGTCTGTCAATAAATTCCTAGTATTGACCAGGAAATTCTGTTGACTGGATAAATGTTACATTCCTGGCAGGTTGAAACTGCAGTTAGGTTAGTTATTAAGTCTTGGTTTCCTGACTTGGGCTTTAACCTAAGTGGCCCCATTTTGCGCCTGTGGTTTTCCTTTTAACAATTATTCTGCCCCTTTTGATCAGACTCTCACCTTAACTGAGAGATATGATCAAAATTTAAGGCATTAGCACCACTCTCAGCTACTACTCTGTAGTTCTTAGCAGCTTTTGTTGATCCTTTGTGTGGCATTCACAGGTCATAACATTTTTGCTTTATCACTACTTGCTCACCTAAAAGATAATCAAGGGCTATTTTTTATCAAGAACAACTTTGGCCAGAGTCTAAAGATACCTTTGTTGGGGAGCTATTGCTTTAGTAGCAGATTCCACAACAATTTTAAGAATTAAGGAGAAGTTCCTTATCATAGCCTCATTTACGTTTATCCCTAACCAAGGAAGTAGGGACCTGCCAAAAGGAGTGAATTCTGAATCATGAAAGCCACCTTTCAACTCACAATGTGAAATCAGGGGAGTCGACCAATAAGTCTTATTTTGCTTGTGAAAAGTTAGGGCTACAGTTAGATTTTCTTCTGGCTGAAATAAAAGGTCGTTCTAACTTCCAGAGGTTAACGCCCTTAGCAGTGGTCTGAGAGATGAAAATGAGGGGATTATCTTTCCAGGCCAGTAGCAGAGTAAAGGAAAGGAAAAACAAAGGGTTTCATGTTCTGTTAAAGTAGGAGGTCTTGATCCATCATCTTGGGTGGAAGCAGTCTACCTTTGTGTCAGCTACTTCTCTTCCTTGTGATTTGATTTGGAGGTCTCCAGTGTCTGTTCAGGACTAGCTGTCATGTGGAGCCTGTAGCTGTGTGGTGTATACTCAAGGCTTAACACCTTCTAGTTTTGCAGAGCAGTGTCAGTGGCCAGGAGCACTGGTAAGGTTCTTTCCAGTGGGGCTCAAGAGCGGTTTTGCTCTGATGTTTCCAAAGTACCTAATCATCAGACTGTAAACTGTGAGCTCTCAGCACAGACCCTGATGCGGGGCTCAAACTCACAAACTGTGAGATCATGACCTGAGCCAAAGTCGGATGCTTAACCGACTGAGCCACCCAGGCGCCTCTCCAGTAGTCTTAATTACATTTATTAGAATTCTTAATTCTTAGAAACCTTAATTTCTAGTGAAAGCTAATAAGTAAACAATTGTAAACTGTTAATACAAGCATGCTTCAGATTTGCAGATTTATGAATATATTTTATAATTTCTAGAAGCATAGGCCTTTTTCATTTTTCCAGTGCAGCACTAACACATCCAAATATCTTTTAGTTTCTCTAATAAGAAGCCCAAAGTAGTTAAGCCTGTGTTCAGTAATTAATGTTGTAGTATTTTATTGTATTTGGAAATGATCTAGATATGTAAAGAGTTTATCATTCAGCCTAATTTAGCAAACCTTAAGGTTTTAAGGTTACCAAAAAGATTTGGGAAAACTATTTAAGTAGACATAAATGTTGCTGAAAAATTCATTTATAAGCTTTTGTCTTGCTTACATATATTTACTTGTTTTTAATAAATATGTTTAGATTACCCACGAAAAAAACTTCATTAAACATTTGACAAAGACAGCCATTATCCCAAGCTATTATTTTTTTGTTGGTAGATCTTGTAAAAGATAATATGAATATATATGGCTAGTATGAATTTATGTGGCTAATAAGCTTAGGTAGAATAAAAGTTTTATATTTAGTGTTAACTCTAAACATGTCTGTTTTAATTAAACTATCAACCTGAAACTTGTTTATATAGAGAGTATTTTTTTTCAGATTACGTGAACTTGAAAAACATTTGGGTTAGTTTCTGGTTTTTTTTGAGAGCTTTAGAATGCTCAATCCTTATAAGCACTTGTCTTCAAACCAACTAATTAGAGCCCTTCACAAATTAATTTTAGCAATACTATCCAGAGACAGCACAATATCTCACATTTATAACATATTTACAAACAGACAAATGCAAAGACCTTATAATTACTAATATTTGTGGAGAAGATTTTTAAAATTTATATTTGTCCCTAAATTTATCTTAAGGAGACTGCTAGAGCTTAGGAGCCATTTTAGCAGTTTGTATTCTATTTTATTTAATTTTTTTAACAGTTTGTATTTTATTTTATTATTATTGTTTTTAAATGTTTATTTTTGAGACAGAGACAGAGAGAGACAGAACATAAGCAGGAGAGGAGCAGAGAGAGAGGGAGACACAGAATCCAAAGCAGGCTCTCCAGGCTCTGAGCTATCAGCACAGAGCCCAATGATGGGCTCGTGACAGCTTAGAGCTAGATGTGGGGCTCAAACTCATGGATTATGACCTGAGCTGCAGTCAGACGTTTAACCAACTGAGTCACCCAGGCACCCCACCAGTTTGTATTTTAAAAAGACCTTTTCCCCTTTTTTTTCCTTCCTTTAGAGTCATATGATTGTGGGCTGTGTTTATAACCCCCAAGAGACCAAAGAATATTAACTTTCTCCAAGATGGACTTTGCTTTCCTAAGGCCAAAACTTATAAGCCTTTTGAGATAAATAAGGAAAATTTGGGGATTGGTAAAGAAATAGATTAATTTTGAGTTGCCTCTGGGGCTGACTTTTGTTTTGTAGGCTTTGTAAGATTTGGACATTTGCTTTCAGTTCCTCAAAGACTTGGGTTGTAACTTAAATGACATCATAGATTGATCCACCTATCCAACTACATTACCCTTAATTTGTTTCTTTCCCTTTGGGTTCAGAGTTTTTAATTTTAAATATTTCTGTCAGTATTAAAAAACCCCTCTTGGGTGTAAGATGGGCCCCAAAGAGGGTAAAGGATGTTATCTTCCCCAAATCCAGAGTCACTGCCAAAGATAGCCAAAAGAAAGAACCAACAACTTATATGTCCAAGGCAGGTAGAAAGCCAAGCCCAGTTGAGTAAGCAAGAAGACAGTAGCTATCCCTGAGAGAGAAAGATCAATCAACAATGGGTTTGGATTTGGAAAGTAAGGGATAATGTGAAACTCTATTTCCCTCTTACAACTGGGCATTACTGACAGACTCAGAAGAACTGATTCTGATAAGAATTTTCACCCTTCCCTGGTTTCTGTCAGTTTTTCTAGGATACCCTCTGCAGACTCTGGTATCTACCAGAGTTTCCTCTTGTCTGTTTAAAGAAATAATATAGCAGTTTACCGGAAAATTCCTCAGTTTCATTGACTCTGGGAGGGGGTCTAAATGGGGGCCCTCCTTTGAAGGTGGATTTGTCTGTAAGGCCATTAATTTGGAAGACTTTTGTTTATGGTTAGGTAGTCTTTTCAGAGTGGAAAACAATTCAGACAGGATTAGTGGATAGACTACTCAAAGGAGGAATAAGAGGAGCAATGGGAGTTATAGGCTTGTTTTAGGTCCCTTTTACATTAATTTTTCTCTAGGCTTTTGCAATGAATTTTTCAATGAAACTACTTTGGAATTTTGGAACCTTTTGGAGGCCTCTGCTTGCCCATTAAAATAGGTGTCCCATTCTGCTTAATTTGGGAACCCTTTCAAGTGCACTTTTTTTTTAAGTTTATTTATTTTGAGAGAGAGGGAGAGGGAGGGAGAACATGAGTGGGGGAAGGGCAGAAAGAGAATCCCTAGCAGGCTTTTCACTGTCAGCACAGGGCCTGACAATGTGGGCCTCGAATTCATGAACCACGAGATCATGACTTGAGCTGAAACCAAGAGTCAGATGCTCAACCGACTGAGCCACCCAAGCACCCTTCACATGCACTTCTTAGATGATCTTATCTAGTTGGAACATTCCCCATCATGACCACTGTAATTCTAGGTTGTTTGACCAAAATTTTGCCATTTCTGTATATATTCAGTGCACCTAGCACCATAGTTTTTGGACATAAAATAAGCAAGTGTGCCAGAGGTGGTACACTTGACTCTAGAATTTAAGGATTTCATTAGCTAAGTCTTTGTTTACATAAAACCAGACAAACAAATGTGCAACTTAACACATAGTGGTAACCAGAGGATATTACTGTGGGCTGGCCAAGAGAAGATCTTGTGTACCACGAGTACTAAACCAGTAGACTAAACCAGCAGATTCTAGTAAATGGGGATTTCAGACTGGAACTGGGGAAGGGATTCCAGCATGGAATTGTGGACTGGACTATGGACAAGGGCTAAGGACTGTGCTCTGTTAGAGCCCCATGTCAGTCTAGGCTGACCAGTTAACCATGGACTGGAAAGCCAATTAGATCGGTAGTTTGAATGCAAAAAGAGTAGAACTCCAACCATGAAGGACTTACCAATGGCCCTCAGAAATGGCAAGAAAGACCGTGAGCTCAAAAGAGTTCACAGGGTACCATGCCAGTGTGTTTTGTTGTTACTGAATGCCATTGGAAGTTTGCTTTGGATCCCACTGCTGCCATCAAATATGTTAAAAAACAAGATTCAACTGAGTAAATTTGAAGATAATACTGGCTTTTAAAAATGATTCATTAATCAGGCAGCATCCCATCTAGCAAGTAGAGGAGAGCTCCACTGAGCTACACCAGAGGGAGGTTTTTAAAGGCAGAGAGAGGGCATTAAAAAAAGAAGAAAGGCATTTATTAACAAGGAATGCATTGTTTAGGCAAGGTTGCCTTCTTAAGGGTAGTGGAAAGGGTCTTTCAGCACATTCCTAGAATTGGCCCAGAAATTCTGTGTTGACTGGTTAAAGGTTACATTCCTGACAGGTTGAAACTGCAATAGATTAAAGTCTTGGTTTGACACCATTTTGGGGCTTTGTTTTTCTTGTTAACAACTTTTTAGGGTATAAAACATAAAGGATCCCTCTATCATAAAATTAAAAAAAATTTTTTTAAATGTATGCCTGTTTGGGAATGTATTTTCAGATGAAGCATAGGTTAGGGGTGCCTGGGCGGCTCAGTCGGTTTAGCGTCTGACTCCTGATTTCGGTTCTGGTCATGATCTCACAGTTTCGTGAGTTTGAGCCCCACATGGTTTCTGCACTGACAGCTCAGAGTCTGCTTGAGATTCTCCCTCTTTCTCTACCCCTACCCTGCTTGTACTGTCTCTGTCTCAAAAGAAAGAGAGACAGAGACAGAGACAGAGAGAGAGAGGGAAGGAAGGAAAGAAAGAAAAGAAAGAAAGAAAGAAAGAAAGAAAGAAAGAAAGAAAGAAAGAAAGAAAGAAAGAAAGAAGGAAGGAAGGAAGGAAAAAGAAAGAAAGAAAGAAAGAAAAATGAAGCATAGGGCAAATTTGATCTGTGAGTAGAGTAACCTATGAAATTGACTGTTGTCAAAGAAAAATAAGGCATATTGTAGGTATTACAACTAGTGCCTATTCAGATATTATTGTCTTCTACCTTTTCTGAATTCAGAACAGCATGGTCCTCTGCCTCTTTTAAATTACCTGACTGATGAGGGATAATTTCATTATTTTTGAAAACATCATTACATGCCATCATTGCTCAAAATCATCAAATGTCAGCCATATATTAGAATCACTTAAAGGACCTTTGAAAAGACCCAGAGTTTCTGATTCAGATCTGTGATAAGTCCAAGAATTTGCGTTTGTAACAGGTTCTTAGGTAATGCTGATGTCCTGGTCTGGAGATTTCACTTTGAGAACCACTGCCTCAAAATCGTTCTATGTCTTATGTTGGCTTCATATGCAGACTATGACTTTTTTACCCCTTACCCTCTGGGCCCCCACTACACTGAAATAATTGTATCTACTCAAATATACCATACTGCTCATTGTATTGTTCCTTCTACCTGTAGTACCTTCCTCACACTTCTTCATCTGAGCAACGCAAGTTGCATTGCAGCATTCAGCTCAGATCTGTCTTTCCTAAGGGTCTCTCTGAGATCTCCCTCTGTCCAGTGAACTTCCTGTGTCTTCAGGAAATGCCTTGGTGAATGGAAGAGTTCAGACTTTGAAGCTGATTAGATTCGTGTTTAAAACCTTTCACTGATACTAACTGGCTTTATAACATGCGATACACTACTGTTCTTCTCTGTGTCTCTGTTTTTTAAACTATAAAATGGAGAAGATGATGATGATAATGATGATATCATCCAAAATTTACTGAATATCTGTTGTGTGCTAGGCACTTTGTTAAGCTCTTTACATGCATTACTTCACTGATGTTTCATATTTATCCTTTCATACTTACCCATAGGTACTTTCAAAACCATTTTATAAATAAAGGACTATGTCTCTCAGAGAGGTTGAGGAGCTTTTCCTCACTCACATTTGAAAACAGGTAAGCTAGGGCATGGACCAAGTCTTTCTGTCTTCAGGAATGGTACTCTTAATCTCTATGTTATATTTAGTTTACAGGGCTTTTGAGTAGTAAATAAAATAATGAGTGTCAAAGTGGCTAATCACAGGCTTTTGAGTCAGATGAACAGAGATTTAAATTCCAGCTCAATCCTTTATTAGTTGTAATAATAAACCCTGGATGAGTTTCTTGATTTTTCCAGTTCTTAGTTACCTCATCCTCCCCCTTTCCTTATCCTAGAAATAGAGATGGTAATAATATCCAATAGGGATGGTAATAATACCCACTTCATAGCGTCGTTGTGAGGATTAAATTAGAATGACTATTAACATTTAGCCCAGGGACGCCTGGATGTCTCAGTCTACTTGGGCTCAGGTCATGATCTCACGATTCATGGGTTCAGGCTTCGCATCAGGTTCCCTGCTGACAACTCAGAGCCTGCTTCAGATTCTGTCTCCTCTCTCTGCCCCTCCCCCACTTGCGCTCTGTCTTCTCCATCTCAAAAGTAAATAAACATTAAAAAAATTTTAATAAAATAAAATTACTATCAAGCCCCTAGCATAGAACCTGGCATAAATGGTCCTTATTATTAGAATATTATTTTTATAATATTGTATATTACATATATATAATAATCTAATAATAACTTGTGCTCTCAGAAAAAAAACAACTGGGAAACTAGCACAGTCAAGTGCTTCATGGACTTTTGTTAATGTTATCACACATTCTCCTGTAGACTTGTTTAGGGTAGAGATAGTCTTAACTCATGAAATGTTTGTCTAACAGAGCAAATTGGGCACCTGATTTGAACAACCCTAGTGGGGAAACTGACATGGCAGGTGGGGAGTTTTAGCATTACAATAGCAGTATTTGAAACTACTTGTAGATGTCTGATCTTTCCTTGTCATATTTTTCCTGTTTTTGTTTGTTTAGTTTGCCTGTTTATGAACTTTACATAAATGGGATCATAGTCTGTTTTCTTCTTTCTTGCATGTGTCTTTCCTTCTTTCCTTCCTTCCAGTCCTCCCTGTCTTCTTTTTCTTAACATTATCTTGAGATTTATTTTTAGATGTATAGCTATCATCAGTTTGGTTTTATTGCCACAATACTATTCTGTGATATAGCTTACTTAGACATTTATGCTATTGATGAACATTTGGGTTGTTTTTGGTTTGGAGCTATGTACATTTTTTAAGGTGTGTCCTTTCAAGAGCGTCTCAAAAAATAAACACTTAGGAATAGAGTTGGTAGAATCATGGAGGATATGATGTTCAACTTCACACAGTAATGCCAGATTTTTTTCTAAGGAGTTTGCAGTGGTTTACACTGCCACTGTCATAGTATAAAAATTCCCAAGGATCTGTATCTATAAGTCTGGCTTTTTTTTTTAAGTTAATATTTTATGTTTATCTTTCATTTATATACATGTATGTAGTTTTTTTTTTTAATGTTTATTTATTTTTGAGACAGAGAGAGACAGAGCATGAATGGGGGAGGGTCAGAGAGAGGGAGACACAGAATCTGAAGCAGGCTCCAGGCTCCGAGCTGTCAGCACAGAGCCCGACACGGGGCTCGAACTCACAGACTGTGAGATCATGACCTGAGCTGAAGTCGGATGCTTAACCGACTGAGCCACCCAGGCGCCCCACATGTATGTAGTTTTAAACTTACATGTACATCTGCACCAAATATTTAGGTAGTAAAATTAGGATCTTTTGGTGCACAGAAATACAATGCATTTTACAACCATCTTATTTAATTATGTAGGGCAGCCTGGTTTTTTAATTTTCTGATTGGGTAAAAGTAAATGGTACCTTACTGTGATTTTAATTGCTAATTCTCTGATTAAGGGAATTTGAGTACCATATATGTGTATGTGTGTGTTTAATTTTAATTCCAGTAGACTTAATATACAGTGTTGTATTAGATTGGGTATACAATATAGTGATTCAATAATTCCATACTTCATCCAGTGCTCATCATAAATGTACTCTTAATCCCTTTCACCTATTTCACCCATCCCCCCCACCCCCCACCCAACTTCCCTCTGGCAACCATCAGTTTGTCCTCTACAGTTAAGAGTCTGTTTTATGGGGTACCTGGATGGCTCAGTCAGTTGAGTGTCTAACTCTTGATTTTGGCTTGGATCGTGATCCCATGATCCCTGAGCATGGAGCCTGCTTAGATTCATATTCTCTCTCTCTCTTTCCCCTCCTCTGACCATCTAGCCTGCTTGCTCTCTCGTTCCCTCTCAAATTGAAAAAAAAAAAAGTCTGTGTTTTGGTTTTTCCCTTTTTTCCTTTGCTTGTTTTGTTTCTTAAATTCCACATATGAATAGAATCATATGGTGCTTGTCTTTCTCTGACTGAATGACTTCACTTAGCATTATAGCCTCTAGATCCATCCATGCTGTTGCAGATGGCAAGATATTCTTTTTTATGGCTCAGTAATAATATTCCATTGTATATATATTCTACATCTTTTTTTATCCATTCATCTATTGATGGACACTTGGCCTGCTTCCATAATTTGGCTATTATAAATAATGCTGCAATAAACATAGGGGTGCATATATCTTTTTGAATTATTGTTTTTGTATTCTTTGGGTAAATACCCAGTAGTGGAACTCCTGGATCATATGGTAAGTCTATTTTCAATTTTTTGATGAACCTCCATATGCTTTTCCACAGTGGCTTCATCAGTTTGCATTCTCCACATCATCAACAACAGTTGTTGTTTATTGTGTTTTTGATTTTAGCCATTTTGACAGGTGTGAGGTGATATCTCATTGTGGTTTTGATCTACATTTCCCTGATGATGAGTGATATTGAGCATCTTTTCATGTGTCTGTTGGCCATCTGTATGTCTTCTTTGGAGAAATGTCTGTACAAATCTTCTGCCCAGTTATTAATTGGATTATTTGGTTTTTGGGTATTGAGTTGTATAAATTCTTTATATATTTTGAATACTAACCCTTTATCAGATGTGTCATTTGCTAATATCTTCTCCCATTCTGTAGGTTGCCTGTTAGTTTTGTTGATTGTTTCCTTCACTGTGCAGAAGCTTTTTATTTTGAAGTACTCCCAATAGTTTGTTTTTGTTTTCTTGCCTTGAGACATATCTAGAAATATGTTACTTTGGCCAGTGTCAGAGAAATTATTGCCTTTGCTCTTTTCTAGGATTTTTATGGTTTCAGGTCTCACATTTAGGTCTTTAATCCATTTTGAGTTTACTTTTGTGTATGGTGTGAGAAAGTGGTCCAGTTTCATTCTTTTACATATAGCTGTCCAGTTTTCACAGCACCATTTGTTGAAGAGATGTCTTTCTCCCATTGCATATTCTTTCCTGCTTTGTTGAAGATTATTTGACCATATAACTGTGGGTTTATTCTGGGTTCTATTCTGTTCCATTGATGTATATGTCTCTTTCAGAGCCAGTACCATACTGTTTTTTTTTTTAATTTTTTTAATCTTTATTTTTGAGAGAGAGAGAGAGAGAGAGAGAGAGAGTGTGTGTGTGTGTGTGTGTGTGTGTGTGAATGGGAGAGGGGCAGAGAGAGAGGGAGACACAGAATCCGAAGCAGGCTCCAGGCTCTGAGCTGTCAGCACAGAGCCTGACATGGGGCCTGAACTCTTGAACCGTGAGATCATGACCTGAGCTGAAGTCGGATGCCCAACCGACTGCGCCACCCAGGCGCCCCGCCAGTACCGTACTGATTTAATTACAACAGTTTTGTAATACAACCTGAAGTCTAGAATTGTGATGCCTCTAGCTTTGTTCTTTATCAAGATTGCTTTGGCTATTTGGGGTCCTTTGTGATTCCATACAAATTTAGAATTGTTTGTTCTGGTTCTGTGAAAAATGCTGTTGGTGTTTTGATAGGGATTGCATTAAATCTACAGACTGCTTTGGGTAGTGTAGACATTTTAACAATATTTGTTCTTCTAATCCAAAAGCATGGAATGTCTTTCCATTTCTTTGTGTCACCTTCAGTTTATTCATCAGTGTTTTATAGTTTTCAGAGTACAGGTCTTTCACCTCCTTGGTTAAGTTTATTCCTAGGTATTTTATTATTTGGAGTGAATGGGATTGTTTTCTTCATTTTTCTTCCTACTACTTGATTATTAGTGCATAGAAATACAATGGATTTCTGTATATTGGTTTTGAATCCTGAGACCTTACTGAATTCATTTATCAGTTCTAGTAGTTTTTGGTAAAGTCTTTAGGGTTTTCTAGATATAGTATCATGTCATGTGCAAATAGTGAAAGTTCTTTTTCTCTCTTACAAATTTGTATACCTTCTATTTCTTTTTCTTGTCTGATTGCTGCAGCTAGGACTTCCAGTACTGTGTTGACTAAAAGTGGTGAGAGTGGACATCTTTGTCTTGTTCCTGATTTTAGGGGAAAAGCTCTCAGTTTTGCACCACTGAGTATGATGTTAGCTGTAATTTTTTCACATGTGGCCTTTATTATGTTGAGTTATGTTCCCTCTAAACCCAATTTGTTGAATTTTTTTTATCATGAATGTATGTTGTACTTTGTCAAATGCTTTTTCTGCATCTGTTGAAATGATTGTATGGTTTTTATTCTTTCTCTTATTGATGTGACATATCATGTTGATTGATTTGTGGATATTGACCCACACTTGCATCCCTGCAAGAGCACCTTATATTTTCAGTGGCCATTTGTGGTTCTGTTTTGTGAAATGCCTGTTTATGATCCTTGCCCATTTTCAGAAGGGTAAGTTTCGTTGTTTTCTTTGTGATAGCCTTTATCTGATATATATGTTGCAAACTCCTTGTCCCAGTAGCTTGTCTTTTGACTTTGTTTATAATCTCTTTTGTTGAATGTAGATTTTTAAGTTGTTGCATTTATCAATCTGTTCTTTCATGGTCTGAACCTTTCTGTGTTTTGTAGTGAAATTCTTCCTCACTGTAAGGTCATAGAAATAGTCTACCATATTTTTCTAAAACTGAACAATTTTTTTCTTTCACATTAATTAGCCTGGAATTTATTATTCAACATGGGATTTCTTTTGTGTGTGTAAGATACAGATCCATTTTTAATTTATTTCCATACAGATGACGAGTTTTCTAGAAAGTTGTTCTTCTAGTGATGTGTGGTACCAAGCTAGTTTAATATTGTGTTTACATGTATGTATTATTCTGTTAGTGAGATCTCTTCAATATTACTCTGTTTTAATTATTATTGTTTCTCAAAAATGTCTTAGGGCAAGCCCCCTGCTTCATTCTTGTTCTCTCGGAAGGTCTTGACTATTTTTAGCCCTTTTTCCTCCATATTAATCATACCTAAATTTACACTGAATCTGTAGATAGACCCATAGCCATCATTATATTAATTAAGCCTTCCTATCCATGACACAGCATGCTTCTCCATTTATTTAGGTTTTTGGCATCTTTTGATGGTATATTATAATGTTCTTCATAAAAGTCTTGTATTTCTTTTGATTAATTTATGATTAAGTGCCTTTTTTCTTGTTAATGTAAATGCGTTTTTAAATTTCTGTTAGTTGCTCTTGTATAGAAATTCAAATGGCTTTTATATATTTACATCCTGAAGTTTTCCTAATGTCTTATGTGTTTTATGTGCCTATGCTAGGACTTCCTATAGTAACAAGCAACCTGTTTTATTTTTATTTTTTTTCAATATATGAAATTTATTGTCAAATTGGTTTCCATACAACACCCAGTGC
This sequence comes from Acinonyx jubatus, assembly GCF_027475565.1. NCBI lineage: Eukaryota > Metazoa > Chordata > Mammalia > Carnivora > Felidae > Acinonyx > Acinonyx jubatus. The sequence goes on from NC_069398.1 coordinate 20,832,611, forward strand.
TCATCCCAAAAGGTACCCTCCTCAATACCCATCACCCACCCTCCCCTCCCTCCCACCCCCCATCAACTCTCAGTTTGTTCTCAGTTTTTAAGAGTCTCTTATGCTTTGGCTCTCTCCCACTCTAACCTCTTTTTTTTTTTTTTTTACTTCCCCACCCCCATGGGTTTCTGTTAAGTTTCTCAGGATCCACATAAGAGTGAAAACATATGGTATCTGCCTTTCTCTGTATGGCTTATTTCACTTAGCCTAACACTCTCCAGTTCCAGCCACGTTGCTACAAAGGGCTATATTTCATTCTTTCTCATTGCCACGTAGTACTCCATTGTGTATATAAACCACAATTTCTTTATCTATTCATCAGTTGATGGACATTTAGGCTCTTTCCATAATTTGGCTATTGTTGAGAGTGCTGCTATAAATGTTGGGGTACAAGTGCCCCTATGCATCAGTACTCCTGTATCCCTTGGGTAAATTCCTAGCAGTGCTATTGCTGGGTCATAGGGTAGATCTATTTTTAATTTTTTGAGGAACCTCCACACTGTTTTCCAGAGTGGCTGCACCAATTTGCATTCCCACCAACAGTGCAAGAGGGTTCCTGTTTCTCCACATCCTCGCCAGCATCTATAGTCTCCTGATTTGTTCATTTTGGCCACTCTGACTGGCGTGAGGTGATACCTGAGTGTGGTTTTGATTTGTATTTCCCTGATGAGGAGCGACGTTGAGCATCTTTTCATGTGCCTGTTGGCCATCCGGATGTCTTCTTTAGAGAAGTGTCTATTCATGTGTTCTGCCCATTTCTTCACTGGATTATTTGTTTTTTGGGTGTGGAGTTTGGTGAGTTCTTTATAGATTTTGGATACTAGCCCTTTGTCCGATATGTCATTTGCATATATCTTTTCCCATTCCATTGGTTGCCTTTTAGTTTTGTTGGTTGTTTCCTTTGCTGTGCAGAAACTTTTTATCTTCATAAGGTCCCAGTAGTTCATTTTTGACAAGCAACCTGTTTTAAAGCAGTGGTTGTTGACTTAGGCCAAGTTGCTCCCCTGGGGGATGTTTGGCAGTGTCTGAAATATTTTTGGTTGTTACAGTAGTTGGGTGGTGGCACTATTGGTATCTAATGGCCAGAGCTTGGGATGCCACTAAATATCCCACACTGCACAGGAAAATCCCCACAACAAAGAATTTATCAATTTGAAAATGTCAGTAATGCCAAGGTTGAGAAACCTTAAAATAATTTTTTTTATTATTGTGAACAATTTCAAATACAAAAGTCAAATGGTGTACAGAACCCTCATGATCACCAACAATTATCAACACTCTTTGTTTCCCCGCTTCTGAATTGTTTTAAAGCAAATCCAAGTTAGCATATCATTCCATCTTTTATGTAAGACTGACACACTCCCTACTGTGCTAAGGAGTTCAGTTTCATTCCATTTTTTTTTTTGTAATAATCATTTATTTCATTAAGAAATATCAACAGTTTTAAATCAGACATATACAAAAACACATCCTGAATGTAATCTGCCTTAACTTTTTTCCCCTAATATAATAAAGTACTTTATGTTATGTTACTAGTTCCTGTGAAGACATAGTCAATGAGTAAAATGGTTAAGATTTTGGTTTCTTTGATAGTCCTGGGTTTGAATCCCAGCTCTGCCACTTAACAAGACGTTTTGAACCTAGAAAAGTCACTTTGAGTCTTGCTTTATTTCTCATTTGAAAGGTTGCATTTACAAAAGAAAATTTAGAGCCATTCTTGTAAAGAATAGAGATGAACAGCCAGAGGAAGTAGTACATAGGGGAGCGGGTCCCGAAGGGTCTCAAGGACAGGGATTTCTGGCCCCATGAAACTGGGGTGTTCCACCTTCCAGCAGGTAGATATGTTCAGCACCCTGGAAGCTCCTCAAAATGTAGTGATTTCAACAGCAAATATTGAGGCGCCTGGGTGGCTCAGTCAGTTAAGCGTCCTGACTTCAGCTCACGTCATGATCTCACGGTTTGTGAGTTGAAGCCCTGCATCGGGCTCTGTGCTGAAGCCCTGCTTCAGATTCTGTGTTTCCCTCTCTCTGTCCCTTCCCCGCTAGTGCTGTCTCTCATTCAAAAATAAATAAATATTTTTAAAAATTAATAAAACAGCAAAAATTTATTATATCATAGTTTCTATGGGTCTGGAACATAGGCGTGGTTTAGCTGAGTCTTCTGGCTTAGAATCTCTCACAAGGTTGCAATCAAGGAATTATTCTACATTCAAGTTTTTAAATTATTTTTGCAGTGAAGGCTATAGTTATGGAATTATTCTGTGTGGTAAGGATCTATTTTCCAGCTCATGTGGTTTATGGCAAAATTAATTCCTCCATAGGTTTTGGATGGAGCCCCTCACTTCCTTGCCATAAAGCTGTACAGTTACAACATGGTGGCTGATTTCTTCAGGCCAGCCAAATGAGAAGAGCCAGGGAGAGTGAGCAAGAGGGAAGTCATATCTTTTATTAACCTAATCTCAGAAGTGACATCCTATTACTTTTGCCTTAAGTATTAGAAGCAGGTCCCTAGTTCCAGCCATAAGCAAGGGGAGGATTAAAGGAATACCAGGAGGTGGGAATCTCAATAGCTCATCAGTCTGCCCTCTAGCTGCCAATGTCTTATTTTCCTTGCATATGCAAAATACACCTCCACCTCCCCAGGCACCAAAAGTTTCATCGCCTTATAAGCTCAAAGTCCAACATCTTGCTGTCTAAATCAAGTCTAGTTGTATATGAGGTTCCTGGGTATAATTTGTTAAATATGGGTCCTTGAGTACAGTTGCTCTCAATCTGAAGATCTGTGACACTAAAGATACAGTTATGCCTCCTTGCAGTGTGCTGTGGTGGAACAAGCATAGGATCATAGACATTCCAGTTGAAAATGGGGGGAAATAGGAAGAAGAAAGAGGTTTTACTTGTCCATATCAATTCTGAAATCCGTCTGTAAAAATGTAAGACATTCTTTGATAAGGTCTCCATCAAGTAGAAACAATTCTAGGAATTCTTCTCCATGTCTATCTGCCCCCTCTGGGCTCTTGAGTGATCCTTCCTTTGTCATGAAAGATAGCACATGTTTTATAACTATGTGGTTTTATTAGTCTACTTCCTTTTTTTTTTTTTTTTACTTTAAAAAAAAATGTTTATTTAATTTTGAGATAGAGCACGAGCGGGAAGGGACAGAAAAAGAGTGAGACAAGACACAGAATCAGAAGCAGGCTGCAGGCTCTGAGCTGTCAGCACAGAGCCCGACGTCAGGCTCAAACTCACAAGCCGTGAGATCTTGACCTGAGTCGAAGTCAGAAGCTTAACTGACCAAGCCACTCAGGCACCCCATCATTAGTCTACTTCCTGCCAGAAGAACTTTGGAAATCCACTGCTTCTTTTCCTTTTGTACGATTTGTCTTTCAGTCCAAGTTGGCAGTATTTGTGCTGACAAACTTTTCTCAAAAACTTTATGGTTCTCTATAAATCTCATTGGGGTTCATTTTATTGGATAATAGTTATACCTACAGATTTCTTTGGAATAAACACTTCTTTGCTTTGGGCTCCTGCTGACATGGCTAAGGGATAATGTGCTTACACTTCTTAGAGACCTTATTGTTCATTTGGGAGGGCCCGTGAGACACGGCCTTAATATGTTTAAAGATTCTTTTTGTGACTGAGTTATTGGAAGCAGCCTGCCACAGAGGTTCCATTTTATGTAATCAGAGTACTCATGTGACTTTTTTCTCCTTTAAGCTACTAATGGCAGTAAGTTACATTAATAGATTTCTAATGTTGATTTAACCTTGAATTTCTGGGGGGGGAAAAAAACACCTCCCAAATTGGTCATGATTTATCAACTGATAATTAGTACTGGATTTGATATGTAATTTTTGTTTTAGGAATCTTTTTTTTTCCCTGAGAGAGAGAGGGCACAAGTGAGCAAGGGCAGAGAGAAGGAGAGAGAGAGAGAGAGAGAGAGAGAGAGAGAGAAAGAGAAGTGGGGCTCACCTGAAGCGGAACACAAGCTCACCCGAGGCAGGGCTCAAACTCACAAACTGTGAGATCATGACCTGAGCTGAAGTCAGATGCTTAACCAACTGAGCCACCCAGGTGCCCCTGTTTTAGGATTCTTAAAAAATGTTTCCATGTGTATTTTATGCTGATTTTTCCCCAGTTTTATTGAGAAATAATTGACATAAATCACTATATATAAAGTGTACAGCATGATCATTTGATTTATATACGTTGTGAAATGATTACTGTAATAGTTTCAGCTAGTATCTTCATGCAGATACAATAAAAAGAAAAGAAAGAAGAAAGGAAAAAAAAGTATTTTTTCTCCTTGTAATGAGACTCTTGGGATTTACTCTTTTATCATCTTTATTGGTTTACATTTTTATATCTATTTCATGAGTGGTAATGACCTATAATTTTAATTTTCAGACAATCTATATCTGGTTTTATTATGTAGTTGTACTAGCCTTAGAAATTATTTGGAGAGTGTCTCCTATTCTGTGCATCTTTTGATTATCTTTTCCCTCAATATTGGATTTTTCTTGGCTCTCTGTATTTCAGTAATATTTGGAGTTATGTTTTCAGTCTCAGATTGCTGTTAGAATTCTCTAGAAAATGATTTTTTTGTTTTTGTTTTTTGGTAGGCAATCAAGCTGGCTAGGTTCTAACCAGTTTGTCTCACTTTCTGTGAACGGTGTTTCCAGTATCAGTTTGGTTTTAAGACTTTGTTGTGCTACTTTGGGTCTTTTGCATCCACAAACCAATTATGACTTTAGAGATTTGGTAGCAGTTTATTCCATAGTGTAATTCTCAAAGCCTTTGCGTCCTTCATTCTCTCGTAGGTGTGATTTGGGATTTGTACTGATTCGTATGTACAGTTATGGGAAACTTTCTCTGGCTCTTCTCTTCCCTGGATCCTCCCTCCATCCCCCCTCCCCCCAACACTCCCTGGATCCCACAAGCTACTTGTCTTGTTATTCTGGCCAGAAGTATGGGTTTCTCTCAGAGCTTTACCTACCTGCATTCTCACTATGCATTTCTGCATGACCTGGTGCCACCTTTAGGGCAAAGAGGTGAGATAAAACTGTCAAAAATAACAAGGGTGTTGCATATAGTCTTTAGACCCCAATAATCCCTTTTCTTAATTCTTTCTTGCCTGAAAGATGGGGGTTTGCTTAGTTTTTGCTATTCACATTTATGCATAGATAATGTGGACTTAAGGATTTTTATTTTAGTCTAAGGATTTTTTGTTTCTAAGTTTCATTTGAAAAAAAAGTCTAATTTTTGGAAGAGTTTTTATTCTGTTCAGTGTAAATTGCCGGTAATTTTCTTAGTGCTTTGGAGATATTATTCCACTGTCCTTGAGGCGCCTGGGTGGCTCAGTTGGTAAAGCATCCAACTTGGGCTCAGGTCATGATCTCACGGCTTGTGAGTTCGAGCCCTGCGTCGGGCTCTGTGCTGACAGCTCAGAGCTTGGAGCCTGCTTCTAATTCTGTGTCCCTCTCTCTGCCCCTCCCTCGCTCGTGCTCTGTGTCTCTAAGAAAAAATGAAACATTAAAAAAAAAAATTATTCCACTGTCCTTCCAGTTGCAGTTTTTTCTCTTGAGAAATCATCTAATTGTCAGCAATTTTTTTTAATTTACATCCAAGCTAGTTAACATATAGTGTGATAATGATTGCAGGAATAGAATTTAGTGATTCATCACTTACATATAACACCCAGTGCTCATCCCACCAAGTGTCCTCCTTAATGCCCCTTGCCCATTTAGCCCATCCCCCCACCCCAAACCCTCCAGCAACCCTCAGTTTGCTCTCTGTATTTAAGAGTCTCTTATGGTTTGTCTCCCTCCCTGTTTTGATATTATTTTTGCTTCCCTTCCTTTATGTTCATCTGTTTTGTATGTTAAATTCCACATATGAGTGGAGTCATATATTTGTCTTTCTCTGACTAATTTTGCTTAGCATAATACACTCTAGTTCCATCCACGTTGTTGCAAATGGCAAGATTTCATTCTTTTTGATCACTGAATAATATTCCATTGTGTACATGAACCACATCATCTTTATCCATTCATCCATTGATGGACATTTGGGCTCTTTCCATACTTTGCCTGTTGTCGGTAGCACTGCTATAAACATTGCGGTGCATGTGCCCTTCTAAACAGCACACCTATATCCTTTGGATAAATACCTAGTAGTGCAATTGCTGGGTCATAGGGTAGTTCTATTTTAATTTTTTAGGAACCTCCATACTGTTTTCCAGAGTAACTGCACCAGTTTGCATTCCCACCAACAGTGCATCCTTGCCCTTTCTCTGCATCCTTGCCAGCATCTGTCATTGCCTGAGTTGTTAATTTTAGCCATTCTGACAGGCGTGAGGTGGTATCTCATCATGGTTTTTATTTATATTTTCCTGATGCTTAGTGATATTGAGCATTTTTTCATGTGTCTGTTAGCCATCTGGATATCTTCTTTGGAAAAGTGTCTATTCATGTCTTTTGCCCATTTCTTCACTGGATTATTTGTTTTTTGGATGTTGAGTTTGATAAGTTCTTTATAAATTTTGGATACTAACCCTTTATCTGATATATCATTTGCAAATATCTTCTCCCATCAGTTACCTTTTAGTTTTGCTGATTGTTTCCTTCACTGTACAAAAGCTTTTTATCCTGATGAGATCCTAGTAGTTCATTTTTTCTTTTGTTTCCCTTGCCCCTGGAGACATGTCAAGTAAGAACTTGCTGCAGCTGAGGTCAAAGAGTCTTTTGCCTGCTTTCTCTTCTAGGATTTTGATGGCTTTCTGTCTCATGTCTAGGTCTTTCATCCATTGTGAATTTATTTTTATGTATGGTGTAAGAAAGTGGTTCAGTTTCATTCTTCTGCATGTCACTGTCCAGTTTTCCCAGCTAGATACTGTCTTTTTTTCATTGGATATTCTTTCCTGCTTTGTCAAAGATTAGTTGGGCATATGTTTGTGGGTCCATTTCTGGGTTCTCTATTTCTGTTCCATTGATCTATGTGTCCGTTTTTGTGTCAGTACTATGCTGTCTTGATGATTACAGCTTTGTAATACATCTTGAAGTCCAGAATTATGATGCCTCCAGCTTTGATTTTCAGGATTGCTTCGGCTATTTGGGATCTTTTCTGGTTCCATACAAATTGTAGGATTGTTTGTTCTAGCTCTATGAAGAATTCTGGTGTTGTTTAATAGGGAGGGCAGCCCCTTTTTTGTTGTTGTTGTATGCCATTTCCTGACCATATTATGATCTCTTTATCTTTTGGGTTCTGTGTTTTTACTACTATATTTTGTGAGTAGGTGAGGATTTCTCTTTTGATTTATCTGGCCTGATAAATGTTCCTTTGCAAATATTGGAGGTTTTTAACTACAATTCAATTTTTTAAAAGATGAACATCTAAATTACTTCTTCTTGAGTGAGCTTTGTGTCTTTGAAGGAGTTTGTCCATTTCTTTAAGTTGTTGAATCTGTAGACGTAAAACTGCTCATAATATTCTCTTATTGACATTTTCATATCTCTGGAATCTGTAGTGATCTGTAGAACCTCTCATTCCTGAAATTGATAATTTCTGCTTGGAGTTTGTTGAGATTTTTAGGTCTGTGGGTTTTATAGTTTCTATAAAGTGTGGGAAAACTTGGACATTACTTCTCCAAAAATATATATTTTTGTCTTTCTTCTCTCCTCTCCTTTGGAGACTACAATTAGAAATATATAAAATTGGGTGCCTGGGTGGCTCAGTTGTTAAGCATCTGACTTTCGCTCAGGTCATGATCTCACAGTTCATGAGTTCAAGTCCCACATCAGGTGAGCTTAAGCCCCACTTCAGGCACTTCAGGGGAGCATGAGCCCGGCTTTGGGTGAACACAGGTCCCACTTTGGATGAGCCCTGCTCCTCTCTCTCTCTCTCTCTCTCCCCCTCCCCCTCTCCCCCCCTCCCCTCTCCTCCCCTCCCCTCCGCCCTCCTGGGATTCTTATTCTTTCTGCCCCTTGCTCACTTGTGCCCTCTCTCTCTCTCTCTCTCTCTCTCTCTCTCTCAAAAAAAAAAAAAAAATATATATATATATATATAACTGAAATTCTTCCAGAGCTCACTGATGCTCTTATAAAATTTAAAAGTAGATTTTTAAATTACTATTATTATTATTTTTGATGTTTATCCATTTACTTTTAGAGAGCACAGCCTGGGAGGGACAGAGAGAGAGGGAGACACAGAATCCAAAGCAGCCTCTAGGCTCTGGGCTGTCAGCGCAGAGCCTGATGTGGAGCCTGAACCCACAAACCACGAGATCATGACCTGAGCCCAAGTTGTTCTCTTAACTGACTCAGCCACCCAGGTGCCCTGACTTTATTATTATTGTTTTTAATGTTTATTTATTTATTTTTGAGAGAGAGAAAGAGCAGGAATGAGGGACGGGCAGAGAGGGGGAGAGAGAGAATCCCAAGCAGGCTCTGTTCTGTCAGTGCAGAATCAGACACAGGGCTCAAACCCATAAACCATGAGATCATGACCCAAGCCAAATCCAGGAGTCAGCTGTTCAACTGACTGAGCCATCCAGGTGCCTCTAGACTTTGTTTTTTAGAGCAGTTTTGGGTTCACAGTAAAATTGAGCAGAAAAGTACGGGGAGTTTCTTTATATTCTTGGCCCCCATGTATGCACAGCTTCTGCCACTATCAAAATCCCGGACCAAACTGGTACATTTGTTATGGTGGATGAGCCAATATTCATACATCATTATCATCCACAGTCCATACTTTACAGTAGGATTCCTTCTCATTGTTCATTCTATAGATTTTGACAAATGTATACTGTCAAGTATCCACCATTACAGTATTACACAGAATAGTTTCACTGCCCTAAAAATCCTCTGTGCTTCACTTTTTTATCCCTCTCTTCCCTCAGCTCTTGGCCACCACTAATCTTTTTACTGTCTCCATAGTTTTGCCTTTTCCAGAATGCCATATAGTTGGAATTAGACAGTATATAGCCTTTTCAGATTGGCTGCTTTCACTTAGTAATATGCATTTAAAGTTCTTCCATATCTTTTTGTTTTAATTTTTTATTTAATGTTTATTTTGAGAGAGAGAGAGAGAGCAAGTGGGAAAGGGACAGAGATTGAGGGAGAGAGAGAGAATCCCAAGCAGGCTCTGCACTGCCAGCACAGAGCTCAATGCAGGGCTCAAACCCATGAACCATGAGATAATGACCTCTCAAATCAAGAGTCGGACATATACCCAACTGAGCCACCCGGGCACCCCCCTCCATGTCTTTTCATGGCTTGACAGCTCATTTCTTTTTAGCACTGGATAGCTTAAAATTTTTAAGCTGTCTTTTCAAAGAAAGATTTGGTTGATTTGGTTGATTTTCTGTACTGATTTCTTGTTTTTAATTTCATTAAATTCTGCTGTAATTGCTTTGATGCTTCTTTTCTGAAATGTGTATTCAATGCCATAAACTTCCTTGTAAGCATTGTTTTCACTGCATTGCACGTATTTGGATAAGCTGTATTTTCATTTTCATTTAGTTTAAAATATTTAAAAATTATTATTTGAAATATATAAAAATATAAAAATATTTAAAAACATATTATTTAGAAGTGTGTTGTTTAATCTCCAAGTATTTTGAGTTTTCCAGCTATCTTTCTGTTATTGATTTCTGGTTTAATTCCATTGTAGTCTATAAGAATATACTATATGACCTCTATTCTTTTAAATCTGTTTTTATGGCCTAAATGTGATCTATCTTGGTGTATGTTCCATGTGAGCTTAAGATACATGTGTATTCTGCTGTTGTTGAGAGAAGTAATTTATAAATGTCAGGTATATCAGTTGATTGATGATGTTTTTGATTTCAGCTATATCCTTGCTAATTTTCTGTCTGGAGGATCTGCTCATTTCTGATAGAGGTGTGTTAAAGTCTCCAACTATAATAGTGGACTTACCTGTTTGCACTTCTATCCTTTGTTGCCTCACGCCTTTGACTCTTGGTTGTTAGGTGCTTACACATTAAGGATTGTTAGGTCTTCTTGTAGACTTGATCCCTTTATCATTAATATAGCTACTCTGCCTTTGATTGGTGTTAATATGTTATATCTTTTTCCATCTGATTACTTTTTATCTGTATGTGTCTTCATATTTAAAGTGGATTTCTTGGAGCCAATATATATAGTTGGATCTTGTTTTTTGATCCATTCTTATAGTAATTGTTTTTACAATAATTTTCTTTTAATTAGTGCATTTAGACCATTGATGTTCAAACTGATTTCTTTTTTTCAAATTGATTTCTGATATAGTTGGATTAATGTCTACTACAAATGTTACAGCCTTCTTTTTTTTTTTTTAATGTTTATTTTTGAGAGAGCACGGGAGTGGGGCAGAGAGAGAGGGGACAGAGGATCTGAAGTGGGTCTGTGCTGACAACACAGGGGCTCAAATGCATGAACCATTGAGATCATGACCTGAGCTGAGACCAAGAGGTCGACACTTAACTGACGGAGCCACCCAGGCGCCCCTAAATGTTACTGTTTTCTATTAATTGCTTTTGTTCTTTGTTCCTATTTTTGTTTTTCACTCTTTCTGCCATTTGTGGTTTAGATTGAGCATCTTATATGATTTAGTTTTTTCTCTTAGCATTTGAGTTATACTTAAAAAAATTTTGTGTGTGTGGTTGCCCTTTTGTCTGCAATATACATTTACAACTAATCCAAATCCACATTCAAGTAACACTACACCACTTCATTGGTAGTGCAAGTGCCTTATTATAACAAAATACTTGTCTTTTCTCTGTCCTTTGTATCATTGCTTTCATTCATTTCACTTATACATAAGCCACATACTCAAATACATTGATGCTATTATTATTTTGAACAAATTCTTATCTGTTAGATCATTTAAGAATAAAAAATGAAAGTTTTGAATTTACTTTCACTTATTACTTCTCTAATCCTTTTCCTTTCTTTATGTAGATCCAAGTTTCTGCCCCATTCTAAAGAACTCTTTTAACATTTCTTGCAAGGTAGGTCTTCTGGCAACGAATTCCCTTAATGTTTGTTTGTTTGTGAAAGTCTTTAATTTCCCCTTCACTTTTAAAGAATAACTTCACAGAATACAGAGTTACAAGTTTGTGATTTTTTTTTTTTTCTCTCTCAGCACTTTAAATATTTCACTCCACTCTGTTTGCCTGCATGGTTTCTGAAGAGAAGTTGGAGGTATTTCTTATCTTTGCCTCTCTGTAGGCAAGATGTTGTTTCCTCTGGCTTCTTCAAAGATTTTTTTCGTTATCTTTGGTTTTCTGCAATCTGAATATCGTATGCCTAGGTATAGTCTTTCTTTTCTTTTTCATTTTCGTTCCCCCCCCCCCCCCTTTTTGCATTGATTCTGCCAGATGGCCATTGATCTTCCTGGATCCATGGTTTGGTGTATATATTAATCAGGGTTTTCCAGAGAAACAGAACCAATAGGATGGTGATATGTATATTTCTATTTATATATGTAAAGAGATTTATTCTGAGGAATTGACTCATGTAATTTTGGAGGCTGAGAAGTCCCAAAATCTGCAGTTGGCAAGCTGGAGACCCAGGAGAACAACTGATGTATTTCCAGTCTGAGTCTGAAGGCTTGTGAACCAGAAGAGCTCATGGTGTAAGTTCCAGTCTGAGGTCAGAAGTTCACTCTTACTCAGCCTTTTTGTTCTATTCAGATCTTCAATTAATTGGATGAGAGCCACTCACATTAGGGAGGGCACTTTGCTTTACTCTATTGATTCAAATGTTAACCTCATTCAAACACACTGTCACAGACATACCCGGAGTAATGGACTTAATGTCTGGGCATCCTATGGCCGAATCAAGTTGACACATAAAATTAACCATCATAGTATCTGAGATTAATTTGGGGAAATTCTCAGTTATTAATGTTTCAAACATTTTTTCTATTCTTTTTTGGCTTTCTTCTCCTTGTATTCCCATTACACGCATGTTACACTTTCCACGTTTCTTGGATATTCTGTTTTATCTTTTCAGTCTTTTTTTTTCCTCTCATTTCTATTCAGTTTTGGAAGTTTCTATTGACATATCCTCAAGCTCAGAGATTCTTTTCTCAGCTGTGTTCACTGCTAAAGAACCCATCAAAGGCATTGTCCACTTCTGTTACAGTGTTTTTGATCCCTAGCATTTTTTCTTTCTTAGAATTTATATCTGTGTGCTTTATAGTATCTTCCTGTTCTTACATGTTGTCTACTTTTCCCATCAGAACCCTTAACGTATTAATCCCTGGTCTGATAATTCCACCATTCCTGCCATATCCAAATCTGGTTCTGATGCTTGTTCAGTTTCTTCAAATTGGTTTTTGCCTTTTAGTATGCCTTATAATTTTTTGTTGAAAGCCATGCATGATGTGCTGGGTGATGGGAACTCTGGTGAGTAGTTCTTTAGTGATGTGGTGCTATGGTATCACATATCATACCATACTACCAGGGGCATTCTGTAGTCCTAGGAGTGGGTCTCAGTCTTTTCATAAGCTGGTGCCCTTTAGCTGTGAACTTCACAGTACCTTTTAGTTTCATCCCCCCTCTGCCCCCCTTATGCTCTGTCTCTTAGGTTGGACAGGATGGCTGGAGAGGACTGGAATTGAGTATTTGCCTCTCCTCAGGTCAGTTAGGCTCTGGTAAATTAGTTTCTTTTGAGGGCAGGCCCCATTAAGAACCAAAGGCTCTGGCATATTTCTCCTGTCCCTGCCAGAAGCAGGAGTGGATTTTTCTCTGATTTTTACAGTGAGAACCTGGAAGTACTCCAGATGGTAAAAACTCGCAAAAGTGTGGGGGTGCCCCCTGGAATCTTTAAGTCATAAGTTTGCCTACTCTGAGCCTCTAGCAGTTTGTTATGGTTCAGGTTTTTCTGCCCCAGTACTGCTTTCCCCAGAGGTTTCTGCCTATAAGTCCGTGCTCTGGTAAGTCATGCTTCTTGGTATCTGCCTGTCTTTCCAGTTTGGGGGCAGCAGTTTGCCTTGTGACTTGATCTAAGAAGAGTTTGTTTAGCTTTTTACTTGTTAGGATGGAAGGGGGACTTGGACTTCCAAGCTTCTTTCATGTTTGACCAGGAACTAGAAGCGCTCTTTTTATTTAAAAAAATTTTTTTCCTCTGTTTCATTCTGGATGGTTTAATCGCTTTGTCTTTTAAGTTCGCTAATCTTATCGTTTGAAATCTGGGTATTCTGGGGCGCCTGGGTGGCTCAGTCAGCTAAGCGTCTGACTTCAGCTCTGGTCATGATCTCACAGGCATTGGGTTCTGTGCTCTCAGTGCAGATCCTGCTTTGGATCCTCTGTCCCCCTCTGTCTCTGCCTCTCCCTTGCTCTCTCTCTCTTCAAAAATAAATAAACGTTGAAAAAAAAAAGAAATATGTGATCTGCCATAACTCTTGTTTATTTTTCAACTCAGAATTTTCATAATTCACAATTTGATTTGGGCCTTTTATATCTTCTGTGTTCCACTATGTGTGTTTTTGCCACACCTCCAAGCAGTTTTCCAGTTCTCCAAGGACACTGATGAAGTATCCCACAAATTTCACTCAATTCTGTGAATTGTCTCTCTGGGAAGTGTCATATCACTGGACCCACAAGACTGCTTCCTCCTCAGGTGCCAGTCATAAGTCTACATTGTCACCTGTGCTCCTGGCTACAAATTGGAGGTTCCCACGTTCCCCTCATTGGATCTATTAATTTGCTAGAGCCGCTCACAGAACTCAGGAAACCAGTTTACTTATTCTTTATTACAAAGGTTATTAAAGGATACAAATGACCACCCAGATGAAGAGATACATAGGGTGAGGTCTAGAAAGGTCTTGAACACAAGAGCTTCTCTTCCTGTGGAGTTCGAGGTATCCACCCTGCAGGTATATGGATGCATTCACCAACTTGGAAGCTCTCTGAACCTGTCCTTTTGGGCTGTTATGGAGACTTCATGACATAGGTGCGATTGATTAAATTATTGGCTATCAGTCTCCAGCCTCTCTCCCCTTCTAGGAGATTGAGGTGTGGAATTGAAAGTTCCAACCCTTAGATCACACGTTTGGTTCCCCTGGCGACTAGCCCCCATCCTTTGAAAACCTAGGGGCTTTCAAAAATTCACTTCATTAACAGAAGGAAAGACACTGGTATTCCTCTGGTTACTTAAGAAAGTCTAAGAGTTTTAGGAGCTCTTTCACAAAATGGGTGGTGAAGACCAAACCTGTATTTCTTATAAATCACAGTGTCACACATGTCTTGTATACTTGTATAACTATTCCATGAGCATATTGCATAACTTTTAATGTGTTTATCTGTTACTATTCTAGTATCTCTGCCAGTTTTGGTTGATTATTTTTCTTATGTGTTGTATTTTCCTGCTTCTTTGCATGCCTGATAATATTCGACTTGATGCCAGATATGGATTTTACTTTGTTGGGTGCTGGGTATTTTTGTTTTTCTATGAATATTCTTTAGGTTTATTCTGGGATGCTATTAAATTATTTGAGCAGTTTTATCTTTGTATTTTAATTTTCTGATTTGTTAGTTAAGTCTGAAGAAGTACTTCGTCTAGGAGTAATTATTCCCCAGTCTTGAGTCAAAGACCTTCCTGAGTACTCTACCAATATCTGATGAAATAGGAGTTTTTCCATTTCATGTGGTGGGACCAGGTACTATTCCCAGCCCTGTGTGAGTCCTAGATGCAGTTCCTTGTTATTATTTCAGATAATTCTTTCTCCTTCGCAGATCTCCAAATTCTCTCTGTGCACCTTTCTCCTCTTTGATTCTCTGCCCTTCAGACTAACCACACAGATTTTCTCTGACTTGAAACTCCCATTTCCTCAATTTGGGGAATCCACCAAGCTCCACTTGGGTTCCCCTTGTACCACAGCCTGTAAACCTCTGAAGGGAAGATCTGGGGCAATCAGAAGGCTTACCTTATTTGTTCCCCATCTCTCAGGGATCATTGCTCTTTAATTCCTGATGTCCAACATTTGAGCTGTTTTGTCATGTGTTGTGTGGAGTTTTTTTTAATTGTTTCAAATAGTGTTTCCCACTGGATTATTGTAAAGCATTTTACTTATAGGTATTTTAGTATGATCCTTTAAAAGAGAAGAGCTCTTTATTTTAATCTCAAGTCTTTTATATTGCTTAGACTGATCACCTGTAGTCACCACTGTATCTCTGAGTTCATGAAATATTTATAAATTCATGTGCTAACTTGCTGTATTTCCCAGTGTATCAGTTTTGTCCTGTAACAATCATTTGATAGATCAGTGTCCACCTTTAAATTGGGGGCAACTGATAACTATCTGTTTTCTCCTTTTCCTACTTTTTTATGTTGTCCTGGTTCCAGAGGCATATAACACCTTGATTTTTTTTTTTTTTAACTAGAAAAATCTCTGTGGGACTCATTCTGAATTAAGTGTTTGTCATTTTCATACATAAAAAAACCACATTTGATACATCTATTTTCCCCTAATACATATGTTGTCAAATTGGGTTCATATCCTGGCTTTACCACTTACTAACTGTGGGGCTTTGAGCCATACCTCTTTATGCTTCAGTTTCTTCATCTGTAAAATGGTGATAATTTTGGTGCTTGCCTCAAATGGTTGTTGTGAGATTTTAGTGAATTAACATGTAGAAATCTTAGGACAATGCTTGGCATATAATAAGTGCTATAAAAGTACATTAGCTATTGTTATGCATACCACTACCACTCCTCCATCTATTACTAATAGTATACATGCAGGGAGAGAACCACCTAACCTTTCTTAGATTACATATGTTGACAAAGAATAGGTGACGGTGTGTAGTCTTGTTATGCTCTGAGTCCTTATTGATCTCTGAGATATTGGTATCCCTGTCCACCTGATTGCTGCTTGTCCTGCTGATATGTGCTGCTGCATTCTACAGCCAGGTAAGTCATGATCTCTCTTTCTAGCTCCAGCATGGTTCGGTGGTTCTCCCTGCTGCACTGGCCCCCATCTTGACTCATATTAACCGTGAGAGGTCTGGCTATCCTATTTGGACAGTAAGACCTATATTCTCAGCTATAGAATCTCTTTGCCTTCCCTAGGGCAAACCCCTTTCTCATAGTATTTTTGCAGTTAGTAAAATTCTGCTAAGAACCCTCTGTTCCCTGGGGCACCTGGGTGGCTTAGTTGGTTGAGTGTCCGACTCTTATTTTATTTTATGTTTTTTGAGAGTGTGCACGTACAAGCAGGGGAGGGGTGGGAGGAGGGGGGGAGATACGAATATCAAGCAGGCTCTACACCTAGCCCCATGTGGGGCTCGATTTCATGATCCTGAGATCATGACCTGAGCTGAAATCAAGAGCCAGACGCTTAAACTGACTGAGCCACCCAAATGCCCTACCTCTGCCAGTTTCTTTAAGGCATAATGGCAGGTGTGATACAGGGAAGGAGTAACCAGCTTCCTGACAAGGAAACACAGGTTGGGAAGTATTTTAAAAAACCATTATGTTATTAAATAAATTAAAATTCTGGGGTAGAGGTGGGGTTGCCAATTTAGATAGAGAACAAGGAAGGTTTCTCTGAGGCAGTAACATCTGAACCTTTTCAAAGCGTTTTTCTAGTATTGGCAAAACTAGGATCAAGAATACTTGTGAACAGATGCAAAAGTTCATGCCCCCTTCTTCCTCTCTTGCAGTTAGTAGATTGTTTTCTACGGTACTCTCTCCTGTCCCAACTGCCCAGTTTTAGGCTAGGTCTTTGTAATCCATTTATGTTTACATATGCTTGTTTGTCAATATACCGTCTTAGGTTTCAGAAGCCAAGAAAACCTAAGGCAATTTTTGTCCAAGCCAAACTACCAGTATCAGAACTACCTGAAATACTTATTAAAATTGCAGCTTTCTGGACTCTGCTCCAGTGTCATAATTATTAATAATTTCATGTGGAAATTACTGAAATCATATTACTTGAGTGGAAACATTTTGTCTTGGTTATCCTGATAGCCACACAACAATATAAACTCTAAACAAATATTTGAGTTATTGGGAAACTGGGGGTGATGCATTTTAAAGTGGCTTTAAAAGTTTTGTTATTTTGAGATGATGTCAGCAAAAATGGCAGAGTCAAGAAATCTGAAATTTAATATTTTTGATGTTTATTATTTTTTTAATATGAAATTTATTGTCAAATTGGTTTCCATAAAACACTCAGTGCTCATCCCAACAGGTGCCCTCCTCAATGCCCATTGCCCACCCTCCCCTCCCTACCACCCCCTCATCAACCCTCAGTTTATTCTCAGTTTTTAAGAGTCTCCCTCTCTTTTTTTTCCCTTCCCCTCCCCCATGGTCTTCTGTTAAATTTCTCAGGATCCACATAAGAGTGAAAACATATGGTATCTGTCTTTCTCTGTATGACTTATTTCACTTAGCATAACACTCTCCAGTTCCATCCACGTTGCTACAAAGGGCCATATTTCATTCTTTCTCATTGCCACGTAGTACTCCATTGTGTATATAAACCACAGTTTCTTTATCCATTCATCAGTTGAGGGACATTTAGGATCTTTCCATAATTTGGCTACTGTTGAAAGTGCTGCTGTAAACATTGGGGTACAAGTGCCCCTATGCATCAGCACTCCTGTATCCCTTGGGTAAATTCCTAGCAGTGCTATTGCTGGGTCATAGGGTAGATCTATATTTAATTTTTTGAGGAACCTCCACACTGTTTTCCAGAGCGGCTGCTCCAGTTTGCATTCCCACTAACAGTGCAAGAGGGTTCCTGTTTCTCCACATCCTCTCCAGCATCTATAGTCTCCTGATTTGTTCATTTTGGCCACTCTGACTGGCGTGAGGTGATATCTGAGTGTGGTTTTGATTTGTATTTCCCTGATGAGGAGCGACGTTGAGCATCTTTTCATGTGCCTGTTGGCCATCCGGATGTCTTCTTTAGAGAAGTGTCTATTCATGTGTTCTGCCCATTTCTTCACTGGATTATTTGTTTTTTGGGTGTGGAGTTTGGTGAGTTCTTTATAGACCTTGGATAGTAGCCCTGTGTCTGATAAGTCATTTGCAAATATCTTTTCCCATTCTGTGGGTTGCCTTTTAGTTTTGTTGATTGTTTCCTTTGCAGTGCAGAAGCTTTTTATCTTGACGAGGTCCCAGTAGTTCATTTTTGCTTTTAATTCCCTTGCCTTTGGAGATGTGTCAAGTAAGAAATTGCTGTGGCTGAGGTCAGAGAGGTTTTTCCCTGCTTTCTCCTCCAGGGTTTTGATGGTTTCCTGTCTCACATTCAGGTCCTTTATCCATTTTGAGTTTTTGTGAATGGTGTAAGAAAGTGGTCTAGTTTCATTCTTCTGCATCTTGCTGTCCAGTTCTCCCAGCACTATTTGTTAAAGAGACTGTCTTTTTTCCATTGGATATTCTTTCCTGCTTTGTCAAAGATTAGTTGGCCATACTTTTGTGGGTCCAATTCTGGAGTCTCTATTCAATTCCATTGGTCTATGTGTCTGTTTTTGTGCCAATACCATGCTGTCTTGATGATTACAGCTTTGTAGTAGAGGCTAAAGTCTGGGATTGTGATGCCTCCTGCTTTGGTCTTCTTTTTCAATATTACTTTGGCTATTCGGGGTCTTTTGTGGTTCCATACAAATTTTAGGATTGCTTGTTCTAGTTTTGAGAAGAATGCTGGTGCAATTTTGATTGGGATTGCATTGAATGTGTAGATTGCTTTGGGTAGTATTGACATTTTAACAATATTTATTTTTCAAATCCATGAGCACGGGATGTTTTTCCATTTCTTTGTATCTTCAATATCCTTTATAAGCTTTCTGTAGTTTTCAGCATACAGATCTTTTACATCCTTGGTTAGGTTTATTCCTACGTATTTTATGATTGTTGGTGCAGTTGTGAATGGGATCAGTTTCTTTATTTGTCTTTCTGTTGCTTCATTATTAGTGTGTAAGAATGCAACTGATTTCTGTACATTAATTTTGTATCCTGCGACTTTGCTGAATTCATTTATCAGTTCTAGAAGACTTTTGGTGGCATCTATCGGGTTTTCCATGTAGACTATCATGTCATCTGCAAAAAGTGAAAGCTTGACTTCATCTTTGCCAATTTTGATGCCTTTGATTTCCTTTTGTTGTCTGATTGCTGATGCTAGAACTTCCAACACTATGTTAAACAACAGCGGTGAGGGTGGACATCTCTGTCGTGTTCTGATCTCAGGAGGAAAGCTCTCAGTTTTTCCTCATTGAGGATGATATTAGCTGTGGGCTTTTCATAAATGGCTTTTATGATGTTTAAGTATGTTCCTTCTATCCCGACTTTCTTGAGGGTTTTTATTAAGAAAGGATGCTAAATTTTGTCAAATGCCTTTCCTGCATCGATTGACAGGATCATATGGTTCTTTTCTTTTCTTTTATTAATGTGAAGTATCACATTGATTGATTTGTGAATGTTGAACCAGCCCTGCAGCCCAGGAACGAATCCCACTTGATCATGGTGAATAATTCTTTTTATATGCTGTTGAATTTGATTTGCTAGTATCTTGTTGAGAATTTTGCATCCATATTCATCAGGGATATTGGCCTGTAGTTCTCTTTTTTTTTTTTTGCTGGGTCTCTGTCTGGTTTGGGAATCCAAGTAATGCTGGCTTCATAGAATGAGTCTGGAAGTTTTCCTTCCCTTCTATTTTTTGGAACAGCTTGAGAAGGATAGGTATTATCTCTGCTTTAAATGTCTGGTAGGATTCCCCAGGGAAGCCATCTGGTCCTGGACTCTTATTTGTTGGGAGATTTTTGATAACTGATTCAATTTCTTCGCTGGTTATGGGTTGGTTCAAGTTTTCTATTTCTTCCTGTTTGAGTTTTGGAAGTCTGTGAGTGTTTAGAAATTTGTCCATGTCTTCCAGGTTGTCTAGTTTGTTGGCATATAATTTTTCATAGTATTCCCTGATAATTGCTAAATTTTTTTAATGTTTATTTTTGAGAGAGAGAGAGAGAGAGAGCACATTAGTAGGGGAGGGGCAGAGAGAGAGGGAGACCCAGAATCCAAAGCAGGCTCTAGGCTCCAGCTGTCAGCACAGAGCCCGACATGGGGCTTGAACTCATGAATCATGAGATCATGACCTGAGCCAAGTCAGATGCTTAACCGACTGAGCCACCCAGGCACCCCAAGAAATCTGAAATTTAGCTCTTTCGTTAAAAGCAACAGAAAAGGGGTGCCTGGGAGGCTTAGTCAGTTAAGCATCATACACCTCTTGGTTTTAGCTCAGGTCACGATCTCATGGGTTGTGAGTTCAAGCCCTGTGTTTGAGTCCTGCGTCAGGCTCTGCACTGACAATGTGGAGCCTGCTTAAGATTCTGTCTCTGTCTCTCTGCCCCTCCTCCACTCGTGCTGTCTCTGTCTCTCTCAAAATGAATAAATAAACTTAGGGAAAAAACGCAAGAGAAAAACTGACAAAAACTGTTAGAATCAACTTTTCAGAACTCTGGTAATTAACCAAAGGTTTGCAACAATTTGGGGAATACTTATTCATGCAAAATAGCTGAAATTCAGTAAGAAGAGTGAGCTTGTGGCATTTCAGTATACTCTAGTCTCATTCCTCATTGTTCAGATCAGCTGAGCCTGTGTTTGGTCTCAGTGCTTGAGAGAACAGACCTCGTTCTCAAAGAATTGTAATTATTTGTTTTGCCTTGGTTGGAAGCTACCTGGAAGACTGACTCAAAACTCTTGTCTTTATTTTCCTGACAACTGGCTAAGTATTAAAGCTACTGAGGGCAGGAAGAGCAGCATTTATCAAAAACATTTACAAGCAAATGATTTTATTACTGCTGCCTGAGGCAATGGAAAACAGGTGGGGCAAACAGTACACAAAAAAAGCCTTGATTTAGGTGTCCTTGGGACTTTGAAAACACCAACGTGTCCTTGGGTATATAGAAAGCCATGCACTTGGGCAGGACTGTGTGTGTGCCTAGAGAAGACCTGAGAGGGCCCTGAGCTCACACCTCTGGCTCATCTTGGAGGTCTGTGGAACTAGTAAGTGAAGGCTAAGACAGAGTTGTGAACTGAGTGAGTGTTTAAGGTATACCCCCAAACCCACAGAGTACCTCTGCAATGAATGGGAGATTTTTGGGTTCTATGGGTTTAAAGAAAACTGTCCAAGCTAACAGAACAGAGATCAGTGACTATACACAGCAAAGGATATAGACTATACCTTTACAAAATTGGTTTTGAAGAGTCTCTAAGCAAACAATTACCATAATAAGCATCAGTGATGAGAAACTCTGGGAGAGAGAGAATCTGATCTGCAGAATTGTTACAGTATAATATTCAGTATGTTCAGTGTTCAACAAAAAATTATGAGGCATGCAAATAAACAAGGGGAAAATCATCAATAGAAACTGCTCAGAAGAAGCCTGGATATTGCACTTGTAGACAAAAACTTTACATCAGCTATTTTAAATAGTTCCTTAAGGAATTAAACCATGTCTAATGAACTAAAGGAAAGTATGAGGCAGTGTAATGTCACCAAGATGGCAGACTAGGAGATTCTAACCCTCACTCCCACACAAAAATAATGATAAAGTCAACTATCACAGACAAGGATAATCCTGGGGAAATGCTGGGCTACAGTTAGGGGGCTGCAGTGAACCAGAGGAGTGCAGACACTGGAGATGACTGCATAAATGGGATAAAAAGCATTCTGCCTGCATTGTCCCGTCCTTCAGGTCAGCAGGGTGTTCCAAGGAATTCCCTTGGCCTTGAATTCCCCTCGTTGGGAAAGAGGGAGAGTGAGGGACCTCAGCAACTCTAGTTACTGCTACGGAGGACTCCTGTGTTCTTTGCTGATGCAGACCCCAGCAGCTAGAGCTTCCTCATACCAGAAGTGCTACATCCCCTGGAAGTGGAGCTGCCAAGTACTTCCCCTTCCATCCATGAGTTAGAGCTGCCCCTCTCACTTCCTAACTCCAGTGCCCCCCATGATGGCAAACCTGAGCATAGCTTCCAGCACACACTGGTACCACTGAACACCCATCCATATGTCCAAAGGATTATGAGTCCACCATAGCTGCTCAAGTGCATCCATGCAACTAGGTGCTTGCCATAGCTGCACACATGCAACTGTGGGACCAGGTGCCCTCATTTGCCCCAGAACTGGCATGCCCCCACATCTGGTCTTGGAGCTGCTGTACACCTCACCCAACTGATGACCTCACATCTCCTCATAAAGGACATCATTCCCTAGCTAGGCCATGAAGTTTGGAAGGGGTGACTGCTTCTTCAGATGCAAAGACAGTCATGCAACAGTGAACATGAAACCACCAGAAAACACAATAACCCTTTAGTCACTGGCTCCAAATAAATGGAGATCTATGAATTGCCAAAGAATTAAAAATAATTGTTTTTAAGAAACTGATGAGCTACAAGAGAATATAGATAGACAATTCAACAAAATCAGGGTAGCAGTACATGAACAAAACAAGAAGTTCAACAGAAATAGCAATCACTAAAAGGAAGAGTCACATTCCGGACCTGAAGAATATAATGTGTGAAATAATATAATAGAGGTCTTTAACATCAGACTCAATTAAGCAGAAGAAAAAATAAGTGAACTCAAAGACATATTTGAAATTACCCAGAGAAGGGAGAATAAAGAATGAGGAAGCCAAGGGATTCATGGGACACCATCATACTAAAATAAAATGTATGTGCATTATGGGGGTCCCAGAAGGAGAAGGAAGAGAGAAAGGGACAGAAAACTTACTTAAAGAAATAACAGCTGAAAATTTCCCAAATCATGCGAGGGAAATTGATAATCCAGATTCATGAAGCTCAGAAGTGTCCCATCAGGGTCAACCCAAAGAAAACTACACTGAGGCATATTGTAATAAAATAATCAAAAGTCAGGGACATTGTATACCTTAAACTTATACAATGTTATATGTCAATTATATTTTAATTAAAAAGTAAAAGCAAAAAAGATTAAAGGGTGAAGAGAACTTTGAAAGCATCAGAAGAAAAGTGGTTCATCACTTACAAGGCACCCCCATAAGAATATCAGTGGATTTCTCAGCAGAAACTTACCATGCCAGGAAAGGGTGGGATGATATATTCAAAATTCTGAAAGAAAAAACTGCCAACCAGGAATTCAGTGGCAGGCAAAACTAACCTTTTAAAATGAAAGAGAGATTAAGTTTTTCCCAGACAAAAACTGAGAGAGTTCATCACCATTAGACCTACCTTACAAGAAATGCTTAAGGGAGTTCTTTCAATTGAAATGAAAACAAACTAGACAGCCATATGAAAGTATAAATCTCATGGGTAAAGGTAAATATATAGTCAAGTACAGCATCAATGTAATATTGTAATGGTGGTATATAAATTACTTTTAATCATAATATAAAAGTTAAAAGATGAAAACATTAAGAACAAGTAGAATAATGTCTAGTCACAAAAGCTTGTTAATTGATACACATTATTAAAAGATGCAAACTCTAGGGCACCTGGGTGGCTCAGTTGGTTAAGCGTCCAACTTCATCTCAGGTTATGATCTTATGATTCATGAGTTCAAGCCCTGCATTGGGCTGTCTGTTGTCAGCACAGAGTCAGCTTTGGATCCTCTGTCCCCCTCTCTCTCTCCCCCTCCCTCCCACCCCCCCCCCTCAAAATTAAATAAACATTTAAAAATATTTTTTTAAAGATGCAAACTCTGACTATAAAAAAAAAAGTATGTGTGAAAGGGAGTGTAGAGTTTTTGTATATGACTGAACTTAAGTTGTTGTCAACCTAAAACAGAAAATAATAGCTACAAGGTAATTTTATGGAATTCTTGTAACCACAAGAAAAAACAAAAACCTATCATAGATACTTAGAAAATAGAAAAAAACTCAAAGGAAACCATTACATAAAACCATCAAATAACAAAAGAAGACAGGAAGAGATGAAGAGGGGAACAAAACAATAGCAGAACAGCAAAAAATAGCAATAAGTTCTCACCTATCAAGAATTATAAATGGAGGCACCTGAGTGGCTCTGTCAGTTGGCCTGAAAGGGAGTCTTAATAAGAGTAACAGCTTCCTTTTCTTTAGAAACCATAGATTCCTGGGTGCCTGGGTGGCTCAGTTGGTTAAGCATCCAGCTTTGGCTCAGGTCATGATCTCACATGATCTCAGGTAAGTTCGAGTCCTGCATCAGGCTCTATACTGACAGCTCAGAGCCTGGGGCATGCTTCACATTCTGTGTCTCCCTCTCTCTCTATTCCTACCCCACTTGCACTCTCTCTCTTAAAAACAAATAAACATTTAAAAAAAATATTTTTTAGAAAAGTTTAAGTATGAGAACAGTGTCTTCACCAAATAGAGGATAAGAATAAAGAGATGGAACTATAATAAACCAGATGGGAATTCTGGAGTTGACAATAAATAAGATGAAAAATTCGCTCATTAGGCCCAAGAGATTTGAACTAGAAGAAGAAAGAAACTAGCAAACTTAATAGATACATTAATTGCTACTATCCAATCAGAGAAACAGAAAAAAAAAATGTATGTCTGTATACACACACACACACACACACACACACAGAACCTGTGGATACCATCAAATGTATTAACATACACATAATGGGAATCCTACAAAGAGAAGAGATACCAAATGAGCAGAAAAAAAATAAAAACATGTAACTACTCATCCAGGAAGTTCATCGAACTCCCAAGTAGGATAAAATCAAAGAGATCCACACATAGACACATCATCATCAAACTTCAGAAGACAAAGAGAATCTTTAAAGCAGCAAGAGAAAAGGATTCATGGCCTACAAGGGATTCTTAATAAGAGTAACAACTTCCTTTTCATTAGCAACCATGGTTTCCTGGGTGGCTCAGTCAGATAAGCATCTGACTTTGGCTCAGGTCATGATCTCACGCATTAGGCTCTCTGTTATCAGTGCAGAGCCTGCTGAAGATCCTCTGTCCCCGCCCCCCCCCACCCGCCCCTCCCCTACTTGCTCGCGCTCTCTCTCTCTCTCAAAAATAAATAAACATTTAGAAAAAAAAAAAAAAAAGAAGAAACCATGGATTCCAGAATGCATGAGATGCATATTCACAGTGCTGAAAGGCAGAACTCAACTAAGAATTCTTTATCTGCCAAAACTGCCCTTCAGAAATGAAGAAGAAATGAGACAATCTTTGCACGTAAAAAGCAAGAGAATTTGTCAGCAGTTGATCTGCCTACAACAAATGCTTCAGGATGAAATGAAAGAACACTGGACTTGAATCTATATAAAAATTAAAGAACATGGGTAAAGTCCCATAGGTTGACTTAGCGCTGGCAAGATGGTCCTTAGAAAAAGGGAGTCTTTCAAAGATCACTTGCATCACTTCTCTCCACTTTTCAGGAGTCCTGCTGTTTTCCTTCATCCAGCATATAATTTTTGAATAGGTTAATGAAGTGAGATCTTTTCACCATTCTAATTCTGCATAAAAAATAAGTAAATAAAAGAGTGGGCTTACCATTATTAGTCAATAGGAAATGCAAATTAAAACCATAGTGAGATACCCCTACATATGCACCACAATGGTTAGTATTAAATGGTTGGACAATACATAGTGTTGGCAAGGATATGAAACAACTGGAATTCTTAATGTTGGTGGGAGTGTAAACTAGTATAGCCACTTGGGAAAACTATTTGTTATAGCAAATATGCTGTTGCAGAATTTTTTACCAGAGTTTGTTGTCTCCTGCTTTGAAGAATGAAGAGGTCAACACAACTAAAATCAGCAGGCAAAACTAATTTATTAGAGTATAAGATCAGAAAGTAAGAATAGTATGAAAGCTCTCTTTATACAAAAGGGGCATTCGAAAGTGAATGCCCGCAACTGTAGGCAAGGGACTTTGTTTTATGGGGTTTTCTCGGCCCCGTTCCTTCCCCCTCGTTCCTTCTCAGGCTCTACCCTTATTGGCTTGATAATTTTAGGTGCTGGCTTGTCCATTCCTGATTGACTTGATTCCATTATGTGAGGAGTCAGACTATGGTCCTACCATCTCACATATAACGTAAGTTTTATGATTTACTTATTTTAGTTAGGTATTTTGCTTGTCAAATTCCTAAGGGGAACCTGAAGGGGAGTAGGTGGTGTCTGTTACATTTTTAAGAGGAACTTTAGGCCTGAGGGAGTTTGCTCCTGGGTCAGATGCTCCCAGCAGTGTTTTAAAATATGTGTTTTTCCCCACCCAGGGACCGTAGGTCCTAACCTTTCCCTCTCTGCCTATTTTATTCTCTCTTTCCCTGTCACAATGCCTGCCTACCTTCTGACCTATCAAATCTATTCCAACAGCTGGAAGCAAAACCAAATGCTTATCAACAGGAGAACAGATAATGTGGTGTCTTCATGCAGTGAGCTACAGACTACTCTGCAAGAAAAAGGGCTAAGGGCAAACTGCTGATACACAAATGTTGAATCTCACAAATAGGCTTTGCATAAAAAGCTAGACACAAAAGAATATATAATTTAAGTTTCCATTTGTATAAAGTTCAAAAATCAGGTAAAACTGATCTATATAATAAGTAGAATACCATTTATCTTATGGGTACTGACTGGCATGTCGCACAAAAGAGCCAGTTTAGAGGCTGAGAATGTTCCCTGTCTTGTTCTGGATGTTGGTTCCATGAGTATATACATAAAAATTTTAATTAAATGCTGAAAAAAAGTTGCTATTCTTGAAGTTCTGTTTGTACTTTATGTTATGTGAGATAGCTTAAGATCTTGAAATATGTGTCATTACTCTGTCCGTGTTGTTCAAATCAGGGGTAAATAAAACTATGTAATTAAATCACTGGAAGGAAATTCAACCACAGTTTCATTATTTATAAGTACTAAAAGTCTTTTTTTTTTTTTTTGGTCTTAATTAAAGTATAACATGTTAAAGTAATTTACCTTTGAGGTGAAAATATAAATTTAGGTTTAATAATGAATCTGATGATTACCCTATTTGATTTTAGGCAGTGTTTAAATATTTGGTCATATATGCTATTCTTGAAATCCAGAATGGGCTAAGGGCAATTATTACCAACATTTAACTAGCTTGGTTCTGTTATTTCATGCTGGAGGACCACAGTAGAATGAACAAATAAGTGAACTTTTGAGAAATAAAGTGTCAGTGTTTTCACAACTACTTGTAGGCTGTAAAAAAGAAACGAAATCTGTTCCTTGCAAAGAATGCAAGTCTGGCCAAACACCAAGATGTTGTTGCATAGGGAAAATAAAACAACCAGAGACAAAACCACAACAGAGCTGCTTTCATCCCAGAATGTTCTAGGACCTAAAGAACTTAAGGACCGAGACATAACCAGACATAGAGGAGAGGAAGGGTAATCAAGGGAGGAGAGAGAATCTATTTTTTTTTTCTTGACCTTGTGTTAACTATTATTCTAAACCTAGAAATGCTGATTTCATCTGAAAAATCAGAAACAGATTTGTCCACTTTTTTCATTTATTCAACGAATATTTATTGACCTTCTGCTATGTTCCTTAGCACATTGTAAGCACTTGAGATACAGCAGCAAATGAGACACAAATCCTGCCCTTATGGAACATATATTGAGGGTGAGGGGTGGGGTAGGAATGCATTATTCCTAACACACATTATACATGTTGCAGTAAGCCTATGTTAGGTAGTTACTTTTCTTCTTTAGCCATAGTTTAGTTTTCAACCCATGGAACCTCCAGTTGAATGCTATTTAAGCCCCATTACCCTTTCTAATGAGACCCTCCTTTGTTCTTAAATAATAAGATCTTCTTGCCTATGAATCAGTTGGTTTGTCTTGATAAGTGGTAAAGAATAGGGTTAGAATTAGACCCAAATCATATGGGAATTTAGGACAAGTGGTATCAAACGCAAAGCAGTGCAGTAGCCCCCACCCTTGCCTACAGTTTTGCTGGTCAACCACAGCCTAGAAGCAGATAATCCTTTTGGCATGTCATCAGAAGGTCAATTGTAGCCTGATGCTGGTCACAATGCTGTATCACTCACCTCACTTTCTCATCACATAGGCTTTTTATCATCTTCACATCATTGCAAGAAGGGTGAATACAGTACAATCTAATATTTTGAGAGAGAGACCACGTTCACATAACATATATATACATTGTAACAATTATTCTATTTTATTTTCAGTTATTGTTAATCTCTTATTGTGCCTAATTTATAAATTAAACTTTATCATAGGTAAAAAACATAGTGTGTGTGTGTTCACACACACACGGTTCAGTACAGTCAGTGTTTTCAGGCATCCACTGAGGGTCTTGGAACTTATCCCTGGTGGATAAGGATTGACTACTGGATCCTAAAGTCAATGCAGGGAAAAGCTGAAATTAATAAAACAGAGAAAAATAGTAGAAAGGAGAAACAAAAATGAAAATTGATTATTTGAAATGGTCAATAAAAAGGTAAACCCTTTGCAGTATCAATGAAGGTATATAAGGGAGTAAACGTACATCACCTAAAGGATGAAAAAGGAGACATAATACAGATGTGAAAGAAATTAAAAGAGGGGTGGCTCAGTCGGTTGAGCGTCCAACTTCAGCTCAGGTCATGATATCACAGTCTGTGGGTTCGAGCCCCACATCAGGCTCTGTGCTGATAGCTCAGAGCCTGGAGCCTGCTTTAGATTGTGTCTCCCTCTCTCTGCCCCTCCCCCACTCGTTCCCTGTCTCTCTTGCTCTCAAAAATAAATAAAACATAAAAAAAAAAAAGAAATTAAAAGAATTATATGTGAATGCTATGAAAGAGTATCTTTGTAGTAAATTGAAAGCCCAGAGATAATAGCTGATTTTTCAGGGTAGATGGAGAACTTAAATAGGTTGATTAGTCTCTGAGAGATTGAAAAGGTGATTAAGGAAAACATTTTAAAAGGCATAGATGTGGGGTGCCTGGTGGCTCAGTCAGTTAAGGATCTGACTTTGGCTCAGGTCATGATCTCATAGTTCATGAGTTTGAGCCCCGTGTTGGGCTCAGTATTGACAGCTCAGAGCCTGGAACCTGCTTGAGATTCTGTGTCTTCCTCTCTCTCTCTGCCCCTCCCCCACTCATGCTCTGTCTCTGTCTGTCTCTCTCTCTCACAAATAAGCATTAAAATTTTTTTTCTTATTTTTAAATTTTTTAAAATTTATTATTTTTTTAAAAATTTAATCTTTATTTTTGAGAGAGAGAGAGAGACAGAGCTCCAGCGGGGGTGGAACAGAGAGAGAGGGAGACACAGAATCTGAAGCAGGCTCCAGGCTCTGAGCTGTCAGCACAGAGCCTGATGTAGGTCTTGAACTCACGAACTGTAAGTTCATGACCTGAGCCGAAGTTGGACACTTAAACGACCGAGCCACCCAGGAGCCCCCCCCCCCAAATTTATTTTAAATAAATAAAAGGCACAGATGATTCAAAATTGAATTGTTTCTAACTTTTAGAGCACAGATGAGTCCAATGCTATTTAAACTAGTTTAGGTCATAGAAAAAGATGGAAAACTCCCCTGTTCACTTTATGAAACTATGATTTAATGTCAGAACCAGTAGAAATTATAGAAAAGAAAACCTCAGAGTTTTCTTCCCATATTGATGCTACAATCATAAATCATAAAGTCATAATTAAAATATTAGTAAACAGAATTCAGCAGTGTATTAAAGATTGATAAGTTTTTATGACTAATTTTATTTCAAAAATGAATGGTTCATATCAGAAAAATCTGTTAACATCATTCATTACGTCAATAAATTAAATCCAAATGATCATATTATTTAATGCTGGAAGGCTCTTGGTAAAATTCAATTGTCATTCATAATACAAACTGTTAAGGAATAAGAAAAAACTACTGAAACATAATAAAGACTATTTGTTCACTTAACATGTTGAGTACCCATTGAGTACCCATTGCATTAGGGTTATAGCAGTTAACAAAACATACAAAACAAATAAAAATAAGCCCTTTCTTCGTGAAACTTACATTAGTATTTGAGAATCAATCCATGAAAACATAGGCAAGTTAAATGTCTAGTTTGTCAGATGGTAATGAGTACTTTAGAGAAAAATAAAGCAGAAAATAGGTTGTTGCCAAGAGCTGGGATATAGGAATAGTAGGGAGGTCCTCATTGGTAAGGTGATACTTCTAGCAGAGACCTATGAGAGAGCAAGAGCAAGTGAACAAAATACAAAAAAATTGCTGCCCTCATGGAGCCTACAATCTAGTGGAAGGAGAAAAAAACAAAAAACAAAAACTGTACTAAATAGGAAAATCATGTATTAGGATAGTAGCATTTATAAATGCTGTGGAAAAAGAAAAATCAGAGGAGATAAAGGGGATCAATAATGAGGGGACTTTTTAAATTAAAAAAAAGTTTTTAAGTAATCTCTACCCCCATTGTGGGTGCTCAGACTTGGAACCTCAAGATCAAGAGTCACATGTTCTACTGACTGAACCAGCAGGTGTCCCATGGACCAAGGGGTTTTGAGGGGCAGGTTATAATATTACATAGAGTGATCAGAGTATTCCTCATGAAGGTGAGATTTACGGATATCTTGGAGGTGAAGGAGTTAGTCAAATGGATATCTGGGGAAAGAATATTCCAGGCAGAGCAAACAGCCACTATAAAAACACCAGTGAGGAGCATACCTAGCCTAGGTAAGCAATCACAATAAAGTCAGTGGGGCTGAAACAGAGTGGACGTAGGAGAGTGTAGAAGTCAGATTAGGTTACTACCACTGTAAGGACTATTTAAATATTAGTTTTGGGGGGACGCCTGGGTGGCTCAGTTGGTTAAGCATCCGACTTCAGCTCAGGTCATGAGCTCACAATTTGTGGGTTTGAGCCCCACATCAGGCTCTGTGCTGACAGCTCAGAGCCTGGAGCCTGCTTCAGATTCTGTCTCCCTCTCTCTCTCTGCCCCTCCCCTGCTCGCACTCTGTCTCTCAAAAATAAACATTAAAAAAAATTAGTTTTGGGGCACCTGGGTGTCTCAGTCAGTTAAGCGTCCAATTCTTGATTTCCACTCAGGTCATGATCTCATGGTTGTGAGATCAAGCCCCCACATTGGGCCCTGTGCTGGGCGTGGAGCCTGCTTGAGATTATCTCTCTCCTCTCTCCTGCTGTCACGTGCACACTCTACATTAATTAAATAAATAAAATAAAAATCAGTTTAATGAATTTTAATAAGGCAAACACCCTTGTAACTACCATCCATGTCAAGAAATTGAACTATGCCAGTCAATCTAGAAGCCTTTCTAGGTATCCTAATCTCAAATCTCATACTTTTCCCAAAACTATGCACTAATCTGATACTTTTAGAAATCACTTCCTGATGTTTCTTTATAGTTTTATCATCCAAATACACATCCCTATATACTATAGTTTTACCCATCAAAAATAATCTGGCGTGTATTTAAATTCCTTTGAATCTATAGATTTCCAATGCTCAATTTCTATCGTTACCACATGCTATTTTTTGAAGAGCCCAGGTTATTTGCTAGTAAAATTATGTATAATCTGAATTTTGCTAATTGCAAAACTTTTGCAATTGGACTGCTGATTATCCAACATATTCTTTTTAATTCTGTGTTTCATACAAATTGGTGGCTGAATCCAGAGGCTTAATCATACTCAAGATTTGATTTGGCAAGGCTGTTATGCATAGTTGTCTTACCTTTTGTGATTTTAGCAGCCATTAATCCTCAGTGCCTAGATTCATCAGTTTGTTTGACCTTGCAAAATTTTGATAATCTAATTCTGATTTCTTTTCTATATATTATTTGAAAAATGTTTATAAAGAGATACATCCCTCCATCTACTATTTGGTTACCTGGGTTTATGGTCCACATAGGGAAAAGTCATGATAAATACTTGATTCTTAACCTTTATTTGGTAGTTTTCAAGATAATGAGTCGATTCCTTTTCATATCTTTCCAAGAGACTAACTTGAGATTTCAATCTGTTGCAAATTATTATTTTTGTTAAAGTTCAAATTGTCCCATCTCTGGCCCACTAGAAGCTTCTTCAGATTGGCTCCTGAAGACTTTTGCCATGACCATGGGAGTGTCTCATAATTTCCTAGCTATTGGTATGAGAAGATATTACAGGCTCAGCTGAGATCAGGAATGAGTCATTTCTTTAATATGCCCTAGTTTCTTTTAGCAGAAAATGTTATTTTACTACTTTTGTCTGGTGAGGCTATCCCAGTCCTTTGTCAGTGCCCCCTAACTATTTTGGTTGTCTGAAACTCATTTTCTAGTACAGGGGTTGGAAACAATGGCTTACCACCTGTTTTTGTATGGCTTGTGAGGTAGGAATGGTTTTTACAAAATTTTAAAGAGTTGTAAAAATTAAAGAGGAGGATGTGCAACAGAGACTGTGCCTTGATAGCCTCAGATAGTTGCTATCTAGTCTTTTACAGAAAAAGTTTGTTGACTTGCACTCTAGTAGCTTTTTCAGAAAGTGTCCATAGAAACAATATTCTCTGATTAACTTTGATAACAGCTGTTCTATGTCATTTGTACATGAAAGTCAGTTTTTCTAGATCTAAAGTTCTTGGCTCAGTTTTCTTCCATGTGCATGTTTATTCGCTGGCAAAAAGTTTTGATGTTGTAAAGTCTGATAATCTAATTTTGATTCTTATTCTTTATTACTTTATTTTTCTACTATAAGTCACATGCTTATTTTGCCTAGGTGCTCAGTGGATTTTTTCTTTTGAAGTCCCACTGGATTACATCTTGATGTTGGCCGTTTTAAAGCAAATATTTATTCTTGGTTAGATCATGTACTCTGTCAACATATACTTGGGGAAAAAATGTAAAGAATGCTTTCTTTGGAGGAACTTGGGAAGATGGCGGGGTAAAAGGACTCTGTCCCACATTTTCAACTAGATACCCTCCACATCCAGCGTAACAAACTGGAGTGATCTGAAGACTGGCAAAACAAACTCCACAGCTAAACATAGAGAAGAAGCTGCAGCTGAAAGGTTAGGAAGGTCAGAAAGGCAGAGGGAAGCTGCCCGCAAGAGGGTGGGAGCTGTGTGCATGGAGAGGGCAGAGAAATGAGCCCTTGCACCAGGGAGCTCACATGGGAAGACAAATCCCTAAAATATTTGGCTTTAAAAACCAGAGGGGCTGAATTCCATGTGTTTATAAAACCACTGGTACTTGGAGCCTGGAGTTTTAAAAGTCTGCTGAATCAGCACAGAGTGAGCCAGGAGGGTGAGCAATAGCTCAGTTGCTGCCCTTAAAAAGACAGCAGCCTGGATGGAGAGGGAACATAAAAAAGGCAGTTTACACAATGTGGGGGAGTGGGGGGGGGGGGGGGCGGAAACAGGAGACAGATCTGTTCATACTGATTTCAGAACATGTTGAGGGACTTTACTGAAAATGAGGGAGCTGGCAGGCACCATTTTCCTCCCTTGCCCCCCAGGATAAACACAGAGCCACCAGTAAGAGGCACTTGTATCTCACCTACTAGCAGTGTGCCATGCCCAAGAGTTTTCCTGAGTACTTGCCCACTCCAAGCTTGCTAACCTCGGCCCTGGGCTCAGGGAAAATTCTGTTAGAAAAGACCCACACCAAAACAAAATGTAATTAAATTCACAAAATATAGTGCTAAAAAAAAAAGAAAATCTTTAAAGCAGCAAGACAATAGAAGTCATTAACTTACAAGGGAAAACCCATAAGGCTAGCAGGAGAATTTTCAGTAGAAACTTTGTAAGCCAGAGGGAATGGCATGATATATTCAAAGTGTGAAATGGAAAAAATCTGCACCCAAGAATACTCTATCCAGCAATGCTATCATACACAATAGAAGGGGAGATAAAGAGTTTCCCAGACAAAAGCTGAAGGAGTTCATGACCACTAAGTACCAGCTTTGCAAAAAATATTAAAAGGAACTCTTTGAGTGGAAAGGAGAGGCTAAAAGCATCAGTACAGAGGTAGGAAACACAAAAGCAGTAAAAATGAATATTTCTGTAGAAAATAAGGAATTCATAAAAAAAAGGTATAAAATATAATAACATATACCTAAAATATGGGGAGGGAGGAGAAAAGAATAGGTTCAAACTTAAATGACCTCCATCTTAATATAGACTGCTATATACAGAAGAGGCTGTATACAAACCAAATGGTAACCATATATCAAAAACCACTAACAAATATGCAAAGAATAAAGAGAAATAAATCCAAATATATCACTAAAGAAAATCGGCAAACATGAAAGAATGAAAGACATGAAAGGATCAGAGACAATCTCCAGAAACAACCACGAAACAAGTAATAAAAAGGCAATAAATACATATATATCAATAATTGCTTTGAATGTAAATGAACTAAACACTTCAATCAAAAGACACAGGGTAACAGAATGGATAAAAAAACAAGACCCATCTATATCCTGGCTGTAAGAGACCAATTTTATACTAAGACACCTGCAGATTGAAAGTGAATGGATGGAGAAACATCTAGCATGCAAATGGATGTCAAAAGAAAGCCAGAGTAGCAATACTATATCAGACAAAGTAGACTTTAAAACGATTGTAACAAGAGACAACAAAGGACACTATATAATAAAAAAGAAGACAATCCAGTGAGACAATATAACAGTTATAAATATTTATGCACTGAATGAACATAGGAGCACCCAAATACATAAAATAGTTAACAACAAACATAAACTAATTGATAATAATACAGTAATAGTAACACCCCACTTACATCGATGACATCTAAATACGAAACAATGACACCTAACTACGAAACAATGAAGCAATGGCTCTGAATGACACACAGGAGCAGATGGATCTAATGGATATGTTCAGAACATTTTATCCTAAAACAGCAGAATACACATTCTTTTCAAGTGCACATGCAGCATTCTCCAGAATGGATCACATATTAGCTTACAAAACCTCAACAAATTAAAGAAGATCAAAATCATACCATGCATAATTTCTGACCACAACACTATGAAACTAGAAGTCAACCACAAGAAAAAATCTGGAAAGACCACAAATACGTGAAAGTTAAATAACATGCTACTGAACAATGAATGGATCAACTAGGAAATCTAAGAAGAAATTAAGAAGTACATGGAAACAAGTGAAAATGAAAACACAATGGTCCAAAAACCCTGGTATGCAGCAAGGGCCTCTGTGAGGGAAATTTATAATAATACAGGCCTTCTTCAACAAGCAAGAAAAATCTCAAATAAACAACCAAAACCTAAAACCAGCAGAAGGAGGGAAATAATAAAGATTAGAGTAGAAATAAATGATATAGAAATTAAAAAATAATAGAAAAATAATAGAAATAAAAACAATCATGGGGTGCCTGGGTGGTTCAGTTGGTTAAGCATTGTACTTCAGCTCAGGTCTGATCTCATGGTTCGTGGGTTTGAACCCCACATCTGGCTCTGTGCTGACAGCTCTATGTGTCTCCCGCTCTCTCTGCCCCTCCCCCACTAGTGCTCTGTCTTTCTCAAAAATGAATAAAAATGTTAAAAAAATTTTTAAATAAAAAATCATAAGACAGCATTATGAAAACTATATGCCAACAAATTGGACAACCTGGAAGAAATGGATAAATGGATAAATTCCTAGAAATATATAAACTACCAAAACTGAAACAGGAAAAAATAGAAAACTTGAATAGACTGATAACCAGTAAAGAAATTAAGTAATCAAAAAACTCCTAACAAACAAAAATCCAGGACCAGATGGCTTCACAGGCAAATTCTACTAAACACTTATTTTTAAAATTTTTTTAAAGTTTATTTATTATTTTTAATAATCTCTACACCCAATGTGGGGCTCAAACTCACAACTCCAAGATCAAGAGTCACAGGCTCTTCTGACTGAGCCAGCCAGGCACCCCTCTGCCAAACATTTAAAGAAAAGTTCATACCTATTCTTCTCGAACTATTTCAAAAAATAGAAAAGGAAGGAAAACTTCTGAATTCATTCTCTGAGGCCAGCATTATTCTGATACCAAAGCCAGATACAGATACCACTTAAAAAGAGAACTATAGGCCAATGTCTCTGATGAACATAATTGCAAAAAAATCTCAATACAATATTAGCAAACAGAATCCAACAATACATTAAAAAAATCATTTGCCAAGATCAAGTGGGATTTACTCTTAGACTGCAAAGGTGGCTCAGTAATCACAAATCAATCAGTGTGTTACACCACTTAATAAAGAATAAGAACCATATCCTTTCAATGGACACAGAAAAAGCATTTGACAAAGAACACTATACAGTCATGATAAAAAAAAAAAAAACCCTCAACAAAGTAGGCTTTAGAGGGAACATACCACAACAAATAAAGGCCATATATGAAAAACCCATAGCTGACATTATACTCAATGGGGAAAAACTGAGAGCTTTTCCTCTGTGGTCAGGAACAAGACAGGAATGTCCACTCTCACCGCTGTTATTTAACATAGTGCTGGAAGTCCTAGCCTCAGCAGTCAGACAACAAAAAGAAAAGGCATCCAAATTCATTAAAAAGGAGTTAATCTTTCCCTGTTTGCAGATGACATGATATTATATGTAGGAAACCTGAAAGACTCCACCAAAAAACTACTAGAACTGATAAATAAATTCAGTAAGGTCCCAGGATATAAAATCATTTTATTTATTTTTTAATTCTTTTTAATGTTTATTTTCAAGAGAGAGAGACAGAGCGAGCACACACAAACAGGGGAGAGGCAGATAGACGAGGGAGATACAGAATCCGAAGCAGGCTCCAGGCTCTGAGCTGTCAGCACCAAGCCCGACACAGGGCCTGGACTCACGAACCGTGAGATCATGACCTGAGCCAAAGTTGGACACCCAACCAACTGAGCCACCCAGGTGCTCCCAGGATATAAAATTATTTTAAAATGGAAAACATTGAACTCTTTTAAGGCATTATTCTATTTCGCTTTTAACTTCTTTTAAGGGTGTCTGTTGTATTGAGTTAATAACTCTTGCCTTCCTTCAAGCTTAGTCTTCATTTATGAAATTTTTTCATTTCTGATTTTTTTCCTGAGTTCTAGCACTTCATTTCTGAATTATTATAATTATGATTTATGTTGTTATTCCATGTCTTGTATCATTGTCATAATGTCTTTTAGCTTGTTTTAAAATACTAAGTTATAGGAGCACCTGGGTGGCTCAGTAATTGAGCATTTCAACTTCTGCTCAGGTCATGATCTCACAGTTTGTGAGTTCGAGCCTCATATCAGTCTCTCTGCTGTCAGCACATAGCCCACTTTGGATCCTCTCTCTCCCTCTCTCTGCTCCTTCCCCACTTGTGCTCTCTCTCTCAAAAATAAAAAATTAAAAAAATGAAACAGTAAGTTATAATTCTAGTATGTTTTTGAGCTGTTTTTTTTGGTTGTTTTTCATATCCATAGGGATGTTATTCTCATTCTGTTTTTTCTTATAAGAACTTTGTATGAGATTTGATCTTAACTTTTTTTGTCCATTTGTACATGAAAATAGTTTTCTTGAAATTTTCAAGGAGTAATAGTTCAAGATATGTTTATATATTTCACAGATCTCTTTCTGTTTTCTTTGGAAGATTTTAAATAATGTGGTGGTTTACTTTTTGATATTTCCTGGCTCTCTGCCCTATTCTCAATCATATTCTCAATCTTCTCATTCCTTTGTCTCTGACCCTATTCTGACTCTACTCTTAGAACTTTCTGTTTAGTGCGGTGCCCTGTCCTGGAAAGGAGCTATGGCTCCTTGGCTGGTTGGTTTCAAGAGTTCATGTTTCCCAGCCTTCTCTGACTCCTTCCAGAACTTAACCTTTGTACTCATCTTTAGATTTGGGTGACACCCCTCCCAGTTTCAACTATATTCTAAAATAGATCTGGTGTAATTTTCAAAGTACAGTTGATCTTTGAGTAACATGGGTTTGAAATGTGCAGATCCACTAATACATGGACTTCTTCAATGATATATTGGGAAAATTTTGGGAGATTTGTGACAACTTGAAAAAATTCTCAGACAAACCATGTGGCCTGGAGATATTGAAAAAAAAATAAAAAGTAAGGTATGTCATGTGCATAAGATATATAGGTACTAGTCTTTTATCATTTACTATCATAAAATGTATACAAATCTATTATAAAAAGTTAAGCTTTGGGGTGCCTGAGTGGCTCAGTCGGTTGAGCATCCGACTTCGGCTCAGGTCATGATCTCATGATTCATGAGTTCAAGCCCCACGTCAGGCTCTGTGCTGACAGCTCGGAGCCTGGAGCCTTCTTCAGATTCTGTGTCCCCCCCCCCCCACCCGCCCCACCCCTGCTTGTGCTCTGTCTCTGTCTTTCAAAAATGAATAAACATAAAAAAAAAGTTAAGTTTTACCAAAAATTATGCCCACAGACTTAGAGACTGTACATATTTTCATTTTTTGATGGCTAATGTTAGAAATATGTATATCTACAGTGTTTTATATCATGTACAATGATATTGATGTAGGTATTGATAGACAATTCATAGATGAATAAACTTACGTATCATAAATAGTGCATCTTTTCTTCCTTGTGATTATTAAAATAACATTGTTTTCTAGGGGTTCCTGGAAGGTTCAGTCGGTTAAGCATCTGACTTCAGCTCAGGTCGTGATCTCGCAGTTTATGAGTTCAAGCCTGGCGTCCGGCTCTGTGCTGACAGCTTGGGGCCTGGAGCCAGCTTCTGATTCTGCATCTCCCTCTCTCTCTCTCTGCCCCTCCACTGTTCACACTCTGTCTCTTTCTGTCAAAAATAAATAAACATTAAAAAAAATTTTTTTAAATAACATTGTTTTCTCTAGCCTACCTTATTGTATCACTTTACAGTATAAACTACATATAATGTACAAAATATGTGTTAATTGACTTTTTATGTTATCAGTAACTCTTCCTGTCAACACACTATTAGTAGTTCAGTTTTGGGGAACGCCAAAGTTATACAAGAGGGATGCCTGGCTGGCTCAGTTGGTAGAGCATGTAACTCTTTATCTCAGGAATCATGAGTTCAAGTTCCACATTAGGCATAGAAATTACTTAACAAAAGTAAAGAATTATACAAGGATTTTCAAGTGCGTGGACATCAGCAACCCTAAATGCCATGTTGTTCAAGGGTCAGTCTTGTAAATATCTTTTCGATGTCCTGTTGCTACCTTCTCCTTCCTCCCACTCATTTCATGTAGGTATTACCGTTATGTTATTGTTTCCAACCACTTGTATTTTGGGGTCTGTAGGGCAACTTTGTCACCTAATTTTATTTTAAATGTTTGTCATGGTTTTTTGGCTTTGCTATCTGCTTTCTTGGTTTTCGTGGATGATTTGACAAGTTTTAAAAACCTATTCTTGTGGTTTCTCAGATTCCCTCTCATTTTCAGGTCTTGGACTTAGAATACCTGGGGAGGCACTGCAGGATTTTGAACAGAGGAGTGACACAATCTAACTCTCTCTGGTATATGTAATGTAGATAGACCACAGGATGTGAAGGAAGAAGCAGGGTAGCTATTAGAATATTGTAGAAATCCAGGCAAGAGATAATGTTGGCTTGGACCAGGGGAGTAGCTGTGGAGTTGATGAGAAATGACCATATTTGGATATATTTTTGAAGTATAAATTGATAAGATTTTCAGATGGATTAGATGTGGAGTTTGAGAGAAAGAGGGTAGTCAAAAGACAGTTCCAGGTTTTTTTTATTAAATTTTTTTTTCTGTGTTTTTTCATTTTTGAAAGACAGAGAGAGACAGAGGTGGGGCAGAGAGAGAGGGGGACACAGAATCCAAAGCAGGCTCCAGGCTCCGAGCTGTCAGCACAGAGCCCGACGCAGGGCTCAAACTCACAAACTGCGAGATCATGACCTAAGCTGAAGTCGGACGCTCAACCGACTGAACCACCCAGCGCCCCAAGATAGTTCCAGTTTTATTTTATTCTGCACAGGCAGAAGAATGGAGTGGTTTTCAGATACAATTGGGAGGGCCATGGGTGTAGTATTTGGGGATAAAATCAGGAGTTAAGTTTGACCTGTGTTGAGCTTGAGATAGTTATTAGACTTCTGCATGGATCTTTGCAATCCCACTATTCCATGGACTGAAAAAGAAAGACATTGCTTATTATAGAAAATTGGAGAATACAGAAAAGTTAGATAAGAATATAAAAATCACAATCACATCACGGTCATCGTGAGCATTTTGATATGATTCTGTAAGAATATATAACACATCACAAAATTGCATTTCTGTTTTGTACACAGTTTTTTAAGGTTTATTTATTTTGAGAGAGAAAACAGGAGAAGAGGAGAGAGGGAGAGAGAGAATCCCAAGCAGGCTCTGCACTGTCAGCACAGAGCCCCCAACATGGTACTCAGTCTCACAGACCGTGGATCATGACCTGAGCCGAGATCAAGAGTCATCTATTAATTGACTGAGCCACCCAGGTCCCCTAAATCCACTTTCACAAGACATAACCTAAGCATTTGCTAAGAGTGAAATGGTCTTTGAAAACATGACTTTTAATGGTATTTCATCTTTTGTTTTAGTCTAATAAGTCTAACCATATGGATTATATACTCTTACCCATTCGTTTTTGCCTGTCCATTCTAGCCCTGATGCTTCCTTTAGTCCAGAGAATTTGGTTTCCTGTAGTAGTTGCTGTGTATCATAATTCATACCTGTGGTTTGGCAGCCTGCCTGGTTCAAGAAAGATCCATGCTTTTAAAATGAGTGTTTTGGAAGATTATATTCACCTCAGTCATTTCAAGATTTTGGCGTTGTCCCCGAGGGCAGGTGCCTTCTACTATGAACACTGCAGAGGGAAGTGAGCCTCGATGCCTAGGACTGGGGGAGAATCTGCTGATTCACAGATATCAGGCCTTGCAGCGCTGTTCCCAGGCTGTGGGTGTTGAGAAATCCCAGTCTAGCAGGCACTATGTGTTAAGGTCCCAGTTAGACTAGTGGTATGGTAACTAATTTATATCCTAGTACAATTAGGCGTAAGTGGTGGTTAATTTCTAGAAAGACTGAAGGAGTGAAGGGAATTTGATGAACTGCATGCAGCCTGCAGGTTGTTGTTCTCTAGGAAAGAAAATCCGGCTTTCTGAACGAATCTCATTTCTCTCTAATAACTGTATCCTTTTGAACAGAGATCAACAAACTTTTTCTGTAAAGGACCAAGTATTTTTGACTTGACAGGCCATACAGTTTCTGTTGTAATATTCAGCTCTGACTTAGAGCAAAAACAGCCATAGACTGTACAGAAACTTGTGGATGTGGCTGTGTTCCAGTAGAACTTTATTTACAAAATAGGCAGCAGAACAAATTTGGGCCACAGTTTGCCAATCTCTGCTTTTGAAGAATGTTTTTTAAAACCGAGTATTAGTGGCTATTATTCTCAGTCTCTGAGGATCAGTTTTCTTAGATCTCAAAGCTAGATCACACAGGCCCAACTTCCAGGTCTGCGTTCTCCCACTGCACCTTGCTGCCTCATAGAAAAAGGCAAACGAAACAGCTAGAGCCCCTGGGAAGAGAGGAAAGGTGAGCCTGAAGAGCTGATTTGGAACTAAGAAGCAACTCTAAAAGTTTAATTGTAGAAAGTTCGTGTGGCTCATGAGGCAGTGACCTCCTGGAGGATTGGGACCATACCCACCCTCTTGTTTTTTATTTTATTTTCTATTTCATTCTATTATTATTTTTTTTTTTTTTTACTGTAGCTCAACAAATACTCTTTTGAACCTGGTAAGTGCAAAGTAAACACTATTTTTTATTTCTTTTCTTCCTCTCACCTTCCCCACCCAAGCAGCTTCAATACATTCTTGGCTCTCCACTTTCTAAGTGTACCAGGTCTCTCCTGTGTGTAAAAGTTGATGGGGCCCTTTTGTGATGAAGGACAGCACCCGAGACTCCCCCACACAGACCCTACGTGCCCTTAAAATGCAGTCTCAGATTACAATTGACAGTTTTTTTCTATGAAGAGCTAAATACTAAATATGTTAGGTTTGGGGAACAAGATGGTCTTTACCTCAACTACTCAACCCTGCCATTGAAGAGCAGCCATAGATAATGTGTAACAAATGGGCATGGCTGTATTCCAATAAAACTATGACATTGAAATTTCATATGATTTTCTTGTGTTAAGAAATATTCTTTTGAGTTTTTAAAAACCATTTAAATATGTAAAAACCATTCTTAGCTTGAAGGCTAGACAAAAACAGGCAGTGGGACTGAATTTGGCCTGTGGCCCATACATTGCTAACCCTTGCCTTAGCAACTTGGCAATTTGCCCTGATTCATGTCCCACCCTAGGAGAAGAACGGCTTAGTTGTGTTATCTGGAATCACTTACATAGTTTTTAGCTTTTGTCATTACATTTATTATGCTGCATATTAATCATATGTATTTGTTTTTCTCTCTTATTGGACTCTGAGCTTCTTGAGACGAGGGCCATGATCTAGTCAGTCATTTTTGCATCCTTGGTATCCACCACTTGACCTGACACATAGTGGGTATTCAGAAAATGTTTAATTTGAATTTTACGATCAATAAATAAAAAATGTCATTACTACTGAAACACTAGAGAAACACCTGACTGATAGGCAGTAGGCCTTCCCAAGTTCTTCCCTTTAGCGGTCCATAATAACTGCATGTGCTGCTAGTGGATCTTTGGACTCAGTGGTTACATAACAAAAACCTTTCCAGATTCTTTCATTTTAGAGTTCTCTATCACTTTCAGACAAGGGATGGTTGTACTTTAAGTTATTACTTTGATCATAATGACAAACAATGGCTTTCATGTTTCTTATGAACAGTGCTATAATCTGGATGAAAAAACAATAATAGCTATTGTTTATTGAGCATATACTACATTCCAGTCTCTTAGTGAACGCTAGTGTTTCTTTAGGCTTTTGATAACTTTCTGATTACCATCAATTTACCTCTTTTTCTGGGTTCTATACTCCTAAAACAAAACAAAGCAACAGCATTGTAATGCTTTTCCTCCATACTACCTACTGTAATGAGTGATAACA
Source organism: Acinonyx jubatus (assembly GCF_027475565.1). Classification (NCBI taxonomy): domain Eukaryota; kingdom Metazoa; phylum Chordata; class Mammalia; order Carnivora; family Felidae; genus Acinonyx; species Acinonyx jubatus. The sequence goes on from NC_069398.1 coordinate 20,875,656, forward strand.
CTGTCTACTCTGCCCTTCACATCTAATCTGAATTCACCTAGACTCCATCCCCTCTTCCCCATATCTAATTGGCCACTAAGTCTTATCAGTGTTTTTTTTAATCTGTCGAGTTTTCCTTCTACTTCTATCACTCGCTCTACTGAATTAATAATTTCTCAAGTTTTCCAATATATAGTTAAACATCTTTACTAGTTTTTCTGACCTTGATTACCCTGTCCCTCAATCTGCCTTACCCATAATTATCAGCATTGAATGCTTCTAGCAGTAACCTAGTCATGTCAGTCCCATGATTAAAACTCTATCATTCCCATCATTTTCAAGATAAAGTCAATTTCCCAGTCATGACATACAAGACCCTATGTGTGACTCCAGAGCTTAACACACACATGTTTCAGAACTCAGAAATATTTGGACCTCAGAAAGGTCATATAATGTACATAATATTATAAAATACCCTCTGCTTATTCTGTGTCAGCACTGTGTAATCATACACATTAATATTTCTTCATCAAAGAGTTTGGTTGTTTATGCCAACTAGAATAATGACTATAAATAGATTCCTATCAGTTCAGGTCATGTTTTGCTGCCAGATGAAGGCAAGAAACTGTTTACTTTTTAGAGTTTTTTAGATCTCAGAATTTGAGATAGGAGATTATGGCCCTGTAGATACCCAGTGGTCTGCTAGAGCTGACTTGCCCTGGCTGTCAAGAGCCCAGTTTGCACATCTCTTCTCGACTCTGCAGTTGGTGAGGCACGTTGGTAGTTTGAAATCAGCCATAGAAGGTATGGTATTTATGCCATGGACCTCAGTAAATGTAACAAATCATGGCTTTTCCCCTCCCTGGAGATCAGGTTGTTAAACATTACCAGCAAAGCATTGTATATATTCCTAATATATGTATAGTATATTTGTGTATTTTTACCATTGTGGCAAACCAACTTGCTCACACTATGCAGTAAGGAACAAAAGAGTAAAGTTTTCAGGGAAACACAGAATGTAAAAATTAAGAAGATCGATAAGAGAAACTGGGAAAAATTGGAGCTTTGGAACCAGAGCTTCAAATTCTAACTCCACTTTTTCCAGGCTGTATGACCCTGGATAAATCACTTATCTGGATTTCAGTTTACACATTTGAAAAATGGGGACTGATATCTTTCTCTTAAGGTTGTTTTAGGGATCTATAATTAGATATCACATGTAAAGCCTAACATAGAATGAATAGAAAATGTTATTCTTTGTTTACTATAAGCCTTATTTTTCTGGAGATGTTTATTTCTGCAGACATGACTCCCATTCTCTAACATCGCTAATGCCCCCACAGAAAATATCATGCAGTTTAGCACTTGTTATGTTTTCTGGTTAGTTCATCTTGTGTCAGTTGATCTCCTTATAAAAATGATCCTTGACTTTTCTTGAGCATGTCTGTCTAAACTAAATTTACGGGCGTTCCCCCCCCCCCCCCCCGTGAAAAGCTTTCAGTCATTCACTTAATAAACATTAATTGCGCATCTATTACATGTTAATGTGCTAGGTGCCAGTGATAGATTAACAAGACATAGACCCTCCTTATGTTTTGGTGGAATGATAGTTGGGCAAGGAAGCCAACTGTTTAAGTGCAGGGAAATTGGGAGGTTTTGTAATCATCTGGGTGAGATGTGATGGTGATAAGAACTGAGGTAGTGGCAGTAGGAATGAAGGAGAGATGTCTTACTCAAAGATAGAGACTGTAGAACTGGATAACTTGGGAGTGATCTTGCTTTCTTTCTCCCTGCCCCATCTGAGATCTCTGGCTTTGCCTTATGGATAGGTGGTGGTGCCATTTATCAATATAAGATGTACATAAAAGGGATCAGATCTTGAGCAGAAGATGATGGGTCCAGTTTTAGACCATCTTAGTTTTGAGGTGTGTGTGGGGTATATGGGCAGGGTGACCATATTTATCATTTACTTAAAATTACTTGAATTTATCATACAAACTTGAACATTTATGAGAGTGAGTAGGATGTGCCTTTAATATTGAAGCTGGGGCAATATTTATAAACTGGACCTGGCCTGGAAAACCCAAGGGTGTCAAGAAAAGACCATTAAATATCAAGCCATACAGGGAAAAAGCATAGAGTAGAAAGAGCAGTGGGTTACGTGGAATCTGAAGAAAAATTTAAGAGAGGGAGGAAATGTGATCATTGAAGCAGGAAGGGAACCTGGAGCCAGTGGTCTCACAGAATCCCAGGGAATAATCATTTTATTTTCTCTTGTCTGTTGTTTAGGAGTAGAGCCCCTTTGAAGGATTCATCATCAGATGCAGACCTCTCTGCAGTGAGAGGTCATGTACATGTTAAACATGTACCTGTTAAATAGGGGTTTTTACCTTTTATGAGAATACTAATTTGAGTGAGTTAATTATTATAAAACTCTCTTAAGCACTTTTGTTTTGCAGTCATTTGGCCAAAATCTGCTAATTCAGATCCAGTTTAAATCTAGGTGTTATTTTATATTTATTTTATTTATATTTATTTATTTTATCCTAAGAGTATGAGTTAGTCAAATATGTAAGTATAACCACTACAAGCACAAAGTAAATCTCTAGGTCAAGAGATGGAACACATTTTTTTCTGAAATACTGAAAATCATAAACAGCACTTCTTCCTGAAGTGCTTCCTGAAGAACAGTGTTCTTCAGGAAGTCAACAGAAAAATAGAACAGGGGTGCGCCTGGGTGGCTCGGTCAATTAAGCATCTGACTCTTTTTTTGTTTTTAATTTTTTTTTTTAACGTTTATTTATTTTTGAGACAGAGAGAGACAGAGCGTGAATGGGGGAGGGTCAGAGAGAGGGAGACACAGAATCTGAAACAGGCTCCAAGCTCTGAGCTGTCAGCACAGAGCCCGACGTGGGGCTCGAACTCACAGACCACGAAATCATGACCTGAGCTGAAGTCGGCCGCTTAACCGACTGAGCCACCCAGGCTCCCCTAAGCATCTGACTCTTGATTTCAGCTCAGGTCATGATCTCATGATTTCCTGAGTTCGAGCCCTGCGTCAGGCTCTGTGCTAACTGCAGGAGCCTGCTTGGGATTCTCCTTCTCTCCCTCTTTCTCTGCCCCTCCCTTGCGCTTGCTTGGCTCTCTTTCTCTCTCTCTCAAAATAAACTTTAAAAAAAGGAAAAAAGGAAAAATAGAACAAATGAATATTTTGCATTCTTAGTGGATTATGCTGGCTATTTGCCTCCTAATATTTTATTATGAAAAATTTCAAACATACAAAGAATTGAAAGAATTACACCTACTAACTATAATTAATATATTGCTGTATTTGCTTCATCACATATCTCTTTGTCCATCTGTTTATCCCTCTAGTCATTCATCAATCCATCTTATTTATTTATTTGTTTGTTTGTTTAATTTTGATGCCTTTCAAGTAAGTTGATTGGCTGTTTTCCTAAGAAAGCTTTATTTTTTCTGGATGTTGTAATTTGTACAGATGTTTTCAGCTGACCGTTTTTCCTGTTTCTAGAAATATGAAGTTGCCAATAATAACTGTCAAACTTAGAACATTAAAAAAAAAGCCTGGTAAATAGTGTCAAGCCCGATTAGTGTCTTCTTTCTCAATAGATTTATAACTGAGACACTTATAATTGTTAAAGTTATCAAAAAGAATTTCCATGGGTCTTTTAATATTATTTTTTGGTATTCTAAATAAATACTTATTCATACTGTATTGTTTTCAGAGTGGAGAGATCTACAGACCAAGTCATCAAGCCAGTCAATGTAGGAGCACTATCAAAATGGGTTGGGAAGATACCCCCAGATGTTTTACAAGACATGGCAGTGATTGCACCCATGCTTGCCAAACTTGGATATGACCCATATGCCAATCCACCTAACTATGGAAAACCTGATCCCAAAATTCTTGAAAACACTAGAAGGGTAAGTGAGAGTTTTTAAAATGAATTGAGAAAACTGAATATGGAATTTGGGTCCTGAGCATTTTTTTCTCCTTTTGCTTCTTATTTTTTGTGATCAGAAATTTACTTTAAGTTTGAGAAATTCTATTTGTAGAATGCTTTATCATGAGAACTCTTCCTGCATTTGAAGGGTAACTGTGGCTCTTCCCAGGAAGTATGGGGACAGTTCTTTAATCTTTTTTGTGCAGTTTCTAGGAATGGTGCTGATTGTTGGGGAGATTTATTCTCATAGCCGATTACCACAGATTTGCTGGAAATACCAGAATTATTAGTGCCTCACTTCTAGGATTTTTTTTCCCTTTGAACCTAATAGCTTACTTTACTTTTAAACCTTTGTTTAAATGAGGCATGATTTCTTGATACTTGAAAACTGAACACTGGCTACATCAGAAGAATTGTTACAGAGGTGTAATAAGCAACCTTGCAATTGAAAGTTGTATTAAAGTGTAATTACAGCTTTTTCTCTTAATAAATTATGCTAACATCTTTATAAAATATTGTTTCAGACAAGCTGCAAACTCAGCTAATCTGAATATATACATTTCCGAGTGTAATTTATTTCAAATCAGACCTTGATGTATTCTTTTTTTATTGTGGTAAAATACACATAACGTTAAATTTATCATTTTGACAATTTATAGGTGTATAGTTCGGCGGTATTAACTATACCCACGTTGCTTGTGTACTTGCCGCCACCACCCAGATGAAAAATGTTCTGGAAGTTCATCTTCCCAAACTGAAACGACATGGTCATTACTCATTCCCTCTCCTTCCAGCCCCTGGCAACCACAATTCTACCCTCTGACTCTACATGCATTCTTGTCTGAGACTGCAGTTTCAACAACACAGCTATGTTAGTGTAAGTTCACTGATAGGCTGTTTGATTTCAAGGTGAAAATTCCTTGCTTTTCTCAAGTATTCTCTTGCTTGTGTCAGTGTCCTTCTCTCTCTACAATCTTAAATCATCTCTTTATTCTGTCCTTCTTTTGATACCTTTAATTGACAAACACACTTACATTTCATGAGGTTAATTTCCATGCAGATTTTTTTCTCTTAAGTATTATATACTTTCATTTTCCTTTTTTAGTTTGTAGTAGCTATCTAGGAAGAGCTATCTGTCTTCTTATAAACCATCATGTATACAGGCAGATCTTTTTACATAATCTTTATCCTTTCTTATGATTTCATATCTACAAACATTTTATTATAAAAATGTAAACTTATACAACTTATAAAATTAAAAAGATAAGAGAATAAAATTCGCCTCTGTTACCAACCATACACATACCATTCTTATTTCGATGGTTTTCCCTTCCTTCCTGCTTATTGTAAAATGTAAGATAGCATTGTTTTATAATCTTACTTTTGCGCGCGCGCACACACACACACACACACACACACACACACACACACGATTTTGTAGCCAGCCCTTTCCTCCTAATGTTCGTTAGCATGTTGCTTTTTAAACATAATTTTTCATGGTTACATAATATATTACCAGATGAGCTACCTCAAATCCTTTCTGAAGCACAGTAGTACGTCAGTAAATGAATGAATAAATAAAATATATTTCCCTAGTATATGTCCTATAATTCATTTCACCATTTTCCTTTTGCTGCTTACAATTTTGTTTGACATATTATAGTGAACATCTTTGCACAAAATACATTTTTTGGTACAAATTACATTTTTGTCTCTTTTTGTTTTGTTTTTTATTTTTTTAGAGAGACAAAGAAAATGCAAGTCAGGGAGACGGTTAGAGGCAGAAAGAGAGAGAATCCCAAGCAAGCTCTATGCTCAGCATGGAGCCCAGCCCGATGCAGGGCTTGATCCCACAACCCTGGGATCATGACCTGAGCAGAAATTAAGGGTCGGACACTCAAATGAGTGAGCCACTCAGGCACCCCTAGTGTCTTTTTCTAACGTAGACTAAAAAAAGTAGAATTAAACCAGGTCCAAGTATCTGAAATTTTTTAAGTTGCTTGATATATGTTGATAATTTCTTTTTAATCTTTTGGACTATCCATATAATATAGGTAATTTTATTTTTGATTTTTGCTGATTTTAATAGGTTTCATTGATTAATGTAGTTGAACATTTTCCAGTTATTACCTACATGTCCACATTCTTTTATGAACCATCTCTGAAGTTTTAAAAAAGTTTACATTCTGCTAAAGATGAAGTACACATCAATCTAACATCCATTACCATAGTCCTTGGTAATCTCTTGACAATTGGTAATTCATAGCTTTCTCTTTTGTATGATATCAGAATGTTTTTTATAAACCAGAAATATGTACAAATGATATTTAGAGGTTTTCCAGGCAATAGACACTATAGTTTTCCTACATGCAAGTTGACTGGCTACATTATTCTTGGTCTGCTTGAAGGTTGGGAAGAATGCTGTGGTTTGAATCCATGTGACTAGAGAATTTGTTTCATACACATCTGTGGCTTTTTAAAGGGTTTCTGAATTCACACTGGATAAAAACCTTCCTCCCCCATCTCTATTTCTAAAGTGACAAATAATTTTGAGCCAAAAAAAGATAAAGTGTGAACTATAATTGCATTTTTGAGCACTTCATGATAATGCATACAAGCTGGAATTCCTGTTTTGTGGGGTTGGTTTTCGTAGCCCTTCTTGTAATCCAAATCCTATGTTTTTTCAAAGCTTTTTTGCCTGTAAAAATTCAGATGCTATTGTATGCAGCATTGATGATCATGAAGTTTCCTAAAGTCATGCTTAGAAAGTGATCTTTGATTGTCAGATGTGATGTGAGAATGGCTCCAGAAAAAGAAGATGGCTCAGGAGATTGTTCCCTTTATTTATGGGATGGGAGTGGGAAGAAATTCACATTTTGACCAGGAATATAGAATCCAAAGCTCCAGGACTAAACGTGCTGGTTTTCATACAGTTCTGGGTAGTCTGGAAGTATTGGTCTCTGAGTCAGCATATTTTGGGGACATATTGCCCAATTTTGAATAGAAAATCATGTGCTTGGTGGTTGCTGTGACTCAGAGGGTAAATTGGAAATTAAATACTAACATATTCCATACTCTTTCCCATCATAGTCTCTAATCCCAAAATTGTGGCACATTGAAGTAAATAGTGCCCTCTATCTTTTTAGATTTATAAACCTAATTGAGAACATGATGAAATGTATGGATTCCTATCTTAGAAATACCGACACATAGATACACAGAATTTTACCCACAATTTCAGTGAATTCATAGATGTCCCTGAAGCCCATCAGATTAAGGAATTCTGTTTTGTGGCCTCCTTAATCAAACTCATCCACTCATGTGGCTTTTTTTTTTTTTTAATGTTTATTTATTTTTGAGAGAGAGAGAAACATAGTACAAGCGGGGAAGGAGCAGAGAGAGAAGGAGAGACAGAATCTGAAGCAGGCTCCAGGCTCCGAGCTCTTAGCACAGAACCCAATGCCGAGCTGAAACTCACAAACCGTGAGATCATGACCTGAGCTGAAGTTGGACACTTAACTGACTGAGCCACCCAGGCGCCCCTTATATGGCTTTGATTACAGCCTATTTGCTGATGATCATAAATTTGGTATCTCCTAGTGGTTTTCTTTCCTAAGCTCTGAGCTCCATATTTCCATCTGCCATTTGAATCCTTCCACCTACGTGCTCACAGAGACCTGAAACTCGGTGACCAAAATTGAACTTATTTACCAAACGCATTCCTTGGTAGGAAGAAGCTCGATGGAGTTGTTCATTAAACTGAGTAGGAATCTAAAGTAGGGGTGAGATAGGATATGATCATCTATACTTGAAGCATCTATGAGTCACTGAGCAGGTAGGAGGAACAGAGTCCTCAGGGCACATGAGTCAAGCCAGAAAACAGTTTAAAGACCTTGTTACTAAACCTGAAGAGAGAGCTGAAAAGCAGATCAAAGTATAAATGGAATATGCGTTGGAAACCTGGATAGACAGTACTAATGCAGAGCAAATAGTCAAATGGAAAAGCAGATATCAGGGTGTAGAACCCACAGTTGCAAGCAAGAAGGAACTCGATATAAGGCATAGGAACTGTTAGTAGAAGTGTTAGACATTTTTGCTTGCCCGTTCCATCTTTACCTGTAGTAGGAACTATCTCTTAAAAAATAAACTAAAAATTCCTGATAGTAATTTTTCCAGACTTCCTTAGAGGTGGGATAAGGATGTGGCCAATTTTTACTTAGGCAAAGCTATGTAAGGAGATGTCTTTTAGAGTTTTCTGGGAGACATTGAATTTTCTGGAAAAAAAAATAAAGAATTCTGTGAAAAGAGCTCATCCTTCCCCTCCTGCTTTTTGAACACTGCTATGGAAGAACATTATGCATGGCTGTGCTGCAGCCGTCTTGAGGTTGTAAGAGAAGGTATCACTGATACCCTGAAGATGATAAAAGGAAGACAAGGAAAGGGCCTGAGACCCTTGATTTCTGAGCTACTGAGCACAGCTCAGGACTGACCATTCACTTCACCTCTGGACTTCTTAGATGTTTGAGCTACTTTTAACCAGTTATTCTGTTATTATAGCGTTAAGCAGTAACTAGCAGTTAATGCTAGTGGACTCCTACTCTTCAGTGTGTAGCAGGAATAAAGCCCACCCAGTGAGGCAAGCAGAGTGAGTCCAAGAGAGTCTGGCATTATTTGAAGTCCTGGTTCTGGCTGTCTGTGAATATCATCTTCGACTCTGCTCTTGCCACAGTTATGTGAGACATCGTAATTCACATCCAGGAAAAATTCCCCCTTGGACTCCTTTCCTTTACTTGGGCTTCTGGGCCATAGTAGGAATATTCCAACTAATACTATTCTTGGTGAATTTGGAAGATGATAAATCTTTAGCTATTCCTCATTTCCTTGATTTTTTGTACTCAAATTTTAGCTGTTTTAGTTAAAAGAATACTTACTCTCTTAAAATTTTCATAGACCTTCAAAGCAACAACTGTAGAATTAAGTTCAGTTCCTTAATTTGGCTTCCCTCCCTGCCCAAGAGTTTTGCCTTGACTTTGAAAATAGGTAGAATTGTTTCCTTAGGGCATTTTATGAAGAATATATGAGGAAGTTCAGAGTTGTACATTTTACCATCTCTCAGAATACTTCAGTCAGCGTTTAGATGTATCATTTTAAGGCTTCAATTATTAAACAGGTAATAAGTAAATAAGTGCTCTAGGCATAACACCTAGTTGCTTCCGAAGAAGCAAAGATTGGGTTTGTATACAGGAAGAAGATGTAGGTATTTAGAAAAGACATGATGTAGAAATAATAAGATCATGATAAGATGACAGAAAACTTTCCATTGTGTTTTAAAGGCATAAGAACTGGGAGCACCTGGGTGGCTCAGTCGGTTAAGCATCCAACTTTGCCTCAGGTCATGGTCTCACGGTTTGTGAGTTTGAGCCCCTTGTCAGGCTCTGTGCTGACAGCTCGGAGCCTGGAGCCTGCTTTGCATCTGTGTGTCCCTCTCTGCGCCTCCCCTGCTTGCACGTTCTCTCTCTCTCAAAAATAAATAATAAACATTAAAAATTTTTAATAAAATAAAGGCATAAAAACTGGTCTTAGAAACCCAGGAATTTGTCCACTGGGTCAGTCTAAAATCTGAGACTACCCCAAGGGAGTAGCCACAGCAAGACTGTGCTCTTTGTGACTCATCATTCAAAGTCAAATCTTGTCTCATTCTCTGTCACCATTTTGGCACAGTCATTCATAAGTGTATACCAATAATTTGTTTTCTGCCAGAAATCCTCTTGGGGGTAATGAGTTTCATGCATCCATATTTGCTTTTTTGCTGTATAAAATGAGTCATCTTCCTTGTTTTTTACTTACCTAGATCAAATGTCAAAGGAGCCCCTTTGTTGTGTGTACAAGCCTCGTGTTCCTTACTTGTGTCATTTCTGATTTAATACATTTAAACCATCTTTAACAGCAGTTGTTTTCAGGTGTGACCCTATCTGAAGGCCTGTGAGGAATCCAGTCTCTTAAACAAAAGAAGCAGGTTCTATCGTTCCTCTCATTTTTCTCTTTCTGCCTTCGTTAGTAAGACCACCTTTTGAGAAAGAGAACATTTGCAGCCAAGAGGTTTGGTTGGGTAGCTATTTACAGTTTCCCTTGGAATTTTATAGAAAGAAACCAATTCTCTTTATGTCAATTAATACATATTGTAAACAGGCAGAAATGATTGTACTAAACAATAATATCTAACTCTTAGACGATCCACATCTATGATGGGAATATAATAAACCAGAATAATTAGAAGTCATTTTTTTACCCTGTGCTCCTCATCAGGGGAAAATATGGGAAAAGACACTTCTAGGCTAACTTGGTATCAGATTTCCAGTGCCTGAAACAGCTTTTTCCAATTACCATTTTTCAAAATGTTTATTTATTTTGAGAGAGAGAGAGAAAGCACACAGGGGAGGGGTGGAGAGAGAGAATCCCAAGCAGGCTCTGTGCTGTGAGCACAGAACCCTTCATGGGGCTTGATCTCATGAACCGTAAAATCATGACCCGAGCTGAAATCAAGAGTCAGATGCTTACCAACTGAGCCACCCAGGTGCCTCCTGGCCTTTTTTTTTAGTTTATTTATTTATTTATTTATTTTGAGAGAGAGAGCACACGAGCACACACATGAGTGGGGGAAGGGCAGAGAGAGAATCCCAAGCAGGCTCTGCTCTGTCAGCACAGATCCTGACACAAGGCTCAGACCCACTGACTGTGAGATCATGACCTGAGCCAAAATCAAGAGTCAGTCACTCAACCAACTGAGCCACCCAGGCACCCCTCCAATCATTTAAAATTCCATAAAGAAGGGCACCTCGGTGGCTCAGTCAATTGTGTCCAACTCTCGGTTTCAGCTCAGATGATTGTCTTACAGTTCGAGAGTTTTGCCCCACATTGGGCTCTGCACTGATGCCATGGAGCCTGCCTGGGATTCTCTCTCTCTGCCCCTACCCCTCAAAAATAAATGAATAAAAATGTTTAAAATTTTTAAATAAAAATTCCTTAACAATTTAATAAAGAGGAACAAAGATATGAAAGAGCTTTATGCTAAAGAATGGGGAAATTTTCCAATAATTTTATCATTGATTACATTGAGGACCACATTTATGTCACTTCCTTTTTTTGTTGTTGTTGGTTTTTTTTAATGTTTATTTTTGAGAGAGCATGTGTGAAGCGGAGGGCAGAGAGAGAGGAAGATGGAGGGTTCTAAGCAGGCTCCCCACAGTCATTGCAGAGCCTGATGCGGGGCTGGAACTCATGAACTGTGAGATCATGACCTGAGCTGAAGTCGGACACTTAACTGACTAAGCCACCCAAGCACCCCTCATGTCACTTCCTTAATCCCAGCTTTACCAATGGCCACAAAGAAGGCAGACCAAGGATTGGACTCACCTTTACTATCCATTTCTAACTCCAGATTGAAAGGGCTGCCCAGACTAGAAAATGAAGAAGTTAGAGTTGTTAGCTGGTCTGCAAAACATCCTAACCCTGGTATCTCTCCCCTCTTTCTATAGTCACTCTGTCTTTCTGTATCCATTCTCAAGTCACAGCTCCAGGTAAACAACATATCTGGAGTATAAGGAGCATGTGATAAAGGGCAGAACTGATGCTACAAAAAAAAAAAAAAAGTAAAATTAATGACATAGAGACCACACTTGGGGTGCTCTTCTAGAATGAACATTGAAAGGACAGAGATGGAAATGATAGGTAGAAAAAAGTACGCATATGAAAGACAGAAAATTGAAAATTAACCAGTGAATAGGAAAAATCAGAAGAAATGGAACAGAAGCATCAATCAAATTTGTCATTGTAAAGAAAGTTTCTAAGGCTGAAAATGACCTGAAGAATAAAAGGGCTTACCATTTTCTAAAGAACATGAAAAAAACATGTCAGTACCATATTTGGTGGTATTTCTAAAATTTCAAATATCCTGGGGCGGGGGGGTGGGAAACCTACATATAATGAGACAGAAAATAATAGGTTACCTACAAAAAAATAAAAACTATGCTGATGGCAGAATTCTCTTTTGCAGTACTGGATGTTAGAAATAATGGAGCAGTGGTTTTTAACGTGCACATACTCTATGGTGTCTTTGAACTCCCTAAAATAATATGCAAACTTATGTATGTCGATGCAAATTGATTTTCCTGGAAATAGAATCAATATCTTTCATCATATTTTCAAGTGTAACAAAGAGTGTTAATGGAGCAATATCCATAGCACTTTTTCCTTTGAAATAATTTAAAACAGAGAGAAAAGTCGCAAGAGCAATACAGAGAACTCCTGTATATCCTTTCTCAGATTTAGTCATTTTGTATCTTTTGGCCATAATTCTGTCCTTCACCAACCTCCCCCTACTATTACTACTTCTCCTCCTCCTCTCTTTCGCTCTCTGTATATGTATAAAATATATTTACTAGGTTTACTTCTGTTTTCTCATTTTACAATAACACACATATACACACTACATTGTATTATGTTATTTATTCATTTATAACTTGACGATATATCGTATACACCATGCCCCTTTGCTTTTAATATTTCTTAAGAGTGAGGATATTTTCTTACATAACTTTGGTACAGTTCTCAAATTCAGAAACCTTCACACTGACATAATGCTTTTATCTGATTTATGGTCTGTATTTCAGTGTTGTCAATTGTCCCAGTAATGTATTTTCTAGTTTTTCCCCCTACCAGTATAGGTTTTGGTCTAAGGTAACATATTGTGTTTAGTTCCGTGTTGTTGTTTCAGTTCCCTTTAATATGTAACATTTCCTCATATGTTCTGTCTTTCATGACATTGACATTTTTGAAGAATTGAGGCAAGTTATTTTATACAGTGTTCCTAACTGTGGGTTTGTCTGATGTTTTCTCATGGTTAAATCAGACTGTACATTCCCAGCAGGATACTGGATACATGGTTTTGTTTCATTCTTAAGGAATCATATCTGGAGGCATATGATGTTCGTCTGTTCCTCCTTGGTGATGTTAATTTTTCTGTTTGTGAAGGTGTTTTTTCCAGTGTTTCCACTCTACATTTATTTTCTCCCTTTCAATTAAAGCAACTTTACACTTTAAGACTGTGTGAATATCTTGCTTTTCATTAGACTTTTCAACCTAGATTTAGCAACCACTGATGATTTTTGCCCACAGCAGTCTTTATTATGATAATCACAACATGCTGATCTTTCCAACCCTGTTACACTCTCCGTAATTCTGCACCTACTTGTATTTGTTATGATAGTGACAGGAAACAGATGGCACACTTTAAAGAGTTTAGCCAACAAGATTTTATTGAAGGGTTGCTTTACTGAAATGTGGCCATGGTTAAGAGTCAACAAGGAATGAGAAAGGGCCAATAACTAGAAAGAAAGAGAAGCCATTACCACCCGTAGGCCTGCAGAGAGGCCTTGCCACTTGCCACTGTGGTGAAAACCTGGAGGAACTGCACTTGGGTGCCATAGCTCCTGAGGAAAGCAGCCACTGACAGCACAGAGAGTCAAGATAGAGGTTTTGTCCACCATGACGGGTTTGTCCATTTCTGAAAGAGAGGAAGGACAGAGAGAGAAACAGAATCCGAAGCAGGCTCCAGGCTCTGAGCTGTCAGCATAGAGCCCAATGTGGGGCTCAAACCCACAAACCGTGAGATCATGACCTAAGCTGAAGTCAGATGCTCAACCAACTGAGCCACCCAGGCACTCCAGGTTTGTCCATTTCTTCATGAAATTGTCAAAGTTTGCTTTATTTTGAGGCTACTTTATTGGGAGCTTACAAGTTTACAGTCATTACCATTTCCTGGCAAATTGAGCACTTTATCATAATCTAAAGATTCACTAAAAATGCTTTTTGTCTTACAATAGAGTTGCCAGATAAAATACAGAATGCCCAATTAAGTTTTTATTTCAGATAAACAACAAATAAATTTTAGTGTATGTCCTAAGTAATGTTAAAAACTATTCATCATTTATCTGAAATACAAATTTAACTTACATAGTCCTCGGTTTTGTTTATTTTCACTAAATTTGGCAACCCTATCTTTAAAAGACTTTTTTTTTTTTTTTTTTTTTTAGTACTTATATACTACCCTGACTTTGGTTGTAATTTCCCTTGTATGTCTTTTTCTATTTTGTAAATTTCAACATTTCTAAGTCTTTATGTTTGAATGGTTTTTAGCCTGTAGCTAGAATTGTATTTAATCTGGCAAATATCCTTTTTCTAGCAAGTTTTCTACATTTATTAGGATTACTTTATTATTATTATTATTATTATTATTATTATTATTATTATGTTTATGTTTATTTCTTTTTGAGAGAGAGAGAGCACGAGCAGGGGAAGGACAGAAAGAAGGAGACAGAGAATCCAAAGCAGGCTCCACACTGGCAGCACAAAGCCCAACGTGGGGCTTGAACCCATAAACCATGAGATCATGACCTGAGCCAAAGTCAGATACTCAACTAACTGAGCCACCCAGGAGCCCCTGTCCTTACTTTTTAAAACTCTATTTTCAAGTATTTTCTTATTTTCCCCACTTCTTTTGTGTTCTAGCTATCTCTTTTTTTGCTTGATTTTTAAAATTCCATCTTCCCCTCCTGCTGTTTTAGAAGTTAGACATATATTCTTTTGTTAGTCTTAAATTACTACTGTCCAAGCTCTACCTGATAAAATGTAAAGCTGTTTGATATTTTAAATCTCCACATAAACATTTACCCTTAGATAACCACCCTTTTAATGCTTTTGCTGTTACTATTGACTATTTCAGTTCTTTTTTCTAACCCCACATGTTAGAATCATTATGATTATCTGTAGACAATATTTATTTATGTTTATGTACATGTTTACCACTTGCCTTTTTCTTGAGTACTTGCATCTGAGATCTTTATCAGGTGGGTGTCCCTATGTATATATAGGGAGATACATGTACATACACACAACTGTACTATTTTACTACAATATATCTAACAGTGGCTTTTTTCTTTTATTTATTTGGCTCTGTGTACCTATTTTAGGCAAATTCCTATATTTCAATACTTCTGTAAAATTCTCAGCCATTTTTCCTTGAAAGTTGTGCTTCTTCCATTTTCTCCAGTTTGTCATTGGACTCCACGGTTAGTTGAATATTAAAATGTTTCATTCTGCCCTCTAAATATTTTAACATCTCTTTCATGTTTTCTGTCTTGTCTGTCTGCTATGTTCTGGGTAATTTCTTTGGATTCATTTTCTAATTCTCTCTTGGCTCTTTTTAATCTGCCTGCTATATTAAAATATTCTCTTGTTCCTTGCTTATTTTTTGAATATGTGTATTTTATGACATTTTAAAGAAGTGTTTATTTATTTATTTTTGAGAGAGAGAGCATGCAAACAGGGGAGGCGCAGAGAGAGGAGGAGACAGAGAACTCTAAGCAGGCTCTGTGCTGTCAGCACAGAACCTGATGCAGGGGTCAAACCCACAAACCATAAGATCATGACCTGAGCCAAAATCAAGAGTTGGATACTTAATCAATTTAGCCACCCAGGTGCCCTTATGGTAATTTTTAAAACATCAGAGTGATCTTGGGTGTTTAACTACTGCGAAATTCCTAGATTTCTTTTTTTTAATCAATGATTTATGTTCACTTTCTTAGAGACATAGATACCATCCCCAAATTTTCCTATATTCTTTTGTTTTTGTTGAATCAGAGTAGTTGAATTTGATAGAAGTTCAATGTTGCTTTGTTCAAACATTCATTTTGGGGACTTGAACTCTTGGATAAACATCAGTGGCCTTCATGTGAACCTTCATGTATTTTTCACCTAATATATTTTGCATTTTAACAAATGACACTTTCTCATAAATAATAAATTGATAGACAAGAGTGTACAAAGGCTTCATCTTGTAGCAAAAATCTATTGATCATGTTTCATAATTGAATGAAGGTTGTGCAGGCTATTGCCAGTTTGTTTCTGCTAGCTGTTTGTTTGTTTGTTTAATATAGTTTATTGTCAAACTGGCTCACATACAGTGTGTAAAGTGTGCTCTTGGTTTTGGGGATAGATTCCCATGGTTCATTGCTTACATACAATACCCAGTGCTCATCCCAACAAGTGCCCTCCTCAATGCCTATCACCCATTTTCCCCCCATCAGCCCTCAGTTTGTTCTGTGTATTTAAGAGTCTCTTACGGTTTGCCTCCCTCCCTCTCTGTTTGTAACTATTTTTTTCCCCTTCCCTTCCCCTATGGGTTTCTGTTAAGTTTCTCAAGATCCACATATGAGTGAAAACATATGATATCTGTCTTTCTCTGACTGACTTATTTCACTCACCATAACACTCTCCAGTTCCATCCACGTTGCTGCAAATGGCAGGATTTCATTCTTTTTCATTGCCAAGTAGTATTCCATTGTATATATAAACCACATCTTATTTATCCATTCATCAGTTGATGGACATTTAGGCTCTTTCCATAATTTGGCTATTGTTGAAAGCATTGCTGTAAACATTGGGGTACATGTGCCCCTGTGAATCAGCACTCCTCTGTCCTTTGGATTAATTCCTAGTCGTGCTATTGCTAGGTCATAGTGTTCTATTTTTAATTTTTTGAGGAACCTCCACACTGTTTTCCGGAGTGGTTGTACCAGTTTGCATTCCCACCAACGGTGCAGGAGGGTTCCTGTTTCTCCACATCCTCGCCAGCATCTGTAGTTTCCTGAGTTGTTCATTTTAGCCACTTTGACTGGTGTGAGGTGGTATCTCAATGTGGTTTTGATTTGTATTTCCCTGATGAGGAGTGATGTTGAGCATCTTTTCATGTGTCTGTTGGCCATCTGGATGTCTTCTTTGGAAAAATGTCTATTCATGTCTTTTTCCCATCTCTTCACTGGATTGTTTTTCAGGTGCTGAGTTTGGTAAGTTCTTTACAGATTTTGGATACTAGCCCTTTATCCGATATGTCATTTGCAGATATCTTTTAACATTCTGTTGGTTGTCTTTTAGTTTTGTTGGTTGTTTCCTTTGCAGTGCAGAAGCTTTTTATCTTGATGAGGTCCCAATAGCTCATTTTTGCTATTAATTCCCTTACCTTTGGAGATGTGTTGAGCAAGAAATTGCTGTGGGTGAGGTCAAAGAGGTTGTTGCCTGCCTTCTTCTCTAGGGTTTTGATGGTTTCCTATTTCACATCTAGGTCTTTCATCCATTTTGGGTTTATTTTTGTGTATGGTGTAAGAAAGTGGTCTAGTTCTATTCTTCTGCATGTTGCTGTCTAGTTCTCCGAGCACCATTTACTAAAGAGACTGTCTTTTTTCCATTGGTCACTCTTTCCTACTTTGTCAAAGATTTGTTGGCCATACATTTGTGGGTCCAATTCTGGACCATTGGTCTATGTGTCTGTTTTTGTGCCAATACCATACTGTCTTGATGATTACAGCTTTGTAGTAGAGGCTAAAGTCTGGGATTGTGACGCCTCCTGCTTTGGTTTTCTTCTTCAATATTACTTTGAGTGTTTGGGGTATTTTGTGGTTCCATACAAATTTTAGGATTCTTTGTTCTAGCTTTGAGAAGAATGCTGGTGCAATTTTGATTGGGATTGCATTGAATGTGTAGATTGCTTTGGGTACTATAGATATTTTAACAATATTTATTCTTCCAATCCATGAGCATGGGATGTTTTCCATTTCTTTGTATCTTCTTCAATTTCCTTCATAAGTTTTCTATAGTTTTGAGCATACAGATCTTTTACATCTTTGCTTAGGTTTATTCCTAGGTATTTTGTGGTCCTTGGTACAACTATAAATGGGATCATGTTTTAACCCAGAGATGCTTCTTTTCCTTTTCAAGGAGACAGTAAGTGTACCCCCAACAGCCTCCTTCCTGCCCCTCCAAATCATTCCCTCCTCCTTTCTAACCATAACTTCTGTCCTGAATTTATAATGGATTTGATTTTGCTTGTTTTTAAGTTTCATATAAACGGAATCATACAATACATATTGAGGAAAGAAAAATCAGTCTGTGACAAACAGGAACTGATAACACACAGCATCTAGGCAACAGTTTATTAAAAGCTGGCTTTGTGCTCACCACTAGGACATGCTGGTCTCCTATTTGATATAAATGATCTCACAAAATACCAACATTGGACAGTATTACTTTTTAACCATAATGAACTGAGAAAAGACAAGACCCCTTGATACTTTTGTCTAAGCATGGAGAAAATTACAGTTACTTTGCAAACCACAGAATATCAAATATCCACCTCTTGTCTAATATGAGTGACTACTGCTTTCT
The DNA here is from genome assembly GCF_027475565.1 of Acinonyx jubatus. Classification (NCBI taxonomy): domain Eukaryota; kingdom Metazoa; phylum Chordata; class Mammalia; order Carnivora; family Felidae; genus Acinonyx; species Acinonyx jubatus. The sequence goes on from NC_069398.1 coordinate 20,893,877, forward strand.
TACCAATAATCGCTTTAGTCTTGCTTCTTGTCTGCCTTCCTCTAGGTACGATAAAGTCATAGAATCATCCCTTCTTGTTGGCAGCACCCAATCCAGAGCAAACTCCTTAATCATGTATGGTTTCCAGTGCTCTTTTACTGAGACACCCCACATTTCCCCATGATGTGGGTTTGTCCTTGCTTGAAATGAGTAATAAACTCCGCATGTTCAACTACAGCTATATTTCTGGTAGTCTTTTGCTTGAGGGCACTGACAGTATTCATTTTTGTCTGGTTTCTTTCATGTAATATTTATGGGATTCATGTTGGATTTCACAGTGGTTCATTTTTGTTATTTGATGTTATACTTTGATTATATAACTATTTGGACATTTTGGTTGTTTGTAGTTTTAGGAATGTTTTAATATTGATATAAAATATCCTTCTGAATTTCTTTAGGTAAAAATGAATATACATTTTTGTTGAGAATATTCCTGAGAGTTATGTTAGGAGTTGCCAAGACTACTCACAGTAATCCATAATTCTTATACTCACAGTTACAGTTGGTTACAGAAAAAGGATACAAAGTACAATCAGCAAGGGGAAAAGGCACTTAGGATTGAACTCTGGAGGAAACCAGGTGCTATCTTCAAATGTCCCCTCTAATGGAGTGACATAGGATATGCTTCATTCACCTAGCAACATATGTGACAGCACATACGGATTGTTGCCAACCAGGGGGCTCACTTGAGCTTTTGTATTCAGGATTTTTACTGGGGATTGGTCACAGGCATGTAGTGCCTGCATGACTAGCTTCAGTTTCTCATGCTCCAGACCCCGCAGAGAAAAAGCAGGTGTTCACCATAAATAAATTATTAACATAAACTATCTGCTTATACTGGTACAGCCTGGTCCAATTGTGCACAAACATTATAGACAGAACACTCAGAACTCAGATCCAAGAGCCAACCAATAGCCAGTCCTGAAAACAGACCTTTCATTGGAGTATGCACCATGTGAGCAACCTGGGCCTGCTGAGTTAATCTTTTCCTTCACAGAGTAAAAGTGATGGGTCAAAGGGTATTTGTATGTTTAAATTTAGGAGATAATGCCAAAGAGTTTTCCAAAGTGATTATACCAGTTTATTGTCTCACCAATGGATGTATGAGAATTTCCCTTGTTGCACATTGCCAGTTGTGGGGAATAAACTTAGGAATTCCCTGAGCCTGCACCGATGGGCTAACAAGGCATAAAGAATTACAGAGCCATAGGATGCTTACACCCAAGCTTGGGTAAACACGATTAGGCCCCCAGAATAGAGTGTGGGGGGGGGGCAAAGGCCCCCCAGAATAAAGTAAGGGGGGGAAAGTCCCCCAGAATAGAAAGGAGGGGCAAAGGCACCCAATACAAATACCTCATATGAGGTAAGCAAGATTCAGAGTGTTCAGGGTGAAAGCATCCCCCCAATTTAGTACTATAGCAGAAAGCTGCTTTCAGAGGAAGGAAGGACCAAATTAGGTAAACAGGTAAATAGGGCTATAGACCACTGTGCTATGGGTGATGCTGCCCAGAGCAGAGCTGATTAACAAAAGAAATGTGCCTTGTTAGCCCATCAGTGCAGGCTCAGGGAATTCCTTAACTTATTCCCCACAGCCAGTATTTGTTAGAATCAATCTTTTAAAATTTTAGTGTTTTCTTGTAGATGCACAGTGATGTTTCATTATGGTTAAGATTCATATGTACTTAAAAACTAATGAGAGTAAACACTTTTCCATATGGTATTTGCAACTGCACTGTTTTATAAAATGCCTACTTAAGTCTTTTACCCGATTTCCTACTGAATTATTTGCTTTTCCCTTAATGATCTTTAGGAATTCTGTACATATTTTTATGTACAGTTTAATATGTATTTCACAAATCCTCTCTCACTTACCTGACTTGCCTTTTCTCTCTCATAAGTCTTTTCAAGAATAAAAGTTCTTGGGGCGCCTGGGTGGTTCAGTCGGTTAAGCATCAGACTCTTGACATCAGCTCATGTCCTGATATTGGCCATGGTGGAATCAAGCCCCATGCCATGCTCCTCACTGAGCTTGGAGCCTGCCTGGGATTCTCTCTCTCTCCCTCTCTCTGCCTCCCTGCCCCGCCCCCCCAACTTGCACTTTCTCTCAACATATATAAATAAACATTTTTTTAAAAAGAATGAAAGTTCTCAATTTTAATCCCTAATCTGGTGTCTTTGCCATTAGTATAGTGTTTTTGTTATATCATTGAATAAATCTTTTTGATAATCCAAGGCCATGAAGATATTCTCTGTGTTATATCTGAAAACATTAATGCTTTACCTTTCTAATTGAGGTCACAACCTACCTAGAATTTTTTATTTTTTATTTTTTATTGTGGTAAAAATGCATAACATAAAATTTATGATTTTAAACATTTTTAAATGTACAGTTCAGTAGTATTAAGTATATTGACATTACTGGGGCGCCTAGGTGGCTCAGTCGGTTTAGTGTCCGACTTCGGCTCAGGTCATGATCTCACAGTTTGTGGCTTCGAGCCCCACATCAGGCTCTGTGCTGACAGCTCAGAGCCTGGAGCCTGCTTCAGATTCTGTGTCTCCCTCTCTCTCTGCCCCTCCCCCTCTCATGCTCTGTCTCCCTCTGTCTCAAAAATAAACATTAACAAAAAATTAAAATCCGTAGGGCACCTGGGTGGCCCCGTCGGTTAAGCGTCCGACTGCGGCTCAGGTCACGATCTCACAGTTTGTGAGTTCGAACCCCAAGTTAGGCTCTGTGCTGACAGCTCAAGAGCCTGGAGCCTGCTTCAGATTCTGTGTCTCCCTCTCACTCTGCCCCTCCCCCACTCACACTCTGTTTCTCTCTCCTTCAAAAATAAACAACATTAAAAAAAAATTTTTTTTAAAGTATAAGAAACAGATACTCAGAATTTTTTCATCTTGCAGAACAAACTCTGTCCGTTAAACAACAACTCCCCATTTCTACCTTCCCCCCTAGCCCCTAGCAACCACCATGCCACTTTCTATCTTTGGATTTGACTATACTTTAAGTACATAATATAAGTAGATTATACAGTTGTGTCTTTTTCATGACTAGTATATTTCATTTAGCATAATGTCCTCAAGATTTATCCATGTTGCAGCACATAACAGGATTTTCTTTTAAAAACTGGATGACACATTTAAAAAAGGGCAGGGGGCGCCTGGATGGTTGGTTGGTTAAGCATCCAACTTTGGCTCAGGTCATGATCTCATGATTCATGAGTTCGAGCCCCACATCTGGCTCTACGCTGACAGCTCAGAGTCTGCTTTGGATTCTCCGTCTCCTGCTCCCTCTCTCTGCCCCTTTCACACTCATGCTTTCTTTCTCTGTCTCAAAAATAAGTAAAAATAGGGGCGCCTAGGTGGCTCAGTCGGTTAAGCGTCCAACTTCAGCTCAGGTCATGATCTCATGGTTTGTGAGTTTGAACCCCATGTCGGGCTCTATGCTGACAGCTCAGAGCCTGGAGCCTGCTTCGGATTCTGTGTCTCCCTCTGTCTCTGAACCTCCCCTGCTTGCACTCTCTCTCTCTCTTTCAAAAATAAATAAACATTAAAAAAATTTTTTTTAATAAGTAAAAATAAACATTAAAAAAAACTGGATGATACTCCATTATATCTACATAGGACATTTTGTTTATCCATTCATCCATTGATGGACATTTGGGTTGCTTCCACCTTGTGAATAATGCTGCTATGAACATGGGTGCAAATATCTCTTTGAGACCCTGCAGGATTGCTGGATTATATGGTAATCTTCTTTTTAATTTTTTTGAGGAACTGCCATACTGTTTTCCATAGCTGAGTCATACCATTTCATAATTACATTACAGTATACAAGGGTTCTAACTTCTCCACATCCTTGCCCACACCTGTTATTTTCTGGCTGGTTGTTTTTCTCTAGTAATAATAATGGGATTACTAATGAATGTGAAGTTATGGCTCATTGTGGTTTTGATTTGTATATCTCTAATATGTAGTTATATTGAGAATCTTTCCATGTGCTTTCTGGTCCTGTGTATATCATCTTTGGAGAAATGTCCAAGTCCTTTGCCTATTTTTAAATAGTTATTTGATTTTTTATTGTCAAGTTCTAGAAGTTCATTATATGATCTGTATGTTAAATCCTTATCAGATGTATGATTTGTAAATATCTAGGTTTCTTTAGGCATGTTATTTTGTTCCTTTGTGGGCCTTATTTCCTTATTTCTTTGTATGCTTCATGGTCTTTTGTTGAGATTTGTAATTTTGAAAAAACAATCACCTCTCCCATTCTTTATGGATGGGCTTCATGTAGGGGAGATCTTCACTATCAGTCAGCCCAGCTAGAATATCTAGGACCTCTCAAGCCTTTTCTAACTAACCAAGGGGATGTTTTTTGCAGTCTACAACAGGGATGATTTCAAATTATGTATCATTTTTCTATAACAGGCTATTCCTCCTTTTTTAAAGTTTATTTTATTTTGAGAAAGAGAGGGAGGGAAGGAGAGGGAGTGGGGGGGGGGGGAGAGAGAGAGAGAGAGAGAATGAGAGAGAGAGAATGAGAGCCAGGGAGGAGCAAAGAGAGAGGGAGAGAGAAAATCCCAAGCAGGCTCCATGGTGTGAGTGCAGAACCCAATGCGGGGCTCAGTCTCATGAACTGTGACCTCATAACCTGAGCTGAGATCAAGAGTTGGATGCTTAACCAACTGAGCCACACAGGTGCCCCTAAATATCTATTTCTTCTATGTTACTTTGTTTAGTTTTCAACCAAGAGCTTGTCGATTTCTTCTTTAAAAAAAAAAAATGTTTATTTTTGAGAGAGCATGTGTGCAAGTGGGAGAGGGGCAGAGAGAGAGGGCACAGAGAATTCGAAGCAGGCTCTGTGCTGACAACAGTGAGCCCAGTACAGGGCTCAAAAACTCACAAACCGTGAAATCATTACCTGAGCCAAAGTCGCTTACTCAACCAACTGAGCCACCCAGGTGCCCCTAAATATATATTTCTTTTTACATCAGTTTGTTTAAGTTGTGTTTTCCAAGAGCTTGTCTATTTCTTCTGATATTGCAAATTTATTGGCAAAAGGAATCCGTAATAACCTCTTAATTACCTTTTAAAATATTGAGGTGAAACTCAGACTACAGTTAACATTATTAAAGTATACAATTCAATGGCATTCAGTTCATTCACAGGGTTATAGTTACCAACTCTTTCTGGTTTAGTATTTTATATAGCCTCAAAATAACCTTTAAGCAATCATTCCTCATTCCTCTTTCTCTCATCTCATTGGGAACCAGTGATCTGCTTTCTGTCTCTGTTAGTATGTTTTTGCGGTTCATGTGTCCTTTTAAAGCTTAATAATATTCCATGGTACATTTTTTTAAAGTTTATTTATTTATTTTTTAGAGAGAGCAGGGGAGGGGCAGAGAGACAGAGAGACAGAGAATCCCAAGCAGGCTCTGCGCTGACAGCGCGGAGCCTGACTCGGGGCTTGAAGTCACAAACTGTGAGAAAATGACCTGAGCCGAAATCGAATCAGACACTTAACCAACTGAGCCACCCACGCACCGCTCCAGGGTACATTTCTACCACACTTTATCCATTTGTCCGGTGAGGGACATGTGGATTGTTTACACCTTTTGGCTATCCTGAACAATGCTGCTATGAACATTAATGTACAGTTTTCTGTGTAGACATATATTTTCATTTCTCTTGGATATATACCTAGAAATGGAATACCTGGGTAATTTGGGAATTTTATGTTTAACTTTTTGAGGAGCTGTCAAACTCTTCTCTACAGTGGTTGTGCATTCTACATTCCCATCAGCAACACACAAGAGTTCCTATTTCTTCACCTCCTCATCAGTGCTTGTTATTTCCCTTTAAAAAAATTGTTGAGGGGCTCCTGGGTGGCTCAGCCAGTTAAGCATCCAGCTTTGGCTCAGGTCATGTTCTCATGGTTTGTTGGTTCGAACCCTGCGTCGGGCTCTGTGCTGACAGCTGAGTCTGGAGCCTGCTTCAGATTCTGTGTCTTTGTGTCTCTCTGCTCCTCCCTTGCTCGTGCTCTGTCTCTTTCTCTCAAAAACAAATAAACATTAAAAAAAATTGTTGGGGTCCCTGGGTGGTTCATTTGGTTAAGTGTCGGACTCTTTATATCAGCTCAGGTCTTGATCTCAGGGTCATGAGTTCAAGCCCCACATTTAGCTCCATGCTGTGCATGGAACCTACTTAATAAAAATAAAATTAAAAAATTCTAGCCATCCTAGCAAATGTGAAGTGATACCTGATTGTGGTTTTGATTTGCATTTCTTTAATGACAAATGAATTTGAGTATCTCTTCATGTACTTGTTTTCCACTTGTATATCTTTGGAGAACTGTCTATTCAAGTCCACTGCCCATTTTTTTTTTTTTTTTTTTTTTTTTTTGAGTTGTAAGAGTTCTTTATTCTGGATACCAAACCTTTATCAGAGGTACCATTGCAAATATTTTTCCCATTCCATAGGCTGTCTTTTCATTTTCTTGATAATGTCTTTTGATGGACAAAGGTTTTAATCTGTGTGTATCCAGTTTGTTTTTCATTTGTCACTCATGCTTTTGATGTCAAATCTAAGAATCCATTCCCATATCTGAAGTAATGAAGATTTACTCCTCTGTTTTCTTTTTTTTTAATGTTTATTTTTGAGACAGAGACAGAGTGTGAGTGGGGGAGGAGCAGAGAGAGAGGGAGACACAGAATCCAAAGCAGGCTCCAGGCTCTGAGCCTGACATGGGGCTCGAACCCACAAACTGTGAGATCATGACCTGAGCTGAAGTCGGATGCTCAATGACTGAGCCACCCAGGCGCCCCTACTCCTGTGTTTTCTAATGATAGTTTTTAATTTTAGTTTATATATTGGTCTTTTATCCATTATTAGCTAATTTTCATATATGTAATGAAGCAGGATTCCAACTTCATGTTTTTTTACATACCCAGTTGGCCTAGCACTATTTGTTAAAGAGCTTGTTCTTTACCCCATTGAATGGTTTTGGTACACTTGTGAAAAATCAATTGGCTGTAGATGGTGGGTTTATTTCTCAAGCCACAGTTTCATTCCATTGGTCCATATGTTTGTCCTTGTGCTAGTACCAGTGTTTTGATTTTTACAGCTTTGGAGTGAGTTTTGAAATCTGTGTGAGTTCTTGAGCCTTGTTTTTCTTTTTCAATATTTTGGCTTTTCAGGCATTCAGTATTTTGGGATTCCATATGAATATGATGATTGGCTCTTCCATTTACACACACACACACACACACACACACACACACACCTACACACAAAGCCATTGAGATTTTGATAGGGATTGCATTAAATTTGCAGATCACTTTGGGGTGTAGTGCCATTTAAGAATATCAAGTCTTCTGGGGTTTCTGGGTGGCTCAGTTGTTTAAACGTCCAGCTTCAGCTCAGGTCATATCTCACAGCTCGTGAGTTCAAGCTCCGCATCCGGCTCTGTGCTGACAGCTCAGAGCCTGGAGCCTGCTTCGAATTCTGTGTCTCCTTCTCTCTCTGCCCCTCCCCTGCTCATACTCTGTCTCTCTCTCAAGAATAAATATTAAAAAAATATATTAAGTCTTCTAATCTATGAACATGAAATGTTTTTTCAAGTAATTATGTCTTCTTTAATTTCTTTCATCAGTGTTTGGTTGTTTTTACTATACATGTCTTTTACTCCCTTTAAATTCATTCCTAGGTGTTTCTTTTTTAGATTTTTTTAATGTAGGTGTTTTTTTTTTAATGCTACTATACATGGATTCTTAATTTCCTTTCTGATTATTCATTGCTGGTGCATCTAAACACAACTCATTTTCATATGTTGATCTTTTACCCTGCAACTTGCTGAATTTGTTTGTTAGTTCTAGTAGCTACTTTATGTATATGTGGATTCTTTTGGATTTTCTGCATGTAGAAATATGTCATCTGCAAATAGAAACAGTTATATTCCTTTTCCAAATTGGATGCCTTTTGTTTCTTTTTCTTGTGTAATTGCTCTGGCTAAGCCTTCTCGTAGAGATTGAATAAAAGCACAAAAGTAGGCATCCTTGGAGCATCTGGGTGGCTCAGTGGGTTGAGCGTCCAACTTTGGCTCTGGTCATGGTCTCACGGTTTATGGGTTCGAGCCCTATATTGGGCTCTCTGCTGTCAGTACAGAGCCTGCTTCAGATTCTCTGTCTCCTTCTCTCTCTGCCCCTCCCCTGCTCATGCTCTCTCAAAAATAAATAAAACATTAAAAAAACAAAGTAGGCATCCTTGTGTTATTCCTGATCTCAATGGGAATCTTTCTGTCTTTCACCATTAAATATGATGTGTTGGGTTTTCATAAATACCCTCTATCATGTTAATGATACAAGTAATGATACATGTTACTTCTACTTCTAGTTTACTGAGTGTTTTTATCATGAAAAGTCTTGAATTTTTTTCTAATACTTTTTCTGAGTCTATGGAGATAATCATGTGTTGTTGCTCTAATTTTCCATTCAGCAGAAGTGTATTACCTACTAGGTGCCATATGAGATGAGCTAAGGATAAATGAAATATAGTCTCCTATTAAGGCAGTATCACTGCAGAGAGAGGCATGGAAAAAAATAATTCCAAAAGTAAAGTGATTGATACTATAAAAAGGGTAACTAAGTACTCTGGAAGATTAGAAATTTTAATTCAATTTGGACTTCACAGTGGTGCTGTTATTTTAGCTGAGTTTTAGGAGTTAAATAGAGGTTCACCAGCCAAGACAAGGCTCCAAAGAGGGATTTCAGTCAGAGGGAACAGCCAGAAAAAAGGTAGGAGAACATGAAGCTATGTTGGGAATGGCAGATTGTTTGTTTAGTGATGAGATTTGACAAGGAGTTGTAGGAGGGGAAGCTGGATGGTAAGGTTGAATGAAATTAGAATGGCCTTGTGTACCATGCTTGGACCTTCAGACTGGGTATGACAGATATACAGCAAGGCAGTCACTTGCTCATGTGTGCACTATAGCCATATGGATTAGAATGAGAAGAGGCTGTAAACAAGATTTAAAAACATATATTTCAGGCATATAGTATAACTGTTATTACTGGTTTTAAATATTTTTTCTTTTCCTTTCAATCCTCTCTCCCTCTTGTTTCCTGTTAGTGCTTTCTTGTGTTAGGCTCTGTTATATACCATTCCCAGAATGCAACAGGTGACAGGAGAAAAAAATATATAGAATGGTATGCTACAACCATCAGAATTGGAATTCTGTTAACTTTTATATAAATATGTATTGTACTTCTTTTGGAGTCATCAAAAAAAATTTTTTAAGTGAAGCAGTAAAGGGCCCTTTTGAAAACACAGAAATACTTGAGCTTAATTTTCAAGACTTTGTGTTGCTAGAAAATAAATGATTAGCCATAAAAACATCAAGTTTATTTTCTGTTTTGACTGGCATTTGGCCAACACTAGAATGGATTTCCTGGTAATTTGGTTTGAGAGATGACTGCTTCACATCATCATTGATACCTGTAAAGCCAAACATAGGGCTTTGCGCATCAATAAATGTCTTCATTGTTGAGTTATTCAATTTGAATTAAATTATTTGAACAATCCAAGTCTTCTGTTTGTATGTCCTAATTACTATGCAACCATTACAGATAATCTCAGTTAAGCTCTTAAATTATAAAGCAGTGTAGTATTGTTGCTGCAGTATGGAAACAGTTGCCATTAACTAGAATCCAGTGGTCAGTGACCTCATAATCAATTATTACTTTGTAGAATTTCTCTTCAATACTGTCATGAGATTAGTATTCCCTAAAAGCATTTTCTACTTGGTTTAATATTTTTTCCAGGGGCGCCTGGGTGGCTCCGTTGGTTAAGCGTCCGACTTCAGCTCAGGTCAGGATCTCATGGTCTGGTCCGTGAGTTCAAGCCCCGCGTTGGGCTCTGTGCTGACAGCTCAGAGCCTGGAGCCTGCTTCGGATTCTGTGTCTCCCTCTCTCTCTGACCCTCCCCCGTTCATGCTCTGTCTCTCTTTGTCTCAAAAATAAACATTAAAAAAAATAATAATAATTTTTCCAGATTAGGTTCAAAGAGATACAAATTTCAGAATTCTTAAAATGTCTTTTAGGTGTACATTCTAATTTAAAGTACTTTTGATCAGAAATTTGGTGACATATATTGATATTTATCATAAAGCCTCTGGTATTATCTGGAAAGTAATTATTTCCTAGTGAAGGAAAGGGATGAATGATAAAGATTAAAAATAGTAGCTTTTCACTGATGGAAGCACAGTGTAGTCCAATAATTCTCAAATTTTTTGATGCCAGGACCGGAATTATTAAAAATTATCAGACTCTAAAGAGCTTTTGTTTACATTATCTGTGTATATATCCCAGTATTTTATTAGAAACTAAAACTGAAAATTTTTAAAATATTTTAAATTCACTTAGAAATAACAGGAAATCTGTTATATATAAACATAATATAGCCTAGTTTTATGAAAAATAACTACCTTCTGTAACAGAATTAGAAGAATATTTTACATTTTTGCAAAATCTCTTCACTATCTAACTTGATACATGGATTTTCATATCTTTGTATTCAGTGTTTCCAATATCAGGTGCCTTTTCCAGGTACCTTCTGGAGAGCTGTACTATAACACTAAAGAGAGAATTGGTGTTCACTTTATGACATCCCTGAAAGGGTCTCAAAGCCAGTTCAAGAACCTCTGGTCAATTTCAAGCAACCATGAAGTGTTAGTTTATTCTGGATTAAAAAGGATGTCTGGCAGATGTCAGTATTTTTTCTGATGTAGATATTAAAGTGGAAAGAAGTTTATATAATCTCCCTTCCAGACTTCAGAAGACTTAACCAAAATAAATTTGTCACTTTTTTTTTAAATTTTTTTTTTTTTTACATTTATTTATTTTTGAGAAACAGAGTGAGACAAAGCGTGAGTGGGGGAGGGGCAGAGAGAGAAGGAGACACAGAATCTGAAGCAGGCTCCAGGCTCTGAGCTGTCAGCGCAGAGCCTGATGCAGGGCTCGAACCCACTAACTGTGAGATCATGACCTGAGCCGACGTCGGACGCTCAACCGACTGAGCCACCCAGGTGCCCAAAATTTGTCACTTTTAACATGTTTCTGGAGTCTAGGCTACTCTCAGGCATGTCCCATGTGTTGTCTCAACATTCAGACTTCTTTGATCTCATGGCACCTCTATAGCCACATGTGGCAGAGGAAGAGAGAGACTGAGCGTGGAGAATCGCGCATAGTCTTTTTTTTTTTAATTTTTTTTTAATGTTTCTTTACTTTTCAGACAAAGCACGAGTTGGGGAGGGGCAGAGAGGGAGACACAGAATTTGAAACAGGCTCCAGGCTCTGAGCCGTCAGCACTACCCTGATGTGGGGTTTGAACCCACGAACCGTGAGATCATGACCTGAGCCTAAGTCAGACACTTAACCGAATGAGCCACCCAGGCGCCCCCGTGCATAAAGTCTTAAGTGCTTCCTCTTAGAAATGTCACACATAATTCCTCTTTATGTTTGCTAGTAAAAGCCATGCCTGATGTCAGGTGGTCCTGTCTAACTTCAAGAGATCAGGAAGTACAGTCCTCTCATGTGACAGAGGAAAGGAGGACTGAATATACTGGTGAGCAGTACAAATGCTTACCACTGTCTTTGAAATGATGTTTTAAAGGAACATTAATATAAATACCTTGAGCACAAGGACTTTGTTCACCACAGTGTGATGAGCATCTAGGTCAATATCTCTTATAACCAAGAAATACTTGTTCAACAAGTAAGTGAGAGGAAGACATTAAACTTCCCCAATACAGTAAGCAGTAATATTTTCTAATTGGCTATAGATATAAAAGAGTACACATTGAATTTACCTCTGATGAGAAACCATTTGCTTTCCTTATACTTAGCAGTTTATTATGGTCAATCTTTGGTAAATTTGGATGGTTTAATAATAGCATGCCAAATTCTTCCTTTGCAATGGACTAAACTTTTAGTGGATAGTAAAAAAATATGAATTAGCATTTTTAAGTCTGTCATTTATAGAAATAAAAGGTTGATATACATGCTATAATATCTATGCTACCATTTACCATATGATTTCATTCTCCCACTATTTTTTTCTTCTCAAAATATGAAATTTAGCTAGTGTAGCATATTTCAATCATTGAATCAATAGAAATTTTTGAGAACATTGGGAAACAAAACTGACAAAAATCTTTTCTTTCTTTCCCCAGAAAATAGTAATGATTATAGCAAATAAGGAAACTATATATTATTAGATGATAACTTCTTTGGGAAAAATAGAGCAAGGTTAGGGGGATTGAGAGAGTTGAATGGTGAGGAAACAGGTTACAGTTACACACAGAGGAATCCGAGCAACTCTTATTAAAAAAAAATGTGTCTAAGCAAAGACACCAAGGTGGTAAGGGAATTTCCATCCAGATACCTGGGGGCAAGCCTGTACAAGGTAGAGGGAGTAGTCTGTGCAAAGGCTTTCAGGCAGGAGAACACCTATTTTGTCTGAGGTATTACATGTGGGTGGAGTAGAGCCAGTGAATCAGAGAGATTAGATGAGTCAACCTCCAGCCTCTGCTTCTAGTCACTAGGTGGACAATTCTGATCTAGTCTCTTTGTCATGGAAATTCCTGTCCATCCCCTTGGCTCTGAGACAGTTTTTTAAAAATAGCTTCAGGGGGCACCTGGATGACTCAGTCAGTTAAACATCTGACTTCAGGTCAAGTGTTGATCTCCTGGTTCTGTGACTCTCAGCCCGGAACCGCTTCAGATTCTCTGTCTCCCTGTCTCTCTGCCCCTCCCCTGCCCTCAAAAATAAACATTAAAAAATAATAAAAACATATACACAATGGTTTTTAAAAATCAAAGAATTCTGTGAACAATTATTAAAAAAAAAATAAGTAACAGCCTCAGGTTGAAAAGGCATAACTCATAATTTAGTCTTTGTCCCCAGGCTTCTCTCTTTGTTTATTGGAGAATTCTTAACAGTACCTCGAAGGCCTACATTAGGCTTTTGTTTTTCCTTTGCTCAGTTTTATCTCCTATCAAGTCTTCCAGTTCACTGTCTCTGCATACACTTACTTTAGCTTGATATCAGAATTTGACTTTTTCAATCCTAAAAAATGCACAAATTAGTGTACCCTCAGTCAGTTTCAGTTTGCTCTTAACAGAGCTGTATTTACTTTCAAAAATTTCTTGATTATAGGATTTATTGAAGGCTAAAAAATTTAGTTAACATATACCAACATCTGGACTTTAACTTACAGTTTTCCCTAACATTGTATATGGCCTCCATAGGCCCATGATCAGTGTCCCAAAGGTACAGTATTTGATAGTTTAAGCTAAAGGGGCTGAAACCACTATAAGAATTCTCAAATTCCCTGTTTGATCTTGTGGGGTCCCTACTACTCTCTGATGATCCTCAGAGATCTTAACTTTATATTACAGTTTCTCATTCCTGATATGATAGTCTTAGTTTCAAGCAACAGGAACCAACTCTGGCTGATTTAAGCAGAAAGATAACTTATTAAAAAGGTGTAAGGTGACATGAGAGTCCGTAAGTAGGTCCTGCCATTTATGGTTAACGGTTAATTGTTTTTCAAAAAGAATGCCAGGACAATTCAATGGTCTTTTCAACAAATGGTGCTGGGACAACTGGATGCCAACATACAAAGATTGAAGTTGGATCCATTCTCTTTTTTTTAATTTAATTTTTATAATGTTTAATTGTTTTTGAGAGAGAGAGAGAGACAGAGCATGAACAGGGGAGGGGCAGAGAGCAATGGAGACACAGAATCCGAAGCAGGTTCCAGGCTCTGAGCTGTCAGCACAGAGTCCGACGCCAGGCTTGAATGCACAGGCCATAAGATCATGACCCGATCTGAAGCTGGATGCTCAACTGACTGAGCCACCCAGGCGCCCCGATCCCTTCTTTAATATCATAACACAGAAATGAACTCAAAATGAGTTACAGACCTAAATATAAGAGCTAAGCCTGTAAAACTCATAGAGGAAAACATAGGAATAAATATTTATGGCCTTAGATTTGACACTAGTTTTATAGATACGACAGCAAAAGCGTAAGGAAAACAAAAGAAAAAATAGGAAAATTGGACTACGTTGAAATTATAAACTTTTGTGCTATAAATGATATCATCAAAAGAGTGAAAAGACAACACACAGAATGGTATCTAGATACTAGTATCTAGAATATATAAAGAACTCTATGATTCAATAATAAGAATTCACATCACTCAGTTTAAAAATGGGCAAAGAGGGGCGCCTGGGTGGCTCAATTGGTTAAGGTCTATCTTCACCTCAGGTCATGATCTTGCAGTTCGTGGGTTCAAGCCCCACATTAGACTTTGCGCTGACCGTGCCAAGCCTGCTTCAGATTCTCTGTCTCCTTCTCTGCGCCGCCCCTGCTCCCTGTCTCTCTGTCTATCTCTTTCTCTCTCAAAAATAATTAAAAAAAAAAATAGATATATAAAAATGGGCAAAGATTTTGAGGGGACATTTCCCTAAAAAGATACAGAAGTAGCTAAAAAGCACATGAAAAGATGCTTGATGGGGCGCCTGGGTGGCTCAGTCGGTTAAGCGGCCGACTTCGGCTCAGGTCATGATCTCGCGGTCCGAGAGTTCGAGCCCCGCGTCGGGCTCTGTGCTGACAGCTCAGAGCCTGGAGCCTGTTTCAGATTCTGTGTCTCCCTCTCTCTGACCCTCCCCCGTTCATGCTCTGTCTCTCTCTGTCTCAAAAATAAATAAACGTTAAAAAAAAATTAAAAAAAAAAAAGATGCTTGATATCATTAATCATTCGGGAGATGCAAATCAAAAGCACAATTAGATACTACTTCACATCCACTAGGATACCTGTAATGAAAATATATGGGAAACAGTATGGTAGTTCTTCAAAATATTAAACATGGAATTATCATGTGATCCAGGAATTTTATTTCTGGGTATCTACACAAATGAAAGCAGGTACTCATATCTGTATGCCAGTGTTCATAGCAGCATTATGCACAAGAGCCAAAAGGTGTGAACAGCAACTTATTGTCCATCAGCAGATGAACAGACAGATAAAATGTGCTATATACATACAGTGGAATGAAATTCCTTAAAATGGAATAAAATTTGATACATGCTACCACCTTGAAGACAGACATTATGCTAAGTGAAATAGCCAGACAAAAAGAACAAATATTGTATGATTCTATTTATTTGGGGTACCTAGGATAGTCAAATATATAGAGACTAAAGTAGAACAGTGGTTATCAGGGGCTGGAGGAAGGACGGAAAGTTCTTGAAATGGATAGTGGTAATGGTTGCGCAACAGTGTGAATGCACTTAATGCCATTACACTACATACTTTAAAATGTTTAAAATGGTATGGAACTGGTGAATCACTTACAGTATTCACCTGAAACTAATATAACACTGTATGTTAACTACACTGGAATTAAAATGGGAAATGTTATTATATATATTTTACCACAATAAAACAAAAAAATATTTAATAATGTGTTTCCAAGTATGTGGAGATATTAGTATCCTCATACACTGCTGGTGGGAAGGTAAAATGGTGCAGTCACTTTGGAAAACAGTCTGGCTGGGATTTCCTCAAAAAATTAAACATAAAATGGACAAAAGGCCTTAATAGATATTTCTCCAAAGAAGATTAACCCAAATGGCCAATAAGCATATGAAAAGATGCTTGCTTTGAATTCTTTTATGAGACAATCAGGTGTGTCCATAAGAGAAGCCTGAGGACAGGCTGGGGAAAACTAGGTGTATTACAGGTGCTTACAGGTCCTAGAGAGAGAAGGCATGGCATCCCATGCAGGGCCTTGTGGAAAGGCTACCAGGGTGGTTAGGAGACTAGAGGGGGGGAGGGTTAGGCCAGAGCCTTTATTGAGGTTTGTAAATGAAAGGCAAGAAAGGGCAGGGTGAACAGTTTAGGATTAGCTAGTTTAACTTACTTCAGTGGTATTTGGGCCTTGGGGTGGTCCCACTTATCTGGCACCTGCCCCAGGAGGATTAAGGCAGAGGAATAGTGTCTTTTGGGGCACCAGGACCAGATAGAGGAGACATGGCCCTGGATTGACTAGTTTGTATATCAGAGACATGCTTCGGGCTCGGCCCTTTCCTGTCTGTAAGAACTAGCTAGTCCTGGAGGGGCAATCTCTTTCCAGACAGAAAGTTGTTTGGGGGGCAGATTTTTTGCTTGTTGTTGTTGTTGTTGTTTTTATGGTGCCAAAATATCATAATATGCAGAAATTAAAAATAATTATAACAGACTGTTCAATATCACTAGTCATTAGGGAAATGCAAATCGAAACCACAACAATGAACCCCTTCACTTTCATTAGGATGGCTATTACAAAAAGGAAAAGGAAAAGAAATTACAGGTGTTAGTAAGGATGTGGAGAACTTACAAACCTGGTGCATTGCTGATGGGAATGTAAAATGATCCAGCCACTTTTGAAGTTCCTCAAAAAGTTAAACATAGAATTACCACATAACCCAGAATTCCACTTCTACGTATATACCCAGAAGAATTGAAAGCAACGACTCAAAACAGATATTTATACACCAATGTTCAAAGCAGCATTATTCGCAGTAGCCAAAAGGTGGAAACAACCTATATGTCCATTAATGGATGAATAGATAAATAGGTGGTGTATACATACAATGGAATATTATTCAGCCTTAAAAATGAATGAAATTCTGATACCTGCTACAACTTGGATAAAAATTGAAACCATTATGCTAAGGGAAATCAGCCAGACACAAAAGAACAAATATTATATGGGGGCGCCTGGGTGGCTCAGTCGGTTAAGCAGCCAACTTCAGCTCAGGTCATGATTTCGCGGTCAGTGAGTTCAAGCCCCGCGTCAGGCTCTGTGCTGAACAGCTCACAGCCTGGAGCCTGTTTCAGATTCTGTGTCTCCCTCTCTCTGACCCTCCCCTGTTCATGCTCTGTCTCTCCCTGTCTCAAAAATAAATAAATGTTAAAAAAAAAAATTAAGAGAAAAAAAGAACAAATATTATATGATTCTACTTAAGAGATGGATGGGACAGGCAAATTCATAGAAATAGAAAGTAACAGAGTTTATCAGGGGCTGGGCTATGATTCCATTTCCATAAAATTCAAAGTTACTCTTACTGGGGGAGAGAGACACATTATGACTAGAGGTGGCACAAGAGGAGCTGCTGAGTCATTTTCTGTTTCTCAATCTGTGTTCATTCTATAAAATGTCAAGAGCTGTTCAGCCATAATTTGCACATTTCCCTTGATAGGTTATACTTTAATTAAAGTCTACTTAAAATTGGGGAAAAAAGATATCTGTATTTCAGAGTTTTTTTATAACAACTGATAATTTATTAAAAAGGTTGACTTGATTAAGCACGTGCATTGGTGGTTTCGGCCTTGATTCCTCATTCAGTACTGATGGAATCAATCTATTTAACAGTCTCAGAAGGACTGTACAGATCAGTGAGTCACTTATGGATCCTCATCTGAAAACAATCCCAAGTCTTAGTACCTTCACCGGAAGAGGTTTTCTTGTAGTGATTCTCAGAGTCTTGGAAGACTTCCAAACCGATCCTTTCACTTTGAGGTTCTTTTCCTTTGCACCTCTGATCAAGTTGGTTCATATGTTCTCCAGAGATTTTCCATTGGCAGCTGGTTAGAGTGATTCTAATTCTGTGAATCACCACCTCCGCTTCCACGGGTATCTTCCCATGTCCTTAGAAGCCATGGCTGTGACACAGCTTCCTGACCAACTGGTTCCTGGGAGAAAACAGGGGGGAGGCAAGAGCCAGGCACTCAGAGCTCTGCAGTAGCTACCACTATGTCTTCCTCAAAGAAAAGAGTTCAGCTTTTAAAGGCTGAAAAGATAGCCATTTTCTCCTCATCTTGGAATCATCTAAAAATAATAACCATAACAAGAAATGGAGACACAGGTGCTTGGTTTGACACTTGAAGGAATCCATTGTCCCAACTAAGAAGACACAGAGGAAGAGCAACAAATGCAAGGGAGAGCAAATAGAAATGAGAGGGACACATTGGGAAAAGACGTTGAAGATGATCAACAGATGCAGTGAAGGTCAAGTAAAGGTGAGGGGGACACTCGGTGTGGACACTTTCGGCAAGAACACGTGTTTCCACAGAATTGGAAGCTCTGAGGGCAAAACCAACAGTCCCTTTTCTGTAACAAGAACAGTACACAACCAAGGGCCAGTACTTCCCTAGTCAGGACTTGACAGGAAATGTCATGAAGCAGGGAAGGTGGAGACTGAACACAGACTATAAGCTATTTCCGTACAATACTGTCTGTTGTGAAGCAGGTTGAAGGAAAGAGTCAGCAATGAAAGCAGCCCTACAGTGTGGATCTTGGTTAGTTGTTGAGAAATGAAGGTAAAAAACCCAATTCTCATGTACAACCTGTGTCATAAGGCCCTGGACCTTCCCTAATGTGAATCTCTTGTAAATATTTGACATATGAACAACTCCCCTCTTTCAATAATGAGTAATACATCAAAAAGGAATCCACACCAGAGGAAAATTTGACCAGCATATAGCCATGAATATTTTTTAATTAATGAAGTAATCCCCTTTTAAAGATTATTATGAATGGGGTACCTAGCTGGCTCAGTTGATGGAACATGCAGCTCTTGTCATGAGTTCAAGCCTCACGTTGGATGCAGAGCCTACTTAAAAAAATATTAATAATTATGCTGAAAGAGATAATGAAGCAAGGGCAAGTGTCTGTTAGTTTCACCTATAGAGAAGATTTATCTCCCAACAAGTCTCATGAGGTAAGGCATTTCCCAGATGTAGAAAAGAGATTCAGATCCGGCAGCCAAAAAGAGTACAAATACCTCTAAATGGAGACTTAGGGGAGAAAATTGTGCACATCACATGCACGCACACACACAAGGTTTGGACTCCTTTTCACTGAACTCAGCAGTTCTCGATCTCCATTTAATTAAACCAGATTTTACTTTTGGCTTTAAGGAAACTTTGAACCTTATCTTTCTGCCACAACAGTGATATCTTACTCTTAAATCTAGTTTAACTGAACATCTTAACAGAGTGAAGGTGTGCCATACTGCCTTATTCTTAATCTCCCATTTTCTTTATAGGGCCGCTTCTTCTCTCTAGAGAATATCACTGTCCTAGCTTAGCTTTCCTTTTTTATCATGACCATTTAAAAAAAAAAGAAAGGGGGCGGGCGCCTGGGTGGCTCAGTCAGTTGAGCGTCCGACTTCAGCTCAGGTCAAGACCTTGCAGTTCATGAGTTCGAGCCCTGCATCGGGCTCTGAGGGACAGCTCAGAGCCTGGAGCCTGCTTCCGATTCTGTGTCTCCCTCTCTCACTAACCCTCTCCCACTCTCTCTCTCTCTTTCAAAAATAAATAAACATTAAAAAATTTTTAAAAATAATAAATAAAAAAGGAAAATGAGGCAAAGCTCTTATATCTGTAATTTGATTTTTTTCTCGAATGATCTTCCAGGCAAGAAAAAAATATTGTGATTAGAAGTTTTGGAAGATGTACTCTCATCTTTCTCTTATTGAAGCATTGCTAATATTGGGGCCAGGGAGAATTTCTTAGATTTTCTACCATTTTTTCCCTTTGCTACCTGTCACCAAATGCGTTCCTTTATGAACATTTTAAAATGTAATTGAGCAAAAGAGAATACTTTTGTTATTAAGCTATCTAATGTTTTTATCAAATTGTAATGTTAGATGCTTAAATTCTTTTATTTCGAAGAGTAGGATCGAATAGCATGACACAATGAATGACAGTCTTCTATAAAGTAATAATATGTAGCCTTGATGGTTCAGCAGATTCAAATCAGGAAGGTCCCATTAGAGTTATTTTTTCTACCTCTCTGTGTTCAATCTCAACTGTAAGTTGGCCTCAGAAACTATTCTAAGTCCCTCATCTGTAAAAATGGAGACCACTATGAAAGGATCTCATTTATTTATTACTTTTTCTTCCAACTATCCATTTGTACCTGTATCCAGGATATAAGGATGATTGACTCTGTCCCTCTCCTAAGAAGTATGGTGAAGATGGATTTGTAATTAGCTGTAATTCAGTGTGATAACTGTCATAAAAGTAGGGCATTTAGGGTGCCATGTAGGCACAGTGTTGACTGTACTTGTATGCATCAATTATCATTCAGTGTCCCTGAAAACTTGGTTGGTACCATTACCTTTGAATGGAAATGATTAGCATGTTTGCCTGATAGGTGTCCTATAGTGAAATGATACAATTTCTTAAGCAATCTGCAAACTAAAAATTTTCCCCCAGGAAATCAAAGCCTTAATGCTAAATTTGCTGTATTTATACAGCTTTGTATAATGGAAGTGGGTTCCTATTTTACAGTTACTACGCTTTCCCAATTCAATTCACATTCCAATCCATCTTATCAAACTTCAGTTAAGTCAATACACTGAAACAGTTCTTTTTTTTAGTGTCTATTTTAAGAGAGAGAGGGAGAGAGCCAGCATGGGGAGAGGCGGGGGGGGGGGGGGGGAGGGGGTGGTGGAGAGAGAATCCCAAGCAGGCTGTGTGTGCGGAACCTGATGCAGGGCTCGATCTCATGAACTGTGGGATGATGACCTGAGCCAAAATCAAGGGTCAAATGCTTAACCAACTAAGCAATCCAGGCACTCTGAAACATTTCTTTTTCTTAAAAACATTGTTGGAATAGAAGATCATGCTTTGAGGTGATTAATTTTTTTCTTGGTATAGAAAATATTAATAACATTTATCTAGTTGTTTCTAGGCAGCACAAGACTATTGAACTCTCCAAGAATCCAGTCTGAGATTTTCCAAACTGCCAAAATATTTTAAGACAAATGAGAATATGTAAACATACATGTTATCAACTGTTTCATATTTGTGTTTTAGAGATAATAAGTCTCTAATGAGCCACCAGAGCCCAGTGGGATTAAAGATATAAATTTCAAAATCTAGATTCCTTCCTGTATTATCATATCTGGCTGGAGTTGTGCTTTCTCTGAATGTGAAATTTCTCAAGAGGGATGCTTATTACATTATTAAAAACAATGAATTACATTACGAAATAAATAATAGAAGGCAAAGCATAGACCAATGATGAAAGTTTGTCATGAAGGAAGGATTGTGATTAATTTTGCACATTTGAGTAGATTTAGAAGGAGGATGGAAAGAAAGAAGAAAAAAAGGAAGGATGGATTATATTATAGAGTTTACAGTGGGTTTACTTTAGAAAGAAGGAGGAATAAGTTAGATTTGAGTTTATAGTGAAATTTGAATTCACAACCCAGGGTGGTGAGACTAAACTTTCTTTGTGCGTACGTGCACGCACTCACACTCTCTCTCTCTCTCACTCTCTCTCTCTCTCTCTCTCTCTCACACACACACACACACACACACACACACACACTGAGAAGAAAATGATGAACAGAAGCAACACAAAGTGTGCACTGCCTACTACAGTGCTTACTTGGCACATAATATGGTCATTATTACATGTTTTTGGAGATTGTTTAAATTCTCTTATTTTGAAAGAAGGGGTTTTTTTCTTTTTTAAAAAATTTTTTATATTTTTAATTTACATTTGAAAGAAGGTTTTGAGTTAAAGCAGAGATTGGTTGGCACTTTACAGCCTGCAGGGCAAATCTGGCCCGCTATCTGCCTTTGTAGATAAACTTTTATTAGAACTCATTATGCTTGTTTATTTATATATTGTCTATATCTGTTTCTGCACTACAGCAACAGAATCGAGTAGTTAGGAAAGTGACTGTATAGCCTACAAAGCCTAAAATGTTTACTTGCTGGCTTTTACAGAGTGGGTTGCCAACCCCTCAGTGGAATCCTCAGTTTCAGCCCATACACAGACTGTATATTTCTTATGCTCCAATGAGCTTTGTAAGGTTAATATATTTGTTGTGTTGAACATTGTTTTGAGCCCCTGATTTTCCCCAACTTTTTCTTACTTACAGAAGAATTTGAAGAACATCTTATACCTTTAATGTAGCTTCATTAGTTAAAATTTTGCCATATTTGCTTCATCTGTTCTCTCCATGTACATTACACATACATGCATTTTCTTCTGCTGCTGCTGCTGCTGTTGACTTATTTGAAAGTTACAGATATTGTGCTTCAGCATACCCCTCTAAGAGTAAGAGCATTCCACTATATAACCTACTGTTTTAAAATTTAAAGACACATGTATGGGCTTTTTGTTTGTGTGTAAGGGCTATACAACTGTCTTTCTATAGCACCTTGTTCACCTCTGGGTTCCCATTTATAAACTGTAGAAATTCTAAGTATTAGTTATCTATTGCTTACTTGTAGCCTGAATAACGAATGGCCCCCTAAAGATTTCCATGTCTTAATCCACGAAATCTGTGACTATGTTACCTTACATGGCAAAGGGGACTTTGCAGATGTAATTAAGGAATTAAAAATGTATCCTGTATTATCTGATGGGTTCAATGTAATCACAAGGGTCGTTGTAAGAGGGAGGCAAGAGAGTTAAAAGCAGAGAAGGTGATAATCAGTGAGAGAAATGTGACAGTGCCATAACTGCTGTCATTGAAGATGGCAAGGCTAAGAATTTTCACACCCAGTTTCAAAGCCATAAAGTCCTGGCTTTTTTTTTTTTTTTTTAAACAATCCTTTCCTCAATTTCTCTCTCCTCTTGCTATATTTTACTATAATCATCAAGAAGAAATTCCATGACACCTTCAGTGTTTTGCTTGGAAATCCCCTTACTGGACCACCCAGTTCATTTGGCTCATTTTCTACTTTGTGTATAACTGCAAGTGACGGGGTTACTGAACTTTGTTTCTACATAACAAAGATCCCCCTGCCTCCAGTTTCTAATCAGATGTTCCTACCCTCCTTAAAACCTCACAGGGAGCCTCCTCACAGTCCAAAATCTGTCAATTTCAATTCATGGCAATTTAGGCTTTTATCACTGCTCTCCTTAAAGTCCTTATAGCTACCTCCTACTGCCCAGTTACAAAACTGCTACCACATTTTAAGTATTCGTGATAATAGAACCCCACTCGTGACACCAGAATCTGTTAGTTATCTCTGGCACTTTAAAATTTAGGGTAGTTAGGCACTCAAGACAGCAAACATATTCTCTCACAGTTTCCGAGGATCAGGAATCCAGGTGCATTTTAACTAGATGCCTCTGGTCTAGGCTCATCAGGAGGTTGTAGTCACACTGTCAGCCAGGGTGGCAGTCCTCTCAAGGCTCAATGAGAAGAGGTTCCCTTTCCAAACTCACTCCTGTCACTATTGGCAGGCCACAGGTCTCCAAATCGGTTGGGGATATCTGTTCTTTGGCACAGAGACCTTGGCGTAAGCCTATTCACGACATGCAGCTGGAGAGCAAGAGATTCCCCAAGACAGAAGAAACAGACTTTTTTGTGACCTAATCTCAGAAATAACATGCCATCATTTTTGCCATATTCTAGTTGTTAGAAGCAAGTCACTGGGTCCAGTTCACACTTAAAGGAAGGGGATTCCACAGGTCATGAATACCAGGCAGGGAACATAAGGGCTCAGCCTCAGAGGTTGCTTAACACAGATAACAAGGCATGTGTGTCTCAGAATGTGCCACGAACACTTTCAGGGTGAAAACAACTTAGAGAAAGCTTAATATTCTCCGTAAGATCAACCCACGTTCAGAATTTGGCTTCATAGAGAGTTTCTCTTATAACTTGTAAAAACTTGACTATCTGAATGAAATCTTTGAAGAGCCAGTCATTCTAGAAAGGCAAGTTTCTAGATAGATCTGTCCCATTACAGACCAAATCTTAATTAACAGTTTGGTGTAGAAGTCCTTCTCTTTTTGATCACATACTTCCTTACCTGCTTAAAGAAATTACTGATGATAATATGAAATTTTATTTCATAAAAAATCATTGTATGTGTTGTAAAGAGAAAATGCTGGCCTTCTCCATAGGATATAGAATTGTTGATCTCTTTCTTAAAGGACTCAAGGCTTTCTGTCTGCCTTTATTTATTTACTTAATGTTTATTTTTGAGAGACCTAGTAGGTGCGCATGAGTTGGGAAGACGCAGAGAGAACAGGAGACAGGGATCTGAAGCCAGTTCTGTGCCGAGAGCAGAGAGCCCGATGTTGGGCTCGAACTCACCGTGAGATCATGACCTGAGCTGAAGTCGGACACTTAATCGACTGAGCCACCCAGGCGTCCTCCTGTCTGCCTTTTTATAATTTGTCTTCTTTTATTTGTCACTTCCCAGCATTGCCTGCCTGTTTGCTGTATCTAACCGCTACAGGTTGAAACCAAATAACTTAGGTTGAATAAAACTGTGTGTGAAGGAAAAGGGACCTGTGGAGGGTTGAATCTGCAGTCTGCAAGCCTTAACTGCTGCTAGCTGCTCGCAGACTTTTGCTTACATCTTAATTGTAAATTGTTAGATAGATAGATAGATAGATAGATAGATAGATAGATAGATATGTGAGGCTGTGGTAACAGCTGAAGTCATGTTGGGCTTAGATGTTCAGTTCCTAATTAATTTTATGAGAAAGCTGAAAGTGGGGTGCCTGGGTGGCTCAGTCGGTTAAGGTCCAACTTCGGCTCAGGTCACGATCTCATGGTCTGTGAGTTCGAGCCCCGCGTCGGGCTCTGTGCTGACAGCTCAGAGCCTGGAGCCTGTTTCAGATTCTGTGTCTCCCTCTCTCTGACCCTCCCCTGTTCATGCTTCGTCTCTCTCTGTCTCAAAAATAAATAAACGTTAAAAAAAAAATTAAAAAAAAAAAAAAGAAGAAAGCTGAAAGTGAGCTGAGGACAAATAATAAGAATTGTGTATTGCTTGTACTTTGGCCAATTTCCTGACCCTCCTGTTTCCCTGCTTGGGATTCTCTTTCTGCCTCTCTCTCTCTCTCAAAATAAATAAATAAACTTTAAAAATTAAAAAATTTCTTTTCCAGTAGTGATGTGTTCCTCTATTCAGCAATTCCATAAATAGTAGTTTGCAGCCTCCAGCCATAAGATACTTACCTGGACTTCAGAGAATGTGCATACTATGGGTGTACCATCATACATGGAGAACCCTGACCAAAAAAAAAGCCAGCTAAGGAAGCACATCTTCATATACAGAACTCCAGTCAACTTTTTGTTTTTTGTTTTAATTTTTTTTTAGTGTTTATTTATTTTAGACAGAGAGACAGAACATGAGTGAGGGAGGGGCAGAGAGAGAGGGAGACACAGAATCCAAAGGAGGCTCCAGGCTCTGAGCCATCAGCACAGACCCTGACGCGGGGCTCGAACTCACAGACTGTGAGATCATGACCTGAGCTGAAGTCAGATGCCCAACCAACTGAGCCACCCCAGGCGCCCCTCCCGTCAACTTTTTGTTCTTCACGGCCAAGATGCACTGGATGTTTGCAGAACTTCTCTAACATGAAAGAGACCAAAAGAAAGAGAAAAAGGGATCTCAGAGGAAATAAAAACAATGTAATGAGAAAAAGAAAATGTAAATGGACTATAATTAATGTTCTTGTAGAAATAAGATGAAGAAACAAGAAGAAGATGGGGGTTTTTAAAAAACAACAGGAACAGAGAATTTAAAATTTTGGAAACTAAAAATATGAGAGCTGAAATTTAAAATCAGTAAAAGAATTAGAAAAACAAAGTTGAGAAAATCTCTTAGAAAGTAAAATAAAAGGACCAACAGATGTCTTGGAGAGAAAAAAAAAATTAGAGGCTTTATTCAGGTGGTCCAACATTTGACTAATTGGAGCAAAAGAGAAAGAGTGATGAGGAGGAAATTATTAAAGTTGTAATAAAAGGACATTTCCAGGAACAGAAGCACATGCATCTCCAGTACCACTGAGTGAAGAAAATGAGCCTCATCCAGGCACATTATCATAAAGTTATAGAACACTAGGGATAAAAAGAAAATTCTTAAAGCTTCTAGTGTGAAAACAAAGGTCACATAGAAAGGACCAGGAATTAGAAGGTATCAGCCTTACGGGCGCCTGGATGGCTCCGTCAGTTAAGCCTCTGACTTCAGCTCAGGTCGTGAACTTGTGGTTTATGAGTTGAAGTCTTGCATCAGGCTCTGTGCTGACAGCCTGGAACCTGCTTTGGATTCTGTCTCGCTCTGTCTCTCTGCCCCTCCCCCACGTATGCTCTGTGTCTCTCTCTAAAATAAACACTAAAAAACTTTAAAGAAAAGAAAAAAGAAAAAAGAGGGGCACCTGGGTGGTTCAGTTGGTTAAGTGTCCAGCTTCAGCTCAGGTCATGACTCATGGTTCATGGGTTCCAGCCCCATGTCGGGCTCTGTGCTGACAGCTCAGAGCCTGGAGCCTGCTTCAGATTCTGTGTCTCCCTCTCTTTCTGCCCCTCCTCTGCTCACACTCTCTCAAAAATGAATAAATGTTAAAAAAAAAAAAGAAAAGAAAAAAGAATATAAGCCTTGTCAACCCAAACGTGGGAAGCTAGAAGACAGTGAAGCAATGCCATAATTTCAGAGAGAAAATTATTTATCTGTAATTATATAACCAGATAAACTTTCAATCAAGTATTAAGATAAAATAAAGGTATTTTCAGGGACATCTGGCTGGCTCAGTCAGTGGAGCTTGTGACTCTGGATCTTGGGGTTGTGAGTTAGATCCCCACGCTGGGTGTAAAGATTACTCAAAAATAAAATCTTAAAGACATGTTCAGACATGCAATATCACAAAAGATTTGCTTCTTATATATGCCTTTTCAGGAGGCATACTGAGGGGTATACTCCACCAAAGATGAAGGATTAACCAAGTAAAGGGAAGACCTGGGCAAGGGAATGGGAATGAAAACCAGAGAAGTATGGAGAATATGCCAGATGACAGCAAAGGAAAATTGCAAGATAGCACCTGAGCAGGAGACCTAGAGAACAAGTAGTCCAGATGGAAGTAAACCAAGTGTTTCAGAAAGGATATCTTGTGAAAGGGGGAAAAAATGGAAGAGGGAGACATAAATGCCAAGAATCATAGATTACCAAGAGCACAAGTCTCCCACTAAAGACAGTACTGCTAGGAATACATAAACTGTAAATGATGAATTGCCAGAGGCTTAGTGAGTTTTTCCTCCATAGCCCCACAGGGTAAAGATAAGAGAAAAATCCCCTGGCGCTCTGACAGAGGGAAGGGAAAAGTAACCATCTTAAAATATGCTTGGGGATACTCTCTAACAACGGCTTGCCCTCAAAGTAAACTATTTTACCAAAGTCTAAGCCACTTAGGGGAAAGGAAATACCCAGCTCCAACCCCCTCTTAGTTTTTCTGTCTTACCTAAAGGGGTGGGAGGGGAAGCTGAGAAGCCCTTGTGCTGGTTCCAGCCCAGGCAACAGACTCACTAAAATACTTAGATGGAAACTATGGGGTTATAGAATAGTCTCCTCCACCCCGCAAACACACACACGCTACCACCACACCAGTCGATATCTTGTATAATAACAGTGGATTACTACTAAAAGAGCTACAATGCTCAGAGTCTGTTTTTAAAGGAAGTCTCTAGGGAAACCTCAAAACAACAAGAAGTACAAAAACAAGGACACTTGAAGAAATTTTAGCCTCTGATAGGTACTCCTTCAACAAATAGTAAACATAGGCTGATTCGTAGCCAGGTAAGTGTAAATCCTCACACTGAAGGCGTATTTACCACAGTCCCTTTTACCCAGTACATCATGTCCACTTTTAACCAAAAGGTTACAACGTGTGCTAAAAGTCAAAAACACAGTGGAAGAGACCATAGAAAGCATTCAAACTGGATTCATACATGCCAGAGATTTTGGAATTATCATACGAGGAATTTAAAATAACTATCATGAACGTGCTAAGGATTTTGATGGGAAAAGTCGATAACATGCAAGAATATCTGGATGCAGGCACAGATAGAAACTAAGAATCTAAAGGAAATGCTAGAAGTCAAAGCCACTGTAACAGAAATGAAGAATGCTTTTGATGACTTATCGTAGACAGGACACAGCCCAGCAATGAAAATGAATCAGCTTGCAAAACTGAAATTTAAAGAGAAAAATGAATGAAAGAGAACAGACTATCGAAGAACTGTGGGGCAGTTATAAAAGACGTAATATATGTATAATAGGAATGCCAGGAGGCAAAGAAAGAAAAGGAACAAAAGAAACATTTAAAGTAGTGATGGCTGTGAACTTTCCAAAATTAATAACAGACATCAAACCATAGATCCAGAAAGCTCAGAAAACACCAAGCAGGATAAAGGCCAAAAAATCTACACGTAGGCATTATCATAGTCAAATTATGGGAAATCGAAAACAAAATCTTGAAAGAACCCAGAAGACAAAAGCACCTTACCTGTAGAGTAACAAGGATAATATTGGATTTCTCCACAGAAGCCATACAAGCAAGAAGAGAGTGGAGTGAAATATTTAAAGTGTTGAGGGTGCCTGGGTGGCTCAGTCGGTTGGGCGTCCGACTTCAGCTCAGGTCATGATCTCACAGTCCGTGAGTTCGAGCCCCGCATCGGGCTCTGGGCTGACGGCTCGGAGCCTGGAGCCTGCTTCCGATTCTGTGTCTCCCTCTCTCTCTGCCCCTCCCCTGCTCACGCTCTGTCTCTCTCTGTCTCAAAAATAAATAAAAACATTTTTAAAAAATTTTAAGTATTGAAAGAAAAAAGTCCACCAGCCTCAGGTCTGCAACCAGCAAAATTATCCTCTGAAGGAGTAATACTTTCTCAGACAAAATTGAGGGACTTTGTCACCAATGGCCTGCTTTGTGAGAGATGATAAGCTCTTCAGAGAGAAGGAAAATAATACAGGTCGGAAATTCAGATCTAGAGGCACCTGCACGGCTCAGTCGATAGGGCATCTGACTCTTGATTCCAGCTCAGGATCGAGCCCCACATAGGGTTCTGTGCTGAGCATGGAGCCTGCTTGAGATTCCCTCTCTCCCTCTCTCTCTCCCTCTGCCAGCTCCCCCGCTCACATTCCCTCTCTCTCTCTCTCTAAAAAAGAAAAACTCAGGTACATAAAGGAAGAGAAGAAAGGTTAGATAAGGAATAAATGGAGTAAAATAATATCTTAAATTTTTCCCATTAATTGACCTAGCAGATAACATTTTATTTAAAATAATAGCAACAATATAGTCAGTGATTATAACTTCTAGATAAGTGAAATGAATGACAGGAGTGTACAAAGGATAGGGAGGAACTGGAAGTAATCTTATTTATTTACACTACTTGTGAGGTATTACAGTGTCATTTGAAAGTAGACTTAGATTAGTTGTAAATGTATATTGCAAGCTCTAGGATAACCACTGAAGACATTTTATTTTAACATTTATTCATTTTTGAGAGACAGAGACAGAGTGTGAGTGGGGGAGGGGCAGAGAGCGAGGGAGACACAGAATCTGAAGCAGGCTGCAAGCTCTGTCTGAGCTGTCAGCACAGAGCCCGATGTGGGGCTTGAACTCACAAACCGCGAGATCATCACCTGAGCTGAAGTCAGACACTTAAGCGACTGAGCCACCCCAGTGCCCCTGAAGACATTTTAAAAAGAAGTATAATTGACATGCTTAGAGAGGAGAGAAAATGGAATCACATAAAATGCTGAATTAAAACTGGAGAAGGTAAAAAAGAGTAGAAGCGAGAAAGTCCAAGGGCAGCAAAAAGAAAATAGTTGCAAATATCATAGGTATTAAACCAATTGTGTCAGTAATCACATTAAATGTGAATGGGCTAGGGGCACCTGGGTGGCTCAGTGGAGTGTGCGACTCTTGATCTCAGGGTTGTAAATTTGTAAGTTCGAGTCCCATGTTGGGTGTAGAGATTACTTAAAACAAAAACAAAAAAAAAAAAAATATATATATATATATATATATATATATATATATATATATGGATGGTCTAAATTAGGAGACAGATACTTCCAGAGTGCATTAAACACAAAACCCAACTATATGTTATCTACAAGTGTGTTATCTACATATAAGTTACTGCAGGTATGATACTGTGATATAAGAACTATATATTCAGTCCCCAGCTCCTAGAACAGAGCTCTTAAAACCCTTGTAGTTTCTGAGTGATAAGGGTGAAAGGAGCATCTTTTGTTATTCATAGTAAGCCCTTTTCAAGCACAACTGAGTTTAAAGAATTTTTTTTAATTTTTTTTAAATGTTTATTTTTTTGAGAGAGAGACAGAGCACAAGTGGGGCAGGGGCAGAGAGAGAGAGGGAGACACAAAATCTGAAGCAGGCACCAGGCTCTGAGCTGTCAGCACAGAGCCCGAAGCAGGGCTCAAACTCACGAACTGTGAGATCATGACCTGGGCCAAAGTTGGACACTTAACCAACTCAGCCACCCAGGCGCCCCAAGCACAACTGAGTTTAGATTATTGAGTTACTTTATGGGCCCTTAGATAGCTTCAAGATGGGAGCTGGTGGCCAGAGGAACCAACCATGTGCTTAGAGGCTTGGAATTTCCAGCCCTACCTTCTCTAGATGCAGCGAGGAAAGAGGGGCTGGGGACTGAGTTGATCAACCACTGGCCAATGATTTAATCAGTTGTGCCTAAATAATGGAACTTCCATTAAAACCCTAAAAGAAAACAAAGGAGTCTAGAGAGCTCCCAGGTTAGTGAACACACCCATGGACTGGAAGAGTGGTATACCCCATACTCCACAGAGACAGAACTTTTTGCCCTCAAGACCCTTCCAGACCTCATCCTACATTCCTCTTCATCTGGCTGTTTGTATCCTTTATAATAAGCCAGTAATCATGAGTGAAGTGTTTCTCTGAGTTCTGGGTATTATTTGAGCAAATTATTGAACCTGAGGAGGGGATTGTGGGAAACACTACACAGGAGGCCTGGACTTGCATCCTTAACCTGTGGAGATCTGTGCTAATTCTTTTTTTTTTTTTTTTAATTTTTTTTTTAACGTTTATTTATTTTTGAGACAGAGAGAGACAGAGCATGAACGGGGGAGGGGCAGAGAGAGAGGGAGACACAGAATCGGAAGCAGGCTCCAGGCTCCGAGCTATCAGCCCAGAGCCCGACGCGGGGCTCGAACTCACGGACCGCGAGATCGTGACCTGAGCCGAAGTCGGACGCTTAACTGACTGAGCCACCCAGGCGCCCCTGTGCTAATTCTTGAAAGTTAGGATTTCTTGGTGTGAAGAAAAACCCTACAGTGGTATCAGAAGGACTGTGAGTAGAGAAACTAGTTTTCTTTTTTAAGTTTATTTTATTTACTTTTTGAGAGAGAGAGAGAGCACACAGGAGGGACAGAGAGAGGGGGAGAGAATGCAGAGTCTGATGCGGAGGCTCGAACTCAATGACCATGAGATCATGACCTGAGCCAAAATCAAGAGTTGGATGCTTAACAGACTGAGCCACCCAGGCGCCCCAGTTTTCTTTTAACAAGAAATTGTAGATATAAAGACACAGATAGATTCAAAGCAAAGGGATAAATAAAAGATACACCATGATAGCACAAATAAAAGACAGCTGGAGGAGCTTTCAGACAAAGTAAAAGACACTGTTAAGAAAAGAAAAAGAAAAGCCACAGATTGGAAGAACATTTTTGCAAAACACATCTGATAAAGAACTGACGTACAAAATAAGCAAATTCTTAAAATTTAGAAACAATTCAATTAAGAAATAGGCAAAAGGGGTGTCTGGGTGGCTCAGTCGGTTAAATGTCTGACTTTGGCTCAGGTCATGATCTCATGGTTTGTGGGTTCAAAACCTGAGCTGAGCTCTGTGCTGACAGCTCGGAGCCTAGAGCCTGCTTCGGATTCTGTGTGTGTGTGTCTCTCTCTCTGCCCCTCCCCCATTCATGCTCTGTCTCTCTCTCTCTCAAAGGTGAATAAATGTTAAAAAAAATTTTTTTAATAAAAAAAATGGGCAAAAGATCTGAATGGACAATTTGACAAAGAAAATATATCACTGACAACTGAGCATATGAAAACATCATATGTCCTTAGGGAAATGCAAATTAAAACAAGATACCGCTATACACGTACTAGAATGGCCAGAATCCAGAACACTGACAACACCCTAAGATTATGAGAATGCAGAGCAACAGGAACTCTCATGCATTGCTGGTAAGAGTGCAAAATGGTAAAGCCACTTGGAAGACAGCTTGGCAAGTTTTTTTTTTTTTAATGTTTATTTATTTATTCTGAGAGAGAGTTGGGGGAAGCAGTGAGGAGAGGGAGAATTCCAATCAGGCTCCACCTTGTCAAGACAGAGCCAGATGCGGGGTTCAATCTCACAAACCTCAGGATCGTGACCTGAGCCGAAATCGAGTCAGACCCTTAACCGACTGAACCACCTAGGCATCCCCTAAAATGTTTGTTTATTTAGTTTGAGAGAGAGAGAGCAAGGGAGGGGCAGAGAGAAGGAGAGAGAATCTCAAGCAGGCTCCACACTGTCAGCACAGGGCCCAGTGCTGGACTCAGTATCACAAACTGTGAGATCATGACCTGAGCCAAAATCAAGAGTCTAACCAGCTGAGCCACCCAGGCACCCCCAGCTTGGCAGTTTCTTATAAAACTAACCATAGTCTTACTGTATCACTCAGCTGTTGCATTCCTTGGTATGTATCCAAATGAGTTGAAAACTTCTGTTCACACAAAACCTATACACAATGTTTCTAACAATTTTCTTCATAATTGCCAAAACTTGTAAGCAACCAAGATGGCCTTCAGTAGGAGAATGGATAAATAAGCTACTGTATATCCAGACAATGGAACATTATTTAGTGATTAAAATAAATGAGTTATCAAGCCACAAAAAGACATGGAAGAAACTTAAATGCATGTTGCTAAATGAAGTCAATGTGACAAGACTACATACTATGTGATTCCAAGTCTATAATGTTCTGAAAAAGGCAAAACTGGGACAGTAAAAAGATTGCATGAAGGTAGGAGGAGTAAATAAGTGGAGCGGGGCCGGGGGTATGATAATGGAACTATTCTGTATCTACTGTAATAGTGGATATGTGTCATTATGGAATCATCAAAACCCATAGAAACTACAACACAAAGACCGAATCCTAGTGCAAACTAAAGACTTTAATTAATAACAGGGTATCATTCCTAGTTCATTAACTATAACATGTACCACAGTAATGCAAGATTTTAATAGGGGGAGCTGTGGGGGAGAGAGGACATACATGGGGACTTTACTTTCTGCTAGTTTTTCTATAAAGCTAAAGCTGCTCTAAAAACTATAGAGTCTACTAATTAAGAAAAAGATGAGGTTATTACTAACTCTAAGACAACAACAAATTTGTGTAAGAAAATGTAAATAGGTGATATTTATAGTGTCACAATAATGGAAACTTACAGAATGTGACGTTAACCAAAAATTATTATGTAATTTTTGAGAGACTAGAGGAAAGGAAGTATTACTGGTCTGATATCCTCATCTCTCGTAGTAGAAAGTCTGTGTAACAGAAGTTTACATCCGTGATCCTATCTGAAGGCATTTCCTCCCCTTTGGCACCCAAGTCCATCTCCTCATATATCCTACATCATCAGATTTTGCTCTCTAGTGGGATCTTTGCCATCAACAAACAAATATGCCCTTAGTTCTTCTATCTTAACACACACACACACACACACAACATACTTCTTGATTCCAGTTGCCCTGCCACTGCCATTCCTTTCTTTGGTTCCCTTTACATCAAAACTGAAATTTTCTGTACTCCGTTTCCAGTTCCTCTCCATTCTCTGTCTTACATCCACTTCATTCAGAATTTTACAGCTACTATTCTATTCGTTCTTGTGAAGTTGATGGTGACTTTCATGTTGCTATATCGAGTAGTCAGTTACCATCTGAACTCCCAGCATCTTTTGATGCAATTGATTACTTCCTCCTTGATAGCTTTCCTTCACTTGGTTTTAAGGACATCACTTTTTAAGTTTTCCTTCTGTGTCATTGGTTGCTTCTTCACAGTCTTATTTGCTGGTTCTTCTTCTTCTTTCTGACCTCTGAATGTTAGAATGCCCCCATATCTCAGTCTTAAGTCCTCTGCTGTTCTTTCTCTACCCTGAGCCCCAGGCTATCATATCAGGTATCAAGGTTTTAAATGCCATCTGTTAGTTGATAATTCTCAAATTTATATATCCCAACCCAGACTTCTATGAACTCCAGGCTATATATCCAGTTGGTGACTTGACATTTTCATTTATTGTCTAATAGACATGTCAAGCTTAATATATCCAAAACTGAACCTACTGATCTTCCCCCTGAAAATATTCTGCAGTCAGAACATTTCTCAGCTGTGTTAATGGCAACTCCGTATTTCCCGTCGGTAGTTACTTAGGCCAAAAACCTTGGAATTATCCTTGACTCCGCTCTGCTCTCTCACACCCTACATTGAGTCTGTGTAATTAGACATAATTAGAAAAATAAAAATCCACACACCCACCACTTCTCACCACCTCCTTGTCATCCTCTCCTGTCTGGATTACTACTGTAACCTCCATACTTCTATCCTTGGCCCTTGACAATGTAAACAGAGCAATTAGGATGATCCTTTTACTTTATTTCATTTTATTTTTATTTTAGAGACAGCGTGCAAGCAGGGTTTCGAAAGGGGCAGAGGCAGAAAGAGACTCTTAGGCAGGCTCCATGCTGAGCATGGAGCTCCCAACTCTGGGCTTGATCCCACGACCCTGGGATTATGACCTGAACTGAAATCAAGAGACGCTCAACCAACTGAGCCACCCAGGTGCCCTAGGAAGATCCTTTTAAAATGCAAGTGAATCATGGTACCTATTAGCTTCTCATTTCACTACATTGGACAAAATACTTAATTTCTCTGTGCCTTAATTGCTTCATCTGTAAAAAGGGAGTAAATAATACCTCCCTCAAGAGATTGTGGGATTCAGTGAGATCATACATATGAAGCACTTACTTAACATTAACCTGAGACACTAATGTTTACCTGCTGTTCTTAGTATTTTTATTTCCAGTGCACCCTGCAAATCAGGAGCCTACTTTTGTCTCCTCATCATTCCTTCAGGGCTTGAGGTGGGAGGGTTCTGTAGGATTGTTTGGATCTGAGTGCCTAGCTCATTGCTGTCAAGTGCAGTCCTCACTCTGTTAGTACCAGAGAATAGTATGTCCAGAAACACCATTCATTTAACCAAAGGAAATTCCATTCCTAACTTTTCTGTTTTTATAAGCAATGTGGTGCTTCATTTCTGCACTAAATGGAATTACTTTGTCAGTGAAAGTGTTCTTTTTGTCAGCACTAAAGTTTCTGTCTTTTGAAGCATTTGTTCCCTGAAGGATAATCAAAGGAGGCATCTTCCCACGTAACTTTTTGATTGAGCCTTTTATCTGATGTCTTATCCAGACCGCTTTTTGGTTTTTTATTACATTTGTGACATCATATATTCAGGGGTGTTTTTTCTCCTTTCATGCAAGCCTTACCTTTCTGGAACTGTCAGTTCCTGGAAGACACTTATAATACTTGATGTTCCCACTCCTGTTTTCTGTCATGCCTTGCTGGTTTTTACAGTGAACTGAAAAGGGAAGGGAAGATTCAACCATAAGATTTGCTAATGGTAATAAAATACAAACAGCATGTTATAATGAGACAGTGCTGGGTAGGGCCCTCTGAGCCTCACTGTGCCACTGACTAGCTATATACCCCCTGGGCTTTCAGTGAACCTCCTGCTTGAATTCTAGCAGAGGAGGCTCCTAAAAGAGAGGAGAGTCAGTTTCTGAGTCAGAGGATATGAAGAATATAACAAAAGTTTCTTGGGGAACTAACCCACTAACTGGAAGAGGGACTGGGGCAAATCAGACTTGTTCTGGTTCAGTAAAGCAGCCAGGGCACAGACCCTAAGCCTGAGTAGCTTATGCCTGAGTTTGTGGGACACAGTTCCATGAATAGAGGAAGAAGGAAAGACACCTGGGAATCTGGTAAAAAACAAAAACAAAAGCGAACAAACAAAGAAAAAGCCTCATCCTATTGGCTTGAGCCCCTGTGCTAGATATAGTGGGTGCTTGCAGGCATGCACAGTGGAAGTCAGCATTAACATGCTACACACAGCTCCAGGGACTTAAACACTTCCTACATCAGAAATCTGGAACAGTAATACAATGTTATAGTCAGTTATATCTCACTAAAATGGGGGTGGGAGGGACATGGTGCAGGAAGCTGGAACAATCTATGGACTGTGGTGTTAGGGTAGAACAAACAGGATTCTTACATGCAGATACTTCAGGGAGCAGCTAGGCCCGACGGCTCCTGCCCACCTATCCCGTGACCTGGGACCATTTGAGGGTATGAAAGAGGCAATGGTAGCTTTTGAAACAGTCCTGGTAGACGCAGTATTGTTATCTGGCACCCACTGTATCTTCCATTGTGATGCATCTCTGAGGAAATACCTTATCCAAAAGTCTGATATTTCTGTTTTAATTTTTTTAATGTTTATTTTTGAAAGAGAAAAAGAGAGAGAGAGAGTGCATGAGCAGGAGAGGGGCAGAGGGAGAGAGAGAGAATCCCAAGCAAATTCCTCGCCACCAGCACAGAGCCCAACTTGACTTGAGGCTCAAACCCAGGAACCGTGAGACCATGATCTGAGCTGAAATCAAGAGTCAGACACTTAACTGACTGAGCCACCCAAGCACCCCTGATATCTCTGTTTTAATTTAGGCTTCTTAGGACTGTAGCAGAAACCCCAAAGAATGAAGCAGGTTTTAGACATTGCAGAGAAGAGGCAAAAAGTACATTGATTCTCTGAATTTCAGAAGGAATGCTGCTACTTTTAGAAGTGGATCAGTCCTCACCAAGTAAAAATCCTTTAGGTCTGTGAGCTTTAGGATTCACCATTTAGAAGATTTCTTTGTGTTCTGAGGGGCTACTCAGTGACTCTCTTCCTAAGAACCATCTGTAGTTTCTTGCCATACTTTGTCAAGTTCAGCAATTACCTAACTTTGGCTACTGGAGACCTTCTTTACTTTTGATTGACACTAATAGCTCCCAGGTTTTGTTTTGTTTTGTTTTGTTTTGTTTTGTTTTGTTTTGTTTTGTTTTGCTATTGCAGTGTTGAAACAAACATCTTTATATTTAAAGACTGTGTACATGTGTGTGTGTTAACAGTAGATTTTTAGCAATAAGTTACTGACTTAATTTGTTCAATTTTATTCTTGAAATATAACATACACAGAGAAAAGTGCACAAATCATAACTCTATAAATGATCACAAAATGAACGTAGCTTCATAGTTGCTACTCATAATATCAAGACAGAAAATTCCCAGCACCCTGGAAGCCTCTTTCATCTCCCTCCCTCCCTCCCTCCCTCCCTCCTCCCCAGAGTGAACAGTATCCTGATTCCTAACATCATGAAATTGTTTCTGCCTTTTTACAAACTTTAAAATACAGTAAAACCTTGGATTGCGAGTAACTTGTTCTGCAAGTGTTCCACAAGATGAGCAAACATTTCTAATAAATTTTAATTTGATAAACGAGCGATGTCTTGCAAACATCACATGATCACAACTGAGCCAGTGGTTCTTCTCTCTCTCTCACTGTCACTGTGGGATTGTGGGTGATCATCTCCCATGCTCAGATACTCAGTCTCAGGCTGCAGAGTTTGGCAGAAATCAGTGATGTTTCAAAACATTGGAAGGTGCCCACAACTGGCACTAGTGTATTTTTTGCCACTTCAAAGCACCTGTGGATAGTCCTTTGCTTTTCCAGACAAGAGTAGGCTTAGGAATGCTTTGGCTTCATTCTAAGTCAGGCTGCCTGCAGATCTAGACCCTTTCCAGTTACATTGAATACAGTCCATGACAAGAGCTTGGTACTGTACTGTAGTCAACATCTGTGCGAGCATATACAATGGCCCCCGTGCAGAAAAAGATTCCATTGAACCAAGAGACAGCAGTGATTCCATTAGTGATAGTGAAAGTCGTCCTACACAATAACCCCCCCTCTCCCTTGTCTCCCTCACACCAGCCACGAAGGTTTTCAAAGGTAAGTGCAGGTTAATTTGTTTATTTTTCCTTATATTTTGTATTTTCTTTATTATTTTGTATTATATTACCGTATTGTAATCATTTTTATATGAATATTTTGGGGTTGTAGAACAAATCATATGAGTTTCCATTATTTCTTATGGGGAAATTTGCTTTGATATACAAGCACTTTGGATTACAAGCATGTTTCCGGAATGAATTATGCTCACAAACCAAGGTTTTACTGTACTTTAAATGGAGATATGTATATCATTTTTAGGCATCTGGCTTTTATCCCCCTTGTCATTATGTGTTGGGAATCATTGATGTTATTGTCATAGCAATAGTTAATTTTTCTTAATTGCTACTCAGTGTATCATTATATGCTACATTTATTTATTTATTTATTTATTCATTCTAATTGCATTGCTTGCAATGCAATTGTCATATACTTTGTCATAAACCAAGTATTTGTATACAGGGGACTGTTTCTGCGTTCTTCATTCCGTTCCATTAATATATTTGTCTGTACTTGTACCAAAGCCTGCCTTTAACTTAATTATATATAGAGAGAGAATAGAATATATATAATAATTATAGCTGTATATGTGTGTATGTTAGCTGTATAATTGGCTTATTTATAGCTGTATAATATAGCATCTTAATAACTAGAATAAGTCCCCTACTTTGTTCTTTTCAAGATTACTTTGATTATTTTTGGCCCTATGCATTTCCTTAGAACTTTTATAATCAGAAATTACCCCTGCCCCCTCCACCCAAAATAATATGCTAGAATTTTAGTCGGAATTCCTTTGTTGAGGAGAATGAACATCTTTACTATATTGAATTTTCCAGTCCCTGAGAATGCTATTTCTATTTATTTGGTTATTAATTTCTCTCAATAATGTTTTATAGCTTTCTGTGTAAAGATCTTATACATCTTTTTTTTAGATTTATTCTTAGGTATTTAGGGAGTTTTTTGATGTTGTTGTAAATGATACTTTTTTATTTTTATTTTTAAATGTTTATTTATTTTTAATTTTTTTTAATGTCTATTTTTGAGAGACAAAGAGCACAAGCGGGGAAGGGGCAGAGAGAGAGAGAGAGAGAGAGACACAGAATCCAAAGCAGGCTCTAGGCTCTGAGCATCAGCACAGAACCTACACAGAGCTCGAACCCATGAACCGTGAGATCATGACCTGAGCCGAAGGTGGACACTCAACGGACAGAGCCACCCAGGCGCCCCTTTAATGTTTATTTTTGAGAGAGACAGAGACAGAGTACTAGTGGGGGAGGGGCAGAGAGAGAGGGAGACACAGAATCCAAAGCAGGCTCCAGGCTCTGAGCTGTCAGCACAGAGCCCAGTGTGGGGCTCAAACCCATGAACCATGAGATCATGACCTGAGCTGAAGTTAGACGCCTAATTGACTGAGCCACCCAGGAGCCCTGGTATTGTCTTTTTTAAAAATTATTTCCATAAATGTAATTTTATATATTGATAAGAGTAAGTTTTCAATTGAGATTTTTGAGGTTAAAAGTGTGTATGATTTCAGAATCATCTAATATTCAAAATATTATGAGGGTATAGGGTACATTAAGAAAAGCAAATTTGGCATAAATCTAGAGTTTGTAAGGGTGGAGATTTCAAAAGGAAATCAGGAGGAGCCTGTTCTTAAGTTGTGTGAATTCTGTGTTGGTTGCTTGAGAGAGATGGCCCAGGGCTTGCTTTCTCTCTCAGCTAAAATGATTGGAGCTTGGAATGTTGGGTGCTTGTTCAGATACTCTGACCCTCCCTCTCTCAGCCAGCACTCAGGCAAAATGTAGAACAGGTGGGGCCAGAGTAAATGGGAATTTCAGTTAGTCCTTCAATGCTAGCTGTTTTTGAACTGACAGGCTTCCTCCCATTCTAAAACTGACCAGGACTGAAGCAGTAAATTCATCCACCATCAAGCGCTGCCAGCATCCTGAAGTGAGGATGACAGTATGTGTTTCCTTAAACTCACACTTGGCTTTGTTTTTCCAGGTCTATAAAGGAGAATTTCAGCTACCTGAATTTCTTAAAGAAAAACCTCAGGTACTGTATCTGCTTCCTCTTCTTAATGTGATAGATGAGCTCTTGTGTTGAAGTGATCTTTTTAAAGAGTGCTGTGCTGGTCATAAAAAGATTGGCCTCTGATAATTGTTGGTTTTAACAGTCTTACTTTTTAACACAGTCAGATAGCTCAGTGTCTTCCAAAATTAGGGAAATGCTTTATTAATAACTAAAATCCAAATGCTTGAGGTCACTTACAAGCTATATAGTATTCCACATATAAGGAGCCTGCCTTGGTGAATCTGCTCCAGCCTTCTGATATCTAACTTGAAATAAAAATCTACTCTGTTCTTATATACATCCATGCCTTTTAACTTGTCTTATTGAAGATTTGTGAATTTGTTATATATACATCCATCAGCCCTCAACTACAAAGCCCCCAAGTTGGGAAAGGATGGTGAGAATTTGAAGATTCTAACTTTTCCTTTTTAAAAGATTAATAAAACAGATCTAGAGTTATCCTTGTAATGTCATGCCCTCACCTACTTGGGTTTCAGTATCATGTCTTGAGTTGAAGAGAAACAGGCATGGTTGCAGCTGACACAATGTACCTGAAGTAACCCAGAGTATCCTGCATCTGAACATCATCTGCCTTCCTATATCATGGTGGGGGAAAAATTGTTGACTCCCTCATGAGC
This sequence comes from Acinonyx jubatus, assembly GCF_027475565.1. NCBI lineage: Eukaryota > Metazoa > Chordata > Mammalia > Carnivora > Felidae > Acinonyx > Acinonyx jubatus. The sequence continues at coordinate 20,934,640 of NC_069398.1, forward strand.
CCAGCAGAAGACTTCCCTTTCTAGCCTAGTGATAATATGTGTTGCCTCCAGGCTTCTGCTCTCAGTAATTAGCTTGGAATTAGGAAATGAAGACTCAGCACTGAACTTAGTTTCTAATATCTTTCCAGATATGGGTTGATGAGGGAAACATACCACCTCACAGACTGTGAAGTCGTGTCGCCCAGAGCAAGCCTGGAGTGAATGGGCTGGGCTCTCTAAGAAAACTGTCTTAGACAAGAAAGAAATCCTCGTCTAATAACAGTCAGCCATGAATAGTTGATACCTTTTACTTGAGAATTTCAAACTACTTTCAAGGCATGTTCTTATTAGCATCTATTTAGTTTTAATCCACCCATGCATTCATTTTATTTATTCAACAGATGTTTACTAAATTTCTGTTATGGGGAGAAGTTGGAAAAGTCCTCAAGAGTCAGAGGAAAAAAAAATTTTTCTCAAGGAACTTCTGATCTCCCCAAAAGACTGTGACCAACTTTTGCAGACAAGGGAGAACAGGGCCCTGAGCCTGGGCTGGGCATGATGTCCCAGAAACCTGGATGGATTCATGAATAGGTCATCACTCACTTGCAGGCTGTGGCATTTAGAGCCAGAGAATAATCCAAGAGGCAAGTCTTAAAAGAATGTCAAATCCAAAGACTGTTTTGCATAAAAAGTTTGAAGGAGTCAAGAAAGGGAATTTGAGGTTAAAAGGGATACCTCTGCTTCACAGCATACTCAAAAATCATTTCCAGACAGATTATAGACCTATATGTGAAAGGCCAAAAGTAAGGTTTTAGGAGACAATAAAGGAGAACATCTTCATGACCTTAAGAGGGAAGGATTTCTTAAATCATAGAAAACACTAATCATTAATTTTAAAATGGATAACTTGGACTCCATTAAAATTGATTATATTTACTTATTATTAAAAAGCATCATAAAAAGAGCAAAAAAGTATGCCTTAAGTGGGATAAAATAATTGAAGCAAAGGACTCCTCTGTAGAATACGGAGGGTTCCTACAAATCAGTTGAAAAAAAAAAACTGCACAAAAGGCTTACAGGCACTTCACGCACCTTTTTCTGGTTAGTTTAATGCATCACACACACATACTTAGAAAAAGGGCTGTAAAAGACTTTGACTTAACTAATCATAAATGAGAAAACTGAAACCCACAGAACCCTCAGGTTTGCTATTCAGCTAAAAAGGCTCACAGAACTCTGCAAAGCACTGTATTTGCAAATATAGTTTGATTTTAAAGGATACAAATCAGGATCAGCCAAATGAAGAGACATGTAAGACAAGACCTGGGAGGGTCTCAAACACAGAGCTCCGCCCATTCGCCGTGGAGTCTGGATACTTCTCCTTCCCAACAGCATGTACATGTGTTCACCAAACAGGAAGCTCCACTGGTCTTTAGCATCCAGAGTTTTTATTGATATCTCATTACATAGATGTGGTTGATTGAATCATTGGTCATGTGATTGAATTCAATCCCAGTCAATGTCCGCTACCCAGAGGTTGGGCTGGCTCAGAGTCCCAGCTCTCTGGTGAAAGGTTTGGTCTTTCTGTGACCAGCTTCCATCCTGAGTTATGTCGTCTCTTAGCATAACTCAAGTATGATCCAAGGAGCTCCTGAATTAACAAAGACATTCCTGTTACCTGGGAAAATCCAAGAATTTAGCCTCCCTACCAGCAACCAGGGACAAAGGCCAGTCAAATTCTTTATTATACAACAGTTGCAGACTAAGTTCTTCTGCAGAAAATCTGTGATCAGAGCCTGCAAACTACACCTGATATTTCAATGGGAGCAGTCACTTTTCATGCTGACCAACTTCAAGGACTTTAAAACATCTTTTGCTTCCTTTGACAGACTGAGGAAGTGGAGTAGCAGAGCCAGGAATCTCTTACATATATGAGGTGAGGGTTGGGGGACATTCCTGGGTCTTTGGGTTTCCCTGCTTAAGCTCTCTTAGGAGGAGGTGTGGCTGGGGTGGGTGGAGAGCACAGCTCTGGAGTCAGTCGGCCTGGGTTGGAATCTTGGTTCTGTGGCATTGAGTAAATTGCTTCTCTGTGTCTTACCTTCCTCATCTGTAAAATGAGGACGAATAAATAAGATTATTAATACATAAGAGAGTAGTAGTAAGAATTAACCACAATAATGTCTACAAAAAGCTTGGCACCTAGTAAGCGCTCAAATAGTGTTAGCCATTATTTTTAATAAAAGGAGGGGTTTAAGATGATAAAAATAACATTTTCTTTTAATATGAAAGGGATCAGGAGACCATTAACCCCAATCACCTATTTGCAGATAAGGAAACTGATCCTAGAGAGAGAGCAGGTTGTTTGTCAAAGTCACATCACAGGAAGGTGAAAGCCAAGGCTTCTTCCACCACCCTGTGGTGCTTTCATTTGGAACGTGAAAAACTTTTTTGAAAATGTGATTTTTTTCTTACAGTCTTGTTGTTTTATTTTTATTTATATAATAACAGTGGATTGAGTGCATACTCTATACCAGGCATAAAGTATCAAGCATTTTATATATGTAATATAGAAATGACATATTATATGACATATACTATATAATTTATATAATATGATGCATTCTTTTAGGTTTCAAACCACTCTGGCAAGTAGGTGGTATTATTCCTGTTGTACTGATGAGATAATTGAGATTGAATAATTTGAATAAGAGATTTTTATGACTTGCCAGGTGTTAGTGGATAATAGACAAAAAGCACATGAACACTGCTAAGCCATGTCAAAATCATGGATGGCAGCGAGCTAGTAATATTAATGAGTTTCAGGATTTATGAATGCCTTTTTGCTAAGGAGCAAATGCTAAATGTTAGACATATACTCTATGGACTTGTATAACTGCAGTTATCAAGCCTTGGATAATTTTGTTGATCCAAGATACTTTAAAATCTATAAATTCCCTCCCTGAAATACACACACAGGGATTCGTTTACTGACCAGCTGTTTTACAAGACAGAATACAATGTCTGTTGACTTCAGCCTTCGAGTTGCCTCCACAGCATCATTTCATCCTTGCATTGCTCAGTGTGGCCTGTAGGTGCCCATATACAATGAGAGAAGGACTCAGAAGAAACGAGGAAGACAAAGCATCTCAGAACAGACAATAGTCTTTCTTCTTGTCTTTTGAAACCTTTTGGCATTTGAATATGACAGTCACTGTGTTCTTTAAATCTTCCTTTAAAGAACGTTGGTCTCCACTTTTTTAAAACAAAGAGCCAGCATGTTGGACCCCTGAACATGCATCCCTACCAGTGCCCCCGCAGTAGCTTCAACTGCAGATGACAGTTGCAGTCACTTAGAAATGGGCAGGAGCAGCCCTTGCTTTGGCTGCCGTCTGCTTGTTTCGCGTACCCAAGCTACTGGCAGGCATCTAAAAGCATCGCAGACTGAGGGAGAGTGTGCCTCTTTGGTCGTCCTTCTGAGGCAGCTGTTCTTGTAGTTATCTGTCCTCCTCCCTGTCTACCTGGCTTACACCAGGACCACAACTGGGAAGGAGGCAGTATGGTGCAGGGGAGACAAAGCGTGACTCCACACCTATAACCAGATTCTATTTGTTTGCCCTAGGGGAGACTGCTGCCTTTTCAACAGAAGGGAATTTTCTAGGACTGGCCGTCCCCTGCTGAGATCAGTGGAGCGTATGTACCATGGCCCACATCTCCTGTTCACTTGCCAGGCTGTCCCCACTGAGAGGGTGGGAAGTCGGTATACATTTGGGCCTTCCTGAGTGATCTGCTCCCTGAGTACAGTGCTCTTGATCCTAATTACGTGCACAACCCTGTGGATACGAAGTCCAGAGGGAACATGTGCTTTCTGTTAAAACTGCTCTGGTCCTCGTCTTTTCTTACCAGATTCCAAACTTTTGTTTCAAGGGGAGGGTTTTAAAATGGGATTCTATAAGCAAAAATTGGGCAGTTTCATCTTGGAATAGGTTGTCTGTACATGTTCTAATGTTTTGTAGAACACTTCCTGTTTAAATGTATTGATGTGGATAATATTAAATATCTTAATTATTTAAATAATTCATTGTATTGTTTTTGAGAAGTTGAGGAATTACCGTATACATTTACAACTTAATGACTTTTGTATTTTATTTTTCAAAATAAAAGCTTTAAATGTGTGAAGCATTCTGGTGGTTTACATGTTTTCATTACTGTGATTTCAGAGAAGCAGGAAGCCCTTATCAGAGAAGCCAACGTTTCTTCAGTTGGCTGTATTGTAGATAATCCCTCCTATGCATCAAAACTTTTTTCAATGAAGTTTTTAATTTTAATTCCAGTAGAGTTAACATACAGTGTTATATTAGTTTCAGGTGTATAATACAGTGATTTGACAATTCTGTATGTTACTCAGTGCTCATTAGTGTATTCTTACCTATTTCACCCATCCCCCCACCCACATCCCCTTTGGTAACCATCAGTTTGTTGTCTATAGTTAGGAGTCTGTTTCTCGGTTTGTCTCTCTCTCTCTCTTTTTTTCCTTTGCTTATTTGTTTCTTAAATTCCACATATGAGTGAAATCACATGGTATTTGTCTTTTTATGACTCAGTTACTCTCCAGCTCCATCCTTGTTGCAAATGGCAGATCATTCTTCTATATTTCTGAAAAATATTCCAATGTGTGTGTGTGTGTACCTGTGTGTGTATGTGGATACCACATCTCTATCCATTCATTAATTGATGAACACTTGGGCTGTTTCCATAATTTGGCTGTAGTAAGTAATGCTGCAATAAATTCTGCAGAGGCTGCAATAGTTTGCATTCTTACCAACAGTGCAAGAGGTTTCCCCTTTCTCCACATCCTCACCAACACCTGTTGTTTCTTGTGTTGTTAGTGTTAGCCATTCTGACAGATAGATGTGAGGTGAAATCTCATTACAGTTTTGATTTGCATTTCCCTGATAATGAGTGATATTGACCATCTTTTCATGTATCTGTTGGCCATCTGAATGTCTTCTTTGGAGAAATATCTGTTCATGTCTTCTGCCCGTTTTTAATTGGATTATTTGTTTTTTGGGTGTTGAGTTGTATCAGTTCTTTATATATTTTGGATACTACACCTTTATCAGACATGTCATTTGCAAATGCCTTCTCCCATTCAGTAGGTTGTCTTTTAGTTTTGTTGATCGTTTCCTTCACTGTGCAGATGCTTTTTATTTTGATGAAGAAGTCCCAATAGTTTATTTTTGCTTTTATTTTCCTTACCTCAGGAGACATATGTAGAAAAATGTTGCTATGACTCATGTCAGAGAAATCACTGCCTGTGTTCTCGTCTAGGAGTTTTATGGTTTCAGGTCTCACATTTAGGTCTTTAAAGCAGTTTGAGTTTATTTTTGTGTATGGTGTGAGGTGACCCAGTTTCATTCTTTTGCATGTGGCTGTCCAGTTTTCCCATCACCATTTGTTGAACGAGACTTTTTCCTATTGCATATTCTTTCTTCCTTTGTTGAAGATTAATTGACATGTATCATAACATCTTTTTTTATTAAAAAAATTTTTTTAATATTTATTTATTTTTGAGAGAGAGACAGACTGTGAGCAGGGGAGGAGCAGAGAGGGAGACACAGAATCCGAAGCAGGCTCCAGGCCCTGAGCTGTCAGCACAGAGCCCGATGCAGGGCTCGAACTCACGAACCATGAGATCATGACCTGAGCCGAAGTCAGATGCTCAACTGACTGAGCCACCCAGGTGCCCCGACATGTATCATAACGTCTTAATGAAGATTTTGCTGTAATTGATTTCATAAAGACCTGCTATCATTTGTCCTAGAGTCCTGTTCTATTTCTATGCCTATATGCTGTATTTAAGGACAGAGAAGTTACTGTTACCAGCTGTTTTCTAGAAGCCAGTGTTATACAATACAGAATGACCAGATAATAATAGTAATCTCTATTTATTGAGTGTCTTCTATGTGTGAGGCACTGAACAAGGTGTTTTATGTGTTTTCTTATCCCTCGCCTGAAAATCTGCATCCTCTGGTCTTATCTATCAGTAAATAATATTTTCTACCTAGTCACTCAAGCCAGAGACCTAAGAGTCTTTTCCTTCCTTTTGTCCCCCCACATATAAGATCTTTGATTCTACCTTCAGAATATTTCTTGAATCCATCTACTTTCCTTCAGCTCCACTGCTCCCATCCTAATGTCAGACAGCACCACCTGTCACTTAGACTGTTGCAATAGAGAGCCTCCTAAACAATATCCCCATTCCTACGTTGCCCCCCTCAAATGCTGTTTAGCACATGGCAGAGTAATGATTTGACAATATACATATAGATAGGACCCTCCCCACTTACCCTCTCATTTAGAATAGAACCCAAGTTCTTACCATGATCCAGCCACTGCCCCTCTCCATCTCATTGCAGGCCATCCCCCCACCTCACCTACCTCGCTCCTTGTTCTCTAGGGTTCTTTGGATCTCACAGAAGCACACCAAGCTTTTCCTGCCTCTGCACATATTATTCCTCTCTCTGGAATATTCTTCCCTTTGCTCTATGCCAGAATGCCTCCTTCTCAGTTCTGTGATCTCAGTAAATTCTATTTCCTCAGAGAGACTTTTCCTGGCCCCTTGAACTAAAAAGTAGATGCCCTTCTTGACTCTCTTCTTTTTAGTATCACCTTATCAGACTTTGCAGTTTTTAGTCTGTTGACTGTTTTTTAAATTATTATTGTCAGTCTCATATACTAGATGGTAAGTTCCTGGAAGACAAAGACTATGTCTTTTCTTGTCCATTTTTGTATCTCTGACATCTAGCAAATTGCCTGGCACATTCCAGGAGCCCAGGAAAATATTCGGTAAATGATTAATTCTCTCAGAAACCTCTGACATATCATTTTACAGATGAGAAAACAGGCTCAGCCAGGTGGTGTCCCCCAGACAAGGCCCCTTAGTGCCACAGTGGTGGCCTGGCACCTTGGCCCAAGCCTGGCCTGAACATCCTTCTCTCCAGTCCACTCCCCTCAGACCTGTCCCCTTCAACTGAAAATGAATACTGCTGCTTGGGGCACCTAGGTGGCTCAGTCAGTCAAGCGTCGGACTCTGGCTCAGGTCATGATCTCATGGTCCGTGGGTTCAAGCCCTGCGTCGGACTCTGTGCTGACAGCTCAGAGCCTGGAGCCTGCTTAGGATTCTGTGTCTCCCTCTCTGTCTGCCCCTCCCCCGTTCACAGTCCTCCCCCCCCCCCCCCCCCCCGCCGCCGGAAAATAAATAAACATTAAAAAATTAAAAGAACAAGACAATAAATACTGCTGCCATATCAATCCTTTGTTCGGCAGTGTGCCTTCAAGCACTCCTTTGTTCAAAAGCCTTCTTTGATTCTCTAATGCTTAACACGTTACATCTAAACTGTTCTGCCTCCACTGTGTGGCCTCACTACTTTCTTGCGTACAGTTCGCCTCCTGCCTGTCTCTGTCTCCTTACACTTCTTCACTTTCTGCTTCTCCCAGATGCCTGTAAACCCTCTCCCCTCTCCCTGGAAAATCCCAGCCTCATGAAGGGCTCAGCTGTCTTCAGTGCCATTTCTTATTACTCAACTGCTCCAACCTCCAAATAGTAACAAAGTCAACCTCAGCTTAGCATAATATTTGTTTTGTTTGTTGCTTATGTCCTGTGTTAGTCTCATGTCATTACCTTTGTAGGGGGGAGGCCACATACTCCTCTAGAGCCTATCAGAGTGGGAGAGGAGGACATTTTTCAACTCTCACCCAGCCTGACTCCAGTGCTTGCCCCAGAGGAGATGTGACTTCTATTGCCCGCACCTGCCCTCCCCTGGAGACTCCCTTGCTACAAGCAGGAGTGTATCGGAAAAGGAAAAGGGCGGAGAACCCGCCGCACAAAATCGCCGACTCAGGAAAGAGGCAACCACGGCACACTGGCCTGAAGAAACAGACGCTGTGCTGTTTCCATCCCTATTGACGTTGCTTCTTCCACAAAGCTTGCTTGCTTTCTGGCCCGAGCACATTTCTTTTGAGCCCTGTGAGGAAAAGCATTTCTGTTTCTTAGATCACATCGATGAAGATGACTTTGTGAAATGTTGTGATTTGGTGACATCAAACGGAACTCCTGTCGAACGAATGAAAGCTGGCTGGAGCAAAATTTGAAAGGAGGTAACAGTAAGGGACCAGGTAGACGTGTGGCCTATGACTGTCAGAGAGCTTCGTGGAGGAAGCAGAGCCATTGGCCACAGACAGCAAGTGAACCCGCAAAGCCAGAGAGAGGCTAGTGTCCTCGGTGGCCACGGGAGGAGCTTGGAGAGAGCATCAGCCATGGAGAATCATAGAATTTAAAAAAGAGGGGAAGAAAACCTTAGTAATCACCTAAGCAATCAGTCTAGTAATACTTATCAAGAGCTTGGTGTGGTCCAGGCCCCATGCTAGCCATTGTACATGTTTAAACTTCTTTAATTTTCATAATTACCATCTGAGTTACTATTACTACCTACGTTTTACAAACATTGGCTCGGGGTGGGGGGGGGGGGGGTAAAAGTACCTAGTACAGCTAGTGACAGGATACAAACATAGACAACCTGGCTCCAGAGTCTACACCCCAACCACTACTCTGCATCTCAATAATCATCTTTATACTAGAATAGAAACTTGCCATTAACATTGAGTTGCAACTGTTTTAAGGACCTCCCTTGTACTTAGTAATTTGCTAGGTATAATTGGGTAGTGTGCCAGGAAGTATAGGCAGATTACTGCCCTTGGGAATTTATGGTCTTGGTAAAAATCAAGAAAACTGCAAATAAAACAATTATTTCAGGTTCTAACAAAATATATACAGTATCGCCTACCAAAACCTGGCTATACGATAGGTAAGTATTGGTCTAGGAAAGACTCCACTCAGTGTTACCCCCAGATTTGTATTTCGAAAGGAACTATAGATCCTGGGGCTGTCTGGGCTTTTCTCTGGCAAGGTCAGTATTTTCAGCATTGAGTTCCCTTTCCTGCTTATTTGTCAGTCTCCACTGCAGTCTTCTGCAGGGACTTTAGGTCTTTGTGTAAAGCAGAGCACTCCTTCCTTAATTATTCTGAATTGGGCAAAAGAGGTAATTTTATTCATTTTAGGTTTAAATCCTAACAAAGCAGTTCATTGTTCAAATATTGGGTGGGAGTGTATCTGAGAGACAAAGTAGTTTTGTTAGAGATAAAAATAAATGACTTTGATTCTTCCTTTGGGGTTGGTTATTTCCAAAGATCCAAAATTGAATCATTTTCACAATAAAACCACTATTTTTGTTCTTCCATATTGTAGAAATGGCTTTTAAGGCCTTACCCTGAGAAAGCCTAAAATGCCCTCTATTGGCCAAACATGGAATGACTGCTGAACGTTCAAAAAAGTTTTCAAGTTGAAAAAAAAATAAGGAAAATGTGTATCATGCATGTGTGCTTTGCATGTGTGCGAAGCTTTCTCTACAAAACTGCTCATTGCAATATAGTTTGTGAAAACAAAAAAGTTGAAGCAATCTAGCAAAAGGGGTATGGGCTAAATGAATTATGGTATATCCACAAAATAGAACTCAGCTAATATATATGGTATTGTAGAAAAAGACAACACAGAAAAATGTTCATGTTACATTAAGTGAAAACTTGATATCACAAAGCTGTTTATTATGATCCCATCTTTATCATCTAAAGGACGTATAGGAAACTAAATAGAATAGCTAAGCCGATAGACATCTGAAAGGACGTGTGCCAAAATGTTCAGTGTTCTCACTTCGCAGTCTCTCTTGGTGGTGGAAGTGGGGATTCTTGTTTTCTTCTTTCTTCTTAACTCTCTTTTCTAAACACAATCAGTAGGAATTATTTTTGTAAAATAAGAAACAATAGTGAGTTATTTTAGTTATTACTATGTTCTTGGATATTATTAGCTTCTTATAAAAGAGACATGGAGAACATTTACAGGAAAGATTTCAGAACCTCAGTGGAATGGGCAGCTTCGTGTGATGCCATGTCACTAGTGATTTATTTATTTTAGTCTACATACTTTCCAAGAAGGTCACCATCTCTAAATAAGAAATCATCCTTGTGGTCCAGAACTAGTTTGGTGCTTCCATATTCTGGGAGAAGAACTTTATCTCCAACTTTCGGGCTAACTAGTTGAATCTCTCCACCCTTCCCTGTAGAGCCTGATCCAACAGCTACTACTGTTGCCTGCAGTGCTTTTCCTTGAGATTTTTCTGGAAGCATAATGCCTCCTTTTGGTTACAGTTTTGGCTGCACTCTTGCAACTAAAACTCAAGGAGGAGAAGAAACTTTCTAAATGCCTGTCCTGCGGTGACTCTAGCTGCCGCACCTCCCACTCTGCTCTCATGCCACTGCCATCCAAGGGGACCCCCCCAAAACACTTTTTTAAAAGAAATCAAGAGATGGAACCCCGTAATCCTACAGTTAAAAAAACTGGGATCTCGAGTAGCCAGATGTAAGTGGTGACTTACCCAAAGCTACACATCTGGTTACACTTAACATTGACTTTCAGTTTCTCTTCTAGTGAGTCTCATTATTTATCCAGTTCTTCTGATGAAAAGTTAGTAATCTTGATACTCTGACACTTGGCTATCGATTGTTCTTCACAAATGAATCATTGAGACTTGAATCAGAAATGAAGCAGAAATGAGCTACTAGGACATTTATATGGAGCACATTTGAAAAGATCACAATGCAGTTAGGATGGATTTATTTCTCTTATACAGGGTTTGGCAAACTACACCCAGCGAGCCAAATCTGGCAACACCTACTGTATATGTCTTACCTATGGCTGCTTGCTCTCTACAGCTGCAGGTAGAGTAGAGACAAACTATATGGCCTGCTAAGCTGAAAATGGTTCCTACCTGTCCCTTTACAGAGAAGTGTGCAAACCCCTGCTCTTACAGATAATTTAAATCCTATCCTGCCTCCAGATATTTAACTATTTCACTACACCTTAATGTCTCTAGCTAACCAAAAGGACTCTCAGCTGGCAATTCCAAACAAATGTCAGAATAATCATCAGAGCTAGAAAGTCCCCAAATGGCAAGTTGTTTTTCCCTAATACCCTTTTCCTGCCTCCGAGAAACAACAGGCCCTTCCCAGCCTCAACCCCAACAAACTCTCTGAGTGGGTGGGGACGCCTAGGAGGACAAAGACTGTGGAATGGTGGTGGAGAGGCCCAAAGAGAAGGGCACATTAGGAAACGGTACATTTTCTTAGGGTGCAGGGGATTATATTTCCAGCTAAATTCTTTTTCCATTTGGTGGAATCATGTTGAGGTGACATATTCAAGCTGGGAAGTGCTTAAGCCTGAAATGATAGACTGATGAAAATGCCACACAGGGGCACCTGGTGGCTCAGTCGATTAAGCACTGGACTCTGATGTCAGCTCAGGTCATGATCTCAAGGTTCATGAGATCAAGCCTTAAGACGGGCTCTGCCCTGACAGTGTGGATTCTCTGTCTCCCTCTCTCTCTCTCTGCCCCTCCCCCCTTTCTCTCTCTCTCTCTCTTTCTCAAAATAAATGAGCATTAAAAGAAAAAAAGAAAGAAAGAAAGAAAGAAAGAAAGAAAGAAAGAAAGAAAGAAAGAAAGAAAGAAAGAAAGAAAGAAAGAAAGAAAGAAAGAAAGAAAGAAAGAAAGAAAGAAAGAAAATGCCACACAAACTGGGCATGAGGTGGGAGGGAGAATTGGGAATGTGGCTCCAATATACTCACCCACCCATGGGATTTGACCATAATGCTTCAGAAGTGACTGGAACCAGCCTCATTTAGAGACATAAGGGGTGAGAAAGTAATATGCAATAGTAGGTAGGACAACGATGAGCCCTCAAACCACATTCATAAAACACCGTGGAATTCTCATGTTATTTTTGTATCTGTTTCATATGTTATTTTTGTTTTATAATTAATAATTGAAAATATAAAACAAATTCACCAAAAGCCTACATGCAAGGAGCTTGAGGTGAGAGCATTTCAGGGCCCATGTCCTCTTGCAGTGAAGATGTCCAAGGTTACCAGTATACACCCCAAACCAAAGAGCATTCCCTTGATGTTCACTCTGGATAAGACTCCTAGGCCTTCTCACAACATGAGGGGGAGCTCCTTCCCACTAGCCAAGAGTGATGGCATTCTGGAATTCTCTACCTCTTTGATATTAACAACAGCAATTCATGCCCCTGTGTACTACTAATACCAATAAAAGACAAGAGGAAGAAATATATGGAGAGGTAATAGTTTGAATGTGATCACAGCACAAATTCCTTTCAGCATTCATCTATTGAGTCCCTACTATGTGCCATGCATTGTACTGGACCTTGTAGATATTACAGGGAGTAGTAAGACACCAAAATGGACGCCCCCACCCTGCTTTTTGACTTCCAGGAAGGTAGATATTGGGAAGTCTGCTACAGCCACAGCAAAAAGGAAAAGTTTTAATGCTTCCACATTCAAGCTTGCCTCCCAAAAGAGCAAGAATCATGGCTTCTGACTCAGTGTTCACTTTTCCTCCTCCAAACCTCAAGTGCTTTGATCTGCTTGGTGAAAGTTAGGTCGCTCGTGGAATCCAGGATACAAGGTACTCTGGAGAAAGTAGCTTTTAGATTTTAAGCTTCTAGCATTCAGTGAGCCACACTTAAGAGGGATCAGAAAAGAGGTGAGAAAGACAATCTAAACATCAGTCACATTTACCAAAGCGGATGATAGGAAGAGAAGTCCAGGCTAAGAAATAGCAGTGGTTAATCAACAGGGTACACCAGAGGCTTGGCGAGAGCTGACCTGGGGTGAGAGCAAGTGGGCCATTAGCCAAGCTTTTGTGCCATGGGAAGCTGTTGGCAAACAACCTCCTCCTCAAGGCCAGGAGAGCAAGGGAAGGCCAACCATCTAACTTCATCCTGTCAGTCATGATGTTTCTCCCTTTATGCCAGTGGATAAGAAACAAGGAGTTGCGGGGCACCTGGATGACTTGGTTGGTTGAGTGTCTGACTCTTGGTTTCAGTTCAGGTCATGATCTCACAGTTCATGGATTCAACCCCCATGTCAGGCTCTGCACTGACAGCTGCGGAGCCTGCTTGGGATTCTCTCTCTCTCTCTCTCTCTCTCTCTCTCTCTCTCTCTCTCTCTCTCCTCTCCCCTCTCTCTGTCCCTCCTCTGCTCGCTCTCTATCTCTCTCCCTCAAAATAAATAAACATTAAACAAGGAGTAGAGAGAATTGGGGGAAATAAGGAAGGATGGGAACACTTGGTGGAAAAATGCTGAGTTAGGTTTTGAACATGGTAAATTTGAAGCACCCTTAGGGACATCCAGTTAGAGATGTCAAGTAGTCAGTTTTATGTACAATAAGGGTATAAAGTTCAGGAGAAACAGCTGTGTTGGAAATTTAAATTTGGGAATCTTTAATCATGGTTGAAACCATACCTTGAGAGTATATGTAGAATAGGAAAGAAGCAAGCCAAGGGCTAATTCTGGGATCCAATGGCTCTGAAGAGGTAAGATGGTGAATGAACCCTGCAAAAGAGACGGGGAAGGGAAGGGAAGGGGAGGGGAAGGGGAGGGGAGGGGAGGGGAGGGGAGGGGAGGGGAGGGGAGGGGAGGGGAGGGAAGGGAAGGGAAGGGAAGGGAAGGGAAGGGAAGGGAAGGGAAGGGAAGGGAAGGGAAGGGAAGGGAAGGGAAGGGAAGGGAAGGGAAGGCTCATGGAATTCAAAGGAGGAGGGGGTTTTAAGAGACTCCACTGTGGTATGACCTAGAGAGTTCAAGAAGGACAGATGGTTGGGCTTGGCAGTTAGAAAGCCATGCTGATCTTGTGGAGAGCAGTTTCAGTGATGGGTGTGAAACCTACTCTGCAATGGGGATAAGGAAATAGAGGAAACAGTATGGACACTTGTGAGAATACTCGCTACCATGGGACAGAGAAAGAAGGTGTGCTACCTAGAGAAGGATGCAAGATTGAAGAAGAATATTTATTATGATGGGAGAAACTGGCACATAATATAGGCTGCAGCCAAGAAAACCATACAGAGGAAGAGACCAAAAATTCAGGAGAGAGAAGGGTTAACTTATAGAGCAAGTACAAGTTAGAGCCTCCTTGGGGAGATTTAGCCTCAAACCCAGAGGAGATGGTTAACTTGAGGGTGAGATGGTAGGAAGTTGAGGAAGTTCTTCATGCCTGATAGCTGCATTACTCTATGCAATAAAAGCCAAGTTTCCATTTGCTGGAAGGAGAGGAGATATCCTGGAGTGCAGAGGGCCTTGGAAAGAGTAAGTTTGGAAATAGAAAAGGAAGCTGACTTGGATATTGACTGGATTTATTGTGGTAATCTTTTTTGCAATTTATACAAACATTGAATCATTATGTTGTACACCCAAAACTAATATGTTATATGTCAATTATATCTCAACTAAAGAAAAAAAGAGGGGTGCCTGGGTAGCTCTGTCAGTTAAACGTCCAACTCGATTTTGGCTCAGGCCATGATCTCGTGGTTGAGAGTTCGAGCCCCACGTCAGGTTCTGCACTGATAGCATGGAGCCTGTTTGCGTTTTTCTCTCTCACTCTCTCTCTCTACCCCTCCCCTGTTCATGCGCTCGCTCTTTCTTGCTCTCTCTCAAAATAAATAAACATTAAAAATAAAAAAGGAAAGAGCTGACTAGAAGAAACACATGGACAGATGGCTCAGTGGCACTGCATGAGTTAATCATGCATTTATGGTGGTATCTAAATTCATATGGTGATGGCACTTATCCAGAGATAGAGCACAGAAAGCTGATGGGTTAATCTAATGGGTTTTGTCCCTTGGTCAGGTGCTGGCAAGGGAACACAGGAAGACATTCCCTAGGGAGATGTTTAGATGGATATGTGGGGTCATGGTAGGATAGGGGAGAAAATAAAATCAAGTGATTTTATTTTATTAGCTACCTGAGAAAAAAGGGTGAGAGGGCAAGGGACCATCAGTCTTAAGGAAGTAGAAAAGCAAATAAACCAGTTTTGGGAGAAAGATAGAATCTAGAGATCAAAGATCAATTTATTGGAGTTAAAACTTGGAAGGTGGAAGACTTCTGGGCACTAGCAAAACTCCTCCACAGAGTATTTCCACTTCCCCCCCCCCCACTCTTTTCTCTTCCTTTCTTCCCATTCTCCCTTCACTTCACTCAGAACCACGCTTTTTTTCTTCACTCCTCTCTGAAACAAGAATACCTTTAAAGAGCTTTAAATGGAGGAGTGACATGATTTGATATGAAATGTTCAGAGCAGCAAGAGACATTAAAATAAGATTTGTAGCAGCACTGATTGATACAACACTAGGAAATAATTAAATATTCATCAGTGGCATGGATAACGCGGCCTTTATTTAGTCTAAAAACAAAAATTAAGCTGCATTGCTCAGTGGTGTAGACAGGGGTAGTTAAACTTGGAAAACAAGGAAATGATTGTCAGAAAAGTAAAGATGCTGGTGACCTCTGGGAGAATAGAGGTTGTCTTCATCAGGGAGGACCCTTGGAGCATGTAGGGACTGGTAATATTCTAGTTCTTGATTGAGTAGTGGTTTTATGGGTAGCTCCTTTATAATTATTCTTCAAACCGTACATATATAGTTTTGCACTTTGCTGTATCATATATCCTAACTAAAGAGAAAACATGCATGGAATGATACATACGATATATAGGAGAGGGGGGGATGAAATTAGGGAGGTATGTGCAGACACAACTGTGTTTGTGATATTGCATTTCATGAGCAGGGAGCTAAGTATTATCTATAATTGTTTACGTGTCTAAAACATTTAAATCAAAATGAAAACTGAAAAAGTGATGTGGAAAAGAAGATGGATGCTTTTGCTTCTGTTTTCATTTCCTTTCTGGTTGTTAAATTATTCAGTAAGTTAGAATAAAGAGGGAAAATTCAGTAGCTGAATCAGTACTCTGGAGATTTGCCAGCATTCAGTTCTTTTTGTTAGGGAGACATGGAGAATAGAATCCAGTTACTAATCTCAGGGCTTGATCTCAGGCCTGTTTGTTTGGTTTACTCTTGGAGAAGTGATCCCAGAGTATACCTGCCTGTATTCTGACAACAGCCCCCACCTCTGCATGAGTATGGGCTACTCATCCCATCCTTCTCTTAAAGGCTCACTGACCCTTCCCTGCAGCCTTCATGTGAACTGGCCTGGAAGTCATTCCACTGTTGGGTGGGGATAGCTGCTGCCAGCAAAGTGCCCTGCTTTCCCAGAAAGCCTGTTCCAACCCCTTCCCACTCATTCAGCAAGTCCTCATTCCAGGCTGCTGACCTTGGATCCAACCCTCCCCCCCCCCCCCCCCCGCCCCACCAAATGTGTAAACAGAAACAACTGGGAAACTGTATTACTAAAGGAAATCCTCAGCAGAAATGGAAAATGAAAACTCCAACACATTCAGAATGCAATGTAAAACTAGTTACACATGGATTTCCCCACCTCCCGAGCCTCTGGGTCTCCCTTCTCATTCTCTTTATACAGGCTTTCCTTAAGGAGTTGGAAAAACTGTCTTCCTGACTCAGTTCTGTGGTTTTCTCACATGGATTCCTAGGGTGAGGAAAGGCCACCTGGGAGGGTGGAGAAATGGAAGGAAGCTGGTCCAGGTAACTCCATGTTGAGTGAATCAACCCAGGATCTGCTCAGACTTCTTGTTAGGTAAGATAATAAAATCCTCATTTAAGCCAAGTTTGGTCGCAGTTCTGTTACAGCTGAAACGTCCTAACTGTCATGGGACAGAAGGAGGAAATTTTGTTATACATGTCCTTGGGAAGGGCTGGAGAGAGTAGTGATAGATAAGAGAAAGCCTCAAGGGGCCCTCTTTAGGGCAGTGCTACTCCAAGCGTGGTTCATGCACCTGCAGCATCAGGATAAGTTGGGAGTTTGTCAGCAGTGCGAATGTAAGGCTTCACTCCAGACAGACCAAATCAGATTCTCTGGAGGTAGGACTGGGACTCTGTATTTTAACAAGGTCGCCCTCCAGTGATTTCGATGCAACTGATGTGGGAGAAAACACTGACCTGGAACACTTCTCCACCTGGGAGTGTGATTGGTCCAACAGAGGAAGTGCTGTGTGTGCCTCTAGCTCATTGCCCACCTCTCTGAAGCGGTCCCAGTCTTCTAGGTCTCAATTGCCTTTTCTGTCACAACAGTAGGATCAGATGAGGAACTGGGTGTAAAAATGGTTTGAAAGAGCTCAGAGCGTGATGCCTAGGAGAGTCAGTCCCTGAGCTGACCCAGCCCCTCCCAGGGGACACAGCCTGAGGCTGCAGACAGTATGTCAGCTTCTTTGGGTGGGGCCTGTGTCCATCCGCGGAGGAACTGGCACGTAGAGGATGGAGAGTCACTGTCATTTTTAACTGAACTCAGGTGCTCTTATTTTGAGGTTTCTTCTTTTCGGGTTCCTGCATGAGTCCATCAGGAAGGACTGGAAACCCAGGTTTTGCCCTTGTGGCCTGTGGAGGGTCGCCCGATCGCAATGCTGCCCCTCCTCTCTCACAACCTCAGCCGTCCTCCCGCCACACCCCCCGCATCCTCAAGACGTCCTCCCGCCGCCACCTCCACTGAGGTGACCTGCTCCTCCCCTCCTACGGATTTCCCCGGCCTTCGACGCCCAAGGAGACACAAAACCCACTGCCCTGAAGATAGAACAGCTAGTTTCAGAGCCCTGCCTGCTGTCTAGTTACTAGGCGTCGACTCCAATGCGGGAGCCACCCTCCGAGCCAACGAGGAGGGTCCGCGTAGATGTGGCGATCTCGCGCGCCGCCCTGTGCGCCGGGCGGATAGCGAATGGAAGGGGCGCGCCCGCTGGCCTGGGGACTAATCAGAGCAGGGCAGGCAAGCAGGTCCGGCTCCCAGTGGCCACTCGGGCGCAGACTCAACGCGTTGCCTGCTCTTGGACTGGACAAGCCTCCTGCCAATCAGGGGCGGAGCAAGAGGAGCCTCGGCCAATAGCGGGAGGCGGCCGGGTCAGGCCGGTGGCCCTGCGATCCGCGCGGTGGTCCGTGAGCCCGTTGGCGCTGAGGGAGTGGCCGCCCTCCGGCTCGCGCGCGCTGCGCTCTCCACCCCCCCCCCCACCCCGCCCCCGGGCCCGCCCGTCGGCCGCGCCGCGTCATGTCGGGCGCTGCTCGGCGCTAGTGCCCGGGGCCGCCGCCTCCCGCCCGCCCGAAGCCGCGCCCACTGTCCAGAGCCAGAGGGATGGTGGTAGTCACGGGGCGGGAGCCAGACAGCCGTCGCCCGGACGGTGCCATGTCCAGCTCCGACGCCGAAGACGACTTTCTGGAGCCGGCCACCCCGACGGCCACGCAGGCGGGGCACGCGCTGCCCCTGCTGCCCCAGGAGGTACCCGGGGGGTGGGGCGTGGGAAGGGGCGCAGAGGGAGAAGCAGGTGCCCGGCAGAACTGACCTTGGGGTGTGAGCAGCACCGAGGCTGGGGTCGGGGGGGGGGGGGGGGTCGGGCTGAGGGCGGCGCCAGAAGAGCCGAGCTGCCCAGCCCACTCATCCTCCTGTAAAAGGCACAGGTGTGTCTTCCTGTCCCCGGGGGGCACCTGATCTCCCCACCCCACGCCCCCCTCTTTCAGTGTTCACTCACTGCAAGGTTGGTTTACTCCACCCCTAAGTCCCATCCTTAACAACTAGAGGAGGGAGGGTAGTCTGTGGGAAGGGAACCTTGGAGCCCCAAGAGATGAGAGTGTCTTCTAGAAAATCAGGGAGGAGGCCTTCGTGGTTGCCCAGACCCAACCTCCAGCTGCCCAGAAAGTGGGGTCAGGGACTCTGTGCAGATAAGAAGCAGGCTAATTAATAGATGTGTCCACACTCACCTGACACCTCAATGGCTTTCCTTCCCACTGGTCTTGATGTGATAACAGTATCACATTTAGAGCTGAAATGTCACTCAAGAGAAGGGGAAAGAGAAGGGAAGGTGGGGCACTGCTGGGAGCTGAAGAGGGAGACAGAAGGTAGGAGCTAAGGTAGTGCTGGATGTGGGGGCCTGTGGGGTGTGGAGGAATCCTAGGAGAATGGACAGCTCCAGAGGGGCAGGGCTGGGCCGGGGGTGGCTCCTCCCCTGGGGATTAGAAGCCTGTGCCCTCGACATCATGAAACACAACAATGAGCACAACTCTAGAAGTACTCTTTGCAGTTGGGGGGGGGGGGTGCGGGGTGGAGCCGTTAGAAACACTATGGTGCTTGCTTTTCATGCACTGTCATTGGGGAAACAATGGGGTTTGAGACAAAGAGGCAACACCCAGAGACTGTAGGCCAGCTCCCCCCCAGATACATTGTTCCATGTGAGATCCAGAACAGTTTTTGGTTGCTTTTGCCTCTGTGCCTCAGTCTTTTCAGCTCTACTGTGGAGCAGACACTTGGATTGGTATGAGATATCCTTGGAAGAGGTGTAAAGAGCTCCAGAAATGTAAAGCATTCTTATCTCAAAATATTTGAGTCCTTGCTATGCACCTAGAATAGTTTTATTGGAGCTATAGACTAAGTAGAAGGCATTTGTTATCCTTTGGTTGCAGAAGAGTAACAGTGCATACGCACAGAAGAACTGTACATAACCTTTCTATTTCGTGCATTCATTCACTCATTCATTTAATGCACACTTGGGTCTTTGCTGCATGCCAGGCACTGCACTAGGCTCTGGGTAACTTTGATTTAATGTATTTTTATCCTACTTTAGTTCACAAAGAACTTTTAAAAAGTTGATATTATTTTACTTATATGTGAAATCTAAAAAACAAACAAAAAAACAACAAAGCATAAATAGACCCATAAATACGGAGCACAAGCTGGTGGTTGCCAGAGGGCAGGAAGGGTGGAGGGATGGGCAAAATGGGTGAAGGGAGTGGGAGGTATTTGCTTCTAGTTATGGAATAAATAAGTCACGGGGATAAAAAGTACAACATAAGGAATACAGTCAGTGAAATCATAACGGTAATAAATGGTGGCAGGTGGTAGCTGCACTTGTAAGCATACCGTGTAAAGACTTAACAAATCACAGTGTCATACACC
Source organism: Acinonyx jubatus (assembly GCF_027475565.1). Taxonomy (NCBI): domain Eukaryota; kingdom Metazoa; phylum Chordata; class Mammalia; order Carnivora; family Felidae; genus Acinonyx; species Acinonyx jubatus. The sequence continues at coordinate 20,954,645 of NC_069398.1, forward strand.
CAAAACTAATGTAACGTTGTGCGTCAACTACACCTAAAAAAATGTAGGAAAAAAAATGGAAGGCTGGGGGAAAGGACTATCTGGATAAACATACACTGGAGCCTTAGAGATGTAATATTGAAAAGTATGCACTCGTACAAAATTTTAGTCAATCTGGAGGTTGTGGGAAAATTAGAGAGAACTGGCTTCATTTCTTTAAAACCACAAGCAGTGAAAGATATTCCCACCCTCCACCTCCCCCAAAAAAGGTCCTGAGTATTTTAGGGAGACCCTAGAACTTCTCCTGGCAAATCTATACCATCATTCCCTGTTCTTCCCCCTGCCCTTGCCTCCGGAACCTTAGCTGGATGGGGGACTGATCCCACTCTACAGATTAAGAAAGAAGCAGTGAGGTACAAAGAATGAGGAGTGGATGCCTGGAATTGTTCCACAAACACCTATGAGCCCTGCTGTGGGTGGCCTCATGATTAGTGAACAAGATGCCATCCCTGCCCTCAGGAAGCTTGAGGTCTAGAAGGGAGAGCTGACAGAGGAAAATAACTGCTGGTGTACCGTGCTAGGCGAGGAGGGTGTGTGGTCCATGGTGAAGGCACGATGGAGGGAATGTTCAGTTAACTCTGTCTTGGGTGCATGTGAGGAACAATAGAACAGAAATGCTTACAGAATTGGGAAACTTAAAGAGAAGCTTTTATTTTATTTTTTAAGAAAGAGAGAGTGTGCGCATGTGCACACAACTTGGGGACGGGCAGAGGGAGAGAGAATCTTAAGCAGGCTCCACACTCAGCATGGAGCCCAGCGTAGGACTCCATCTCACAACCCTGGGATCATGACCTGAGCTGAAATCAAGCTACCTAACCAACTGAGCCACCCAGGCGCCCTGAAGAGAAACTTTTAGAATGCGCGGATGCTGCTAACCTATATGGTGCCTTGGTGTGTATTAGAGAAAGGACACACAGCTGGGCTAGCAGATCACTCTCAGATCGGTGTCCTTGTGCAGTGAACAACATACACCACACACGGGGCAAATGCATTTGCTAGATGGACAAAGGGAGAGTGGAAAGAACATTCCAAGGGGTATGTGGGTAGGACTTGGCAACTGATGAGTGTGGGGAAAGAGAGGAGAGAGAAGAACATTCAGAAACACTCCTGGATTTTAGCGTTGGGTGACTGAATGGTGTAGCACTAATAAGACCCCAGAAGACCACAATCAGAGCAGCCTCTGTTCTCATTCCCCAATGCCTGGCTGAAAGTGCCGGTGGTTCCTTTCCAGTTTCCTGAGGTTGTTCCCCTTAACATTGGAGGGGCTCACTTCACCACACGCCTGTCTACCCTGCGGCGCTATGAAGACACCATGCTGGCGGCCATGTTCAGCGGGCGACATTACATTCCCACAGACTCCGAGGGCCGGTACTTCATTGACCGGGATGGCACCCACTTTGGGTATGTTTCTCCCTCTATGATCAACCTTATAGTTCTAGTAAGTAGGACCTGGGCTTCAATATGGGGCTTTGGTATCTTCCATTAATACCCAGAAAAGAAAATAGCAAATGTACTGATGGAATTTAATAAATGTGCTTATTGAATTGGATCAAAAGCCATAGTATCTTTCCCAGAGGAGACAAGGACAGCCAGAGAGAGCCCAGGTGCTACACACTGACTGGATGTGATGAAATTGGAGACCAGGAAGTTGTCATCTGTATGGAATAGGTGTGATGCCACCTATAGGCAGGGGAGCCCCAAAACAACTTCTTGGAGAATATCCTCAGATTCAGATTCTGGGGCTCCACATTGCCATTAGGGAGGGACATGGTGTATGACCGTGGTTCTCAGACTTTCTTTGATGGTTTAAAACAAATGAACAAAAAAGGTGGAGGAAGGGCCAACATATGATTGCCATCTTTTAATTTTGCCAAGAAAAGCCTTTAGAAAAAAACAAACAAACACCTTCAATTGTGACTGTCATTTTAACGCTAAAACACAGAAAGACACAATCTCAAAAAAGAAAATAGCCCTTCCCAAGGAAAGACTTCTGATACCTTAACACGTAAACAATTTAAAGACTTTATGTTTTAGTTTCCTTGCTTGTGAAATGAGAAATAATTACAGCTGCCTCACAGGCCTGCCATGCCGATTACGTAAAGAGCCTTGGTGTGACCCCTCACCGGGTCCTTCCAGAGCATGTGGCTGAAGCTCTTTGCCCCTTCAGTGTAACTTTGGAGATGACTACAGAACTAACATGATTCTTGACCTTCAACACATTGGCTAAGGAGTCAGAAAGTCTCCAACCACTACGTATCTGTGCTGGCCTCCCAAGTAGGATCGCCTGCACAGGGAGAAAGGTCATTTTTATCCTCAGAAAGGAGCCTCTGGTCATGCAATTTGCTTTGAAGCATCTGGGTTTCCCCATTGGGCTGTCAGCTGCCTCCAATGCTGAGAAAACAAAGTGTCACATCGCTCTGCAGAGCTATAAAAAGATTTTTGTTTGCAGGCTGTTTGGGGGAGGAAAGTGCTGGCCCCAGCTGGCAACTCCCACAGCACTCTTAGCTGGGCCTTGCCCTGGGGTCATGTTTTTCAGAGCAGACCAAGGTTTGCTTAAGATCCTAGAGGACTAATTTGGGAAGGGGTTGTGGGGAGGAGGAACAGGCTTTGGCTCTAAGCTGATGTGCCCATGCCCAGGTGGCCATAGCTGGAGAGGGTCAGAGCTGGGCCAGGGTGTGGCAGAAAGCAGGGTATTGTGGCATTTATCCTCAGGCTGCTAGACTCCAATGGTCTGTGATTCATCATCAGCAGATGAAGTTGCTTAAAGACTCAGAGAAAATAAAATAGGGGCTCAGGGCATTTGATCAGGTACATTTCTCTGCTGGGGCAGCTCATGTGTCCCTAGCACCCACCAGGGAGGCTGCTTGGGTCACCACCTGGGGCAGTTTCCCACTGTGATCAGTGAATAACACTTTGGACTAGAGTCTGGACCACTGTGGGTATGGACTTGGAGTCAACCATGACTGCATCTGGGCCTCTGCTAGCTGTAGCTCCTTGAGTAAGGGTATTCTTTAACCTCTCTGAGCCCCTCTTTTTCTTCATTTAAAAATGGACCTAAGATGGCACTTAAATGTCATTGAAGGGATTAAATAGGGTAACACACGAATAGTAGCTGACCCAGACTAATACTTAGTGAGTGGTAACTGCCGTTACATCATGGTCATAGACAAACTATTGAGGCAACATCTTGATCTTGGGGTTTACTCACATATCTTTACAGAAGTAAAGACCTTGCCACACTTAACTGGCGATGGATCTGATTATGATTACTCTTAGCACCAAAGAATCTGAAGATGGAATTAAAAGAACTGAATTTTTATTTTAAGAAAATGCAGTATGTGATTTTATTCATTCGAGAAACCAATTTGTCCAGGTGTTCAGGGTAGCATTTGCTGTCCATGTAGCTACAAAATAAGATGAATGGCAAAGAAATATAGAAAATGGGGAAGGCTACTACATTGCTAGTGGAAACATAAAATGCTACAACCATTTTGTTAAGCATGCGCTTCACTTTATGACTGAACAATTCTCCTAATATTTAGCCAAGAGAAGTTGGTGCGTGTGTCCACAGAAAGTCTTATACAGGAATGTTCATCACAGCTTTACCCATAAGAGCCCTAAACTGGAAACAACTCAACTGTCCATCAGCAGGAGAATGGGTTAAATCAATTATAGTAGATCCAGCCACTTACATGAGTTTTAAGATGAGGCAAAACTAATCTTTGTTGATAGAATTCTGGGATTGAATGAGAAGAGGCAGAGGGAAACTTTGAGGAGATTGAAATGTTCTGTATCTTGGTCTAGGTTGTGGTTATAATAAAACTATACAATTAAGGTTTGTACACTTGAAAAAAAAAAGATTTGTACATTTGTTGCATATTAATTAGACCTCAATTTAAATATATATGTCTTAAGGAGCCTAGAATATGTATGTTTCCATTATTCCTATATATACCCAAAAATAACAATACCTAATAAAATAAATATACCTAATGATAATTATAAATGTAATAATGATGATACTGATAATAACAGCTATTAATGCTTACTGAGGACTTACCTTGTGCCAGGTATTTTCTAAGCACTTTTTAATCATTTAATCCCTTTATACCATTACAAGGTAGTTTTTAAATTTTCCCTCATTTTACAGATGGGAAAATCAAGGCACAGAGAGGTTAAGTTCACCTCTCCAAGGTCACACAGCTAGTAGTCTGGTTCCAGACTCTGTGCTCTAACCACTATGTGACACTGCCCAGATCCATTAGCTCCTTCTCACCAACCCTCTTTCCTTCCTGCTCAGAGATGTGCTGAATTTCCTGCGCTCAGGGGACCTGCCACCCCGGGAGCGTGTACGGGCTGTGTACAAAGAGGCTCAGTACTATGCCATCGGGCCCCTCCTGGAGCAGCTAGAGAACATGCAGCCTCTGAAGGGGGAGAAAGTGCGCCAGGCGTTTCTGGGACTCATGCCTTATTACAAAGGTGAGGTGTCAATTGCCCAGGGTGGTTGAGGTGTGGGAAAGGAGGGTTGCAAGGCATCTGTGTGTGCATAGGTCGTCACCAAAGAGGTGGGTCTAAGATGTATCCGTATTACTCAGGATCAGAGAGATTTCTGCTTCCCCTTCTGCTCTCCCCTCCCAGTCAAACTGGGAAGATTCAAGTTCAATAGGGCCCACTTTTCCTGTGACATCATCAGATCACATTTCAAAAGGATGATCCTCATTCTATCCTTTTGGTTTCTTTTGCCTTGGAGACCCATGATCCCTGTTTAAGTTTGTGCCTTTCACGGGCCCAGAGTCCCTTCCCCAGGATCTGCCTCTTCCCTGTTGGATCATGCCTTCACCGGGGCTCTCTCTTTGTGCCCTGACGCTGCCTTGCCCACTGCCCCCCGACATCCTGACCCCTGTCCCAGTGATGGGTGCTGTGTTCACCCCCCTAGACCACTTGGAGCGGATTGTGGAGATTGCCCGGCTGCGTGCAGTACAGCGGAAGGCCCGTTTTGCCAAGCTCAAGGTCTGTGTCTTCAAGGAGGAGATGCCCATCACCCCCTATGAGTGTCCGCTTCTCAACTCCCTGCGCTTCGAGCGGAGTGAGAGTGATGGGCAGCTCTTTGAGCACCACTGCGAAGTGGATGTATCTTTTGGGCCCTGGGAGGCTGTGGCTGATGTTTATGACCTACTGCACTGCCTGGTCACAGACCTCTCAGCCCAGGGCCTCACTGTGGACCATCAGTGCATCGGGGTGTGTGACAAGCACCTCATCAACCACTACTACTGCAAGCGCCCCATCTATGAGTTCAAGATCACATGGTGGTGAGTAGCCCGGGTAGGGAACAGAGTCCTATCAGGGAGGGTGTCCATTCCCCTTAGTGGCGCTGGGAGTAAGATCCCTGGAAGGGATACTGACTGCCCCAGACCTGCTGAGGTGAGGACCAAGTCCTGAGGCACAGCTCCAAGGGGACGGAGGTCTCCCAGCTGTACCTCGGGGTCAGGCTCAGGGCTTGTGGCCCACAGGGACCTGGTGCCTGGATTCACCTGACCTCTCCTCAAGGCACAGCAGTCTCTGCCTGAGGCTTAGGGGTCTGGGTAGCTAGGGCTTGACCAGAAAGTCCAGAGAGGTTTTGTCACTCTTGTTCTTGCAAGAGAGTTTCTGCCCTTTTTAGAGCCACGTTACCAAACTGTTGTAGGCATAATCACTTCCTCAACCCTGTTCACGTATCCCTTCCTTGTGCCTAGTGTATAGGTATGAACACAGAATATGATGGGGGGTTTACCCAGGTAGCCACCCCACAGCCCCTGGCTGAAGAAGAAGCATCTTCTCTCCCTCTTCCCCCAGGGATAGTTCCATGCTTTGTTTTAGGATGTGGAAAGACTCTTCCTCCTGGAACATATTCTTCACCACTTTTTGGAGATGTAACCATAGTTGCCAAAGCCATGTACCAGGTTGGCCTTAGAAAAGCACAATGTTTACAGCCCTGCCTTAGGGCCTTGGCTTCTCCTACCTTCCACCAACCTTCCTTGCTTGAAGGGTTATCTTCTCAGGGCTGTAATGCAGATTTCAGAGGTTCCTTTTGAAGATTTCCCTGAATCAAGCAGACAAGTTGCATAGATCTTCTGTTATCTTTGAGATGTAACATCCTTTCTAGAGGCTCAGAATATCTCTTTGGCTGCCATTTCATGTGTTAGCATCCAATTTGTGGTGAACCTCCTTAGATAGAAACCCCTGTGTTTTTAACCCTATTGCTTTATCCTGCTAATGTTCTCCTAGGAGAGTGTCTGTTCTGAGGAGGCAAAGAAAGGGTTGGGTGGGAGGCACAGCTATCCCGGGAGCTGTAGGAAGATAGCAGCACTTCCATCGTGTTTTACTGTCCCCATTTCAGAGACAGAAAAAGATTCACAAGGCTCTGTTCCCACTGCATTTCCTTCTTGCTCCATGTGCAGACTAGGGTGGTCAGTCGGATGTGGACACACATCCCCTAAAGGAAGAGCCATGCAGCACCAGTAATCGGAACGTAACATTTCTGTGCTGCATTACAGACTTCTCCATGTGATCGTGATTGTGCTTGATTGTTCCTGGGTGTTTTGTAGAGAGATTTTTTGTATATAAAAAACTAGTGAGGACAGCCTCATTGGTCTCAGTCCTGTGAGACCAGTGGTTGGTGATGTAGGGAAGGGGTAGCTAAAGATGTCTGTATCCTTCTAAGGAAGAGAAGGCCAAGCCTTAGGACCTTGGCAGAACTCCTTCATAGGGCAGTGACTTCCTGGCCCTCTGTGGCAACAGGGATTCCAGGGCATGGTTTTGCACTCTTACGTTGTGTTCTTATATGGTGGAACAGAGGTATAGAATGAGATCTAAGAGGAAAGTATACAGTCAGTTGTTCAGGTTCCAAGGTATGCATCCCTTCTATTGTTCTCATCCACAGATGAATCATCACTTTTCTGGAGTTGATTTCCCTGCTTGAAACTTAGTCCAACAGCATGCCTCTTGTCTTGTTCTAACAGAAGTCTTTCATTTAAGTTGCTCCAGTTGGTGTTACTGCCTAATACAGATTCATTTTTAGACAGACACTGAGGCAAGCTATTCAGGAGAAAGGCAGTATGAGTAGAAAGCAGACAATTAATCCTAGTGCTTTCAGGAATCTGGCCTTGGCCCTGTCTCTCTCCCAAGTATCACAGTACTTGGTTATTTAGAGTCCATGCACGTAGGATGGAGTGATTGGTTTGCTCAAAAACAATCCCTGAAGACAAGCTTGGAGCTGCAGAGATGCTGCACAAGGACACTGTCCTTGTGCCTCTTGCTAGAGACACCCCTTTGGATCCGCTCTGCCCCTGTGTTGTTCTCACAGTGGTGTGTTCTGTGCCATTGTGGGGGAGACAAGGCGCTGGGCCAGTAGACCAGGCAGCGCAGGGATACTGGCAGCCAGCTTAGAGCTCTTTCCAAACGAAGTAAAAGAATTCAGTGGCCCAATTTGGCCATTCTCTGATGAGAAGCCAAGGCCAGGCTGAAAAGTGCTTTTGGATGTGGTGGTGGTGGTAATGGCCTCCAAATAAAGGTCATATCTGAGGAAGAGACTTCTCCAAGTTGTATCCTTTCTCAACTCTAACTGGTCAACTCTAAAGCATAAGAACGGTTGGGTTAGGAAGGAGGGCCCCAAAGGATGAACACTTCTTCCCAATCAAAAGGGAGTATATTTTCATAGCATTCTTGTGCATCGTGTTGATGGGTCAAACCAAAGTGCCTGCCTTTGGAGCTTCCATTGTGTTTGTGGGCACCTTTTCTCCCAGGTGTCATGCTCACTGGTTGGGAAGGTGAAAGTTTTAGGATACAGGATCGTGTGGTGCAATAGCAGCCATAACAAAATTCAATAACAATGAAAAAGTTAATTAATGGCACAAAAAAGATTGAAGCAAAACCACAATGAAACACATCACACCATCCCAGAAGGGGGAATTCTTTGGGTAGCACTCTAAATAGAAGAAATATAGGACTCATCACCACCCTTATTCTACCTTCGGTTAATTCACAAGGCTGTCCAGTGCTTATCACGTGGCAAGGAGTCAACTGTGCTCTGAAAGTTTCTATTCTTTCTTCCTGGGGCTGAGGATATTCTGGGAGCTGTCTGAACCTTGTGCCTCAGGCTGGTCAGGTGACCTTATCTTCCTGTTCTGGGTTGCTTGTTGGAAGACTAGGAAGAATGACATTTCCAAACCACAAAGTGGGGTGAGCCTCAGTGTGCAGTCTTGGCCTCAGCTGGATTTTGAAGAGGTTAAGACAAATGACAACAACAACAAAAAACCAAAAACTACTCACACTGATCCCAGTTAGAATTTCAAATATCCTTCTGCATACCTTCTGTCCATATTTGATTCTAAGTGATTAAGCTTTCTTGGGCACCATTTTGCTGCGACTCTTTCATGAAAGTAGTGGCTGCCTTGTGATCCTTAAAAGAGGGAGGCTCTATTCATCAGAAGCCAGAGTGTGAGAGACTGGGGTGGGAGAGGCACTTTTTGGAATTCTGGAAGAATCATACATGTATACATATGTTAATTGGGAGAAGGGTGGGTGGGCAGGGGTTGAGGAGGAGGGAACAAAGACTGGGTATAGGAACAGGTTGCCTCTGGAGTATGGGAGGTCACCTGGGTCCATTGTCTTCCTTCTGTACGGTGTTGGGTGTTGGGTTCGTGTACATGGTATAACATTTCCTATGTTCGTTCACTCCCTGTCTGTGAGCGCTTTGGTGCATGGAGCCTCAGTACCCTCATGTGGCATTAAAGTAAAGAATTAGAACCTGGGTGCTGTGCCTTTCTTTTTTAGAGACTTACTCTCATCCCTCCTCTGCCCCCCACTGTGCGAGCAAATCACAGACTATGTCTCGATTTCTGCTTAAAATGTGTTATATTTTTAAATACTTAGCTAAATAAAAGAGGCTCTTTCCTGAGACCAGCCCCTGAACTTCTGCCCTGACTTGAAGTTAGAGGGAGATGGGCACCATGAAGGCCCTTCTGCAGTAACTGTAGCCTTGTCTCTGTTCCAGGTAGGAGTGTGCCCACCCAGCCTAGGCTTTGCCCTCTTGTGTTGAGAGGTCTTCAGGGGAAGAAGATACCACAGTTGCACGGTCACTCTGTGGCTAACAGCCATGTCAGGTGGTTCTGAAAGAAATCCCTCCTATCATGTCACCACTTCTTTCAAGGGCGAGATAAATGGCTCTAAGCTTATGTAAGCCTTAGTGGTTAAGACCCTTACTTGAGGAAAATGGGTATAAGTTGCCCTTCCTCTGAAAGCAGAGTTTGACACCTTCCTGGCTAATGAGTGTCCTCATCAGGATGCCCCATGGAGTCACTTAATGGAATCACTTTCATGGAAAGGTGAATTCTGACATGCTGGGTAGCTATGCCACCCTCCAACTGCTTCCTTAAATCTCTGATTATTCTGACTTTTAAACAAAAGCACTGCTGCATTACCTGTGCCAAATGTATTCCCTGACCTAATTACTGTGCACACAATCACATAGTAATGATACACTAATAATACTTAATAAGTTGGAAACTGAAGCTCATGGAGACATAATTGCCTCAAGGGCAGATAGCTAGTAAATGGCCAAGTCAGGATTCGAACCCAGGGCCCTTTTCGGAAATCCTCACAGGTGTTCAACAGAGCCCTCCCTTCTTGTCAGTGGGACACTGACAACAGAGCTCAGTGTCCCACCTCTGAGACTCAGGGCTTCACCCTGCTTCAGTCTGTGCAGATTTTAAAAGCAGATACTCTAGAAGTCATATTAGAAAACTTCCTTGGATGCGTAGGTCTTAAGTAGTCCCTGAGTATTAAGGAGCTAGCTGGGGTCCCCAGTGTGCCGCCCTTCTTAGTAAGGGGCACATGTTTGCTAGATGGAGAAGGACCCTGCTCATGGGCAATGAGTGGAGGTCAGTAGTGGCTCTCTGGCTGGATCCTGGGTATGGCAGGATGATCCGGGACAGCTTGAGTTAATCAGACTCTTGCAGCCCCCTGGCCTAACCACACAGATGCAGCCTGATCATGTGGGGAGTGTGCCTGAGGCCGCGGCCCTCCTTCAGGGACCCCTGACATCAAGAGAATAATTGAATGTGAGGCTCTTTAGTGTGGCTCAGGGGATGCTGTGTGCCTGGCTTGGGACTTACGACCCTTAGATCTGGGTCTCAATCCTGCCTATTTGTTCCTTTGTCATCATTTTGAAGATGATCTCTTAGCTAGCTTTGATTACCTTTCATTTTGATTTGCTTAACTTCTAGCATGTTGCTCAAGCTTGTGTTCACTTACCTTTAACTTCCTGTCCTTTGACTCCTTACCATTTTGTTTTTCCTTTCATGTACTTTATACTGTTCTCTATTTTTTAAACATAATTTTAAACTTTATTTCTAACATAACTTTAAAATAAAGTGCCTATATGAATAGGATGCCAATGAGCATCTTGTTCTGAGCAAGAGTAATTATGTGCCTTTTTTCCCTTCTCCAGTCATTTCTACAGTGATCTTACTAGCTGTGAACATTAGGCATCTCACTTCTCCCTTAGATGAATATCTTCTTCTAAAGTCTAAATATAAGGAAAAACTGATAGTGTTATTACAAAAGTCGTAGATCTGATGTCCAAGCTTTTACCTCCCCCTCCACAAAGCTCCCTTCCCAGCATATACACACAGTAACAGTCAGTTGAGTCTTAGAAATGAGGCAGCCCCATTCCCGATTGCTAAGGACTTCTTCCGTCACACACTTGTTCTTCCTGAGCGTTGACATAATCTGAAGATCCTGGGATTCTACCACCTCCAACCGCCTGGAACCAAGTGGAAACAGAACTGTTGTGCACCAGGAAAAAAATCCAACACAACTGTAGGAAGGCTGAGTTGAACCATCTTGAACCATCCAGAAATACTTCATAAAAGGGGCCTATAATCAGATTGTGATGCACCTTTCTCACCCTTCTGTGATCTCAGTAGCAAACTGAATCACCCTTCCACACACCATGACTTTTAGAAGATTCTCTTAATGTATTATAGACCCTGTTGTTTTTTTTTTCCCTATATTAAGTGACCTTGGCAGATGGCCTAGCTCCAGTAGATCTTTGGAATAGATGTATACATACTTATCTCCTTTATTAATAAAATTAAGAAATAGAACCCCAAAAGCACCACAAAACTTGGAGCTTGACCTCCGTTAAAAGAAATTTATAAGTTAAGAATTTAGTTGAAATCTTTATTCTTTTGTTATTTTTGTAAAGGGATTGGATGGTATCCTGAGTAGGTTTAAGTCCCTAGAATGTTATCATGAGTAGGTTTAAATCCCTATAAATGCCTTTTTTAGTGTGTTTTTCAACATTACATCCTTATCTTCAGCTCTGCCTCCGCTTACTCTGCCCCAGGGACCCATCTTTGTGTGTACGTGTCATGGGTGCCTACTGTCCCTACTCTTACAATGTCATCTCCATCTCTCCACCCCCTCCACCATCACCACCCCTCCCCCAGCTCACGATGTCCTGTCTTTGGCATTTTAAAGCTGGTTGCCTACTTCTGGCCCTGCCTCATCCAGCATTTGGTAGCCAGCCCTGGCAGTGATGCTTTGTCCAGCACTGCCCCCAAACTTCTTCTCAGTCAGTTAGGTGCTCTTTGCACTGAGGTCCCTGACTTTCCAGTTCAGCTTTTTCACCTGGTTGGTAGGATTGAAAGCCTTTTTTCAGCCCTTGTCTTGAAGCTCTGTATCTATTTCCACAGGGGCAGCAGAGTGTACTTGCAGGACCCCACTGAACAGATAAGTTAATTTCACCCTCCTCTACCCTTGGAAGGGATAAGCAAAATACTCTTCCTGGAAACTATGTTCACCAAGAACTTCCTAACAAAGATACGGACTTCCCTGGTGAGCTGACCACATCCCTATTGGCCGAAATAAGGAGGCATTATTCACTTGGTGCTCCCAAAAGTCAAGGCAGAATGTATCTGCCCCCAGACATATTCAGACAATGTTCCACCCAGATGCTTAATTTTATACTTCCAAATGCAGCTCTATTTGGAAATTTCCGTTGGTTCAGAGAGGCAGAGGAATCCTCTCTGAGGATTGAGGAGAGGACATTGAGGAATCCACTCTGTAGTCACCTGCAGGAATGTCTACATAGGCTGGACCACTTAGCCTAGAGGATTCCACTTACATAGGCTGGACCTTTAGCCTAGAGGATCCCACTGAGATGGGGTTTATTGTCTGATTTTGAACCCTGTCAGTGCTGTTCCCTGCTGGGATGGCAATCCTGACTGCTTTATAGCAGCAGCACCCCCTGGGACAACCTAGATTTGTGGATTGAGATCCAGAGGCAGAATTTCCAGATAGCCCAACCAAAGGATCCTCATGATAATGTATAAGAAAGTAAAGTTTTTTAGGTGGAAGGCTCTCCAGATACTCAACTTTGCCCCAGGATTTCTGGGATTTATAGGCAGTAACCATTCATTCATGATCCTCAACTTCCTCACTTGATCATCCTGTCATTTTAGGAAGGAGCTTCACCTGATCCTCACTAAGGACCCAGAATTCCAATAGCTAAAAACCCTTTTCTCCTATCCTGGTCTTATACCACCAAGACACACTTCAGTGCCTTGGTAGGGGTCAGAAGGAGGCACAAGCATGGGGAGCCTCTGTCCCTTGTTTCTATATCTCCATGATGCTGGTATTGGCAGGCCAACAACCTTTGTAGGTGTAAGAGTTGAAATATAACCAACAGATTCAAGGTCTAGTGATGGCATGTGAAAGAACCCCTTAAGGGATGTCGGTCTGCAGGAGCCTGGAGTAGTCAAGGTGAAACTGGGAGCTTTGTCCACACAGAGAGGGCAGGCCATGTTTTTCAAACATCTTGACTTCAGAAGGTGCTCCATTTGCAAGACCACAAGAAAGAGGCCAGCAGAGCAATTCCAGCTCTGGTTGCAGCTGACTGAGAAGCCATTGCAAGCTGCAGGTAGGTACCCACATGCAGCAGAAGCCAGCCAAAACCCAGTGCCTGCCAAAGTGGACACAAAAAGGGACTGCCTCCCCTTACAATGGCTGACTAGGGTGACAGGAGAGGAAACTGAACACAGGTGCTTCTGCTCCATCCTGTTGCTATCCCTTGTGCCTTTATATCCCACCCACTGAAAATGGAAAATAACATAGAGAATTCTTGGCACCTTATATTTGACACATCAGTCTAGGCTGTCTCCTCCTTGCATGATCTTGCCTGAAGTGCAATGAGTCATTTGTATTAGCCAAGAGAAAAAAAACATGCAGTTATCTGAACAACTTATATCTTTAATATAAATAACTATTAATTATAATAGGATTGGAGTAACGAGGGATTGGCAGTAGCGAACTATAAAGAATACAGGAATAGCACACGTAGGAGCAGCCACTACCCCCAGAGCTGACATAGAGAACACTCCTCCCAGAGCTGATATCCAGACCTTTTTGGAGAGGGGATAGCCATGGCTCACTGAATGGTAGAGAAGTCACTGGGGTGCTATGCTGTTGGAACTTGCTGGAAATCACCCTCTAGGGTGCTGGCAAAATCTGTTCAGAGAGGTGTTCTGCCAGAAACACTCCACTAAAAAACCACCCAAGGCGAGTGCTGGGGAAAGCTGCTGGCCTTTTTGTGCCATTGACTACCATGCACTGCAGGAGCTGGGTGCTGGAGAGGCGGGGCTGGGAGCAATCACACCAGAACCGGAAAGGAAATGTCTTTCTTCTTGGCAATATCTCACCAATGTCCTCTACTAACAAAGTTTAATATCACATTAGTTGGCAAAGGAAAAAATATTCAAAGGTCCCAACCCAATTTTTGCAGAAGCAATGAAGGATGAATATGGAGCTAAGAGGCAGTCAGTAACTGGCCTATCTATATACACTGATGACTCCCAAATTTAAACTCACTCAGGCCTCTTTCCTCAGCCTCGAATTATATATCCAATAACCTGCTGAATTATATACCCAATAACCTGCTAAATATTGCTACTTCAATACCTATTAGCCATCTCAAGCTTAATATAGTCAAGTGGAATTCTTTACTTCCTCTTCCCACCCCAAACATCTTCTTCATTCCACCTTCTCTATCTCAGGAAATGGTACCACCATCCACTCAGTCAACAAAAACCTGAGAACCATCTTTTTTTTTTTTTAATGTTTATTTTTGAGACAGTGTGAGTGGGGGAGGGGCAGAGAGAGAGAGAGACACAGAATCTAAAGCAGGCTCCAGGCTTGAGCTGTCAGCAGAGAGTCCAATGCAGGACTTGAATTCACAAACCACGAGATCATGACCTGAGCCAAAGTTGGAGGCTTAACCGACTGAGCCACCCTGGCACCCCAACGTAAGAGTCATCTTGAACTCCCCTCCTTACCTCACCTTGTACTGCAATCCATTGCCAAGTCTTGAATTCATCTTCAAGATTATCTTGAAAACATGACAAATTCACTTGTCTGAATCACCATCATCTCTCATCATGCATTACTACAAAGACTTCTTGGCTTAATTTGACCCCTGATTATACCTCCTCCAACCTATTTTCCAAGATAGTCTTGGAAGGGTTAATTAGACCTGCAACATGCCTACTTAAAACCCTTTGCTTTTAGAATGGTCTTTCCATGTTTGATCTGGTTCCTGTGTACCCCCAGCTTCATCACTCCACACTACTCCTTTTTTCCTGTCTTCTGCTCTGGACTTCTTTCAGTTCCTACCTCAGGTTTTTGTGATTGGCATTTCATCTCCTTGGAATGCCTTTTCCCCAGCGCTCCTCATGGGCTGGCTCATTTTTCCATTTTATGTTCCACCTCAGTTGTCACATATTCAGTGAGACCTTCTCTGACTATGCCATCTACAGTACACTTCCAGGGGTGCCTGGGTAGCTCAGTTGGTTAAGTGTCCAACTCTTGATTTTGGCTCAGGTCACGATATCACGGTTCATGGGGTGAAGTCCTGCATTGGACTCTGTGCTGATGGTGCAGAGGCTTCTTGGGATTCTCTCTCTCTCTCTCTCTCTCTCTCTCTCTCTCTCTCTCTCTGTCTCTCTCTCTGCCATCAGATTTTGGACTCACCAAGCCTGCACAATCACATGACCCAATTCTTTAAAATAATTCTTCCTATATATACTATATCTATTCTAGTGTACATGTATCTCTCTTCTTCTCTTTCTCCCTCTATCTATATGAATTTTTTTTTCTAGAATTTATTTATTTATTTATTTATTTATTTATTTATTTATTTATTTATTTATATTCTAGAAAGTGATACACATCCTAGGAGAGTATCTACCTATCTGTCTGTCTTTTATTTTTAGAGAGAGAGAATGCAAGCAGGAGAGAAGGGCAGAGGGGGAGAGAAAGACAATCCTAAGCAGGCTCCATTCAGTGTGAAGCCTGACACAGGGCTCAGTCCCACAACCCTGTGTTCATGACCTGAGCCAAAATCAAGAGTTGGACATTCAACCAACTGAGACACCCAGGAACCCCTATATATCTATATTTAAATCTAAAAGTAGCATACCACATGTTCCATCACCCTACTGTTCTCATTTAACACTGTCTTTTGGAGATCTGTCCATTTCATTACATATAGAGCTCCACCTCCCCCCCCCCCTTTAAAATTTGATAGTACAGTTGATGCTTGATCAATGCAGGAGTTAGGTCACCAACTCCCTGTGCAGAAGAAAATCCACATGTAAATTTCGACTCCCTCAAAACTTAACTACTAATAGCCTACTGTTGACTGGAAGCCTTATTAACAACATGAAGAGTCAATGCACATATTGTGTATGTTATATATACTATATACTGTTTTCTTACAATAAAGCAAACTAGAGAAAAGAAAATTTTAAGAAAACCATAAGGAGGAGAAAATACATTTACAAAACTGTCACGTGCTCGCTTCAGCAAGCACATATACAATACTGTCACAAAAATCTGGTTAAGGTTATGGACAAAATGGTGCTGCCAGTGCAGGTCACTGCTCATCAAGTACAGCCCCTACTCTGCTCAATTCCTTGGTGTGGCCTACAGAGCCAAGTGCTACAGAAGTTTCAGGCAGAAGAGGAAAGGAGGATAGCAGCTGAGGAGAAAAAGAAGCAGGATGAATGGAAACACATTGAGAGAGAACTGGCAGAAGCCCAAGATGACAGCATACTAAAGTGAGCCTGCCTTTCTCTGGAATGGTATGGATGAATAAAGCTTTCTGTGTTGTGTGATTCTCGAGAAAAAAAAATCTGGTGTAGACCACATCAAAATGAAAAGCTTCTACACAGCAAAGAACACAATCAACAAAACTAAAAGGCAATGTACTGAATGGGAGAAGATATTTGTAAATGACATATGCAATAAAGGGTTAGTATCCAAAATATATAAAGAACTTATACAAGTCAACACCCAAAAAACAAATAATCCCAGAAAACAAAAAATGGGCAGAAGAAATGAACAGACATTTCTCCAAAGAAGACATCCAAGTAGCCAGCAGACACATGAAAAGATGCTCAACATCACTCTATACTATTACTATACTCATTATTATATTGTAAGAATACTGTATGTAATACATAAAACATAATATATATTAACACCTATGTATGTTATCAGTAAGGCTTCCCGTCAACAGTAAGCTTTTAGTAGTTCAGTTTTTGGGGAGTCAAAAATTATGTGCAGAGTTTCAACAGTGGGTCAGTACCTCTAACCATCAATCACATTGTTCAAAGGCCAACTGAGATGGCTTATAACCCACTGAATAAAATGAGAATCCATGAATTTATGTTGACACAAATAAATATATAAACGAAGTAGACAGGAAAGTTCTTTTTTCAATGTTTATTTAGTTATTTTGAGAGAGAGATGAGACTGGAAGCAGGGGAGAGGCAGAAAGGGGGGGCGGGGCAAAGGATCTAAAGCATGCTCTGTGCTGACAGAGAGCCGGATGTGGGGCTCGAACTCATGAACTGCGGAATCATGACCTGAACCGAACTCAAATGCTTAATGAACTGAGCCACCCAGGTGCCCCAAGGAAAGTTCTTAGAGTAAAACGTCAGCTAATAAATATAGAGGAAACGATGGGGTAGAAAATCTACATTTAACAACCATCATAATTATAACTGATGGTGGCAGGGGCACCTGGGTGGCTCAGCCGGTTGAGTGTCTGAATTCAGCTCAGGTCATGATCTCCCAGTTCTTGGGTTCGAGTCCCGCATTGGGCTCTCTGTGCTGACAGCTCAGAACCTGGAGCCTGCTTCAGATTCTGTGTGTGTCTCTCTCTCTACCCCTCCCCTGCTCGCTCGCTCGCTCTCTCTCAAAAATAAATAAACATTAAAAAACATGTTATCAATGGATTCTAAAACTGATGGATGAACTTTGGAAGAAAAACAGGTTTTAACATAGTCTTAAAATATCTCCCTACAAGTTACCAATTTCAAAGGTAAAAATGGTAACTTTACAGTGCAGACACCTGAAAGATTCCTCATTGATCATGTAACCAAAGTCAACATTAAACAAAGGACCTGTCCTGATAAAGACACATTATTTATATGATTTCTCTGCCAAAATGAATAACTTGAATCTAATCATGAGAAAACATTGGACAAACCCAAATTGAAGGACATTCTTCAGAATGACTGTCTTACACTTTTCAAAAATGTCGAGATCATGAAAGACAAATAAAAATGGAAGAACTATTCCAGATTAAAGAAGACTAAAGATAAATGACAATTAAATGATCAACCAGGAAAAACTATAGCTATAAAAGTGATTCTTGGGACAATTGATGAAAACTGAGTAAGGGCTATAGATTAAGTAGGATTTTATCAATGTTAACTTATCAGATGTTAATTTTCCTGATTTTAATGATTTTGCTTTGGTTTCTAAGAAGATATATTTCTTCTTAGGAAATACACACTGAAATATGTAAAGTCAAGAAGCATGATGTCTGCAAAGCATGATGTCTGCAACTTAGTCTCACATTCTTCAGGAAAACTGTGTGTGTGTGTGTGTGTGTGTGTGTGTGTGTGTGTGTAGAGATTGAACAAATGATAAGATAAAGGAAATGAGGCAAATATACAAATTCAAGAAGCTTAAAGAATTCCAAGTAAGGTAAATTCAAAGTGATCCTCACCAAGACACATTACAATCAAACTGTAGAAAGCCAAAGAAAAAGAATGTTGAAAGCAGCAAGAGAAAACAAACTCATCACATATAAAGGATCCCCTTTAAGAATATAACTGATTTCCTATCAGAAACTATGGAGGCCAGAAAGAAGTGGGATGACATATTTGAAGTGTTGAAAGAGAAACTTGTCAACCATGAATTCTATATCTGGCAAAACTATTCTTCAAGAATGAAGGAGAAATTCATCCCCAAATAAAAGCCAAGGGAGTTCATTACTGGTAGACCTGCACTATAAGAAATGGAGGGGCGCCTGGTGGCTCAGTCAGTTAAGTGTCCAACTGTTGATTTTGGCTCAGGTTACAATTTCACAGTCATGAGACTGAGTCCTGCATGGGGCTCTCTGCTGACAGTGCAGAGCCTGTTTGGATTTCTCTCTCTCCCTCTCTCTTTGCCCCTCCCCTGCTCATACTCTCTCAAAAATTAAATAAACATTTAAAAAATGACTAAAGGAATCCTTCAGATTGTAAAGCAAATGACACTAGACAGTAAGTTGAAGCTACATGAAGAAATAAAGAACACTGGAAAAGGTAAATGCCTAGGTAGATGTAAAAGCCAGTATTATTGTGCTTTGGGTTTGTAATTGCTCCTTTTTCCACCTATATGATTTAAAAGGCATATACATAAAACATTAATTATAAATCTGTGTTAATAGGTGTACAATTTATAAGGATGAAATCTGTGACAATAACAATAAAATGAAAGGGACAGAGATGTATAGGTACAGAATATATACTATTTTAAATAAGTTGGTATTATTCAAACTAAGTTGTTATAAATTTAAGATGTTAAATTGTAATCCCAAAACTAACCACTAAGAAAATAAATTTTAAAATATTCAGAAAGGAAGAGAATCAAAATGGTAGGCTACAGAAAAACAACTAAATACCAAAAATGCAGTAATGAAAGAATTGAGGAACAAAACAATATGTATGACATACAGAAAACAAGTAGCAAAGTGGCAGAAGTCATTCTTTATTAGTAATTACTTCAAATGTAAATGGATTTAACTCTTCAATTAAAAGAGATTGGCAGAACCTGTTTTCTTAAAAACTCTATATGCTGTCTATAAGAGACTCACTTTAGATCCAAAGACAAAGAGGTTGAAAGTAAAAGGATGGAAAAATGTATTCCATGCAAAGAGTAACCAAAGGAGAGTTTGGGGTGGCTATACTATTAGAATAGATTTTACATTAGAAAAAAAGGTTACAAGAGACAAGAAGGACATTATATACAGAAAAAGATTTAATCCAACAAAATGACATAACAATTATAAGCATATATGCATCTAATGTCAGAGCACCAAGTATATATATGAAACAAAAAGGACAGAATTAAAGGAGAAATTATGGACAGTTCTACAATAATAGTGGAAGACTTCAGTATCCCACTTTTAATAATGGATAGAGCAACCAGAGACAAGATCAATATGTAGAGTACTTGAACAATATATTACAATCCAAGTATACCTAACAGACATATATAGAACACTTCACCCAACAATAATAGAATATACATTCTTCTCAAATGCACGTAGAGCACTGTCCAGAGAAGAACATTTTTTTTTTGCCAGAAAACAAGTCTTAATAAATTTTGAAAAATCATATAAAATATCTTTCATAATCACCATGGAACAAAACTAGAAATCAGTAACAGAAGGAAAACTCACAAAATCATGAAAAAGATTTTTAAATGCTCTCAAATAACCAATGGTCAAAAAAGAAATGACAAAGGATATCAGAAAATACTCTGAGACAAATGAAAATGAAAACACAACATATAAAACCTAAGGAATCTACTGAAAGCAGTGCTCAAAGTGAAATTTATATCTGTAGACATCTACATTTTAAAAAGTCTCTAATTAATTACCTAATCATACACTTTAAAGGAATTGGAAAAAGAGGCACACACTAAACCAAAGTTAGCAGAAGTAGGAAATAAAGATTAGAGTGGAGATAAGTGAAATAATGAATAAGATAACAACAGAGTATAGAAACTCAACAAAACCAAAATTTGTTTTTTTAAAAGATCAGAAAAGCTGACAAATATTTAGCTACTGTTAGTGTAAAAAGAGGACATTCAAAATGCCAAAATCAGAAATGAAAGAGGGGATATTACTACTGGCTTTACATAGATGAAAAGGATTATAAGAGAATACTGTGAACATATGTACACCAACAAATTAAATAACCAAATGAAATGGACTAATTTTCATAAATATAAAACCTACCAAATCTGAATCACAAACAGAAAATCCAAATCTATAACTAATGAGGAGGTTGAATCAGTAATCAAAAACCGCCCGAGAAAGAAAAGCCCTGGACTTGATGGTTTTGCTGGTGAATTCTACCAAACATTTAAAGAAGTAATAACAATCCTTCTCAAACTTTTCCAAAAACTCAACAGTGAAGGCAGTGCTTTCTAAATCACTCCAACTCATTAATTGCCCTGATATGGAGCCAGACTATAGGAAAAGAAAACTATTGACCAGTACCCCTTATGAATATTGATATAAAAATTCTCAACAAATTTAACAAACTGAGTTCCACAGCATATTAAAAGGATTATATACAGTGGCCAAGTGGGATATATTCCTGGAATACAACAATGGTCTTAAGAGAATAAAGGGGGAAAAAACTATCTTATTTTCTCAATTGATAATGGAAAATCTTGTGACACAATGCAACGCCCTTTTATGATAAAACACTCAACAGACTAGAATAGAGTGAAACTAACTCAGTATAAGAAAGCCACATACGAAAAGCCCACAGCTAACATTCTACTCAATGGTAAAAGACAGAAAGCATTGCCACTAAAATCAGGAATAAGACAAAGATGCCTGTTTTTTTTTTCCAATTCTATTCAATATAGTATTGGAAATTGTAGCTAGAGCAACTAGGCAAGAAAAAGAAACAAAAGGCATCCAAATAGGAAAGGAAAAAGTAAAATTATTTCTATCCAAAGATACGATTTTGTATGTAGAAAACCCTACATACACAGATGTATGTTAGGATTGACAGGGAAAAAAAACTATTAGAAAAAATAAATTGAGCAATGTAGTAGTACAAAATCAACACACAGAAATCAGTTGCATTACTATACATTAACAATAAGCAACCCAAAAGAAATTAAGAAAACAGTTCCATTTATAATAACATTAAAAGGAATAAAATACTTAGGAATTAATTTATTTCAGGAGGTGAAAGTCTTGTACAATGAAAACTATAAAACATTGCTGAAAGAAAGAAGAGATAAATAAATAGAAAGACATCTCATGTAAACTGGGTTGTTGTTGAGTTTTAGGAGTTCTTTATATATTCTGTATAAGAATCCCTTATCAGGTAAGTCATTTGCAAATAGTGAGTTACTTTATATTCTGTTGACTGGCCTTTGATGCACGAAAGTTTTAAATTTTGGTAAGTCCAATTTGTTTATTTTTTTCTTTTATTACCTGTGCCTTTGGTGTCATATCTAAAAAATTATTGCCAAATACAGGGTTATGAAGCTTTTCAACTGTGTTTTCTTCTAAATTTTATATCCTACATTTAGGTGTTTGATCAATTTTTAATTTTCATATATATGTTAGGTAAGGACCCAAATTCATTTTTCTGCCTGTAAATTTTATGTTATCTATATTTCACAATAAAAAAAATAGGGGCATCTGGGTGGCTCAGTTGGTTAAGTGTCTGACTCTTGATTTCGGCTCAGGTCATGATCTCACAGGTTCATGAGACTGAACCCCAAATTAGGCACCATGCTGACAGCACAGAGTCTGCTTGAGATTCTTTCTCTCCCTCTCTCTGCCCCCCGACTCAAAGAAATAAACTTTAAAAAATGTTAAAAAAAAATTAAATCTTAAAGACTTTTCATGATAAAAAAACACCCAGTAAACTAAGAATAGCAGGGAACTTCCTCAACATGATAAAGGCCATATATGAAAAACCCACAGGTAACATACTCAATGATGAAAGATTGAAAATTTTTCCATTTAAGATCAAGAACAAGACAAGGATGCCTGCTTTTACCACTTTTTTTTTTTTTTGAGAGAGAGAGAGAGAGAGAAAACAAGCAGCGGAGGCGGAGGGGAGGGAGCAGAGAGAAGGGGACAGAAGATCCAAAGCAGGCTCTGTGCGGACAGCAGAGAGCCCAATGTGGGGCTCAAACTCACAAATCATGAGATCATGACCTGAGCTGGACGCTTAGCTGACTGAGCCACCCAGGCACCTCTCACCGCTTTTGTTAATATGTTTTCATTTTTGGGGGGGTAGATTCATCTTATCTGACCCTTCTGTGGAATCTCTTTCCATTAATCCCTTTGCTTTCTCTCTCTCCTCTTAGCTTCCACATTACTCCTCTTTTGCAGTTTTCCTCTTGCTTCTATTTTTTTCCCCACTCTTCTTTTGCTCTTTTCCTTTTGACCTACCCCAAGATGAGTTTTTAGCCCTCTTTTATCTTCACTGTTTCCAATGGGATAGAGTTTCATAAATTCAAACACAAAATACACATAAATTGAAATAAAAAGTAATACAATGAATATCCATATGCCTATCAAGAACTAAACCACTAAATTCAAACTAAAGCATTGCTTCTTCAGTTAAATATAACTTTGGTGCCCCTTCCAGTAGCCTCCACCCCACCTTCTCTCAGAGGAAGAAGGCGTGTGGTAGTTTGTCCCACTAATGACCCCAATGAGTCAGACCTACCAGTGTCCTCACTTTTGCTAGTCCCTTTCAACATTGACCTAGGGGTTAGCCCCTTACTTACTGTGTCCATTACCTTTTGATCTCTTCTTCCTCCCCCAGTTCAATCTGCTACAGCTACATAGGTTAGAGGTGTCAAGAGGGCCCTTGCACTTGTTCCCAGTACCTAGTACACTTGCCCAAATATTTGCATACCAGCATAGCTAGCTCCTTTGCCCTTTGTTCAGGGTACCGTCTCAGCAGCCAGGGCTTTCCTCTCCACTCTAAAACTGCAAACTTTTAGACTGCATTTTCTGTTCCTCTTCCTTGCGTAATTTTTAATTTTTTATTCATAGCAATTATCACGATCTTAAGTACTACTGTAAATAACTTGTTTATTGGCTCCTCCCTCTCCTCTAGAATGTAAGCTTCTCAGCATACTTTTGTTTTATGTGTTTTATTTTTTTTTATTAAAAAAATTTTTGGGGGCGCCTGGGTGGCTCAGTCGGTTGGGCGGTCAACTTCGGCTCAGGTCATGATCTCGCGGTCCGTGAGTTCGAGCCTCGCATCGGGCTCTGTGCTGACAGCTCAGAGCCTGGAGCCTGTTTCAGATTCTGTGTCTCCCTCTCTCTGACCCTCCCCCATTCGTGCTGTCTCTCTCTCTATCTCAAAGATAAATAAACGTTAAAAAAAAAATTTAAAAAAAAATTTTTTTGGGGGGGGGCCCCTGGGTGGCTCAGTCGGTTGGGCGTCCGACTTCAGCTCAGGTCATGATCTCGCAGTCCGTGAGTTCAAGCCCCGCGTCGGGCTCTGTGCTGACAGCTCAGAGCCTGGAGCCTGTTTCAGATTCTGTGTCTCCCTCTCTCTCTCTCTCTGACCTTCCCCCATTCATGCTCTGTCTCTCTCTCTGTCTCAAAAATGAATAAACGTTAAAAATAAAATTAAAAAAAATATATTTTTAAGTTTAGTTATGAGAGATAGAGACAGCACCAGTTGGGGAGGGGCAGAGAGGGGGAGACACAGAATCTGAAGGAGGCTCCAGGCTCTGAGCTGTTAACACCGAGCCCAACAGGGCTCAAACTCACAAACCATGAGATCATGACCTGAGCTGAAGTCGGTCACTTAACCGACTGAGCCACCCAGGTACCACTTTATGCATTTTATGCTCTCTATCCTCAGCCTAGCACACATTAGGTGTAGAGGAGGAAAAAAATTGTCTCTCTACCCTTCTGAGTTCTTGGCTGAGACCTCTGAGGTAAAAAACAGATTAACAAGAGAGAAGCACATTGAAATTTATTAATACATATACCTTATACATACATGAGAGATAACGGGACAAGATTTAGAATGCCAACTTAAATACATTATCACGTACACAAAAGAAAGGTGTGTGTTGGGGTAAGGTGGGTAGCTGGAGGATCAGTTATGGGAAGTGATCTGGGAAAGAAATGCAAACAAGCTTAAGGTTTGCTACGCAGATTTAAGTTAGTGTCTTCTCCATTGATGAGTCTCTTGTGATTTAACCATCCTCTTCTAGGTACGGGGAAGGAGACATCTTTACAAACGGAGATTTCCTTTTAAATGTACATTTCCCTTACAAAAGGGTATTCATTTTCAGAGCTTCTCTGGCATCCACTTTCTCAAAATAATCCTTATGCCAAAGAGGTACGTTTTTGGATGGCATGTTCTGCTATCTCTAAGCATTTAGAAGAATTTGAGGAAAGAATCAATTTCCATTTTGCAAATGATGAAAAGAGACAGAAATTAGGCAACCTGTCCAAGATCACAGAGGCAGCTGTTAGCAAAATTGGGATTTCAACCCAGGTCTACCTTCCAGATCCAGTATAGTTTTGTTTTTTCTCTGTTGTGGCGGCACTTTATGCCGTAGATGGCACCCAGGATACAGAGGCAGCTGCTGTTTCCAACATTCCTGAAATGGTAATCAAGGGAACTGGATTCCGTTTAAGACTCGACCATTAATACTAGCTAACGATTATTTAACCTCGTGGGTCTCAATTATGTTTAGCTGTAAAAACGGCTTTTAGGTCAACCAATCTCTTTAAGGTCCTTTAATTCGAACACTAAAATTCCTGACATCCGTAATGTGATAGGATTCATTGGCTTTTCATGCGGCCTCCGTCTCCCATCCGTGCTGCTACAGTGGCCCAGGGCCCGACAGCACCGCAGGAAGCAGGCTCTGAAGAAGACAGGGCACACCGGCTGCTCCGTCGGCTCCCGAACGCTGCAGGTCGGCACTGCAGGGCTAGCCTGGAGGCCGCCCTCTTCTCCTAGACCTCCGACACTGCGGGTGCTGTCAGTCACCCCCGCCTCCGGCTCGCACCACCCGGCGCGGATTCCGAGAGGACCCGCAACAACACCCTCCCACTCCGCGCCCCAGGACCCGGAAATGACGTCTGTGCGTGCGTAACGAGCGCTCGCGGCGCCGGGGGCGGGGCGTGAGGGAGGGAGGGCCGGCGAGAGGGCGGGTTGTGGACTGGCGGAGCCGGGACCCACTCGAGCTACCCGCGGAGAGCGGCGGCCCGACGCCAGTGGAGCCGCAGGCCAGGTACGGAGCAGAAGGACAGGGGCCCAGGATCTCGGCTCTGGGCGGCGGGGCGACGGCGCCGTCCGGGCGGAGGCTGCTGGGTCATTCGCCCGTGCCGTCTACCCGGCCGGGGCCGTTTCGCTTCGGTGCTTCCAGCCGCCGTCGGTCCCAACCCGGGGCCCCGCGGCGCGGCCCTGACCGGCCCCAGGCGGTCGCCGGCCGCCTTAGTCCTCGTCGTGCTGAGCCTCCCCCTTTCAAGCGTTCGTCGCCAAGTTCTGTACGGCCCGGCCCAACTCCGACGGACAGACGCTTGTCATTTCCTGGCCGGCTCCTGCCACCCGTCCACCCCTCGCGGGATGGCTTCCTTTTGGCCGGCTTCCTCTTCACTGTCCAGCCCGTGCAGTTGGAGGGGACACCTGTGGTGGCGGCCCGTCGGCTCGTGCCCTGGGTCCCTCGGGGGTCCGTCCGGGTTGGCGGCTCAGACCCAGAGAGCAGCCCGGCCTTGGCAGGGGCTCCGGGGCTTCAAGAACCC
Organism: Acinonyx jubatus; assembly: GCF_027475565.1. Classification (NCBI taxonomy): domain Eukaryota; kingdom Metazoa; phylum Chordata; class Mammalia; order Carnivora; family Felidae; genus Acinonyx; species Acinonyx jubatus. Next base: position 20,980,605 of record NC_069398.1, read on the forward strand.
ACGTCGTTCTTGGGGAGGAAAGGTCCCGGAGCCGGGAGGGTGCAGTCTTTGGTGATGCGGGGACTTGAACACCGGTCCTAACTCTCGCGCCGTCGTTGTGGGGGAAGTTGTGGGCCTGGAGTTAGGAGCAGAACTGGTTTAGAGGAGAGCAGAGGTGATGCCCATCACGGAAGTTTAGTCACAGGGAGGGAGGGACTCAGCTGCTTTAGAGAGTAGGTCATAGACATCTGGTGGTGCCTCAGCGCTGGTGACCAAGTCCTGTCGTTGGGAAGTGTGTCAGTGGGCTCTGATGGGCTCCTTTTACCCTTTAGATTAGATGTGAAAATTGTCAAGACGAGTTGACAGCATCACCAGGGGAGTCGTTTTTTGAATATGAAGAGTTTTTACTTTTGTTTGTGAGATTTAAAAATAGTTGTACTTTTTTTTTCTGTAAACTTGAAACTGCTTTTTAAAAAGCCTGTTAATGTAAAATAGTTAAAACAAGAAAGTTTGCCGGACGGGTAAGATTTGATTGTATTGTTAATCCATTTAATGACAAATAATGTTACTTTGTAAGAGTTACTGGTTGTGCGGAAGATTAAACCGAGTTCAGGATTTGAAATTTCACCGATCTTCCAAGCAATCATGTTTCTTCTCTCTAGAAGTTAGGGACAATAAAGATACTTTCAATACGGTGTGGTAAATAGAGCCAAGATAGAGCGTGAGGAGGGACACTGCAGGGTATGGAGGGTGAAGAAAGATAATCAGGGAATACTTTATGGAAGTATCTTGAAGCACGATAACTTTGAAACTAACAAGGTTGGGTGGGAATTTTAGGGATTGGTTGGAATGTGGGGGTGGGACAAGTAACAGGAGAATAGGCCAATAACTACTAGGAGACGGTTTTTGAAAAGTAAAAAAGTGCAGGGCAGAGATTCAGGAGCTGATGACAACAAAACCGAGGAAGGGTTTTAAGGAGGGTCTTTTCATGATTAAAATGGAATTTTAGGTAGATTTTACACACACACACAGACTGCTGCTATTTGGCTGATGAAGACTGTGGGCCCAATGTGGTGCTTGATTATGTGCTCATTAAATGTTTGAACTGAGTTGTATGCTCATTTGCTAGTTGTTTCATTGTGTAAAAAGTGTCCGACCCTGCTAATTTGTAAGCTTCTATAAACAGGAATTCTCCTTCTATCTGTTTGCATTCTCAGTCCGAGCTGGACATTCACAAGTGTTCTATGAGTACTTGTTAACTTGATGAGAATTCATTGATTTCTGATGTTGGTTTCCAGTGGGAAAAAAAATGATCAGTACTTATTTTAATATCTACATAGAGAAGAACTAAGATCTTGTTTCATTTACTTGTGTCAATCTTTGGAGACAGAATTTCATCTTGACTATGAATTTAATTTTTGGCACGTGTGTTTTTATTGTTTGCAAAGTATACATCTGTAGCAGAGATGACCTATCCCTAAAATGGAGAAGAAAGCTATGTGACACACCTGTCTATTCTGTGATTCAGAATACAAATGTTGTTAAGTGGCTTTCTTAACCCATAAATAAAGTTATCACACTAAAAGCAAGAGTTTCACAGTAGAAGTCAAACATTTTGAAAGTCTTATTAAATGCTTATTTTTGTCATAAAGCGTCGTCGAAACATTATATTTCATATGACTGTTATGATTGGAAATAATTTAGAGTATCATCGGATAAACACTTAGAAACAACAGTGGACTTACTTTCATCCCACTTGATATTATGTAACTTATATTTTATTTGCTTGATATTTGAATAAAGCTCCTAAAATGCTTTAAGAAAAAGCTGTACTCTTATGATGCGGCTTCCAAGTTACCCTGTGAGATTCCTGTGTTTGATGAAGTTCCTATTGGTGGGGTAGAAAGTATAATTTTTATTGTACAGTAGAACCTTTTTTCATGTTTCTGGTAGCATAGCTTCCTTGTTTATGGTCACTAGGAGGGTGAAGAACTGTAATTATCATCAGTTAGATAAGTATGTGGTTAGAAGTCAGAAGTTATGATCAGAGTATGAGTTCATGAATGGGTTAAATTGCACACACTAAGAGTCTTAAGCTTTTTATTTTCCTCAAATGACATCAAGGAGATTGCTAAAATCCCTGAAAGAGGGCCGTAGCACAATGCCTAAAGCAGGAGTGTAGCAGGAGTCTTTGGGGCCCTGAATTCTGTGTGGTCTCACCTTAAGGTATGGTTGGCAGCATCCTCTGTGCCAGGCACAGGGCAGCACAGAAGAAATTGAAGCTCCTCCTTTTGAATCATCTTTGAAGCTAATCTCTCTAGTTCCCTTCATTCAGAATAAATCATTGAAATTGCATTTATGGTGATTTGGTCTGTGTTTTAAAATTAAACATGACTTTGGGGGGATTTTTACATGAGATATATTTGTAATTTTCTGTGTGCTTCAAAGTTAAAAATACATAATGAAAGTTTTATTTTTGTAGTTCCTGTTGTTAGAATTTCCTAATTTTAGACACAGTATTTGCAATCTTTCTTTCTTTCTTTCTTTCTTTCTTTCTTTCTTTCTTTCTTTCTTTTTTGGAGCACAAAAAAAAAGGTAATGCCTTTAGAAATTGAACTCATAAAGTGCTTATTACTGGAAGAAAGTATCTTATTGTGCTGTAATGTTTTTTAAATGGAGCATGTCATTTACTTATATCACATCGTGTTCCAGAAAGGATTCATAATTACTTACAAAGATACAACATGTTATTGAGAACATACAGAAATAAGGAGGTGATGAATTTAGCACGGAGGGAGAAAAATTAAGATGAAAACTGAGGTCTGTAAGATCTTCATTGAGATGGAATGAGATATGTGCACAAGGTACTTGGACTGAAATCTTAAGTATTTGTTAGAGGGCTACAAATTTGACTCTGCCTTTTAGTAGCCTATTCAGAAAGCGATATAATCAGTTGTATAATTCAATGATCATAAGATAAAAGACCAGTTTCTCTTTGGATTCCCAGACTCCTTGTATTGACAGATTTCTTAGCTACATCCTTAAGCAAATAACAGCATGCATTTCAAAGGGCTGTATTGTGTTTTACTTTGTTTTTTTTTTTTTAATTTTTTTTTTTTAATGTCTTATTTTTGAGAGACAGAGACAGACAGACAGACAGACACAGAGCGCGAGTGGGAGTGAGGCAGAGAGGGAGACACAGGATCCAAAGCAGGCTCCAGGCTCTGAACCATCAGCACAGAGCCTGATATGGGGTTTGAACTCAGGAACCACAAGATCATGACCTGAGCCGAAGTCAGATGCTTAACTGACTGAGCCACCCAGGCGCCCTCGTTTTACTTTGTTTTTTAATTAAAATTCTTTGTTGCCTCATTGTGTTGGTTGATGACAAAACATAATTCAGTAAAAGCAGTTCTGGTGCTGGCAAAATAATGTGATCTAAGTATGTAGATTTCTACAGTGATTTAATTTAAGGATCTGTTTTAGATGCTCTAGATAAGTAGATGGGGACTGTACATTCTTTAGGTTCTCTTCCATAAATATTTTGTTTCTCAATGGAGCTTTTTGTTATAAAGTTATCAGCAAATCAGGGATTTGAGTTTGTGCTTCCTGACAAGTCCCTCAAGTACATTTATTTTTTATGTTGTCGTTTTATGTTATCTAATCACAGAGCCATATTTTTCATGGAGAGTGTGAAAATGGAGGAGTCTGACAAGGACGAATATTTAAATGAAAGTCACCTCACCTCCACATACAGATGGACTTAGGGAATACCAGACACAGACCTAAGATTCATTTCTGGAAGTAGGTTTAGGGTGTTAGCTCCAGCATAGAGAACATTGGCTATAGTTCAAATTTATCAAGTGCTAGCATGGGCCAGGCACTGTGCAAGTAATAAGCCCTTGACATGCATTATCTCAATGTTGTCCTTTCCCTTCACCCTCCTTCTTAAAAATATAAAGAAGTGTGGTTCAGAGTAGTAACTTGTTTCAGGTCATACAAGAGGTGATGGAGATTTGAACTCAGGTAGTCCAATCAACTCAGTGGTCTGCACCTAACCGTGACTTTATATTAACCTGCAGCAGACTGGACCATGAGCTCCCAAGGTGGGAACAGACATATACAGTTAATAGAGGTAAGCACATTGGCAAGTATTGGAACCCACCATTACAAAAAGGCCTTTCACAGGATCTTCCTATCCAAATAATGGTCAGGGAGATACAATTTCAAGTCATTTGGCTGTACTTTGTAAAGCTGGGGAGTGGGGAGTCTTCTAAGCATCAATCGGGATTGGCAGAGTGGCGATATTATTTTATGTGTTTGTTTGCATCTAAAATGCATATATTTTTTCTTTGTGTTTGCTCTGAATTTATCTCAAGATCAGGAAAGTCACAATGATATTTATAAAGATAGTGTACCATTCTAGAAAAAGAGATTTGTATTTAAATTTTAGAGTAAAACTTAAGCTGGTGATCTCACTGCTGTGATTTGAGATGAACTTAGGTTATAGTTTTGTAATGCCATTACTAGGTGTATGTGTTCTTAACTCTCATTTTGTTCTGTTAGGAATTGTATTGCATTAGAGTTGTACAGATAAGTAAACCATCATTTATCGTGCATTTTCATATGTAGCTGTTTCAGGTAATTCCAGATTGTTTTGTTTTGTTTGAAGTATTATAATACAGTTCCTATAGTATATTGTAAATTGTGACCTAGCCTCTGAAACTAGAGAATAGAGAACATCCTTATTCACCTTTCATCAGTAAACAATGGGTGGAACTGTTGTTGCCTAAATGTAGTTATGTAACTTAATGGTTCCTTAATTGCATTTCCATATCACTTTTGACATTGTTTTTTAAACATGTTCCTGAAAAATAAGTTGGGCTAGTGACCACAGTTTTGAGTAGGATATTATAAGAAGAATGCAAATAAAAAATGTGAAAAGAAAAAATAAAACTGTAGGCTGATGAAATAAAATGTCTAAAATCCATTATAATTAGTGTCTCCGGAAGTAATATCCTTGGCTTCTACTTAGCAAGATGGATTATATCTTTATATTAATTAATTAGCCATTGCAGTTGTTCTCATGGTGTGGTAAGTGTATATAGATGTTATTATTACTCTAGGGGTTTAAATGTTGTGTAGTCATGGGTGGACACATCTTAAGTATCATTTATGAGGAATAATCAGATGGCAAAGTGTTTTCATACCCTGTGCTAACTGCTGATGTTCTTTGAATATCAACTATATGTAGACACAACTTTCTCCAAAGAGCCTACTTTTGTTCTTGGACATACTTGAGAACAAAATTGCAGATACTTTTTGTTGTTACCCATGAGAAGTTATAGGCTATTTCTTTGAAGAAGATCTTGTCAATCCCTGTATGGGCTACCAAAAAAGAAAGAGAGAGAGAGGGAGGAGAGGGAAGAAACTTTTTGTCTTTCTAGTACTTTGGTCTCGTAATTGAATAAATAAGTTAGAAAATAAAAATCTCAACTTACTATTTTATTTATGTGTAAATAAAATAGGGCTTGAGAAATAAGCTGAGATCTTTTAAAGTTTAAAGTTCTTAGATTCTAACAGAAAAGCTAATCAGGAGGTTGGATTCTAGGCCTAGCCAGTTCCAGCCCCAAACAAAACCACTAATTGTTATGATGGTGAGTCTGCCATTTAGGTAAGTATAATGCAAAGATTTCAGTTTCATGCTTCAATCAACACTTGAGCTATATTTGGAGAAGAAGAATCTGAGTTTTTTTTTCAGTTTTGTTTTTTCCTTTTTCTGAGGGTTTAATTTCAGGAAGTCTAGTTTTTATAGATGTGAATTTTATAGATATGAACCTTATCAAACTACTCAGTCTAGTAAACATTTTATTACCCCAGAATATCTTCTGATCTTTATTAATGTTTGTTTGTAAAACTGTCTACCTTTTATTTTGTGGTAAAAAAATTGTTTACTAGTTTAAGCATTTCAGAATTCACATAAGGTATATGCATGAGGTTTGTTTTTCATTTTTTTGGAGAGAGAATGTGTGAGCGAGCGTGCGCAGGTGGGGAAGGGGCAAAGAGAGAGGGGGACAGAGAATCTGAAGCAGGCTCTGCACTGACAGCAGCGAGCCTGGTGTGGGGCTTGAACTCATGAGATCACAACCTGAGCCAAAGTTGGATCCTCAACCGACTGAGCCACCCAGGTGCCCCTGTGTGAGTTTTATCGTATTGCCAAGAAGTCTGGTATTTATGCTCTATGTTAATGTGTAGTTCTACCCTTTGAGCTGCCATAGATTTTTCTAAAAAGAGTTGGTTGCAGCAGTTGTTTTGCATTGGCCTTCAAGGTCGTTGGTAAGGGTATGCTTCTTAGCTCCCAGTGATTACTAATTTCTAACCACTTTGCTTACATTAGAATTTTCTTGGTGGATTAGCACTGTTATCTTTTAAGCATTAGTAGTGCTTTTTGCCTTCAAGTCCACTTTGTATATCAGTATAGCTTTACTAGCTTTCTTTTGGTAAGTGTTGCATGCTGTATATTTTTCCGTCCTTATAATTTCGGTTTTTTTAATTTTATCCTTGAAAGCATCGTGATGATTGAATTTAGGTTTTTTTTCTTTAGTCTATTTTAGTATTTAAATTAGAATATTTAGTCCATTTTCATGTAATGCGATTGTCACTATATTTCGTGTTAGATCTACCATCTTTTGGTAAGTTTTCTTTTTGACTCACCAGTTTTGTTCCCTTTTCCTTTTTTCTTGCCATCTCTTGGATTATTTTTTTTTTTAATTTTTTTAATGCTTATTTATTTTTGAGAGAGAGAGAGACAGAGTGCAAGCAGGGGAGGAGCAGATGAGAAAGGGAGACACAGAATCCAAAGCAGGCTCCAGGCTCTGAGCTGTCAGCACAGAGCCCTATGGAAGGCTCGAACTCACGAACAGTGAGATCATGACCTGAGCCAAAGTCGGAGGCTCAACCGACTGAGCCACCCAGGCGCCCCTCTTGGATTATTTATTATTTAATTATTTAATATTTTCCCTATAGTAATTGCTTAATTACACATTCTTTCACTATTCTTTTTGTGATTATACTAGCAATTGTAATATATACCCTTGACTTACTGCAGTCTAATACAAATTACAACTTTTATCGCTTCTCCAGTAATGCTAGAGCTTTAGGTACTAACTCAGTTTGTCGTTTTCCTGCTTTGTTGCATTATATAATCAGTATTTGTGTGGATTTACTTACATATTTACTGTTTCCATTACTCTTCGTCCCTTCCTGTATGTATTTCTGTGTTTCTCTTTGGAATAGGCTAATTTTTCTTCCCGTTTGAAGAGTTCCCTCTGGTATTTCTTCTAATGCGGGCCCATAATGAATTGTTTCAGTTTTTGTCTGTCTGTAAATGTCTTATTCTGCCTTTATTTTTTAAAGGAAATAGTCACTGAGCACCACATTCTAGGTGGGCATTTTCTTTTTACAGCACTTTTAAGAGGTCATTCTGTTGTCTTATGGCTTTTATGGTTTCTTTGAGAATTTAGCTGTTAGTTTTATTGTTGCACCTATGAAAGCAATGTGCTTCTTTCCCACTGGTTACTTTAAAAAGTTTCTCTTTGTTTTTGATTATCAACATTTTAAGTATGCTATATCTGTGTGTGTGTGTGTATGTGTGTGTGTGTGTGTGTGTGTCTTTCTGCTTTTAGGTTCCCAGAATTTCTTGGATTTGTGGGTTGTCTTTTCATCAATTTTGAAATTTTCATTCTTTCCTTTTATTTATTTTTTTAATTTTGTTTTAAAGAGAGAGAGCACATGTGGGAGCAGATGAGAAGGGCAGAGGGGGAGAGAGAATCTTAAGCAGGCTCCACACTCATCACAGAGCCGACCAGGGGCTTGATTCATGAACCCATGAGATCATGACCTGAGCTGAAATCAAGAATTGGACAGTCAACTGACTGAGCCACCCAGGTGCCCTGGTTCTTGCTTTTAATATTGGTTCTGTCTTATTCATTCTTTCCTCTTCTTTTGAGGGGCTCCAGTTATATATTTGGTAGACTTTTCCACAGTGTTCCTCATTCTCTTTACACTGCTCTCCTCCTGCCCCTGTGTTTCCTATTAGTTTTTCTCTCTGCTTCTGTTTGGATGTATTTTATTGACTTGGGTTCCAGTTTCTAATCCTCTCATCTGCTAGGCCTGGTCTGTTGTTAAATCTACCTTTTGAATTCTTAATTTTAGTTATTATACTTTTCAGATCTAGCATTTCAGTTCAATTCTTATAGATTACAATTCTCAGTTGAAATTCTTCATTTTTAAAGTATGTTCTTACCCTCTTTTTTTCACCTATTTTAAATTTATTTTTTACCTATATTTTTAAATAGGGAATTTAAATAGCTATCATTATTTAAAAGTCTTTCTTTTTTTTTTTTATTGTTTATTTTTTGAGAGAGAAAGAGAGAGAGAGAGAGACAGAGCATGAGCGGGGAGGGGGAGAGCTAGAGAGAGACAGAGACAGAGACCGAATCTGAAACAGGCTCCAGGCTCTGAGCTGTCAGCACAGAGCCCTATGCAGGACTTGAACTTACAAACAGTGAGATCATGACCTGAACTGAAGTTGGATGCTTAGCCAACTGAGCCAACCCAGGTGCTCCTAAAAGTCTTTCTTTTGGGGTGCCTGGGTTGGCTCAGTTGGTTAAACATCCAGCTTCAGCTCAGGTCATGATCTCATGGTGCATGAGTTTGAGTCCTGCATCAGGTAAGCTCATGCCCTGCTTCTCCCTTGCTCCCTCTCTCTCTCTGCATCTCTCCCTCTCTCCCTCTTTTCCTGTCTCCCTCTCTCCTTGTTCCTCTCTCCTTCTCTCCCTCTCTCCCCTCCCCCTCCTGGGATTTCTTTCTGTCTCTAAAAAATTAAAATAAAATAAAAAGTCTTTCTGTTAACTCCATTGTCTGGATCATCTGAGCATCTGTTTTTTTCTTTTTGGCTTTTAGTTAGGTAAATGCTGGGTGTTGTGAATAAAATGAAGCTCCAGATGATGCTGTTCTTTTTTTTTAAGTTTATTTATTTATTTTTGAGAGAGAGAGAGAGCACATCCCAAGCAGGCTGTGTGCCATTGGTACAGAAATCAAGAGCTGGTCACTTAGCCAACTGAGCCACCCAGGCACCTCAGTGCTATTGTTTTAGAGAGGAAATGTCTCCTCCCTTTTGCTAGCCAGGTAGAGTAGGGACTTATCTAATCCTTTTAGGGATTGAGCTAATGGTTGAGATTGTGTTGCTGGGTTGATAAGGCTAGGTTTCCTTCTGGTTTGCCTTTACCACTACCATCTGGGGCTTCCAACTGATAGTTTAGTGAATTCACAGGCATCTCTTCCCCTGGTGGTTTCTATGCTGTAATCTTTGTCTCTTGAGAACAGTGAGATTACTGAAAATTCCACTCTTTTTTTTCTTTAAAGATTTTATTTTTAAGTAATCTCTACACCCAACGTGGGGCTCGAACTTACAACCCCAAATCAAGAGTTGCATGCTCTACCAACTGAGCCAGCTGGGCTCCCCTGAAAATTCCACTTTTGATTTTCAGACGTTTCAGTTTTGTTTTGAAGTCCTCTCTGTGCAGCTGCAGAACTTGGTAAATGTCCTTAGGGAAAAACCAGCCTTGTGTTAGATCTTTCTGGCTCTTTGACTCTCCACTTTCCCTGGGATTTTGGCTCCTTGATTCTTGCCTTTGTTTCATCTCTTCCAAAAGCTCTTGTGGTTCCTCTGTCTGTAGTCTGGATTCTCAGCCTTTTGCCCCAAAATCATCAAATGTACTTGGTGAAAAAGTGGCCACAGAATGTCACTTTGTTTCTCTACCATTCGTCTCTTTTTCCAGAATCCAGAGGCTTCTAGTCTTGATTGCTTCATCTGTTTTTTGATGCCTTTAAACATTGATTTAAAAAATGTATCTAGCTTTTTTCATTCTCAGTAGGAGTGTTGGTCTGCCACAAGCTACTCCATCGTATTCAGAAAATAAATTCTCCCACTAGTAATGAAATCATGAGAAGAAATTAATCTTTTAATAATTGTTATGCTTACTTTATCACAGTGGTTCTCCAAGAGTAATCCTTAGCCACATCACCTGGGAACTTCTTAGGAATGTAGATTCTCTGGCCCTACCCCTGACCCCCTGAATCAGAAACTGTGGGTCGGGAGCCAGGAAGTACTCTGTGCTTTAACAAGTCCTCCATGTGCTACTGATGCATGCTAAAATTTGAGAACACCTGCTTTGTAAGTTAGTCATTTTGCTGTTCAACTTTCGACTCTTACCTGCAATGGGCCCTGGAGAGTGTACATGGGACAGAAGTGAAAGAAAATGGTCTATGCAGGTACTTTGTTGGTCTTCTGAATAAATAATTTAATAAATTTAGGAAGTATGTATGGATTACTCACTCTGTTCCTGGCAGAACAGTGCTATGCTGTGTCTGTGTATGTGGAATGGCCACATAAGCAAGTTATTGTAATAGAGTGTATTATAATAGCTGTATATATAAAATGCTGTAAGAACCAGAGGGATAGAATTAATCTGTCAGTGGGCAAAAGGGAGTCAGATGCTATTTGAACAGGATGGAATTTGAAGGTGGACTACAGGAGGGTTTTCTAGGCTTGTTCATAAATAAGATGACAGTGTAATTTATTATCCAGAGCAGATGACTTTTGAGAATCAAATGGATGCCTTTTCGCTAGGACAACAGGCATAAGCCAGGACTGTTCTCATGAACTGGGAGGGAGATGTGATTATCCAGTTGATAAAGAGCAAGTGATGCTGTGAACCCATAGTTCTATGTTAACTTGTGGAAACCTCATTTCTTTCAATTATTTGTTTACAATTACAGTTTACAATTCTTACTGGATGATTTTTATAGTTTCCTAGGACTGCTATAAACAAATGGGGTGGCTTAAAACAACAAAAATTTATTCTCTCATCATTCTGGAGGCTAGAAATCTAAAACCAAGGTGTCAGCAGGGCCGTGTTGTCTCTGAAGGCTGGAGATGCTGGCTGGTTGTCTTATAGTTCCTTGGCTTGCAGCCACATCACTGCAATCTCTGCCTCTGAGGCCATGTGGCCTCTGTGTGTATGTCTGTGTGTCTTTCAGGGCCTTTTTGTAAGGACACCAGTTATTGGATTTAGGGACCACCCTAAATCAGTAATTACATCTGCTTATTTCCAAATCAGGTTTCATTCACAGTATTGAATTCAGCCTTTTTTGGGGACACAATTTAACCCACAACAGACAGTATGGTTGTAGCTTTTGAAAATTTCTGCAGATTAATTGGATTAAATTTTTATTACACACAAGACACTTCTCGGAGGCTTAGAACGCAATACAGATATATAATTCATTACACTGGCTAATAAATCTGAATAAATGCATTTTCCATCCAGGCAGTTAGTTGCTTTTTGTATTTGTCTTATGATATATGTGTGTGTATCACTTTGCTCAGCCACAGCAATGGCTGAGGGTGAAATGGCTGCAGCAAAGCTAAACTGAGACAGAACTTTGAGAAAAAACAAAGCTGTTAGTGGTTGAAAGCATGTTATGTGTTGCAGTTTGTTGCTAGTTTGAGTAGAGTTAAGCCAGAGAATGTTTGGTCATTTACTTATCCAGTAAACTGGCCTTTTGGGAAATTGGCTGCTGCCATGGAAGAGAGGATGGAGCATAGAAGGAAGTAGACCAGAGCAGCCAGTTTATTTGGTGTGCAAGTTTGAGTTGTTAGCCTGGGCAGTGGCATGCTCAGATTGGAATCATAATTTCACTTATCTGGAGAGGGTGCGACTTAATACAGTAGAAGATTGTTGTCAAGAACTCATTCTGTAAGAATGCTGCTCTGCCGGCTTTGCTCATTCCAGCAGTATAAACTCTACATTATATTTCATGGGTTTGATTACCACTTGGAATTATTTGGGCAGGCTAGTGTTTGGATGCTTTGTTTTGTTGTATTTAACATTGGAACTGTGCCACTGCTTCTCTGTGTGGTATTTACTTTCATTTTGGAAGCAATGTATTTAATGATACGAAAGTTAGTGAAACTTGGATATAGATTTGAAATATTAACTCTTTGATTAAAACAGTGGTGTCTTCATAACATAAAGTGACGGACTAAAAGATGACATAAAAAGAGCACTTATAAAGAGAAAAAAAAAGATTATATGTCAACTATACTTCGACTGAAAATAAAGGAGAAAAGATGACACAGAAAAATGAACAAAAAACACAAATGGTTAAATTCTTCAAAGAAGATATGCTAATGACCAGTAAATATTAAACATGGTTTAGGAAGTGCATATTAAAACAAGAAATGATTTATTTTTTTGCCTTTCAGATGGACAAAATAAAGATTAGTAATATAGTATTTATTTATGAGTTTCCAGGAAAGTAGATTCTCTAATACACAATAGGTGGGAATGTAGATAGACACAGTCATTTTGTGAAGCCACTTTGGTAGTATATATCAAAATTTTAAATGCAGAAATCTTCACAGGCTCCTGGGTGGCTCAGTTGGTTGAGCATTAAACTCTTGATTTCAACCTCACGGTGTGGGATCAAGCCCCACATCAGGCTCCATGCTGAACTTGGAGCCTGCTTGGGATTCTCTCTGTCTCTGTCTCTCTCTCTCTTTCTCAAAAATGAATAAACTTTAATAAAAATAAATAAAAATAAAATGCAGAAGCCCTTTGACATTCTGTTTCTGTTTCTCAGAAGCTTTTCATGTTTTGTGATTGGTCTACTCGTATCCTTATCCTGCATATCAGAGATTTACAGTTTCTTTTTATTCATATAATTTTAAATATGATAAAATACTTCATTGTCCTATTTTCTTAAAATATTTGCCTATTTTCTTTTTTTAAATATTTATTTTGAGAGAGAGAGAGAGAGAGAAGGAAAAGAGAATCGCAAGCAGGCTCTGCACTGTCAGCACAGAGCCCAGTGTCGGGCTCAATCTCACGAACTGTGAGGCCATGACCTAAGCTAAAATCAAGAGTTGGACGCTTAACAGACTGAGCCACCCAGGTGCCCTTGCGTTTCCATTTTCTAAGTGGGCCTTTTAAAAACTAGATAGAAGTTTAAATTTGTGTATTTGAATCTTTTTCTTTTTAAAATTTTGCTTCAGTTTTTAAGCTTAAATAGCCCTTAGTCCTTTAAAAGTTTCGTAAGGTGCGATTAAGTCAGTTAAGTGTCTGACTCTTGATTTTGGCTCAGGTCATGATTTCATGGTTCATGAGTTGGAGCCCCGCATAGGGCTCTGTGCTGACAGTGCGGAGCCTGCTTGGGATTCTCTCTACCGCTCTCTCTGCCCCTCCCCTGTGTGCTTGCACACTCTCTCTCTCCCAAAATAATTAAATAAAATAAACTTTTAAAAAACGTCTTTTGATGGGGCGCCTGGGTGGCGCAGTCGGTTAAGCGTCCGACTTCAGCCAGGTCACGATCTCGCGGTCCGTGAGTTCGAGCCCCGCGTCAGGCTCTGGGCTGATGGCTCAGAGCCTGGAGCCTGTTTCCGATTCTGTGTCTCCCTCTCTCTCTGCCCCTCCCCCGTTCATGCTCTGTCTCTCTCTGTCCCAAAAATAAATAAACGTTGAAAAAACAAAACAAAACAACAAAAAAAAAGTCTTTTGAGATTTTATTGTCATTTGTAGTAAACTTGAAATATTTTAAACATTTGCCATTTATATATTTAATTTCCTCAGTAAAAATTGGTATGCCTTACCTTACCAGCTACTTTAGCTTTTTTTGGTTCTCAATATTTATTGTAAATCACGTAATTTTACTATTAAAGTATTTCCTGGGTGGATTTACATTTTGATACTATTGTGAATGGGATCTTTTTATATTTACAAACTTGTTATTGTTAGACTATTTTAAGAGTTCCATAGATTTCACTTACACATATTTAGCTTGTTTTACATAAATACAAATTTTTATGTGATTTTGTAATTCTAAAATTAATTATTTCCTCATTGTTCATAGTGTTTTAAATTCTTCTTTCAGGCCTTCTAGATATATAGTTATATTTCCCATACTACATAGCAGGTGCCAAAATGACTGAAACTTTACTTTTACTTTTGTAAAGTGCCTGTCATAGAGTGTAAATCAGTGTATAATTATTTGTTAAGTAACTGAGTGATGAGTAGAGAAAGCACTACAAGAATATAGTGAATGTCTCTGGGTGATGTTTTGACTTTCTTTCTACTTTATTTTCTACTTGTCTATATATATCAGGTTTTATAGAGTAAGCATCTTATACTTCCATAAATGGAGAAAATCAAATTTCAGGAAAAAAGCTTAGCTATTAATTTTATTTCTTAACTGAGGTCAAAGGACAGTGTATCATTTTAGTAGAGTTGATTGGAAGTTTCTTGTAAATTGCGGCCTAGAGGAACTGAACTATGAGAACATAGCACTGAACCCAAGAACAGAAAGTAGGACTCTCATAAGGAAAATAGTGGGAAGCTACTCAGATCCACAAAATGTTGTTTTGTTTTTGCTGATTTTATGAGATCAATCTGGCTTTATGCAGTCTTAAGGAAGAACACACCTAACTCTGGGATTTGTACTCCTCTGTCCTTTTTTTTAGTGTACCTCAACCCAGATTGAATACTAGCCTGGGGGCAGAACTCACAGGGCTCTCCATTGTCTCAGCAGTAGAGATCATTTTTACTCTGTCTTCTCTAATGTAGTGGGCCAATTGAATTATGCATTTTTTATGCCCAGGTTGCTCAATAAAAGCCTGCTTATTTGAGTGCAGTGCTCAAACAGGATCTGGATATGTCCCTCTGGCCTTCCTCTTGGGTGCAGTGGTGGTGGCAGCTTGCCTCTGGATTATGGCTCCACTGATTAGGGAGAGAGAGGTCTTTCTGTGCAGGAAAGACAGAATGGAGTCTCAGGCGGTTGATCCCCGTATGTTTCTCCCTAACTGAAGGGGATATGCTGTTTATATGTCTCTGATGTCTAATGTGGGTGTGTTGGCTGTACCTGCTTTGCCCCACTGAAACAGAGCTATCATCACCTCTACATAGCCTTTCAAATCGTGGCATGCACTTCTGGCAGTTCGCTTGCTCTCTTTGTTTTCCATATTTAGAAATAACCTGCGTTATCACTGTTTAACTGTCTCATATACAGTGGTTCAGTCATACGTGTTGTCATTTAAAATTTAAGTGGAATTTTTTAAACCTCTCTAATTCGAAATGACCGAGTAACAGCAAGTTGCAAAGATAATACAGAGAGGCCCTGTGTACTCTTTGCCCAGTTTTCCCCAAAGGCTACATTTTATATAACTATAGTATACTCTCAGAACCAAGAAATTGACATCTGCCATGTGTGTGTGTATAGCAGTTTTGTGTCACGGTCAAGATAGGGGACTATTCTGTAACCACTAAGAGCTCCCTCATGCCACCCCTTTATAATCATACCCTATGTCACTAGTCCCCAGCACTCCCCCCAAGTTTGGTAATTTGATGGGATTCATAGAACTCCTGTTCTCCTGGTGATGTTTTATAGCCAGGTGAGAGGATACAAAACAGGACCAATAAAGGAAACCAGTGCACTGAGCAGAGTTTGGAGGATACCAGGCCTGAGTCTTCTCATGAGTCTTCTCCCAGTGGTGCATTTGATCCCCCAGCAACAAATTGTAGCAACGCGTGTGAGGTATTTTCTGTTAAGGAAACGCACTTATGCCTTGAATTCCAGGGTTTTTATTGAAGTTTGGTCACATAAGCACAAGTGCCTTCACAGTATGACCACAGTTAATGCAACTCCAGACCCCTCAGAATGAAAGCAGGTGTTCACCATACATCACACTATTTGCGCAGACTGTCTAAAGTGTGGTTCAAATTTCCAAGCATACAAAACATAATGACACTCATGACATAAAGACATAAAGACTTCCATTCCCAGAAGCTGACCATGAGCCAGTACACAAGCAGGCCCTTCTGAGAATGTGCACGATTTTTGAGCAACTCAGGCCTGCTTGGTTAACTCTTTCCTTACCCCGCCTTGTTCAATATAGGTAGGATATAGAGAAATAATGCCAGCGTGGAGGTGAGAGTTGGGGATTTGGGGGAGGTACTACTTTAGATAGAGTAACCAGGGAAGGTCTTCCTAACAGTGCGATGTGAAAGCTAAGACCTACAGTAGGAGAGAATAATCACCATGTGAACAGCAGGGCACACAGCCCTGGGCAGCATTAGAACACATGTGCAAAGGCTCCCAAAAAGAGATGTGGAAAAGAGGCCTGTTAGTTTTCTGTTGTTGCCATAACAAATCGCCACAAATTTAGCAGCTTAAAACAATACCCATTTATTATCCCCAAATTCTGTAAAGCAGAAGTCCTGCCTGGCTCAGCTGGGTACTCGTACTCTGTTAAGGATCTCAAGAGGTCAAAATAAAGGAGTCAGCCAGCCTGGGCTCTTTTCTAGAGGCTGTGGGGAAAATCTGCTTCCAGACATACTCATGCTGGCAGAATTTAGTTCATTTTGGTTATAGGACTGAGGTCATTCTCAGCTTCTAGAAGCCACCCACATTCCTTGGCTTATAGTCGCTCCACCTTCAAAGCCAATATTGAATCTCCATGACTTCCATCCTGCCCTCCTCTGTTGAGTTTTACAGGCATACCTTGCTTTATTGCACTTTGCTTTATTGAGCTTCACAGATACCGCATTTTTTCACAAATTGAAGGTTTGTGTGGCAACCCTGCATTGAGCAAATCTGTCCGCGCCATTTTGCCAACATTATTTGCTCACTTCCGTGTTTCTGTGTCACAAAATCTGGTAATTCTGGCAATATTTCGAACGTTTTCATTATTATTTGTTATGGTATCTATGATCAGTGATTACAATTCACTGAAACCTCAGATGGTAGTTCGCATTTTTTAGCAATAAAGCATTTTTTTTTAGCAATAAAGCATTTTTAATTTTAATTTTTATTATTTTTTATGTTAAGAATTACTTTAAGTACATAAAATGCAGCAATTTTAAGTCTACAATTAAAATAACTATACGTCAGTAAAACTACCACTCAGATACTGAACATTTTACATATGAATGCCATGTTATTTACCACATAAAGCTTAAATCCTACAGTTTTATACTTTGTTATAGCTAACACTCTGATAAAAACGTTGCTCCTACTTCAATTTCTAGGACTTTGTTTCTTTGCTGTTTTTCACACTTCCTCTCCAATCCATAAAACTGGTATATTCTAATTTACCTGTAACCTTATCTCAGTGTCAAATTTGCATTTTTAATTTTTAGAATTGAACACTAAATGGACTACAGTATAGTGTAAACCTAACTTATATTTGCACTGGGAAACCAAAAAATTTATTTGACTCACTTTATTGTGACATTTGCGTTATTGTGTGGTCTGGGCCTCAACCTGCAATATCTCCAAGATACGTATTTTAAAAACAACTTTATTGAAGTATAATTCACATACCATAGAATTCACCCATTTAAAGGTTAAACAGTTCAGTGGCAACCATCATGACATCCAACTTGAGAACATTTTCATCCTCTCAAAAAGAAACCTCATACTCTTCAGCTATCTCCTTTATTCCCACCCTCTCCCCCTTAGTCCTAAGCAACTGTAATCTATTTTCTGTCTCTGTAGATTTCCCCATACTGAACATTCATATGAAGGGGATTATATAATACGTGGCCTTTTATGACTGGATTCTTTCACTTAGCAAAACGTTTTCAAGGTTGATCGTGTTGTGACACGTATCAGTATTTAATTCCTTTTTATGGTCAAATACTCCATTGTATCGATATACTACAATTTCTTTATCATTCATCCCCTTTTGGCTATTAAGGATAATGTTTTAAACACTTGTGTACAAGTTTCTGTGTGGACATATGTTTTCATCTCTTTTGTGTGTGTGTGTGTGTGTGTGTGTGTGTGTGTGTGTGTGTGTATACACACATACCTTGGAGTGGAATTGCTGGGTCATATGGTAACTCTCTGTTTAATTGCTTGAGGAGCTGTCAGACTGTTTCCAAAAGCAGCTGCACTGTTTTACATTCCAGGCAGCCCTGTATGAGAGTTCTCAACATCCTTGCTAACACTTGTTATTATCTGACTTTTTTTTTTTCATCATAGCCATCCTACTGGATGTGAAGTGGTATCTCATTGTGGTTTCGATGTGCATTTCCCTGATTAGTGATGTTGAGCATCTTTTCACATATTAGTTGGATATTTGTATATCTTCCTTGGAGAATTATCTATTCAAGTCCTTTGCTAATTTTTCATTAGATTATTTGTTTTTGTTGTTGTTGAGCTATAGGAATTCTTTATATATTCTGAATATTAATCCCTTAGCAGATACATGGCTTGCAAATATTTTCTCTCATTCCATACAGGTTGCCTTCTCACTCTGTGGGCTGTTAACTTTTCCATGCAGAACATTTTAGGTTTGATACAGTCACATTTGTCTGGTTTTCCTTTTGTGGCTTGTGCTGTTTTTGGTGTCATAGCCAAGAAACTATTGTCAAATCCAATGTCATGAAGTTTTTTCCCTCTGGTTTCTTCTAGGTGTTTTATAGTTTCAAGTGTTACATTTAGGCCTTTAATCCAATATTAGTTCTTTCTTAAAGTGTTCTATGTATTATTGAGAGGGAAATAAGAAATGTTTTCTTTTGTATGACTGTGTCAAGAACTTGTTTGCTTTATTTTTTTTTTTTAAGATTTTTATTTTAAATAATCTCTGCACCCAGTGTGGGGTTCAAGCCCATAAACCCAAGATCAAGAGTTGCATGCTTTACTAATTGAGGCAGCCTTGTGTCCCAGGAACTTGCTGTATTTAAACTCTTTCCCTCCCTCACAGCCTTCCTTCCCTCCCTAATAGCTTGAAGATTATGGACTCGCTCATATTTTTGTTCTCAATTCCTGTGCTGATAGAAGAATGATAGTGCAACAACACTTTCTTGTTTATACTTGATTAGCAGAAAGAAGATGAGCCTGAAGTCTGAACGCCGTGGAATTCACGTGGATCAGTCGGAGCTCCTATGCAAGAAAGGATGTGGTTACTATGGCAACCCTGCTTGGCAGGGTTTCTGCTCCAAGTGCTGGAGGGAAGAGTACCACAAAGCCAGGCAGAAGCAGATTCAGGAGGATTGGGAACTGGCAGAGCGGTAAAAGGACTTACCTAGGGGTGGTTTAACAGCGATACAGTTAGAGAGATAGCTCAGTCATTGTCAAAATCCATTTTTCTCCCCTGTTGTGAGCTATCAGCAAGTCAGCTTAGTATTAAAAGTGAATTTTTTCTCTTCTTCTTCTCAGTCAACATTTAATGAATAGCTTTCAGTGATTTCTTCATTTTATCTTTGTCTTGTAATTATTTTGTGTTTAGAGTGTGTTAGACTGAGTTCTTTTAGATAGATAAAATAGACTTCTCAGAGAAGAAGAATGGAGATACACAGATTTCATGGTGAACATTAAATGCAGTAGTCTAGCTGATGTACCAAGCACATGGCTCTCATCAGGCATCATTTTTTTCATTCTTTTTTTTTTTATTTTTTTTAAAATATTTTTGTTTATTTTTGAGTCAGAGACAGAGTATGAGCAGGGGAGGGGCAGAGAGAGAGGGAGACACAGAATCTGAAGCAGGCTTCAGGCTCTGAGCTGTCAGCACAGAGCCCGATGCGGGACTCAAACTCACAGACTGTGAGATCATGACCTGAGACGAAGTCGGACGCCCAACAGACTGAGCCACCCAGACGCCCCTCAGTTTTTTCATTCTTAAAATACATCCAGCATAGCTCCTGCCATGGTGATAAACACATAATAGTAAAAACTTTTTTGATTTGTATATAGAGCGTGTGCATTTTGGAAATTTAACTGTTTCTTAAAAATGAGGTTTGTTAGTCCAAAGTAGTTTATATTATCCAGAAATACGATTATGATAAAAACTAAAAGATGGAATGGCTGGTGAGTATAGAGATGAATAAAATGCCATGAATGATGTTAATCTCTTGCCAAAACATCCTAGAAACAGTAAAAATTCTCCATAAAAGAACGTCAGACTGAAC
Organism: Acinonyx jubatus; assembly: GCF_027475565.1. Lineage (NCBI taxonomy): Eukaryota > Metazoa > Chordata > Mammalia > Carnivora > Felidae > Acinonyx > Acinonyx jubatus. The sequence continues at coordinate 21,000,614 of NC_069398.1, forward strand.
TCTGACATCTTTTGCTAGTTTTTTAATACCTAATCATCCATATTTGTTGAGTGACTACTTTTCTAGCATCTGTGGTGAACTTGGAGAATTATAATGCATACTCACTGCTTTCAGTAACTCTATGGTCCAAAAGAGAAAATATAGACATAGAACAATTAAGTATTTGCTCAGATTTCCCACTGCACTCCTGAACATCTCAGTAGCTGATCCTGTTTCATGAAGAAAGCAGCTTTCTCCCCTCTCCACAGCAAAATGTACTCCTATCTTGATGCTGACTTCTATTTTGTCTCGGAGAGAGGTGTGTCTTATTCCATTCTCAGACTAACACTTCTACCTATGACTTCATGGCTATTTTTTTCTGCTTCCGTTTATGACCTTGCTTGAGTCTTATTACAGCACTCCTTCTCAAATTTGAACAAGCATGAGAATCACTTATCAAAACAGGGATCACTGGACCTCATTTTGGAGTCTCTGACTTTAGTAGGGTGGGAGTAAGGTCTGGGAATTTGCATTTCTAGCAAGTTCCCAGGTGATGCTGCTGGGCTCAACATATAGAACCATTGTTCTATAGATAGCTCTTTAGATTTATTATAAATACCTCAAATACGTTGGACCTGGTCCAAGGTCAAATTTATTTCTTTTATTTACTCAATCCCAACATTTCCTCCTACCTTCTTCTGTATCAGTTAATGACATCACTATTTTATTCAGTTAGCTAAAAAATATTGGGAGTCATTCTTTTTTTTTTTCAATATATGGAGTTTATTGTCAAATTGGTTTCCATACAACACCCAGTGCTCATCCCAAAAGGTGCCCTCCTCAATACCCATCACCCACCCTCCCCTCCCTCCCACCCCCCATCAACCCTCAGTTTGTTCTCAGTTTTTAAGAGTCTCTTATGCTTTGGCTCTCTTCCACTCTAACCTCTTTTTTTTTTTTTCCTTCCCCTCCCCCATGGGTTTCTGTTAAGTTTCTCAGGATCCACATAAGAGTGAAACCATATGGTATCTGTCTTTCTCTGTATGGCTTATTTCACTTAGCATCACACTCTCCAGTTCCATCCATGTTGCTATAAAGGGCCATATTTCATTCTTTTTCATTGCCACGTAGTACTCCATTGTGTATATAAACCACAATTTCTTTATCCATTCATCAGTTGATGGACATTTAGGCTCTTTCCATAATTTGGCTATTGTTGAGAGTGCTGCTATAAACATTGGGGTACAAGTGGCCCTATGCATCAGTATTCCTGTATCCCTTGGGTAAATTCCTAGCAGTGCTATTGCTGGGTCATAGGGTAGGTCTATTTTTAATTTTTTGAGGAACCTCCACACTTTTCCAGAGCAGCTGCACCAATTTGCATTCCCACCAACAGTGCAAGAGGGTTCCGTTTCTTTGGGAGTCATTCTTAATTTCTCCTTTACACCACTTATCTGACCAATAAATAGAATTTATTCCAGCTCAAAGAAGTTTCTTGAATTTCATCCTTTCTTAGTTTCCAGATCTATATTTTCTCACTTAAATCTTTGTATAATATATTCTTAATTATTGCCCCTCAAGTTATCACATAGCAACCTGCATTATTTTTTTAAAGTACAGATCTGATGATGGTCATTTATTGGATTTACAGTTTTTCTTGGTTCCCCACTACACGATAAAATCTAGGATTATAATGGGCTCAGTAGTCAAGGTTTCTTAACCACCTGGTCACACCAGTGACTACGCTGATCTTGATCTGCAAAGGAAACCATATGCCTTCACATTTGTAGTTCCCTCTTCCTGGAATGCCCTTTCACTCAGTGGAACCCTATTCACCTCTTAAGACCGGTGTAAATAGCACCACTGTAAAACCTTCTTTGTCTCCTCCAGCAGATTAAGTTGTTCTTTCCTATGTTCTCATAGCAATTATGTTTTACTCTCTACTGTAGGAACTATCACATTATATACTTATCTTTTTCCTTTTCAACCTTGAGCTTGTTAAGGAAAAGTAGACTAGAGTTCCTTTTATGTAACCTTAGTATATTGTTAAATGAATATGATCTATGGAGAAGGTTCCTTTTGAAGTCTAGGAGTGTGTGGGATAGTTTCATTCAGGCACTTCAGACCTATTTGATATGTTTAGCCTCCATTTCTAAAAATTCAAGATCTCCCTGCAATTCATTGAGTAATAGCTTCAGATACAAGGAAAACTTGGAGGATGTCTTGCTCATTCTTAATCTCTCTTGAATTGCAGACTTCAGCGGGAGGAGGAAGAGGCCTTTGCCAGCAGTCAGAGCAGCCAGGGGGCCCAATCCCTCACATTTTCCAAGTTTGAAGAAAAAAAAACCAATGAGAAGACCCGCAAGGTTACCACAGTGAAGAAATTCTTCAGTGCTTCATCCAGGGTTGGATCAAAGAAGGGTAATTTTCCTTTTTCCTTCTGTGCTCAGATGAGATACAGAGTAGACCCACAGTGCATGTGGGCTCTGCTTTTTAATCTGTAAGTTGTTCAGTGGACATCAACCCCTATTTGAAACCAAAATTGGGTTTAAGGGTCACACAATATATGAAACCAAAAATCTCTTTGGTTGGAGGACATTGTGTGTTAGAGAAACCTGTTTATTACTCTATAGGAGGAATGAAGAAAATTGAAATGGGTAGTTTTGTTTATAAAATTTATTCCCATCCAAATGGCTATCTTTTTGGATGTTTTATTTTTTATGCCTTTAATTTTTGGATTCTGGCTTATTCTGCTTTGGATAATATCCTTACTTAACCATATCTTGTCAGAACTGACTATTTCTAGGCTTAAGTTCATCTAAGAAAGGTTTTCTGAGAGTTTGAGAGCCAGCTTAGCTTGCATCTTGAAGAAATATATAGAGAATATAAAGGAGAAGGTTTGCTTTAGGCGCTTGGAGGGGTGAAAGTAACCCATAGAAGGCATTTTCTGGTGCATGATTTGTACGTACATTATCTTTTTCATCCGCTTCTTAAAATGCTGTATTCCCCGCAAAAGGATTGTTGCTAAAATTACACATGTTCTACCAGTCAGCAGACAGGCTAGTTGAAGTGGCCTAACTGGAAGCAAGAAAGAATGTCTGTTGTCAGCTTTGTCTTTGAACCTTTATGTTGGTAATCAGAGTTATGCAGTAAATTTGAAATGGCGATGGAGACAAGACTGATGCTATCTGAAGAGATGTTCTCTTGGACAAACCCTGCCATCTGGGGTAATTGTCAGGAGGTTTTTTGTCTGCTTAAAGGCATAGAAATGAGTAATAATATCACACCTTAAGATCTTTGCTGGCCTTGAGTGCCTGGGTGGCTTAGTCGGTTAAGCCTCAGACTTTGGCTCAGGTCACAATCTCACAGTTCATGTGTTCGAGCCCCAGTCTGGGCTCTGCACTGACGGTGCGGAGCCTGCTTGGGATTCTCTTTCTCTCCCTCTCTGCCCCTTCTGTGCTCTCTCTGTCTCTCTCAAAATAAATAAATAAACTTAAAAAAAAAAAAGAAATTTGCTTGTCTTTCAGATTTAATGGCGTTGTTTGTTTTATTAAAAGAAAAGGTTGCTGGGGTGCCTGGGTAGCTTAGTCGTTGAGCATCTGACTTTGGCTCAGGTCATCTCACGGTTAGTGAGTTCAAGCCCGCGTTGGGCTTTGTTCTCTTAGTGTGGAGCCTGCTTTGGATTCTCTGTCTCCCTCCTTCTCTGCCTCCCCCTGCCCCCAAAATAAAGAAACATTAAACATTTTTTTTAAAAAGAAGGAAAGGTTGCTTATTACCAAAAACACAGCACTTCTCTTTAATAAAAGCAAATCTTTAAATAGTCTTTCTGTTCACATGATTAATTTGAAATTGTTTCTTGGTCGGCTGTCACTATAGCAATTTTCTCTATTATAATTAGAATGGGAATAATCAGGACCTATTAGAGATTAAATGAAGAACGTATTTGACTCATGCTTTATTTATTAGGAGGTAGTATAGTATGGTGGTTAAGAGCATAAACTTGGGAGTCACCCTTTTTTGCGTTTCAGCTTTGTGATTTACTAGCTGTTGTGACCTTGAGCAAGCTAATTTCTTTAAGCTCTGTCTATTCTGAGGGACAGTAATACCTATTATAGGCACGTCTTCAGAATTAAAGAAGCTGATCCAATTAAAAGAGTTCAGCACAGTGCCTGACACACTAAGTCTCCAATAAATGTTAGCTAGTTGAAAATACACATTGTTTGGGGCACCTGGGTGGTTCAGTCGGTTGAGCAACCGACTTTGGCTCAGGTCATGATCTCACGGTTTGTGAGTTCGAGCCCTGTGTCGGGCTCTGTGCTGACAGCTCAGAGCCTGGAGCCTGCTTCCGATTCTGTGTCTCCCTCTCTCTCTGCCCCTCCCCTCTCATTCTCTGTCTCTCTCTGTTTCAGAAATAAATAAACATTAAAAAAGAAAAAAAATACACATTGTTTTTCTGATTGAGTAATCTCTACTAGTAAGGAGCTCAAGGGTATTGATCAAAACCATTCATTCCTATTTAGCTTAAATTTTGTTTTTTGCTTTGGGAAAGTCTCATTAACCTTATGAATTTATGATATAGAGTGAAATGGCAAACTATGACAGCAGATGAAATAGTAAAGAAGTTCTAAAGCCATTGGCTCTAACTGCCTCATTTTACAAATGACAGACAGTATGAAAGCCCATAAAATATTAGCCCAGCTTACTCAAGGTCCTGTAATATGTTGATATATGAGAACTCAAGTCTCCTGGTTCCATTTTTTTTCCCATTATATCCCTTGACCTCTAGTATATGTATGTGCATGTATATCTACATCTGTATGTATAGCTACGGATAGATATTTCATGAGGTTTCTGTTACTGAAGAACTTAATAGTCCTACACATTCAGTGACTCTCCTTGACACTTTAAAAAAAATTGTATCCTAAGAGTGTGTAAAATGTGCATTATTTTATGAAAGAAGATTTGTACTTTATTATTTTTTTTTAAGTTTATTTATTTTGCAAGAGAGAGCACAAGTTGGGGAGGAACAGAGAGGGAGAGAGAGAATCTGCACTGAAAGTGCACAGCCCGATGAGGGGCTCGAACTCATGAACCGTGCGTGAGATCATGACCTGAGCCGAAATCAAGAGTTCAGACGCTTAGCCGACTGAGCCGTCCAGGCACCCTGATGATTTGTACTTTAAAAGAAACAATCCCAAGTTATTTTATTTTAAAAAAATATTTAGCCAGTATACTTCTTAGCTTCTTTTCACATGATAGATTCTTACCTTAGATTTTTAATCTTTAGTTGTTTCTGGTCTGTAGAAAGCATATGGGGATAAAGACCTCAAAGTATTGAAAAAAGATTAATGTGTATGTATTACAAAAGAAGATCCTGTTTGATCTTCTGTTTCACAGACTGCTTACATAACTTTGCCAGATGAACTTTGCATTTCAGACTGATTATTTGGGCTTTGCATGTGGATAAGGTTAGCCTATTACTAAATGTGGTTTTAATTTATTGAGTCTCTACTAAAATAGACCTTTTGTGTTCTGTATTCTTTATTTCACTTCATTAATACACAATGCCTTTGCTCTTGATATTTTTCTTGCTTCCATTGGTGGCATGAAAGAAAGCTCTTAAACCAAGGAAGGTTGGTTGTAAACAGAACATAAATATAGCCTTCTAAGGAGTTTGAAGAATATTTAATATCCTGTTAAGAGTTGGGTTGCCCTTCAGAGAAAGTTAATGGAATAGCTTGACTGTAAAGACTCAGAAAGTTTATTTAGAGTTTTAAAATCTCTAAAGTAAGATTGAGTGAGCTATATTATAGCTTACACAATAAATCATAGTTGGTTGGCCAAGTTGAAATACTTGCTCACACATTTTAAAAGTCCTTTTTTTGGAGAGCTCAACTAGATGTTGTTGCCCTGAGTAGAATCTTGTGCACGTCTTTCACAAACTAATCTAAAGGCAGTGCTCATAGGAAGAATATCTTTTCCATTTTTAGAACAGAAACATACCAATTTTTCCACCCAGACCTTAGATTCTAAATATTAATCTTCACTAAAGTGAACTTGAGGGTTCCTTGGAGAAAAGACTGATTCTGGAGCTGGAGCAGGGGGGCCGCCCAAAATTTGCGGACATGTAAAAGACCCAGCAGCCATCTTCTGTGGATTTCCACTGGTCAAATTTGAGTATTAAGTAAGGACAATAAATGGAGTATACCTGAATAAAGTAATCCACTAGTCCTTTCAACTAATAAAATAGATAAATGATTAAATAAAAGAGAAGAGATAACTCTTTTTTACCATAGAATGTTGACTAATAAATGTAGAAGGAGAGATGGAGATAAAAAATCACCATTTTGCAGTCATCATACTAAGAATTGATTCAGGCAGATTTCACCAGTGAATGTTAAATCTGAGGTGAGAGAAGTTTTCTGAGGAACAAATTATGAGCATAATCTCAAATTAAGTCCCACAGCTAATTTATTAATTACAAATAGAGAAATGGCAACTATGTAATGATGGGAAATGGACCTTATGTGCCTCCAGATATCCTTTGAGAAGAACATACCATGAATTATGTTAATACTTAAGCTGAAATTTATAACCTGAATCCAGTCATGAGGAAAGGAGAGAGAAACCCAAACTGAGGGGCATTCAATAAAATGACTTGCCTTTTTATTCTTTAAAATTGTCAATATTACAAAAACAAAGGAAGGCTGGGAGCCCTTAGAGGTTAAAGGGAGACTATGCGTGACCGCCAAACGAAGATGTGACCCTCCATTGGATCCTATGTAAGAAAAAAACCCACACGCTTTTTTTAGTAACTGTACTATAGTTATGTAAAAGCATATCCTTGTTAGGAAACGCTCATATTAAGAGATAAAGAGCATGGGGGGTGGGAGGAAGGGGAGGGTGAGTGATGGGTATTGAAGAGGGCATCTTTTTGGATCAGCACTTGGTGTTGTATGGAAACCAATTTGACAATAAATTTCATATATTAAAAAAAAAGAGATACAGAGCATGCTATATACAATCCACCTGAAAATTTAGAAAAAATAATAGAGATGTAGCAAAAGGTTACAATTTCATGAATCTGAGTTAAAGGTATAAAGAAATTATTTGTAACAATCTGGCAGCTTTTCTGTAAATTTGAGGTTATTTCAAAATAAGTTAAAAATAAAACTATAATCCTCCAGCATTCAGTGCTGTCCCAAGATGTCCCAGATGCTAGTTAAATAGAAGCATAGTGTTGATTACATCATCTGAAAGATCACTAATAAATTGCTACTTTAATCATGAGGGCCTGTTTGGCACTTAGATGAAACTGAAGTAATGATTCCCCAAGTTGAATTTAGAACTGATTTTATAATCGTGCCTGTTTTCTGATTTTCATGATAAGGATTATGAGAAATTGTTTCCCCATTATCGCATATTTAGTGTCTTTTATTCTTTGGCACCAACTGGGTGTCCCAACAATTCAGTCCTTTTTCTGACACTACCCAGAGTCAGCACAAAACCCACAGGTTAAGGGCTCAGTTCCACAAGACTATCTCCACCCTAAGAGGCCAGCTGCAGCCCCCATGAGTTGGGCACCCATACTCCTGACCAGCCATCTAGAAGTTGGGGATTCCCACAGGCCTCTTCTCAGATTTGACAATTTGTTAGAATGACTCACAGAACTCAGGAAAACACTTCATTAATGCTTATGTTGTATTACAAAGACTACAACACAGGGCTAGCCAAATGGAAGAGTTGCATAGGGCAGGGTATAGGGGAGCGGGCACCAAGCTGCCATGCCCTCTTTGGGTGTGCCATACAGCCAGCACCTCGTTGTGTTCACCAATGTGGAAACTCCCCAGACCTAATCCTTCAGGAATTTTTATGGCAACTTCATTTCATAGGCATGGTTGATTAAATCGTTGGCTGTTGGTGATCAAAAATGTCCATCCCCTCTGCATTTTGAAAGAAGTCAGGGGGTGGGTGGGACTGAAAGTTTCAAACCTCTAATCGCAGAGTTGGCTCCTCTGGTTCTTATAGTATTCTGCTGAGTTGCCTCTATTGATTTTTTTTTTTTTTAATAATCTGAGAAACATGGGATTTTTCAGTAAAATTTTTAACATTGAGATATAAAATGTCTCTCGTCCTAGAAATGGTGTTAATCATCTTTACTACATGATCATGTCCTTTTTTGATAACTGGCATATTCAGATTGTCTTTACTCTTTCATACCTATTCTTCAAACAAATTTAGTGACGATTTTGCTTTTACAGTTTACTTTATATATCAAAGACTTAACTGGATTTAGTGTGATCTGCCTTTGCAGGCAGCTTTATGTAGTAGATACTGAATTGCTACTCAATGATTTGCTTAAAAAGGAATCAATAGACACTGTAATAATAGTAGGGACGTTATGGTGTGGTTGTAAAGAACCTGGGCTTGGAAATTAAGCAGATCTGGTCTCAGATTTCAGCTTTTCCTCTACTTGTGTGACTTGAGGCATATAAGTGACTTAACTTCTCTAACCTCAGTGTGTATGTGGCTTAAAATGGTAGATATTATTATTTCATATGATTTCAGGAATCTAAATTTTTAAGGACTAATGAGAATATATAGTAAAGCACAGTGTCTGCAATATGGAAAATTCTTGAAAGAGCTGTAAATATCGCCAATATAATTCAAAAGCATATGTTATTCTGCTAGGAAGACTTTTTTTATCATTGTTTTTAGTTTTTATTTAAACTCCAGTTAGATAACATACAGTACAATAATGTTGGTTTCCGATGTACAATATAGTGATTCAATACTCCCATACAACACCTGGTGCTCATCACGACAAGTGCACTTCTTAATCCCATCACCTATTTAACCCATCCCATCCCCCACATCCCCCCTGCTAACCATTAGTGTGTCCTCTATAATTAAGAGTCTGTTTCTTGGTTTGCCTCTCTCTCTCTTTTTTTTCCCTTTGCTCATTTGTTTTGTTTTTTAAATTTCACATATGAATAAAATTGTCTGGTATTTTCTTTCCCTGACTGACTTATTTTACTTAGCATGATATTCTCTAGCTCCATCTTTGTCATTGTAGATGGCAAGATTTCATTCTGTTTTGTGGCTGTGTAATATTCCATTGTGTGTATGTATGTATATATGTATATGTGTGTGTATCTTTTTTGTCCATTCATCAGTTGATGGAGACTTGGCCTGTTTCCATAATTTAGCTATTGTAGATAATGCTGCTATAAAAATTAGGATGCATGTATCCCTTTGAATTAGTATTTTTGTATTCTTTGGGTAAATACCTAGTAATGTAATTGTTGGATTGTAGGATAGTTAAGTTTTTCAGGAACCTTGCTAGGAAGACATACATTCATTCATTTATTTATGTATGTACGTATGTATGTATGAGAGAGTACACACGCAGGGGAGGGGTAGAGAGAGGGGAGAGAGAATCCCAATCAGGCTCCACACTGTCAGTGCAGACCCCACCACGGAGCCCTTTCGCGTGAACCATGAGATCACAACCTGAATCGAAATCAAGAATGGGTCACTTGACCAACTGAGCCACCCAGGTGGCTCCAGTGAATGATCTTTTAAAGAAATTTTACTTTAATGAGAAATTGTTTTTTTATATTTGCCATTGCTGATGTTCTTTGTTCCTCCTGGCTGTTTGGAAGTGAATTATTCCCAGTCATGTGTGCTCTGGGGATTGTTCTGCCTGTTTCTTTATGCAGTCTTGGGTACTTTCTCACATATACATGCAGTGCTCCCTCAAAGACTCACAGGAATCCCTCTGCAGTTACCTGGAATTTTTTCTCTGCAGCCCCATCCTCTCTGTATTTTGCCATGCAATTTCTAGCGACTTTGGCCTCCCTCAGCTCTAAATGCTGTTTCCCAAATTCAGCAGGTCTGCTAGGCTCTGTTTGAGTTGCCATGGCCTAAAAACTCTCTGTGCAGCGAGCTGGGGTACTTGTAAGACTTACCATATTTGTCTGCTTCTCTCAGGGGTTACCCTCCCATCCACCTGTTGTCCAGTGTCTGAAAAGCATTATTTCGTGTATTTTGTCTGATTTTCTAGTTGTTAAGGGAGTAGGGTGAACCCAACCCCTGTTATCCCATCATGACCAGAAGTGGAATTATCAGATTGAGTGAAGGATTAAGTTAAGTATTAAAGAACTTTTTATTTCTTTTTTCTTTTTAAAGTTTTTATTTATTTATTTTGAGAGAGAGCACACATGTGCATGCGGGGGAGGGGCAGAGAGAGAGGGGGAGAGAGAATCCCAAGCAGGCATCACACTGACAGCGCAGAGCCCAATTCAGGGCTCGAACTCATGAACCATGAGATCATGCCCTGAGTCGAAACCAAGAGTCAGGTGCTTAACCTACTGAGACACCCAGGCACTCCTTAAAGAATTTTTTCTAATCATACAGACTGTTGAATACACCTTTTGGTATTCCATATTGGTAAAAATGTTTAGAAAGGGTGCTTCCAGTTTTTGTTCTAAGTTAGATTGTACCTGATTAATTTATTTGCTTAAAAAAAAAAAATAAGTAGTACATTCAAATGGCTACAAAATAAAAGGTGTATGGTCCCTCACCCATCTAGTTCCCAGCCATCACCACCATTGTTCTCCCGTATTCAGACAACCTTTGTCATTGGTTTCTTGTGTATCCTTAGGTGCGTTTCTTCATTTCTGAACACATATATTTTTATTGTATATACTCTGTTCTATATTCTTATTCACATACTGTCGTTTTTTGTTTTTTGTTTTCACTTTAGCAATATGTTTTGAGAACTCTTTTTTTTTTTAGTACATAAAAAGTATTTTAAAACTACATAGTATTCCCTTTTATGGATTAAACCACAATTTATTAGTTCCTTAGTGGTGTGCATTGTGCCATTTTTAGTCTTGCTGTTATAAGTAGTCCTAAAATGAATAGCCTTGTATATATTTCATTTTGTACATGTGTGGTTATATCAGAAAATTTCTGAGAAATGGAATTATTGGGTCATAGGATAAATGTATTTTTAATTTTGATGATTATTGCCAAATTGCATTTCATTGCAGTTGTATCATTTTACATTCCCACCTCCACAGATGAGAATGCCTTTTTACCCCATACCCTCATCAATATCAGATTTGTGTCTGTTAATTTTTAAAATGGCATCTCATAGTAGTTTCGATTTGCATATTTGTTACGAGTGAGACTGAGCATGTTTCCTTTGTTTAAAATACATTTAGGTTTCCTTTCTGTGCAATGTTAGGATTCCTTACCCCTTTTCCTGTTGAACTGTTATTTTTCTTTCTTCTTTATAGGAGTTACTTTACATTAAGGAGAGTAGCCCTTTGTCTGTGATAAAGCTTACAAGCATTTTTTCCATCTGTTGGTTGACTTTTGACTGATAGTATTTTTAGCCATAGATATAGTGGGGTTTTTGTGTGCTTTTTTTATTTTATTTTATTTTAATGTGATTTTAGGGCTTCTATAGTTCGAATCATAATTAGGAAGCACCTGATAATCTGAAAGATATGCAAATACTTGATTTGAAAAGATAACTATAATGTGCAACTTTGTTCTGTTAACTACTTAATAGTACTGTTGGGAGGAGAAAGGGTGTTTTCACCCTTACTTTGAACATAAGTCAAACAATTTAAGTACCTCATTGGTTTGATCACCAGCTATGTGATAATAAAAGAGAGGTAGAATCTTTACTTCACCATAGTTAATAGTATATTCTTTTAGGTAGTCTACATGTGTTTGTCTCACTTGAATAATCCAGTCTTCTATTATCTGAAAACTTTACTGCAACTTCTTTATTGAAATATATCTCAGGTACTAAGGTTCAAAACATAAGATGATAGGAAGTTACTCTGAGTAAGCAGGTAATAAGTTGATTTCAGTATCTTCAGAAGATACTTTCTCTTCCTAATGATCTTTCTTTTTATGTATAAAAGGGAACTGTGGGGATATGAGTAATTTAATTCCTTACAGTTATTGGATTAGCAGTTGAATATCAGGAGGCTAGAATGTGATCAGAGAGCGCCTACTGTATTGTAGCACTGTTACCTTTATTCTTTAAAGGTCCCATTTGAAGAGGGGAAAGAGGTGTGTGGCCACTGATTAGACAGTGTTTTACTTACTTTGCTTACCTCTTTGCTGTTTGCTCTGTCATGATTGCTATGTTGGATGCGTTCTTGCACTTAGAGCAGTATGACTTGAAAAATTTTTTTGAAAACTGGATTATGGGTCAGTAATTGTTAGTCTCCACATAAATAAATGAGCCTTTGCCTTTTTGAGAAGTAGAATGGATTTGGAAGAGTTGTCTCACATCTTATAAGTCACCTAACATTTTTGTGCTTCTCCTGATTGTTATTTTGCTTATTGACTAGTTTTGTAAATTCATGCAGTCTTTGAGAAAGTTGTTCAAGATAGTGCCGCCATTTCAGCATTTATAATTAAGTATATGCGTCAAAGTATGATATATTTTGGCTAAAAAAATATTAGTAGAGCAACTTTTATTTGAATGGGAATATCTTTTAGATTGTGTAGTTTTATCTGCTTGTACTTCCTCGTCATAAAATAGATTGAGCTTACTTTAAGTGGTCCAAATATTTAAACAGAATTTAAATTCAAGTTTAACTTTGATTAAGCATAATTTAAATAATCAAGTTACATAGTTAAAGTAATTCCATGCATGGATCTTCTATGTAATGAAACTTACTATGTTTAATTTTCCCAGCAGAAATTCAGGAAGCAAAAGCTCCCAGTCCTTCCATAAACCGGCAAACCAGCATTGAAACGGATAGAGTGTCTAAAGAGTTCATAGAATTTCTCAAGACCTTCCACAAGACAGGCCAAGAAATCTATAAGCAGACCAAGCTGTTTTTGGAAGCAATGCATTACAAAAGGGTAGGTTGAGAGTAACCACTTAGAAACATAGAGTTTTGGTTTTGGGAAAGGTCTTAGAGATAATCTAGTATAACTTTGTCATTTTACACCTGGGAAAATCAGGATCCAGAGATGTTAAGTTACTTACCTAAGAGATGTCACTGAACCAAGTTAAAACCCAACTCCCAGGCTAGTACTTTTCCACTGCAACTCAGTGGTATTTGGGTCATCTTTGCATGGAAAGTCTGACATTGAAGCCACTTGTATTGTGTACTTTAGTAATAAGCCTTCCTAAATTGTCACCTTGTATGTAGTTTAAACCGCTAAGGGAACATAGTAGACCTTGAACTCTAAGTAGCAGCAGTTAGGCCAATAGCGTTCATTTTAGGGTTTTCTGTTTTTGTTTTGTATTTTGTTATAAAATACCGCTCCTTGATCAGGTGGGAGAAGGGAAAGCCAGAATTTAGATGTTGAAAGGGACCTTAGCAACTATCCAGTTTCAGTCCCTTTTGTTTTATAGATGGGGAAGGTGGGAGCCTGAGAGGATGAGTGACTTGTCAAGGTTACACAGTTAGATTTTGCCAGTGTCAGAACTAGAACTTGTGCCTTCCACAGGTGTCTCTTTAACCTGCAATTTCTAAACTGTAATCTCAATTGCAGTAATTTTTTTTTTTTTACGTTTATTTATTTTTGAGACAGAGAGAGAGCATGAACGGGGGAGGGTCAGAGAGAGAGGGAGACACAGAATCGAAAGCAGGCTCCAGGCTCTGAGCCATCAGCCCAGAGCCCAACGCGGGGCTTGGACTCACGGACCGTGAGATCGTGACCTGAGCTGAAGTCGGACGCTTAACCGACTGAGCCACCCAGGCACCCCTCAATTGCAGTAATTTATAAGACTACTTGTAAAGGGACTCATTTCTGTAAACAACGATCAATTATTTGTAACATTCTTCACCCATTAAACTCAGAATTCGCTCTAAAAGTCCCTTCTGGAAAGTGAGGAAGTCTTAGGAAAAGAGAGTAAGAAAAGCAGCAAGGTGATTAACTGCTTAGCTGTATTTCAGCTGTGGTCACTATCACTAGGCTAATAAGCAAACAGCTTCTGCCAAAATACTTTTTAAATATTGAATTCAGTTAATAAGGGAGAAAAGAAGCTTTCTCTCTTGTTTTTTGGTGTGCAGTTATACTGAGAATAAGCAGTCCTGTTTTCTTCTCAAAGTTATTTGTAAGCAGGGGTACCTGGGTGGCTGAGTTGGTTAAGCATCCGACTTCAGCTCAGGTCATGATCTCATGGTACATGAGTTCGAGCCCCGCGTTGGGCTCTGTGCTGTCAGTTCAGAGCCTGGAGCCTGTCTTTGGATTCTGTGTCTCCCCCTCTCTCTGCCCCTCCCCCACTCACTCTCTGTCTCTATCAAAAAATGAATAAACAGTAAAAAAAAAAATTTAAAGCATTTGTAAGCAGATAGTAACATTTAAAGAAAGCATATATCATTGATGGGTTTTTTTGTTTTGTTTTTGTAACATTTATTTATTTTTGAGAGAGTGTGAGTTGGGGAGGGTCAGAGAGAGAGGGAGACAAAATCTGAAGCAGGCTCCAGGCTCTGAGCTGTCAGCATAGGACTGGATGCGGGGCTCAAATCATGACATCGTGACCTGAGCCGAAGTTGAAGCTCAACCGACTGAGCCACCCAGGTGCCCATAATCATTGATGTTTTAAGTTAGAAGCAGTGATAGACTTCCTTAGTATGGAATCTTCAGAGGTCATGTGGTATACAACTTTCATTTTTTTTAAATATATAATTTATTGTCAAATTAGTTTCCATACAACACCCAGTGCTCATCCCAATAGGTGCCCTCCTCAATGCCCATCACCCACTTTCCCCTCTCCCCCACCCCCATCAACCCTCAGTTTGTTCTCAGTATTTAAGACAACTTTCATTTTTTTAGCCATAAATAAAAACTAAGCCTTTGTAGTTATTTATTCTTTTTTTCAAAATTTTTTCTAATGTTTATTTATTTTTAAGAGAAGGAGATGATGTGAGTTGGGGAGGGGCAGAGAGAGAGAGAGAGAGAGAGAGAGAGAGAGAGAGACAGAATCTGAAGCAGGCTCCAGCCTCCGAGCTGTCAGCACAGAGCCCAGGGTGGGGCTTGAACTTGGGAATGGCAAGATCATGACCTAGGCTGAAGTTGGACTCTTAACTGACTGAGCCACACAGGCACCCCTGTAGTTATTTTTTCTTTAGTCCATACAGAATGTTTACAGGATATTCATACTATTTTGGCCTAGAGACTACAGGACATATAGCATATATACTGTGTAATGCTATATTTTAGAAAAATAATAAGCTCATTTGATCAGCTCATCAGAACTGATTTGTTCATTTTTCTTTTGCTCAGAACTGTAACGTGCCCTTGTTCTGTAATAATTTAGTTGACTTTTAAACCAATATACTAAAGTAAAACAGTAATTAACTGGGGCAGAATACCATCATGCCTAACTGTTTTCAAGGCATCACTAACCCATATCTGAGAACTGAATGTGGCCTCAGATCCCTTCCATTTGAAGAGCCATTGTGCAACAGTTTTCTATTTCTACACTAGCACTAAGTGTTCTGTGGCTAAGTGTCCAAGTCTTAGGCAAGTATGTGCCACAATACCTGGCACATACCTGAAATTTAACAGATATTTGTTAAACTGAAATGTCCAGCGCTTCTCCAGGAAGCCCTTTTGCCTTTGGCTCCAAGTTAAATGTCCTTTTAAATAAATAAAACTGTTTTTATACCAGAATGAACCAATCTTACCTAATAAGCTTCAAATCACTTAATCATATAAATTTCTTGAGAGAATCTGATTGAGTGCAGTTGGGGATAGTTGCTGAGGTAATGAAGTGTGTGAAAGGTGTCCTCTGTACTCAGGTAACCAAAACTCAAAATCTTAACTTAGGCTTAGACTTAAGGCTCAAAAAACTTAATTTAATGTTCGTCTCACCAAGTAGACTTTCTAAGTCATCTTATTCTAGTGACCTATACAGTATGAAAATTCATTTCCTATATATTTGAACCCACCCTGTTGACGTTGCCATTAACTGGTGATTCTTTCTTCTGTGCCCCACAGTAGCAGTCTTCCCCAAATCTCTGAGGTCCAGAACAATGGACCACTCTTGCCCACATCTTTTTCTACTGCATTCCTGTTTTCTCCGATCTGAGTGTATGTCAGTGGTGAGCAGCCTTTTCCATATCTGGCTCAAGTCTAGAAAATTAAATATTTACAGAATTGCATTAAAAAGGTTGGGTTTATTTTCAGCCATTTTATCTTTATCACAAAACACCTCATCTGCACTCAGAATTTTTT
This sequence comes from Acinonyx jubatus, assembly GCF_027475565.1. NCBI lineage: Eukaryota > Metazoa > Chordata > Mammalia > Carnivora > Felidae > Acinonyx > Acinonyx jubatus. Next base: position 21,016,823 of record NC_069398.1, read on the forward strand.
TTTTCTTTTTTCAATTTCCTCATCCCAAAAGGATGTCTCTTTGGGATGAAATTTCATTCAGTCCTTACATAATTCATACACACTGCAGTAATACAATGTAATGCTTTACTGTTCAACAAATATTGTTGGTTGCTCAGACTCTTCTGAAGGTGGTTTATTTTGTCATTTTTTCTGTTTGGTTAATCTTATTAGCTACTTAAAATATATCTTATATTCCTTTTCATATTATTTAGAATAAGAGGTATTTTTATTGCAAACAAAATAGGCAGCTACATCATTAACACAAAATCCACTTATATGTATGTTGTCATCAGCCACTTTTCTCTTCTTAGAAGTCATCATAGCAAGAATTTAAATTTTACTAAGAAAATGACTGATGGGGGACTGGCATATACAGAAGAAGCTAAGAAGAATTTATAAGGTTTAGTGTTTTAAACTTCTTATCATTACAAAAATAACTAGAATTTAAGAAACTCACTCTAAGAGCCAAGCTTCAGATAGGTCTAAGAGTGGCCATGGATTCTGGATGTATAGGGTCACCAATGAAATGAAGGATGTATGGGTTTCTTTTTGTCATTTGGACAAAGCCTTTTTATGTGGCCAGGGTAATTTTAAAGTATTATATAGAGCCAACTTTCAATATTAACCTTTTCCATCATAACTAGAAAACCCTATTTTCTAACTTAGTAAGATCCCTTCCTTGGTGAAGTTTTTTTTCCCATAAGTTTATTTATATGAAAACATTTTCAAAACACAAAACAGACTGCAGTTAAATCAAGAAGTTTCTTTTGCTGCCCAAAATGTTTAAATCCTGCCATTGTTAATTATTAATAAATCACTCAGAAGCACTCTCCCCTATTCTGAAAGTGGAGCCTACTCTATTTTTAAAAGTGGAGCTTATTATACCCTCTACTTCCTTGAAATACATACCTTTTAATTTATTGGATATTGAATTAAAGCTTTTTGATAAGTGAATTTTGTGGATTTCTCGATGCATTATTTTTTTGAGAGGGAGAGAGAAAATCCTAAGCAGGCTCCATACCCAGCATGGACCCCCATGCAGAGCTTGATCTCATGACCACAAGACCACAACCTGAACCGAAATCAAGACTCAGCACTTAACTGACTGAGCCACCCAGGTGCCCCTCAATGCAATTTTAAAAACAAGATTCCTTTATTAGCAGTCATTCAAATATTCTTTTTCCTTACTAAAGAAGCAGTCAAGCACAAACGTAAGACCTTTTGTTACTTTCATCATTCTTTTCCCAAGCATTCATTCTATAAAATTCTGATATTGGTTACGTTATGTAAACTTAAAATTTTTCCCATGTCAACTCTCTTGCAAAACTATTTTTCTAAACCTAAATGAGGAGAAAAAAATTACAGTTTACAACATAGCTATATCTTCATTTATCTTCTCTTTCCAAGAATAAATAGAAAGCTAGGTGTCCTCCTATACCTTAAAATGACCTCACTATTCTAGGGGTGCCTGGGTGGCTCAGTTGGTTAAGCATCCAACTCTAGATTTTGGCTCAGGTCATGATCTTGCAGTTTGTGAATTCAGGCCCCATGTCAGGCTCTGTGCTGGCGGCATAGTGCCTGCTTGGGATTTTCTCTCTCCCTCTCTCTCTTTGCCCCTACCCCACTCACATTCTCTTTCTCTCTCTCTTTCTCTCTCTCTCCCTCCTTCCCTCCTTCCCTCCCTCCCTCCCTCCCTCTCCCCCTGCCTCTCTCTCTCAAAATAAATAAATAAATATTATAAACAAATGAATAAACTTTATAAATAAACTTTTTTTAACGTTTATTTATTTTGAGAGAGAGAGAGAGGCAGGGGGAGAGGGAGTGGGCTCCATGCTCTGAGCACAGAACCCAATGTGGGGCTCGATCCTATGAACCATGAGATAATGACCTGAGCCAAAGTCGGACACTTAACTGACTGAGCCACCCAGGTGCCCCTAAATAAATAAACTTTTAAAAATAATTTCACTATTCTAAACCATATGTGTGTGCAAGGAGTAGTTTGACCTGCTGTGTATTTACTGTTAGGAGAGCAGAGGTTTGTATCCAAGGCAAAGAAATTTTAATTAACAAAATAGGCTTTAATCATGATAAGAAAATTGGGGAGCTGGGCTAGGGGAGAAACCCAGGACTCAATTTTAAAGTTAGATGAGAAGTGAGGTGACAAGACAGTGGGAAAGCATCTGAGCTGATAGAATCTGTAAGTTGTAAGAACTGAAAATAGATAAAAGGTTAAATTGATAATTATGTTGAAAGTGATGAGTGAATAAAATAAGAATGTATCATAGAAGAATACAGCGATATGTACGAGAAAACTTAAGACCTTATCAAGGGGAACCGTGATGGCTCAGTGGGTGGGGCTGGCTCCCAGCTTTGGCATCGTCTCTCAGGCCCTGTCCTGTTGTGCACAGCTGCAAAACAAAAGAACAGTGCCCAGAGTAGAAGAGGACACGGGTCAAAATGGAACGGAAGAGAGGTATTTCCTCTACAGAGAGGATAGTCATGGAAGAGAGAGTGATTAGAAGAGCAACTAAAAGAGTGTACGGAAGAATAAAAGCAAGATTTGGCAGATACAGAGAACTTTTTGCCAAGGAGCCAAAAGTGGTGGAGGAGGCATAATTATATGGTATTTAGGAATTCTGCGAGGACTTGCTAGAGTTTGTAGGCATTTTAGAGAAAGCAACACAATGTGTGTTCCAAGAGAAAAAAATTAAAGATGATAATCCTATAAAACCTATAGAAGAGCCCCATAATGACAGAAATCCACATCCAGAAGGTGTTCAAAAATCACGGCTTACTCAAATTAAACCAGTTGTGGTTCAAACTGAGCCAAGTTTGACCCTACAGATGTGAGGCTTTGTTCTGCATTCTTGTTGAGGGGAAAGAGCTGGGCACAGCAGTGCTAGTTAACAAGGTGAGGTACAAGCTGATGGCCCACACCAGGACCTACCTTGGTGGGCATGGTGAAAGGAGCTTAGCTGCCTCTAACTAGCTCCTATAACTCTTGAAAGGCTGATTCGTCTTTTCTCACCCATGAGTACTTTTGACCTTTCCCCAAACTTTGTTGGAAAAACCCAAGTGGCTAAGCACACAATTAAATTAATGAACTCTAATTCAGGAGTCTGTTCACTGATTTTTAGGATTCCATGTTGCGTAGTTTCACATACTTAGAGAAGAAGCCACTTGGACACTGCTAGTCCTCTAGAGTATCATGAATGATGCTATATTTGCTCAAATTCTGGTGACATCAGAGTATCTTAAATGAATACAGTGTCTTCTAGAATCCTGTGGGGTTACTTGGCCGTGCCTCGCTGCACTGTGGTTCTTTCGCATCTCACTGTGTAAATGAAACGCAAGAGTATAAACATTTTTCTTGCTAAAAAAATTTAACGCTAGGGGCGCCTGGGTGGCTTGGTCGGTTAAGCATCTGACTTCGGCTCAGGTCACGATCTCACAGTCCGTGAGTTCGAGCCCCGCGTCGGGCTCTGTGCAGACAGCTCAGAGCCTGGAGCCTGTTTCAGATTCTGTGTCTCCCTCTCTCTCTGCCCCTCCCCTGTTCATGCTCTGTCTCTCTCTGTCTCAAAAATAAATAAAACGTTAAAAAAAAAAAATTTAACGCTGACCTTTGTGAAGAACATATGTGAGCTCATTTGTAATTACTAACTAACCAGGTGCTAAAAATGATCAACTACTGGCTTTACCTTAGAGATGTGAAATGAACATAATGTACCTTAACAATTCTCACCATCTTTATTTTGGCAGTAATTGAATTTGACAAAAACCAATTACTTTTGCTCTGTTTTGTTCATCTAAATGTAGAAATGTTTAAATCTATGTTCAACTAGCTACTAGTGACCTCAGGGTATATTCCCTAGTAAGATGGACTATCTCAAACTATGAGAACCACATGCTTGGTCTACTTTAAATGTTAATGTTTAATTTTAAATTTTTATTTAAGAGGATTGAAGCACCAGTGTGTTTATTTTCCTTAAAAAAATTATTGAAGGCAACAGAAACTGGCAGTACAAAAAATATGGACATCGAAGCTAAAACCTAAATAAATTCAACAGTTAACTGCAGTACAAAAGAAACTTAACCCAGAAAACAGATTTTGGAATTCTAAATTCTAATGATGAGATGTGCCAGGTGAACTACATAGAAAACATAATTAAGGAAATAGGCAAAGATTTTCAAAATAGAGTGGAAAGAAAAAAAAAAAAGATTTCAACCAGACAATTAAGAAGGTATACAGAATACCTCTCAGTATTAATAGTCAAAAGAATACACCCACTTGTCAAACTTTCAAACAAAACAGGAAAATTTTTTAGGAAAAAAATAAAATGACTTTACACACAGACATTATAGAAAAGATGATCCCAGTCAATAGTTTGAAAATACTTTAGGAAAAGTAGACTTTGGTAGACTGTAATTTTTCTTAGAAAACTGAAAAAACATTTTGGAATTTTGTAGAACCTAAAAATTTACCAACACAAACCTGCTCAGCTCCTTTGAGAAGAACTGTGAAGGATCTGAGATTTTGCCTACTCTCAAGTTAACAAATTAGCCTGCCATCATTCCATGGATACTGGCAGAAGCCATGAGTCCCCTGGGTCAGAAAAGAAGGCCAATTTATTACTCACAGCAGTAGCCATATCTAGAGTATATTAGCCTTTGCACCAATTCCCTGAGTGTCAGTTCCCACAGGGTAATGCAAAGACCAGGTAATGCCTGTGCTTGCAGTGAGTAATGTTAGATAAGAGGATGTTTTAAACTTGTCTGACCTTTGCCTCAGATGGAAATGTTATCTTTATTATACTGGACAATAAACAGTATACCCTTTTACTTGAGGGAGGTGCTATGTCTGTCTTCCAAGGCTATTTGCTATTTAGCTATCCTTGAAAAGATAGTGCAGAACAAAGGCAATCAGTGACTCTCCTCACAAGATCCGTAGAAATAGAAGAAATCTATGTAGAATTGTCTCCAAGTGTTTTTACAGTACTACAAAGAGAGGGGCAATGATAAATGGTCACATTTATTTCTTCTTTCATTCAACTAATTGAGCAATAGCCCTATGCCTGGCTCTGTTGTGGGAACTGAGGATATGGTGGTCAACAGTCCCCTCACGGAGCTCACATTTTAGTGGCGAAAATAATCAACAGATTTGTAATATAACATAGTGGTAAGTCCTACAAAGAATCTGAAACAAGATAAGAGGACAGAGTAGCAGGGGAGTTATTGTAAATTGTAAAATAAACAGTCTAATGTAGTGTAACTCTGTGTGATATAAATAGAAATATAAAAAGAAATTTTCTGAATAGTAACATAGAATGGCAGTGATTGTTGGAGCCAGGGGAGGGATAGGTGACTCATTGCCACTAGCAAAACAGGCCATTTAGGCCTTTAAAAGGAGGTCACAGTGTTTTTACTTAGAAGTGAGTACCACTGGGGCACCTGGGTGGCTCAGTCAGTTCAGCGTCTGGCTCTTGATTTCGGCTTAGGTCATGATCTCACAGTTCATGAGATCGAGCCCTGCGTTGGGCTCTGTGTTGACAATAAGGAACCTGCTTGGGATTCTCTCTCCCTCTCTCTGCCCCTCCCCTGCTTACTAGCGCACGCTCTCTCTGGCTCCCTCAAAATAAATATTTTTTAAAAAGTGAGTACTAGTAATCATAAGAATCAATGTACTGTGGTTTGTTCTAAGTATTGAGATATGGTGCAAATGAAAGGTAACCATGTCTGAGGCACCTAGGAGATAAAAAAGAATAATCTATTGCATAAAGTGCATAAACTGAAAGAATAACAAGTAAAATTATAGCATGCTAAAGGAAAATTAAAATATTACTGTTAAGATGTTAAGTGAAGCCCCCATATTATAAAAATAAAGTTAGATTAATAGTCTTCATAATAAAAAGTTTCATCTCACAAACTCCATAATGATAGTCCTTTTGTTAATTTAAACATAGTCTGCTTATTGAAAGGATTTGAAAAGATTTACAAAATGATTTAAACTAAGAATAGGAGAAGAAGGGACTAATTTGATGGTATTTAGAGTTTACAAACATGTTCTTATGGACACATTCTTCATGTAGCTGCTGCTTATAATTACCCACATGAAAGTCCAGGCATAGTATTAAAACTAGTTTTCTGAAGAAATATTACCAGTGGACTTAAAATTGCTCAGTCCATGGATCTATTTGTCTGGTTATCTACTTTAGTGCAGGGATGAAGCTTAGAGAATTTACAATATAAGTTTCATTGATCAATTCATAGACAAGGGCTAGATAGGAAGCAAAAAATTGAAGTCTCGTTGGGAAGCAGCAGTATGGAAAGCAAAGCCATGTATTGGACAAACTGAGCATGCTCTGATAGAGTCCCATCCTCCAGCAGCAGGAGGAGGTGGGTAGAATCAGGACTTTTCTCACAGAGTAGATGTGATCTGCTCAAGTTCAGACCCCAGAGCATGGATACATCCTGTCTCGTTGAGCTTTACTAGAAACGTCGTTCCTGTATCACATAGATATTAGTATGAAATAAGAATACTTACTGCTACAGTAGACCCATACCTATTTAGGGAGAATTGTTGAAGGTAGTTGCAATAAAAAGGAGAAGTGAAGGATTTATCATGTGGCCCGTGGCACTTTTTGTCCTTCTGGTTTTTAATTCTCATAGAATATTATAATTACTTATTTGTGTTCAATCTTCCCATTCAAATTGAATGCCTTCTGGGCATTTTATTAATTTTGTTTTTAATACCTTGTCTGGTACAGTGGCTAGCAATTCTGATCATGCAGCAAGTGCTTTTTGAGTGAATAGAAATAAAATTTCCATGAAATTTAGGAAAAATGATCTTCTCAGGAAAATCTAAGTGTACTAATAGAGGTGTCAATTTATTGGCATAACAAGATAAATTCATAAAGTTCAGTTACAGTATGACACACTGGTGATAAAAAGCTAAAGAGCCTAGCACAGTATTAAAAAATAGTAATTTGGGGGGCGCCTGAGTGGCTCAGTCAGTTGAGCGTCCGATTTCAGCTCACATCATGATCTCACAGTTCTTGGGTTCAAGCCCTGCGTCGGGCTCTGTGCTGACAGCTTAGAGCCTGGAGCCTGCTTCAAATTCTGTGTTTCCCTCTCTCTCTGCCCTTCCCCTGCTCACACTGTGTCTCTCTCTCAAAAATAAACCTTTAAAAAATAGTAATTTTTAAATGTAATAGCGATAAATAGCATTAAATATTAGTAAAAGTCTAGTAAGGCAAGTTAGTTCATACAAAGATTTAAAAGACTAAGGATTAGGGGTGCCTGGGTGGCTCAGTCGGTTAAGCGTCTGGCTTCGGCTCAGGTCATGATCTCACAGTCCGTGAGTTCGAGCCCCGCGTCGGGCTCTGTGCTGACAGAACAGAGCCTGGAGCCTGCTTCGGATTCTGTGTCTCCCTCTCTCTCTGCCCCTCCCCTACTCATGCTCTGCCTCTCTCTGTCTCAAAAATAAATAAAAACATTAAAAAAAATTTTTTTTTTTTTAAATAAAAGACTAAGGATTGTTGGGGTGCCTGGATGGCTCAGTCAGTTAAGTGTCCAACTCTAGATTTCAGCTCAGGTCATGATCTCATGGTCGTAAGGTCAAGTCCCATGTCAGGCTCTGCACCGATAATGCTAAGCCTGCTTGAGATTCTCTCTCCCTCCCTCTTTCCCTCTCTGTCTCTCTCTGTCTCTCTCTGTCTCTCTGTCTCTCTCTCTCTCTGTCTCTCTCTCTCTCAAAGTAAACAAACATTTAAAAAATAAAAGACTAAAGATAGTACCTTGGATCTAGGTAAGAAAAATTTAAATTACAATGTTATATTTATTCTAGAAAAAAAAGCAAATATATAATCTCTTTGTGTGGTGGGTTTGGGAATAAGAATTTGGTAGGAGAGGTTTCTAAATCTAGCAGACTTCAAAATATATCCTAAAATGAAAGACATCACAACTAGGTGAGATTTTAATTAAAAAATTAAAATATAGGACAGTGAAATAAACCAGGGATTCCAGAAATAAATTCGGTTTCTCAGGAGCAACTGGGGGAACAGAGGGAGCAGTGTTGCTTTTTACTTACTACCTGCTACTGACAAAGGGAAGTTTGTATATAGATTACTTACGGTCCATATTTCATACTTGCACCTTACATTTCGGCCAAATAAGAGTTAAACATAAAAAAACTTAGAAGTAAATTAGTGAAGTTGATTAGTATATTTATTTGTGCTGGAGAGATACTTATTTCTGTGGAGAAATTTAAAACAGTTTTCAAGCTGCAATTGAACTCTTAAATATTGTTCTTAAGGATCAGGTAAAAGGTTTAGTGGTATTAACTTTTTAAAAGCTGTGTAACGTAAAATAAAAGGTAGAATGGAAGGCAGCACTGGAAAATTGTGGTAAATACAAATGAAAGCAACATTTCAAAACGTCTAAAGTTTACTTAGTACCAAGTTCTTGCTTAGACAAAGGATCAATTTTAATTCAACCGAAGGACTTTTCTGTAAATACCTAGTTAAGAAAGCAGCAGGTGCACTGTGAGTGCTGTGAGGCCCACAAGGCTGTTTGGACTAAGGGAATGAAAGACTGCTCTTAGAAGTAAGGTATGAACAGAGCCTTCCTCGGACAGCTGTTGGAAGACTGGAGAGGAATCAAAGTAATGCAGACAGAGAGTAACTTTATAGTGTTGGAGAGGTGGAATAGCCAAAAGCAGACCTCAGAACAATTGGGTAACCTGGCAGGGTAAGCGGGAAGGAGGAAGGGGTGGTGATTCTGAGTTCAGGCTTCAGGATTCATCTGATGGACAACCATTGGAAGTATGATGCTCCGATGATTAATCTCATTCTGTGCTCAGATCTGAATCTCAGATGATCAGTTGGACTGTGGGGTGCAGGATAGATTGAAAAGTGAGAAACGTCAAAGTTGGGGAGAGCAGCTATACTCGAGGGGAGGGTTGCTGAGGCCCAAACCAGGAAAGGATACTTGGGAGGGACATTGTAAAAGGCAGAACGACACGATCTGGACCCTAACGCGTCTTTCGGGATTTAAGCCAGAGTGACAGGGTCTGCAGGCTTTCACCAAGGCCTTATGGGCCCTTGCCTGCATGCTGTCATTGGCCTGCATAGAGGCAGGCTGTGAAAAACGGTCCTGTGGAATTTGTCCTGGGCCATGATCATGCCTTTCTACAGTGAGTCTTTAGGAGAACCCTTGAGAGAAATTTCTGGGTTTGGTGTCAGAATTTCACCTGAAGGGTTCATTTGCATTTATATTTTGAACACCCAATTATGTGACTATTTTTGTCTTGGTGATGACTGCTAGAAAGTTTAGTTAGAGACTAAACTGGACTGACTGGACTAATTTCTCTAAGGACTACATTTTTCTGTTGTTCCTGCCTCTGTATTCTGCTTCTCTCCATGTTTTGTGTTTCTTCCTATCATCTTCTAGTTGTTTTTAAGTGTTTATTTATTTATTTTGACAGAGAGAGAGAATGAGAGAAAGAGTGCAGGAGGGGTAAGGGCAGAGAGAGAGGGAGACACAGAATCCTAAGCAGGCTCCAGGCTCTGAGCTATAAGCAGAGCCGACACAGGACTCGAACCCATGAGATCATGACCTGAGTCAAAGTTGGACCCTTAACCGACTGAGCCACCCAAGCGTCCCTATCATCTTCTAGTTAACTGTGCTAAACTGTGTTTATATTTTTTAATGTTTATTTCTTTTTGAGAGAGAGAGACACACACACACAGAGTTCGAGCAGGGGAGGGGCAGAGAGAGGGAGACACAGAACCCGAAGCAGGCTCCAGGCTCTGAGCTGTCAGTACAGAGCCCGATGCAGGGCTTGAACTCATGAACTCATGAGCCACCTGGGCTCCCTGAACTGTGTTTATATTTTATGTAGACTTTATTCTTGAAAAGAAAGTAGGGAATAAGTATACATATTATACCACATAATGAGTAAACCCAAATAAAAATTACGAAGACCATTATTGTAGGGGCCCTGGAGAAATAAATACACATACATGGCTAATGACTCTGCACTGGGAGGTTCTGAGGATTGCAATCTAGCAGTAGATACTTAGAGATACAAAGTTGTTCATATTTATTGAACTGTTAATGTCACTCTTGAAAATGTATCACAAAGAAATAACCCAAGAGAAACAGTCCACACAATTGTACATAATAGTGAAAAAAAAAAGAGAGAAACCCAAATGCACAGTGGTAGAGACTGGTTAAATACATCATTTAATATAATGGGATGTGAGAAAGCCACCAAAAATGATTAAGTAGATCAGATAAATAGAAATGCACATAAGTGTGTAAATTATCAAAATATGCATTATATCCATGTAGGAATACATATATACATCAGAAGAAATAAGAGGTCATGGGGTGTTGTAAATAACATTACAGGACAGACTTTTCTTTTCTACAGGGTTATATAATTGGTAGGTACTTTTGAGATTAGCACCAATTAAGGAGTGGATTTTGGAAACTTTATAAAATTTAGAGCTTTATGCGTGATCTTTCTTCAGCTACCAAGCAACCTCTTTGTCCCTTTTTTTCAGGATTTAAGCATTGAGGAACAGTCAGAGTTTACTCAGGATTTTTACCAGAATGTGACTGAAAGAATGCAGACTCGTGGAAAAGGTAATACTTTGGTAGCCAGCCATTAAGGGATTGCTGGTCAGTTGTACAGAGTCTGACCTTTGAGTCTTTTAGAACTTTCTCTGTTTCTCTGATGGCCTGGCTGGTTTGCCAACTCTGTCCTATAAATGACTCCACTGACATCCTGGTAGCTGGTCTTATCCTTAGAGTGTCTTTCAATACCACCATGTGTACCATTCCAAAGTAATCACAGCAGTTGGGTAATTTATTGAACAATGTTTAATAATTCCATTAGGGGTAGGGGCAGAGTCGATTAAAACCCACTTAGGAGGCTTCTAAATGAAACCCCCATCTTGGAATCACCATTATGGTGAGTCATTTTTCATGATTATGTATTCCTCAGATGGGTGGGGGTGGAATAAAAATTGAGAATCAGGGACTTAGAGCTGTAGGGTTTTCGAGATTTTCTTGAATTTGACTTCCATTGATGTTGGGTTTCAGGATATACTTAGCATACATGTATAAATGAGAAATAAGCCCCACCTATACACCTCCAAATCTCCAAGGTTTTATAGTAAACCTCAGAAAAAATGGAAGAGTGGGTTGCTGTCATTCTGTTTTTGGAATTACAAGTGCTTTTCTAATGTAGCAATAGGGTGTGAGCCATGCTGAGGTCTTCCCACTTGGCAAGGCATGCAACCTATTAGGTCCCGCCAAGCAGCTTAGGTTAGAACTGGCAGTTCTGTGAGTGGCAGTCCCAAAAATTGAGGTTAAGGTTTTAAAGGGTATTTTTTATTTTTTTATTTAAAAAGATTTTTTTTAATATTTATTTATTCTTGAGAGAGAGAGAGAGAGACAGAGCATGAGTGGGGGAGGGGCAAAGAGACAGACACACAGAATCCGAAGCAGGCTCCAGGCTCTGTGCCGTCAGCACAGTGCCTGACGCGGGGCTCGAACTCACAAACTGTGAGATCATGACCTGAGCCAAAGTCAGACACTTAACCGACTGAGCCACCCAGGCGCCCCTAAAGGATATTTTTTAATGTAACATCTTGTACTTTTGTTTCTGGGTATATTTAATGTATTAACTAGTAAATTAGTTTTCTGCTATGTCGGAAAAACTATGAAAACATATTCTTAATTTAAACTGTCCATCCCTCTCTTGAGCTTTTATGTCCATTTGGATATTTCAGTGCCTCCGGAAAAAGTTGAGAAGATAATGGATCAGATCGAAAAGTACATCATGACTCGTCTCTATAAGTATGTGTTCTGTCCAGAAACTACCGATGATGAGAAGAAAGATCTCGCTATTCAAAAGAGGATCCGGTAGTTGGTTGTTTTGCTTTGTCTTGTGTTTACTATCTACCATGGGAAGAACACGTTGTGGGAGAACAGAGCACTTGCATTTCAAACCTTGAGAGCAAATAACAGCAAAGGGACCTGCCGTCCTTAGCACTGAGCTTCTTTGTGGTGTCAGAAAGACCAGGAATATGGTAAATTGCTAGGAGGAAAGGCCTGAAATCACCTTCTTGCTTATCCTTCTGACTCCAGCAGCTTTAGATGAGAAGCAGATCCAGTGTTTGAGATTGTTTCAAAATCTCCAAAACTTCCAAGGAACAGGTGGAAATTTCATTACTTCTCATTGCTTTGTCCCGTCTTGTGAGGCAGGAAGTTAAGCTGGACATACCCATATTAAGGTGTCATTATTCCCCACCCCCCCCAACCAGTGGTGCTCCTTATTTAGCTGTTCCTCCAATCACATCCTCCCCCAGCACTGGGTTGATAACACTTCCCAAAGTGCTTAATCTTCCATGGGCAGTAGAGTGGGCTCTATTCCCCCAGGGCTCTATTCTGGTGGCAGTGAAACACTTAGGAAATAGGCCATCTAAATGTGGGAATAGGTCTGAGGTTGGTTGTGCACAGGTGTTTCTGGAGGAGGGGGCCTAGGAATCCAAACGGTGTTCCCAGACAGTGGGGCTGGTAATTGGTAGATCTGTTCTTGGTAGTGTCACCCCAGAAGTGAGGACTTGGTATTGGGAAGGTGACAGATGGAGCCAGAAGGAGCTAGATGGGCTTTGGACTGACATGCAGGGTGAGAGCATTTGTCAGACAACCGGTGAGGGTCAGCAGCAGAGTCTCTGCTGGGAAGCTAGGGTGTGGCCAGGAAATTCAGTGATTCAGACTAGGGCGACACACACTTGTTGACCTCTTACTCAGTCTCATAAGTTGAAGGCAGAGCCTAAGTGGACATTAAGGGTGATGGACAGTGAAGAGAGGAAGCAGCAGATTCTTCTCAGATCTTTATCCTCAAATATCTCTTCAGCCTCAGTATAATCTCATTTCAACCAGTAAAGTTGTCTTCTGCTTTCCTTGTGATAAGTGCCGAAGAGAAGCCTCATTTAAGGATTCTAGTTACTTCAGCTCAACCCCTAATATGTTCAGCAGCGATATGCTTGGGCCTACAATGGCCTCATTAGTCAGTGGGGTCCCATATTTCCCCTTAACTGAAGGACATGACAAGACAAATGGCTGCAGTGTATTCTTGGGATTTTTACTGTCTTTCCCTCTTTGTAGAGCCCTGCACTGGGTTACACCTCAGATGCTTTGCGTCCCTGTTAATGAAGAAATTTCCGAAGTATCTGATATGGTGGTGAAAGCAATCACAGGTCAGTGAAACTGAGAGCTTTCTTATCTGGGTGTTTCTCCTTGAAGTTAACATAAATCCATACTTAAGTCAGTGAGCAGCCAGATAGTAAGGTATATTGCCAAAGGTATATTGGAATGTGGGAAAAGCGTTTTGCAAGAGTGCTAGTTTTATAAATTTGAAGCATTCACATTAGCAGGTAAACTACATTTCCCCTTTATTTTCTGTGACCAGGGTCTCTTATTTCTTGGGCATTGAACTAAACCAAGGTCAAATGCAGCTAAGGCTAATTTCTTAAAACTCAGTGGCATTTGTATATTCAAAATAATTTTAGAGGGAGGAAGGGAGTTGGTGGTACAAGGTACTCCGCAAGCTGAAGTTACATATTAAAATGATGTCTCTCTAATTGGCTAATTAGAGATGTGCTTTGGATTATTTTTCTAGTTTGTCTAAGAAGTAAATGAAGTGCCCTGAATTGATGTGGTTCCAGCATCCTGGACAGGTCCAGGCACCTAATAAGGTTTCTGTTTCTTAGTCATAGGAATAGCCCAGCAGAAATAGCCCACGAAAATTTTAAAAAAGCAAAGAACCAAAACAAATTGCTCCTACTAGAGAAGACATCCAACCTAGGCCAGCTTCTCCTCAATTAAGAAGAGTTGGAAAGACTTGCCCATTTAGAGATTGTTAGTGAAATTCTGCTGGGAAAGAAAGTTAGTTGCTCAGCTGCTATTAGCAGTGTTGGAGGCAAACCGTTAGGTAGGCTCCTTTGGTTGTAAGAATTAGAGACTCACTCCTGTTACAGGAAGAAATAGGGGGTTACTTAAGAGATTATCAAGGTAGGAAAGGAAGCCACACTCTCACGGAAACTTAGCTCCACAGCCCCTCTGGGGACTGGGATATCTGCTGTTAACGTGATTCTTGCGCTCTTTCAGGTTCTGCTTCTCTTTGTATATCTCTGCATTTTAACTCCTGTTGTTAAATGAATTGTTTTCTGTAATTCCCCTTGCAGAGTCTAACTGGCCTAGCTAAATTCTGTCATCTTTGTTGTTCAAAGCTTTTCTGCAAGGCTGTGTTATAGGCTTCATGAATTGACTCCTTTGGGTCAAGGCCCACCCCCACTCCTACCTTTTGCTCAGGGAACATCATAAGAGATTGAAGGTGAGAAGCCTGGATATGGACATTGTACTTGTGTTTTTTCCCAAAGACTCTTACCAAGTTCAAGACCAATTGGTTTATGTTTAAAGTACTTCAAAAGGAGTTTATGTTTGGGACTCTTTTCTGAAATGCCATAGGATAGACCTTATAAAACCAGAAACTACAGGAGCCAGACCATTGTTTGCTTAAGAATAGAACTAAGAGGATTTTAATACATCAACAGTTTGTTAATAGAATTTGAGAGATGAAACTTTTTTCTCTCAAGTCATCTGAGTTGGAGTTTGAAGAGATATTTTAGTAGTAGAAATTTGGCCACAAGATTTTATTTTATTTTTTAATGTTTACTCAGAGAGAGAGAAAGAGAGAGAAGAAGAAGGAGGAGGAGGAGCAGTGAGAGAGAATCCCAAGTGGGCACCACACTGTCAGCACAGAGCCTGATGTGGGTTGGAACCCACAAACCATAAGATCATGACCTGACCCAAAACCAAGAGTCAGACACTCAGCCAACTGAGCCACCCAGGCGCCCCTGGCCATAAAATTTTAAAAGCCTTCTTACTCTTCCTCATCTTAACCCCCATATCTTGCCAATCCAAGTACAGATACGTTCTGCCTCTATGAGGGCCAAAGGTTCTAATGATCACTGTGTTCCTAATCTGAAGTTGTTAGCCTAAGTACAGGAGTCCCAGAGAGGACAGTCTGTAACAGTGGTCTTAAATATGGAGACATCAGTTAAATGTCTCTACATTGTCCCAGGTGCTACTAATCAGCACTGTCAGTTTTGTTGATAAATAATACCGAATAAGGCATTTTCCGTTTCAGTTGACATCTGTCATCTAGAAGTGGAGGCCACGGATGCTTTTAAACATCATGCAAGACGGGACAGTCCCCTACAAAAAAAAAAAAAAAAAAATTATCCAGTCCAAAATCTCATTAGTGCCAAGGTTGAGGAATCATGACTTGGAGCTACAGCCTACTTTGTTTACAAAACTTCTTGAACGATAAATCTAAGACTTCTGCTAAGATGGAGGACCCACCCTCAGCCTGTCTTTCCTACTGACTACAAGTAAAAGCCCTGGACGGCAGACACAAAGCAGTTATCTGAGGATTCTGAAAAGTAAATAAGAGCAGACAGATTAGGGCAGGAAATCATTGCTCGAAGAATTAATACAGTGGTGAGTTTCCTGTTGTTATTTCCTCCCGGATCTCCTCCTTTAGGCTTTAGAGCAATGCAAATCATGGAACTAGCTACACATGGGGGGGCGGTCCAAAAGAGTTCCCCCCAGAAAACTTCCTTCAGACTAAAGGATACTAGAGGAGGGGTTGCTGCAGGACAAAGAGTGTGACGGAAATCTATACCCCCTTCCCTCTTTACTTTTTTTTCTTTTCCCTTCCCTTCTCTTTTTACACTCTTGGCCCTCCCTCTTGGCAGTGGCAGCTACATGCATCCAGATAAAAAGTAATTCACTTTTATTTATTTATTTTTTTAAGTTTTAAGTAATCTCTGCATCCCACATGGGGCTCAAATTCATGTCGCCAAGATCAGGAGTCCCATGCTCCTCCAACTGAGCCAGCCAGATGCCCCATTTGGCTCAGTCAGTAGAGCATCTAACTTCGGCTCAGGTCATGATCTCACGGTTTGTGGGTTCGAGCCCCACGTCGGACCCTGTGCTGACAGCTCAGAGCCTGAAGCCTGCTTCGGATTCTGTATCTCCCTCTGTCTCTCCTCCTCCCCCACACTCACTCTCTCTCTCTCTCTCTCTCAAAAATAAATAAACATTAAAAAAAAAAAAAACTTAAAGAATAGGAGCACCTGGGTGGCTCGGTCAGCTAAGTGTCTGACTTCGCCTCAGTCATGATCTCACAGTTCACTGGTTCTAGCCCTGTGTCAGGCTCTGTGCTGACAGCTCTGAGGCTGGAACCTACCTCGGTGTCTGTGTCTCCCTCTCTCTGCCCCTCCCCTGTTTGCATGCTCATGTGCACACGCATTCTCTCTCTCTCTCTCTCTCTCTCTCTCTCTCCCAGAAATAAATAAACTTTAAAACTTTTTTAAACAAAACTTAAAGAATAAATAATGAGAGAGTGGTTTAAAATGAGAGAAAGGTTTAAAATAAAAAATAAAAGCCAACAATAAAGGTAGAAAGCTAAACAGGATAAAAACAGTAGTAAAAACAGTTTTTAAAACGTCTTAAAAATTTTTTTTTCTTAATGTTTTTTCTTGAGAGAGAGGAGGGGGGAGGAGCAGAGAGAGAGAGGGGGAAACACAGAATCTGAAGCAGGCTCCAGGCTCTGAGCTGTCAGCACAAAGCCTGATGCAGGGCTCAAACCCACAAATCGTGGAGCCAAAGTCAGACGCTTAACTAACTGAGCCACCCAGGCACCCCCCCGCCCCAGATCTTTTTTACATACATTCTACTCAAATAGAAAAAGAAAATAGTTTGAGACATAGTAACAATAATTACAACCCATCATTAAAAGAGTAAAGGAACTAAACCATAAAATAAGCAAAAGCATACAATAGACATGTATGTACAGGGACTAGAAGCATTAGGAAGTTAAAATACAGCCTCTGCACTGTCGGGTGTTTCTGTCCCATACGTTAGTCTTCCATGGCTGGTGGTCCGTGAGGATTCCTCCCAGTAACCGACCTCCGGGATGAGAGCTGGGAGCAGAAAGAACTGTGACATGCGCCATCACCCCACCTAAATCAGAAACTTTTGTTCCTGCTGTTGACCAGAAATTGCTTTCAAATTAACCTGCGTCAGCTCTCTTCTTTCACGTTGCTCCAGATGGCAGGCAGAAACGCCTATCCAGAGGCGCACTCCCTCCTTCCTCTTCTGTTGTTCTAGTGGTGCTGAACTCCTCCCCACCTCCCGGTCTTTGTGGCACAGGGTGTCCATTTGCAAGAGCCTACCACTTAGTGGTAGTTTGGGGCAGTGAAGTAATTTTTCTCTGAGGGAAATGAATGAGAGTAAATGTATACCCTTGCTTTATCCCCTGTGCTAACTAGTAGGTTATAAATGTCATAAAAGTGCTGTAGGTGTTTGTAGCTGGTGGAGATTTATATGCCGTGGGGACTGGCCGCTATGGACCATACGTGTGATAGATTTTAGCAGCTGTATTTTTATATCCAATACAATGGTGCTTTGTATAGTACCCACCTTTCTAAAAAGCAGTAGGCTTCCTAAACTGACTTTTACAGTGTATTAGAGGAACAGAAGCAGGAAAAACGCTCTTAATTTTCCAAGGAGCTCATAAGCAGTTCACCATTGTGGTTAAAGGCATGCGTTAGAGAATCAGACTTGAATCTGCCCTCTGTCACTGGCTGTCTATATAATTTTGGGCAAATTATGGAACTTCTCTGAACCTCAGTTCCCTTCCTACAAGTAGTATCCATTGTACAATCTGAGGATGGAAAAGAAATAGGCTTGTGGAGCACAGAAATAATGCATATAATGCCTGGTCTGTGGTTCTGTGCCTGGTTACACATTCTGTAATGATGAGCTAGTGTTTACAGTTTCTGTGGTCAAAGTTTTTTATATACTAAGTTACCTGGTGGAGAAAGGGTTAACCTCTGTAATTTGATAGATTAAAAAATGATTATTCTAATACTTCTTTTATGTAATCATTTTCTCATTGGAAGCAGTGTCTTTTCTGCTTTATAGATATCATTGAAATGGATTCTAAGCGTGTACCTCGAGATAAGTTGGCCTGCATCACCAAGTGTAGCAAGCACATCTTCAATGCCATTAAGATCACCAAGAACGAGCCAGCGTCAGCCGATGACTTTTTACCCACTCTCATCTACATTGTTTTGAAGGGCAACCCCCCACGCCTTCAGTCCAATATCCAGTATATCACCCGCTTCTGCAACCCAAGCCGATTGATGACTGGAGAGGATGGCTACTATTTCACCAATCTGGTAAGGATTTGATTTCCTGGAGTTACGGAGAGGAACCATTTTAGGGGTGTGACACATCACTCACAGGCCTGTGACAGTTTACTGCCCGTGAGTTGAGGAATCAGTAAAGCTAAAGATGCTTGCTTGCTGTCACATAGCACACATGACTGGGCCGGGCAAACACCCCACCTCTCAGTACTTGACCAGAGATTGTGATCCTCTTACAGGAAACACGATAGTCACGTGGAGGAGTGTCTGTTGCTGTTGGCCATCACTTGCCCAGGTCCTGGTTAAAAGGGCCATTCACTTAGTTGGGTTGTTTCAACCATGAATAAATCAGATCATGGACTTTGATTTCTTTATTGAAAGACTTAAGAATTATTTTTTGCTTTATTTCTATAAATGATCTGTTAGAACTGAGTCCTGAGATTTTAGGCAAGGGTCAGTTTAGAGGATGTGAAATGATTTTCAACTGTTGTTAACCGTGCTACTTGATTCTAGGCAAGATGGCATTAAAATATGTGTATCTAAGTTGTAAGGCTGAATACTTCCTTTTACTGACCACTTAACTTTTGTTTGTTTGCTTTAGACTAGATTTACTAATGGATTTGAGCCTCAGAATACCTTATGTGCCTTCTTTCCTGGGTAGGAAGTTGTACTGGGTAATAGGGAGAGGAAACCAGGTTACATAAGGCAGCATTTCTAGTAAATTGTCTAAAAAGACATTTGAAACTAAAAAGACAAGCTTGAATCTCCCAAGCTTCCAGAAATTTGTTGTGATTTATTTTTAAATGCTAAATATGTATTCACTTTTGTGCCTGATTCTGTATTTTGTTTTCCTTTAAGTGGGTTCCCAAAAGTGTATAAATTTCCAGTGCTTCAAAACCTAGACCTGCCCCGGTTAACCTCACCCTCAGCCATGGCATTCAGCTGCTCATTACTGTTGTTGCAGCATCTGGGGATGTGGTTTGCAGGGAGTTGGGAATGCTCTTTTTCTTTTTTCAAGCTCTTATGAAATTCCAGTTAGTTAACATACACCGTAATATTAGTTTTAGATGTAGAATTCAGTGATTCATCACATACAACACCCAGTGCTCATCCGAGTGCACTCCTTAATACCCATCACCCATTTAGCCCATCCTGGGAATGCCCTTTTTCAAAATGATGCTTGTTCCATTATTTGCAGTATTTTTCATCCTCCCAGACACATGGTGGTTTAAACTAAACTCCCCCAAAAGTTTAGCTGAAGTAAGCATTTCTTAACATAAGTGAAAACATGCACTTGACTGCCAGGAAGAGCCTTTTGGATTTAGTTCTTTATCTAGAGAACATGAGAGAGTGTGGAAAATCCCTGAGAATTATGAAGATGGAGACGTGGCTGGTAGTAGAGAAATGAGCAGGGCTGGGAGGTGTTTGAGGGTCGTCCTGGTGGTCAACAGTGGAGGCTGCTGGCTCACCTTTTCCCTGCAGCTTCCCAGCACCTTGACCTACAGCCCTGTTAGCACCTTATGTCTCCGTCCTCTTGCTGATTCAGAGTCCGGCTTCTGATCCCTCTGCTCCAGTGAAACTGCTCCAGCAGAAGTCAAATCCCATGAAAACTGTCAGCCTTCATCTTACTTCTTTAACATTCTTGGTAACTCCTTTGTTCTAGAACTTCCTGCCTTTGGATTTCAGAGTTCCACTCCTTACTTGTCTCTTTGTGAGCTTTGTGTCTTCTCAAGTTGGGTTTTTCCGTGGGGTGCTGTCCTCTATGCATCTCTCTCCCTAGGCTGTCTGCTCTGTTCGTAGCTCTGCTGTCATCTGCACAGTGATGACACACACACGTCACCTGTTTGCCCTCCTACTGAGCTCCACTTCTGGCTATTTATTGGGCCTCAGATTTAATTTTTTCAAAACTAAACCTGCTTCCCCACCAAATGGTTTTCTCCTTTCTCATATACACTGTTTCCACTTGGGGCAATAGCATCCATCCATGCCAGGAATGTTAGAATCCTCTTAGATTCCTCCTCTCTCCAGGGACTGCAGCACATCCACGGACACCATGGGCACCTGTGTGGCAGGGTCAGATGGGCCCATTCTTGTCAGATGAGTCCGTTGTAGTAGATTTGCTAAATATTCCTCAAAAAGGTGATTCCCTTTTTTATGTGTAATAATGTTGGATCCTGGGAATGAGTTCTCAGAAGAAATTCTGAGAGCTGCCTGTTTCCCTCTGTTTATATTGCATATCTTTCTTGTGAGAATAGTTTTTTAAGAAAATGTGAAAATTCATTTTCTTTGTAAAAAAATTAAATCAATATGAGAAAGTATAGCCAACAGATGTCTGTTTCACTGAGCATTTGCCCAAGGATTTCTGTACTAATAATTGCTCCCGTTTGTTCATTTCTTACTGCCGACCTGTGAGCTAAGCACATTACGTGTGCTGGATTGCTTCATTCTCACAATAAATCTGGGTGGTATTTCCCATTTTACAGATACAGGAACCCCAGAGACAGTAGGTAACTTTCCCCAGGCTCACAAAAACTCCTGGCTAACATATGACGGAGGTGACAACTCAGGTTGCTTGATTTCAAAGCCTGTTCTTTCAGCCACTTGATGTTAAAGGACCACAGGTCCTTAGAGGACCAGAGGTCTGTGTGCCACTCCAGTACCTGCTGATGTGCCCAGTAGCTGGCCAGGCCCTGAGTGAGCATTGTGGGGCTGGCAAGACCTCAAAGGGGAATGGCTTTATGGGATATGTTCCCCAGTCACTTGGCCCTAGAGCTCCCAGTCCCAACAGTGGTTCCTCTTCCCTGCAACATGGCAGGGAAGCAGAGAGTCTCCGAGTTTGAGGAATCATTCAGTTTTTGTCCACGGGAAACTCTGTAGCCAGTGTGGAACAAACACTGAAGGTGCCTCCCCCGACGTTTCACTCTGTATAAGACCCCTAGACCTTTGAACAACCCAAGGAGAGGACTGAATTTCTCACAGACTCAATGGGAGTTTGCAATGCAACTTTTTTTTTTTTTTTCCTAAGGAAGAAATGTATTATTTCTTGTGGGAGTATAAGGAAACATGATTGGGATGCCTGGGTGGCTCAGGTAAGCATCCAGCTCTCGATTTTGGCTCAGGTCATGATCTCATGGTTGTGAGGTCAAGCCCCACATCGGGCTCTGTGCTGGGCATGGAGCCTGCTTAAGATTCTCTCTCTTTCTGCCTCTCCCCTGCTTGGGTGTGCTCACACTCTCTCTCCCTCAAAATAAATGAGTCAATAGAAGGAAGGAAGGAAGGGAGGGAGGGAGGGAGGGAGGGAGGGAGGGAGGGAGGGAGGGAAAGAAAGAGAGAAAGAAAGAAACAGATTTGCTGTGAGTTGTTAATTTTGTTTTGTTTGGTTATTTGTTTTTGAAAGAGTGCAAGCAGGGAAGGGGCAGAGAGAGAGGTACAGAGGATCTGAAGCAGGCTCTGCACTGACAGCAGGGAGCCCAATGTAGGGCTGAGCTCATGACCTGAGCTAAAGTTGAGGCTCAAGCGACTGAGCCACCCAAGTGCCTCTGAGTTGGTAATTTTTGAAGCTGAAGTCCATGGTGGGTCATTACCTGTTTTTTCCTACCTTTTTTTTTTTTTTTTTAACATTTATTTATTTTTGAGACAGAGAGAGACAGAGCATGAACAGGGGAGGGGCAGAGAGAGAGGGAGACACAGACTCTGAAACAGGCTCCAGGCTCTGAGCGGTCAGCACAGAGCCCGACACGGGGCTCGAACTCACGGGCCGTGAGATCATGACCTGAGCTGAAGTCGGACGCTTGACCGACCAAGCCACCCAGGCGCCCCATCCTACTTTTGATTGTTTTAAATTCACCATAATAAAAGGATTTAAAAAGATGTATTTGAATATTTGTACCTTTCCCCTTATGGCTATAGTAAATAACCTTCTGGTTTTTTCTAGTGCTGTGCTGTGGCTTTCATTGAGAAGTTAGATGCTCAGTCTTTGAATTTAAGTCAGGAAGATTTTGATCGATACATGTCCGGCCAGACTTCTCCCAGGAAGCAAGAATCTGAGAATTGGTCTCCTGATGCTTGCTTGGGGGTTAAGCAAATGTATAAGAACTTGGATCTTCTGTCTCAGTTGAATGAACGACAAGAAAGGATCATGAGTGAAGCCAAGAAACTTGAAAAAGACCTCATAGAGTGGACAGATGGAATTGCAAAAGAGGTTCAAGACATTGTTGAGAAATATCCACTCGAAATTAAGCCCCCGAATCAATCTTTAGCAGCTATTGACTCTGAAAATGTTGAAAATGATAAACTTCCTCCACCATTGCAACCTCAAGTTTATGCAGGATGATAAATATTTACATGGGTAGTATTTATTTGAGCCTAAATTGTAGCTAGCCCTTACTACAGTCCATGATTGGGATCTAGACTATAACTTAATGCTTATAAATGCCAGAGCGTTTTTAAAGGTACAGTTTGTGGGGATTGTTCTGTTTGTTTTGTTTTGTTTTTCCTGGCAGGGGAAGCTTAGTAAATAATAAAATACTATTTATTTGAGTTACTGAAATAGATTCATTTAAGTCTTATGTGAAAGTTTTGTCTAAATCTATTTTTTGTCCATGATTTTCCTACGTGCTTCCTCTGTGGCATTCACTGTGGTTTGGATTTGGGTAAATAATTGCCTTTAAAGGATAAAACAAATGAATGCTACAAAATGTATGGTACCACTCTTCTACAGTTTGAAATAATTTTATAATTGTAAAGATAGAAGATATATTGATAAGTAAATATGTAAAATTGTAAATATGTAAAAAAAAAAAAAAAGGAATGGTGTCTGCTGTGCATGGCGTTTCATGCGTTAATTTTTTTAGTTTAAAATGAAGTATATTGAATGTTTGCCTTTAACACCATTTTATTTGGTTTGCCCCACTTAAATGAATCTAGAAACGTTAGACATACTGCCCTTAAAATATTGACTCCACCTTTAACAATATGTTAGCCTAACTTTGAGGTTCTGTATAATCAGTCAGGGACTGTGACACCATTGAGGTTCAGAATAATTTTTAGGTCGTATAAAGTTACTGTTCAAGATAGTCATTTGAAGACTTTGAACCATGCCTCTTGCACCATCGTCCTCCACCCATTCAGCAGGTATTTATAGAGGTCTTCGTAAAGGAGCTGGTGCTGGGTCTAGATCAGAAGACAAGAGTGAACGGGCCTCCACTGGCGAGAGCCGATGGGGAACTCCTCAGAGCTGTAGCACCCTTCTTTCTGCCTCCGTCTGCAGCAGACCTTTGACTCTATGGGCAACCCAGACGCATGTCATATAAACCTCTTTCAGGGTTTCTCCACCTCAGTGCTACTGACATTTGGGGCCTGAGGACTTTTTGTTATGAGCGCTTCCCTGTGCATTACAGGACGTTTAGCAGTATTCCTGGCCTCGATACCCACTAGACACTAGTGGCAACCCCCACAGTCGTGAAAAATCTCCTCCAGACATCGCCAAATGTTTCCAGGGTGGAGTGGGCGCAAATTCGCCCTCAGTTGAGAACCACTAATCTATTGTGTAGACAAGGAAGCTGTCCTCCTTGTGGTTAATATGATGTAACCAAAGAATATTGTATTAAATGCACAGTGCGGTCAACTGATACGGAGGCTTTACAGCCACTGGCAGTGTGGAGCCGTTTTAATCCTAACGGAACCCTTCATAACCTAAATACGCCACGTATGATCCTCCTTCCAGTCAGTGATTTCTATAGATTATCAGCGTAGCTGTGAAATTGTGCATAATTCCAGGGCATCGTTCTGAAATAAGGTCACATGACACAAGCAGTATCTCAGTATCTTCCTAACAGTGTACCACACAGATTTGTAGTGCAGTAATTTTGGAATAAAACTAGGGTGAGTATAAAACTTTGTATCCTTTACTTAAATTTCCCCGTAAGAGCCATGAGGTTGACATACCTGTTGTCACGAAGCGCTAAAGGCGTGAAGCAGTTAACCGAGTCAGCCAGTCACTGAGCTCATGTGGAGTGCGAGGAGTTACTATCCGATGCCAGTGAGAATCTGCACTTAGAAACCCGAGCCCAAGTGATTTTTGTAGAAAGCTTTCCCCCTTTTCCGTTGTTCTTTTCTATGTACTTTCTAGGTGCTAATCCAGGTATACACACTCTGAATTCTCCTGGGAATATATACAGTTCTTTTAGTCTTGTACATTATGTTTGTTAAATAAAATGTGCATATCAGCCTCCCACAAAAACTGTCTTCTTTTGATTTCTTGCATATCTTTAAGGGAAGCTGTTGAATTGATTTCTTTGTACGTGTCTCATATTAGTTGAATTCTGTAGATAGGAAATCTTGCCTTAGGTAGAGGCTTATATTTCTCTTAAGTTGGCATCAACACTGTGGCCACATTTTCTGTCTTCTCAACAAGAGAGTATCGCTATTTTATGTACTATAAACGTGATTGGAATAAACCTTTGGAACGGAAACCCATATTAACAGGGTCTCATGATCCATCCCTCTTTCAGCTAGATTGAGTTTTAGTTCTTTATTTTAGGAAAAGCTACATTACTAATATCCTCATGTTGCAAAGGTTTCCGTTTTAAGCCACAACCATCAGTATCACACTTAAAAATGAAGCATTGGAGACATTCCAGTTAAAATCAAGAACAAGAGAAAGATGTTTGCTGTCACTGCCATTAGCGCTTTTCTGAAAGTTTTACCCCAGGTACTCAGTCTTCAAACAGAAATGAAGGGGGCTTAACCTAACCTATGTAGAAAATGTTCTAGCCTCGTGGTTGAGGCTTGCGGTTGGCTTTGAAATTTTGGCTAACATGTAGATATTAGTTCTTTGGCCTTGGGCAAGTCTCTGCTCTTTCACATACCCAATCTGTGAATCGGGTGTGACGATCACACCAGCTTCAAGGGCTTCTGGGGATTAGATGACATACAACAGTACCTAGCAGTGCTAAGTGCTCAAGTGATAGCTATGTATAGGTGCTTTTTTCTACTTAGAAAGCCCAAGAGAACTGATATGGAAACATTACATTTCACTAAAATGGTGAGATGACATGAGAAGTAGCCATCAAAAGCAACAGTACAAAATGATACTTCTATATCTCATAACTGTCCAGTTAGCAAATACGATGGGAAAATTGTGTTCACTATAGAAACCTATAAATCAAACAGCAAGAGCTTTTAGGATTTATATGGGAAAAAATACAAAATTGAGAAACAGAAGACATACTCGGACCTGTGCTCAGGAGTTCCCTGCGCTTGGGCTTTAATGTTCTGTCTCTGCCATCTTGGATATTCTTAATAATGCTGTGTTTGGATTCATGTTTGAATTGAAGTCTGAGGGGACAATGGAGCATGCACAGTGCGGCTTAGAGCCTCGGTTCATGCATAGTCCTGCCTCCCACCACCCTCCTGGATGAGATCTTGGTCTTACTGCTGCCACTCTGTGACCACTGTAGCCCCTCAGGAACGGTCACAGCTGGGTATGCATGCATGGGGCATTGGACCAGGACATGATGGCGCATTTGATGGCTTGCTGGCTGACAGCCGCATCTTGGCCAGTTGGGGAGTGGGAACAAGCGTCACTCACCCTTTATCCAGCATGTTCCATGGAGAAAAGGCTGGATCTACAGCTAGGTAAGTTAAAAAATTAGTGAAAAGTATCTTTTTGGTCTGAAAGCAAGAAAGTACTTTAAGACTAATGGGTATATCTCAATAGGACATTGGAGTCAGATGGAAGGTGTCCCATTGGACAGTTTGGGGGCACTCTGAATAAAATGAAGAGGAATTGTGAAAAACATTGAATAAATATGTCATTAAAAAAAAAAACAACACATGCCCGGATGGCTCAGTCTGTTCAGCGTCCAACTCTTGGTTTTGGTTTAGGTCATGATCTCGTGGTTTATGAGTTCAAGCCCCACGTCAGGCTACACGCTGATGGTGTGGAGCTTGCTTGGGATTCTTTCTTTCTCCTCTCTCTACCCCTCACCCCAGCTTGCACTCTCTTTCTCTCTCTCTCTCAAGATAAACCCACACATATTGGAGGTTACCATTATACCAACCGATTTTGAGGAAGAACTATAGTGACACCCAGTTGATGGAAAGCCTTCACAGTAAAATGATAGCTAGTAAAAGTTGGGGGGGGAATATAATTTAAAAAAATTTTTTTTAATGTTTATTTTTGAGAGAGAGAGAGAGTGCGAGCAGGGGAGGGGTAGAGAGAGAGGGAGACACAGAATCTGAAACAGGCTCCAGGCTCTGAGCTGTCAACACAGAGCCCGACACGGGGCTCGAACCCACAAACTGCGAGATCATGACCTGAACCGAAGTCAGACGCTCAACCTACTGAGCCACCTAGGTGCCCCAGAAAATACAACTTTAAAAACCTCACTCATGTGGAATTTAAGAAACAAAACAGATGAACATATGGAAAGGGGCCGAGGGGAGAAGAAAGGGAAACAAACCACAAAAGACTCTTAATGATAGAGATCAAGCTGAGGATTGACAGAGGGAAGCAGGTGGGAGATGGGTTAAATGGGTGATGGGCATTAAGGAGGGCACTTATTGTGATGAGCACTGGGTGTTGTATGTAAGTGGTGAATCACTGAAGTCTACTTCTGAAACCAATATTGCGCTATATATTAACAAATTTAAATTAAAAAAAATAATTTTAGTCCAGGACCAAATGGCTTCACTGGTGAGTTCTACCATTTAAAGAACTGACATCAATCTTTCTGAAGCTCTTCTAAAAAATTGAAGGAGAGGGAATACTTCTTATGAGTCCAGCATTGCCTGAGGACAGTCTGAGAAAAGAAAACTATAGACCAATTTCCCTGGTGAACATAAATGCAAAAACTCTCAACAAAATATTAGCCATCAAAAGTAACTAAGTAGCCATCTATATAACACATTAAAGGGATTATACACCATGACCAAGTGGGATTGATTCCTGGAATGCAAAAATGGTTCAACTACAAAAACCAATCAATGCAATACATTAACAGAATAAAGGGATCAAACACCATATGATCATCTCAACTGAAGCAGAAAAAGCACTTAAATACACTTCTTGAAAAAAATAAAGTAGGAATAGAAGAAAACAAGAACATAATCAAAGGCATATAAGAAAACCCACAGCTAACATCATAATGGTTAAAGACTGAATGCTCTTCCTCTAAGACCAGGAGCAAGACAAGGATGCCCACCTTCACCACTTCTATTCAAGATATTATCTAATGAGAAATTTTAAGACACCTTCATAAAAATGCATCAGTGAGCTAAAATGAACATGCTTAAAACAAATGAAGATGTAGAAAGTCCCAGCAAAGCAAAGGTATAAGGAAGAACCAAATAGAAATGTTAGAACTGAAAACTATAATAACCGGGGGGGGGGGGGGGGGGAGGCGGGGCGGGAAGAAAGCAGGGGCACCTAGGTGGCTCGGTTGAGCATCTCCTAATTTCGGCTCAGGTCCTGATCCATGGGAGGGGATCAAGCCCCATGCTGGGCTCCACACTGAGCATGGAGCCTGCTTGAGATTCTTTCTCTCTCTCCCTCTGCCCCTCTCCCCCACTTGCTTCTCTCTCTCTCTCTCTCTCAAAAACATTTTTTTTAAAAAAACTGATAAATTGGACTGAGTCAAAATTTAAAACTTTTGTTCTATGAAAGATCCTGTTAATAAAAGGACAAGCTAGAGACTGAAAAAAAAATTGCAAATTACATGTCCAACCAACAATTGATATCCATGATATATAAAGAATAGTCTGAACTCAACAGTTAAAAATTTTTTTTTAAATGTTTATTTTTGAGACAATGTGAGAGACAGAGTGTAAGCAGCAGAGGGGCAGAGGGAGACACAGAATCCGAAGGAGGCTCCAGGCTCTGAGCTGTCATCCCAGAGCCCGATGTGGGGCTCGAACTCACAAACCATGAGATCATGACCTGAGCCACCCACGCGCCACAACAGTTAAAATTTTTTTTTTCAGTTAAAAATTGTTTAATGTTTGTTTTTGATAGAGACAAAGCATGAGTGGGGGGCAGGGCAGAGAGAGAGGGAGACAGAATCTGTGCTGTCAGCACAAGAGTCCAATGTGGGGCTCAAACCCATGAACCATGAGATCATGACCTGAGCCAGAGTCAGACTCCTAACCTACTGAGCCACCCAAGTGCCCCTGAACTCAACAGTTAAAAAAGAATTCAGTTAGACAATGGACACAAGACTTGAACAGAAACTTAACCATAGAAGATACATGCAAGGCCATTCAGTGGGAGAAAGGACAATATTTTCAATAAATGGTGTTAGGAAAATTAGATAACCTTGTGCGAAAGAATGAAGTTGGACCTTACACCATAAATAATTAATTCAAAGGATCAAAGACTTAAACATAAGAGCTAAAGCTATAAAACTTATAAGAAAATGGAGGGGGAAATCCCCACGACATTAGGTTTGGCAATGATTTCTTGGATATGACACCAAAAGCACAGTCAACAAAAGAAACAATGGATCAATGGGACTTCATCAAAATGTAAACCTTTTGTGCCTCAAAGGACAGTAATAAGAGAGTGAAAAGACAACCCACAGAAAGGGAGGGGAAAAAATTTAAGATGTACATATTTAATGTGCAACTTGATGAGTTTAAGTATACATCTGTGAAACCATCACCAACATCCAGACCATAGACATATCCATCACTTCTCAAAGTTTCCTCCTATCTTCTTTATTATTATTAATTTTCATGGTGGGGAGTAATGGTGTTAAGAACACTTAAGATCTACCCTTCTAGAAAAATTTAAATATATAGTACTGTTAGCTATAGGCATTGTGTTGTATAGTAGACTTCCAGAAATTATTTATCTTGTATAATTGAAATTGTGTATACTTTGAGCGTCATTGCCCATTCCTTCTTCCCCCCAAGCGCCTAGAAATCACTATTTTACAAGAGAATATATTTGCAAATCATATACCTGATAAGGGTTACATATCCAGAATATATAAAGTACTCCTTCAATTCAACAACAATTAAAAAAAAAAAAAAAAAAGACCCAAGCAGGGGATCCTGGGTGGCTCAGTTGATTAAGCGTCCGAATTTGGCTTAGGTCATGATATCATGGTTCATGGGTTTGAGTCCCACATTAAGCTCTGTGCTGACAGCTCGGAGACCGGAGCCTGCTTCGGATTCTGTGTTTCCCTCTCTGCCCTTCCTCCGCTGGTGCTCTCTTTCTGTCTCCCTCTCTCAAAAATAAACATTAAAAAAAAAAAAAGCAACCCAATTCAAAAATGGGCTTAGACATCTCCAAAGAAAAGACACAACTGCCCATAAGCACATGAAAAGATGCTCAAAACCAATAGTCATTAGAAAAAAAGCAAATCAAAGTCACAGGGAGGTACCAATTCACAGCAGTCAGGATGGTTTTTGTCAGAAAAGCAGAAGATAACAAGTGACGATGAGGGTGTGATGAAATTGGAACCCTGGTGCATTGCTGTTGGGAATATAAAATGGCGCCATCATCGTGGAGAACATTTTGGTGGTTCCTCAAGGAGTGAAACCTAGGATTACTATATGATCCAGCAATTCCATTTCTAGATATAGTACCCAAAAGAACTAAAAGTAGGGATTCAAACAGATACTTGCTATATTATTAGGGCTGACCTAACCAGTACCAAAAGCTGGGTAGCTTAAACAGAAGGTTATTTTCTTACAATTCTGGAGGCTAGAAATGTGAGGTTATGGCATCAGTAGGGTTGGACCTGAGGCGTCTCCTTGGTTTGTGGGTGGCCATCTTCTTCCTATGTCTTCACATCATCTGCCTTCTGTATATGTCTATGTCCAAATTCCCTCCTCTTATAAGTACACCAGTCATACTAGATTAGGGTCCATCCTAAGGACCTTATTTAAGATTGATTACACCTGTAAAGATCCTGTCCCTAACTATAGTCACATTCTGAGGTGCTAGGGGTTAAGACTTCAACATGTGAATTTTTGTGGGGACACGATTTAGTTTGATGTTTACACACCAGGGCTCAGAGGAGCATTACTCACAACAGCCAAAAGGTTGATAACAACTCAGGTGGCCATCAACAGATGAACGGGTTAAAAAATCGGGGTATCCCTGTAGTGTAAAAGATTCAGCCTTAAAAAGGAATGAAATTCTGATACGCAATGCATGGATAAACTTTGAAAACATTCTGCCAAGTGAAATAAACCAAGACAAAAGGCCAACTACTGTATGATTCCATTTATGTGAGGTAACTAGAATAAGCAAAGATACAGAGGCAGAAATTAGAATAGAAGGTACCAAGAGTTAAGCGGGAGGAGGAATGGAGAGTTAGTGTTTATCGGTACAGTGTTTCGGTTTGGGATGATAGGAAAGTTCAGGAAATGGATAGTGGTGATAGTTGCATAACATCGTGAATATAATTAATGCCACTGAATTGCACACTTACAGTGGCTAACGTGGCACATTTTGTTAAGCGTATTTTACCACAATTTAAAAAATTTTTTTAAATTAAAAAGTGAAAGGAACTATACTTGATAAACAAGGGAAAATGAACCCAAGAAAAAGAAAACGTGAAATCAGAAAAGAGAAAGTGTAGAATGCTACAGCCACTCTGGAAAATAGTTTGGTAGTTTCTTGTAAAACATATACTTACCTTCCAAACCAGCGATAGCACCCCGGGGCATTTATTCCAGAGAAATGAGAACTCCTGAACATACAAAAGCCTGTGCACAAACGTTAAAAGCAGCTTTATCTTGAATAACTTCAAACCAGCGACGTTCCATATGTTCTTTCACAGGTTAAACTCACTGTGGCACATACGTACAATGGAACACTACTCCGCATGTTAATACCTGTAACAGTTGGAGTGAAAAACAATCCAGGCTCAAAAAGTTACATGCTGTATGATTCCATTTACATAGCATGGTTGAAATGATAAAATTATGGACATGGGGGAAAATTAGTGGCTCCTAGTGGTGAGGGACAGGAGCGGAAGGCAGCCTGAGGGAGTTGCTTTGTGATGGTAGATCTTGATTTTGTGCTGTCTGTTGGTGATGGTTAAACATCACCAGGGCAACACCCTTGAATAGAGCCAGCTTCAACAGTAAGATGTCTTAGTGGTAGAACGAAGTCTAAATAAGAATGACCGAGGAAGGAGATGTACAACTCCCAGCTGGCTGATTTGCACTCTCCTCCTTGTCACAAGTGATTTCTTTCCACTCCCCAATGGTATACTACAGTATTACCAATTTTTGGTAAACAATTAAAGTAGAACTTCGTCTCACACTATCATGAATATAATTCCTGAGGGATTAAAGAGAACTATAAAGGAGCGCCTGGGAGGCTCAGTCAGTTAAGCGTCCGACTTCAGCTCAGGTCATAATCTCACGGTTCATGGGTCCAAGCCCTGTGTCGGACTTTGTGCTGACAGCTCAGAGCCTGGAGCCTGCTTTGGATTCTGTGTCTCCCTCTCTCTCTGCCTCTCCCACACTCATGCTCTCTCTCTCTCTCTCTCTCTCTCAAAAATAAACATTAAAAAAAATTTTAAAAGAGAGACAAATATAAAATGGTAAAACAACCAGTGTAAAATATATGTAAATATTCCCTTTACCTTTTGTTGTTCTTAAAATGTTTTCATTTGCAGAATGCATATTCCATAAAGGTGGTTAAGTTGGGGAAGTTCATTCTATGTATAACATCAATTAAATATAAACACTATTAAATGTAAATGGATTATATCCTCCAACTCACAGCATAGAGTGGCTTTCTGGATAAAAAGAAGGTGCTGCCTACAAATTACTCAATTCAGTTTCTTTTTTTTTTAATCTTCATTTTTGAGAGACAGAGAGAGACAGAGCATGAACGGGGAAGGGGCAGAGAGAGAGGGAGACACAGAATCGGGAGCAGGCTCCAGGCTCTGAGCTGTCAGCACAGAGCCTGATGTGGGGCTCGAACTCACAAACGGCGAGATCATGACCTGAGCTGAAGTCGGATGCTTAACCGACTGAGCCACCCAGGCGTCCCTTGATTCAGTTTCAAGGACACACATAGACTCAAAGTGAAAGGATGGGAACAGATATCTCATGCAAATAGAAACCAAAATAGAGACTTATATCATACAAAATAGACTTTAAGTAACAAGAGACAAAAAAATTCATTATATAATGATAAAGGGGTAAATTCACCGCAAGAATATAACAATATATAATATGTAATATGCATATATATGTATACATGCATCCAACATCAAAACATCTAAATATATTAAGCAAATACTAACAGATCTGAAGGGAGACATTGCCAACAATGCAACAATAGTAGGGGTCTTGAAAACACTTTCAGGGCGCTTGCATGGTTCAGTCAGTTGAGCATCTGACTCTTGATTTCAGCTCAGGTCAAGATCCCAGGGTTGTGGGATCGAGCACACATTGGGCTCCATGCTGAGTGTGGAGCCTGCTTGGGATTTTCTCCCTCTCTCTCTCTGCCCCTCTCCCCACTTGCGTGTGCATGCTCTCTCTCTCTCTCTCTCTCTCTAAGTTTTAAATATTTATTTTGAAAAGGCGGGGAGGTCAGAGAGGAAATCCCAGGCAGGCTCTGCACCATCAGTGCGGAGCCCAATGCGGGGCTCAAACTCCCAAACCATGAGATCATGACCTGAGCCGAAGTCAGATGCTTAACTGAGCCACTCCGGCGCCTCTCTCCCTCTCTCTCTCTCTCAGTCTCTGAGAGACTATTTAGCCATAAATAGAATCCTGCCATTTTCAACAACACGGATGGATCTTGAAGGCATTATTCTAACTGAAATAAATCAGATGAAGAGAGACAAATATTGTATGCTCTCACTTATATGTGGAATATTTTAAAGAAAAATCAACTCCTAGATACAGATGACAGATTGGTGGTTGCCACCGGCAGGGTGGGGAGGGAGGTT
Organism: Acinonyx jubatus; assembly: GCF_027475565.1. Taxonomy (NCBI): domain Eukaryota; kingdom Metazoa; phylum Chordata; class Mammalia; order Carnivora; family Felidae; genus Acinonyx; species Acinonyx jubatus. The sequence goes on from NC_069398.1 coordinate 21,050,061, forward strand.
GGTGGGAGAAATGGGCAAAGGTGGTCAAAGGCACAAACTTCCAGTTATAAGATAGATAAGTCTTGGGGATGTATCGTACAACATGGTGACTATAATTAACAATACCATATTGTATATTTGAAATTTGCTAAGAAAGTAAATCTTTAAGGTTCTCATCAAAAAAGGAAAATAAATTGTAACTATGTGTGGTGATGGATGTTAACTAAACCCATTGTGGTAATCATTTCACAACATACACATTTATAAAATCATTATATTATGCACCTAAAACTAATACAACATAATATGTTAATTATTTCTCACTAAAAATTAAAAGCAAAAAAAAAACCCTTCTGTGCAGCAAAGGAAACCATCAAGCCAATGAAAACTAACCTTTGGAAAGGGAAAAAATATTTGGAAACTATATATCTAATAAAGTGCTAGCTAATAGCCAATATATATAAGATACTCATACAACCCAACAGCAAAAACAAAAACAAAAAACAAATAATCTGATTTAAAAATGGGCAGAAATCCTGAATAGACATTTTTCCAAAGAAGACATACAAATGACCAGTAGATATATGAAAATATGCCCAACATCAGTAATCATCAGGGAAATGCAAATCAAAACTTCAGTGAGATATCACCCCCACACCTGTGGGGATGATTGTAAAAAAAGATGAGAGATAACAGCATTAGTAAGTATGTGGAGAAAAGAGAACCTTCGTGCACCGTTGGTGGGAATTTAATTTTTTTTTTAACACTTTATTTTATTTTTGAGACAGGGAGAGACAGAGCATGAACAGGGGAGGGTCAGAGAGAGGGAGACACAGAATCTGAAACAGGCTCCAGGCTCTGAGCTGGCAGCACAGAGCCCGACGCGGGGCTCGAACTCACGGGCCGTGAGATCATGACCTGAGCCGAAGTCAGCCGCTTAACCGACTGAGCCACCCAGGCGCCCCCCGTTGGTGGGAATTTAAACTGGTGCAGTCACTGTGGAAAACACTGTGGAGCTTCCTCAAAAATTAAAAATGCAGTTACTATTCGATCCCACAATCCCACTTCTGTGTATAGATGTGGAAGGAGATGAAATCACAGTATCTCAAAGAGGTATCTGTACCCCCATGTCCATTGAAGCATTATTCACAGTAGCCAAAGTTTGGAAACAACCTGTGACTGCTGACAGAGAATAGATACAGAAATGTAAAATTCAGCCATAGGAAAGAGGGAAATCCTGACAACATGGATGGGCATTAATGCTAAACGAAATAAATCAGAGAAAGACAAATACTGTACGATTTCACTTGTGGAATCTGTATGTGGAATCTAAAAAGGCTGAACTCATGGAAACAGAAAGCAAAATTGTGGTTGCCAGGGGCTGAGGGGTAGGAAATGGAGACATGTTGGTCAAAGGGTACAAACTTCCAGTTACAAGATGAGTGAAGTTCTGAGGGTCTAATGCACAGCATGGTGACTATAGTGAATAATTACTGTATTACCTACTTGAAAATTGCTAAGAAAGCAGATCTTAGAGGCTCCTGGGTCACTTAGGCAGTTGAGCATCCGACTCAATATGGGCTCAAGTCATGGTCCCTGGGTCACGGGATTGAGCCCCACATTGGCTTCCACACTGAGCGTGGAGCCTGCTTAAGATTCTCTGTCTCTCTCCTTCTGCCCCTCTCCCTTGCTTGCGTGTGCTCTCTCTCTCTCAAATTAATAAAATAAAATAAAATAAAATAAAATAAAATAAAATAAAATTTAAATTTAAAATTTAAATTTTTAAATTAAAATTAAAATAAAATAAAATAAAATAAAATCTTAAATGTTCTCACCAAAAAAAAAAAATTAAATTAAAAAGGTAATTGTGTGAGGCCATGGATGTGTTAACTAACCATTTTGTGGTAATCATTTTGCAACGTAAGTGTGTATTAAATCATGTTGTACACCTTAAGCTTACCAATGTTATATGTCAATTCTATCACAATAAAGTTGGGGGTGGGGGAAGAAGAAAGACAAATTACCAATACAAATATGAAAGAAAACGGAAGTACTTTTTCAAATAAGAAACTTTAAAACATTTTAACCATTTAAAAATTCACAAACGCAGGTGGCTGGGTGGCTCAGTCGGTTGAGTGTTTGACTACGGCTCAGGTCATGATCTCGAGGATCGTGAGTGTGAGCCCCGCACTGGGCTCGCTGCTGTTAGCTCAGATCCCACTTGGGATCCACTACCCCCCTTCTCTCCCCCTCCCCGCTTGCACTCTCTCAAAAATAAATAAACATTGTTTTAAATGCACAAAGGACATAAACAAACAACTCACCATTTAGACTCACAAATAGACAGCAACAGATGAGAATTTCAGCCCGTTAGTAATCAGAAATGTAAAATAATTTAATAACGTATTTTTTTGCCTGTCAAATTGGCAAAGGTGAAATTTTATAACGTTTTAGGACTATGAATGTACAGAGAAATGTGCCTCACTGATGGAAGCACAGATTATAAAATTTCCAGATGGCCAATCAGCACGATGTGTCAGAGCCTTAAAAATCTTTTTACTTCAGGGCGCCTGGATGGCTCCATAGATTGAGCGACCAACTCTTGATTTTGGCTCATAATCCCAGGGTTGTGGGATTGATCCCCTCATCAGGCTCCACGCTGAGTGTGGAGCCTGTTTAAGCTTCTCTCTTTTTCCTTCTGCCCCTCTATCCTGCTTGCTCACTCTCTTTCCCTCTAAAATGAAAAAATATACGGGCGCCTGGGTGGCTCAGTCGGTTGAGCCTCCGACTTAGGCTCAGGTCATTATCTCGAGGTTTGTGAGTTCAAGCCCTGCAGTTGGGCTCTGTGCTGACAGTTCAGAGCCTGGAGCCTGCTTCAGATTCTGTGTCCCCCTCTCTGTCCACCCCACCCCTGCTTGTGCTCTGTCTCTGTCTTTCAAAAATGAGTAAACATTAGGGCGCCTGGGTGGCTCAGTCGGTTAAGCGTCCGACTTCGGCTCAGGTCATGATCTCATGGTCCGTGAGTTCCAGCCCCGCATCGGGCTCTGTGCTGATGGCCTAGAGCCTGGAGCCTGTTTCAGATTCTGTGTGTCCCTCTCTCTCTGACCCTCCCCCGTTCATGCTCTGTCTCTCTCTGTCTCAAAAATAAATAAATGTTAAAAAAAAATTTAAAAAATGAATAAACATTAAAAAATTTTTAAATAAAAAATATATATTTTTACTTTTTGGCACAGTAATCCCATTTCTGGAAAGCTATGCTAAAAAAATCATAAGAAACAATAAAAATTTACATTAAAAATAAGGACTACAGAAGTTAAAATTTTTCAGTGTTTAAATTGTGTAGAGGGGGATGTTTAAATCAAATAATTATGTAGAAAACTATCCTAGCATGATGTGAAGCATAGTTCCGAATTTGTTTTAAAATTCCATGCAATGCTAGAAAAAAAAGAAAAAAATACAGCAAAATCTTTCTTCTTTCTTTTTTTGAGTTTACTTATTTATTTAGAGAGAGAGAGAGTACACGCACACACACAAGCGGGGGAGGGGCAGAGAGAGAGAGAGAGAGAGGCACAGAATCTGAAGCAGGCTCCTCACTGTCAGCACAGAGCCCGACTGGGGGCTTGAACTCACGAACCGTGAGATCATGACCTGAGCTGAAACCAAGAAGCCAACGCTTAACCAACGGAGCCACCCAGCTGCTCCAGAAATACAGCAAAATCTTAACGGTAGTTACCATTGGGTTTGGTTATTACAGATGGTTTTAATTTCCTTTTTAATATTTCCTAAAGTTTCCTAACTGTATACAATACAATGGTTGTTTTGTAAACAGAAAAATGGAAAACTTATTCTAAGAGCATAAAAACAAACGCTGTCCAAACCACCACACAACACAATTGTAATCGGGCACACTAGCTCTTAAAGGGAGAAGTTTGTCTTAAAAGTGAGCAGCTGATGTCTAAACAGGGTTTCCCAGGCAACCCCTCTGCGGTTGCCAAGATAGAATGCCACCTCTGGGGTAGAATCATCCTCCTGGAAGGTTCTGAGGCCTCCTCCTCCTTAAAAGAATAACGAGCTGTTTGCAGGGCTAGGTGTCTGGTTTAAATGCCCTCTGCGGAAGCACACACCCGCTGCGTGGTTTCAGTGCCAGAAGAAAAAGGGTACTCCCGTAATAAAAAGTCAGTGAAGCTGAAAGAAATCGAGTTTCTTGGACTTGGGGTGGCAGCTGGAAGATTGGTAAGCATTCTCCAACACGGAGGCATCCCACCTGAGCTCTGAGTCCATGGTCAGAATTCACCTGCAATTCTGACGGTCCCTGCTGCAGAGCGCAGGACAGGTCTGGGAGGGGAAGGAGTCTGGTCGTTTCCTCCCGATTTTGAAAAGTCAGAGGGGGTGGATGCACATGGTCACCGTTTCAAGGGAAGAGTTTCTCTTATCATCTCATAAGTCATAGTGACTCATTCTGAAAGCGCTGTCTTTTTAAAAGTGTGGAGATGAGGACGCCTGGGTGGCTCAGCCGGTTGAATGCCCGTCTCTTGGTTTCAGTTCAGGTCAGGATCTCGGGGTTTCTTGGGTTCAAGCCTTGCCTCAGGCTCGGCCCTGGCAGCGTGGAGCCTGCTCTCTCTCCCTGTCTGTCTCTCTCTCTCTCTCTCTCTCTCTGCCCCTCCCCCACTTGCACTATCTCTGTCTCTTTCAAAATAAGTAAACTTTATTTAGATGAGTCAATCAGTAGCGTGCTGGATTAGGTGGTCTACTGAAGATTCTTCCTTTAAAAATTTTTTTCAACATTCATTTATTTTTTGAGAGACAGAGAGAGACAGAGCACGAGCAGGGAGGGGCAGAGAGAGAAGGGGACAAAGCAGAGTCCAGGCTCCAAGCTGTCAGCACAGAGCCTACTGCGGGGCTGGAACCCACGAACCGTGAGATCATGACCTGAACCCAAGTCAGGCGCTTAACCGACTGAGCCCCCCGGGTGCCCCAAGATTCTTCTTTTCAAGACTGTATTAAAATTATGCCCTATATATACTCCAGCCCAGGCTACATAGCGTGGTGCTGGAGGGGCTGCAAAAATTCACACGTCCTGGACTCTGCCTTCAGCTTATTCACAATCCAGGAGACATGGGAAGGTGCAAAAACATGAAAAGTGAAATGGCTCAAGACTTAGCTGAGAGTAAGATACAATGAAAGTGACAGGCAACAAATGCCTGTTTAACTGCCTAGTGGAATAATTGCAACATCTTACATGTATTTAGCCCTTAGGTACTGTGCTAAGTGAGCATTTAAAGATGTATTACCTCTTGACTGTGTCCAAGAAACCTAATTTAGTAGGAATACTAACAGGTAGCATTAATTAGCGCTCGATACATGCCAGGCACTGTGCTAAGTGCCTCACACGGAAGAACTTGTTTAATCTTCTCCAGTAGCCTGCAGGTCAGTCGTGCTAATTGTTCTGAGGCACAAAGAGAAGCTGGTGCGTGGAGATGCCTGGGCACTGCACAAGATCACAGAGCTGAAGTCGGGAGCCAGCATTCGAACCCGGGGAAGACTAGCTCCAGGGCCCCCGCTCTTTTTCTTTCTTTTACTTTTTAGTGTGGTGACAACACTTAACGTAAAATCTATCCTCTTCACAAATATTGGAGTGTGTGTTATTGTTGACTCTAAGTACAGTGCTGCACAGCAGGTATCTAGAACCTTAACTGAAATTTTTGGACTGTTAATTAATAACAGTACGCCCCCCCCCCAGCCCCTGGTAACCCCCATCCCAATCTTTGATGTTGTGAAACTGGCTATTTTAGATACCTCGTGTAAGTGGAATAATGCCTTATGTCCTAAGGTCCATCCATGTTATCCCGTTTTGCGGAATTTCCTTACTTTTTTTTTTTTTTTTTTTTTTGGCCAAGTAGCATTCCACTGTATGAGTATACATTTTCTTTATCCATTCATCTGTCGATGGCCATTTAGGTTTTTCCCATGTCTTAGCGATCGTGAACAATGGTACAATGAACACAGGGGTCCAGATATCTCTTCAAGATCCTGACTTCTAATTCTTTTGGATAATAAACCCAGAAGTGCTGGATCATATGGTAATTCTACAGTTCTATTTTTAATATTTTGAGGAAATGCCATACTATTTTCCATTGCGGCTGTGCCATTTTACATTCCCACAGAGTTCCCATTTCTTTTTTTAAATGTATTTGTTTTGAGAGACACAGAGAGAGGGTGAGCAGGGGAGGGACAGAGTGAAAGGGAGAGAGAGAAACCCAAGCAGGCTCTCCACTGTCTGCACTGTCAGCACAAAGCCCGATGTGGGGCTCGATCCCACAAACCACGAGATCATGACCTGAGCTGAAATCAAGAGTCGGTCGCTAACACACTGAGCCACCCAGGCACCCTGAGATTTGAAGAGTTTTTATTAGGGACAAGATGAAAAAGAGGAGAGGATGTTTTCAGTGGGACGTGGCTGTTAGGTCACCAGTTGTAGGGAGATTAGGATAATAGCATCTCAAGCTACAATATTTGATTCACATTTTAACACATGCTGTCAATTCCTGAGCAGCCATGAATTTCTAGTTGACTGTAGGAGGCAGCAGAATTGCCCTGAGTGTACCACAGCCTGAAGCAGAGGTCAGAAACTATGGCCTGCAGCCAAATCTGGCCCAGCACTTGCTTTTGTAAATAAGATTTTATTAGACTACAGCCACTCCCATTCATTCTGTGTCTTTCACAGTACATGGCAGAGATGAATAGTTGCGACAGACACCATATGGTCCATAAAGCTTAAAAATATATATATATTTTCTTGCAGAAAGGTTTGCTGACTTCTGGCCTAATGTATCACAGTGATTGTTATTTTTTCTTCTAAATTTTTATTTTGAGAAGTGTCAAATCTACAGAAATACTGAAAGAATACTATAACGAACATTTGTATGCCCTTCTCCTTGATTCAATACTTAACATTTTGTCACATTTGCTTCCTCTCTCTCTCTCAGGTGCGGATATCACAATTCAATACCTCTATTTAGTATATATCTAAATATAGTATATATCTCCTAAGAATAAGGACAATCTTTTACGTAACCACAGGAATTTAACATTGATGCAGTCAGTAGACCATATCCAAATTTTCCCAATCCAGGTTCCTGTACAGGATTGCTTTTAGTGGTCATGTATCTTTAGTGGTCTTTAATCTAGAACAATTGCCCAGGTTTATTTCTTTTTTCCTCAGCTTGTTAAGGTAAAATTGGCAAATAAAATTATGAGATATTGAAAGTGTACATCATGATGATTTGGTATACATGCATTTGGTATACATGTCTTTCTTGTTTTCATGACATTGATGTACTTGAAGAGTGTGGGATAGGTATTTTCAGAATGTCACTCATCCTGGATTTGCTTGATCACGTCCTGAGGATTATATTCAGGTTTTAGCATTTTGGCAGGAATGCCAAAGAGGTGATGTGTCCTTCTCAGTGCACCCCATCAGGAGACCCAGTGATTATTAGTGCAGCAAAACTCTACCTATGGTGGTAGTCAAACAGGATTGACTTGCTCAAGACCCAAAATGACAGGGCTCAAAATGGCAGTGCTTACCTATCTACAGTCTATTCCTGGAAAGGGTACTAGGTAGCAACAGCATGGAAATAAGGAAATCACAGCCAAAGGCTGTCTCACCCTAAGGGTCTGGGACGTCCAGGTGCAAGGTCCTATTACCCACCCCTCTCTTGGTTCAGGAACCACCTACACTCGCACAGAACACCTTCGAACAGGTACTCTGTTCACATAGAAGATCCAAATGTGCACACGGATTTCAAATGTTTGCAGTCATCTGGGGGGTTGGCATCCATTTAAACAGAGAGCTGATCCATCCACTAATAAATAACATGAGCACAAATGTTTCATACTTGACAATCCTTTTCCTCCCTGATCACTGGCTATCTGTGCTTTGTGGCGTACTTCTGTTGACTGATTAAACTACAATCAACCAATTTTTTATGATGTTGCCCCTTCCAACAAAATCTGCCTTTTCTCACGTACCATAATTGGTTCTCATAGCAGTATAAGTCAGAGGCCTTGTCTCCAGTATTTCATGAGCAAACGTCAAATGCAGACCCAAAGACATAGTCCCGTTACAATTGCTCCCTGTGGTCACACAGACCTCACACCTGGTCATCGGTTGTGAGGACACAGACCACGCGCAGAAGGTCATTAGATTGGACGTTGTCCACTCGCGTGGTTTTTTTTTTCTTAATGCGGTGAAATATTTCCAACTCACACCGACACTTTTTGGGTGCCCAGTTCAGTGGTATTGAGTGCATTCGCAATGTCATGCCACCGTCACCACTGCCTGTTTCCAGAACTAATAGAAACTCTATACAATGAAACAATAGCTCCCCATTCCCTGCTTCCCGTGGCCCCCCGATGACCTCTTTTCTACTTTCTGTCTCCATGACTTTGCTGCTTCATGTAAGTTAAATCATGTAACATTTGTTCCTTGTGTCTGGTTTGTTTCATTTATCATAATGTTTTCATTTCACATAATGTTGCAGAACGTGTCAGAGTGCCCTTCCTTTCCAAGGTGATATTCTTTCATATGTGTAGGCCAATGTGTTTGCCTATTAATCTGTTGGTGAACATCTGGGTTGTTTCCACCTTCTGACTATTACAGATAATGGGGTGATGAACATCGGTGGGTACGCATCGGTTTTAACTCCTGCTTTTTGTTCTTCGCGATGTACACCTAGGATTAGAATTGACGGGCCACATGGTGATTCTATGTCTCACTTTCTGAGGGTCTGCCAAACGGCTGTCCGTAGTGGTCAGGTCACTTGTTGGCTCTTCAAAAAAGAGGAGCTTCGGACACAGTTCTTTGCCCCCAGGACCTTCGGAGTCAAAGCTAAGAGACCATATTTATTCCCTTCCTCTAAGCTTCTCAACCAGCCATGGAGATTTGGTTAGACTTTCCCTTTAACAAGCTATTGGCTCCCTTTCCCCTGGGAGCAATTGCATCTTCTTCCATATATCATCAATTTTAAGCCAGTCTTTTCTCTCTAAAGAAGGCCCTGTGGTTCCCTACCGTGCAACTATACTGCTGGCAGCAACAGGAGATGGGCAGGAGCCTTCTCTTCAGTTCACCTCGAGGGTCTGATTGGATACGTGCAGAGAAGTGCGTCTGGCGCATCCACTGGGCAACAAAACATCTCAGCAGCCAGCTCCACCGCGGTGGGGTGCGGGGAAGTGACGGTCAGTCCTATCGATCCCTTTGAAATCCTGCCGTTAGGTCCAAATTTACGGACATGGTATCTTGTTGTGGAATAGTCCCAGCCTCTGGAGCCCTTACCTGAAGTTTCAGTGCAGGTTCAATGTTGAAAGAGAAAACAGAGTGCAGCGGGGAGGGCCCCTGTGTGAATTCCTCTGCCACCTCCCCTCCCCCCTGCCCTGACTCCACCACAAAAGCATGGCAGGTAAGGGAGACACCATCACAGCATACATTTACAAATCACATATTCCAACTTTTGACCAGACTTTAATTCTGGTCGCTTTTATAGTAGCGTCCCCATAGCCCCCTGGATTAATTCTATTGCCCCTATGGGGCTTGTTAGCAGGCCGAGGCAACACTGTAAATGTGCTCCATGCCCAGGAGATCTAGAAGAGTTACTTCTCCACCTCTGGCCATTTCACCACCCATTGTTGGTAAAAGACCTTGGGAACCCCACTGGGAGTTGAGTCAAGAGACCCCGGCGTTTTTGCCTGTCTTCTTCCTCCATTATGACTTTTTTTAAAGTTTATTTATTTTGAGAGAAGAGAGAGTGCATGAGTGGGGTAGGGGCAGAGAGAGAGGGGAGAGAATCCCAAGTGGGCTCTACACTGTCAGCACAGAGCCTGATGCGGGGCTCAAACTCACAAACTTGAGATCATGACCTGAGCTGAAACCAAGAGCTGGATGCTCAACCGACTGAGCCACCCAGGCACCCCGAAATAATATCAATCTTAAGGAAAACTTGCAGGTATTGGACAAAGAACTACTACCTTTGTATTAAAAGTGAGTATTTGGGGCGCCTGGGTGGCGCAGTCGGTTAAGCATCCGACTTCCGCCAGGTCACGATCTCGCGGTCCGTGGGTTCGAGCCCCGCGTCAGGCTCTGGGCTGATGGCTCAGAGCCTGGAGCCTGTTTCCGATTCTGTGTCTCCCTCTCTCTCTGCCCCTCCCCCATTCATGCTCGGTCTCTCTCTGTCCCAAAAATAAATAAACGTTGAAAAAAAAAATAAATAAAAGTGAGTATTTTAGAATCTAATGCTGTAGGCTCACTGGAACCTTATTTCTTTCTGGAATTTCCCCAAGCCTTTGGATTTTCCATCCGAGGGGCTTTGAGGAGACTTAGATGTGGGATCCCCAGATTTTCATAAAGGTTTTGGTGGCACTTTCTCTCTCAATTTCTTTCTTTTTTGACTTTTAAAACTAGCTGTCTAAAGATTCCCACATGATTAGAGGCTGAATTGTTAGTCCCTTTCTTGTGTTGATTTCCTTTCTTTTGTAAAGTTCTAACTTTTTTGAAAACATCTTTACTGAGATGTAATTCATATACCATGTAATTCACACAAAGTGTATAATTCAATGGTTTTCAGTGCATTCACCAAGTCAATTTTCAAGTGTTTTTCTTGGCCCCAAAAGAAACCCTGTTCCCCTTTAGTTACCACCTCCCACCTTTGGCAACCACGAATTCACTTTCCGTCTCCATGGATTTGCCTCTTCTGGACATTTCATATCAAATGGAATCATATAATATGTGGCCTTTCGTGACAGGCTTCTTTCATTTATCATGATGCTTTGAAGCTTCATTCCCCTTTACGGGTGAATAGTGTTCCACGGTATGGATGTACCACATTTTGTTTATCCATTCATCAGTTGATGAACCTCTGGGCTGTTTCCACTTTTTTGACTATTTTCGTGTTGACATGCTTTAAGCCTCTTGGGTCTCTGGTCATGGAATTGCTGGGCTAAAATGTTAACTCTCTGTTTCGCTTTTTGAGGAACTGCCAGTTTGTTTTCCAAAGTGGCTGTGCCAGTTTGTTTTTTTTTAATCCTCCATGTGGTAGCTGGGATAAAGGATTTGAGGTCGCCTCTTTTACGTTCTCCTGTGGTCTCAATATCAAAGTCATATGTGGTGCTAGTGCTGGCGGGACGCCTTGAGTTACAGTGTTGGTCGTAGCCTGGGTGAGGGGCATCCCATTAGGGAGCTCAATTCTGTCATTATATAGATAGTCCAATACTGCCTACGCCTGCAGTGTTTTTGCAACCTTAGTATTGGTTGACAACGGAGGGGAAGTGACATTGTCTTTCTCTGGATAAGCATGATGGATCCTTCTCTTAATCCATTCCAGAAACCTAGGGGCTTCCCTGTGAACCATCCCCACAAAGGTATTAGCCAATAGTTGGTGGACCAAAATCTTCCCCTTTAGTCAGAAGTGTTCAAAGCAGAGACACTGCTCCTCATTCTAAAATTCTCTAAAATTCTCAGGAATCGTTTTAACAAAGGTTTATCAGGATGATGTCTGTAATGACCTGGAAAATTATTCAGTTCCCTCACTGAATAATCCCTTATTTCCCTAGTTTCTTGCCCTCCCTGTCATCTTGCCCAACTTGAATTATCTTCTTTGTTGTCCTAAGTCTCACAGAATTCGCTGACTCATCAAATATTATGGTGCCAGCCAGAGAGGACACAGCTCACCCCAAGGAGATTCTGAACTTAACTTTCATTTTGCTGATGCTCAAAGCGGCAACCACAGATCTGAATTTTTAGCTGACTTGGTATCAGTTTGCAGTTCCCTGCCGGTCCATTTTTCTAGCTCCTGAGGTTCAGATTCTTTCAGTTCCAGATTTCACTGGAATGTTTTACAACTAGTATCTAATTTCAAAGTCTGTGCTACTTCAAACCAAGAGTAACTTGTTCATTTTCATCTCTTTTATCAGAATCACCTTTTTTTTTTTTTTTTTTCCTAGTAATGCCTTAGCCACATTTTGAGCTAAGAATGAGTCAGGGTTTTTTCAGTAAATCCTACATCTGACACCAGCTGCTGAAATGGTTTAACAGGCTTTGGTTGCTAAAGAAAACTCACAGATCCTAACAATCTACAGTTTATTACAGGACAAAAAATACAATACACCAATAATATTTAAGTAAGGGCTGGAAAGGCGAGGTGCAAGGTTCTATTATCCTTCTTCTGTAAGAGCCCAAACAGATGGCGCTTTCACTCCTGGGGCAGGAACCACCATGTGCGTGGAACGCTTTAGAGCAGGGAGCCCAAAATTGAGTCTCTGCTGGTTTCTTTTCTAATGTTTTTTCTGGTCACACAGCATAGGCATATTCCTGCTTGTAACTAGCCCCAAATGCAGAGCCCTTTGTCTATTATCTACAAATAATGCTGATAAGCTGACATAAACTACTCTGAAGCTTCTTGAACCCATAAAACACTACTATTAAATCGGTGCGTGTCATACCAACCAGGGGTCAGTGCCCTGCAGGAACTTTGACAAACAGCTCAGGTCCTACCGTGGTTAGCTCTCAAAGCACATAACTTATCTTTGGATAGTGCTTTACAGTTTTACAGAGTGGAGGACTTTAACGAACTGGAACAAGCTGATGTTATCACCCCCACCTCAGAAACCAAGTACATGAGGCTCAGAGTGCTTGTGACTTGCTCAAGGTACCTTGAAGTAGCCTGTGTGCCCTCCCCCATTCTATCCTCTTACCACGTAACATGAAGTCTGTGCATCTCTTCCTGTTTTGTTTTGTTTTGTTTTGTTTTTTCTGAATTCCACCAGTCACGTATGCATCTCTAAACAATGCGTTGATTAGCATGTTTGGGGGATTTTATATAATTGAATTATGCTGCAATGTATCCTTTCATGGCTTGCCCCCCGCGCCCCCCCCCCCCAGCATGTTATGCCCTTAATGTGAGCCCGGATGTTGTCAAGCTGTTCTGAATAATCTTCGCTGTCGAAATTGTTTATATAAAAATATACTGCCTATTTTTACGTTTGACTGTATGGATGTTTGTTTTCTCTTCAATTCTTAGTGACTACAAATAATGGTGCTATAAATATTCTTTATTATGTCTACTTGCGCAGATGTGCAACTGTTTCTCCGGGGTAATATATTCTCCAGAAAGAAGGCACATCTTCAAGTTTCCTGGACGATGCCAAATTACCTTACAAAGGGATTGTATTAAAATTATACTTTCATGGGCAGTGATTAATGCACGGGCACACACAGACACACACTACACACCTACGTATGCACACACGTTATACTCCTAACCATCACGCACAGCACTAAACACGCACACGGATCCACAAACGCACAGCACACACGGTCTTTACAGAACGCACTGACACGCAGGTCCACCCACGTGCACTAGGCACGGGCACTCACCACGATGCCAGCCTCATAACACCCCGTTCAAACACAGACACAGAAAGGCAGGCCCCGCGCTCCGTGTCAGCACGCACGCAGCCCCGGTACTCGCACGCAAGCCCCCACGTAGCCCAGCCAGGGGGCGTGGTCTCCGCAGCTCGCGACTGAGGAATCTTGTCCCGGCCGCGCCGCCGTCGGACGCCAGGTGTCGGAGGTCACGGCAGCGTTGGCGGTGGCGTTTTTTTTTCTACCCGGAAACCACGGCTGCCGGACCCTGAGAGGAGTCTGTGTCGCGGCGGCGTGAGCCGGACTGGCCTCTGGTCCTCGCCTGGGCCCCGTGGAGCCCGAGGCCGCCCCTGGCGCGGCGGGGAGGATGGTCCCGAGCGGCCCCCGGCCCGCCGCGCGCCGCCGCGAGTGATCTCTGAGCGGCCGCGGGCGTCCGCCGAACAGCTGGCCCGGCCGGGCCCGGGGCGCGCCGCTGCCCACCGGGGCGGGGTGAGCCGGGGTCGGGCGGGCCGGGGTCGGGGCTCAGCCGGGGCTGAGCGCGGGGTCGGGAGGGCGCCGTGCTGGTCGGGAGCGGCCCTTCCGGCCGGGTGTCTTCACCTCCTGTCGGGGTTGCAGCCCCCGCCCCAGCTGGCGGTGGGGGTCGCTCCGTCTTAGCCCAAGCCTGGCCTGCGCCGCTGGCGTGGGCCTGCTTACCCGCCCCCCCGGGTTGGTCCACCCGCATGCCTGGAGCCAGGGTGCCCTGCCGCCCTCGAGATGGCGGGACGTCCTCCGTTCAGACCTGAGGCCTGGATAATTTGGATTTGGCACGAGGAACATTTTGGTAGTTTGCCATTTTTGACTTTGGGTCGTGTTTGCGTTACTTCTCTATTTGCAAATCATGTACATCTCAGGAAGAAGATGGGAGGGATAGACTTAACCTATGTGCAGACACTTGAAATAGTGGTATATTATGTGTCAGGCTTGGTAAATACCGAGAGATAGGGTGGATAATCATCTTCACTCATATTTTAGTAAAATAAATCAAGGAGTGGCTGCGGGGTAATTTAGAGCCAGGTAGTTCTGTTTCTCTTGATAAACACCATTAGAAATAAAACCAAGCCTATTGTGCTGTTTTGAACTGTGTGAACACCATAACCGGGGAACAGCTGGTGAGGGGGCCTTTGTTGAAGAATACGATGCCTGTAGTTTAGTTCTCAACTAGCAGATTACAGCCCTTATTCAGCGATGAATGGGGAGCTTCTTTGCAGCTTGCTTTAAAGCAGGGAAGATTGTGGCTGCTCCTGAACTGCTACTTTCCTGCCTCAAAGGTGAGCCTCTGTGGGAGGCAGTGGGAGGAAAAATTCCAAGGCTGGAATTTGATTAATTTCATGGTGGATATTTAATAACTTTTTTTGTCCCGCTAGCTCTCTGGTTAGCTTGGGGTCTGAGCATTTGTATCCTGTGTGTAGATGAAATTGCTTGAAGGGTAAGAACACCTTCCAGTTTCCTGATTTAAGGAAAGGAAATAGACCTGTTGTGCAGCTAAGATAGACTTGATGACTGCAAGCTCTTTACTCCCTGGGATAAGGAGGCAGTGTGCTGACTTCTTAGTAAAGGTGGAGGAAGAATTTCTGTGGCCTAATTGAGGTGGGAGGACTGAAAGCCCGACTGCCTGCCACCCACGTCTGGGCACTGAGATCCCCAAATGCTGATTGAGCATCCCTGTGTTAGGGCAGCTGGCAGCTGTTGCACGGAAGAGAGACAAGACCTAAGGGCAAATACAGTTTCTGCCCGCGGGGAACATACTTAGAGAAAGCAGTAGGCTCATAAAGGTGGCAGGACTGAATGGCCACGTGGAGATAACTGTCAGAGGTTTTTGTTAGGCTTCATAAAGGAAGTGACCCTTGAGGTGGACCTCAAAAGATCTTGAGCATTTGGGTCAGAATTAACTGGGAAATGAAAAAGCTAGGGCCAGGTGTTGGAACAGCACTCAGACTAGGTAGCTGGGCAGTAGAAACCTGGAAGCAGTGGCAGAGGCAGTCGGTAAGAAGGGTTAAATGCTTTTCTAAGACAGAAAAAGCACTGGCTACCCAGTCTGGCTTCTGGTAGATTTCTGAGTTCTAAAGACTTGTTTTCATTTGGTGGGTTTCTTTTGTTCTGTTACTCAGACAATGACACAAAGCAGTGCTTAACTTATTTTAAGGACAATGAAAAAGATGCTGATTGTGATTCCTGTCTGGTATTAACAGTCAGGAAATTAAATTTAGTGTCTGCAAGTTGTTTCTGTGCCTGTGTTTAGTTTGTGGGAACTCGGCTCTAGTATGATCTTTGCCACTCTGGCTACTGCCAATTGATGAATGGCAGGCTTTTAAGCCAATTCCTGAGTGTTTTTTCTTAATTTTTAAATGTTTACATATCTATTTATTATTATTTTTAATGTTTATTTATTTTTGAGAGAGAGAGAGACAGCGCGCGAGCAGGGGAGGGGCAGAGAGAGAGGGAGACACAGAATTCGAAGCAGGCTCCAGGCTCCGAGCTGTCAGCACAGAGCCCGACAGAGGGCTCAAACTCGTGAACCGAAAGATCATGACCTGAGCCAAAGTCAGACGCTCAAGGGACTGAGCCACCCAGGTGCCCCAGTGTTTATTTTTGAAAGGGAGACAGAATCCAAAGCAGGCTCCAGGCTCCGAGCTGTCAGCACAGAGCCTGACGCAGGGCTTGAATTCATGAACCACAAGATCATGACCTGAGCTGAAGTTGGACGCTCAACCAGCTGAGCCACCCAGACATCCCCTGGGTGTTTTTACTGACATCTAGTTCACCGACATGTGGCTGGTTTCTCTTACACAGTATTGTCAAAGACCTTTGAAGCCATTCAGATAGGATGCCATGTAATTGCTCTGCAACATTATGACTAGTCTCAGGACCTCCCTGGCTTCAACCTTAGTCTTTCGTTAAACACTCTCAGGATTGCACCATCTTAACTTTTTGATACTTCTTTTAGACTCTTCTTCCCTTTCTAGCCACTGCTCTGTCTCCTTGTTATAGACATGCGTCTGAAAAAGAGTGGCCTCTACAGGGGACACAGCATGACATAGTACACGGATGGCCCAATCTGCGGGATGTTTTTTGTCAGTAACATGCTGCAGAATCCCATTGCCATGTAAGACAGCCTTTATAAAAGTATTTTACTATGACATTTTAATTAAAATGAAAAAGGTTATGTGGAATTTAGGAAACAAGACAAATGATCATAAGAGAAAAGAGCAAACCAAGACATGGACTCTTTTCTTTTTTTAATTTTTTCTTTTAATGTTTGTTTATTTTTGAGAGAGAGAGACAGAGCACAAACGGGGGAGGGCCTGAGAGGGGAAGACACAGAATCCAAGCAAGCTCCAGGCTCTGAGCTATCAGCACAGAGCCCGATGCCTGGCTGGAATTCACAAACTGAGATCATGACCTGAGCCGAAGTCAGAGTAACTGACCACCCAGGCACCCCTGAAATGGACTCTTAATTAATAGAGAACAAACTGATGGTTACTAGAAGAGAGGTGGGTAGGGGATGGGTGAAATAGGTGTTGGGGATTAAGGAGTGCCCTTGTGATGAGCACTGGGTGTTATATGGAAGTGTTGAATCACAGTGTGGTGTACTCTTGAAACTAATATTACACTGTATGTTAACTAACTGGAATTTAAGTAAAAACTCAAAAAAAAAAAAAAAAAAAAAGAGCCCAGTATCATAGTGACTTAAAGGAATGGAGGAAAGATAGAGTTTTTAGCAAATTGATTTTCCATTTTGGATTCATTTTGATAAATATGGAAATCTTTAAATTATCCTTCCCTGGTACAGATTGAATAAATTTCACAAGAGGTCTGTAGTTCTCTCTGTGTATAATTCCATACCTGAATGTAGTCCTGGGACTGTACATCAACCTTTGGTGAGGACTGTCTACGAAGTATGGTCATTTGGTTGGACCTTTATGCTGTTTGGTTAAAAGTGCTGTTTTCACAACATCTGCCAGTCTTTACACTGAGTTTGGATGTTATAATTTCATATTGAACTTTTAGTGTTTATTTAATCTTGTCATCACTCATGATCTGTTTTTTTAAATACCTGTTAATTAAACTCCAAGTCATTAAACTTTAATGTGGGGATACTTTTAAATTTGGTTTCTAAAATGCTCAACAATTAAAAAAAAAAAAACAACTAAAGAACAAAGATAAGTTATTTTCCATTTTGGAACTATGGTGAATTAATTTTTTTTAAAAGGAGAGGGAGGCATGTTGGAAGTTACCATGATTTTATATTATGCCTTTGAAAATGGAGCCATGCGTTTGTTAATTATAAGTGAGTAGAAATACAGCCAGAGTCTGAATTTTGGAACTAAGTCTGGTTACAAACATGTAATTATGTCAGCCCATGTTGTTCCTTTTTGTCTTTATTCGAGTACTGGTGTTGCCTAAAGTGCATTAAAACTTTATGCTTCCTGTTGTAATTTATCTTGATCATTTAAACTTGTTGTGAGTTATTGTGAAAGTCTTTTCTGCACTATGAAATGTATTAGCTTGAGAAACAGGAAACTATTGAGAAGATTCTACTCATCTTTGCTTTATACTCTGATTGATGAGAGTTGTGAGATACGAATTGCCTTGCTTAAAGAGGTGGAAAATAAGTTAACCATTTTAAACTTCAAAAAAAATCAGTCTTGTGCTTTTATGACTAAGATACACCTTATATAGCCATGGCCTAAGAAAATTTTGTTTCTTTTCAGCTTGGCATTAGACTTGAAACCTACTTACCAATCCTGGTATTGTGATTGATGACACAGCTTTTAGAGTGAGAAGAATTAAGTCAGAATCTCTCTCTTGCCACTTATTACCTAGCACAGATTACTTAACCTCTTTTGATTCAGTTTCCTCATCTGTAAAATGAGGATAGTAATATTTACCTGGCAGCGTTGTGAGGATTAAAAAGTATGGTGTATGTACTTGGGATGGTGCCTGG
This sequence comes from Acinonyx jubatus, assembly GCF_027475565.1. Classification (NCBI taxonomy): domain Eukaryota; kingdom Metazoa; phylum Chordata; class Mammalia; order Carnivora; family Felidae; genus Acinonyx; species Acinonyx jubatus. The sequence continues at coordinate 21,068,438 of NC_069398.1, forward strand.
CACAGGGCATGTTTTAAGTAGTAGCTGTTAAAAATGATACTCTCTCTTTAGCCCTTTGGCATCTGGTTTCTGCCTTTATCACATCATCTTAAAGGGGTTTCACTTACAAAACTACTGATGTCTTAATTGTAAAATTGTATGGATACTCTTCGGTTTTCATCTCATTTGGTGGGGTTGACTCGGGTTGACTCTTAATCTGAACCCGTAACATTAGTTACAACAGTAACTACAACAGTAGTCTGCTTCCTGGTTGACGCACCAGTTCTGGAGGCTGACTGGATTTGAATCCAGGTTCATTTACTATTGTATGACCTTGGGCAAGTTAGCTGACTTCTTATGCCTTAATTTACCCCTCTGCGAAATACAGATGTTGTGAGGATCATATACAATACATGCAAAACTCCTAAACAGGGTGCCTCTTTCGTAAAGAGTGAGCAGTTATGTTAGATGTTCTTGTTAAGCAACTGCAGAAACATCATGGAAACAAGAGGCAACACGAACCGGATACATCTGGCTTTCAGTTTGGCTGAAGAAGGCAGTATGGGGGAGGGGGCGCGGGGGGGGGTGTGTGTGGGTGTGTGTGTGTGGAGGACAGCCTCTTGTTAGAGACATTTACAAGGTGGGAACTGCTTGACTGGTAACTGATAGCTGTTTATAGAAGAGAGAGAGAGAGAGAGACTCAAGAATGGCTGGCAGTGGTCACTGGGTAGATGGCTGTGTCTTTCATTATGAGGAGGAGCGGCTTTGGTGACTTTGGAGAAGTTTTGACGTTGGCTCAAGGTGCCTGCGGGTCAGCTAAGTAGAGAGCTCCTGTATGTGGATGTTTGGGTCTGGGCACGGGGATAGATACAGAAAATTGCAGGGAATAAGTGTGTGTGCCTTGAGCAGAGGCCCAGCCGTGAGCTCAGGGGGAGAAGCAGCTCTTGAAGAAGAGGGAGAAGGAAGGGGTGGCCAGTTAAGCAAAAGGAAAGCCCGGTGACTGATGTCCTGGAGGTGGAAGACATTGTGTCTGTGTCAAATATTGCAGGAAGGGGAGTTAAGGACTGCAATTCTGGGTTGGCTTTACCAACTGAGACCTCACTGGAGACCTGGAAGTTTTCCTGTCTTCATCACTACTAATTTGCCTCTCTGAGGGTCTGTTCTGCTTCATGGTGGGGGAGGAAGGATGGTAGCTGCGTGCTTGAGATTGCACAGGTTTCTTTGATATCAGCAGGTGGCCTCATCTCTGCTAAGTGTTGGATAATCTAGTTTCACATCCATTAGTGCTTTTTATTAGGTTCAGGATATTTTTTAAATTTTTATATTCAAAGTGGGCCCTGGGGCACCTGGATGGCTCAGTCAGTTAAGCATTCGACTTCGGCTCAGATCATGGTTTCACGGTTTGGGAGTTTGAGCCCGGCATCGGGCTCTGTGCTGACAGCTCATGGAGCCTGCTTCAGATCCCTTGTCTCCCTTTCTCTCTGTCCCTCCCGTGCATGCTCTCTCTCTCTTTCTCAAAAATAAATAAACATTAAAAACAAAACGAAAAACCCACAATAAACCAAGTGGGCCCCTCTCCCACATGGAGGTGAGTTCCTGCTATTCTTTTAGCACAAGAGCGGTGTATTTCCTGGGTGGGCACACACAGCAGGCTCTCCAAGCCTCCCCTGGCATTGCCGCCAGCCCCCACCTCCTAGTCACTTTGAAACTTTGAGAAGGACATGACTTTATCGGAGAGTTTTAAGGAATTTCCCATTTGGCCTGAGGTCGAAAATCTAGTTTAAAATGAACGGTGGTTTTGTTGTTCACGTAAAGTGAACTTTTTGGTCTGGGTCACAGGTAGTGGTTTAGCAGATCTTAAATTCGAGTTTTAGATTGTAGTTTTAAACTTGGGCAAGTAGCTATGTGGTGTACTTGGAGAAAGGGAGACCCTGTGAAAGGCTCCTTATCTGGCATAATCAGTGTTAATTTCCTTTCTAATAAAATACTATAATCAATTACAAAATTGCATATTTCAGCTGTCACTGGCCCCTTGGGCAGCCTTCCTCTTTTAGTAGCTCTTTTCTCTGGTTACAAATGTGTCAGTTTCCTCACTTCTGACCCACTGTCTCTTGTCCCTTTCATTTGAAGCCCTGGTGTTCACCTGTTGTCTGTCTCCTCATCCTTGTTCTTCTGTCCTCACCATTTGCTTTCCCCCTGCCAGAGTGTGGTTTTAGAGGTCACCGGTGATCTGGCCAGGTGGAGCATTACACAAGCTTAGTTTCACTGGAGTATTTTTTAAAGCGCAGAGAGGCTCAGAGATCCTTTCTTTTCTTAATCGTAATACTTACTCACTTCTCAGTACCTCTTCCTTCTTGAGACACTTGCAGGATACCTCACCATCCTGGGCACCTTTTTGGCTCATGGTCACTTCCTCCCCTCTGTGGCCTCCACTGGCCTCTCAACCTCTGCCCTAATGGAGGGGCCCATGCCTGTCTGGAGAACTTCTGTGCCCACCTGCCCCGGGAGCACACAGTACTGGGTTGTCTGCAGGAGCCTCACCTAGATCTTGTTTGCTATTCTCGGTTTCTCACAGATCCCTCTGAGTACAGATGACTGCAAGTTAAGCTTTGCCTTTCTTTAGCACCAGGACATGCTAGAGGACTGTCCTGCTTTCTGTTTTTTTTTTTTTTTTCTAGTTTGGTTTAAGAACGTTCTGGGGTTTTTTTCTCCTATTTCTCACCTTTATTAATGAAGAAAATGAAGAGAATTAAGATTTAAGGAAGTTTTATTTTGGCCACGAGACCAGCAGGATCTATTGAAGATTATTTACATTTATAAGTTTTATTGTTAGAAAGTATTACAAAAGGAATATATATTCATGATGGAAATTTTTTTAAAAAGGAAAAAGATGTATGTAATCTGACCAGCTAGAGGGAACCACCATTGTTTACATTTGAGGGTATGTTATTTGTCTTTTTTTCCCGGATGGGTACTTGTGTGCACCCACTCTCATACTTAAAAAACCTGAACAGCCTCATTCTGTGTATGTTATTTTAGCTGCTGTGTGTTTAATGACCATAGTGTTTTTGCTGGGGATATATCATGCTGTAACCATTTCTCTGCTGTTGTTGGGTATCTAGTTTTTCGCTTTTTACTGTTTTAAACACTCCTGAGATAACTATCTTAGTAGTTAAATCTTTGTTTTCAGTATTTTTTTCTCAGGTGAAGTTTTTAGAAGTTGAACACAGATAAGAGTATGCTGGGTTGTAGTGCTGTTGATATGTGTGGCCAGGTTCATCTCTAGAAAGTTTCACAGCTCTTTTCCTCTTCTCTTCTTTTAAAGTAACTCTGGTGTTTCTCCTAACTTGTGGGTTGCTCGAGATAACTCCAGTATAATCTTGGTATTGCCTTTTGCCTACTTAAATTGCCACCTGATGTTTAGTGTTGTCATTCAGTTGGTCTCAGAGCTCTAGGTACTCCGTCAATGGACTTCAGTCACATACTCTCACATGTAACTGCATTTTGGCTGTGTTCTGGGTACCTTAAATCCCTAGACTTTTCCCAAGGGGCAGCTTCACAGCCCTGGTGGTTTCTCTCTTTATCCTTGTGAAAGCCTCTAGTTGGACTTGGGATGAATTTAGGAAAAGGGGCCAGATAGTGTGCTTTCTCTCTATCTACTTTTCTTAACCCCATACAGAACTTAACTTATTCTTTAATTAAAAGTGACATATACTATGGTAAAGATCATAGAAATGTTCTTTTAATTCTTTCCAGAGGAAATACATTTGTTTAGCTTTTGTTAATTATTTGAAAATGCTAGTGAACAGTAGGAAAGGAATTTCAAGTTTGTGAAACATTTGACTTTTAATTGTTTTATTAAAAAATAAAGTCTTTCACTTTTAAGTGAATACAGTTGGCCTCCCCTGGAACTTTCTCTAATTAAATTAGCTATATTGATATTTGCTGATTTGTAGGTATTTATGTTGATATATAGATGTTTACATTCTGGTGTGATGTGGTTTTAATGACTGTTAGTTTTCTCTAGAAGTGAACTTATTTTAGATTTTTGTACTTTTCTAGATGTTTTATAATTGTAGTTCCAGGTGGTGAATGGTTCCTATTTATTTTTATATGTGATTCAGATTTTGTCTTTCTCTTAATAAACTGTATAAACATATATAAGAGCTTATTATAACTTTAAATAAACTTATGGAACTCTGATTTACTGTTGATGTTTTTGTTTCTCAATCTTAAGATTCTTAACCTAACTGATGTCATTTTTTGTTTTTATTTTTTAAAAAAAAGACTCACGTTTTTAAAGGCAGTTTTAGGGTCACAGCAAAATTGAGAGAAAGGTACAGAGATTTCCTGTATAACACTGTCCCACACACATGCATAGCCTCCCCCCTTCCGCATCCCCCACCAGAATTTGTTATAATTGGTGAACCTCCATCACTGTCATTCAGAGTCCATAATCATACAGAGTATTTTCACTGACCTAAAAATCCTCTGTGCTCCATCTGTTCATCCCTCCCTCCCTCCTGCAGCTTCTGATCCTTTTACTAGCTCCATACTTTTGCCTTTTCCAGAATGTCATATCTTTGGAATCATAGGGTATGTGGCCTTTTCAGATTGACTTCTTTCATGTAGTAATACGCATTTAAGTTTCCCCCTTGACTTTCATGGCTTGATAGCTCATTTCTTTTTTAGTACTGAATAATATATTCCACTGTGTGGATATACCACAATTTATCCATTGCCCTACTGAAAGGTATCTATCTGGGTTGCTTCCAAATTGTGGCAAGTATGAATAATGCTGTTGTGAACCTCCATGTGTAGAGTTTTATGTGACCTAAGTTTTAAACTACTTTGGGCGAATACCAAGCAGTGCACTTGCTGGATATTGTGGTTAAGAGTGTGTTTTAGTTTTGTAGGAAACCACCAAACTTCTAAAGTGGCTGTACCGTTTTGCATTCCTACCAGCAATGAATGAGAGTTTCTGTTGCTCTGCATTCTTGCCAGTGTTTGGCATTGTCAGTGTTCTGGGTTTTGGCCCTTCTAGGAAGGGTAGTGGTATTTCATTGTTGTTTTAATTTGGATTTCCTGATAACCTGTGATATGGGGCATCTTTTTGTATGCTTATTTGCCATCTGTATGTCTTCCTTGTTGAGGTATGTCTGTCTGTCAAGATCCTTGGCCAGTTTTTAAATCGTGCTGTTTTCTTATTATTTTAAGAGTTCTTTGTATATTTTGGATAACCGTCCTGTAACAGATATGTCTTTTGCAGTATTTTCTCCCAGTCTGTGCTTGTGTTCTCATTCTGGTAACAGTGTCTTTCATAGAGCAGAAATTCTTAATTTTAGTGAAACCTAGTGTTTTTCTTTTAAGTTTTTATTTAAATTCTAGTTAGTTAACATGTAGTGTAATGTTAGTTTCAGGTGTACAATTTAGTGATTCAACACTTCCATGCAACACCTGGTGCCCATCATAACAAGTGCCCACCTTTATATCCATCACCTAATTTTACCCGTCCTCCCACCCACCTCCCCTCTGGTAACCATCAGTTTGTTCCTAATAATTAAGAGTCTGTTTCTTAGAGCGCCTTGGTGGCTCAGTCGGTTAAGCGTCCAGCTTCGGCTCAGGTCATGATCTCACAGTCCGTGGGTTCGAGCCCCACGTCTAGCTCTGTGGTGACACCTCAGAACCTGGAGCCTGTTTTGGATTCTGTGTCTTCCTCTCTCTCTACCCCTTCCCCACTTGTGCTCTCTCTCCCTCTCTCTCAAATAAATAAACATTAAAAAAAAATTTTTTTTTAAAGAGTTCTGTTTCTTGCTCTTTGTCCCCTTTGCTTGTTTGTTTTGTTTCTTAAATTCCACATTGGAGTGAAGTCGTATGGTATTTGTCTTTCTCTGACTGATTTCACTTAGCATGATACTCTAGCTTCATCTGTGCTTTTACTAATGGCAAAATTTCATTATTTTCTGTGACTAATATCCCATTTTTTTAAAAAAGTTTATTTATTGGGGCACCTGGGTGGCTCAGTCAGTTAAGTGTCCGACTTCGGCTCAGGCCGTGATCTCACCGTCTGTGAGTTCGAGTCCCGCGCCAGGCTCTGTGTTGACCCAGTTCAGAGCCTGGAGACTGCTTTGGATTCTGTTGTCTCCATCTCTGTCTCTCTACTTCCCCCACTCACGCTCTGTATCTCTCTCAAAAAAAAAAAAAAAATTTTTTTTTAGGTTTACTTATTATTTATTAAGAGAGAGAATCCAAAGGATGCTCTGCCCTGTCAGTAAGGAGTCTGACACAGAGCTCAATCCCAAGAACCATGAGATCATGACCTAAGCCAAAATCAAGAGTCAGATGCTTAACTAACTGAGCCACCTAGGCACCCCTGAGTAATATTCCTTGTATGTATATGCTACTTCTTTTTCCATTCATCAGTTTATGGAAACTTCGGCTGTTTCCATAGTTTGGCTGTTGTAGGTAATGCGGCTATAAATATTGGGGTACATGTATCCTTTTGAATCATTATTTTTGTATCATTTGGCTAAATACCTCATAGTGCAATTGCTGGATTATAGGGTAGTTCTATTTTTTAACTTCTTGAGGAACCTCCGTACCGTTTTGCATTGCCACCAACAGTGCAAGAACAGTGTGGTTCCTGTTTATCCACGTCCTTGCCAATACCTGTTGTTTCTTGTGTTTTTGGTTTTAGCCATTCTCAAAATAATTTTCATTAAGTTTATTTATTTTGAGAGAGACCGTGCACGCAGGAGTGCGGGAGAGGCAGAGAGAGAGAGGGGAGAGAGAGAATCCCAAGCAGGCACCATGCTGTCAGAGCCTGACATGGGGCTCGAACCCACAAACCATGAGATGACCTGAGCCAAAATCAAGAGTTGGATGCTTAACTGACTGAGCCACCCAGGCACCACCCCCTTTTTAAAAATATTTATTTATTTAATATTTCTAATAACTTTTATTAAGTTACTTGATTTTAGCCATTCTGAAAGGTGTGAGGTGATATCTCATTGTAGTTTTTATTTCTCTGATGATCAGTGATGTTGAGCATTAATGAAATCCAGTTTATCAGTTCTTCCTTTCATGGATGTTGCCTTTCGTGTCATATTTAAAAAGTCATCACCAGACTCCAGGTCATCTGGATTTGCTTATATGTTATCTTCTAGGAGTTTTATAGTTTTGCTTTTACATTCAGGTCTGTGATCCATTTTGAGTTCATTTTTGTGAAGGGTATAAGGTTTGTGTCTAGAGTCTTTTTTTTTTTTTTTAAAGATTTTATTTTTAAGTCATCTCTGCGCCCACTGTGGAACTCGAACTCACAACCTGGAGATCGAGAGCCGCATGCTCTTCTGACTGAGCCAGCCAGGCTCCCCTAGGTTCATTTTTTTGTATGTGGATGTTCAGTTGTTCCACCACTATTTGTTAAAGAGATGTGGCTTTGCTTCATTGTATGGCTTTTGCAAAGATCAGTTGCCTGCATGTAGGTGAGTTTGTTTCTGAGCTCTCTGTTTTGTTTTGTTTTGTTTTGTTCCATTGACCAATACTCTAGGGTCTTGATTACTGACAGTAGCTTTATAGTAAGACTTAAAGTCAAGTAGAGTTAGTCTTCCAGTTTTGTTTTTTTTGCTTTAGTATTGTCTGTTTTGGTTCTTTTATTTTCCATAGAAACTTTAGAAAAGTTTGTTGATATCCACAAAATAACTTGCTGGGATTTTTTATTGGGATTGTGTTGAATGTATGAGTCAAGTTGGGAAGAACTGACACCTCGACATACTGAGTTTTTCTGTCCACAGATGTGGAATATCTCCATTCGGTTCTTTAGTTTTGTTCATGAGAGTTTTATAGTTTTCCTCGTATTGTACATATTTGTTAGGTTTGTACCTAAGTGTTTAATTTTGGGGGGTCTAATATAAGTATTGTATTTATAATTTCAAATTCAGCTTGTTCTTACTGTTATGTAGGAATGCAGTTGACTTCTGTATATTGGCCTTGTGTCCAGCAATCTTGTTATAATCACTTTCTAGATTATTTTTTAGTTTATGTCTTAAGTCTGGATTTATTTGATGAATTCATTTATGAACTTGTGCATTTTAAAACATAGCCTATTTTGTGTCTGGATATTGATTATGGAGAGACAAGTAAGACATTGTATCTGCCGTTGAGGGGCTTACGGATCGGTTCGGAAGATAGATGTATATACACACAGTTGCAGTGAGGTGTTTCAGTTTCTGTATGAGAAATTTGCAGAGTATAGTGGGATATAAATGAAAGTAGTCACTTCTTCCTGAGGGGCTGGGTGGGGGGAAGGGCCAGGAAAGGTTCCATAGAGGAGGTAACCCATGAGCTGAGTCTTGGAAGAGGCAGGTAAACTAGTGGAAGGTGGTTCATGAAGGTCAGGAGGACCAGTGGACTCAAAGGCTTGAAGCTATAATATTGTCTAATATGTCCTGGGAATTGCAAGCAGTTAGATCGTTGAGACGTAGGCAAGACCTAGCTTGTGGTGGACTGCCATTCTAAAGAGCTTGGACTTTTATCCTTTGGTCATCGGAGCTCTGAGAGATTTAAGCAGTAACATGACCAGATTTGCATTTGGAAAAATCACTCTCACAGCATGTGAAGGATGGATTATTTGATGCAGATCCAGGTGTGATTCTCAGTGATAGTTATAAGAAAACGATGATGAGGGCTTGAACTAAGGGCCGGTGCCAAGGAGTATGGAAAAGAAGAGGAAGGAAGAGATATTAAAGAAATAGAATCTTTAGCACTTAGTAATTGCTTGGATATGGCGGGGAAGGCACAAGTAGTCTAGAATGTTTTCCAGAGTTCTGTATTGAGATGGGGATACAGGGGGAAAAGTTACACTGGCAGGAAAGCAGATGAGTTCAGTTTTGGACATGTTGTGGAATGTGTAGGTGTAGAGATAATGCACCAGACACTTGGATATAGAGGTCTTAGGGCTGTAGAGAGCTAGTACATCTTCACAAGAAGATGGGGGAAAGTGGGTGAATCTGAGATCTATTTTAGAAAGAAAACGAGATTAGCTAATGGATTGGATTGGTGGTAGTGGGAAGGGCATGAATATAATTTTAGGAGTATGTTGCAGAAATTTATATTCTGAAATGCTTATCTCAGAAAAGAAGAATAAAAATTCTGAGCTAAGATTCCAACTGAAGAAGTTGGAGAAATCAAACTGAGTAAACCCAAAGAAAGCAGAGGGAGAAATTATAAAAACAAAACAAAACAACATGTAGAAATTACTGAAATGGAAAACAAATTATTTAGACATAGTCTACAAAACCAAATACTGGTTCTTTGAAAACATTAATGCAATACAGCTATGGTAAGATTGGTTAAAAAGAGAAGGCGGCAAACACATAAAAACATTTGTAGTGAAAAAAAATAACTATAAGTAAGTTAAAAATTGAACAAATCACAAAATAATACTGTGCCAGAAATATTAAAAACCAATATCAAAGGAGTAATTTCCTAGAGTAACACATCTTACCAAAACCAACTCAGTAGAAATAAAAAACCTAGACTGGCCATCACTAAAATTGTGACGAAGCATTTAAGACAGCTCAACCAGATACAAAACCAAACAAAAACTTGGTGAATTCAGGTGGTCTTTTTGGCCAAGGTCTGTAAAGCTTCTAAGAAAAATAAAAGCTAATTTCTTACATATGTTCTAGAAAATACGTGTCTGCACAGATTCATTTTATGATACTAGGATGACTTCATCCTACTAGTCAAGGAGTGTATATAGTCAGGGAGAGTGTGATCATGGCTGATCATTTTCTTATCTCACTTACAAATAGATACTGAAAGGTCTGAATAAAATTTAGCAAACATAAATCAGCAATGTAGTTTTAAAAAATCATGATTGATCATATTAAGTTTATCCAAGTGGAAATATGAGTCCGCATGAAAAAAATCAACATAGTTCACGTCAGCAGATTAAAGGAAAAAATTTAAGTTGCAGATAAAAGCATTCATTAAAATGTAACACTTGTTTATAATCTGTTTGCATACTTGAAACAGTACTTCCTTAACTTGGTGAGGGGTTTCTTTTAGAAACCTTTGACATATACTATATTTAATAGTGAAGTGTTTCCTTTAAAGGTGGAAATGAGGCCAGGATTTCTACTCTTGCCACTTCTATTCATCATTTCTCTGAAGATTCTAGTCAAAACCGTAAGAAAAATAAATGAAATAGGGGCTGGAAAGAAGAAACACTTACTAGCTTGTAGTGTGACTGTTTACATAAAATAAGAAAAGCTACAAATAGCCTAATTAGAATTTAAAAGATTTCAGCAATGTGTCTAGAATCACGATCAGTATACCAAAGTCTTTCTTATGTATACATTAACAACAGGAAATGTAATTTTTAGAAGATACTGTCAGTAATAGCATAAATTAGTATGTTTTTGAGTCAAACAAGATGCATAAGAGAAAGTTTTTAAAAATTATTGAAAAAGAAAAGTGGACCCAAATAAATAGAGAGAGAGAGACCCTGTTCATAGATTAGGGAACACAGTGTTAGAAAGATGTCATTTCTTCCCTAAATTAATAGTCTTTTTGGTGCAATTCCCGTTTACATCTTAACAAGATTTTTCTGGGAACTTAACAGTTGGAACCTAAAATTCATATGGCAGAGTAAAGGGCCAAGAATAGCTAAGACAATTTTGAATAAAAATAAAACAGTAGACTTCTTGTATTAGAGAGCAAGATTTCATACAGGTGGGAGATACAGACATGGTGATGGAACGCAAGAAAAAGCCTAGAAACAAACCCACACACATATGGGAGCTTGATGTATATGAGAGACGGCATTACAAATCCATGGGAAATCTACGTTCAGTATAAAACCAGGTAATGGAATTGGACAGTTGACCACCTGTGTAGAACAGGACTAAACGAGAAACCTAGATTCTGGAATCCCAAATCAATTCCAAGTAGATTAAGAGACACTAAAAGTCAAAAGTGGAACTCTAACCCTGTAGAGGAAAGTAATGATAAAAATCTTTTTGACATGTAAAGATACCTAAATAATATATACATACACATAATCATAAAAGGCAAAGGTTGATAAATTTAAATACATTAAAGTCAAGGACTTACAACTATTGAGGAAATGTAAATCAAACCACAGCAAGATACCACCTCACATCCAGTAGGATGGCTCTAATAAAAAAGGTAATAAGCGTGGGTGAGGTTGTGGAGAAATTGTAACACACACGCTACTGGTGAGAATTCAGAGTGGGAGTTGCTTTGGAAAATATCCTGGCAGGTCCACCAAAGGTTGAACATGTTACCATAGGAGTCAGCAGTGCCGCTCTTAGGATATATAGGACAGATCCAGCTAAGAGAAGTGGAAATTTATGTCCACACAAGACACGTGTATGTTCTTAGCAGCAGCATTCATAATAGATGAAAAGTAGAAACAAATGTCTATCAACTGATGAATAGATAAGCAAAATGTATGAAAAAAATTTTCATACAATGGAATATTTGGGGCAATAAAAAGGAATGAAGTACTGGTATGTGCTACAATGTGGATGAACCTTGAAAACATCATGCTAAGTGAAAGAAGTCAGGTCACCAAAGGCCACGTGTTATGATTCTATTCATTTGAAATGTTTAGAATGGGCAGATACATAGACGGAGTTCATTAGTGGTTTCCTTAGGGCTGGAAGGAATAGGAGGTTACTGCTAAAGAGTATGGGTTTTTTTAATGAGATGATGAAAATGTTTGAAAATCAATTACAGCGATCGTTGCCGATCCTGTGAATTGAACTGTATATATTAAATGGCTGAATTGCGTGGTATGTGAATTATATCTCAGTAAAGCTGTTTAAAAAAATCAAGAACCTCTCATATGGCAAGAATACTGTGACTACATTAAAGAAAAATCCACAAACTTGGAGTAGTTACATACAACATAAAAAATTGGAAAAGGCTTAGTATCCAGAATGTAAAAAGAGCTCCTGAACATTAATAAGAAATAGACAAACATCTTAACTAGTAAATGGCAGTTTACTTAGGAAGAACCTAACTGGCTGATGAAGTGAAAAGATGCTCAGTTCAAGGGAGATGTGATTTAAAGTAATGATGAGGTAGCGCAGTCTGTTGAGCGTCCAACTCTTGATTTCGGCTCAGGTCATGATCCCAGGGTCGTGGGATTGAGCTCCGCATCTGGTTCTGCACTGAGTGTGGAGCCTGCTTAGGATTCTTTCTCCCTCTGTTCCTCTCCCCCTCTTGTGCTTGCTCTCTCTAAAATAAAAATAAAATAAATGATGAGATAACATTCCACATCGATCCAAATCAGTAAGTTTACTTGAGAATATCAAGTGTTGGTACAAGTGTTGGGAAACTGAGCAAGCCCTTTCATTGCTGGAGGAAGTGTAGACCAGCATGGCTTCTTTGGAGAGCCGTCTGGTGTGACCAGGTCAGGTTGCACATGGGCCTACCCTGTGACCTACTTGTGTCAGAGCCACTCTTGTGCCTGCCGCAGGGCCCTGGCTGAGGCAACCCAAGAAGAATCTCGCTGGGCTCCTCAGTCCAGCAAAACCCAGCTACAGCTGCATATTACACAGTAGATAAATTCAGTAACTAGATCTGCATAGGTGAACAGACAAACTTCCAAAACCGAATGTTGGGTGAAAATAGCAGAAGGATATAGTCAGTATATCATTTTTCACAAGTCTTCGTATGCAATATCAGTAATTGTATCTGATTAAACATATACATGTAGTAAAAGTACACAGAACATACATGGTTGTTGCCTCTGGGGAGAGCACAAAGGATATTTTCCATCTTAAAGGATTCTCGTGAAGGCGAACGAATACACAGCCTGCCTTATTGCAAGTGGTTGCTGTTAGTTCTTAGGGGGTGTGGATGCATCTTTTTTGCTCTTAAATTTAAAAGCTATCAGTTTTTTTTAGTTGCTTTGTTTAGTTTTGTAGTCTGTTCATGTATATAATTGCTTATGACATGTCAGATTGAGGGGCCAGGGACCAGGGCCATCACAGTGATCAAGACTGGCAAAATTCCTGTTGTCATGGAGCCCAGAAACCAGGGATGAGAGACAACACACAAGTGGAAAATTAATTATACTCTTGACTGGCACTTAACAGTGTGAAGGGACTAACGCAGGGTACTGAGAGGTGCGGGGGGGAAGGGGGGCTGAGGGTGGTCAGGGAAGGCTATTGAGTGGAAACCTGTATTTTACAAAGAGCAAACGTGGAAATTGGGGGGGGGGAACACCTTCATAAAGGACATGTTCAAAAATTCCAGGAAGAATAAAATACTTAGGAATACATTTGGCAAAAAAAGTGTAAATGTATACTTTGAAAACTACAAAACGTATTGGAATAAATTAGAGAAAATCCAAATGGCAAGGTTCACGGACTGGAAGACAATACTGTTAAGATGGCAGCGTTCCCCAAACTGATGTACAGATTCAGCGCAGTCTCCGGCCAAGTCCCTGCTGACTTCCTTGTAGAAAGTGACAAGGTGATCTAAACAATAGCAAGGCCAGTGTGGCCAGAGCGTGGTGAGGGAGGGAGCAGGGGAAGTGGTGCCACTTCTGGATCATGAAACCCTGTGGGCCATGGAGCTATCACCGATCTCATCCTAGGTCCAGTGGGAAGCCTTCGGAGGGCTCTAAGCAGGGGAGTGGTATAATTAAATATTTATTACGTGCCTCTCTGCCTGTCACTGGGATAGGCATGAGTATGGCAGTGAACAGGACAGAATTGAACAAATGGAAGTCAGCCTTTGAATGGTAGGAAATGAGAGCATCCTCAATTTCTTTTTGTATGTGTTAGCATGTATTTATATCATATTACCTAGTTCCGCATTATCTTAAGTGGCAGTAACAAGTGCTATTATAATAGTGTTTATGGAAGAGTAAGTGTTCAGTATAGAATAATTAGATTCAGATGGAAAGAGAAATGTGTATCTTTCAATATCTTACTACTTTGACATAATGACAGTTCACATTTAGTGTTTTTGCCTTCTAGGCTTTGCAGTGGATTTACGATCAAACATTTCTCAAGTTCAGTAGTGAGTGACCTCATTACCCCCAATGCCATTTCTTTTATAGTTTCTTTTTTTTTTTAAGTTTATTTATTTTGAGAGGGAGAGAGAGAGAGAACATGTACGTGTGAGCCGGGAAAGGACGGGATGGTGGGGAGAGAGAATCCCAAGCAAGCTCTGTGCTGTTAGCTGAGCTGGGCTTGAACCCACGAACCACGAGATCATGACCTGAGCTGAAATCAAGAGTTGGACGGTTAACTGACTGAGCCAGCAGGCACCGCTCACCCCTCAACACCATTAAAGGAAACAACAATGGGGATCATAGGGTTTCTTGGGGTGAGTCAGTCCGTGAGTCTTCTGATTAATCCCTTTTAGGTGGAGCTGATCAGAATAATGTTCAACATCAACCCCCTGGAGAACCTGAAGCTGTACATCAGCAGCCGGCCTCCCCTTGTGGTCTTTATGATCAGTGTCAGCGCCATGGCAATAGCTTTCCTGACCTTGGGCTATTTCTTCAAAATCAAGGAGATTAAGTCACCGGAAATGGCAGAGGTATTGTATATTTTAAGTTTTCCTGTCAGGCTGGCCCGACCTTACCCAGTGGGAGAACACCCTTGCGCTCTCCACACACCTTTCTTTGATGGGGACATTTTAACCCAGTGAGAAAGAGCAACATTTATTCACAATCTTTTGTCTTCCCTATGACTCACTTTGTTAGAAGGTATCTAGTTAGGTAACTGTTGATTTAAATAATGCCATCAGTTTCAGTTAGACTATTTCAGCAATGAAACATGTATTTTGGAAAATATATTTGTAAAAATGTTTGTGTCAGGAAGGCCAGGAACTAACATATTTGCTGTTATTAAATTAATAATAAGTAATTTAAATTTATCTTAAATTAGCTAATTGCTGTTTTTGAAAACTGTAAATATTTGTTATCTTGAAGCCACATGTCATGGAATTTCTTTTAGCTGTACCGATAGCTTTTGCACTGCCAAAGAAGGGATGCTAAAGAAATAGAACACCTGGGTCTTATTTTCAGATATATTTGTCTTTTTTATTAGGCCGAATTTCAGTTATCTACAAACTTGCTTTCTAGATTTTTATGTTGTGGTCAGTTTAAATACATTATTGGGGTATTGCTCTTTAATCCTTAATCTAGGCATATAATAGTTTGAACACTCATAATACAGATCTTAAAAGGTGTATTTTTGCAAATACAAAGAAAACAATACAAAATTAACAATTCTTAACAGAAGTGAATGATAATGTACCTATTAATAAATATATTTTACATGTTAGAAATAATGCTGAATTAATGATACGGTGAATTTACTGGTGGATAAAGTTTCTTTCAGGACAAATGAGTACCTGTCATCGTAGATTCCCGGAGTTCCTTCTCTTACCCTTTTTCTTCTTGGGTGTGTTCCTAGGTGGGAGTAGGAGCGGGAGTGGGGGTTGAGACTGCAGCGTTGCCTCATTGTGTGTGCCTCGTGACTAAGAGGAGGGTTCTACCCTGTGTAATGGGGATCATGGCCTTTTCTGCTCTCTGGTATTCTAGATCCTAGAATACCTTGACAGGAAGGGCCACCTTCACAAGTGAACTCTTTCAGACAGTTTAGGTAACAAGTTTTAGCTATTTCTACCATGAAACCCTTTCAAAGAGTTTCTAACCAAGAAGAGACCTACTGGCTGGCTCAGTTTTCCCTCTTTTCTGACTCTGAATCTTTAAAGGTTGTGCAAATAGGCTGTACTCACATTAGGGCTGAAAATGAATATTCTAGTCAGAACCAGGGCTCCGCAGCATCCTGGCATTACTTTTCTTCAGAGCCCAAGGGCATGTTGAACACTCAGCCAAGCTAAGTGATTAAGAGGTAGCCTGGATAATTAGTCTTTAATAATCAAAATGGAGCCTGACATTGGCTTTGACCAGCTGTTCAAAATGGACTTGAACTCTGCAGGAAAGCAGTGCCAGGATACTGCAGAGCTTTGGTTATGATTAACTTAGTGCTTTTCTTTTCAAATGAGGATCTGAGGAATATGGGTGAAGTTTGGGGCTATGAGTCAAAAAACTTAATCCAGATTGTGCCTTCAGCTGTGGGACTGGAGAGCCCTTAAAGTTGCTCTGGGCCTCAGTTCCTTCATGTCTGGAGTATGAAGGGATGGGACTAGAATGTTCATTTTCAGCTCTAATTTTCAGTTCAATTTCAGCTCAGGTCCCCTGAGTTTGTAGGTTTGGGGAGAATGTAATTTTATACATCGAGTTGCAGTCTTACTAAATACCATGCACTGATCCGCTGATGCTGTAAAGGTATACTCACTTGACTGCTCAAGGATTGCTCAGATGGCTTTTTATTTAATGCAGCAAGGAAAAGGTTTTTTGAGAGGTAGCCTCATGAGGGGACGAGAGAGAAAGCCTCAAATCCGCCTCCCTGAAGGAGAGTCAGGGATATCAAATAGCATTAAAAAAAATTTTTTTTTTGATGTTTATTTATTTCTGAGAGAGAGAACACGAGTGAGGGAGAGGCAGAGAGAGAGGGAGACACAGAATCCAAAGCCGGCTCCAGGCTCGATGTGGGGCTTGAATTCACAAACTGTGAGATCATGACCTGAGCCGAAGTTGGACGCTCCACCAACTGAACCATCCAGGCGCCCCTCAAGTGGCATTTTTAATCAGTGGCTAGTGTTAGAGTAATTGGAAGTGTAACTGGGTTTGTCTTCACATTTGGCAACTTTTTGTAGACTAATGTTGCTGGGACAGAGAAGTTCTGTCGGACAGCCTAGGTTAGTTTGTTGTCACTGTTTCAGCCTGAGTTCATCTTTGCATTTCTGTGAAAATTAAAATAGAACCAGGTGGGTACTTTACTAGGTTGGTTTCAGTTTAATCATGACATAATCAGCTGTATGTGTTTTTAAAATTGCTTATGATTTAAATCATCAGTACAGACCGTAAGAGAAGCCTGATAAATATCATTTCCCTTCCTTTCTGAAATTGTTCTGTTTTAAGGTGGTCATGTTCCAAAGTCCATGACAAGGCGGGGGAAGTACCACATGAATATTGGTATTGACTACACTTTTGCATTCTACAGAGAGAAAGCAAGATGTATAGAATTGCCCTTTTGAGGAATTATTTTAAGGCAGCCTTATTTACTTATTTATTTTTTAAATTTTATTTATTTAAGTAATCTCTACACCCAACGTGGGGCTTGAACTCACAACCCCAAGATCAAGAGTTGCATGCCTTTCCTTCTGACTAAGCCAGCAAGACACCCCAAGGCTGCCTAATTTTTAAAAAATAACTAATTGTGGGGCGCCTGCTGGCTTAGTTGGTAGAGCGGGTGACTCTTGAGCTTGGGATTGTGAATTCAAGCCCCACATTGAGTGTAGAGATTACTTAAAAACAAAATCTTAAAAATAATGGATTATTTTTTTGGCTAATTAAATTTGGATGAATGCTTTTAATTTTTAATTTTAACTTTTATTACTTTCATTTAAGCTTTCTTTTCAGGTTTGGTTCTGAAGCTAGATCATTTTCTATAAGTATGTGCTATTTTGGTTTGTTTTCTACACAGTTTCTTGAATAAGTTGGTTTAATCTCCTGGTATATTTAGTATCTCATGCCAGTTAAGAATTCATATTTTAGATTGTGAATATGAGAGTGATTTGGAAACCCCACTGTTACACCAACACAAGAGGCTGATGGCTGTATTGTCATTGCTGTTTTAAATGAGTGACTCAGAAGTGTCATTCCCCTGCAGCCCTGTGACGCCACACTGGGGGGTCGTCAGGTCGTGGCCAGATGGTGTGGTGGCAGCACTTTCCGACTTTCTCACACTTACTTCCCTCTGTTGCATTTTACTGCAGGATTGGAACACGTTTCTGCTGCGGTTTAACGATTTGGACTTGTGTGTATCCGAGAATGAAACGTTAAAGCACCTCACAAATGACACCACGGCTCCGGAGAGCACAATGACCAGCGGGCAGGCCAGAGCGTCCACCCAGTCCCCTCAGGCCCTGGAGGATTCAGGCCCAGTTAACATCTCAGTTGCGATCACCCTAACCCTGGACCCGCTGAAGCCCTTTGGAGGGTACTCCCGCAATGTCACCCATCTGTACTCGACCATTTTAGGGCATCAGATTGGACTTTCAGGTGTGTGAGTGTAGCCATTTTCCTTCCAGATTTTCTTAGGCAACAACTCTTCGAAGAAAGAGTATTAGTAGTATGTGGTCTTTACTCATCAGACTATTTTTATTTTTGCATGTCTCCCCTTTTCTTGAGTTTGAACTAAATGAAGTCAAGAAGGAACTATTTCTACTACATCTTCACTTAAAGTGTTTGGTATATAGTAGGCGCTCAATAAAAGCAGCCGAGAAGCAACTTTAAGGCCTCGTTCTGGTTTTAATACTTACAAGCACAAATTTTTATTCAAGTTTCTCATCATGGAGTTTTCAATACATACTATAAATATTGTTATTAGTCTACAAATATAAATATTGTTATAGTCTACAAATTTTTGAATGCCTACATTAGCTCAGCCCTAGCTGCTGAAAAGAACTAGAAAAACTAAGGTCAGAACTAAGGTATGGTTTTGTCCAGTTGGAATTTTAGGATTATGGAAGAGACAAGGATAACATGAGTTAATATTCATCAGGCACTTACAATAGTTCGTGGCACAAAGGAAATGCTATATTAAGTGCGTGTTAAGTAATATTAAAAATTAACACCTAGGGGCGCCTGGGTGGCTCAGTCAGTTGAGCATCCAGCTCTTGATTTTAGCTCCAGGTAGTGATCTCACAGTTGTGAGATCAAGCCCCAAATTGGGTTTCGCGTTGGGTGTGGAGCCTACTTAACATTCTCTCTCTCTCCCTTCCTGCCCCTCTCCCACTTGCGCACCCTCTCTCAAAGAATAAAAAAAATAAACATCTACAGAACAGTGAGCACTGCCCTTTGACCAATAGTGTCCTCTGACCATGACAGACTATTAAGTGATTCAGGAGAGTGTTGAGGAAGTAGTGGAAGCTGGGATAATTAGGAAAGGCTTCATTGCGGAGGCCTGGACCTTAGAAGAAGTATCTTTGGTTCTTTGTTACCAAGAGCCTCTTAAAGTCCTCAGGTAGCTTAAAGTGCTTGGCAGCCTCCTGCTGGTTTTACAGGCGAGAGCTGCTCCCGTGGGACTGAGGTGAGAGGGTGACTTCTGGGCATCAAGTGGACCTTCCGCTGTGGTATCAGAAGACCTTCATTTTTGTTTAAGCTTCTTTAGCCCTTACCAGTTCCCTGCCCTTCCTTAAGTCCGTTAGACCTTCTGATCCTCAGTCTGCTCCTACGTGAAAGGGGAACATCAGTACTTCTGTGGTCACGTTCATGGGCTAATGGCACACTTTACGTGAAAGAACACATACAAAAGCAATTTGAAAATGGTACGAGTGCTGTTCACATGCGAAAATGGTGGTGATCATGGCTCACCCAGCCCCCAGCTTTCCAACTCATTCACTGTGGGCCCTTGCCTGACATCTCTAGGCGCTGGCAAACAGCGGCCCCTCTCATTTGCCAAGCTGTGGCTCTACCAGGTGAGCAGGCCTCAGAGCCTGGCTCAGAACTCTTGTTCCTAAAATCCCACAAAGGCAGGTGTGTTTCTTCTGTGGGCTGATAGGTGATTCCTGGGTGGGTT
Source organism: Acinonyx jubatus (assembly GCF_027475565.1). Classification (NCBI taxonomy): domain Eukaryota; kingdom Metazoa; phylum Chordata; class Mammalia; order Carnivora; family Felidae; genus Acinonyx; species Acinonyx jubatus. The sequence continues at coordinate 21,088,123 of NC_069398.1, forward strand.
TGATTCCAGGATTCATTGAAATCCCAGAACATAACAAATATATGAGTTCTTACCTTTGTTTACCAAACACCCCCCCACCCCGATTTCTCTTTCCTAGGCAGGGAAGCCCACGAGGAGATAAACATTACCTTTACCCTGCCTACAGCCTGGAGTTCGGACGACTGCGCCCTTCACGGTCACTGTGAGCAGGTGGTGTTCACAGCCTGCATGACCCTCACAGCCAACCCTGGCGTGTTTCCCGTCACCGTGTAAGTGGCTTCCTGGGCCCAGTGGTTGCGTGTCACGAGCTCCATGTACCAGAGTATGACTGGGGCACTTTAGCAGCAGACTCTCAGGGTGGCTTCCAGTCAATTACTCTGCAGGACTGTCACAGCCAGACGTGGCTGAAGGATTATTTAAGTTGACTTTGGAATCTTACAGGTACAACTTCTGCATAAAAGTATTAAAGAGCGAGTGAATCCTTCCGCAGGTGGTAAAAGCATCTGGTTTTTGTTACATGTTCTTAGGCTGCCTTTCCTGTTGGTGGAAGCATGTCACAGAAAAGATAAGAGCTGATCCTGTGACTAGAATGACATAATGAAGCTTCCTGAAACGTGAAGTTTTGATCTCCGTTATTCAGAAGGAGTTATTTTTTAAATCGAGAGCATAATTTTCTGCTTCGAATTTTTTGCATGGCTATCAGTGTTACCACTTGGTCTTTTAAGGTTTTTGGGTTTTTTTTGCCTCTCCTTTCTCTGTGAAGGATATAATGATCTATAGATACATAAAATACATTAGACGTAGCCTATTTAAAAGAATTCTGTGATGAACCCTTTTTTAAATAAGAATAGTTATCCTGTGATTTATCTATTTGAGACATTTGGAGATTGTAGGACAAGACCAGGTAAGTTAAACATTTGCTATTGGCTGTGTATAACCAATTATATATAATATAATGGAGTCGTCTGTGCATAAAACTTCCAGTTGTGACTAAGAATTTAGATAATTTGAGAAACTGGGCTTAAAAGGAGCAAGTGTCTCTTTGGCTGCGTCGTATGCGAGAGAACCGTGTTGACTGACCTGCGGAGGCAAAGGTCTTAACAACCGGACTCGTGAATGTGACATGCCGATTTCTTATTCCGTTACGTGTTTAATAATTTTTTAGAGATCTGTGAACGAAAAACATCATGTGACTTTCCTTAAATGCATGTCTCTTATCTTTCCTTTCCACGCGTGTGGCTGTGCTCAGTATTGTGCTGGGGCTGCGGGGGAGACACAAGGAACCGTCTCAGGCCACTGAGCACGTGTCTTTGCCACTCTTCCCCTGCAGGCAGCCACCGCACTGTGTTCCTGACACATACAGCAACGCCACGCTCTGGTACAAGATCTTCACGACTGCCAGAGATGCCAACACAAAATACGCTCAAGATTACAATCCTTTCTGGTGTTACAAGGGGGCCATTGGAAAAGTCTATCATGCTTTAAATCCCAAGCTTTCAGTTATTGTTCCGGATGTAAGTGAGAAAAGTCGTGTGTGTGTCCCTGCGTCTGAGAACTATTAGTGTAGGCCCTCTTTACCTCAGTGGGCTAGCTTAGCTCGTGCCATTCTAGATTTCCAGCTGGGTCGGGAGACTAGAGACTTGGGGAAATAGGCCACCTTTTTAGCTAACCAGCCCTGCATTTGTTGCTCATTTTCTGCGCTGCTCGGCTGCGGTTACTCGTTGAGCAGCTGTCGTGTGCCCGACCCATGGGGGTGACGAGAGGTGCTTATACCGTCTGCTCAGTCACACCGCCACTCAGAATATTTGGTTAGCGTCAATTTGAGCAAAATAAATAAGTTTGGAATTTAGAAAGGTAGAAGTAAATAGGAGGAGCTGAGTCTTTGGCCAGATATGGAGAGCTGGAGGGGATCTTACTTAATAAGGAGGAAGACCAGTGGATCTGGACCAGTGGATGGGAGGTTCATTTAGCCTCCTGCTTAGACTTGAACCTGCTTTTAACAGACTGCACGGATTATCGTAAACGCCCTTACTTTTGTTCTGGTCACTGTATGTCAGGTGGGTTTCTTTTCTTTTTGCCTGGTCCTTTTCTCTTACATCTCATTTTATCAAGTTGTAGAAGTTGGTGGGCTGGGGCCCTGCAAGGAGTCACCAGTGGAGATCAGGCTGGATGCTGGGCAGAGTCCTGGTTCCAGGAAGACCTTTATGCCTTGCTGAGGGACACTGTAGGGTCTTTGTGAAGCAGTGTGTTAGGAAGGCTGGTCTCCCACCTGATGATGTGTTTATGCGATGGAGCCCAAGGCTTGATGTTTCAAGGCCTGGAGACGTGTGAAGGAAAAGGGAGGGAAGCATGGCTGGGACGCGGCAGCTGGCAGGCCTGGTGACTGCACGTGGGAGGTCAGAGAGGAGTGAATCAGGGACTTGAAAAGTGGGAGAAAGGCAGAGGAATGAAGCTGCCCAAGGGGAGAAGCCTTCCTGGTGGGGGAGTGACAAGGAATTAGGAACACAGTCTTGGGCTGTCAGCCATGTGACCTGAGGGTAGTCAGAGGACTCAAGAGAAGGGTCTGGATTGAGGCCTCTGGTCTCTGGGAACTTCAGGTGTGGGGGGAAATGGGGACAGGGCATTCTTGGGTTCCTGGGCAGTATAGGAGTGCAGAAGCCAGGGCAGGGGGCTGCCTTAGGAAGGAGTGGGTGGTTCCAGGAATACCATCTTTACTTAGATCCAGCTTTAATAGCTTAGAAGAGAAAAAGAGAAACCTCGTTTCAGTTTGAGAATTCAAGTTTAGGCGAGTCAGGAGGTTATGAACCCTGTTTCCAGAAACCCAGCATTAAAATCTTCCAGTAACTCAGTGCAGATGTTTCTGGTTTATTCTCTTCACTTAGGATGACCGTTCATTAATAAATTTGCATCTCATGCACACCAGTTACTTCCTCTTCGTGATGGTGATAACAATGTTTTGCTATGCGGTTATCAAAGGCAGACCCAGCAAGTTGCGTCAGAGCAATCCTGACTTTTGTCCTGAGAAGGTGAGCAGTGGGTGGGGTCTGGCCGAGATTTTGCTGGAGATCTCTGCAGACAGGAAGTCCCCACTTATTCCCCGTTCCATTTATTGTGGATGGCACCTTTCCACCAGAGAAATTAGTTACTGCCTTTTTTTTTTTTTTTTTTATGTTTGTTTCTTTTTGAGAGAGAGACACATACAGACTGCGAGCAGGGGAGGGGCAGAGAGAGAGGGAGACACAGGATCTGAAACAGACTCCAGGCTCCAAGCTTTCAGCACAGAGCCCAACATAGGGCTCAAACTCACTAGTTCAATTAGTGAGACTCGTTCCTTTTTATCAGATGTAGTCTACTCTCAGCCTAAATGATGATTTTGGATTTTCAGTCATATACCCAAGCCTTAGCTGGCAAAAGGTACTGATTGGGCATTGTTCTCAAAGTCCTACTGGAGAGCAGCCGACCCTGAAGGGCTGTTTCCTCGCGGTTTCTATCGGCTTGAGAAATCCTCTCCTAGAATGCTGATCAGGGTTTGAAAACTGTTAACTCTGTCTCAGCATGGTGTTTCCACTAGATCAGCTACTTCCTGCAACGGACTTTGAGATTTTTCTTCATTCTCTACCAAGTGACATTGTTTACTTAGGGATTTAGTAATTCCCCTGCCTGATCGATGCATTCCGTATGGCTCCCTGGTGTTTGGTTGGGGACCCGAACTCAGTAAGAGTACTGGGCGGGACTGAGTTACCTGGGCTTTACCGTGTGACCTGGGCTTTACCGTGTGACTGGATTGCTCCTCCTCTTCTTTTCTAGGTGGCTTTGGCTGATGCCTAATCCCACAACTGCCCGTTTTCTAAGAGAGACTGAGAGAACCATAATCATTGCCTGCTGAACCCAGCCTGGGCCTGGACACTCTGTGAATATATTATCTTGCAATGTTGGGTTATTCCAGCCAAAGACATTTCAAGTGCCTGTAACTGATTTGTATATATTTATAAAAATCTATTCCGAAATTGGTCCAATGATGCACGTGCTTCACACTGGGTGCAGCGGGAACCCTTCAGCCTCACCTGTGGACTTGGGATGGTTCTGCGTAGCGCCAGAGAGGAGCGTGATCTTACTGCTGGGGAGCAGACCATGCCGTCTTTGCCAAGGTCACAGGGGCATTTCATTGCTGGTGGGGTTGAGGTTTGCTTTGGTTCTTGTTTCAGCCCGGTATGTACAGAACGTTCCAAACAGTCTGCACCTTCGATATGATACTGCATTTCCAAAGCCACCAATCCATTTTGTGGATTTTATGTGTCTGTGGCTTAATAATCATGGTAACAACAATAATACCTTTTTCTCCATTTTGCTTGCAAGGAAACATACCTATCTTTCTTAGTTTTTTGTTCTGTTTGTTTTTTTTCTTTGAAGAACAAGTAAAATAGTCACATTTTAATACTACTCTAGTTAGGACAGACTTGTGCTTTTATCTTGAGTAAAGAGTTAAATATTTAAAAATCACCTACATGGTAAAGATCTAAGTTTCATTTTCCACATGGATGGTGAGGAACCTGGTCTTGTTTGAGTTGAGTTGGCACAGAATGTGCCACTGTCCTTTTCTTCTCTGTTGTCCCTTCCCTCCTTTATAAAAGTTAAAGCAGTGTCCTCACTCAAAAGAGCTTAAAAATTAAGTAAATGGCTCTAGAGTAGAAATTAGCTGTTCTGTTTTCTGGAGTGCAGCTGGCAGTATAGAAAGACAGATGATTCAGTCTCATAGTTGTAAAAGAGCTTCTTCTTTGAAGAGGGAGTGGATTTTTTTTCTTCTTTTTACTTTTTGCATATGTTTTTATGCAATGAACATATCTTCAGAAGGAAAACGGCAGCTCGTAGATCAGTAACGTGGAAACAATGCCTGTGAAATTTGAGGAAAGGACTTCTGATTTGCCACGTATCATTTTTCTTTCCTGTGGCATTTGGATGATCTAAATCTTTTATCCCTTTTTCTTTCTGCTCCATATTTATGTTTTTAAAAATTGTGTTACTTTTTCTAGTCCTTTGTTGTTTCTTGTATTATGGTTTTTCCTTAATAGCTCTTTGCCTTAATAAGTCCTGGTCATTACTGACTTCTGTGTTCTCCTGAGCAACATTATGTAGCAGAAGGGCAATTAAAACCTTAGACGTGACTCTCAGCACTTTTTCCCCTGAACTTCAGGTCTGTAGTCTGTTCCCAATTAGAATTAGTCCTGCAGTCTGAAATAATTGGCCTCGAACATTTGATCCCAGGCATTCTTGAATGGAAAACAATTGTGGGCTCTTACTGAAGATTATTAAAATAATCACTGTAGTAACTTAATATGTTAATATCCCTTTTTTTTTTCCTTTTAGTACATTTCAAGTGTAATGATCATACTTGTCTATCCAGTTTTTTTTATGAGTTGCTTACATGATGCATGGCTAACCTGGTCCTTTAGTTTTCTCTTTAGAGACTTTGAGACTTTTATGAGACAAGATTGAGAAAGAGCCATTTGGCTTGGCCTTTAGAAACATCAGTATCATTAAGACCAACAGATTTTAGGTTAAGCTGCTACTGAATTGATAAAATCCCCATGAAGTTGAGTTACAGGGATAGATTTATAACTGGCAGAGTAACACAAAAGGAGAAAGACAGGTGGAAAACGTCAGTTTCACTGGTTTGTTCAGTCCAGCTTGTTGCTAATGTTAATTACACTTGTTTTAATAACAGGGAATGGCTGGAATCTCTAGCCAGGGGAGGAAGGACTCTGTTAGGCATGAGGGAAGGAAGTGCCAAAAATGCCTGGACAGTATGACTTGTCCATGAGGCCAGGACACACGCTTAAAAAATCCAGCATTCACTCTAGCAGGTAATTCTCAAAGATCTTCTAGAAACCTAGAGTCAGTCAGGCGTATAAAAGAAATCGGGGAAGAGGAGAGGCCATGGGCCTGGGTGAAGAGGTCTAGGAACCGGAGAGACTTTCATGGAATCTCAGGAAGTCCAGAGTCCTGTTAACATCTGGGCACTTGGAGACAAGGCCTAGTCCTCCGCTGCGTCTTGCTGGGGGACCCTCAGGATTAGAAGAGCGTCCCACACAGGGCCCACAGGCCGTTCTGAGTGACCCCGCACGGGAGCACTGGCGCGTCCTCAGGCATCTTGGACTGGAGGTCCAATTAAAGGTTAGCAACTTACTATTAAATGGTTGTTTCAGATCATATTGATCTCTTTCCTTTTTCCTTTTGTGCTTTCACTGTATGACTTGAATCAGTTTTGATTCTATTTGTAAGTTTTTCTCGTCACTAGGAGCCTGCCGTTTCGGTTGCATTTTCTTTGGCAGTCTGTAGGGATTCAGTATCCTGGTTTTCCACCCTCCTGCAGGCGCTGTGGGCTTAGAAGGGCCAGCGGACCCATCTCACTTACCTTGCTGCATGATGGTCAGTAGCTGATCTGTTACGGCATTTACTCCCAGATTCATTTTCTGTGTTTGAAATATGTGCATATGTGCTTTACAGAATAAAACATCTGAGTTTATTTGCCGTGTCTCTGTTTTCCTCCCATCTGATGGGTGTTTTCTAAGGGAAGAACATATGTGATCAGTTACTGGGGGTGTTTTGCAACCTGTTTTCTCCACGTGTCGCTCATCGTCAGGATGCGGGGTGGGCCGTGTCTCCTACTAAGCTGGCCTCAGCGAACATACAGGTCTTCTCCCTGAGAGTACAAAACCTCTTTGACGGCCCTGGACCAGCAAGTGCCCACAGACTTGACCCAAATCCTGCCCAGAAGTGAGTAAACTAAGCAATGGAGACCACTGCGGAGCATGTGAGTAGACATGGGGATGTGAAGACGCCCTTCTCAGTTACATAAGCCCTTCACGTGCACTTGGCCTGAGTCACCACCAGAAGCAGACGCCAGCCGCTCTGCCTTCTCCTGTCACAGAGCTCCCGCATGTGCCAGACGCCCTGTGCCAGGACGGCGCATCCCCTACAGTTATTTGTGGAGCAGCTTATCAAGGGAGATCGTGTTCGCTAACGTGAATTCTTCTCTTCCCCTATGGGCGGAGGCTCTGTGGACCTCCCCTCCCTTCCCGGCAGGCTCCAGGGTCACAGAGGTCAGTCTCTAGGCACTCTTGTGGCCAGGACCGTGTTGAACAGGATGCCTCAACAGTCCCATTTGTTTCTACCTCTTCACCTCTCCTGCCTCGTCTCTCTCACAGGCCGCGCTTCGTGCCCCTCACTGCTCTCCCCCTGCACTCTTAGATGGCATGTCCTGCTTCATCACGTGTGAACAAGAGTCCTTGGTCAGTAAGAGCTCCCACCTTCTTTCTGTCCGCTCCGTGTAAAATCTGACCTGTGCTGAGGCCTCGAGTCAAGTTGCTATTTTATTCCCTGGCAGGCACGCTGCACCTGAAGCCACAGACCAGCAAAGGAGCACAGAAAAGATCAGAATGAACGCAAAGGCCAGAGGAGCGGTGTGGAGTCTGGTCAAGGTCTTCGTGAACTTGCCCAAACTTCTCTCTTCATCTGAGAGAGAGCCTTTTTCTTCTTCTTCTTCTTCTTAGCCTCCAAAGACCCCAGACTGGTGCCATGCTAGTTGTTGATATTATGGGTGAACTAGGGTGGTTTGACCACCTTGAGAACAGATGCAAGTGTGTGGGCTGTGTCCCAGGGGAAGAGGGGATCGACTTGTTGCATCACTCACAGTAACAAATCTTTCTCGGGTTCTCCTAAGTGTCCTCACTGTTCTGGGAGCTGAAGGTGCTGTAGCACATGGACAAAAGACTGGTCTTTTCGGCCCTTCTAGTTGGGGAGACAGTTCACGAAAAAGTGTAATCTAATGGCAGACAGTGAAGAGATCAAGAGGGTTGCAGGGCAGAGGTTGATGGCTCTTCGGGGGGCCCCAGATGGCATCTTGGAATAGCTGCGGTTTGAATGCACCCGGGAATGGGAGCAGGGGTTGGGGTGGGGTGGGAGCGTTGGATGCAGAGGGTGGAGCTGCGACCCTGGCGCTCAGGGATCCCGGGCTCATTGCCGCGTGGAGAATGGGGGCCCGTTGGGGATTTGTCCACCTCCCGAGGACAGGGTTCCCCCAGGCTGCTGCTACAGTGGCCCCATGGGGCTGGTGTGCCAGAGGCCGGGCAGGGAGATGCCGCACCCCTGGCTGGTCCAGGAACTGAAGTCCGGCGTGGCAGCAATGAGCCCCGGCTCCAATTCCCACATGCCCTGCAGCTTTGGCCAAGTGGCTTAACCTCTCTGTGCCCCAGTTTCCTCATCCGTAAAATAAGGATGATGGCACTCACTTGAATGCAGTGAGAATTCATCAAGTTAATACCAAATGCTTATTTAAAAAAAAAAAATTTTTAGTGTTTATTCATTTTTTGCGTGAGTGGGGGAGGGGCAGAGAGAGAGGGAGACAGAATCTGAAGCAGGTACAGGCTCCGAGCTGTCAGCACGGAGCCAGACCTGGAGCTTGAACCCACGGACCTCTAGATCATGACCTGAGTGAAGTCGGATGCCCAACCGACTGAGCCACCCAGGCGCCCCAATGCCAAGTGCTTGGAGCAGTGTCCAGCACTCTGTGAATGTGTGTTCCGACGAAGTGGGGAGGGCGGGTGTGCAAGAGTTGGGCTGGTGGGTCACCTCTGGCTACCTGGGGGTAGAGGAGAACTGGGTTTGGCTTCTCTGGGCCGTGGGGCTGCCTGTGCCCTGGCTTCTCACTTTTCATGGATGAGAATGGATGCCCGGAAGGAAGTTACGTAATTGAAACAAACATCATGAAGTGATCGTTGCTCCCGCCACGAATGACACACACCAATATTTTTAAATTTTAGTGTCTTCTATTTAATTTAAAAACTGAGTTTGACCACTAAATTGATTACACGGCCAACTAATGGAAAGCAGACTGCAGTTTCAAAACCACCGACCCTGGATAATTTATGAGCGACCTCACAGCTGAGAGATTTCAGGGTCTGAACTCCAGGATTCTAGCTATCAAGAATTCGTGTTGTCATTTTGAGAATGCCTTACAATCTCTCTGCCTTTCAGAATTTGGGAGCCTGACCTCTTGAAATCACATTGGCCACGCCTTCATTTTAATGATGAAGTAGCCCTTAATCTTTAAAAAAAAGTCATAAAAAAGAAGAAAGACACACAGAAGGGGCTAGGGAAGATGCTTCGAGTTCAAACCTGTGTGCCTTTCAGACACGATTCCTCTGCCCTTTCATCTCCAGCCTGGCCACTGGATCATATCCTGAATCTGGAAGACTCTTCGTCTTCGGTCCGTGTCCTTCAGCCGAATCTGGCTGTCTACCCTGCGCCACATCCATGCCCGTGTGGCTGGTTCACATGCCTCATCCACGTAGAAGCTGGGGAATCCACCTGTCCCTGACACGGGGGTTCCTACTCGGCACACGTGATGAACACTGCAGCGGTCTGCCAGCTGGAAGGGCACCCCTCCCCTTCCCTCTTGTCCAGGGCGCCCGTTCCAGGCTCTGCCTGGCTGCTTTCCTGCTCTAGCACCACCTGGGGGGCCGCTGGTGCTGGGGCAGCTGCAGGCCACCCGTGGACACACTAAAGAGCAGGACCAAAGTCACACGGCATCAGGGGCCCCTTGGCCCCTAGCACATTGAGCTCAACCTGATGAGGCCTAACCTTTTCTTTTTATAGATTTTACTATCCTGAAAAGAGAACATCATTTACCAACATGTAATTAAAAATAAAAAGGGGGCGCCCGGGTGGCGCAGTCGGTGGAGTGTCCAACTTCAGCTCACGTCATGATCTCGCGGTTTGTGGGTTTGAGCCCTGCGTCGGGCTCTGGGCTGACAGCTCAGAGCCTGGAACCTGCTTCGGATTCTGTGTCTCCCTCTCTCTCCCTGCTCCTCGCTCACTCGCGCTCTGTCTCTCTCTGTCTCAAAAATAAATAAACATAAAATTTTTTTTTAATAAAAATAAAAAAAATAGAGGACGGCGTGTCTGGGTGGCTCAGTTGGGTGAGCATCTGATTCTTGGCTTTGGCTGAGGTCATGATTTCGTGGTTTTGTGGGTTCAAGCCCTGAGTCCATCTCTGCTGGCAGTGCAGAGCCTGCTTGGGATTCTCTCTCTCTCCCTCTCTGCCTCTCCCCTGTTTCTCTCTCTCTCAAAATAAATCAACATTAAAAAAAATAGAGGACTAACTGAAATATAAATAGAAGGAAAGCAACATGTAATGAACTCAGCTGCATCTTAAGTAAAGGCCTTGGTACAACCCCTTTTTTTTCTTTTTTAAGAAAAAAAATTTTTAATGCTTATTCTTGAGAGAGAGAGAGAGCAAGTGGGGGAAGGCAGAAGGAGAGGGAGACTCAGAATCCAAAGCAGGCTCCAGGCTCCAAGCTGTCTGCACAGAGCCCAACCCAAGGCTCGAACTCACGAACCGCGAGATGATGAAGTCTGATGCTTAACTGACTGGACCACCCACGTGCCCCTGGGCACAACCTTGAAGTGATGACAATGGGATTAGATCCTGTACCCGTGAGAGGATTTCTGTGAGCGGGACAGCCCCGCACAGAGTGACAGGTGAGGTTTGGCTGCCACTCCGACCCCAGCAGGACTGCAGGAGATGGGATTCCTGTTAAGTTTCCCAAAACAACAAGGTACACTCTTCCCTCCGTTTACTTGGGATCCTAGAAAGTATAGTGCATGTCTAAAAAATATTTGTGCAAAATAGGTTCCAGGCTCAAATGATGATACACATTTTTAATCTCTACCTGAAAGATGGGTAAGACCCTGGAAGCTTTGTGAAATGTGACAGGTCTTTGCGCTGTCCTATGGGGGGCCTCCACATGCAAGGAGAGGTCCCCTATTATTGTGATAACCCAAAATCTCTCCTAAGCAAAGTTCCCCTAGGGCTGGCATTGCCCTGTTGAAAACCAGGGTCCCGGCATAGTCACCCCATGCATTCTGCTGCCCTAGACTGAAAGTTCCCTCGATGCCTCAGCTTTTGGCGTCCTACCAACCCTGGACGCTTACAGTGGCTCTCATTCCCCGGCCCCTAGGGTCAAGGTCTACCAGCCTGTGATCTAGGGCTCTTCTCAGTTTGCCTGACTGTGGCCCACACTTCAAGATGAGGCCATGAGCTGGAGAGGTCCTTCCCTGTCCTTAGTCCGCCAGGAGGAAGGGAGGTTGGTCCAAGGGGACAGTCCTGTGATCTGCAAAGATGTCCATCTGGCACTCGTGAAAGCCAGGGTCCCACTCAAGCAGGCATTGGGACTGGGGAACAAGTGATGTACTTCCTGTCTCCATCCCTCTTCCTGTGTTCACCGGCCCCTCCCCCCCACCCCATACATACTCCCAGCGCACAGAATGCCAGGAGAGCAAGAAAAGAGAATAACTGATCTTAACCCACATTCCGGTATGTACATTTTTGCCATTCTCAGATACAAAAATGATAGCCTGTAGCTCTAAGGTGTAAGAAACTTACCCGTAAAGTTGCTGGAGCGCAACAGAAACATGCTGTGTATTGGATGGGGTGGGTGGGGGGAGGGTTGGGTGGTTCATGGGGTAGAAGTAATATGAGCAGGAAACAGGTCAGGAATACACAGTGGAAAACCAAGAGTTTGGCTAGAAATGCACCGTCCCTGGAGAGTGTGGGATATGCAACTTTTAGTGAAAATGATGTTACAGATTTTGGCCTGGGTTGGACACTGAAAAAATGAGATGTCAAAAACCTAAGCTAGGCAGGCAGAGCAAAAGAAAATCTTTGAGGTGGTCTGCCCAGAATTTGCAAGTATTGGCAACAGATGGATGAAGCAAGATGCGTGTGTGTGTGTGTGGTTTTTAGATGGGGTCCCTTCAGAGTACATCTTCGTGTGTCTTAAGCCTCAACACTAAGCCTGCAATACGCATGCCTTGTTTAGAGCAAATGATCGTGCTTTTCCCTCTGGTGGCCAGTTCTAGTGTCAGCAGTTACTGGTGACCAGGTCATGGACAGATGGTAGCATATAAGGAGGCAGGAGAACACAGTGGCTAGGAGGTTGGGTTTCGGATTTAGTGCCTAATTAGGATTGTCTGGGTTCCAATTCTGGCACTAGCACTTTACTCTTGGAGAGCCTTGGGCAAATTTCATTTGTACTCTGCCTCCATTTCCTCATCTGTAAAGAGAATGATTACTAATAGTGTTCCCTTCCTAGGGTTCTTGAGAGAATTCAGTGAATTGAAGTATGTGGAGGCCGTAGGTGATGAATGTGAGCTGTATCTGGGGAGGTCTGGAGTCCGCCTGCTTACCTTATACTCTGTCCATGCAGGAAATATGGTGGGGTTGCAGGACAGCTCTCGGGGGTCAGTTGGTGCAGACAGGACCAGAGCTGAGCCCATAAGCCCTGCCTACTGTCCTGTTCACACCCTTCCTACTTTGGTCCCCGGAAATGTTAAAGGTTAATGATCCGATTCCACAGAGCTCTTTTGTCCAGATCCCACGATGTGGCATGAGGTTTCTCATGACCTCTCTGATTGGAGATGTGGAGGGCTGGGAGGTCGCCCATCTGTAGTCTTGAGTCCCACTGATAAAGCGGGTACTTTGGGTTGGGGCAAAGGAGTGATACCAGTCTGCAAGGTGCAGTCTGCTGATTACGTATTGAGTTCTGGTCCTGCAAGTTTGGCCCCAAAACCTCTTGACGCCAGACAGGAATCCCGGGTGGAGAGTGTTTGGGACTTGGCAGCCCTGTGGCAGAGACCCCAGCTAGCACAGTGGCATACATACTGCCATGGGATCCCAATGCAGAAGTACCCTAGAGACCAGGGGGACTTTATCTCTCACTTCTAGTGGCAGTGAACTCTATTGCACACATTGGATATAAATTTTCTTAGAATATTATGTACATGCATGACTATATTACTAAATTCTCTACCTAGTAAAATACACACAAAAATAGAAACACAAAATACAGCAGTTTAAAAATGCCTTGACAATGTGATGACATCATAGTGTCCATTGGCTAATATCTCAAGCCACCTAAGGGGCTTAGGGTGAGATTCATCACTCTGAATTTGTCAATCTATATTTCAAATTGTGCTCATTAACTTGGCATTATTTTCTGGATGACTTCTTGTTAGATCTGATTAAAGCATCATTATATTGAGCTCCTAATGGAACTTGGGAAGACCTCCCAGTAGGAGGAGGAGGAATTGCCTCCACCATTATCTGTCATTTGCTTGCACTTGAGTGTTATTCTCAATCAGTAATTTATTTGAAGGAGTCTTTTTAACCCATTTGTCCGTGTTGTGGGTGTTAGTTTTAAACCAGTTAACAAGTCATGACTCCCCTTGATAGTGTCCTTATACATCGCAGCAGCTCTTGATAAGCTGAAAGTGGACGAAGTGTGAGGGTGCTTCCCTCAGGGCAACTGTGTGAGGAACATACACCTCGTGTAGGCGTCTCAACCCCACATGTTGACCCATGCCCATCCAACTGACCATCCAAGGGAGGGTGATGATGTCAGTTTGTATACTTAATCTGAGTGGAGCCTAATTTCAATCTAAAAGTTTTTACACCCTTATGAATTGACTGGTGCCATCCCATTGTCTGAGCAAGTGTACCCCACTCTGGAGATTACTGCCCTGGACTGTGTTGGGACCTGTCAGTAGGCAAACCTAATTCTGAGCCTCCTCTCACCAGTAGAGGGAGATCTGCATGTGAATGGAGAGCTTCACTTAAGAAGGCTGATTCACCCCCAGGAGCTGGAGCTGGGAGGGTAGAAGAGTCTGGATCCCAGCTGGATTTCAAGGTGGTCCGGGGCTAAAAGGTTCAGTCATGGCTGAGTGTCTCCGGCAAAGTGTTAGGCAACTATAAAACAGGACAAAATTGACAAAACCAACCATTCCAGGGCTCTGGAAGTTGACCAAAGGCAAGTAGCCAAAAAATTGAGAAGCATCTATTTATGGAAAAACTGAACTTTTGGAACGAACTGTGGGAGTCTTGCCTGGAGCTGTTTCCATTTCCTTCCCCATCCCCAGCTTGTCACGCTACCAGGGTGAATATGCCTTTGAATACTGGCAGTTTCACCGTTGGATTTGATTTGGAGGGGAGGGAGAAAAACCCCATGCTCACTGGCATTGTCAGTAAAAGTAGGAAACTCCGTAGGAAATGAAAGGTGAAAACCCACAGCTTTGGTAGCCTGAGGCTGCAGGCCTACTTGGGGCAGTTGGCAGACCAGTGGGCTATCTAGAAATTTGCCAGGGAAATCCCAGAAAAGAGAGAACCAGAGAGGGCTGATCAAGCTTTCCATTACATCCCTGATGGAATGGGAGGTTGTGTTCATACACAGGGGAGACCCCAAGAAGGTTCAAGATCTGTGGTAGAAAGTAAAAGCTGGGAGAGACTTGAAAACAGACTGAATTTTGAATAGGCCCCCCACCTGTCCCCAAGTCCATTGGCCAAGGGTGAAAGCCTCACTGGTGTTTGAGCAGAGCCTGTCATTACCTGACCACTCACTAGACAGACCCAGAGACAATGTATAGGCAGATTTTATTTTACAAAAAATGAAAATATAAATTAAAAAACTGAGCCAACACATTATGGGTTGTGTACCACGAGGCAGAGAGATTCCAAAGATTGAGTCTAGGCATTTACTAAAAACAAAACAATAACATTCAGGGGGAAAAAAAAATCAGATATAATATGTTATCTAAAACATCCAGTGTTCAACAAAAAATGGAAAGCAAAATGAAAAATACAGTAGCATTTACAACTATTTAAATATGCTTAGGTATGAATCTAACAAAGCATATATAAAGCTGATGAAAGAAATTAAAACCAAATAAATGGAGAGGCATACTGTGCTCATGACAGAAAAGACTCAAAGAGTCAAGATGTCAATGCTTGCCAAACTGATTTAAAGATTTAATGCAATTCCTACCAAAATGCCAGCAAGGATTTGTTTGATAGACATAGGCTTATTCTAAAATGTATAAGGGAAGGCATAGGCCCTCGAATGTCTAGAATAATCTTAGATTAAAGGGGTAGAATCACTGTACCCAATATGAAGGCTTACTAGACAGCTATGGAAATGAAGATAGCATAGTACTGATGACAGGACTGACACAGAGATCAGAAGCAGAATAGACAGCCTAGAAATAGACCCACACAAGTAGGTCCATTGGATTTTTTTTAAACAAAGGTACAAAAACCAATTTAGCGAAGGAAGGATAGTACATTTTTTTTAAATTTTTTTTTTAACGTTTATTTATTTTTGAGACAGAGAGAGACAAAGTACGAACGGGGGAGGGTCAGAGAGAGGGAGACACAGAATCTGAAACAGGCTCCAGGCTCTGAGCCGTCAGCACAGAGCCTGACGTGGGGCTCAAACTCACGGACTGCGAGATCATGACCTGGGCTGAAGTCGGCTGCTTAACCGACTGAGCCACCCAGGCGCCCCGGAAGGATAGTACTTTTAATGGTGCCATAGCAATTGAACATTCATAGAAAAAAAATGAACCTTGACTCTAAGTCCCACATGTTACGCAAAAATTAATTCAAAATGGATCATGAACTTAAATGTAAAATATAAAGCTATAAAACTTTAGAAAAAAAACACATGAGAAAATCAGGATCTAGGACTAGGCAAAAACTCCTTAGACATGACCCCACAAACAAAATCCATAAACGGAAAATTTGACCAATTGTACCTCATCGATGTAAAACTCTTGGTGTGTGAAAGACACTGTTGAAAGGATGAAAAGACAAGCTACAGACTTGGAGAAAATATTTGCAAACGACATATCCAACAAAGAACTATCAAGAATATATAAAGAACTCATAAAACTCAACAGTAAACAAACAAACAAAAAACAGCAATTCAACTAGAAAATGAGCAAAAGACATGAACAGACATTTTGCTGAAGAGATTTCAAATAAACACATAGAAAAATGGTTAATATCTTAAGCCATGAGAGAAATGCAAATTAAAACCACAACAAGATACCACTGTACACTTATCAGAATTGTGAATGAATGAGTGAATTAATTAATAGTGATAACATCAAATGCTGGTAAGAGCAAAGAGAAACTGAATTACTCATACATTGCTGGTGGGAATGTAAAATTGTACACCTACTCTGGAAAACTGTGGAATTTCTTTTTTTTTTTTTTCAAGTTTATTTATTTTGAGAGAGAGAGTGAGCTGGGGAGAGCAGAGAGAGAGGGGGGGGGGGAGAGAGAGAGAGTCTCAAGCAGGCTCCGCGCTAACAGCACAGAGCCCAATGTGGAGCCCAAACTCAGGAACTGTGAAATCATGACCTGAGCCGAAATCAAGAACTGACTGTTTAACAGACTGAGCCACCTAGGTGTCCCACTTGGGGAATTCTTATGAAGTCAAGCACGCAACTACCATACAACCCAGAAATTGTCCTTTTGGGCATTTATCCCAGAGAAATGAATATATAGGTTTACACAAAATCCTGTACATGAATGCTCACAGCAGCTTTATTCCTAATAACCCTAAACTAGAAATGACCTTGGATGTTCTTCAATGGGTAAATGATTAAATAATCTGTGTGTCTTACTCTGTGCTGCTGTAGCAAATCACCATAGACTGGGTGGCCTATAAACAACAGAAATTTATTTCTTACAGTTCTGAAGACTGAGAGGTCCAAGGTCCAGTCTCCAGTACATTTGATGTCTGGGGAGGGTCTGCTTCCAATTTCATGGACAGTAATCTTCTGTGTCCTCACATAGCAGGAGGGACAAATCTCTCTTTTATAAGGGCACTAATCCCATTCTTGAGGGTTCTGCCCTCATGACCAAATCACTCCCCCAAAACCCCACTGTTAAATACCATCATATTGGGGATTGGGTTTCAACATGAATTTTGAGGCAACACAAAAATCCAGTCTATGGCACTGTGGTATATTCATATGATGAAACACTACTCAGTAATAAAAAAGAATGAACTACTAATACATGCAACATTTGAGATAAATCTCAAAGGCATGATGCTAAGTAAAAGAAGCCAGGCTTAAAGGCTCACAGGCTATACACTTGCTCTTATATAACTCTGTTGAAATGACAATTACAGAATTGGAGGACATTTCTTAATAGTTTCCAGGAATTAAGGATGGAGGGTGGGATGGGTGTGGATATGGCTATAAAAGAACAGAAGGCATCCTTGTGTTGGAGTATTCTGGATTTTCACTACAATGCCAATATCCTGGTGGTGATACTATACTATAGTTCTACAAGATACTGCCACTGAGGAAAACTGGACAAAGGGCTCGTGACATCTCTCTGTATTATTTCTGAAATCCACATGTGAATCTACAAGTATTTAAAGTAAAAATATCAATTTTTTAAAAATCTGAGCAAAGACATCAGGCTCCTTCACACTATGGAGGGAGATACATTCCACAGGTTAACTTCAGACAAGTCACTAAAAACAAAACAGTAGCAGCAGGAATCCAATCGGAATCCCAAGTTGCAAAATATATTATCCAGAATGTCCAGTTTTCAACAAAAAAGTGTGAAGTGTGTATGCAAACACAGTAAAACCCATATTTGGTGAAAAAGCAGTCAATAGAACCTGTCTTTAAGTGGACCCAGATGTTGGATTTAGCAAAGTCTTCAAAGCAGGTATTATAAATACACTCAAAGAATTAAAGGAAAATATAATGGAAGCAAAATATAATTACAACTAAAAAACAGGCAGTCTCAACAAAAACAATGAAAAATATAACAAAGAACCAATTGGAAATTCTCGACTTGAAAGCTGCAATAACTTAGATGCAATATTTACTAGATGATCTTAACAGTAGATTTGAGATGACAGAAGAATCAGTGAACTTGAACACAGATTATAAAAATGACTCAATCCTGAACACTAGAGAGAATTTTAAAAAATGAAGAAAAATGAACAGAGCCTCAAGACCTAGGGACAACATCAACCATGCCAACATAGAGAAATGGCAGTCACAGCACAAGAAAAGAGAAAGAAAAGGACAGGAAAAATATTTGAAGAAATAATGGCCAAAAACTTTCAAATTTGATAAATATCATTAATTTACAGATTCAAAAATCTTAACAAATCCATGTTAGAACAAAGAGATCCCTACCTACATACATCATGGTTGAACTTGAAAGACAAAGAGCAGGGGTGCCTGGGTGGCTGACTTGGTTAAGCCTCTGACTTTGGCTTATGTCATGATCTCTCAGTTTGTGAGTTGGGCCCGTGTTGGGCTCTGTGCTGACAGCTCAGAGCCTGGATTGCTTCAGACTCTGTGTTCCCTCTTTCTCTGCCCCTCCCCTGCTCGTACTCTGTCTCTCTCTCAAAAATTAATAAACATTAAACAAAATTTTTAAAAAGAAAGACAAATAGCAAATCTTAAAAGCAGCAAGAAAAACAAAATGATGGGGAAACAACAATGCAATTAACAACTGACTTCTCAACAGCAGGGAGGAGGAGAGTGGGGCGGCATATTCAAAGTGCTGAAAGAAAACCGGCCAGCCAAGAATTCTATATGCAGAAAGATTATCTTTCAAACATGAAGTTGAAAGAAAGACAAAGCCTGAGAGAATTCATTGCTAGCAGATTTACATTACAAGAAATACAAAAAGCTGGGGTGCCTAGATGGCTCAGTCGGTTGATAAATATCAAGATGAAATATCAAGATAAATATCAGGGTGAAAGTCCTGCATCCTGGGACCCCTCTGCAGTCTCAGGGAAACCAGAAAGTTGGTTACCATACACACAGGGGAATTTTCAGGGTGATGGTACTGTTCTATACGTCACCAAGGTAGTTTATACATGACTCCGTGCATTTTGTCACAACCCATACACAACGAGTTTTGCTGCATGCAAATTTTTTAAAAAATCGACCAAGATGTCATGGGATCCCAGAATGGAATGCAGATTAGGACAAACTACCCTGTGTTACATATGACAGCACCTCAATGAAGGGGGTGGAGAGGAAAGGAACTGATCTAAGTAATTTTGGAAAAGGATTCTTTGATTGGATACAATAAGACTGAAGACAAAAAAGTACTGTAGGTAAACATTGTACTCTAGGGTAAATTTGTTCTTCATGGAGTACACTTTGGCGATTCTGAAATGACTTTATATATTTTTGAGAGAGAGAGAGAGTGCGAGTGAGGGGCAGAGAGAGAGAGAGAATCCCAGGAGGGGCAGAGAGAGAGCGCGAGAGAGAAGCAGGGTTCATCCTAAGTGGGGTTCATGGTCAGCCAAAGCGGGACTTGAGCTCACCCAGTATGGGACTCAAACGTGAGATAGTGACCTGAGTCAAAGTCAGATCCTTAACAACTGAGCCGCCACCCAGGAGCCCTCTGAAACTACTTTATATATGTACTAGGACTGAACAAATAAGTAATAGATTGTAGATAACGGGAACCAGGTTGCAAATAAGCAAGGGGAAAGGCTACAATAAACCCTGGGCTGGGTTAGAGGTGGAGTCAGTACGGACTCATGTTTACTTTGACACATACAGATAGGTACAGAAAGAATTACAGATGTGTATATACACATAGGTTAGAAAACGTACATTTATTTCCAAACTCTGTCCGCAGAGAAGGCCTTGAAGTAGACACGCTCTGGTAGCAATAAGCATACCCAGTACCCAGATCTCGGTTCTTTTTTTTTTTTTTTTTTTTTGTAACTGTTTATTTATTTTTGAGAGAGAGAGGCTGCGTGAGCAAGGGAGGGGCAGAGAGAGAGAGAGGGGACACAGAGGATCTAAAGCAGGCTCTACACTGACAGCAGCTAGCCTGATGTGGGGCTCGAACTCACAAACCGCAAGGTCACAAGCTGAGCTGGAGTTGGACACTTAACCGACTGAGCCACCCAGACACCCCATAGATCTTAGTTTCTAAACAACCATTCCCCAGTAAAATAAACCAGGGCTCCTTGGGAAAGTGGCTGGTTCTAGTGATCCCTGAGTCCATACTGATGTAAAGAAATGGGTGAAATGAAAAAAAGATTTAAAAAATTAAAAAATAAATGGTTGAAATGAATAATGGGGGAAAAGCGACAAATCTTCATGCAGAAGAATTCCAAATAATATGTGTAGATGCCCCCCTGCCCCCTTCTGGGAGGTGGAGCTTAATAAGGTGGAGCGTGAGGGGCACCTGGGTGGCTCAGTCGGTTAAATGTCTGACTTCAGTTCAGGTCATGATCTCACGGTTCATGGGTTCAAGCCCCGCGTTGGGCTCTGTGCTGACTGCTCAGAGCCTGGAGCCTGCTTTGGATCCTGTCTCTCTCTCTCTCTCTCTCTTTCTGTCCCTCCCCCGCTTGTGCTCTGTCTCTCAAAAATAAATAAATCTTAAAAAAAATAATTAAAAAATAAGGTGGAACATGAATGTGGTCTGGGCTGAGTGATCCACTTTCAAAGAACACAGAAAAAGAAAAACAACAATTTAAAGTGGAGAAATCTGGGGGCACCTGGGTGGCTCAGTCGGTTAAGCATCTGACTTCAGCTCAGGTCATGACCTCACGGTCCGTGAGTTCGAGCCCCATGTCAGGCTCTGTACTGACAGCTCAGAGCCTGGAACCTGCTTCAGATTCTGTGTCTCCCTCTCTTTCTGACCCTCCCCCATTCATGCACCCTCCCCCATAAACATTAAAGTGGAGAAATCTGGTAGATGCAATCTTAACCAAGTCATTAAGGTTAATCTCACCATTAATGTTATGTTGATATCGTGAGCCCCTAAAATGATGCATTGAGAAGGATATTTCACCTTGTGGATTCTTCCCCCAAACCTATAACCTATTCTAATCATGAGAAAACATCAGAAAAACCCAAATTGATGGGCATGCTGCAGAATACTTGGCCACTATTCTTCAAAATGGTCAAGGTCATAAAAATAGGGAAAGACTGAGAAATTGTCGCAGATTGGTAGAGACTAAGGGGATGTGAAGATTAAATGTTACTGGTACCCTGGGCGGTGTCCTGGAACAGGAACAGGATATTGACGGACAAGCTGGCGAAACTGGAAGAAATTCTGTAGTCTAGTCAGTGGTATTGTACTAATGAGAACTTAGTTTTGACAACGTAGTTATGTTAGATGTTAATATTTAGAAAAAGCCAACTGAAAGATACATGGTAATTTCAATGTCTTTGAATTTTTTTCTGTAGAGCTAAAATTACTCCAAAGGAAAAAAAAATTTTTTTTGTTTTGTTTTGTTTGTTTAAAGAATGAGAAACACATCTAAGTAATGATATGGAGACAACTCCGTCATAAGTGAGAAAATCAAGGTGCAGAATGGTCGGTGTAGTTTGCTCTCCAATGTTGAGACCATTTCTGGAAAGATTCTCCAAAAACAGGCAAGAGAGTTGCATCAAGGGAGGGTCATTGAGTGAGATGGGGCCAGGAGTGGGAGGTTAGACTTTTTGCTCTGGAACTTTCGTACCTTTCAATGTTTATACCAAGTGCAAAAAAGAGTAAATTAAGAAATTTACGTAAACTCGTCTTTGGTTAAATGTTTAAATTATCCAGGATTAGGAAAAAAATTATTAAAAAAAAAAAATGGAGCTCCCAGAAGCAGCAGCTGACTTGAACTGAGGAGCCAGGATACATTGCCCTCTGCACGAAAGCTTGCGAGACGGGCCACCCTGAGGCCGAGGGGGCGGCAGGTTTCCACGTTATGGGCACACACTGCAGTCCTCTGTTCCATTCCTCTGTCCCCTCATTCTCGCTCGCATTTCCCTCCTTAGCAGGTTGGCTTCATTTCGCTTAATGCCACCCTCTCCCTTAGCACTGCCCCTACCCTGCTTTGCTTTTCTACGTAACATCACATTACATAACGCAGATACTGCATCAGGTACTTGTTCTGGTTAGATTTTGCCACATCACAAGCCATCCCAACCTCAGTGAGACAACAATCATTTTATCAAGCTCACGGATCCCGTGGGTCAGGAATTTGAGCAAGGCATAACAAGCACAGGAACTGTCTCTGCTCCACGATGTCTGGGGTCTCCGTTGGGGGTGACTCCAAGGGCTGCGGGCTAGAATCACCTGTCTGGCACCTGAGACTGATTGGAGCACCTCAGTGTGGCCTTTCCAGCTGGTGGGAGCCTCTTAGAGCGTTTATAGGTGTGTCCTGGAGAAGAGTGTCCTGCCATTCTCTACTGGTGACGCAGTGACAAGCCCTGTCCCGGTTCAAGGAGAAGGGGAATCACTCCACGTCTCCCTGGGAAGAGGGCCAAGGAATGTGGGCGCTGTTTGAAAACCACCGTGCTGGGGTGCCTGGGTGGCTCAGTCGGTGAAGCGTCTGACTTCAGCTCGGTCATGATCTCGTGGTTTGTGAGGTCGAGCCCCACGTCAGGCTCTGTGCTGACAGCCCAGAGCCTGGAGCCTGCTTCGGATTCTGTGTCTCCCTCTCTCTCTGCCCCTCCCTCTCTGTCTCAAAAATAAATGCTCATGCTCTGTCCCTCTCTGTCTCAAAAATAAATAAATAAATAAACATTAAAAGAAAAAACCCACCATGCTTGTTTATTTTGTCTCCTCTCTATGAGGGCAGGGACTTTCTCCGTTTTGTTTTCCACCCATTGAAGGTACACAAAGAATTGTTGCTGTTGGACGCTGTAGAACGATCATGGTAAGACAAGTGTCACTTTATCCCTAGTGTTAAAAGTTTTCATTAAGGAAACTTTCCAAATGGCGACAGCATCTTCTCAAATGTCTGTGGAGACGACCAGATGGCCCACCCACCTCACCTCTTTTGAATTCACACGCTGTTCCCACAGCCCCCAGTGCTTCCACGCTTGCTACTTCCCAGCACCATGGTCCTCCTGGAAGCTACAAGCTGTCTGAGACACACTCAGACTTGCTGGTGAACGGGTGTGACTTATGCGTCCCCGGGGCCAAAGCGACATTTGCAGGTGCTGAGCGGTCCCCTGGCTTTGCCGTGCCTTCTGGCTCTTCCTGACACTGCCCGCTGCCCATGCCAAACCCTGGAGCCTGACTCCCTAAGATCCCACGAGTTAAAAGAGCTCTGAGACCTTCTGAGCTGAGAATGACCCCTACTATGACGATTCACCTCGACCCCCACATTCTGGTGCCCGCTGTAAGCAGAACAAGGATTTGTCATGTTGGGGACACGCAGGCCTTCCCGGATGACCACACGTTACTCCACATTGTCAATGCCTCTCCGCCACTGTGTATGTGTGCGGTCTTGTTGGGATGGCACATCCAGGCCACTTGCCTTTCTGCCACAGCACCCAGGATGGTCTCTCCACTGGACACTTTCTCTCCCCTCCCCAAGCTGCCAGGGGCCAGGCTTGTGAACTGTGTTGCTGGGGAGTATGTCTGCTGTGGGACCATGCATTTCAAGGGCAGTGACACAGGGTGGAGAAGTGTCTAAAAGCCTCTCTGAAAGTAACTCCCAGACGGGACTGCTGAGTAGTTCCTACTATGGAGGCCCTGTCTGTTCCAGAGGTGGACCTTCATCCTCTCTTTCACCCTGTGGCTTCCTCCCACACCCTCTGGCAACACTCCTGTTGCTTGAGACGTGAACGGGGTCCAGTGTTGCTGCCTGCCACCAGGGAAAGCTGACCCAGGCGCTGTGGCCAGAACCATCAGAAATTGGGCTGCAGATTCGCTCTCGCCCTAGGCTGGTCCGAGCATCTGGTTTCTTAAGGAGGGGCATAAACCCGGAATACGGCTGTGGACGTCTCCCATCAGTACCAGGAGGCCTGCGGCAGGCAACGTCGGGGACCCCCAAGGAGATGGCGGGGCTCCCCCAGCCCTGATCCTCAAGGTCCGGCTGCTGTGCTACCCGCGCACGGAGCAGCCATCGCGGCAGCCGCGGGGCCTCCTTTCTTCTTCCTCTTTGACCCATCGCTGCACTTCCCTGGTTCCCGGCCTTGTGCCTCACGGACCCTCGCCTCCTCCTTGATCTGGGGACCCTCTAGCACCCGCACCCACCTCCGTTCTAGAGGCGGTGCACGCCAGCGTAGGCGCCCCGCCCCTCTGGTTCGGCCCCGCCCCGCCTCCGTTCTAGAGGCTGCGCACACCAGAGTAGGCGCCCCGCCCCCCGGTTCAGCCGCGCCACGCCTCGCCTCCGTTCTAGAGGCTGCGCACACCAGCTTAGGAGCCCCGCCCGCCCGGTTCAGCCCCGCCCCGCGCGGCCTCGGCTGCTTTGGCTCTAACGTTGCTCCTCGTTCCGGACGTTCGTGAGCAGGACATCTCGGGCCGTGAAGCTTCAAAGGAAGAGATGAGGAAGGGGAAGCCTGCAAGATACTCACGGAGAAAAGAGGAGCACCAGGGGATGGGGGTGAGGGTGCGGGAGTCACGGAGGAAAGGAAGAGTGATAGGCACACTGGGGACCTTTGTCGTTCTTTCCCAGCATTTGAACTTTCTTTCTCTGTGGGACACCTCACCTTAGGAGGCTGGCTGGCCTCTGAGTACAGTGGCTGAAAATGCTTCATGAGGTTGCTAGGGATTGAATTGTGCCTTCCCCCAATGCGCCAACTTCATGTTGAAGGCCTTACCCCCAAGGTGACTGTTACTTGGAGATAGAGCCTAGTAAGGAGGTAAATGAGGTTAAATGAGGTCAAAGGGTGGGGCCCTGATGTGATGGGATTGGTGTCTTTACAAGAGGACACACCGTCTCTCTCTGTCTCCCCTGTCACAAGCATGCACGAAGATGAGGTCATGTGAGGATACAGCAGGATGACCTACGAGGCAGGAAGACAGGTCTCACTAGAATGTGACAGTGTGGCACCCTGAATTTGGACATCTAGCTTCCTGTGAGAGAATAAATGTCTGTTGAAGCCATTATGGTCTATGGTATTTTGTGGTGGCAGCCCAAGCTGACTGAGCCAGGGGCACATGACCCAACTTCTCTGGTCAGGTGCACCCATGCGTGTTCCACCAGTCAAGCATCTGATGACAAGACGCTGGGTCTGGCAAATCCCTGTTGGGAAGGGGCGGCCATGGGGGCTGGGATGTCCAGCTCTAGCAGCAGCTTCCAGAATCCAGTACGGGTGGTGTCAGAGCTATAGTATCTCGTGTGTCTCCACCAGACCAGTCTGTGGAGTGTTCTTACTATCTGTATAGCCTACAAGCCTGGCTCTTTGATCCTTTCTGAGAGTCTGTGAGCCCTTAAAGGAAAGTAAGGCACTTACTGAAGTCTCACATATCACAAGCATTTGTCTTGCTGGAGTTTTACTAAATGACTATGCCGATGTAATGAGCATTCAGACCAAGGAACAGAACATTAATGCCATTCCCCAGGTGCATTCCCTGGCCTCGTTGCAGTCACTACCATCCTCCTAAAGGTAACTACAGTCCTGACTTTTAAAAACTTATTTTAATGGATGACAAAGAATATATTCTCTTGTGGTGGGCTTTCACTGCTCAACATCATCTTTGTGTGATTTGTAGATGTGGTTGCATGTAAAACAATAGTTCATTCTTTTTCATTGCTGCATAGTATTTCTTTGTGTGAATCTACTACACTTACCTGTTCTGTTGCTGGGCTTTCAGAGGTTTCTATTTGGAGTCTATCACAAATAAGGCTGCTATGAATGTTACCATACATATATGTTGTTGAACATATGTAAGCATGTCTTTTACGACCCTGAAATCAAGAGTTGCATGCTCTATTGAGTTCAAGCCCCACATGGGGCATAGAGTTTACTGAAAAAAAAAAAAAAAAAGATTAAAGGGGCACCTGGGAGGCTCAGTTGGTTAAGTGTCTGACTTTGGTTCAGGTCATGATCTCATGGTTTGTGAATTCGAGCCCCACATCAGGCTCTCTGCTGTCAGCGCAGAGCCTGCTTTGGATCCTCTGTCTCCCCCTTCTCTGCCCCTCTCCTGCTCTCTCTCTCTCTAAAAAATTAGAAAATATTTTAAAAATAGTAACATTGTGTTTTTGTATTTTAGCCACTCTGGTGGCTGTGTTTATTGGTCATTTGAATATTTCTTGTTTTGAAGAGCTTGTATTTTGCCTATTTTAAAATTGCATTGTCAATATTTATC
This sequence comes from Acinonyx jubatus, assembly GCF_027475565.1. NCBI lineage: Eukaryota > Metazoa > Chordata > Mammalia > Carnivora > Felidae > Acinonyx > Acinonyx jubatus. Next base: position 21,114,047 of record NC_069398.1, read on the forward strand.
TCATTGACTTCTTTATATATTTGAGATAAAGTCATTTGTCAGATACTATATTGCAAATATCTTCTCTCACTTTGTGACTTGTCTTTTCATTCTCTTAATGGTGTGGTTTCATAAGAATAAAATTTTAATATTCATGCAGTTTAATAGATCAATTGTTTCTTTAATGATTGCAGTTTTTTTGTCCTGTTAAGGAATCTTTTCTTAAACCAAACTCAAGAAGATATTCTTTTAGATTTCCTGCTAGAAACTTTGTTTTATCTTCCACATTTAGACATGCGATCTATCTGGAATTGTTTCACGTATGAGATAGGAATCAGGTGTTAATGATGCAAAACCATTTGTGGAATGGACCGAGCTTCCTCACTGAAATGCAGGGTCATCTTTGTCATAAACTCCATTCTGTTCCATTGATCTCTTTGTCTATCCTTGTGTTCATATCACACAACTTTTCCCCCAAATTATTTTTATTGTGGTAAAATACACATAACATAAAACCTACCATCTTACCCATTTTGGGGTATACAGGTACATTCATATTGGTGGGCAACCATCACTGCCATCCATCCTTTCCAGAATGTTTTTCATCTTCTCACACTGAACTTCTGTACCCATTAACCAATAATTCCCCCTTCCCCACACCCCCAAGCCCTCGGTAACCATGATTCTACTTCCTGTCTCTATGGTTTTGAGGTGAAATCATGCAGAATTTGTCTTTTAGTGATTGGCTTAATTCACTTAGCATAATGTCCTCAAGGTTCACCCACGTTGTAGCATATTTTCTTCCTTTTAATGGAGAAAAATATCCCATTTTATGCATATGCCACAATTTCTTTATCCATTAAGGTGACAACAGACACTTGAGTTAGTTGTATGCAATTTTTTTGCTTTTATATATGTCTATGATACGTTTTAAGTTTTGTGTGTGAGGAAGAGGATTAGATTCATTCTTTTTGTACATGGATATCCCGTTGTCGCAATACCATTTGTTGAAAAGGCTTTCTTTCTCCGTTGAATGCCTTGTCAACCTTGTGAAAATCAATTGAACATAAGTATATGGATTTATTTATAGATTCTTAATTCAATTTCTTTTGTCTATAGCTGTGTAGTAAGTTTTGACATTGGAAGGTGTGACCCCTCCAACTTTACCTTTCTTTTTCAAGATTGTGTTGACTTTTCTATGTCACTTGAAGTTCCATATGAGTTTTAGGATCAGTTTTTCCATTTCTGCAAAAAAAATTCATTTAAAATTTTGATTAAGATTTTATTGAATCTGTAGACATTTTATGGAGCATTGCCATCTTATTTTTTTTATGTTTATTTTTGAGACAGAGAGAGACAGAGCATGAGAGAGGGAAGAATAGAGAGAGAGGGAGACACAGAATCCAAAGCAGGCTCCAGCCCGATGCTGGGCTCAAACTCATCAACTGCGAGATCATGACCTGAGCCAAAGTCAGATGCTCAACTGACTGAGCCACCAGGCGCCACTGGAGTATTGCCATCTTAACAATATTAAGTCTTGCAATCCATAAACATGGTATGTCTTTCCATTTCTTTAGAGCTTTAATTGCTTTTAACAATGTTTTATAGTCTTCAGTGCAGAAGTCTTAAAGTACTTAGACACAAATTTAGCCAAAGAATTATATTATTTTTGATGCTATTATAAAAGGGATTGCTTTCTTAATTTTAAGACTGTTCATTGCTAGTGTATAAAAATGCAACTGAATTTTTTATATTTATCTTATAGCCTACAATTTTGCTGAACTCATTTATTAGCTCTAATAAGTTTTTGTAGACTCATTAGGGTTTTCTGTTATATAAGATCATGTCATCTGCAAATGGTTCACTTCCTTTCTAATCTGGAGGTCTTTTATGATTTATTTAATTTATCTCTTCTCATCTAATTGCCCTTGCTTGAACCTCCAGTACAGTAAAACAGAAGTGAATAATGTAGGTGAATAGAAGATAAAAGCAGGCATCCTTATTTTATTCCTAACCTTAAGAGGAAAGCTTTCAGCCTTTCACTATTAAGTATGACGTTAGCTGTGGGCTTTTACAGATGCCTTTTATCAGATTGGGAAAGTTCCCTTCCATTAGTTCATTGGATATTTTTGTCATGAAAGAGTGTTGGATTTTGTCACATGATTTTTCTGTGTCTATTGAGATGATCTTGTCTCCCCTCCACCGCCTGCCCCACCCCCATTTGAAAAATTAATATGGTATATTATATAGATTGATGTTTAAAAATTTTTTTAAGATTTTTAAATTTTTTATTATTTTAAAAAATGTTTATTGATTTATTTTGAGAGAGAGAAAGAGACTGAGCAAGGGAGGGACAGAGAGAGAGGGAGATAGAGAAGCCCAAGCAGGTCCTGTGCTGTCAGTGCTCAAATTCACAAACCATGAGTTCATGACCTGAGTCGATACCAAGAGTTGGATGCTTAACTGACTGAGGCACCCAGGCATCCCTAGATTGATTTTTGTATGTCAAACTAATCTTGCATTCTTGGGATAAATCCCGTTTAGTCGTGTTTTATAACTATTTTTATATATTGCTGGATTCAGTTAGCCAGTATTGTATTGAGAATTTTTGCATCTATATTCATGAGGGGCTATAGTTTTCTTTTCTTCTGATATCTTTTTTTGGTATGAGGGTAATAATGAGTTAGGAATGTGTTAGGTAGTGTGCTATTTCAATTTTTTAAAAGTGTTTGAGAAGTATTGATATTAATTCTACTATAAATGATCGGTAGCCTTCATCGGTGAAACCATCATCTGGGCCTGAGTTTTTCTTTGTTAAAACTTTTTTTGATTACTAACTATATCTCTTTAATTGTTATATGTCTCTTCAGATTTTCTATCTATTCTTGGGTCAGTTTTGGTAGTTTGTGGGCTTCAGGAATTTGTCCATTTCATCCAGGTTATCTAAATTTCTAGCATTTATAGTATTCTCTTCTAATCTTTAAAAAAAATTTTTTTTTCAACGTTTATTTATTTTTCGGACAGAGAGAGACAGAGCATGAACGGGGGAGGGGCAGAGAGAGAGGGAGACACAGAATCGGAAACAGGTTCCAGGCTCTGAGCCATCAGCCCAGAGCCTGACGCGGGGCTCGAACTCACGGACCGCGAGATCGTGACCTGGCTGAAGTCGGACGCTTAACCGACTGCGCCACCCAGGCGCCCCTCTAATCTTTTTTTAAAAAAATTTTAATGTTTATTCATTTGAGAGAGAGAGAGAGAGTGTGTGAGCAGGGGAGGGGCAGAGAGAGAGGGAGACACAGAATCCAAAGCAGGCTCCAAGCTCTGAGCTGTCAGCAGGGGCTGGAACTCACGAACCATGAGATCATGACCTGAGCCAAAGTTGGATGCTTAACCGACTCAGCCACCCGGGCGCCTCTATGATCTTTTTTTTTTTTTAATTTTTTTTCAACGTTTTTTATTTATTTTTGGGACAGAGAGAGACAGAGCATGAACGGGGGAGGGGCAGAGAGAGAGGGAGACACAGAATCGGAAACAGGCTCCAGGCTCCGAGCCATCCGCCCAGAGCCCGACGCGGGGCTCGAACCCACGGACCTCGAGATCGTGACCTGGCTGAAGTCGGACGCTTAACCGACTGCGCCACCCAGGCGCCCCTCTATGATCTTTTTTTAAAAATGTATGGTCTTCAGTTTATCAGAAATATAATCCAGCAAAGGAAGCAGAGACAAAACATGACATAAAGTGACTTGTCCACTCTGGTTACACAGGGGCAGCGGCAGGGCTGATAACAGGACCCTTACCTCCTCTGCCATCTCTACAATCATCTGTATTTTTGTCAGAAATGGAAAGTTGGAGTGCCACTCACTGGGGGGATAGGACCATCTCACAGACTGGCTTCTTGTTGCCTTTGCTCAAGTAAGCTCCGTGGGTTCTATCTCCTGCTTCCACACTCACAGACACCCCCTCCCTCCCCCACCCTGCCGTTCCTCCATTTTTTTTTAATGTTTTTAATGTTTTTTTATTTATTTTTGAGACAGAGAGAGACAGAGCATGAATGGGGGAGGGGCAGAGAGAGAGGGAGACACAGAATCCGAAACAGGCTCCAGGCTCTGAGCCATCAGCCCAGAGCCTGACGCGGGGCTCGAACTCACCAACGGTGAGATCGTGACCTGAGCCGAAGTCGGACGCTCAACCGACTGAGCCACCCAGGCGCCCCTGCCGTTCCTCCATTTAATCACACACATCTCAGTGAGAACTCTAGGGCTTTGTTACACATGAAGCTGACTGCTAAGGAGCCCCTTCTCCCATCTTTCTTCTCCACCCTCTTCCTCTCGACACATCCACCACCACCCCCCGGCACCCCCAGGCAGCTCACTAGGCATTAAGGAAGAGGAATCAGAGGAGAGTGAAAAGGGACAATGCCCTCTCTGAAGTCCTCTGAAACAACCAGAGTCCTGCTGGCTCCAGCTGAGGATCTTCTGGTGGGAGAGGTGAGAGACCAAGCTCTCATTTTCAAGGTTCTCCATGTCTACATCCTGGGGAGTGTTAACCTTCTTTTGCCGCTTGGGCAGTGGTTCACTAGTCCTGGCTGCCTAGTGGGGACTGCCACTCCCATGGCTGCTTTGTCCTCCTGGGCACGCTGTCTCTGGGGGAGCTTTCTGCACTTCTTCCCAGAGAGAGTAATGTAGGTACAGGCACTGGACGCCCGCTTCTTGCGGTGGCGCCGTGCGATCAAGCCCGCTGCTCCTGGTTCAGCACCTGCAGCTTGAACAGCTACTTCTTCAGCTGCGTCTGGGAGCCCCCAGGGCTGAGCTGCGATTCTGGCTCCCGCTGGCATTTTGCCATGTATGAATGCCATGTTCATTGTCAATAGTAATGTCCCCAAGTTTCATTCCTGATTTTAGTAATTTGAGTCTTCCCCCCCACCCCCCTTTTGTTTCTTGGTCAGTGTAGCTTATCAATTTTGTAGATCTTTTCAAAGAACTCTTGATTTCCTTGTTCTTCTCTATTGTTTTTCTAGTCTTTATTTCACTTCTTTTCATTTCACTTTATTTCTCATGTTTATTATTTTCTTTTTTTTTTCCTGTTTAGGGTTCTGTTTGCTCTTCTCTTTCTTGTTTCTTAAGGTGGAAGTTTAGATTATTGATTTGAGGTCTCAATTCTTTTTAATGTAGGCATTTATAGCTATAAGTTTTCCTCTGAGGCCTGCTTTTGTTATGTTGTATTTTCATGTCTTTTTCCTTAATGTGCTCTCTAATTCTCCTTGTAATTTTTTCTTTGGTTAAATTTACCCTCATTGGTCTTATATTTGTATCTCCTTTCTCCTAAGCTGAAAAATCTACTTCTCCCTGACACTAGTATATTTACAAATTTGCTTTGTCCCACAATACATACTCAACAATCTCAGGATAATAATAATACTTTCACATTACCGCTAACAATATGATTACTGGGGAAACAAAACAAAACAAAACAGCTGTCTTCCAGTTCACTTTTTTCCTGAGAGTATACCTCATTAGGAACGTACAGGTAGGAGGGGAGCCAGCCTGGGATGGAGCCTGTAGCAGGAATCAAGGTGTGGGATAATGAGGCATGAGGACTGGAGTAGTCGTGATGGGTTTGCCGAGAAATGCCATGAAGAAGTAGACTCAAGAGGTCCTGGGATTGCCTGGATGTGGGTGATGACTGTGATGTGGACATGCTCGAGTCTCTGACTTGCACTGCTGGGTGGCTGATGAGAAAACACAGGAGAGGAAGGTAGGAAGGAGGGAAAAGGAAGCCTTTGAGGGACACACGGGCACGTCTAAGTGGAGATGTCCAAGGCACCAGTGGAGCCCAGGAGAGCCAGCAGACTCAAGACACAGACATGAGACTCTCTCACATGTCCACGATGGTTGAAGCCACAGAAACACAGTTTCATAGGAAGATTGGGCAGACTGGTTCCCTCATGGGGAGACCTGAGACACCAAATCCTGGAGAATCCTATGTTTCATGGTCCTTGAAATTCTGCCTCCCCAACTGCCCAGTAAACACACACTTTGGTGTGGGACAGTTTCCCCAAGCCTAGTGAAGGGTTCTTGGAAGAAAGGGGTGTCAATAACTCATTGGTTCGATGTGTCACCACTGAAAGTATGGTCCTCTCTTCAACACTGGGCTGCATCAGAGGCAAAAATTATTTTCTCAGTTCAGTTTCAGTCCCCAATTTGTCTATCCGTGTGGTGTCCAATATATCACTTCCCTGCTATACATCCTCGATGACTGCCCATCTTGTCTAGGATCAAGGCTACACTCCTCTGAGTGGCCCCTAAGGACATGTGTGGTCAGCCCCCCTTCCCTGGACCCCTCTCCCATCTATGAACACAGCTTGGATTCCAGTCACACAAGGTCTCTTGCTGTCCTGGCCGCCCCCTTGCCTCACACATCTCTCTTCTTGCACATTTGCTGACTCCTCTCATTTTAACTGTGCATTCCCGGACTTTCTTCCTCTCTTTCTGGGTTCTTGTAACATTCTATGCTTCTAGTGTTGTAACTGTCAGATCTCTTAACTCTAAAATCCCCAGTTACAGAGGTGCCTGGGTGGCTCAGTCAGTTAAGTGTCTGACTCTTGATCTTGGGTCAGGTCATAATCTCACAGTTTGTGGGTTCAACCCCTGCACTGGGCTCTGTGCTGACAGCCCAAAGCCTGCTGGGGATTCTGTTGCTCCCTCTCTCTCTGCCCCTCACCTGCTCACACTCTCGCTTACCTGCTCTCTCTCACTCTCTCTCTCAAAATAAATAAACTTAAAAAAAATCCCCAGTTAACAGACTATAAGTTCTATTGATGCAGGGACCACATCTCAATTATCTCTTATCTCTGTATTTCCAGCAGCCTAGCATTGACGGCCCAGGGGGACTCTTGGAGGAGCAAATGAATGTGACTTATCCAGTATCTGCTGGTTGCACGTCGCAAGTACTCAGTGACTGCTTGTGAGTTTAATGCCTGAAGTACCTAAGAGTAATATTATGCCTTGATGTGCGTGCTTGTCAGGAAAATGATGGCTTTCCTTTTCTTTTTTTTTTTTTTAATGTTTCTTTTTTTTTTTTTTTTTTTGAGAGAGAGAGAGAGAGTGTGTGTGTGTAAGCAGGGGAATGACATAGAGAGAGGGGGACAGAGGATCCGAGGCAGGCTTGTGTTGACATCAGAGAGCCAGATGTGGGGCTTGAATTTGTGAACCATGAGCTCATGACCTGAGCCTAAGTCAGATGTTTAACCAACTGAACCACCCAGGCGCCCCAGTGTCTTTCCCTTTCTTACAATATCAGGATGTTGCCTGCAGTAAATAAAGACTTAAAAGAGGTGAATTGCTTCAAAATGGTTGTTCTTCCGGATTTGGGGCTGTTATGCTATTTAATTTGGTAAAAGAAGAACATTTTAGGCAAAGAGATGTCACCACATGTTACAATTATACTTAGATATCTGTTTCCATCTCCATCCGTCAGCTTTTGGCTGATGTGCTATTTTTTGAACTGTTATTTTTCTTGACCATTTATATGTCTTCCTGATACCTCTCTTCCTGGCTCTATCTTTAACACTGAAACATGTTCAAAATGGAATTTTCAAATTTGGAGTAGGAAAGAGATTCGTTGTGCTCCTGTACTGGGTCCTGACCCTGACGGTATAAATTATTTGGTTATAGATGCTTTTGTCAAATGCTGGGGCCCATCTAACTAGGAATAATTTTGTATCTCAGGACAAGAAACAGATCCTCGATGAAGAAATGTATTGTTCTCCTGAAGGCTTGGTTTTACTGGCCTCTTATGCCATCCATCAAAGATGAGACCACAAAGTTGTAGGTTGTTTGCAGAGATTGTTCATGTTCAGGAGAAGTGAGCCAAGTTCCTGTCTGATGGAGAAGTCACCAGTGAGTGTCACAGTGAAGTGAAGTCACTATGTGAGTCTTGTGAGGAGAGGTGGGGACAGACTGTACCCAGCAAGTTGTGACTATCTGAATTTCCTGATGACGCTGGTGTCCTTGAGCACTCCGGTACAGTGTTTCTCGAAGTAGGGTACCTGCATCACAGTTACCCAGGACATTTATTAAAAATTCAGTTCTTGTGGCGCCTGGGTGGCTTGGTCGGTTAAATGTCCTACTCTTGATTTCAGCTCAGGTCATGATGTCATGGTCGTGGGATCGAGCCCTGTGTGAGGCTCTGCACTGAGCATGGAGCCTGCTTGGGATTCTTTCTCTCCCTCTCCCCGCTCCCCTGCTCACACACACACTCTCTCTCTAAAATAAGATTAAAAAAGAAAAAGAAAAGGGAAAAAAAGGAAAGGAAAGAAAAAGAAAGAAAAGAAAAGGAAAGGAAAGGAAAGAAAGGAAAAGAAAAGAAAAAAGAAAAGAAAAGAGAAGAAAAGAAAAGAAAAGAACAGAACAGAAAAGAAAAGAAAATGTACTTCTTACTGGGGCTATGATCAAAAGGTTTGAAAGCACTTTACTCTGGTAGCTGCCCAAGGAGGAGGCTTTGAAATAGCAGCCCTTAGGAGGCAGAGAACAGCCATAAGAGTGTAGCTTGCCCTGGTCCTCTGTCTGGTTCTACCTGGGACTTGATTTCCCCGCCCTGCAGGCAAGCCCACCTCCTGGAGGAAGGATGTACCTGTCAGCAGAAGTCCCTCGGGCCAGAGCATCTAACGGCAGCCTGGCTGCCCTCACAATATGGTGACCACAAGGCCACCCATCACGAGCCAGGCTATCTCACCAGTGGAGCTGTTGCCTCAAAGGGCGAGTATCTTGGAGACTGCCCTGTGTTGAGTGGGTCTTCTGGGCCCAGCGGGTGGTTCCTGATGGCAAGGAAGGGATCGGCGCTATAACTCAACATCCCTCCTCACTTCCCACCTGTATCAAAGTTCTATCAAGTTTTCCCTCATTACTATTTTCTGCACTAAGTTTTGGTTTAGGTTTGGTCCAGTTTAGTATTTTTAAATATATTGTAGGACACCCTCTCTTTCTTAGACATGTTTTCTTGTGGTATAGATCTTTTCTTTTTTAATGTTTATTTATTTATTTTTGAGAGAGAGGGAGAGCACAAGCAGGGGAGGGCCTGAGAGAGAGAGGGAGACACAGAATCTGAAGCAGGCTCCAGGCTCTGAGCTGTCAGCACAGAGCCCGACGCAGGGCTCAAACTCACAAACCATGAGATCATGACCTGAGCTGAAGTCGATGCTCAACTGACAGAGCCACCAAGGCGCCCCTCATGTGGTGTAAATCTTGTCTTTCCTCAGGTATCAGAATCTATGAGAAAGGCCCGTATGCCTTTTAAAAACTCCTCACCATGCTAGGCACTTAGTAAATGTCTAATGTCTAAGATGTCTGATAGGACTGAATCAAAATCCAGGCTCAGACACACCAAATAAATAGGGATCACGCCTATATGTATTATGAGGACAAGTGCTTCTTTCTCAGATTTCTCAAATTCAGGCTAAATGAGAGTCATATTAATGAAGAAGAACCATAATAGTCACTGTTCATTGATTGCTTCCTATACATCAGGACTATGCAAAGTGTTTATATGCATCATTTAAATTGTGATCCTCAGAATGGCCTTGCTGTGCTACAGATTATGACCACCATCATCATTTTATTTTATAATTATTTTCATTTTAGAGAGAGGGAGAGGGAACACGTGCACAAGTGGGGAGAGGGGCAGAGAGAGAGAGAGAGAGAGAGAGAGAATCTTTACCAGGCTCCATGCTTAGCAATGGAGCCCCATGTGAGGCTCAATCCCTTGACCCTGGGATCATGACCTGAGCTGAAATCAAGAGTTCGAGGCTCAACTGACTGAGCCACTGAGGTGCCCCCATCATCGTCATTTTATAAATGAGGAAACCAAAATTTACAGAGTTGGGGCAAGTTGTCCAATGTCACATAGCCAGTAGGCAGGTGAGCAAAGACTCATAACCAGGCTGTGAGGGCCCCAAAGCTAGGCTGTCAGTTGTCATTAGGAGAAGAGTAAAGGGAGACAAAGGCCGTACCCACGGAGCTCAGCTCATGATACTCACCATCATGGTCCAGTAGTCATGGACCACCAGGACAGCATTGTCACTTGATTTTGATTCTCTTTTCAGAAGAAAACTGCGTTCTCATTCTTGGCAGGTTCTGAGACAGTATCGGGCAGCCGGTGGCATGTGGGGACAGAAGCTAACAGTGTTGTGCCCAGAGCACAGGGGCTTCGTCAGGTGATTGAGAAGACCTGGGTCAGTGAAGGTCATGGGCACTGGTGGGTGCTGTGGGGGAGCGCTGAACCATAGTGTTGGTTTCACTCTATTTTGGGAGTGTGGTACACCAAGGGGCCACCACTTCAGAGTGCGTGGCCCTTCTGGCACTTCAGGACCAAGTCCGTGACATGGGTCATGGTGAAGTGCTGAGTTTTGGAGTCTGGCACACCTAGGTTTGAATGCTGACAATGAGCCACGTGGTTGGCTTACAGTAACTTACCCTCAAGCTAAAACTTGAATGTATCATTTGCAAAGTGGAATGATGATATTAAACCACCTCGAAGGGTTGTGAGGGCTAAATGAGACAGCACATGCGAAGTGTTCAGTGCGGTGCCTGTCACAGAGCGGGCCCTGAGAAAGTGGTGCAGGGTCCCTGCCATTTCCTTATTATTGGAAAGCCCATCCAGTGCTGGGCCTGATTCTGAGAGGGTAGGTGGGGCTTTCATAATAACAATTACGTCAAAGTAACAACAGCTCTGAAAGAGGTCTTCAATAGAGATTTTTGTCTAAACAGGAGAACTCCCGTCTTTTTTTTTTTTTTTTCAACGTTTATTTATTTTTGGAACAGAGAGAGACAGAGCATGAACGGGGGAGGGGCAGAGAGAGAGGGAGACGCAGAATCGGAAACAGTCTCCAGGCTCTGAGCCATCAGCCCAGAGCCTGACGCGGGGCTCAAACTCATGGACCGCGAGATGTGACCTGAGCTGAAGTCGGACGCTTAACCGACTGCTCCACCCAGGCGCCCCCCGTCTTTTTTTTTTTTAAACGATGAAAGCTTGGCTTAGTGAAGTTAAGGAACTTTCTGGAGGCCTCATGCTATTGAGTGATAGAACCCAGTTTCTAGCTTTTGTGACATTTCCATGAAATTAATTTCTAGCTTTTGTGACATTTCCACCAAATGTTGCTACCAGGAAACTCTTAGGGACACATTAGAAGTTCATTAGCTCTTGGGGCACTTGGCTGGCTCAGTCAGTGGAGCGTGTGACTCTTGATCTCAGGGTTGTGAATTCGAGCCCTACATAAGTAGAGATTACTTTAAAATTAAAAAAAAAAATCACGGGGCATCTGGGTGGCTTGGTTGAGCGTCCACCTCTTGATTTTGGCTCAGATCATGATCCCAGGGCTGTGGGACTGAGTCCCACATTGGGCTCCGCGCTGAGGGTGGAACCTACTTAGGATTCTCTCTCCCAAATAAAAAAAAAATAACAAAACACACAAAATTCTTTAAAAAATAAAGATGCTCATTAACTCTTTAAAGAGCTGTACCCACCTCCTGTGTAGCACTGAGATAAACAAACACCCCTGAGACTGCTGGGGAGATTGTTCACGGAAGAATTTAACAGTCATTAAACACCGTAAAAAGCAGACAGACTTACAGGGCGTGGCTGAGGCTATGGTGGCCATTACTTCCTATCCACCCCTTTCCATAGATGATCCACTGTATCTAAAATATAAAAATATTCCCACAAACCTTGTGGACATAAAAATACCATGCCTATGAAACTAATACAAAATACAAAACACGCAGCATCAAAATTCATTCCAGGAATACTATTAAGGGCAAAATAATGGCTTTAAAACAAAACTATGGAGAACAGACCCTAGACATTTTGGACCAGCAAAATGACTTGTTGTACGGGGAGGAAGCCAAGAAGAATTATCTGAAAATTGCGCAAAATGTGGAAATGTCTGGTGTCTCTTAATCCCTGCTCACTGGGAGTGTGTTTCCTCTTAATTCGGTCTCATTTCTGAGTTGAGGTGCCATGAAGTTTCCATAGGTGCCTGACTTCCTCCTTCCAGGGTGGTTCGAGGGGCTGCTTAGGAAATGCATTTATGGATTCTTACGTGGGGAAAGGATAGTACCATTTCCATCAGGCTTCCAGGTCTAAGGATCTAAGCTGTTTTCTAGGAATATTTGGTAAGCTTTGGTCAATGGGGGGAGGTGGTTACTTTCTGTGCAAAATCAAAACGTGGTCCTTTTCTTTCTTGAGTGCCTGCCTGCGTGGGGCTTTCTGCCCTCCAGTGTCTGGGCTCACGGTGTGCTCCCTGCCCTGGGAAGACGTGGTTCTCTCTGAGCAGCGGATTTCTTCTTTAGGATCCTTTTTCCTTTTTTTCTCATGTAAGCCTGAGATGTCTGTGTCCCTCTGTGATATTTGGTTTCCTTTCCCTGGTCATCACAAGACTTTCTAAAGCTGGGGATGAGAAGGAGGACTGATCATGAAAAAGGTGTGTGTTAAGTCTTAAGTGTGGACCATGGGGGGCTTCTCCAGGGACACTTAGTGTTTACTAGTCCAGTGGGTTCACTGAAGGTCTGGGAATGGAAGGTGTCTCAGCGCCGTGTCCCTCCCACATGGTTTGTGCTCAGTGGAGGTCATTCTCCACGTGCTCCGTGGGGACAGGGCACTAAGCATCTTCCACAGGAAGGGAAATGCCAAGGCTGGCGGTTGGCAGAGACAGTGTTGGCCCCTGACTTCCGACCCCAGGACCCTGTCCACTCCGCACACTCACCTCCCTCCCGGTGGAGGGCCCAGACGGAGGCGTGGATGGGCTGGAGCCCCAGCGCCGGGTGCTACTTTCCTTGTAGAAGAGATGGCTCTTGATCATCAGGATGGTTTGCACTGCGGGTACAGCGGGGCCCAGTGTTTGATGGAGAGAGTCTGAGCCAAGGTTTCTCAAGAAAACCCCAAAGCTTTTGTTACTAATGAGTGCACACGTCAGTCAAGTTGAACTTGCAGAACAGTTCCGTTTGGGAACTGTTTATTTTTCTTTAAAGCTGTTCAGAGTTTTGATGTTTGGACTCAACTGGGACCAGTCTGGTCAGAGACACCCTGGCCTGAGCCCGCTGCTGAGGCCCCAGCACCCCTGCCTCTATTAGGTGGGCCCAGCAGCCCCAGGGAACCAGGGGCCAATCGGCAGGCTCTGTGCCTCAGACCCCGTTTTGTTCCGGGTATGCAGCTTCTGAGGGGTGCTGGGGCAGATCTGGGCAGGGATGATTCTAGAAACCTCAGCCTCTGCTCCCACTCTCTTTCCCATTCTAGTATTTTATTGGGGAGATAGGCGCATAAAGAAAATGTAAAGAAAATCATCTCTATTCTTTGTCTGGAAGTAAAATCAGAAATCTCCCTAATATTTTTTTCCTCTGCCTCCATATTTCAGTATAAATTGTATTTTAACATCTGCCAGGAAAATACAAACCACACAGATGTTTTACTTGGTGCGGACACAAATGGAATTCACATGTACAGCATCCGTTGCTGTTTGTTGTTGTTGTTGTTTTCTCCAAATAAATCTTTTGAATGGAGCAGCATCCACAATATTTTCTACAGGGAGAAAGAAGTAGGCACCTGCGATTTCTCAGCGTTTTTTGAGAGTCAATGGGACAGACTTGAGCACAGTAAAGTAAAATCTGCATCTATCCCACTGCGATGTAATGATGTATCTCCTTATTACCTCAGGCTCCTTGAGGGCAAAGGGTCTGTCTTTCACTGTGCCCTCAGCATCTGGCACTGTCCGTTGATGTGTTTTGAAAAATGTTTAATATTTATTTATTGTTGAGAGAGAGAGAGAGAGAGAGAGAGAGAGAATGGGGGAGGGGCAGAGAGGGAGACAGAATCCGAAGCGGGCTCCAGGCTCTGAGCTGTCAGCACAGAGCCCGACGCGGGGCTCGAACTCACAAGTCCTGAGATCATGACCTGAGCTTCAGTTGGACGCTTAACCGACTGAGCCACCCAGGTGCCCCTATTGATTTGTTGTGAACTGAGGAAGAAAAAGCTCTGTCTTGGTCATTTTAAACGTGTGTTCTAAAGGACATGGGAAAACTCATCACAGAAAAGGAAAGAAGCATTTGGGAAACGTAACGTCTTCAGATATTGAAATCACTGACAGGCGCCTTGTCCTCATTTCCTTGCCTGCCAGAACAAGTTATCTGTGGATGCCCCAGCTTCAGGGCAGTGGGTGGAGACCAGGTAAGAGTCACAGGAGCCACCCTTGTCCTTCTGTCCTGGACCAGAAGAAGGGCGGGCAGAGCTCATTCTAAAGACTTGAAGGGGCAACTTCATTGAGCCCACGGTGTTCTAGACGTTGTTCTAAGTGTTTTATGTATGTTATCTCACTTAGACCATCACCAATCGATGAGGTAGGTATCATGAGCCCTCCTTGTACAAACATAGACACCGAGGGGTAGTGAGATTAGATAAATTGCTCACCTGTCTTAGCAAAGCCTTCCTGGTTGTGAGTCACAGAAACCAACTTGAGCTCAATTTTGCAAAGGGGGAAAGAAGAGGGAGGGGCAGGGAGGATCCAGGGATGTTTTGCTGAACTGACAGTCAGGCTTGCCTCTAGAGTCAGGAAGGTGTTGAACTTGAATCGGGAAAGAGCTGGGAGCCCAGCAAACACACCCCGGATTCATCTTTCTCGCTGGCCGCCGAGTGGTTTCTTTCTCTTGGCTTCTTCATCCTTGTGGAGAATAATGGCCGTCCCACTGCTCCTGAAGTCATGAGTGACAGGGCCAGCCACCTGCTGAATCCAATTGTTCCTTGGTTCTGATTCTAAATGCTTTACAGGGACATCTGGATCTTAGTAGGGCCCACAGCCAGGCACACGCATATGGCTGTTAGAGTTTCTCCATGTGTGGAAGTGAAAGACGACTTCAACCACCTCCATTTTGGCCTCAAGCTTTCTGATTAATTTCTTCCAGCTTATGTCTGAACTCAGGCAAAAGGGTCTGCAGGGAAAGCATCCCCTGATGGGCACCGAAACCACCAGCCCAAGCAGTAAATACCGGCCTGAGCCAGCAAGACCCTGCCTGTGACTGAGCCCAAGACAATGAGCGACCTGACCTTCACTGCCCACCTGCAGGTACCCACCGACATTTGTCCCACATTTTCCTCGTAGAGACCTGGAGATATTTTCGGCACTTTGGAGACAGTGTTTGAGACTCGAGTCCACTCTCTTCCCGGTGTCAACCTCACTGAAATAAATCCCTTTCTTGTTTCACAGCCACCTTTCTCTCTGCAAGTGACTGAGCCTGGTCTGTTTGGGACCCCCCGGAACCAGGCACCCTTGCGCCCCTGTGCCCCAGCTCCAGAAAGACTGAGCAATGGATTTGACACAAGCAGTGGAAGGATTGTGGGATCGACAAACACAAAAAAGGCATCTGCTGTATACCAAGTCCATGCAACTGGTAAGATTTAAATTCCCGTTTATCCGAATTTATTCTAGACTCTGGGCTTGTTGTATTCCCACGATGCTTTAAAACAAATCTGTCTGATCCTTTCTTTTTAGTTTCTTTAGCCTCCCCCCAAAGTTATCAGATTTCCAGAAAATTTGTCTTTCCTTCATGTGCGTTTGGTCTCTTGGCATTCCTGCACCTTCCTCCCAGCTTTGACCTATCCAAATTCTAGGTCTTAGCTTAAAATATTCATTTACAGACTTCACTGTGCATCAGGATCCCTTGGGAAGTTTATTGAAACACACTGCTGTGCCCTCCCCTCAAGTTTCTAATCCATTAGGTTTGGAGTGAAGTTCAATAATGTGCATTTTTATCTAACAAGTTCCCAAGAGATTCTAATTCTGCTGTTTTGGAGGCCACACTTTGGGAACTGCTTAACTGGAAAAGCCAAAGTCATGAACGAAGCCCCTAGCGTAATGCCTCACATTATTGTATGGGATGAACTTCTTAATGCAGCATATGCACTTTTTTCATTATTTCTTCACATATATTTAGCTGTTTAGATTGGAGCCCTTCTCTAAAACATGCTGCTTTTAAATTGTATTAGAAAACTGTGATAAAAGGCTCTTTGCCTAAGGTCACCTGGGTGGCTCTGTTGGTTAAGTGTCTGACTTTGGCTCAGGTCATGATCTCACAGTTCATGAATTTGAGCCCCACATTGGGCTCTCTGAGCCCACTTTGTCAGCGCTGAGCCCACTTTGGATCCTCTGTCTCCCTGTCTCTCTGCCCCTCCCCCACTTATGCTGTCTCTCCCCCCCCCCCAATAACATTAAAAAAGAAAAAAAAACATTTGACAAAATGCTAGTTTTAAAATTCTTTTTTCACACTGGAAGATGAATGAATTTTGTCCCCCCCAAGGATGAACTTTCCACATTTTTCTTTCATGTACATAGAAAATGGCAGAGGCAGGGAGTGGGCCTGGCACTTCTCTACTATACTGGACTTTGTGTTTCAAAGTTACACTGTTCATTTGAAAACAAAAGATGTCATAGCTTGGTTTTAATTGCTAACAATTCCTTGGGGTTCCCATTTGTTTTTTAAGCTGTCAGTTTCTTCAAATCCTTTTTCAAACGCCACACTGTATTACAAATAATGGCAATTAGTAATGTAGCATTTCCATATTTATACCAACAAAAGAAATTCACAGGGCATAATAGCATACAACCTTGACGTTTAGTAATAGCAACAAAACATGATAAATAAAAAGCATTTTTCCCCTGTACAGACCAGCAGAACATAAATCTATTCACGTTTAAAGAATCATCTTGGATTTGACCTACACATCCCCATCTCATTCTACGCATTTCTCAACGCTCTCATCACATCACCCACACATTCACCAGACTACAGAGTCTGCAAGTAATCAATCCATCTAAATAGAGCTTAGAAAGTCCTCCCTCCTGAAGGTCTTCTCACTTCTCTGATAACCCCTCAAAAAAGAAAAAAAAAAATCATGCCCTTCACTCATTCCTTCCATGTCACGTTCACATTTCATTAGCAAATCAGCAAGATGGACTTTTTCATCTCAATCCAAACAAGGTTAGAGAGAAAGAGTTCCTCTATTGAGCATCTCGATGCTCCACCCATGAGTCTGGGGACCCTGGGTCCTGTTCTGCTTATGAGAAGGTCATTTTGGGGCACCTGGGTGCCTCAGTCGGTTGGGCTTCTGATGTCGGCTCAAGTCATGATCTCGTGGTTTGTGAGTTCAAGCCCTGCATCAGGCTCTGTGCTGACAGCTCAGAGCCTGGAGCCTGCTCTGGATCCTGTATCTCCCTTTCTCTCTGTGCCCCTCCCCTGCTCATGCTCTATCTCTCTCATTTATTCAAAAAATGAATAAATGTTAAAAAAAAAAAGAAAAAGAAGGTTGTTTCGTGGATTAAGAGTCTACATAATTTGTGGTTGATTTCAGCCCATACTGTGTTGAATAATCAGTAAAGCTGGGAAGTGAGCTCAGTCACCAAGATAAGGATCTTTATGGCTATGAGGAGACAGCAAACACAATCTGTATGCATCAAAGTTCTTTCTGTTGGAGTTGTCTTGACTATAATACAGCTGCTGATGCTGCCTGAATGTTGGTTGGTAGTATTCGAGGAAGGATGTGATTTGAATCGGCCTTGCCCTAACGTAGACACAGGTGTAATAAAATGGTTCTGATTCCACCCATCCTTTCTATAAATGCTCCGGAGGTCCCAAAATTGCCATGATGTATTCAAGACCTGGGATGCTGCCTTCATCACTTTCGGAGATGATCTGTCTCCTCTGCCCTTGGTCATGTTCGTCAGCTTCTCTATCCTCCCTGAATCAGCCAGGGCTTTGGCATTCTCCATGTTTTTGCCGGTGACCCTGCGCAGAGCACAGCAGATGGCCACCGTGGTCTCATCAGACAGCACACTGGGGCCAGTCCTGCCGGGAAACCTGTTGACCTGGTCTCGCATGGCATATTTACCAGTGAGCTCCTTGTTGTGAACATCCAGAGCCATGTTCCTCTGGGAAGTTGCCAGAGAAAATGTAACTTTACCGTATCCATTCTCAAAAAGTTCTATAAGGATGGAGAGCCTTTCTTCTTTGCGGAAGTCTGCCCGGATGTATGCTGCAAACTCCCAATTTCCAGCAGATGGTTTCTGGAGAGACCTGGCAGAGCCTTCCAAGGCAGCTGGGCTGGAACTTTCTGCTAGAAGGTTCAGGTATGGTTTTAGCACTGGTGGATGCCACGGCATCTTTGAGGGGGCTTTGACAGTCCTGGGATAGGACTGACTCCATCCCATTGATCCTCTTATGGTGTTCTCTGTTTCTTTTTCTTCTTCTTCCCCAGCAACTTGACTCTGAATCCCTGCTGGGAGACTTTTCCTAGTAAGTCATCCAGCCCACTCGGCCCCAGCAGCCGGCCGACAGGACAGGTTCCTCTGGGTGCACACACAGTTCTCCACAGTCTGGCTGCTGTAATCGGATGTGTTCACGGAGGTAGGGGTTGCATACCGAAGCAAGTCCACCGGCCCCTGCGCAGAAGCGCATTCGCGTCCTCGCCTCCTCCTCTCCAGAGCTGAGGTTCCTCAGGCAACCTGTCGTGTTACACAGAACGAGCGACATCTGGGATTTGATTTTGTGATCATCATCCAAAGGCCAGTTACTCCGTCAGAGTGTGGAATGGTCACAGGGCTTGCTAAGGTCCAGAGAGCATCTCGAGTGATTGCCATCTTTACAGCCTCACGTGAGGACACATTCCAGAGAGTGCCTGTAACAAGCTCCCTCACTTCTGTGCCAGATATTCTCAACAGTCGTAGCAAGGCAGGCACCCCACCAACATTCTTTCATTGTCATTTTATTTTCATCTGTAGACTTGCCAAAACAAGGTTGCGGATGGCACCGTAAGCGTTCTGCTGAACTTGCCCAAGTCCGTGGTCCGAGAGGTCAACCAGATGCTCGATTCCCCCTACCCTACACACCTCCATTTTCACGTGGCTGTCACCGCAGTGCAGGTGCCGCACGTGGACCGTGGGTTTCCCTGGGCTGAGGGGATCTGGTGCCGCGGCACGCGAATGACTTCGGGCAACTCAGGATCACACCAGGCGAACTCCCTGGGGTCCTTCTGAATGCTGTCTGTTGATAGGGCACTCTTGGTGCCCTCATCAGCTGGTGCTGGGTGCTGAAGCCTCTTACAATTGCCCTCTTGCCCTCGGTATTGTATTGGCCCGTAGGGATCTGCGTAGGTTGCCGTTGTGTTCAGAGCATAATTATTCTTTTCGCATGTAAGGGCGCATCGTTGGCTGGATGTGCTTTGCAGATTTCCGGCACCTGCTGAGCCTGTGCGATAGGACACTGCCTGGTACCCTCGGAGCTCCACGGTTCCGTGGTTTGGGCTGCGGTACACTGGGCTGTAAGAGGCCCTCCCCTCACGCATAGGATTGGTGTGTAACTCAGGAGACAGAGCCGCGTGAAGGTCTTGCCCAGGCTGGCTGTGCTGACCAGCACAGGAGCTCCGTAAGTCTGTCAAGCTGTGTGGCTGGAGGTGGAACCATCTTTCTGTAAATTTCATGCAGCTGCTGTCCAAATTGTTCCACGTCGTGAACAGTCCTTTGAAGGAAAGTCCCACGTGTCGTGGTATGGCGATCATCCCTGGGTGTTTGGGGGATGATGACACTGCCTAGCCTTGGGATGGTGAAGCTAGTTGATTCTGTGCATCCATCAGGGTCGGTGGGGACCCTACTGGGCTGGTGGTTTAGTACTGAGGGGTTGGGCTGTTGGGATTGGAGATCTGCTGGGAGGTGACTGAGCTAATCTGACTTGCAGCTGTTGGGAGAGGTGAGTCTCTGTGAAGAGTATGGAGAGGCTGCCTGCTGAGCAGATAATGTGGTGGAGGAATATGCACTGGGGTTCAGGGGCTGGGAGTCGGAGAGCCAAATTCACCACCCAGAATTCTCAGTGATCCACTTGAGGAGACCCACCTGCGCTGATAACATAGAAAGGAGGCTGCATTCTAGATGGAACTGAACTCACTCTTCTCATGGCCTGACCCAGTGTTCATCCTTCCGCTCTTGAATTCTTCACCAAATGGTTATCAGTTGATCCTATGAATGAAGGCTGCGGGCTGTTATCTGCCTTACTCAATTTCTGGCTGTTGCAGGAACTCCCTGCTTCCTGGGATCCACTGTCAGAATTTGTGTTGAACTTGAGTTACCCAGTGATCTTTCACGGAGAGAGGAGTGTTCTGGTGAATGTTCTGGCTCTGTCCTAATGAGATAGTTGTTGTGGCGGACAGCACCAGAAACTCTAGGTTGGTTTGCACCAGTATTTGGCACACCTGTCACTCTCCAAGGAACGGACTTCTCAGTTGAGCTGGTGCTGGCCATACTTGGTGATTCTGCCCCAAGCCTACATCTTTCTAGCTGACTGGCAGCGATCCGCCTTTCCACTTCCAGATCTCAGGCGAGTCATTGAAACGGAAGCTCCTGCTACTGTGATGCCCAGCTAGACTAGTGACTGTGGTCTCAGGTTCCATGCCTTCGCCAGCGGAGGCAGCTTCCTGGGCGGGTCTGTGGTTGCCCCTCCTCCACCAACCAGGCCTACTGCTTAGGAGGGCATTCCTCTTTCCAGGCGTCACTCAGGGGATCAGGGACAATCTGTGCCCAGGGGTTGCTGCTGTGGCACCTGAGATATTAGAAAAAGTGCCATGGCCAAGCAGCTGACGCCCCCTCCCCCGAAGCGGCCTTTCCCCACCACTCCCAGGGTGCATGGACTCAGCCCCGGCGTCCCCTGTACTGTCCAGAGGCCACCGCCCAGCCGCCAGCCCACATGTGCTGAATTCATGTTCTAAAATAACATAGTAATATCCGAACACAAACATTTATATCTAAATTCTGGACCCTGCCATGGAATTGTGCCCCGGGTGCTTAGGTAACTTCACACTCTCCATATATGAAGGATGCTTAAAACCGGGATGAGTTTGAAGACAGGGTAAAATGAACCGATGTCTGAACCACACTCCAGACACACAGTTGCCGCGCTTTGAATAGTCGACCCTGCAACAACACAGGTTGTAATGTGTGTGTCCACTCACATGTGGATTTTTCTTGGTAAGTACAGCACAGCGCTGTAAATGTGTCTTCTCTTCCTTATGATTTTCTTAACATTTTCTTTTCTCCGGCTCACTTTATTATAAGCATACAGTATATAATGCGTGTAATGTACAAAATATGCGTTAATCAGCTGTTTATGATATTGGGCTTCTGGTGAACAGTGTGCTATTAGTAGTTAAGTGTTTGGGGAGTCAAAAGTTATAGGGGGATTTTTCCCCTGGTGGAGAGGGTAGGGGGGGCGGGGAGGGGAGCTGGCACTTCTAACCCCTGGGTTATTGAAAGGTCAATTGTACCGATAGAAAGTACTGAATCAGCAAACATGCAGGGAAAATTCGGCCGTGTTCTTTATTTTATTTGAGCAAATTTGGTAAAGAAATTGCTGAGAGCAGTTTCTCCGAAAAGCTCTGGGTACACTCAATATTTCTGCAGACCTTGGAAATGGAAATTTATTAATTGTTACTGTAGAGAGCCGGAGTCGAAAAGTGAAACCACCGCGATGAATTTGTACGACGATAAAGAAGTATAAGAGAGAGAGACGTTTGTCATTGGATAGTCTTTGGCCTTTTGAAAAGGAAAGTATTGTCCTACAAGCACATTTAAGACTGCAAGATGTCCGGGGCGCCTGGGTGGCTCAGTCGGTTGAGCTTCCGACTTCGGCTCAGGTCATGATCTCGCGGTTTGTGAGTTCAAGCATCGGGCTCTGTGCCGACAGCTCAGAGCCTGGAGCCTGCTTCGGATTCTGTGTCTCCCTCTCTCTCTGACCTTCCCCCGTTCATGCTCTGTCTCTCTCTCTGTCTCAAAAATAAATAAACATTAAAAAAAAAAAAAAAGGACTGCAAGATGTCCATGAGCCCTTCGGGGGTAAATTACCTGTGCACCTGCCCGCACCCCCACGGTGGCTTCTGAGGGAAATGCCTGAGGTGTGCGTGGGGTGCTGGAGTTCGTGAGGCAGAAGACTGGGTGGCCAGCGGACTGCATGTCAGATTCTACAGCTGTGTTTTGGAAATCAGAGTGTCTCTATGAAAGTGGCCTCATCTGAGAGGCAGCAAATGCAGAGGCCAAGGAAATAAGGGCTCAGAAAAAAGTGAGTTCATTCTCGTTAGAAATTTGGTGTTTTACACTAGCCTTTATTTCTATGCCATTTGCTTGGTATTCCTTCTAAAGGAGAAGACCAATTAAAAAAAATTTTAATGTTTATTTTTGAGAGAGAGAGAGAGAGAGAATGAGCAGGGGAGGGGCAGAGAGAGGGGGAGACACAGAATCCGAAGCCGGCTCCAGGCTCTGAGTTGGCACAGAGGTCGACGCAGGACTTGAACCCACAAATGGGGGGGATCATGACCTGAGCCAAGGTCGGATGCTTAACTGAGCCACTCAGGGGCCCTGAGAAGGACCAATTTTTAAAACTGAAATCTCTTCTAGGGTGCCTGGGTGGCTCAGTGGGTTAAGTGACTCTTGGTTTCAGCTCAGGTCATGATCTCACGGTTCGTGAGTTCCAGCCCCACGTTCAAGCCTCTGCGCTTGACAGTGTGGAGTCTGCTTTGCATTCTCTCCTCTCTCTGCCCCTTCCCCACTCATCCTGTCTCTCTTTAAAGAAAATAAACTTAAAAAAAAACAACAAAAACAAAACCCCCAACCCTCCCTCCCCCGACATGTCTTCTGAGAAGTTACTTATCTTCCTGCTTGGAAACCTAACCTAACGCCATAACTTACCTGGCGGATACTTCTTGTCTACTAACTGCCTCGTAATAATTTTTGGTCAAAAGTAACAGAATGACCATGTACAAAGAGAACGGTATATGCTCTCTGTTTTAAAAAGCAAAATATGAGATCAGAGATATGGGTCTCCCCCCAAGAAAGGAATTATCTTCAAAATGAAAGGAAACTGAATCAAATCACTGACTCAAGTGCTTGTTAATGCCGTGCCATGAAATGGCTTAGTTTGTGCTGATATGAAAACGAAATTTACAAGCTTCTGAACTCTATCAAGAGCTTGGGCCAGCTGATGATCCAATCTCAAGGTCTGAAGCGAGACCAAACTTAATTATGTTCTGTGGTTTCCTCTGTTGTGTTTCCTTCCACTTAATATAAAGAGATAAAGACTCTTACAAACTGTTTTAGTTACAGAACTTTATAGACTTTAAACCTTTCTTTAAAATTTTATTTTAGAGAGGGGAGGGAGGAGTGGGAGAGGGAGAGAGAATCTTAAGCAGGCTTGGCGCTGAGCACAGAGCCTGACTTGGGGATTGACCCCATGGCCCTGGGGTCATGACTTGAGCTGAAATCAAGAACTGGATGGTCAACCACTGAGCCATCCAGGTGACCTGAGCTTTATAGACTTTTAAACCTTTAAAGTCCTATGAATGTCAAAGTTTCTGCAAAGTATTTTAGATAATTGTGGAGAGGCACAATAATTGGTTGGGGTAATAGATAATAGTGGTTCCTCATTCACTGATGGCAAACGAACGTTTTGAATTTAAAATTTTTCCTTGTCTTTCTGGGTTTTTC
The DNA here is from genome assembly GCF_027475565.1 of Acinonyx jubatus. Classification (NCBI taxonomy): domain Eukaryota; kingdom Metazoa; phylum Chordata; class Mammalia; order Carnivora; family Felidae; genus Acinonyx; species Acinonyx jubatus. The sequence continues at coordinate 21,137,583 of NC_069398.1, forward strand.
ATCTATAAAAAGCTATGAAAGCCCCAGAGTCACTTTTCATCATAAGATGACCACTATAATTAATGGACTCTCTTGTGCAGATATTTACAAGCTTAGATTAAATCAAAGTGCTGCTGATAGTTTCAAAACCTAACACAGTAGGGAGTTAGATTTTCATAACCTATGAGGAAATAGGAGACAGATGTGTGATTTGAGGAGACATTCAGGGAATCATCTATTGAATTATCAAGTGCTTACTATATTAAGCTCCCGTCCTCCTGGGAGCCTCATTTTGCAGGAGCAATGTGGTGATTGCTAGAACCAAGGCCTGGCTTCCCAGTGTAATCTGGGCAGATACTCTGCTTATATCTGATCCTCACATCTGTCTACTCTCTGGTATGGGCATATTTTATCAGTGAGGACAGAGGCTCAAGCTAAGAGTCACCTCTGGCCAATGTCCATCCACATCTGTTCACACAGGGAGGGAACTTTGCTCTGTTTCCAGAACAGCATAGAACTTGGGAAAAATGTGTATTCATATCTTCTGCTCATCACTTAACTGAATGTTTTTTAGGGGTTGAGTTGTATCGGTTCTTTGTATGTTTTGGATACTAACCCTTTATTGGGTATGCCATTTGTAAATATCTTTTCTCATTTCGTTGTCTTTTAGCTTGTTGATTGTTTCCTTTCCTGTGCAGAAGCTTTTTATCTTGACGACGTCCCAATAGTTCATTTTTGCTTTGGTTTTCCTTGCCTTGGGAGACATATCTAGAAAGATGCCTGTGCTTTCTTCTAAGATTGTTATGGTTTCAGGTCTCAAGTCTAGATCTTTAATCCATTTGGGTTTCATTATTTTGTATGTAGCTGTCCAGTTTTGTTGAAGGGACTTGTCTTTTTCTCATTGCTTATTCTTGCTTCCTTTATCAAAGATTGACTATATAATCGTGGTTTATTTCTGAGCTTTCTATTCTGTTCCAATGATCTATTTGTCTACTTTTTGCCAGTGCCCTTTGTAGTATATCTTGAAATCTGGGATTGTGATACCTCCAGTTTTATTCTTCTTTTTCAAGATTGTTTTGGCTATTTAGGGTCTTTTGTAGTTCTATACAGATTTTAAGATTATTTGTTCTTGTTCTGTGAAAAATGCTGTTGGTATTATGATAGAGACTGCATTAAATGTGTAGATTGTTTTGAATAGTTTGGATATTTTAACAATATTTGTTCTTCCAATCCATGGGCATGGGGTATCTTTCCATTTCTTTGTGTCATCTTCAATTTCTTTCATCAGCGTTTTATAGTTTTCACAGTACAGGTCTTTCACATCCTTGGTTAAGTTTATTCCTGGATATTTTATTATTTTGGGTGCAATTGTAGATGGGATTGTTTTCTTAATTTCTCTTTTTGCTGCCCTGTTGTTAGTGTATAGAAATGCAATGGATTTTTGTATGCTGATTTTGTATCCTGTACCTTACTGAATTATTCATCAGTTCTAGCAATGTTTTGGTGGAGTCTTTTGGGTTTTCTCTATATAGTATCCTGTCATGTACACATAGTGACTGTGTTTCTTCTTCCTTACCACTTTGGATTCCTTTTATTTGGTTTTCTTGTTTGATTGCTGTGGCTAGGACTTCTAGTACTAAGTTGAATAAAAGTCGTGAGAGTGGACATCCTTGTCTTGTTCCTGACTTTAGAAGAAAAGCTGTTTTCCCCCATTGTGTCTGATGTTAGCCGTGGGTTTTTCATATAAGGCCTTTCTTATGTTGAGGTCTGTTCCCTCTAAACTGACTTTGTTGAGGGTTTTTAATCATGAATGGATGTTGTACTTCGTCAAATACTTTTTCTGATCAGCAGCATTTAATGCCTGCAGGGACAAGGGCCAGTGATTTTCATCTCCACGTGTATGTATCCGTGATGAGACCTTCAAAATTAATGAGTTGAAATGGAATTTCACAGCAACAATTCTTAGCTAAAAGTATAATCTTGACCTATCAGCTTGGATATTCTACTTCCTATCCGGGAATGACTTAGTTTTTGATAATATGATTTTTATTTTCTCTTTTTGATGTATCACATTGACTGATTTGTGAATATTGAACCACCCCCGCATCCATATAATCTGCAAAGTTTTAACTATAAATCCACAAATGCTTTTACCTTAATTACGTGCAAGATTTCTAGTCTTGATTCTATCTCCACATGACAGTAAGAAATAAGTCTGTGGCCCTCTTCCCTTGAAAAGCATGTCAACTATGCTTGTTGACCACAGGAAGAGCTCCACCATGAATCTTTTGGCATTCAAGTGGCTCACCAGACAAAAAGATCTCCTGAGATATAAATAGTGTTGAGTGTAGGAGACAGGTCTACTTTTCTCTGCAGTAAAAGACTTTGCATTCTTCAATTTCACAACTCATTCACCTCCATTCTCTGCTAACCAGAAATCTGCAGAGATTCAACTAGGAATTTGGTGAAACGGGGGCATCCAAGGGGGTGTTTGGAAGGGGTCCTGGGCAATTCAACTACGTGTACTCATTCTTGTGAAATCATTCCTGGGTAGGAGCTGGAATATCCAAGCTGATAGGTCAAGATACTTTTTGCTAAGAATTGTTGCCATGAAGTTCCATTTTGACTCATTAATTTTGCGGGTATCATCACAGATACATACACATGGAGATGAAAATCACTAGCCCTTGTCCCTGCAGCCACTGAATGCTGCCAGTGGCAAAATATGTATGCACAACCATCTTCATGATGCAGCAGCAGAAAAATGTTTTCCAATAATCAGTACCTTGAATTTCAGTAAGAGCAGATTGATAAACAAAACAAAAACAAGACCTCATAAAGATAATAAGGAGCCTCATTACTACCAAAGTTGTAGGGACCTCATGATGTGGGCTTGAGTGCAGCATGCAGGAAAAATCATGTGTGTGGCTACTGCTTATGAGCGTTACCCAATTTCCCCCCATCACAGCCTCACGGATATTAGGTGTGTATGACGACCTGGGACAAGTAAATGCAAGAGGCTGGTTGCAGGCAGAGATGAATGCCCTCAGGCTGAGGGGATCTGTGCAGATCAGAAGCCACCAAGCAGCACAACAGCACGCATCAGTATGAAGGGTGGGAAGCTTTGGCTCAAAGCCTTGACACCTATTCTAGCTTTAAAGATGGATTTGAAAAAGTCATTAGCAGACACATTTGTCTTCACCCACCCTCACTGAGATAGCATGTATTACTCTACAGACATCTATTCCACACCTACTGGGTCCAAATGCGCAATGGCTCATCCTGCCCTTGGGGAGCTCACCATCTAGCATGCCAGATGGGTATTTAAGCAGGTCTCTAGAACACAAAGTAGGGTGAAATCAAGGCCTAGGAGGGGGTTTCAAAGTGGCGTGAGGTCCCACGTGTATGGGGACAGGTGACGCTTCACAGAAAAGGGCCGTGTTAACAGAAGAGAGTTAATTCTGAACCGTCACCCTGACCAACAGCACACAATACAGCTTGCACTGACAAAGCAAAAGAAACAGCTCAATCCTTAGAACAACCCATTATAGCACCAGCACTGAGAGCATGACCGAGAACCACAATTTTTAAACTACTTTTGAGTAATGAGATTCATATAAGGTAAAAATCTTTTATTTTCTATAGGTTCAGAAGCATGGCTCACATGTGATCTGCATTTGACATTTCTAGAGGTTCCAGCTTTTTAGGAGATCAGTAACGAGAATGAGAAAAACTTATGGCAACGTTCTAACTTTCCTGCTCAAGGTGCAGCTAATGAACACTTCCAGTGACCAGGACTTCCAATCTGCAACACCGCTTTAACTGTCTAAGCTGGAGATAAAGTGTAAACCTGACTACTTAAAATCTTCCCTTGGGATTGAGTTTAGCTCGTCTTCATGAAACAAACTGCACCAGTAAAATGGAACCAGTGAGGGCCATCTTAAGGATTGGTATTAAAACAGTAATTCAATTTCAGCACCACAGAAAGCGTTGTGTTCCCAAGTTATCAAGCAGGAGTACTTCTAACACTGTAAGAAACAATTTTGACTTCATAATTTTGATTGGAATTATTTTAAAACGGTCCATTTCTGTGAACTTCTATTAGCAATGAATTCTGAACGCGTATAAAACCCATCTGGGGTTTTCAAGTCAAAACCTCTTCTAGTTAAAAAGTTCTATTCAGGGGCGCCTGGGTGGCTCGGTTGGTTAAGCGTCCGACTTCGGCTCAGGTCATGATCTCATGGTCTGTGAGTTCAAGCCCCGCGTCGGGCTCTGTGCTGACAGCTCAGAGCCTGGAGCCTGTTTCAGATTCTGTGTCTCCCTCTCTCTCTGCCCCTCCCCTGTTCATGCTCTGTCTCTCTGTCTCAAAAATAAATAAACGTTGAAAAAAAAAATTAAAAACAAACAAACAAAAAAACCCAAAAACTTTTATCCATAAAATACGTTTGTATGTTAAGTTTGTTTGTTTTTTTTTTTAGGTAGGCTTCACCCCCAGCGTGGAGCCCAATGCAGGGTTCAAAGTCATGCCCCTGAGGTCAAGAGTCAGAGGCTTAACTGACTGAGCCAGCCAGGTGCCCTTGCATGTTAATTTTGAATGAAACCCTAATTTATGTTCTAGAATATCTTTTTGAAGATAAGCAGATTGAAAACAACTTGCATGTTGTCCATTTAAGTACTAAAATAGTTATATTCAATTATATCCCAAATCACTAAGATTTATCAGGTGTTCAGCAGAACAGGCTCTGTTCTACCCACTCCTCATGGGGCTTATTTAGTCCTGCTGCGAACTCTCCAACCCTACCAGACAACAGGCAGAGAAAAGAAGGGAGCTTGGAAGCTGTCTAGAAACACAAGCCATGGTTTAATAAAAATAAAGAGTGGTTTTATTGATAACATATAATTGCGGCTACATTAATATATATTATAAACTTTAAGGATTAGAAACCAATGACTTTATTCTTTACTGAGAATAATCTAGGGTACGGCCATATGTTCCGCGAATCTTACTTCAGTCCCACACAGTGGTCCTAGATCTATTTTTCACAAAATCAGGAAGTCACCATCCAAGCTTTGTATCAGGCCACACGTTTCATTAAGTAGAAATAAGACATTATGTTTTCTTCAGCAAATACCCCTTTTGTCACATCGTCCGATCTTCTCACATTTATCTTAATATACAAAGCTTAACTTTTCACCCCCAAGATAACGTGCATGTTGGAAAGTGCAAGTCATGAGACAGCAGCAAAATGCTACTCTGCCCTTTGTATCCTGGATTTTTCATTTTTGCCCCAGACCCCGCTTTATCATTAAAACTACATGAATCCCACAGTGTGATACTTTATCAGAAAAGTCTTTTGTGTACACGTTACCACAAAGATGGAAAACGTCAAACAGTCCGAGCAAGTGTTTGGCAGACCACAGAAAGGAAAGAGGACCGTGGGAAAAGAAAACGCTTTAGTGTTTTAGAGCTGAAGAGCTTGACGGGCGTCATTCAAATTTCTCATCCCCTTCTTCCACGTCCTTCAGGTTGAGCACTTCCAGAGAACCTTTGCCTTTTGTCTCCTTTTTTATGAGCTCATCGATTTCTCTGAAGCAGCCTGGGTCAATCAGACACACCTGAAACACGGAACACAGGTGCTCAGCAGGTGCAACGGAATGAACACAGCCCCCGCTTTCTCTCAGACACACAGCACGTTCCAGATGTCTCTACTGCTACCGTCCTACAGTGCAAGAACGAAGACAGGGCACAGGGAAGCAGGCAGGGCTCTAGTCTAGCCTCGCTCTTTTAAGGGCACACACAGGCCCTGCGACAGGCGTTAACCTCCCCGTCTGAGGTCGTCTCTGGACTCCACAGCCATCAAGTGAAGTGGCTGGAAGAGGAGAGCGTGGTTCTTTTGATACTACAGTTTAGCGCGAGGATTTACAGTCTGGCGAGAGCACCTCTATTTATCCACATCAGAAGGAGAAAAAGCAGCTTGAAGGCCTATTTAGAAATCACATGTGAAGTTCTGAAAAGACCGGAGAACTTCAGAATGTCAGATGTGTCCCTTCGCGTTTAGGGAGGAATGCCCAACAACCCGGGCCAGAGCTTGTTTATACTGGCGCTGGAGCCAAATCTCAGGGCCCGGGTTTGCAGACAACCGAATCTCTGCTGCGTCTGACACTGCGGGGCCACTGCGGGGTCCAAAGACCCCATGCTTTGCCGCGTCTTTAAAATGTTCTATGGGCAATGAGGCCGTCCAACTTTTCGTCTCATTTCCAATTTCCTCATAATAGAAGACTCACCGTAAAATATATTCTCTCGTCTAAACTGAGCATGGATTTAACCAGAAAAAACAAACCATCCCCCCACCCCCAAATCCCAAGTTGTGCTTAATTTAACTATAATTTCGTTTTAGTCTGACCTTGAGATTTTTACTTAATTCCAGGTAAGATGTTTCTGGAAATGTCTATTGTTCACACCTTTAAATGTCTGTGACACATTTATGACTAGAAAACAGATGATTCTGGTAACATGGACGCAAAAGAAGAAGAATATTTTTATCTTACAATTTCTAACTGCTGACTGTAGTCTTCGCTTTCTATAACCTTGATTAGGGGCTTCAGCTTTTCTTTCAGCTTCTTCCCTTCATTCACTGGAAGAAGGAACCGAAGTCTCATGTGAGCACGTTCGATCTTCATCTTCTCCTTTAACTGCTTTATCACTTCCAAAGCCTGGCGAGACCAAATTGAAAATGTTGGCAATTTCTTTGCTACCTTTGCTGCATTACTTTGTAAGGTATTCAAGACAAAGCAGTTCCCATCCAGCCAAATTAGACGGTGGTTTTTAGGTAGGACACAAAGAACATAAACACCCATAGAAAAGAGAAGATAAATTGGACTTGAAGATTACACACTTGTGGGTTTCAAAACACTATTGAGGAAGTGAAGACAGCCCATTAAATAGGTGAAAATATTAGTCAATCACACATTTGATGAGGTGCTAGTATCCAGAATATATACAGAACTCTTACAACTTGATAATGAAGAAACAAATAAAGAATGGCCAAAGAATCTAAATACTGATTTCTCCAAAGATGACCAAAGGTCAACGGGCACAATATGCTGAAATCATTTGTTATTAGGGAGATGCAAGTCAAAACCAGAATAGTACACCCAGGATGGCTGTAATAAGAAAGGTGGATTAACAACAAATATCAAAGATGTGGAGAAATCGGAACCCTTGCACACTGATTGTGGAAATGTAAAATGCCTCAGCTATTTTGGAAAATGGTTTGGCAGTTCCTCAAAAGGTTAAATATAGTTACCATATGACCTAGTAATTCCATTCCTGAGTCCAGAGAAATGAAACACGTCCACACAAAAATTTGTAATGAATTTCAGAGCAGCATTATTCATGATAGCTAAAAAGTAGAAACAACACAAATACCCATCAACAGATGGATGAATCAACAGAATATGGTATTTCCATACAATGGGTTATTGTTGAGTCCCAAAAAGGAATAAAGCACTGATATGTACTACAACAGGTATGAACCGTCAAAGGGCCACATATTGTCTGATTCCATTTATAGGAGATGTCCAGAAGAGAAAAGTCCATAAAAACAGAAAACAAATTTGCTGAACAGCTGTGAGAAGGGTATATGAGGAGTGAGTGCTAATGGCCACAAGGTTTCTTCTGGGGGTGATGGAAACGTTCTCAAGTTAGGTAGTAGGGAAGGCTGCAAAAACTTTGTGAATATGCCACTGAATTGTTCACTGTAAAAAGATGACCTTGTATGTCATGTGAATTAGATAGAAATCAAAAAAATCTAAGATGTGGAGTTGAAAGGATTCTTTAAAAATTCAAGTTTTATCTTTAAAGGTTTGACTTGGATAGGAAGATGAGAGCTGTAGTACATTTGTGTTTAGTTAAAAAAAATTCCATTGCTTTTCCCTAAAACCCCCATCATTTCCTTCCTCCCTCCCCCTAATCTCCTACCTTACTGCTTCCAAGTAGTATCACTTTATTATCACAGACAGATCATTTTCAATGGTTTCTTCAGAGAAAATTGATTTTCATTTGGATACTTTTTGACATTAAAAACCACTCACCTGCTGTTTTGTACTTTTATTGGTTTTGACTGAATAGTGGATGTCCTTCATGGCTCTCTCTATAAGGATAACAGTGTACGGTCTCTTTGTTTCAGGGTTCACACACTTGTCGGCCACAATGGTTGCAATGTCCCTGAACATCTGCTCCAGCTGTGTATGCCGTTCTTTATCTGATACTTGAACCTCTCCTTTAGTCAAAATCTAAAAAAACCCCAGATTTAAATATCTTTATTGTGCATTATTTGTTAACTGACCACAAGAATTAATAACTTGGGAGAGAAAATTAAATTCCATCCTCTTCAGCTACTCACATATAGGTAATAAACTGAACTTTGCCCAAATGATACACTGGATTATCTTGTGCTCTAAGATACTATTTATTTAGGTGGGGGAAGGGGAAAAGTCAATTTAGGCAAAGGTTGTAAATGGTGAAACCCTTAAAAAGAAAATTTAATTTTAGGTATATTATGCTCAAAATATAAAAATGGACAAAAATAAGGTAATTTAGTAGAAAATTTAAGTTTTGGAGACTTTGACAAAATATATTCATGTCCTGCATTATTAAAAATGATGCCACACAAAAAGACTCCCCAAACAATCTGACTAAAATGAGCAGAGAACTCGAATAGACATTTTCTCAAGCAAGACATACAGATGGCCAACAGACACATGAAAAGATGCTGAACATCACTCCAACACCACTCATCATCAAAGGAATGCAAATCAAAGCACAATGAGTTTTCACCTCACCCCTATCAGAATGGCTAGAAATCAAAAAAACAAGAAACCAACAAGTGTTGGAGAGGATGTGGAGAAAAAGGAACTCTCAGTGCCCTGTTGGTGGGAATGCAAACTGGTACAGCCACTGTGGAAGTCAGTATAGAGGTTCCTCAAAAAAATAAAAATAGAACTACCATGTGATCTCGTAATTTCACCACTGGGTACTTACCCAAAGAAAATGGAAACTCTAATTTGAAAAGATATTTGCACCCCAGTGTTTATTGCAGTATTCTTTTCAATAGCCATGATGCAACCTAAGTGTCCACTGATAGATGAATGGATAAAGAAATAGTATACATACACAATGGAATATGACTCAGCCATAAAAAAGAATGAGATCTTGCCATTTGCAATGACATGGATGGACCTAAATGGTATAACGCTAAGTGAAATAAGTCAGACAAAGAGTAATACCGTATGATTTCACTATTTGGAATTTAAGAAACACATAAACAAACAAAAAAAGGGCACAAACAAAAAAAGACTCTTAACCATAGTGGTTGCCAGAGGGGAGGTGGGTAGGGAAAAGTCACAGAGATGAAAAAACAGCATATGGAATACAGTCAATAAGACTAATAACATTGCTTGGTGACAGGTGGTGACGACACTTATCATGGTAAGCACTAAATTACAGAATGCATACAAAAGAACGCACAGTGATGTGTATTGTTGAATCACTATGTTGTACACCTGAAACTAATTCTAACACTATTAATTATACGTCAATTAAAAAAGTGATGTTACTCAGGTCACGCCTAAAAAATAACGATTCAAGTTTAACATACGTTCAAGTACTTCTAACACATAGCTCTTAGAACTCACCTGCTTACAGATTTCTGTCTGGTCATCTGTTCCAAATGCACTGATCAGATCTTCCTTCTTTGCAACTTGACCTTTAGAAACATTTACAAACACTGAGTGGGTCTGTAGAACTTCATCAAGGTCTTTTTCCCTTGTGACAGCAGGAGAGAAAAGTCCTAAGTGAACACACTTGAAACTTGGAAATTCATTCACATTTAAATACAAGATGGTAGTGACATAATAGTAAGAAACAACAAATACTCAGCGAGAGGGAACATTTTCAAAACTCAGAACCGTATCTGTATTCCCACTTACTCACTGGAGAAAAACGTCACGGGATCATGTATGAAACACTGAGCTGTGGGGGCAGAGGGCGGGCTGCTGCCAGGGAATTCCGATCCCTAGATGGCAGCAGCGAAGACACTACGCACTTCGGTGAAAACTACAGGGCAAAGATCTGTGACATCAGGATGTGCTATAGCCACGGAAGTATTTGGAAGACTAGGTCTCCACCCTTTAACATTATTTTGGCAAAAGGGCCATATTTTGGGGATTTCTTGGCTGTGGCTTTCAGGACACCAACCAATTAAAACAAAACTCCGAACCAACAACCCAAACCACAACAATTCAACAAAAAGGGAATCCTGGATTTAGGCGCTAAGCTCGAGAAAGACAGTGACTTTTCACGCTCACTGCAGGAATAAATTGTCCACTTCCTTCCCTGTCAAGACACCAGCTCGAACACTAGGGGCAGGCCGCCTCGGAGGCTACAAGCTCCGGCCAGAGCTCGGACGGAGAGGGTCACTCACACGCCGCTCCGCCAGCCGACGACTTTGTTCTTGTAGCAGGCGATTTCGAAGCGCTTCCCGGCGCGCTTCATCCGCACCACGGCCACATTGGTTAGGCGGATCTGGTTGGTGGGGGTGAAGATCGACATGGTGGCTGCTCACAGCCCTTCCCGGGTCTGGTGAACCAAGGCACACCCGTGCGGCCGGCCGGAGGGACCACCTGCGCCTCGCTGTAACGACCCGGCGGCGCGCGGCACGACCACTACCTACCCGGACAGCCGCCACGATACACCCAGTTGACTTATTGCGCAGGCGTCAGGTGTTGCGGAAACCGGGCGAGGAAACATGAGCAACGACGCCTGCGCATTGTGGCTTTTACGACATCGTTCGGCTCGCGACAAGAGAAGCGCTCTTCCTTGATGTAATTTACTTCCGCCAAGGAGCTCTGATTGGCTGGTGATGCTGATGTTTTAGCTACCGGCTGGAAACGTAGAGTCGGTCCCTCAGAGTTCCGCAGGTTTCGGGGTCGCGCCCTCAAACTTCTCTTACGGAAAAATTGTAAAATAAAAAACTTGAGAAAACAGTGTGATGAACCGCCACGAACCCATCGCCCTGCTTCAACGATTATCAACATTTTGCCATTCATGTTCCATTCTCCCTCTTCTTTTTGGTCAGAGTAGTTTAAAGCAAATTATAAGGTTTTAGCTTTACAGTCTGTACTCCTCACAGATGAAGGCAACAAGATTAACCATTATTCCTTAATATCATCTACTAGCCAGCCCATAACCCAATTTCTCGAAATAATGCTTTTTCACAATCGGTGTGTTTGAAGTGAGGTCCAAAGGAGACACAGATTACGTCTGGTTGATGACACGCTTTTAATGTGCCCATCTTTCCCAGGTTTCTTTCCTATACCACCACGCCTGTTTTGACCCTGCTTCCCTCTAGACCCGCCCCTTGCACCTCTGAGCCAATCCGAGAGGAGCCGGGAGCGCTTGGGCTACCTAGCTTGGATCTCTAAGCGGGGCTTCTCTCTGGGCCCGCCCCTTCCCCCTCTGAACCAATCCGGACGGGCTGGCGAGTGGCATGGCTGCCCCCAGCTCTCCGGGCTCCGGGTATACTGGTAATACTTCAAGATAGTTCTGGTCGTCTCCCGGTGTCCGAGCCAGGTTCTTCAGGTCTGCAGTCCTAGTCTATCGGGCCGCAGAGCCTGGGCTCTGAGGAGAATGGGTAAGCCGTCACCCCCCCCCCCCCCCCCCGCCCCCCGACAGGCAAAATCGTGGAGGGGGAGGAGAGAGGGAACCGTTTTTCTCACTCTCTCCTGGCGGAGTGGCGTCCTCGAGGACCGTCCTTCAGAGGTTGTTGCACTTGTCAGCCCGGGACAGGAGCCATTGACAGCAAGGGAGGATTGATCCTTGCTTTTGACCTGGCTTTTGCCTCATGAGGTTAGGGGATGAGTTCAGAAGGAACTGTGCTTCTGACCTCAAGTAAAACGCATAGAGAACTGCCCACTTTCTTTACCCACGTGTTTGGTGGCTTTTGGTCTTTTCCAGGGTGGAGCAGCAACGGCAAAGCCCATGTTTGTTTTTTCCACGGTGGAGCAGCACCTGTAAACCCCAGAATTTAGGCTTCGCCTTTTGAAATTGCCTCCAGTTCAACATTTGAGGCCAGGTCCATTCATACGTCTTTCCAAAAAACGGGGTGTGAGATCCATTGCAAGTAACAGTGGGTCTTTAAAACTAGAGCAAAGAGAATAGTATTTTTTAAAGCTTTTCTTATGGAGTACTCAAAACACAGCAGAGTTAATTCCACGTAAAGTGTTTTGACTTTGTTCACTTCTCTTGCTTCCAAGTGCTATATCCAAATGAAGGTACAATTTTGTGTTTTTCTGAGTTAGCATCGTTACGGTAATTTTATCACATGACCACATGCAGTTGTATATTATTTTTATTAGCGTTGATATTTTTTAGAATTCTTACCCGGGTTGTTGAATATGAAGGTTGGTTTTATTTTATCTTTTAATATTTATTTTTGAGAGAGAGACAGAGACAGAGAGAGACAGCATGAGCAGGGGAGGAGCAGAGAGAGAGGGAGACACAAAATCCAAAGCAGGCTCTCCAGGTTCTGAGCTATTCAGCACAGAGCCCATTGCTGGGCTTGTGACAGCTTAGAGCCAGATGTGGGGCTGGAACTCATGGAGTATGAGGTCATGACCTGAGCTGAAGTCAGATGCTTAACTGAGCTACCCAGGCGCCCCTATTTTATTTTTTATTCTTAAAATAAGGATGGGCAGCTTTGTATATGTAACTTTATGTAAAATTACATGTATGTATTTTTTAAATTTAGATCCTTCTTTGGATACATGGGACTTCTCTTCACCTTTAATATCATTATGGATAAACAGGTTTTACATATATTTGGGCTTTGCCTTTGGCATTAGCCTTTGGATTTGTTTCCAGATTGTCATCAGGAAGCAGGTAAGTGGAGTTGGTTTTTATAGGAGAGAATTAAGGCATTAGATTTATAGAGAATTTAGAGTGCAGATTTTCTAAGGTTTTCAGAAAAGCTAAAAGGAACTTTTCAGTCACTTTTATGTTTGGTCTCTACACAGGTTTTTTTTTTTATGCCTAAAAATTTTATTCTCAGTTTTTAGAGACAAATTTATTATGAAATAAGTTATTTATGTTTTCTTTGATGGGCTGTGGATGTTTTACTCTTGAGATACAGGAAGAGTTCATAGTGAAAAATTAAGCCTTCATAAGAAAAATCTATTTAGCGCTTTTAAAGAGTAGTAGTCTTCTGTTTTCTTACCACTAATTAAGGATTGGAAAGTAAGTTCCTCGTCTTATTTCGATAAAGCACATTATGGATGAATGTATGTATAGTTAGTTCTGTCCTGGAGGAATTGGGAATCTTTATAGCCTTAAGGATCGTAGGTCCAGCCTTTAAAGGACCTAATTATATCAAGGGGTTAATATTTGAGGAGTACACCAGAAAGATTAAGAGAATAGTAAAATCGGTTATTGTCTGTGCTGTCATCACTACTGAAGTTGGGAAAAGACTCAAACTTGATGGATTTTGTGTAGTTGTTTATCTTCAAGGGCAAGAACTCAAAGGATAAGTCTGTTCCAAAAGCAACTCGGGATTTGATGACAAATGGTTATATCTCTCTTCAAAAGAAGGACATCTTAGTGTCTGGAGTGAAGATTTTCTATGGTTCCCAGACTGGAACAGCGAAGGTGAGAACTTCATATGATATTTTTCTCTGGGTTTCTTGATCTTTTAGAAGATCCCTTAAAGGTATTCATTCACAGTGAACTGAATCGGTCTTCTAATTTTTTTTTTTTTCTTTTAAATCTTCTTTTTTCCCTTCCCCAGCATACCTTTTTCCTTCCCGGGGCATTGCATGGGTTTTTAACCCTTGTGCCCAATTCCAGCCTTGTGCCCAATTCCAGCCCAATTCCAGTCTGATGGTCACTGTCCTGAGGGGTTTTGTGCTGAAGCTTGCTTCTGCCTCAGCAGAATGGAGAGTTCTAAGCCTTTTACTGATGGCGGGTGCGAAAGTAGGGGATAGTGAAAAGAGCATGTCAGCAGTAGCGTCCAGTATGGGATGGGGCCCTGACTTTCACGACGTCACACATCTACTTAATAAAATGTGTTTTGATTTAATAGCGTTAAAAGTGTTAACAGTAGACATCGAATACTGCTTAAAGTAGATATGTGCTGCGGATGTATTTGCTGTCGGCTTCTTTGTTATGAAGGTCACAGCTATTTAGTGCTTTTTAGGAAAAGATTCTAAGGCGAAGGTGAAAATGAAGTTAAAAAGTCAGTGTCAACTGATTTTTGTGGGGTACTGAAGAGGGTCGTACTGCCCTCTTGTGGATGTTTTGTAGAATAATATTTCTTCGCTTTTCAGAACTCCAGTGCCGGCTTTGTGCCACATCATAGTTGAAGGTCACTTAACATTAAGGGTTCAGCCTTAAGCAACAGAGGTGGGGAACCAGAAGAAATGTAAAAAAGGCATCTGAGCAGCCAAAACAAAGTCCTTTTATGTTACTCATAGAAGATCTCAAAGCCTCTCTTTATGTGTGTTTTTAATTTTTTTAAAAGATCAAATTGACACTTGAAGACTGTAACAAATCCAGGTGTGTGGAGGGTTCATACTGAAAAGTACTTTCTAGTGAATCTTTTTTTAACTATTTCTTCTTTTTGATTCCTCTGATGGCTGTTTCTTTATGCTGTGTTTCTAGATTGATCAATGTTGGATAAAAGTTATTGACTTCTTATGTTAGTTAACACAGACTTTCCTCAAATATTGGTTGTTGGCCTGTTGGCTTAATGTCGTTGGCATCTCATTGTTGATACGGGTTAGATGACCCTCCTAAAAGCTATGCCATCTGAATTTCTTTATTCTGCTTTCACATTTAATGGCTTCATATTTGCTGGGTGTAGATTAGTTTTTCCTTACAGCTTTGAAGGCATCACTTCATTGTCTTACACCGGTCAGTGTTGTTGATGAAAAAGTTAGTCTCCTCATTCCTTTGTAGATGACTTGATTTTTGTGTTTCCGGAAGCTTTTAGAGTCATGTCTTTGTCCTTGAGGTTTGGAACTTTTTTGAGATGGTGTCTAGGTTGGATCTTTTTTCAGCTGTTGTGCTGGACACTTGGGCTCTTTTGAAGATTTGTGAGCATTTCTGCTAATGTTTTTGGGCATATTTTTTCCCTTCCATTTTCTGTTTTTTTCTTTAAAAAAATTTTTTTTTAATGTTCATTTTTGAGAAAGAGAGTGAGAGAGACGAAGATAGAGTGTGAACAGCAGAGGGGCAGAGAGAGAGGGAGACACAGGATCCGAAGCAGGCTCCAGGCTCTGAGCTGTCAGCATAGAGCCAGATGCGAGGCTCAAACTCACAAACCATGAGATCATGACCTGAGCCCAAGTTGGTCGCTTAACTGACTGAGCCACCCAGGCTTCCCATTTTTATTTTATTAAAAAAATTTTTTTTTAAACTGTTTTTTTTCTTTCTGTCATTTGTGTTGGCTGGATATTAGAGCTTTTGGATGGCTTCTTTGTCTTAAATCTTTTCTCTTTTGTAACTCTTTTTCTTTCCACTTGGGGTTGTGGGATTTCAATTCCAAACCTTTTTGAATGTTTTATTTTGGTTCTTACGTTTTTAGTTGCAAAAACACCATTTTGTTCGTTTTTTTCTACCCCTCCCCCCAATTTTGTTTGTTTTTAAAACATGTTTATTTTTGAGAGAGAGCTCGTGCACATGAGTGAGTGGGGAAGGGGCAGAGAGAGGGGGACAGAGGAGCCCAAGAAAGCTCCATGCTGACAGCAGAGAGTGTGATGTGGGGCTCAAACTCAAGAACTGTGAGATTAGGACCTGAGCCAAGGTCAGACGCTTTCTGACCTTGCCATTTTTCTTTCCTGCTGCTTGTTCTAGTCAAGTTCCTGGTGAACCATGGTTTTCTGTTCATTTTTAGACAGAATGATGGGCTAGCTGGTGTGGGTTTTCTCTGTTCTTGTGTGAACAGATGTGTGTTCTTTAATTATAAATTTTTCACCGGACGCTCTGTGCAGGGTGGGTCAGAGCATACCGTGTGACCTATTGGCCCCATATCTCCCTCTAACTGCCATCTCAGATTTTTTTTTTTTAAGAGTAAAGCGCCTTGAAAATATCTGCCACTATCTCTAAATCTCCAATTTCCCTACTCCTGTTTTTCTTGGACCACTCTTGTCAGGCTTCTATGCCCTGACGTGTTCCTGGTGCTTTTCATATTGCTGATTAGTTCTCACCTTTCATCTTACTTGACATTCTTCTCTAGGTCATCCTCCTGCTTGGCCAGGGCTAGCCTTCCTTACTTATCATCTGCTAATTTCTCCTCTGCTTGACCTCTAAAGGTAGGAGTGTCCCAAGGCTCCGTCCTTGAGACCCTGTCTCTATTTGCACTCACTGTGCTCTCTAAGGGATCTTATTATCTAGACTGTGTTCTTGCCTCTAGATACAATTTGGCAGACTTTTTCTGTAAAGGGCAAGCCATTTTATTTTTTACGCTATGTATGTGTATGTATTTAGGCTTTTAGTTTTTGTGGGCCAAACAGTCTTTGTTGCAGCTGCTCAGCTCTGCTGCCTTGGCGTGGATGCAGCCACAGACAATACGTAAATTAAGTGGCATGACTGTATCCCTGTAACTTGCACCTGTAGAACCAAACGGAGGGCTGGATTTGACCTGCCGGCCTTCGTTTGTATGCGCTGAGGGCCTCTGAATTTATGGTTTCCATCTGAACTGTTCCCCTCAACTCCAGACTCCCATGTCCAGTTACTCTTAGATCTTTATGTGATGTCTAGTAGGCATCTCAGAATTCAGATGCTCAACTGAACTCCCGAGTTTTTTGTCCAGACCTTTTTCACTTACACTCTTTACCAACTTCATCTTTCCAGTTGCCTAGCTCAAAGAAAACCTTTGGCTTCTCTCTTTTTCCTACTCCCCTCCCCCCATGCAATTTGTCAGCAAATGCTGTTTGTTCTACTTCCACAATGGATCCAGGTGCCAGTCACTTCTCAGCACTGTGGTTCGGGGCACCCTCAGATTTTGTCTGGATCACTGCAGTCACGTCCCCTTCATTCAGTGCCGCTCGGCCCCTCCCTCGGCTTCAGGGCCCTCTCAGCTCCGCAGCCAGAGGGACTCTGAAAACTTAAGTGGAACCACATTCCCAGCAGTGACCTCCTCATTCACTTAGAGTAAGTGCCAAAGCCCTCACAGTGGCCAGGAAGCCCTCACGTCTGGTTTTCCCTTATCTCTTTTACCTCATTTCCTTGGTCCCCCCCAGTCCCCCTCAGTGTTGTCAGCCTCTTTGCCAAGCCTGCCCCCTCCTTTGGGCCTTTTCACTTCCACGTTACCTCTGTTTGGGGTAGCCGCATGGCTTGCCCTCTCATTTCCTTCAGGTTTGGCTCAAATCTTTGTCTTTGAGACCACTTCTCCAGTTCTGATACCAGCTACCCAGAGTTTTTGTCAGATTCCACAGGTATAAGGGCCCAGTCTACAAGACTTGTCTCCACTTCAGATGCCAGGGGCCACTAGTCCCAGGGGCCACCTGTGCTTGTGACTGGAACAGCTATAAGTTCGATCCCACGGTCCTCCTTAGGTTCGATAATTTCCCGGAACGATTCACAGAACTCAGGAATTGCCTGACTGGCTACATTTACTGGTTTCTTGTAAAGGACACAAGACAGACACAGACAAATGGCAGACATGCATAGGGCAAGGTATGGTGGACAGGAATGGCTCAGAGCTTCTGGACCTTCTCTGTGCACCACCTTCTCAGTGTAACAATGTGTTCACCAACCCAGAAACTCCCTGAAACCTGTCCGTTAGAGGTATTAATGGACATTTCAAATCATTGGCCATTGATGATTGAACTCACTGGGAACGATGGTACTGAAAGTTCTAAATCTCTAATCATGTTGTTGGTTTTGTGACGACCAGCCTCCCTCCTGTAGCTACCTGGGGCCTGCCTCCCCATAAGTTACTTCATTAGGATACCAAAGGCAGTAAGTTCCAAGGGTTTTAGGACCTTTGTGCCTGGAACTAGGGGCAAAGACTGAATATGTGTATGCATATTTTTATCTTATGCACCTGTTCTGACACTCCCTGTGTATAATGACAACTATCGTCATACCTGTAATACTGTATTCTTACCCTTTACCCCGATTTATTTTCTTCCATAGCACTGGTCATCCTCTGATTAACTATGTGTTCTCATTTCTTTGCTGTGTATCTGTCCATCAGAATGCAAGCTCCCTGAAGGCAGGGACCATGTGTGTCTTGTTCACTGTTGTGTAATATTTCCCAGAACTGAGACTGGCATAGTAGATGCCCAGTAAATTAATAGATGCTTGGTAGGCTTAGCTTTAATCCTGGGAGCTTAGACTACTTAGCAAAAAATAGGAAGGCATTTTCCAGAGTGCCGACACCTGGCTAAAGGTTTGAGCTTTCCCCAAACGTTGGGTTCATTTTGTTTGGAGAAGAGCTAGCAGGTGTTCTGTCTGGGGGGTAAAGGGTGGATGTTGCCCAGGCTCTGTGTGCGCTTGTTCCATATACAGATTGTCTACTGATGGGCTCTTCTCTGCCCAGGGTCCCCCCCAGCTTTGGTGTAGTGGCTGACTCTGAGCCCAGAACCCCTCTGGGGTTCTGTCAGGAACATGGACTGTCCCCTAGGGCTTTCTCCTCCTTGTCAACCTGCTTCTGTTTGCTTTTTATCTTCCAGAAACGTGTCAGATTTCTTACATCCCACATTCATTCTCTTCCCTCTTCAGGATTTCTTACCTCCTCTATGTTTATTCTAGTGGGGCAAAGCAGCTGGAATGTCAAAAAGCCAATTTAGATTTAGTCCCGTATATGTACTTCCAGAGTGAGAACAGCACAGTTGAATGATTGATCTCCATAAAGATGCTTGGGAAAATGGTAGAGGTGAGAATAGCGTTTGGGTTTATGATGATAAATGTCAGTGACTGCAAAAAGTTTTTCATGATAAACGCCTATTCCCTTGCCGGCAGAGGTAAATTAAGACTGTACTTTGCTTATTTAGCTCATCGAAGAGTTTATGTGATTTTTTTTTTTTTTTTTCCCATTAGGGATTTGCAGCAAGTCTTGCTGAAGCAGTTACCTCCCTAGGTCTGCCTGTGGCAGTTATTAATCTCCAAGAATACGATCCAGATGATCATCTAGTAGAAGAGGTTGGTAATTGTGTTAAGTTTTTCTTCAGTCCAAACTCTCAAATGTAACTGACCTCCTGCATTCTGGGATAAATAGAATCTTCAGAACAAATTTCGTTTTCATGCTAAGGCATTTCAGTTGGCTGAGTTTGCAGGGTCAGTTAGAGGTGTTGAGTATATGGTGTGGGACCCGTCCCTCTGGCATGTGGTCTCTCCTGGGGTGGGGGTAAGGGTGGGGAAGCTTGGTGGCTTGAAGTTCCCTCCTCCCTCCTGAACCAACCTCATAATCCAGGGAAGATTGTGATTGATGGCAGTGTGCAGAGCACGTGAACCACGCGTGAGCTTGCTGAGAGGTCAGGAGCCACTTGGGTAGCAGAAAGGATGGGTTTGGGACTTACAGAAGTCTCTCACTACCTGCGTGACCTCCGTGCATTACTTAATTATCTGTGTGGGTTTAATTTCTTCACCTGAGAAATGCCCCTTGCTCTCGTCTAGTTACACTCAAGAGAAGTTTGCCTTACAGCACTGATTCTCGAACCAGCATTCTCAGCATCTCCTGGGAACTTGTTGGAAATGCAGGCCGGCCCTGCTGAATCAAAGTCTGGATGGGGAACTGTATTTTTACAGGTGCTCCAGGTGATTCTGAAGCAGCTAAAGTTGGAGAAGCACGTAGAGCAGGGGTTAATGAACTACTTCTGTAAGGGGCCAGATAGTAAATATCATCTGATTTGGGCGCTGTGCACACAGTTCTGCCTTTGAGGCACAAAACAACCATAGGCAATGTAAATGAATGAGTGTGCTGTGTTCTACTAACACTTTGTTTTTAAAAAAAACAGGCAGTGAGCTGGACTGGGCCTATGGGACATAGTTTGCCAGCCCCTTCTTAGTCGATAGCCTCCTAGCTGTAACTGTCCATTTCTTTCTCCCATAAGAAAATGGTGGGGTGCAAATGAGTGACCTTGAATCTGCTCAGAATTACTTGTGAAAAATTATTAGCAAACTTTGAGATTTAATTATTTTTTTTACCATCAAAATATTTTATTGGGATTTAATTATTAATAAAGGATTGCTTATAACTTATCTCATGACTTGGAATATAAAAACAACATTTTTTTAAAGGTTTGTTTATTTATTTACTTAGAGAGAAAGGATGTGAATGAAGGAGGGGCAGAGAAAAGGGAGAGGGGATCCCAAGCACACTCCACATTTGATCTCATGACCGTGAGATCTTGACCTAGGCCGATATCAAGAGTTGGCCACTTAACTGATTGAGCCCCCCAGGCGCCCCATGACTTGGAATTTTTGAGGTTCATTCAAGCAGATTGGAATATCATGGCTAGCAGGACTGAAGGCGTATTTTGTTTCCCCGTGTAGATGATAGTGCCACGTGTTAAGTTACCTTACATTTAAAAAGTTTATTACATTAATTTTTCAGATAGTTTTAATGAGATCTTTCTGTTTTTCTTCCCGACTGATTTGGATTTTGTTTCCAATAGGGCAGTTGGAGATGATAGGAGCTTATAGTCTGAGGACTGGAATGGAATATATAGTTAAGGGCACCAGGGGTGTATTGGCAGGGGCAAAGGTCTGGGTTTTCTCCCCGTGCAAAGTGTTCTTGCTCTGTTTTCTTCCACTTTTGAAAGTGAGTAACATTTTGAAAGCACCCTGTGCCCTTAGAGATTAGTATTAATGTGGATGTCAGCATTTTAAAAAGGAATTTTCTTCACTGGTAAGTTATATTGTGAATATTCTTCTGAAATAATTACTTTCTTGGTTAGGTTACTAGTAAAAACGTTTGTGCCTTCGTGGTTGCTACGTATACTGATGGTCGACCCACTGAAAGTGCAGAGTGGTTCTGCAAATGGTTAGAGGAGGCATCCAGTGATTTCCGATTTGGCAAAACTTACCTGAAGGGTATGAGATATGCTGTATTTGGCCTGGGAAATTCTGCCTATGCGAACCACTTCAACAAGGTAGGTACAAAGTAGGTGTATGTTGAATTGTAGGGATAAATTCTCTTTTAATAAAAAAAAAAAAATTCATACACACATTTGTGTGTGAAATAATCCACAAACTTTGGTACTTAATAATAAACTTGTTGTGTTACTCTATTATAATGGGGAATTGTTACACATATGTATCCAAGGTTGGTGCGTAGTAGGCAGTCAGTAAATTTTATTGAATAAAATGCTTATACCTCCTGTTGTCTAGTGTCTTAGTGGCTTGGATTCACGATCATTGAGTCTAGTCTGCTGTCCCCAGGCAAGACCTTGTGGATGGAAGGTCAGTGGTTCTTTGGACTGTCTCAGCTGCCTGTTCTATAGTTGAACAACCTTTATGGCTCAGGCTAACTCTGAATACCGTTGAGCTCATTGTCTTTTAATGATTAATTTTTTTTAACGCTTATTTATTTATTTATTTATTTAAAAAAAAAATTTTTTTTTTCAACGTTTATTTATTTTTGGGACAGAGAGAGACAGAGCATGAATGGGGGAGGGGCAGAGAGAGAGGGAGACACAGAATCGGAAACAGGCTCCAGGCTCCGAGCCATCAGCCCAGAGCCTGATGCGGGGCTCGAACTCACGGACCGCGAGATCGTGACCTGGCTGAAGTCGGACGCTCAACCGACTGCGCCACCCAGGCGCCCCTAACGCTTATTTATTTTTGAGAGATAGAGACAGCACGAGTGAGGGAGGGGCAGAGAGAGAGGGGGAGACACAGAATCTGAAATGGATTTGGGCTCCAGCTCGGGAACGGTGAGATCATGACCGAGGCTGAAGTTGGACGCTTAACCGACTGAGCCACCCAGGCGCCCCAATCATTAATTTTTAAAAGGAAATAGAAGAAAAGCATTTGCTGCCTTTTATGTAGTAAGACATTGTTTTGTTTTCCTAGATCTTTTTTCTAAATGCAATTAATTTGGGCTCCTTTTCTTTTGCGTTCTATTCTCTATACTTTAAGTAATAAAAATATAGAGCCTCTCCATTCCTTGAGATTCTAAACAGTTACCGGAACTTTTTGTATATGTACCTCTTCCCAAAATTGGGCCCAGCCAGGCTCACCTGTCTTTGGTAGAATGTGAGTAGAGGTGAAAGTAGAGATCTTCTTTTGAGCTTGTTTTCATTCAGTTGTTATATCAAGATGTGTATTTCTGGCTGTATTTTCAAAGGAATTAGAAAAAAAAAAAGGTAAAATTCAAGATACGTAAGTGATTAATGCCTTGCCACTCACAAAGCCTGTTAAGTTTTGAACTCTCTCTCTCTCTTTTTTTAAATTTAGTTTGTGAGAGAGAGGGAGAGAGCCACGAGTATGAGCAGAGGAGGGGCAGAGAGAGAGAGGGAGAGAATCCCAGGCAGGCTCCTTGCTGTCAGTGCAGAGCTCCACACAGCTGTGAGATCCCGAGTGGAGTTGAAATCAAAAGTAGGATGGTTAACCAACCCAGGCGCCCCTTAAGTTTTTGAGCTCTTAACCATGCATCTTGGCAATCCCTGTACCTCAGCCTAACTGCTTCTTACTGCAACACGTTCAAGTTCTGAATTTATAAAGCCGTGAGTCGTGCCAAACGGGCTGCACTTTCTTATTAAAGTGGGCTTTGCTACATTTGGAATCTCAGTTTGCTAATGAGTTATTTTATTCTGACCATGACTTAGAATAGGAGTTTTCAGAGTCTTTTTTTAGGTAGTAATCTTAACCTTAATAAAAGGGTTTAAGGGTTTGTCTGTCCCTTTGTTCAAAAAAAGTCTTTTGTAAGGTGCCTGGGTGGCTCAGTCAGTCGAGCGTCTGACTTCAGCTTAGGGTAATCTCGGCAGTTCATGAGTTCGAGCCGCATCGGGCTCACTGCTGTCAGTGTGGAGCCCGCTTCGGATCCTCTGTACCCCCGCTTTTTGTCCCTCCCCCACTTGCACTCTAAATTTTTTTTGATGTTTATTTATTTTTGAGAGAGAAGCAGAACATGAGCAGAGGAGGGGCAGAGAGAGAGAGAGGGAGACAGAATCTGAAGCAGGCTCCAGGCTCTGAGCTGTGAGCCCCACGTGGGGCTCGAACCCACACACTATGAGATCATGACCTGAGCCGAAGTCAGACGCTTAGCCGACGGAGCCACCCGGGTGCCCCAAGACATTGAAAAAATAATAATAAAATAAAGTCTCTTGCAGAATCTTGTCAGAATGTAACCAGTGTAGTGTTTCAGGTTGCGGCTGGGGCTGGAGGGCCTGCTGCCCTTTGGCTAAGCTCCCTCTTCCCAGCAGCAGCCAGTGACAGGGGTCCCGGAGGATCATGGACCTTTTGCAGAGCAGTCTACAAGCCTGTGATGCCGAGGATTATCTGTCTTCTTGCAGGTTGGCAAGAATGTCGATAAGTGGCTCTGGATGCTTGGTGCTCACCGTGTGGTGGCTAGAGGGGAGGGTGACTGTGACGTGGTTAAAAGCAAACATGGCAGCATTGAAGCTGACTTCAGAGTTTGGAAGACCAAGTTCATCTCCCGGCTACAGGCACTTCGGAAAGGAGAGAGAAAACCCTGTGGCGGCAACTGCAAGAAAGGCCAGTGTGAATCATCTGCGGTACGGAGCCTCTGTGTCCCTGTCTCGCTGCTTTCCCCTGGTGTTTGGAGGTGCTGAACCTCACCTCTGCCCGGAGAAGCGCCTTCTCTGGCTTCTAGTTAGAGGGAAGCTCTGAGACTCACGCGGTGGCGTTTTAGAGAGAGAGCGGCCTTAAGAGTGAAGCCAGTTTGTGCTCTGTGCCTTCCCACCTCTCCTATTTAATAGTTACGTGGCCAGCAGGTAGTTAATAGTTACACGGCCAGAGGCCTGAAGTTAGCTGAGCTCCTGTCCTCGTGTCCCCTAACCACGTCCTCCTGCTGACCTGTCTTACTGAACGATTCCTTTAGTCACTCAGACTGGAAGGCTGTCCCATCCTAGATTCCTGTCTTCTGTCCCTCACATTCTAAACAAGTCTCTTGGCTCCTGGTTCAGGTACCTAGTTCCTTGGAAGCTCATGTCACCAGGCTGTTTCACGGCTGTCTGTCTGTCCTTTGGCACTGGGTCACTTGTGTCATTCAGGAACCACTTTACATTCTGACTCACTTTCTCTCCACCCTTGTTCCTGTCATTACCCTTTGGGGCAAAGCCATCCATGAAGGTGATTGATCCAGCCGCCCGACCTTCCAGTTGCCTGGCCTTCATACCCCCAGCAGGCATGTTCTTCACTCACCTAGGCCTCTTCCATGGTCATCTCTGAAATTTCATGTTCCTGTGACCTGAACTCTGACCTGCCTCAGGTGTCCTACTTTATTTACAATTCTTTTTGATCCCATGCCTTTTTCATTGGGGAGTGAAAACTGCTTTCTTCACTTCTGCCCTTATCCAGGTTAGGTTTTATGCTCATTCTCTTATAAACGTCTTCAGTTGCCTTGCCTTCCACTTCCTTTTCTCACCCAAATGGCCAAACCCCAAGCCAGGTCGAAACCTCCCACCTGCCTTCCCCTTTGCCTGCTGCTTGCTCTTTGACCCTGGATTCACGACCACAGGCCTATGTATGCACTCAAACCTGCCCAGCAGTCTCCAGCGTTCTTGTGTGAGTTCCCTTTCTCACTCTCCAAGATGACTGATTAATACTCTCCATGCCTGGGGGCGCCTGGGTGGCTCAGTTGGGTGAGCGTCTCACTCTTGATTTCGGCTCAGGTCATGATCTCACGGTTTGTGGGTTCGAGCCCCACACCTGGCTCTGTGCTGACAGTGTGGAGCCTGCTTAAGATTCTCTCTCTCATGGGGTGCCTGGGTGGCTCAGTGGGTTAAGCGTCTGACTCTTGATTACCGCTCATGTCATCATCTCACAATTCGTGAGTTCCAGCCCCACAGTGGGCTCCAGGCTGGCAGTATGGAGCTTGCTTGGGATTCTCTGTTCCTCTCTCTGCTCCTCTCCTGTTCATTCATTCATTCTCTCTCTCTCTCTCTCTCTCAAAGTGAATAAATAAACTTAAAAAAACCCCAATTCTCTCTCCCTGTCTCTCTCTGCCCCTTCCCTCCTGGTGTGCTTGAGAGTGCGTGCTCTCTCTCTCTCTCAAAAATAAATAAATAAACTTAAAAAAAGACTTCTCTCTGCCCCTTCCTCCAGCTCTTGTAGGAGGCCATCAGAGATCTCTTGTAGCCTCCAACCCCATCCACACATCTTCCCCATCTCTTATGTGGCAGGAGACCAAGGGTCTGAGTCCTGCGAGAGCCGTTCTGTGCATGCGCTGGAATCAAGGACTTTGTCCCTTTGTTTATTGCGTCTCTCTCCTGTATTGTTAGTCTCTTCCATTCTGCCAGATTGTTCCCGTAAGTTTATGAACGTGCCCTGGAATCACCTGTGTTCAAACAAACAGGAAAAGCAAATATAAAACAAATGTTTCTGTTTTGTGTGTTTCAGCTGCTGTTTTGTTTTTCTGTTCTCTCTCTTTTTTTAAGTTTTTTTTTTTTAATGTTTATTTATTTTTGAGACAGAGAGAGACAGAGCATGAGCAGGGGAGGGGCAGAGAGAGAGGGAGGCACATAATCTGAAGCAGGTTCCAGATTCTGAGCTGTCAGCACAGAGCCCAATGTGGGGCTTGAACTCGTCAACTGTGAGATCATGACCTGAGCCGAAGTCAGACGCTCAACCAACTGAGCCACCCAGGCGCCCCTGTTCTCTTTTATAGCCATTCTTTTTGCTTATATTTGCTTCCCTTCCCACCAGTTGGTCTTTTAATATTTTTTTACACTGTTTAAACAAATTGAGGTAAAATTCACATAACATATCATTAACCATTGTAAAGGATACAATCCAGTGGTATTTAGGACAGAGTCCTGTGCAACCACTTTTGTATGTGTTGGTACGCTTGTTCATTTTTCAGACTGGCCAGTTTCTAACTGATCTGTGTCCATGTTTGCTGGTTCTTCTGTTGGCTCAAGTCTGCTACTGAAACCCTGTAAGGAGATTTTAGTTTGGTTCTTATGTTTTTCAGATCAAGAATTTCTTTGTTTCCTTTTTATGATTTCTGTCTTTGTGTCGATATTCTGTATTTCGACATCGTTCTCCTAGTTTCCTTCAGCTCTTGGAGCATATTTAAGACCATAGGCTTAAAATCTTTTATTTAGTGAAGTCCAGTGTCAGGGATGGTTTTGGTTGATTTCTTCTGCAGGTAGGCCAGACTTTTTTATTTCTTTGCATGCTTCATAATATTGTGTTGAAAATTGCGAGTTTTGAATATTATAAGGTATTAACCCTGGAAACCAGATTCTTTCCCCCCTCAGGGTTTATTTTTGTAGTTTGCTATGGGTTATAATTGTTTGTTTATTGACTTTAAAAACTATCTTTTTAAAGACTGCCTATTGTACATGGTTTCTTTACTTTGTATTCAGCTAGTGTTGTGACAGATTTTCTTGAATGTCATTTTTGGGTTTCCTTTTTCCTGATTCAGTGTTTACTTGGGTCTTGTAAACCTTTGTCAGAACTCTGGGAATTAGAGTTGAGTCTATTGGTTTTTGCTTAGTTTTTAGGTGTTTCTGTGGGAGAACAGGCCCTTGGAGTTGTCTATTCTGCTATTTTGCTGATGTCACTCTCGGTTTTTAACATGTAAACAGATTTTTTTTTTTTAATTTTTTTTTTCAACGTTTATTTATTTTTGGGACAGAGAGAGACAGAGCATAACGGGGGAGGGGCAGAGAGAGAGGGAGACACAGAATCGGAAGCAGGCTCCAGGCTCTGAGCCATCAGCCCAGAGCCCGACGCGGGGCTCGAACTCCCGTACCGCGAGATCGTGACCTGGCTAAAGTCGGACGCTTAACCGACTGCGCCACCCAGGCGCCCCAACATGTAAACAGATTTAAGTAAAAAAAATTTTTAAATCAAAAGTAACACTTGTACATTTAAGACTTCAAATAGTACTTCTAGGCTTTTAATTAAAAACTATCCTTTCTTCCCTTATTCTGTCTAATTCTTATTTTCCCAGGGTTGTCACTTTTAATTCTTGCTGTTTCATCAGACATTTTACCTCTACATTCCTAAATAATAGGCTCTTCTTGCTATTTCTTGGTTTTTAAAACATTTCACAATCTCTCTCCCTCTCATGGACACACACACACACACACACACACGCGCAGTGTCACTTTTCCTCTCATTTTCTTGTGCAGTTGTAGCACATTTTCTGGCTAGACTGTTGCTTCATTATTGTGACTGTATATGTGCTCACATTTCTGCTGTATATTATGTTATTATATTTTCATTCTTTAAAAAAAAACTTAACTTTTTTTCTGAGAGAGAGAGAGAGTCAGAGTCAGAGGGAGTCAGAGTGTGAGCAGGGGAGGGGCAGAGAGAGAGGGAGACACAGGATCCAAAGCAGGCTCCAAGCTCTGAGCTGTCAGCACAGAGTCTGACGTGGGGCTGGAACTCATGAGCCATGAGATCATGACCTGAGCCGTCGTCAGAGGCTTAACCTACTACTGACCCACCCAGGTGCCCCACATTTTCACTCTTACACATTAATTTCCCTTAGGTAATGGCTACATCAGTTTTGATTTCTCTATAATTATCACTGATTCATTCTAAAGTTCTATTGGAATGAAAATTATTTCTTAGTGTTCTGTAGTTTTTGTTGATTTCTTGGAGGCTTCTCACGAGTCCTTATTCTTCCACTTTGGCGTGGCTGCAGTCCCAACCTTAGTGTGGGTGGAGTCCTGTGTCTTCTGTCTGCTGTGATGCATAGCCTTCCTGTCACTGGTTTACTGGGTTGGATTTCCTGATTCTGGTATCTCCTTTATCTTCTAATTTCTTAGTTAACTCTTGTTTTTGGAGCATGTTCTCTAGTAGTTCTCTGAGAAAGGTTGTTTCGGAAGTAGATTTTCAGAATGTTTATATCTACATGTCTTTATTTTGCCTTCATAGTTGATTGATGCTTCACTGAGTATAGAGTTCTAGCTGGGAGTCATTCCCCCCTGCCCTGCCCCCAAATTGAACACAGTGATCTGTTGTCTTCTAGTTAGAGTATTGCTTTTGGGAATTTTGGTTTAATTTGGTTCTGCGTTTTTATTATAAAATTCTCCTTTTTTTTTTTAATTTTTTTTTTTAACGTTTATTTATTTTTGAGACAGAGAGAGACAGAGCATGAACGGAGGAGGGGCAGAGAGAGAGGGAGACACAGAATCGGAAGCAGGCTCCAGGCTCTGAGCCATCAGCCCAGAGCCCGACGCGGGGCTCGAACTCACGGACCGTGAGATCGTGACCTGAGCTGAAGTCGGACGCTTAACCGACTGAGCCACCCAGGCGCCCCAAAATTCTTCTGTACCCCTCCCAGAAACTTTAGAATTTTTGAATAAAATCCCTGTATCTATTCTTAGCTCTTGCCTCCCCCCTCCTCCTGCCCCAAAACTCTCTGCCTATGTTTTCTGCTTTCTCCTCTTGCATGGAATGTTTATTTCTAGTTTACATGTACATGAGAGATGTAGCCTTGTGGGGTCCCA
Organism: Acinonyx jubatus; assembly: GCF_027475565.1. NCBI lineage: Eukaryota > Metazoa > Chordata > Mammalia > Carnivora > Felidae > Acinonyx > Acinonyx jubatus. The sequence goes on from NC_069398.1 coordinate 21,166,215, forward strand.
GCTTTGACTTTGGTCTTCTGTGTTAGACTCTCCTCCTAGTATTGTTTCCTCGACTTTCCTCTTCCCTGGTCCTGTCCAGCTGTCAGAATAGGTTCTCCGGAGTTCAGCAGATACCCTCCACTCCATCACTCGCTTACCTCCTAGGATTCCCTTTTCAGTTGATGCTTGTCCACTTTTAATTCCTCGTATGTTTGTTGACTTAGTGATACGCTTGAAATTGTGCTACTAAAATATTCTGTTACTCAGTGTTGGTTATTTTCCACAGGAAGGGTGTTCAGTGTCTTTCACACCCTGCAGCTGGGAGCAGAAGTCCCAGTTCACGCTCGCCCACTCCGCTTTGGCTCTCTGCCCCATGGTGGCTGCTCCTTTCTAGGTCCGAGGACATCATGTTGTCAAGCCCCGTGGGTATTTCTCTGCCTTCATTTTGCTTGGCCTCTTCGTAGGGTTTGATACCGTGATTCCTTCTTTGAATCACTCTTCTCTTGACTTTCACAATACCATTCTCGTGGTTTTCTTCCTTTTTCCCCTGGGATCTTCTTCCCTTACCTAACCTCTGCGTGTTGGAACGATTCAGGGCTTGGTATGAGGTTCTTTTCTTTGTTGATACTTTCTTCCTGGATGATCTTACCCAGTTTCATGGCAGTTAGTACTGTCTGAATGCTAGTTATTCCTAAGTTTATATTTTTGTCCCTGAGGTCTGCCTGGAATTTTGTTCTCTTATGTGCATCCTCTTTAAAATCTCTGCTTGGAGGTCTGAGGCATCTCATACTTTACAAATTCAAAATGGAGCTTTTCATTTCCACTCTTCTGGTCTATTTCTCCCCAAATCTTTCTCATCTCAGTAAACAGCACCACCGTCTCAATTACTTAAAAAAGAAACTTAAGAGTCATGCTTAATTCCTTCCTTTTCCTCATTCCTGCCTTTAGCTCTTCACTAAGCCTGGTTGGTTCTGTCTAAAAGAGAGGTCAGGAAACTTCTGTGAAGGGCCAGCTAATAAATATTTCCATGTTTGTGGGCCACATGGTTTCTGTTGCAACTGTCAGTCTGGTCACTGTATTAAGAACATAGTTATAGATAACGTGTAAGTGATGGCTGCCTTTAGATTTGGCCTGAGGCTGGCTGCATTTGGCTTGTGGGCCATACTTGCTGAACCTGTAGCCTAAAATATCTCAGATCTGTCCCATGAACTCACAATCTTGGAGGCTCGCTACTTTGAACAATATATTTCTGAAACATTGATGTTCCAGGAGGAAGAGCCCTTTGAGAGCACCAGTGAGGAAGAGTCTGGTACTGAGGACCACCAGAATCTAAATTCTGTCGTTGATGTCGAGGACCTCGGCAAAATTATGAATTGTGTGAAGAAAGAAAAGGTACCGTAACTTTGGGAAAGAGTGCACCTGGATCCCGCTGTTAGCTAACATCTAACATTTGCCTCCTGTCTTGAGAGTTTTCTACTTCTTTGCCATTTTTACATGAACTTTGTGAAAATCTTCCCTCTAAGCCCTGTGAAAATGAGCTTGTAGTAGGATAGGCAGATTTTAGGGCAGGAATTGAGGGAAGGGTGGATGGTTAGAGGGACTTCAATGTTGTGACTGAGGAGACAGACAGGGTGAACAGCATGAAGATGGACTCGTGCTGAGATTCCAAGTAGAACTCTCTCTCTCTTTTTTAAAAATATTTATTTATTTTTGAGAGAGAGAGAGGCAGAGAGACACAGAATCCGAAGCAGGCTCTAGTCTCTGAGCTGTCAGCACAGAGCCTGACGTGGGGCTCGAACTCGCGAACCTCGAGATCACGAACTGGGCCAAAGTCGGACACTTAACCGACTGAGCCACCCAGGCACCCCCCAAGTGGAACTTTCTTCAAGTGCTTCTGCCTCACGTAGAGTGAGGGCTGTTGAGCCTACGGACAGCACCTTGGTCTGGAGGTGTTGAGATCAGTGTAGGTGGAGGCCCTAGGAATCTAGGAAACATTAGTCTGGGTTGTCATTGCCGCAGACAAGATGAATGTGAGAATGTGCGGTGTGGTAGGAGTCTACGCAGATTCCAATGATGTGAAATGGGAGTAGTATACACAATAGCATAAGAGTGTATAGACTCCATTCATGTGTCAGTTTTGGGAAATGAGAATATCCTACACTGGGAATGTGCCCAGTGCCCAAGTTTTAGAAACAAAAGAAGTAAAACTACGGAAAAATCCAAGAAAATCAATGATAAAATTGACACAAACTCAAATGAAAGAAATCAGTAAGGTAGCAGGATATAATAAGGTAAAAAGCCAAATAGCCTTTGTCTTTCCAAACAATAACCAGTTAGAAGCTGTAGTGGAAGAGAAGACCTCATTTATAACAGCTATATAAAAGATAAAGAAGTACATAAAAATAAATTTAGAAAGAAATGTCCTAAATCTGTGTGATGGAAACTGAAAAAATTCCCGAGCAGAGACATCTCGTTTTTAGATGTGGTGACTCACTCACTGTTCTAAAGATGTCACTTCTCTTTAAATTAATACGTAAATTTGGTGAAATCCCATTAAAAGTTTCAATAACTTTTTTTCCCCTAGAGCTAGCCTGGTTGATTCATGTGGAAAAATAAACATGCAAGAATAGTTAGGAACTCCTTGGTGTAGTAATGAGAAAGACTGGCCCTACCAGATATTAACACTTACTACAAGGCATCTGTAATTAAAGCTGTGTTTTGGCTCCTGTTGAGACAGATTGATGCAGCAGAATAAAATAGCAGGAGTAGATCCAGGAATATATGGGGATTTCATCTATAATAAAAGTGGCATGTCTTTTCCCTGGCAGGGTATGGCACGACAAGCAGATAGCTACCTGTGAACATTTAAACTTGGCTCTGTGCATCTCATAGGTCACCATAGACTCCAATTGGGTTAGAGAACTTGTTGAAAAAAATTTATAAGTAATAGAACCAGATGCATTATTTTATAACTTAGAGAAGAGTTTTCTGTATGATTCAAAATCTAGAAGCAAGAAAAGACTGAATTTACCAATGAGTTTTAAAAAGATTTGCATGGTTATAAGCATATCAAAAGACAAATGATAGAAAGGGAAAGTATGGGGCGCCTGGGTGGCTCAATCGGTTAAGTGTCTGACTCTTTGATATTGGCTCAGGTCATGACCTTGCAGTCCTGGGGTCGAGCTCTGCATTGGGCTCTGTGCTGAGCATGGAGCCTGCTTGGGATTCTCTCTCTTTCTCTCTGCCTGCCCCTCTGCTGCTCGCTTGTGTGCTCTATTTTTCTCTCTCTCAAACATAAATAAACTTCAAACAAATTAAAAAGGAAATATTTGCCTCTTCTATAATAAAGAAGGGGTTAATTTTTTTATTATACAGAGCACTCTTAAAAATCAAAAGAAAAAAGACCTAAAACCTAATAGAAAAAATTGGCCAAACACCTGAATAGGCGAGTCTCAGAAAAAGCTCTACAAATAGACTTTAAGCATATGAAAACATGCTCACATTCACTCAGAATTAAAGACAGGCACATTAAAACTACTCTGACATGACATTTCTCACCTACCAAAATCACAAAAGTTCAAAAACTGTACGGCATCCATAGCTGGTGAGGCTCTGGGAACACAGGTGCTCACACCTTGCTGAGGGGAGTCCGGAACGGTGTAACCTGTATGGAGGGGCTTTTGATTCACGTGCATTTGCCCATCATCCAGCAGGCCTGGTTGTGTGAATTTGCCTTGAAGATTCATCTTCACAAATACAAAACAGCAGATGCCCAAGGTTATGCCACAAGTATATACAGCAAACAGCTGCCAGAGACTGGTTGAAAAAAGCATGATATATCCACACACTACAGACCTTGTTGTGCATCTGTGAGAAATAATAAGGTGGATCCATGTGTATTAATGAGATTTTCATGTGGTGTTGGATTTCATTTGGAGGTTGATCTGAACATGAGATTTTTTTCTAAAAAAATAGTTTATTGTCATGGCAGATTTGCAAATTTATAATTTGAGTGCTGTGTGTGTAAACGGTATTTTGGAGCTGTGTTTACAGAAAGAACCTTTCACATTCTGACCACTAAACACCCGGTTCTGTTCAATTCTGACAGTAGCTACCTGGAGTTAGCATCAGACTCTGCAGATTTAGGGCATAGTCTTGCATAGGACTGTCTCCATTTCAGATGGCGGCTCTAAGTAGGGGCCGCCTGCCCTTCCCATCAACTGGTTATAATTTTGGGGTCCCGTGATTGCCCTCAGTTTCGGTAATTTGCTAGAATGACCCAGAACTCACCGAAAGCACTATACTTACAGTTTTAATGGATACGAGTTAGAAACAACCAAGTAGAAAAGACAACAGGAGGAATTCTGAGAGTAGGGAGGTGGGGAAGAGACTCAAGAGTTTCCGCGCCCTCTCCACGTGAAACCCAGGCACATCCTCCCTTCCCACCATATCCACGTGTCCGCTAACTAGGAAGCTGGTTAGTTAGCATCCAGAATGTTTATTGGGGTTTCATTGTGTAGGCATGATTGATTAGATTATTGGCCATCTGATTCTCCAGCTGACCTCCTTCCCTGTTTCTTTCCCTGGAGATCCAGCTGGCCCAGAGTTGGTCTTTCTGGTTGACCAGCCCCATGCTAAAGCTATCTAGGCCTACCCCCTCAGCCACCTCATTTGCATAACAATGACCCTTCTGGCACTTAGAAAATGCCAAGGTTTTTTGAAGCTCTGTGCCAGGAACTGGGGACAAAGAACAGATGTACTCTTTGTTAGGCCACAGACCTAGAAACAAACATGGTGAGCACTCAGTTCTTGTTTTCTCAATATCCTACCTCATTGAAAGGAATCAGGGCTTGGAGAAATGACTGATTCCAGGGCTGAGGAAGGGAGCATAACAGATGGGCCTGGGATGTCTTGTTGGGCAAGTGGATCATCAAAGACTGATGGAGACACATCAAAGGGACATAGGAACCAGCTTGAAGAGTTTCCCACAGGCCAAATTTGGGACAATTTGAGCATCAAAAATGAACATAATGATAATATGTATTGTATTATATGCAATGGATTATATTACATCAAATAAAAAAAAAATCAATCCTTTTGCTGCTCAACAAAAGGGAGGTACAAGAGAAAGTCTTTATAGGTTTCTAGATAAGAAATACAGAGGGTATGATAGATTTAATCATTTGTTTTCTATCCCCAGAGTGATAATTAATTTAAGCAAGGATTGCATGAAATGCCTTTGGGGGCCATATATGCACGTATTCTCAAAATATCATCCCAGAAACTAACCCACTTAGACATGCCAAAAATAAATACATCACTGGGGGAAAAATACCTGCAGATGATTTGCTAATTACAAAGGATAAAATATACCTTTACAAATGGAGTGTTCAGGTGATTTTCGCCTGTACCAAAAAAGTCAAATTTAGCTTCATCATTTGTATTAAAATGACCTCGTGCCCCTCCTGACACGATGGGTAGTAAGATGTATGCAACATCATCTATGTAATTTTGTGTCAAAAATTTTTAGCCTGAGTCTAGTTATGGGGAAACAGTCAGACAAATCCAAAAAGTGGGACAGTCCAGACTCTTTAAAAAGAGTCAATGTCATAGACATTAACAGTAACAAAACCTGGGGTGAGGACGGGTCCAAGGTTTAAAAACGCTAATGAAACATAACTAAATGCATTGTGTAACCTTTGATCTTGAATCAAAGAGCAAAGGTCATTGTCTGGACATTTGAGGATACTTGAAATGGATTTTCTTATTAGATAATACTGGATTTTTGTTAATTTCCCTTGTAATAATGGTGTTGTAGTTGTGCAGTTCTGTCATTTTTTAGGAGATGAATTCTGTAGTGTTTAAGAGTGAAGTGTTATGGTGTCTGCCACATACAAATAGTTCAGCAAAGTTTTCTTTCTGCGCATACATTCACGTGTATTTTATAGATGTGTATGTGTGCATGGAAGGGTAGACAGGTAATGATCAACAATAGTGGTGAATCTAGGTGAAGGGACTATGGGTCTTCATTGTACTTTTCGCTTTTCTGAGGATTAGAAATAGAAAGTATGGAAGGAACTACTTTCTCTCCATGCTCCCAAAATAAAACAAAAAAATCTAGTATCAACTGAATTATAAACTATTTATGATATAGCCATATGAGAATATCTCCAATTTTTTGATAGGGTCAGTTTTGAATTATATAAGGTCTTAAGAACTTATTTCTTGCATAAAACATGATGACCCTCTAATTTTACTCAGGGTGGTCCCATGCTATAACAAATAGTAATATAAAGAAAAAAATTTAATGTTTATTTAATTTTGCCTCGTTAAAAATTTTTTCATTACAAATTAACATACCTAAAAAATAAAAATTTAGAAAACAAAGGGCCAAAATCTATCAATAATTCTGTCTCCCCAGAAAAATTACTATTAGTATTTGGAATGTTTATTTTAACTTTGTTTCATATGCACCCGAATCTCTATTATAAAAATCTTTGTGATATTTTCAGGTAGTTTTTACAACCTCATTTAAAAATCTCACAGAAAAATCTTTTTGTTTTTTTCAGAAAAACCTTTTTTTAAAAATCGGCTAATTTAAAAAATGTTTTATTATATTTGAGAGAGAGAGTGTGCGCATGGGCGGAGGGGAGGGGCAGAGAGAGGGAGAGACAGAATCCGAAGCAGGCTGCAGGCTCTGAGCTGTTAGCACAGAGCCCGATGTGGGTCTTGAACTCAACAAGCCATTAGATCATGACCTGAGCCGAAGTTGGACGCTTAAGTGACTGAGCCACCCAGGTACCCCCAGAAAAATCTTTTAAAAGTAGTGTTACAAACAGGGATTAATTTTGGGAAGTTATTATAGAAGCTGCTTTGTTTTGAGTTTTACTGTCCCTTTCAACCTGCACAGGAGGGAGAACTGGGAGATTTCGTGACTTTTCTGGTCATTTTTGGTAATAAAGTGTTACAGGTACTTTAAGACGCAAAGTTTTTTTTTTTTAAGGTTATTTATTTATTCTGAAAGAGAGAGAGAGAGAGGCAGAGGGAGAGAGAGAGAGAAAGAAAGAGAGAGAATTCCAAGCGGGCTCCCCACTGTTAGCATAGAGCCCAATGTGGGACTTGAACTCATGAACTGTGAGATCATGACCTGAGCTGAAACCAAGAGTTGGCTGCTTAGCCCACTGAGCCACCCAGGTGCCCCTAAGACACAAAGTCTTAATAAATTGACAGTAGAATGCCCAAGCCTAGGTAATAGGTAGTAAGTAATACTAAAGAAACTAAGTCAATTTAATTCAAAGGCGAAACTCCTCCCCTCTTGTCTACTTTCTGGCCTATTTGCTAGCTGCTGTTTTGGACCTGCTTAGGGTCTGGGGAACGGATGGGGAGCATCCTCACTCCTTCCTCTGAGCCCTGCCTCTGGCTTCCTCTCTTTGAGGTCTGTCCTCTGTTTTCCTCTCTGGTTGCCCGGTTGGTCAGCATCTAAGGTCACCCCCACCTGCACTCTTGTCCCTTCCCACGGGAATACTCCTGAGTTCTTTATTCTGGGAGGACAGGCTGATTCCTACCCAGCAGCAGTGCTCACTTGCTGGGGAAACTAGTCAGTCCTTTGGTGTCTGGATTCACTGGGCAGGAGTCCTACACCAGTCAATGATGCCCTCTGAGTGCAGGGCATACAAGCAGCTTCTTTTGAGGGGCCCTGGTGGAGCCTCGGGGGCTTGAGATGTGACAAGGCACCTGCTCTCCAGCCTCTCTCCATTTGAGGTGGGATCTCAAAATACCTTACCAACATTCTCCAAAGAAATTTTCAAAAATCCTCTGTCCTTACCTCTTTGTCCTCTATCCTTTTCACATCCTCGATGCGAGGGAGGTGTTTTTAGAGTTTCTGGTTCTTAGCTATTCCCTTTGAAAATACATAACTTGATCTGAACCTCCCTTTGAAGTTTCACTTAATTTCATATCCTCTTTATATATGTTTGAAAGATTCAAAGAATGCAGCTCCCTGTCCTTGTTCTTCCTAAATCTACTTTTCACAGGAAACCAGACTTTCTAGTTTGGCAGTATTCGTCCGGGTGTTTGACTGCTCTTACAAACACACCTGCATTTTGGTCTAACTTTGTTTTTCTGGCTACACAGATGGGATCATTTTGTTCTCCCAAGTCTACAGACTGCTTGTTTTCATCTAACATGACAGCTTTCCAGTGCTGTCATACGGATTCACCTGGTTCATTTTAATGTTTACATAGTGGTCTAGGACTATGTCCCATGATGTATTTGGCTCTTGATGATTAACATTTAGGTGTTTGAACACTCTTGCTCTTATAATTTTTGCGGCTGGCATAAATTTATCTCAAGAATAAGTTCATAAAATTGAAATTTCTGGATCAAAGGGGATTTTATATCTACATCTACACACACACACACACACACACACACATTTTTAAGTATCTGTACACCCAGTGTGGGGCTTGAACTTACAGCCCTGAGATCAAGAGTTGCATGTTCCACCAACTGAGCCAGCCAGGTGCCTATTTTTTTATTTTTATTTTTTTAAAGTAAGCTCTATGCTCAGTCCAGAGCCCAACGTGGGGCTTGAACTTATGACCCTGAGATCAAGACCTGAGCTGAGATCAAGAGTTGGACGCTTAACCAGCTGAGCCACCCAGGCACCCCGGGATTTTATAGTATTAATAGGTGTTTCCAAAGTGCCCTATACAAAATTGAAAACATTTTTATTTCTTCTCATAGGAGAGAGATGAGATAGCCTATTTCTCTGTACCTTTGCCAACCCTCAGGTGTTATTAGTCTTTTAAATCTTGCCAGCCAGAAAGGTGAGAAATAATGACCTGATTTTAATTTGTATTTCTTTCATTTTGAGCGAGGTTGAACATGTTATCCTGTGAACAATCTCTTTCTTCCTCCCTGGTATTAGAAAACTACAAGGTCTGAGGGCATAGTCCCCAAGATTGCTTTCACTTCTGACACCAAATTGCAAATTTTGGGGGAGGGGGCTCCTAAAAACCACCCTCAGGTTTGTTAATTTGCTAGAAAGACTCACAGAACTCCCCCAAAGCTGTTACCCTCATGGCTGTGGTTCTTTGTTGGGAAGGGGTACAGAAATCAGCCAAAGGAGGAGACGCATAGAATAGATTCAAGAGGCATTCCTTTGTCCTCCTCAAGATGTGTTGTCCTCTCAGCATCAACGTGCAGTAATACACATCAAGTATTGCCAACCCGGGGGGCTTACCTGAGCTTCGGTGTCCAGTTTTTATTGGGACTTGACTGCCCATGTGGTTGAACTCAGTCTTCAGCACCTTCCCCCACTTGCAGTCAGCTGCGGTCTGAGGGGCCCACCGTGAATAACGGATGCTGCTGTCACTCGGGAAATTCCAAGGGATTCCCCGTTACTTTCCAGGAACTGGGGACAATGGCCAGATTTCCCTTCCGGCAAGGCCAAATTTTTCCCTGCACGCTGTCCTGTATGCATTTGGTTTGGCTACTTTTATAAAGCTCATAACCAAAAAATTCTTGGTTGGGTGTAAAACTCTAAGCCAATATATCCAAAATTATTTCTCAATTTAAAATTGCTGTCCATCTTTCCTGTTGTTGCAGCTTTTGTTCCTTGTTTCTGAATACTTCCGCGTGTGGATTGTGTCTGTCATTTTTAGTAGCTTCTGTATTTCAGAAGCCCCTGGCAGAACAGCTGTTAAGAATGACAAGTGCGTGGAGTGTGGGTTCAGGGCTTGGCCCAGCCAGTGTGTAACTCAGTGACCTGTGGGCATAGCTTAACCTTCCCTAGTCTTAATCCCCTTGTCTGGGGAACAGGGGCCGGGCCCTCTGCCTTCCTCATAGGTGTGAGTCAGATGCGAACATGCACATGACAGTGTGTCATCACCTCTAAAAGCCCAACAGATGTCAAAGTGAGAAGTTAGTTTGCTTAGATATTTTAAACTGGTTTATACATTTTCCTAGAGCTGGCCATTTAGTCTGTGTCAGGTTTTTCTGCTGGTAAAATTAGCACAGGTCTGAGACCTTTTTACTGTTTTTTTTTTTTTTTTTTAATGTTTGTTTATTTTGAGAGAGAACGTGAGTGGGGGAGGTGCAGAAAGAGAGGGGGACAGAGGATCCGAAGCAGGCTCTGCGCTGACAGCAGAAAGTCTGATGTGGGGCTTGAACTCAAGAACTGAGAGATCACAACCTGAGCCAGAGTTGGACACTCAGCTGACTAAGCCACGCAAGGACCCCGAGACCTTTTTACTTTGAAAAATGTGTTAATATTTCTTAGGTTATATTGTCCCCAAATTGATATACTGGGTCAAAGCAAACGTATAGTTTTACGACTCTTAAATTAAGAATCTGAGTAATTTTTTAGTGGCGAAACAGTCTTAAAACAGGATAGATTTCAGTGTACGAGATACCTGATTTAGACAGATTTCTGGGTTTTTACAGAAGGTTAAGAGAAGATATTTAAAGCTTTGTTTGCAGTGAGTGAAGAGTTTGCAGTAATTGTTTCTCCAACTTTATTGAGGCATGATTGACAAATATGTTAGGGTTGTACACTGATTTTTTTAAGGCGTGTAATGTGATGATATGTGTGTACATTGTGAAAAGATTACCACAATCAAGTTAAGAAATCCATCACCTCACATAGTTACCTCGCGTGTGTGTGCGTGTGTGTGTGTGTGTGTGTGTATGTGTATTGAGAACACTTCAGATTTAATTTCAGCAAATTTCAAGTGTATGGTAAGAGTTTAGAATAATTTGTGGGTTCATTTTCACTTTGCTTTTCATCTCTGTCCATTAGAGGGCACTGGAGAGAAAGAACAAATGAAAATTTTGAACATCTGTGTAAATTATTTTTTAAATGAAATGATTTTGGACTTTATGAACTTGAAGCAGTTGGTTTATGACATTTTAGATTTCTCATAAAAAGTTTCTCATAAAGTCATTAGATTTGGGGCAAAAATAAATATTTTTCCGCCTTCAGTGTGACATGAAAATAAAGCCACCAGTTTTTGTTTCTCTTTATTGTTAGCTTATGGCAGAGTTTCCAAGTATGGCTTGTGTTTTCATTCTATATTGGACAGAATACACTAAACTACTGCCTGGTTGTTGGTTTTTGTTTTTTTGTTTTTTCCCATGCATTTATTTGGCCTTTTAGGGTCCATTCATACATATTCCTGAGTTGCTTTCTGCCCAGTCGTTGCCAGGCATTGCACTAAATTGCCTGAATTGCTACTCTGGAGGAGACACTACTACTGGTTAGCAATTGGCTCTAGGGTTGGGCCAGCGTATTCCTATTATATAACCTCTTTTTGAGTAATACTCACTGAGTTTTGTGGAGTCCTGCTGTCTCAGCCTGTGCGTCTTGGGCAAATTATTTTACTCTCTGCTTTTGTTTTCTCGTCTCTAAAGTGGGAGATCATAAAAGTAACCTCTTATGAAGTTGTTATGAAGATTAACTAAGTTCATTCACTGGCACGCTTTATTGCCTGCCACGTAGTGTGTACTTGGTAACTATGAGCTATTACTGTATAAGCAGATATCTTCAGATAGGATAGGTTTGGTCCGACTGGTGTACCACCATGGTATTCTACCTCCCTCACTCTGTAGCAAGATCCAAGATGGTGAGTCTAGGGCTGAAGAGAACTCGAGGGGTGGGAGCGATGTCGAAGAACAAGGGAGCTAACGTGTGAAACGTGGGAAGGTTAGGAGGACAGATACGGATGCAGAGGGCTGGGGTGCTAGGGCGAATGGCGTGTTTGGGGAACAGTTTGATGTGTCTGTGGTTTCAGGTAGGGGTGGGGATGTGCGGAGAATGAACTAGAGAAGGAAGGCAGGGGCAGGGTACTGGAGGCCTTTTCATTCTGTCAGGGGGATGTGAACTTCAACCTGAAGGCATTGGGAAGCAATGTGATTTGATTGAATATAGTGGATGGGTTGGGGTATAGGGCAAGAGGGTAGTTCAGTACAGATTCAGAGTATTAGGAGAAGTCAAAGTACACATTGGATTGTCTCATTCAATCCTCACATTGACCTTGATATCCATACTATTATTACGTCCACTTTACCAATTTACAGGGTAGGAAGTAGGTTTAGAGAAATAAAGCAATTTGTCCGAAGTCAGATGGCTGACAGGCTCGTAGGTGGTGGGACCAAGCCTAGACTCCCATCTCTTTGTTTCAGCCCCCAGGGGAGAAATGGTTTTTAGAAGAGAATCTGAAGAGTGGGTAGAGCACAAGGAGTCAGCAAGAGCCTGACAGTCTTAGGTTGTTTTTTGTTTTTCTCGTGATTGTGATTTGTAAATGTAGAGCAGAATGTTCCTTTTTTTTTCTGCAGTAAATAAATGTTGTTAAATACTCCCCACAGCATGTTCCGGTTAAGCAGACAAACAGTGATATCCGTATCATTAGTTTTGGAAATAAATGGTGAATGCTTGGTAATTACTCACCAGAGAAGCATTTCAGTTTATGAAAGCATCTCAGTGTGTCCAGTTCTTATTATAAAGTCGCATAGTACTGCAGTAGAATAATATGAAGTTGTTCTTCTTTCTTTATTATTTTTAAGGCTTTGGGCATTTGATTCACCCAGAAACACAAGGCGACACATTCCTTCAACCCCAAGACACCCACTGCCTTTAAACCAGCCTGTTTCACCCATGGTCTGTGCAGCCAGGAGCACTTAGGATGAGTTCTGGAATTATTTCTTTAAGTCAGGTTATCCGAAATAGAATCACTGGGTCAGAGGAAAACCATTTGAAAGCTCTTGACACATCTGTTCAAACTGCTTTTCAGAGAGTTCAGAAAGCTTTCTTAAAACCTAGTAAACAGAAAAACTTCGAGTCCTGTTCAAAATTTGTCACTTAAAAACTGAGCTATGACAAGTAAGTGGCATATAGGGGGTTTCTTTCTTAAAGAAATGGAACCTGCAGGGGCGCCTGGGTGGCGCAGTCGGTTAAGCGTCCGACTTCAGCCAGGTCATGATCTCGCGGTCCGTGAGTTCGAGCCCCGCGTCAGGCTCTGGGCTGATGGCTCAGAGCCTGGAGCCTGTTTCTGATTCTGTGTCTCCCTCTCCCTCTGCCCCTCCCCCGTTCATGCTCTGTCTCTCTCTGTCCCAAAAATAAATAAATGTTGAAAAAAAAATTTAAAAAAAAGAAATGGAACCTGCAGATGCGGGGTTAAATTGCAGCAGTTTTAGCTTCAATACCTGAAGGAGAGTTTTTAAGAAAAATTTTTTTGTTTTTAGCGTTTATTCATTTTTGAGAGACAGAGTGTGAGCGGGGGAGGAGCAGAGAGAGAGAGAGGGAGACACAGAATCTGAAGCAGGCTCCAGGCTCCGAGCTGGCAGCACAGAGCCTGATGTGGGGCTCGAACTCACTGACCATGAGGATCATGACCTGAGCCGAAGTCAGACGCTTAACCGACTGAGCCACCCAGGCGCCCCGAAGGAGAGTTTTTAACATTGAAAGTTGCCAGATCCAAAATCAGTTACCGAAGAAGGGAGATCTGCTTTTCTAGAGCTAGGAATATCTGTCTGGTAGTTTGGAGGCATTCATTATTCGGCCACCATTTACTGAATGCCCAACCGTTTGCCAGCAAAGCTCCAGGCTTAGAAGGGCTGACTGTATAGGAAGATGACTTCTCGAGAGAGCTTGGGGATTCTGTTTTCTGCATGACTTGATAAGGAAGGGAATCACCTGATGGATCAATGAAATAAACAGATTGAAACAATCAGAAGGACTTTTTCCCAGCAGAAATGCTTTGGTAATGAAAAGCTTGTTTGTGGCAAAACACCTGTTTGGCACTTACCCGGCTAGGTGGAATTTTACCTTAAAGTCTTTAACAGATGACTTTTTTTTGCTGTGTCCTGTTTCCCAGGTGATAATTGGGATGGTACTGTGGTTCCTGGGACAATGGTATGAAAATGAATTAGGTAATATTGTATGATATCTTTTTTTTTTTTTAAAGAAAATTGGTACCACTTTTTGCTCCTGTGATTATGTAAGATTAATGTAGTCCTGTTTATTTATAAAGGACTTTTCACTTATTTATAGTCATTTTCCGAAGTGCCTAGGAATGTAGCTTGTAATTGGCTTTCCTTTTTGCGTGCTGGGAAGCAGCAGCTTGGAGAGGATGTTCGTTTTCTTTCAGGGCAGATGTGATGGGTTTGGGAGTTGGGGAGGGATGAGATTACAAGTTGGAGACAGGGAGACCATTTAGTTTGGCTCTTGCAGTTGTCCTGTCCTTAGGAGAAACCAAGGCTGGTGTGCAGAAGCAATGGCATTGTGGATGGAGTGAGCCAGTCTGTGGGAATTAACCTTTAAAACTTGGTTACTCGTTGTCAAATGGGGCACACAGGAGAGGGAGGAATCAAGGTTGACTAGTTGTGGGATCTTCAGTAATTTCTATTACGGCCATATAGCAGCTATATATGTTGTATTCTGGGCAAACAATGAACAGTGTCTGCACCTACAAGATTAGAATTTGGCGCTTTGCACTTCCTTCGGGAATGTTATGAGCCATTGTATTTCTTTTTGGAGATGAAGTTACTGCTGCATATGGAAGATGGGACTAAACTTCCATAGAGACAGAATGGTAAATGTTTGTCCTGAATGCTCAGGATCTCTCATTGTGGCCTCTGAGCTCTTTCCTATATAAATTTTGTATCTTAAATGGTTGAAATGGAGTAGCTACCCTCATATTTTATGATGGATAATTTCTCTAGTGATGGGACATGGATGATGGTCCATGACCGTTCTTTAAGAGTGTTCATTTCATAGGAGTCAGAATTAGTTTTTTTGTGGTGGTGGTGGTGGGGTGTGTGTGTGTGTGTGTGTGTGTGTGTGCGCGTGTGTGTGTGTTTATAACCACAAGAGGGTGTCTCTGGAACTCTGAGCACACTGGTCAGAGGCCAGTGTCACGGGTGGGTCCAGTTTTGGATTTATGTGGCCTTTGGGATAAGCATACATGCTTGGTGATGTTTTGTGGTGACAGGCTTTTGAGAGCAATTCTTGCATGATTAGTAGGGAGTTCTAGTAACTTGCTGTGGAATTACCTCAGAGACATTTAAACGCTGTCAAGTTCAAGGTCAGTTCATCTTGCTCTGCCACAGACTTCCTTTTTAAGTTGACATCTTTTTAGGTCTGAAATAGACTTAAAAAAAAAGAAGCCAAAGGATACTTTTGTTTTTAAATATTTTAAAAGAACAACTGAAACTTTAAAATTTTTTAAAGAAAATGCCTAGGAATAAACGGATCACTTTTATGGTAGATGAGAATAATTTGTTGATGTTTGTAAATTTTTTCAGTTCTGTGTGGAAATGTATAGTTGAAAACTATATTAACAGAAGCAAAATTGTTCATTAGCTTTGCATTTTGATTATATTTAGTAATTAGGAATGCTGACTTTAGGACAGATAGGACTAACTGGATTTATGTTTCTCATCATGATACCTCTGAGTCTCTAAAGTAGTTTTTCACTGACTTCCAATTTTGGAGTAAATCCCTGACGTAACAGAGAAGGTAGAGAAGTTAACTCCAAATTTCATTGGTTTACCTGTTTCTTTTTAAAAAATTTTAAATCTGTTTTACATTTTTTGTTTAGAGAACTTTGAACATTCACAAAAGTAGAATGATCTAGTGAATCCCTGTCACTTGTTGTCCAGCTTCAAACAAGGACCGTCCTCCCGTCTGTATTAGTTGGATGCAGATTTCAGACATCCAGGGATCTGTGAGGTGTTCTCACTACTGATTCTCTAGGGGCGGGGCACTGCAAACGGACAGGCACTGAAGGTGGTCTAGGGCTTGGTGGTGGGGCCGCTGCCAAGGTGAGTTATTTTGAATTTCTGCAGCTCTTACTAAGATCTGGCAAATGTAGTATAGCACAGACTTTGTGTGTTGCCCTGAAATTATTGATTAGCATTCTACCATCTTACAAAAAGACATTCAGATAACTTTAAAATATATGTACATAGAGTAAGATTTAAAAATAGAGGAAGAAGGCTGAGGCGCCTGGGTGGCTCAGTCGGTTAAGCATCCGACTTCAGCTCAGGTCATGATCTCATGGTTCGTGGGTTCAAGCCCCACGTCAGGGTCTGTGCTGACAGCTCAGAGCCTGGAGCCTGCTTCAGATTCTGTGTCTCCCTCTCTCGCTGCCCCTCCCCTGCTTGCTTTCTGTCTGTCTGTCTCTCTCTCTCAAAAATAAATAAACATTAAAAATTTTTTTTTAAATAGAGGAAGAAATCAGTGTAAAGGGTGAAGATCATCATGTACTATGAAGCCACTTACAGAGAATTCGAGACAAACATGATTTGAGACTTTACACAGCCATCAGCGTACTGCTGAATTTTCTAGGGCCCAAAGTCAAAAGGAAACACAATCAGCCTTATATTATCCTTCAGATTTCTTTCTGTCACTGAAGACACATTTTCCCCACAGGATTATCTAGAAGGAGTCATTGTTGGGATGGCAGGTAGAGGAGTAATTTGGTCTCCAAACAAATGGCTGTCTGAGCAGCTCAGAGCACTATTTTGACTTGTTTTGGGGGTTTTGCAGATACATAACCAGCAGTATTCTATTTTATTGAACTCCTGTTACATATCAGGCATTGTACCTGGTGATTTATTTCATTTAATTGTAATGTTCCTGCTCTCTAGCTATTACTTTCCTTGTTTTTCAGGTGAGGAAATTGAAATTCAGAGAAATAACTTGATGAATTTCGGCAGCTGTCGGTACTCAGATTGCTAAAAATAATTGACATGTAGATAAGTGGATTGTTGATTTACATTTTGCGGGTGTATGTGTTTGAGTATGTAGTTCCTTTTTTTGGAAAGCAAAAAGAAAAGAGAAAAGACTGGCAGGCCTTCTGCTCACTGTCTGACTGGGAGTGCGGTCACTTTGGAGGAGACTGGCTCGTGTGGGCCATGGTTCGCGACGCACCTTCTTACCCATGCCATGTGTCCGTGAGTGTTGTGCTGTTCTCCTCGCTCACTGCCAGCTCTGAATTTTGTTCTTTTAATTTCAATACAGAGAGAGAAGGAGCACCAGGAGGAGAAAAGCACTCTGGTCAGGAACGCCGTGAAGGGTGAAGCCAGTGAAAGAAGGGCCATGATAACCCCTGCTCTCCGAGAAGCCCTTACTAAACAAGGTGAGGACCGTCAGGAGGCGCTGTCACTGGACCGCCCTCCCAAGCGCTCTCATTTAATACCCCAGTGAGGAGCGTGAAATAGGGAGGGAGGGAAGAAGGCCCAGTGGCCCTGTCACTGTGGCGGCCGGAGCTGTCGAGGCAGCCCCCTCTCGTTCCTGCAGAAGGATCCCCTTGTGCGCTGGCTGCGGGCCAGCACATTTCCCCTGTGCTTGGTTTCCTGGGATCATCAGCGTGGCTCTGGCACAGAGACGGAAAATGCCATCACAGATCGTCGTTTGTTAAGGGAAAATTATTAAATGCAGAAAAGAAGCTTCTATCGATATTAGGCTGGGTCAATTAGAAATGTTTTACGTAGAAGTGTATTTGGGTTTTTGTGGTCCTAACTCATCAAGGAGGCCTTACTTGAGAACAAATAATACTGATTTCCTGTAGAAGATGAGTGGTCAGTTGGGAGTCAGTGGACTGACTTCCTTCCCTCACTCCATCTTTCTGTGTTTATTGAGACCCTTTTGTGTGATAGTCCTGGCCATGCAGAGAAACTTAAGATGCAGTATCTTCTTCAAGGAGCCACCAGCCTATTAGAGGAGACAGACAAGAATATTCAGATCATACATATATTTATGTATATAATATATATATGTGTAGTCTGCCTTTTAATAAGGGTATTCAGACAATTTAAACTGATTTCATGATAGGTTTACATTTCTCATGTAGCCATTTGTTTTCTGCTTGTCTCGTGCTTTGATTTCCTTTTTCCAGTTTCTGCCTCCTTTAGAGTAAGTTGTTTTTTAAATTTTTTTTTAATGTTTATTTTTGAGAGAGAGAGAGAGACAGAGACAGAGACAGAGTACTAGTGGGGGAGGGGCAGAGAGAGAGGGAGACACAGAATCCGAAGCAGGCTCCAGGCTCCGAGCTGTCAGCACAGAGCCCGATGTGGGGCTCAAACCCACGGACCATGAGATCATGACCTGAGCCAAAGTCAGATGCTTAACTGACTGAGCCACCCAGGTGCCCCTAGATTATGTTTTTATGATTCTGTTTTACCTCCTCGTTGGCTTGTTAGTTATAGCACTGTATTGGTATTTAGTGATGGTTCGAGGTGTTACACATACCTCTTGATCATATCACAGTGTATCTTTGAGTGATTAAGATGCCACTTCATGTCCAGTGGAAGAAGCTGCAGTAACACACTTGTGTTTTCCTCTTGTCAACCTCCATGCGATCATTATCATACATTTTACTTCTATGTATCTTAGAGGCCTACGCTACATTTTTATTATTTTAGTTTAAGTAGTCAATTATCTGTTAATTTTGACTTAATTAGATGTAATTAGAAACAATCTTACATACTGACTCGTATAGGTACCACTTAAAAAAAATTTTTTTTGGGGGGTTGCCTGGGTGGCTCAGTAGCCCTGACTTGGGCTCAGGTCATGGTCTCCTGGTTTGTGAGTTCAAGCCCCGCATCGGGCTCTGTGCTGACAACTCAGAGCCTGGAGCCTGCTTCGGATTCTGTGTCTCCCTCTCTCTCTGCCCCTCCCCTGCTCACGCTCTGTCTCTCTCTCTCTCTCTCTCTCTCAAAAATAAATAAACAAACAAACCAAAAATATAAATAAAAAAATAAAAAATTTTAAAGTGTTTATTTTTGAGAGAGAGAGAGAGACAGAGCATGAGAAGGGGATGGTCAGAGTGGGGGGGGGAGACACAGAATCCGAAGCAGGCTCCAGGCTCTGACCTGTCAGCATGGAGCCCAACGTGGGGCTTGAACTCATGAGCCATGAGATCATTGACGTGACTGAAGTCAGAGGCCGACTGAGCCATCCAGGTACCCCTGTAGATACCACTTTTGTTGGTGTTTTTCTTCCTTTGTGTAGATGTGTGTTCTCTCTGACAGCCTTTTCCTTCTGCCTGAAGGGCTTCATTTAGCGTTTTGCGTTGTGTGGGTGTGTTGGTGCTGAATTATTTCAGTTTTTGTGTATCTGAAAAAGACTTTATTTTGCCCTCATCTTTGAAGGATATTATTTGATGGATGTGGAATCATAGGTTGATGACTTTTTTTCTTATGGCGCTTTGAAGGTGTTCCACTTTGCTCCCATTGCTTCTGTTGAGACCTGTGTTGTCATCTGTTGTTTGTTCCTTTGAAAGTAATGTTTTTAGCCCCTGGCACTCTGAAGATTTTCTATTTTCTCTTAATTGCGGATTTTGAGCAATTTAATGATAATGTGTTTCAACGTAGTTTTCTTCATGTTGCTTTTACTTGGGATTTGTTGAGCTTCCTGGTTCTGTGGATTTATAGTTTTAATCAAATTTGGACAGATTTTGGCCATTATTTCTTCAGGTATTTTTTCTGTCACTCCCTCTCTCTTCTCTTCCTTGGGGACTTCAATTACATGAGTTTGACCTACAGCTCACTGATACTATTTTCATTATTTTTTAAAATTCTTTGTTCGGGGCACCTGGGTGGCTCAGTTGGTTGAACGTCTGCCTTCAGCTTGGGTCATGATTCGCCGTTTCTGGGTTCAGGCCCTGTGTCAGGCTCTGGGCTGACAGCTTGGTGCCTGGAGCCCGCTTTGGATTCTGTGTCTCCCTCTCTCTCTGCCCCTCCCCTGCTCACACTCTGTCTCTCAAAAATAAATAAATGTTAAAGACAATTTAAAAAACATTCTTTTTTCTGTTCTACTTTTCATTTTAGGATAGCTTCTATTGCTATGTCTTCAGGTATAATTTAGTAATCTTCTCTAATGTCTAATCTTCCATTAATTCTATCCAGTGTTTTTTTCAGCTTTGACATTACAGTTTTCATCTCTAGAAATTCAGTGTTGGCCTTTTTATATTCTCCATGTCTCTACTTAACTTTTTGAGCCCACGAATTACAGTTAGACAACTGTTTTAATGTAATTCTAACATCTGTGTCATTTCTGGGTCAGTTTGGTTGCTGGATTATTTTTTCATTGGTCATGTTGCATGCTTGGTTAATCTTTGATTGGATGCCAGGTCTAATTTTACCTTATTGGGTGCTAGATATTTTTGTGTTCCTATAAAACATTCTTGAGCTTTGTTCTAGGATGAAGAGCAGTTACTTGGAAACAAGGTTGAGCCTTTTAATCTGGCTTTTATGACTTGTTAAGTGAGACCAGAGCTGACTCAGAATATGGCTAATTACTTATGACTATCGGGGCAAAACACTTCTGTGTACTCTGCCTTGTGAATCTTAAGCTTCTGACTGGTGTGAATAGACACAGTTCCCAGCTGGCTGTGAGCACCAGGCGCACCTCCAGTCCTTTAAGATGGTTCTTTCCCATTCTTGGTTAGCTTTTCTCTCACATATGCATGAAGCATTACTCAGGCAGAATTTCTAGGAATCCTCTACAGATTCATGAGTTTAATCTCTGTGTAGCTTTTGACTCTCTGGTACTCAGCTCTGCAAACTCTAGCCGTGTGGGCTCCCCAACTCTTGCTTCCACGTCCTCAACTCCGAGAAAATACCCAGCGTGTGTGCGTTGCCTCTCCCTGCCGCACAGCCTGGAAACTTTGAGGGCAGTAAGCTCTGGGCATGGCAGGGCTCGCCTCCTATGTTTTCCATCTTCTCTGGGATTATTGTCCCTTGTTGCCTGGTGTTTCATGTCTTGGAAACTGTTCATATATTTTGTCCATTTTTGGCGTTTCAGGTGGGAGAGTAAATCCTCCGTGACTTTATCTTGGTTAGAATTGTGCAGTGTGATTTCTAGCAGCTGCGTACCATTGGTTTATCTTGGCGTTGTGGTCTGTCCATCTTGTACTCGGCAGTTTTTCTCATACCTACCTCAAGGCAAAATTTTATAAAACCCTATGTATCTTGGAAGAGAAGGATGTAAAGACACTAATAGACTGTAGGAATCCAAAAGAAGAACTGGAATTTTCTGTAGGAATCTCTTAAATGCTTATTCTGCATCTGAGATTAGCTGTCCAGTTGCACTCTGTTCTGTCTTCATATAGATAAGCGGTGTTTTGTTTATTTACATGCAAGATATTTACATAAATGTGGAAGTGGGTAAAAGACAAAGCCCAGTAGAGACTTACAATCCAAATTGACATTGTTCCATTAATCATCACACTCTGAATATGGATATTTAACCAGCCACGGATCCACTTCTGCCGTCATCCAGACTATATTTCTCCATTTGCCTCATTTGTCTGCAAGTCAAGAGTCTTTTTATACAAGAGACTCATGATAATTGTGGCTTATTACTTGAAGCCTTGTGAGAAACTTCATTAAGTGCTTTCTGAAATCAGAATGTTCTACTTGTTTGCTCTACTAGTTTATTAAAAAAGGAAATGTGATTACTTCGGCATGGCTTTTCCATGCTTCTCATATCTTCTGTAGCTCATGAATTTTAAATGCTAGGTTGTGGGACTGGTCCTGAGAATTCACGTTGGGTTATGGTTCCTGGAATTTTGTTTTTCCTCTTCTTGGGGCAGTATTTCTTTATTTTTATTTCTTTCTTTCTTTATTAAAAATTTTTTTTAAATGTTTATTTTTGAGAGAGAGACACACACAGAGAGAGAGAGACAGAGAGAGAGACAGAGCATGACTGGGGGAGGAACAGAGAGAGAGGGACACACAGAATCCAAAGCAGGCTCCAGGCTCTGAGCTGTCGGCACAGAGCCCAACGTGGGGCTCGAACTCATGAACTGAGAGATCACAACCCTACCAAAGTTGGACGCTCAGCCGAGTGAGCCACCCAGATGCCCCAGTATTTATTTTAATATCCTTTTGCCCATCTGATTCTTATCTTTTTTCAAAGATTACCGACGAGAGTTCCCCAGTTGTTTGTTTGAAGTATATCGTTACTTGCTTTTGCTTTATGGCCCAGCATTTGGTTTATTTTTACAGAATTTCCTTGGGTCCTTGAAAAACAGGTGAATTCTGTAGTTGTTGAGGGCAATACCATGTGTTCTCAATCACATTTACAGTATGGATTAGATCATACTGCATTTCCATCTGTGGAATCTGTTAGATACTGAAAGATGTTAAAATCTTTCCCTATGATTTTGGATTAGCCTATTTTTATGTATTCTGAGTCTATGTTATTAGATACATAAACATTTAAAAACACTTTTTTTTTAAGTTTATTTTTGAAGGAGAGAGAGACAGAGCGTGAGAGGGGAGGGGCACAGAGAGAGGGAGACAGAATCCAAAGCAAGCTCCAGGCTCTGAGCTGTCAGCACAGAGCCCGATGCGGGGCTCCGAACCTGTAAACCACGAGATCATGACCTGAGCTGAAGTCAGAGGCTTAACCAACTGAGCCACCCAGGCGCCCCTAGATACATAAACATTTTAAGTTGTTTTATCATCCTGGTGATTTCAACTGTTAATGTTTTCTGCCATTGGGTTGTTGCCTACCATTATGCAGAAAAGAAGAATGATTTTGTTAGTTTTATAATTGCCATTTTTTTAAAGTTTATTATTTATTTTGAGAGTGAGTGCATGTGCACACATGTGAGTGAGGGAGGGGCAGAGAGGTGGGGAGAGAAAATCCCACACAGCCTCTGCACTGTCAGCACAGAGCCGGATGTGGGGCTTGATCCCACACACCTTGAGATCATGTCCTGAGCTGAGATCAAGAGTTGGATGCTTAATCGACAGAGCCACCCAGGTGCCTTTTAATCACCTTTTAATATGAGGCTTTGAATCAGTTCAATTTTGTGTTCCTTGTTTTTCTGTTCAGGTTATCAGTTGATTGGGAGCCATTCTGGGGTGAAGCTTTGCAGATGGACAAAGGTATTTGTTTTTATTTAAATATTATTTCTGTTTTATGCAACTTTTCTATGGCTGTTCTATGTAGCCAATGAATTTTACCATTTTAAAGGTATAATTTACATTTAATGTAATGATTTTGACTGAATTTGTTAAATGACTTCAACCTGTATAGATGGATATAAAAAACCCTTATTCACCACCTAAATTAAGATATATATAGGCCATTTTTCTCCTCCGGATAAGTTCACTTGTATTTATTTCTAGCCAGTAGTCCCTCCCCATCAGCCAGGACATAGTTGTTCTAGTTGCTGTCACTGGTTTTAGTTTTGCTTGTTCTAGAATTTCATATGAATGGAATCATAATGTGTATTTTTCTGCAGGTGGATTTTTAAACTCAACATAATATTTCTCAGATTCCTCTATGTTGTAGTAAATTTCAGTAGTTTTATTCATTTTTATTGCTGAGTACTATTCAACACAATGAACATACCACAGGTTTGAATCTGTTGATAGACACTGGGTTGCTTTCAGGTTTTGGCTATTCCAAGTAAAACTTCTGTGAACATTCTTATGTAGCACTTTGTTATGAACGTATGTGTCAGTTTCCTTTGGGTATATCCCTAGGAGTGGAATTGCTAGGTCACAATGTAGGTATGAAACTCCCAGTCTGTTTTCAGTGTGGCCGTATTATTTTATACTTGGATTGGCAATTTATGAAAGTTCCAGGTGGAACATTTTCTCACTATTCTGTGGTATTGAAAATCTTTTTTAATTTAGCCATTCTGATGTGTGTGCAGTGGTATCAGTGTGGTGTTTTTTTTGTGTGTGTGAGTTTATTTTATTTTATTTTATTTTATTTTTTTAATATATGAAATTTATTGTCAAATTGGTTTCCATACAGTACCCAGTGCTCATCCCAAAAGGTGCCCTCCTCAATACCCATCACCCACCTTCCCCTCCCTCCCACCCCCCATCAACCCTCAGTTTGTTCTCAGTTTTTAAGAGTCTCTTATGCTTTGGCTCTCTCCCACTCTAACCTCTTTTTTTTTTTTTTTTTTTTCCTTCCCCACCCCCATGGGTTTCTGTTAAGTTTCTCAGGATCTATATAAGAGTGAAAACATATGGTATCTCTCTTTCTCTGTATGACTTATTTCACTTAGCATCACACTCTCCAGTTCCATCCACGTTGCTACAAAAAGCCATATTTCATTCTTTCTCATTGCCACGTAGTACTCCATTTTGTATATAAATCACAATTTCTTTATCCATTCATCAGTTGATGGACATTTAGGCTCTTTCCATCATTTGGCTATTGTTGAGAGTGCTGCTACAAACATTGGGGTACAAGTGCCCCTATGCATCAGTACTCCTGTATCCCTTGGGTAAATTCCTAGCAGTGCTATTGCTGGGTCATAGGGTAGGTCTAGTTTTAGTTTTCTGAGGAACCTCCACACTGTTTTCCAGAGTGGCTGCACCAGTTTGCATTCCCACCAACAGTGCAAGAGGGTTCCCGTTTCTCCACATCCTCTCCAGCATCTATAGTCTCCTGATTTGTTCATTTTGGCCACTCTGACTGGCGTGAGGTGATATCTGAGTGTAGTTTTGATTTCTATTTCCCTGATAAGAAGCGATGTTGAGCATCTTTTCATGTGCCTGTTGGCCATCCGGATGTCTTCTTTAGAGAAGTGTTTATTCATGTTTTCTGCCCATTTCTTCACTGGGTTATTTGTTTTTAGGGATCATTGTGGTTTTAATTTGCATTTTGCTGACGACTACTGATGATGAGGCATGACTTTTCATGTGCCTGTTGGCTGTTCATATGTGTGAAGTGTCTGTTCACATCTTTTGCCCAAATTAGGTTATTTGACTTTATGTTGTTGATTTGTTGGTGTTCTTCATATATTGTGGAAATGAGTCTTTTGCCCAATATTCATTGTGAATATTTTCTTCTAATCTGTGGCTTCCTTTTTTCATTTCCCTAATGGTATCTTTTAAAGTTTTAAGTTTGGATAAGTCCAATTTATCTTTTTTTCCCCTCTTTTTAATGGTTAGCATTCTTTGTATATTAAGAAATCTTTGCCAACTTCAGGGTCACTGTTTTTTATGAAAGCTTCATACATAGTTTTAACTTTTATGTTTAGGTCTTTGACTTCATCGTGATCTGATTTTTATGAATGGCATGAGGTAAAGGTCAAGATTCATTCCTCTCCTGTTCCCCATGTGGATATTCAGGTGTTTCAGTACCATTTGTTGAAGACTTTCCCTTTACCATTGAATTACTTTAGGCCTTTGTAGAATATCAGTCATGTGTCTACGGGTAGGCCTATTTCTGGACTCCTTATTCTGTTCCATTGATCTGTTTGTTTATCCTCATGCCAATACCACATTGTCTTGATAATTGTAGCTTTGTAATAAGTCTGAAATTAGGCAGTATAAGTTCTCTTTGTTTGTTTGTGTATTTTTTTATTTATTTCCAAGAGAGTTTCCACTCTTTTGGGTCCTTTGCATTTCCATATAAATTTTAGAATCAGCCTGTGAGTTTCTATTTTATGTTTGTTCTGGTTCCTTAGATTCTGAATTTGTCCATTTGGCATTAATTCATCACAGGGCCAGTTATATTAACTATTTTCTTATTTTGTATTTTTTTTTAAGTTTTTTAAGTTTATTTATTTATTTGAGAGAGATGGAGACCCTGTGAGTGGGGAAGGGGCAGAGAGAGAGGGAGAGAGAGAATCCCAAGCAGGTTCTGAACGGTCAGCACAGAGCCAAATGCGGGGCTCGAACTCAGGAAACTGTGAGAGATCAGGACCTGAGCTGAAACCAAGAGCTGGACGCTTAACCAACCGAGCCACCCAGGTGCCTCATTTTGTAGTCTTGATGCTCTGACTTTTGAGGGCCTTACAGACCTGGGGAGAAACTGTCCCTCCCAGGGCTAGCTAATTCCTAAAGACAATAATAGCTTGCCTTGAGTTTGCCAACCAACCAATCCTGAATCTGTAGCCTTCAGTTACCTCCTTATCTCACTCACACACCATGCCAATATCTTCCCCACTCTGTATTATCCCAGGGCCAGGTACTGGACAACTAGTGACAGTGCTATAGCCTGAATTATTCAGACAAACCAATGCTGCATTGTTTACCCTGTCTTGCCTGCCTTTCCCAAGGGATCCCCAGTAAAAGCTCTGGCCTAGGCTTTCCCCTCTCTCCTTGCTCTGTCTCCTGAACAAACCTGCTAGTCCTCTGTTACCCTGTGTGGTGGGGGTGCCCTCTTGTCTTGGGAAATGTAAGCAAGATATTCTTTCACTGGCATTGGCCTCTCCAGGTTGGTACTCACTTCCATAAGTTAAAATCCCATGGGAACAAATAAGATGGCATTTTAAAATAGCTTTTTTGAGATATAATTTACCTATTATATAACTCCTACACTTTAAAGTGTACAGTTGAGTGGGTTTTAGTATATTCACAGGGCTTTGCAGCCATTATCACAATCTAATTTTAGAACATTTTTGTCCCCTCTGAAAGATGTCATGCACCCACTAACAGTCCACCTTCATTCACACTTCTCCTCCCACCCCTGAAGCATCATTAATCTACTTATTATCTCTGTGAATTCCCCTAACCTGGACGTTCGTGCATGATGTGACCTTTTGTGTTGGCTTCTCTCATTTAGCATAATGTTTTCAAGGCACATCCGTGTGATAATACAGATCAATATTCCATTCCTTTTTATGGCCAGTAGTATTCCATGTGTAGATATATCCCATTTGTTGTTGTCGTCCATCATTTGATGGACATTTGGTTTGCTTCCCCTTTTTGGTTATTACGAATTACGCTCCTACGGACATTATTATATGTACAGGTTTTCTTGTGGACGTGTTTTTATGTGCTTTGGTTATAGGCCTACAAGTGGAATTTGTGGGTCATGGTAATTATGTTTAAATCATTTGAGGGACTGCAAAACTGAGCGTATTTTCTGTTTCCACCTGCAGTGTACAAGGGTTCCAGTTCCTCCACAACCTGCTAATGTTTGTTGTTGTCTGTCTTTTGCATTATAGCCATCCTAGTGGGTGTGAGATTGTTACCCTATAGTGATTTTGATTTGCATTTGCATTTCCATTAATGGGAAACATTGTTGACTATGTTTACTTCTTGGCCTTTGGTGAATCTTTGGATAAATGTCTGTTCAAATTCGTTGCAATTTTAACATTGGGTTAACAGCGCTTGTAAGAGCTGTTTATATATACTGGATACTAGTTCTTTATCACGTGGATGGTGTGACTCTCCTGCCACTGTTTGTGGCTGTGTCACCAGGAGCTGAGTCTCTGCAGGCCTGTAGCAACTTGGCTCCCGAAGTCGCAGTGGCTCCATTGCTGTCTTCCTGGCCTTTTTCCAGCCTGTCCTACCCCCATAACGAGTGTTCCCCACAAAGAGCCACTCTTGTTGAGGTTTTGGTTAGCTTGGACCTGACCGTTCTAAATAGACCAGGCTTTCTTCTCCAGGAATGCTTGACTTTTTTTATATTCTTTATATATATTTTATATTTTTATTTTATATTTATTTTTATTTTATATTCATATATATTTTATATTTTTTATATATATCATGACTCCTGCCTCTTCTAGAACCAGCCTTTAACGGTGTGCTCTCTTGTTCTTGGCAAGGAAGCATGCTTCTGGCTTCATCTTTCTCTTGGAATGCCCCTGCCCTCACTGCCATAATCCACAGTTGACCTCTGCTTGGTGCCTCAGTGCCTTGCTGGCCTTCCCTAAGAGGGAGGCTGCTTCTGCAGCCCCCGTTGTTTTCGGAGTATCCTGTCCGCTCACTATTTCCCTGAGCATGCTTTCAGTGCCATCGGCCCCCTAGGCCTTTTGCTGTTGTTGATTAGTATTTGAGAAACTCTTACTTTTTTCACCACTATTTTTCTGCCTTCACCCTTTGGGGCATGAACATGCTGATGATACTTCTGGCACCTTAGTCACTCAACATACTGTTGTGCTCAACTTTTATTTATTTATTTTTTTAACCCTTTTAACATCCAGTATTTGTCTCTTCTAATCCAGTGATTTTCAGTAATGTCAGACTCAATGCCTTCTGCTTATAACCAGCATTTTACAACAGCTAGATTCAGTTTATGGATTTACAAATATAGTTTCACATGCGTAATTTAGAAAGTTAGTGTTCTGCTCTAGTTGTAATGTAAGGAGAGACAAGAGGAAGTACTTTGTATTAAAATGGTTTGTATTTCTGTATAAAATGCTCTGGCACTATGCCATTCGAAGGCACTGTGGGACAGGCACTGCTTGCACCTGCTTATGATGGACGACTTTGCAGTTAAGAGAGACAAACAGATTAGAAGTTATTCTGTACAAGAAGTAAAAACAAGCCAGACTTATGTAGTTATAATAACGGCAAGAGGGCAGTAACCCTAACTGAAGTAAGGCTAACAGGCCAAGCAATTACACATTATCAAATTGGAAAAATGAGAAAGTAGGATGTGCTCGCAAATGGGTGGTGTTTCGCTTATAACCGTTGACTCAGAAAAATCTTTTATGTTGCAACTTGGGAGGAGTAGAGATGGATTGTCATAGAAAATACTTGTCTTCTGCCTTGAAATTCCACATCTTGTTGAGATCCACATTCTGTCTTTCATTTGTAACGAAACCTTGGAGGCCATACCTTTAAGTGACAATAGGACCAGAGGATGGACTGGAGAGGCAGAAATGGTAGTGCGAGTGGCCAACAGGTGTGGTAGACCTCTGGTGACAGTTTCTGAGTAAGATTTTGAAACGGCAGGCAATCCCCCCAAAACAAGTTCAGTTTCAAATAATTATTGCAAGATAGATACCTTGTCCTTATGTTATAAAAATTAACAGTATAACGACTGTAATAATTTTATTATTTTTTTTCTTATTTTTACTTTTTGAGAGAGAAGAGAGAGAGCACATGCGCGCGTGAGTAGGGGGAGGGGCAGAGGGAGAGAGAGAGGGAGAGAATCTTAAGCAGACTCCACGCTCAGCACGGAGCCTGATGTGGGGCTCAATCTAATGATCCCTTGATCCCCCAACTGGGATCATGACTCGAGCTGAAATCAAGAGTTGGACGCTTAACCAGCTGAGTTACCCAGGTGCCCCAGAATGACTAATAATTTTAAAACAACTTTGATTAGTGAGAATCTTGCATTTCATATGTCTGTTAATTGAATATCTGCTTCTAAGTCTACCAAAAGCATCTTGAATCTCCCCTGTAATGTATTTGTAGGTGGTACCTACAAGTACAACACAGATACAGGTATTTGCTCATGACTTAAAATACTAGAAAACAGCATTATTTTCATGGTTTTTCAAAATGGTGAAATTTCTTGGAGAAAGTTTTACATAAAAGAAAGTGTTTTCTTTAATTTACATGATAGCTGCATTCCTGGAAAATTTAGTATCTGGTACAATTGTGCAGGAAATACTTTATTAGCAAGAAGAAGTTGGAATCTATGCTCAGATAATTACAATCAGATTTTTCGCAAGTATGGAGGTCTGGTGAATCATTTGAAAGGAAGTGGAGACTTTTTTTTTTCTCATGGGATTTATCCTGAGCATTGCAGGAGATGTGAAACCCTTGGCCTCACCTGCTTATTGCTAGTAGTCAGATTTCCATACCCTCATTGGGTGGTGTCGGTCCCATTGAGAACGCCTGCCCCAATCCATTTTCATTGCCACCTTCCCAAGTTCACGTTGTCCTCTTGAACATTGCAGCTAGTTTTTTTTTTCCCTCTAGTGCCAGCTTCTAGTGAATCCCCAACTCTGTCTCCCCTGTCCAATTTATCTGACATTAGCTTGGTTAATCTCTGAAGTATACTTCTCCTCTAGCTACTCCCTTCCCAGAAGCTTATAGTGGCTCTCCATTACCTCTTACTCAACATGTCAATTTGGATGTGTAATAGGCATCTTGAACTTTAACATGTCAAAAATGGAATTATTGATTTTCTCTCCTAAATCTGTTCCCCTCAGTCTTCGTTCTGTCAATTAATGGCAACTGTATCGTTTGCTCAGGCCAAAAACCTGGGAGTCATTTTTACTCTTCTGGTTTTTTTTCCCCCCTCCCACATCTATTCCATGAGCAAATTTTCTTTTCAGAATATATCCAGAATGTGATTACTTTTCCCCGCTTATACTACCTTCGTCCAAGTCTCTGTCATATATTCCTTACACTATTTCAGAGATGTGAGTGCTTGTTCTGGTTCCACTCTTGTCTGTTCCCCACACAGAAGCCAGATAGATCAGATCCTGTCACTTTTTGCCCAGAACTTCCAGGGGTTCCCATCTCACTCAGAATAAAAGCCCGAGTCCTTATCACGGCCTCCAAGGCCTTGTGTGATCTGGTCTTCCGTGCTTTAGTCCAGCCATGCTAGCCCTCTTGCTGGTCCCTGAATGCACCGAGTCCAGACTCCTCCCAAGCTTTATGGCCTCTGTCTCTTAGATCTCCGCTCAGAGAGTTTCTATCAGAGCGACTTAGGCTGCTTGGAATTTCTCTGTCGCTCTTATTACCATTTACTAGATGGTACCTTTGTTTATTATCTGTCTCCTCCCTTCTCCTCTCGGCCCCTCCCCAACCTGAGAGTCCTTGTTTTTCTTTCCAATACCAAGAATAGAGTCTGGCATGTAATAATTGCTTAGTAAACATTTGTTGGATCAAAGAATTAGTGTGATAGAGGCCTGAACCGAGAAAGAGCCTACTTAGTGTAGTTATGATCCACTTGTTCAACATCGTTTTTCTGCTGTAATCTCCCTACGTTGTGTGCTGCTTCTCTCCCCCGCCGTAATCTCCACCTGACCAAATCCTGCCCATCTGTGTCGGCCAGGAAAACAGAAAGCACCCTGGGTATTTTAGCAAGAACAGATTTAATAAAGTAAATTAACTAAACGTTTACAAAGCTGTTGAAAGGCCCGCGGTAGTGAAGGTCAGAGAGAATTGCTTCTGGCTTTGAGGAAATTGAAAGTGCTGGGCTCACAGGCCTTGAGTGACCTGAGCTGCTGCAGCATTAAGGCGGATGTTTCCCAGGAGCCCACTCTGAAGCCGCTGCAGACTTGATGTTCGCTGTATGCCCTTGTGTCTGCCAGCTGCTGCCAGAGAGGGACCACAGTCTCTCCTTTTAGTCTTCTGAATCTTGTATAAATGCCTCTCATTGGTGGCATTCCTTCAGACAAGGGAGTCTGAGAAGAAGTGTCGTAGGGCGTCTAGCCCCTGCTTAGACAGGTAGGCGTGGGAGCGAGTATTGTACTGTGTACCTCTTTGGATGTTCAGCATCTATATACACCCTCTGCCTGCAGTTACTTTTTCAAACAATAATGTAAACAAAACATTTGCTTCTGCCTAATCTGTTGCAGCCACTACTCATGCAAGGGAGGATGTATGTATTCATTCACTCTGTTCTTTAAAAGGGAGAATGCTCTTTTGAGACCCTGTACCTAGGGATGAAATCATAAGGTCACCTACCACCGACGCATCCCTGTAAGTAATTGGAGAAGAGAAAGATATGTATGCATAGATACAACTGTCCTCACTTGCACCTGTTCCCTGTTGGTATTTATAACTTTCTTCTTCCATTAGGCAGGTCACATGTCCTTTGTGCTCAATGAATGCCTCAATGTGATGGTTCTTTACCAAGTGGGTGATCCAGTCTGTCAGTGAAGAGTTTGGGCCAGTAGTGGGCCCTCCGGCACTCTTGTCTTAAGTTTACTGATGTCCATGAGTCTGAACAGATGCCCCAGAAATCCCCTTGGTTCCTGACAAAATTCTTGTTTCTATGGCATGAGGAGCTCAAAGGAGCCAGCTGATAGTGTTAACAGTTAAAAACTATGGGGGCGCCTGGGTGGCCCAGTCAGTTAAGCGTCTGACTTCGGTTCAGGTCATGATCTTACAGTTTGTGAGTTCAAGCCCTGCATTGGGCTCTGCTGTCTGCACAGAGCCTGCTTCAGATCCTCTGTCTCCCTGTCCCTCCCCTGCTTGTGCACACTCTCTCTCAAAAATAAACGTTAAAAAAACCCAACAACTGTGAAAAGTGTGCTGCTTTCTCTTACTTACAAGCTAACAGCCTAGCAGAGTTGCATAGATGTTGGCAGAGGACACAGAGTTCCTGGGTCAAAGGCAAAGCATAGCAGGCAGTTTGAATGTCATGTTGGTTCCCTTGTCCCCCAAGTGCTAGGAGTTTGATGTGGAAATGGGCCCGAGGGAACTCTGGATGCATGTCAGATTTATGTTATGACTGAGGAACCCAAGTTAAGTCCCCAGTCTTACAAGAAGGTTGCTTGCCAACCTGCCCAACCTTTAGCTGGGAGGGAGACATGGTCTCTGTTATGCTGGACAGAAAACAAATCTGCCTTCTATCCTGAAGGGAGATACTCTAGCTTCCAAGGCTGTTTGCTCTACAGACATTCTTTGAAAGCATGGCCTGGAACTAAAGCTGATCTAAGAGGTGCAGAACCACCATTGAGGGTTGTCCATTAACACAGCTTCCCTGGAATCTGGTGGAAGCATTCTTCCCTTGAGAACCTGTAAACTGGAGTCAGTGTTCAAGGGATGGAAGGCAGCAGTGCTGTGAATGATGTATTGATGGTGATAGTGAGAGGAGACATCCACCTCTTTAGCTCTCTCCAATAGGACTTCTCTGCAGTGATGGGAATCTTCTGGGTCTGCACTATACAGTGCAACATACTAACTGTGTACCTCACACCTAATACTTCATACCTAACTGCGTGCCTGCCTGACCACGAAACTGACACATGCGGCTTTTGAACACTTGAAATGTGGCTGATGTGACTAAGGAAGAATTGAATTATAAGTTTTATTTAATTTTAATTCATTTAAACTTAAATAGCCACACATGGCTAGTAGCTACTGTACTGGATAGTGGAGTTCTAGGCCTTTTGCTCATCTTTCGTAACTGCCTAAGGAAACTTTTCTTGTTTTCCATGATGGGAAGTGACTTTGACTACTGTTGATTCCAAAGCTGTTTTTCTGCATCTCTGAAAGCAGTTATCAGTGTCTTCTTCATATTACAAATGTTATGCTTATGTCTTATTGCCCCATTGAAATGTATGTTCTGATTCATTTTATTTTTATTTTAAAAATTGTTTTAAATGTTTATTTATTTTTGAGGGCGAGAGAGGGTAGGGGTTGGGGGAGGGGCAGAGAGAGAGAGAGAGAGAGAGAGAGTGAGTGTCACAGAAAACAGAAGCAGGCTCCAGGCTCTGAGCTGTCAGCAGAGAGCCTGACCCGGGGCTCAAACCCACAAACCGTGAGATTGTGACCTGAGCTGAAGTTGGACACTTAACCGACTGAGCCACCCTGGTGCCCATGTTCTGATTTATTTTTTAAAAAATCATTTATTATTGTAGAAACACTGTGTGTTGTAGAAAATGAAAATATTTAGAGAAATAAAAATAAAGTGAAACGTATTTCCAACATAGTCTCTGCACTAACACCTTAATACATAAGCTTTCTTTGTATATATATTCATTTTAACCTGAATGGGATCAGACTGTATATACAATGAGATCATACTGTTTTATAACCTGGTTTTTCCTGGCAGTGAATCTCTAGTTTTCAGTAAATCTTTGTCTCATCTAATACCCCGAACATATTCATATTTCCTGAATTAGCCCCCAAATGACCATTATAACTGGTTAATCTTCACATTTCCTCTGTTTTTGTCTGTTGTCACTTTTGTAAACAAGTCTAGTATTTTTTTTTTTTTTTTTAAAGGACACTGACTTCTTTAGGCCAGTTTTGTACAATATCCAACCTTCCAGATTTATCTAGTGTTTTCTTTGTCTTTTTGGGCATATTTCCTTATTCCCAATATTTCTTGTAAAGGAGAAACTGCATTGAAAGGCTTGATTGATATTTAATACTTTTGATTATATACTACAGGTCACGTTGATTGCATTCATTAATACATATCAGTAGACTTGATATCTGGTTGACCTAACATTAATGATGCTAATATTGACCACTGAAACAGGACAATGACAGTCTACTCTCTTTTTTATTGTTATGTTTTTCTCCTTGCTGCTAGAACTTTACTTTGGCATTATTAAGACATAAAGCTTCCCCACTAATAATGAAATAGCAGAGAAATTAAGAAAACATTTACAATCATACCAAAAGGAGTAAATACCTAGGAATAAACTCCAAGGAGGTAAAAGACCTGTAGCCTGAAAACTGTAAAACATTGATGAAAGAAATTGAAGAGGACACAAACAAATGGAAAGCTATTCCATGCTCATGTGTTGGAAAAACCAATATCGTTAAGATGTCCATATTACCCAAAGCAACGTACAGATTTAATGCTGTCCCTATCAAAATACCAACAGCATTTTAAATAGAACTTGAAGAAAAAAATCTCAGAATTTGTATGGAACCACAAAAGACCCTGAATAGCCAAAGCAATCTTAAAAAAGAAGAACAGAACTGGAGGTATCACAATTCCAGATTTTAAGACATACTACATCAAAGCAGTATGGTACCAGCACAAAATTAAACACATGGATCAATGGAACAGAATAGAAAACCCAGAAATAAACCCATGATTATATGGTCAATTAATCTTTGACAAAGGAGGCAAGACTCTGCAATGGAAAAAAGACAGTCTCATCAACAAATGGTGCTATGAAAACTAGACAACTACATGCAAAAGAATGAAACTTGACTAGCTTCCTTTTTTTAAAAAAAATTGGGGGGTGGGCAGAGAGAGGGGGACAGAGGATCTGAGGCAGGCTCTACGCTGACGGCAGCAGAACTGATGTGAGGCTTGAACTCACGAACCGCAAGATCATGACCTGAGCCAAAGCCTGACGCTCAACCGACTGAGCCACCTGGGTGCCCCTCAACTACTTTCTTATACCACACAAAAAGTGCACTCAAAATGGATTAAAGACCTAACTTTGAGACAGAAAACCATCAAAATCCTACGGGAGAAGACAGGCAGCAACTTCTTTGACCTCGGCCGCAGCAGCTTCTTACTAGACACGTCTCTGGAGACAAGGGAAACAAAAGCAAAAATAAACTGTTGGGCCTACATCAAAATAGAAGGTTTTTGCATAGCAAAGGAAACAACAAAACAAAAAGCATACTGAATGGGAGGAAAAAATTTGCAAATGATATATCTGAAAAAGGGTTAGTATCCCAAATATATAAAGAACTTATACAGCTAAAAGATACCCCCAATAATCCATTTAAAAATTAGGCAGAAGACATGAACAGTCATTTCTCCAAAGAAGACATCCAGATGGGGAACAGACACATGCAAAGTTGCTCATCATCGCTCATTATCAAATCAAAACCACAATGAGATATCACCTCACACCTGTCAGAATGGCTAAACTAAAAAACGCAAGAAATAGGTGTTGGTGAGGATGTGGAGAAAAAGGGAACCATCTGGTGCTGTTGGTGGGAATGCAAACTGGTGTAGCCACTGTGGAAAACAGTATGGAGGGTCCTCAGAAAAGTAAAACTAGAATTACCACATGATCCAGTAATTGCAGTACTGGGTATTTACCCAAAGAATACAAAAACACTAATTTGAAAAGCTGTTTGCACCCTTATGTTTATTGCAGTGTTATTTACAATAGTCAAATTATGGAAACAACTTAAGCGTCCATCCACAGATGAATGAGAAAGAAGTGGTATGTGTGTGTACACACACACACACGCACACACACACACACACACACACACACACACACACGCGCACAGGAATATTACACAGCCATAAAAAGGAATGAAATCTTGCCATTTGCAACCACATAGATGGATCTAGAAGGTGTACTGCTAAGTGATGATTTCCCTCATGTGGAATTTAAGAAGCAAAATGGACAAATTAAAAAAGAGGCAAACGAAAAACATGCTTAAATACAGAGAATGAACTGGTGGTTGCCAGAGGGAAATGGGTGAAATAGGAGAAGGGTTAAAAGTACACTTACCATGATGAGAACTGAACAGTGACTGTTGAATCACAATATGGTACACCTGAAACTAATATAATACTGTATATTAATTATAGTGGCATTAAAAATTAATAAATAAAAAAATCCCGACTCCTGTCAACTATTAAGCTGTGGTTCGCTTTTTTTCTTTAACACCAATTGATAGTACTTGGCTGAGGCAATACGTGATTAGATTTTGTAAAATCATATTTCAATTCTGTTATTTCTTCTGTGTTTATTAACTAGCATTATTCTTTAAAGAAGAACATTTTTATTATTAACTACAGATATTTGGTTACTCTGAAATACTGTTCCAGTTGGCGAGCAGGATACATGTTTAATTCTTTCTCTGTAGTTACCAGGTTTCAAAGTGGATGTTATATTATTAGCTGCCTCAGATGGCAATGAATTTTCTTCTCTGTTTTGTAATCTCATTATGTAGTGATGTATTTTCATCAGCTCAACCCATCGTAGTCATTTTATTGATCCTAAATGTCACAATTTGGTTGGTGGGAACTTTTCTAGTTGACTCCTGCATCTTCCCTCCCTACCCCCCCCTTCTTAGTTAAAATATTTTTAACATTAATTGAAGTATAATTGACCTACAAGAAATTGTATGCGAAGTATACAATTTGTGAATTTTGGCCTATGGGTGTATTAGTGAGAAGACACATCAAAATCAAGGAAATGAACAGCCCCCAGATTTCCTTGTGCTTCTTTGTAATCCATCTATCTCTTTATTTCTATCTCCAGGAAACCACTGATTTGCTTTCTGTCTCTGCATATAAAATTTATATTTTCTAGAATTTAATATAGTTATGCATTATGTTCTCTTTTTGATCTGGCTTCATTCATTTGGCATCTTTATTGATGTTCTTCCATGTTTCTGTGTGAATCAATACTTCATTTCTTGCTGAATATATTCCGTTGTGTAGATAGGCTGCCATTTATTCATTTACTTGTTAATGGACAATGGATTGTTTCTAGTTTTTTGTTACTGTGTTTGCTCATATAAAGTCAGTGCTATGAACATTCATGTACAGTCTTTGGACTTAACACTAATTTTTCTTGGGTGTACACCTTGGAGTAGAATTGCTTAAACACATGTTTAGCTTTTGTAGACATTATGAGTAGTTTTCCAAAGTGGTTGAACTCTCATTCCAACATTAGTTTTCAGTTAATTTCTTTCATTTTGTAATTGTACCACTTTTTTCCTCTCAACAAAATCCTTGATTTTTTTATATTGACAAGATTACTTATTGCTGGTAACCTACAGTGGTGGTTCTTAAAATGTGATCTGCAGACCCTTGGGTGTCCCAGAGGTCAATACTGTTTTCATAATAAAGCTGTGATGTCATTTGTCTTTTTTGCTGTGTGGACATTTGCATTAATGGTGCAAAAGCAATGTTGGTTAAAAAGGCCGACCCCTTCAGTATGAATTAAGGCAGTATACCAAACTGTACTAAGTAGTCAAAGTGCATTCACTCTGTTTTTTTTTTTTTTATGTCAGTTATACTTAAGAATTACCTTGATGAAGTTGCAGAAATTATTTAAAAACATCTCTACCTGTGACTATCTGTCTTTTTAATATTTTGAAGAATATCTAAAGAGTATTTAATATCTGAAGAATATTAAATGAAGAAATGGCAAGTATGTGTAAAGCACTTTTGTTGCATACCAAAGTATACAGTTGTCTTTTTGTTTTGTTTTTTTAATGTTTATTTTTGAGAAAGAGAGGGAGACCAAGTGCTAACGGGGGAGGGGCAGAGAGCAAAGGGGACACAGAATCCAAAGCAGGCTCCAGGCTCTGAACTGTCAGCACAGAGCCTGATGTGGGGTTCAAACCCCCAAACTACAAGGTCTTGACCTGAGCCAAAGTTGGACGCTTAATCGACTGAGCCACCCAGACGCCCCTACAGTTGTCTTTAGGAAAGCATTTTTGCAGTTAGGTTGTAAGTTGCTGTGTTCATGGAATGCCATTTTAATGTACAAAAGCAATGAAGTATGGTTATTCAGGCTTAGGTATGTGGCCAATATATATACATATATTTTAATAACCAAAGTCAGCCTGACACTTCAAGGAAAACCACTGAAAGTAGTTATTGCCAGTAATAAAGTTGAGCTTTAAAAAGGCAAAGTAGAATTTTGGAAAACTTGTATTAGTTGCCATAAGTTTGGCAGCCTCCCAATACTTGAAGAGTTTAGTGATGAGATCAGTTGTGATTTTAAAAAGTGTGATTTTTAAAATATTATACAATGAAATGTGTCAGTATTTGGAAGATCTGCATAACTTTGTGAATCAGTGTTTTTCAATACATGATGTTATAAAATCAAATTCAAAGTGCAAGGTAGACAAATGTATTTTAATGTAACAAAACATGAAAAGTTCATTAGTATGTTTTCAGATTCCATAATGCAGTTAATATTTAATGAAACTTGTGGACTTTTGGTTTAGTATTAGAGTAGAATGTTTACAATTTTCTGAAAAGGCTATTAAAATACTTTTTTCCAGCTGCATATCTGTCTGAGGCTGGGTTTTGTTCATATACCATAACCAAAATAACATATCACAACAGTTGGAATATAGAAACATCTATAAGAATCCAACTGTTTTATGCTTTTTTTTTTTTTGGTCTTGGAAAATATATTTTTCATAAAACCATGCTATTGTGTTAACACGTAATGGGTTTGTAATTATCGTAAT
Organism: Acinonyx jubatus; assembly: GCF_027475565.1. Lineage (NCBI taxonomy): Eukaryota > Metazoa > Chordata > Mammalia > Carnivora > Felidae > Acinonyx > Acinonyx jubatus. Next base: position 21,204,756 of record NC_069398.1, read on the forward strand.
TGAAATACTAAGAAATATTTTAAACATTTCTTGGTTCTAATTTCTTTTATGTAAATATTGATTGATATAAACCACACAAATGAAAGTTCTTTAGGGTCCTCCATAATTTTGAAGAGGAGAAATAGATTCATTGTAGCTCCTTCTGTCAATAGAATGCATCCCATTAAGAGCATACATTCCAAATGTGTGTTCTAAAGTTCTTTGCAATAAATTGTATATCTGTGTGAGTATGGTGGTGATTTGTTATTTCTTAATATATTTCCATTTGATTTCAATGTAAAGAATTTTAAAAATTTATTTGTGTTTTTGAATAGTCTAGAAAGCTTTTATGTTTTCTAAGGTAAGAACTTCAGGGTTTTATAAAAAATACATACAATGAAGTCAGAATCATTCATTTTTCCTCTAAATCACTTAGCACAGAATATGGTGATTGTGTATTAAGTAAACATATCTTAAATATCTAAAATCAGAATATTTGCCTGTCTACCCAGAGAGCTGCAGTAATCACCATATATTAAAAGGATTTTGTTATAATAAGCCAAAAATTGATCTAGAGCTATTAGCGGTTATATTGAGTGTGAAAGCTCTTTGAAAACTAATAAATTGTGATGTGTAGAATTTTTGCCTTCAGGCTTGGAGTGAACGTAATTGGTATAAATGATGTAGGAGTCTATTAACTGGGCAGCCCTCAGTGAACCATGACTCCCAATAGTCACACTCTTGCAATCCTCTCTCACAAGGACTCTAGGCTTGGCCATTGGACCTACTTGGGCTGTTGGGCTGTGAGCAAGCACAGTGCAAGCGGAGGCCTGCTAGGTGCTTGGACATCGAGGCTTCTCCTTTTGGAAGGCTTCCTCCGAGAACCCAGCTGTTGTGCTCTAAAGAAGCCAGTCTAAACTAATGGGGGAAAGGAGCAAGGGCCCCCCGAGCCAGCATCCAGTGTCAGACATGTGAGTGAGGTCTTCTGGGATGTGTAGCCCCAGCCAGACTGCCTCTTGTTCCAGCTGTATGAGTAACCTTAGCACAGACCCTATAGGGAGTGGGGAAACCACCCAACTGACCCACAGAATTAACAGGGAAAATAGCAGATCGGTGTTGTATTAAGCCACTGAGTTTCGGGCCAGTGCGTAGGTACTGGAACCAGATGATATTGGCTCCTTATAAGGAAGTGGTCATGGTTTGCTGCTGACATGGTGGGTGTTACACACCTGTGTGTGGCAACTCTCATCGTATAGACATAGATATAGATGAGAATGTGGAGAACAGGACAGGAAGTGGGGTTTATTCTCTTTTTTTCTTTTCTTGGTTCTGTGTCAAGGGGTATTTGCTTGAAAGACAAAGGGCCTGGCAAGCATTCTGTCAAGTTTTGTGGCTTTGCCATCTTCGTTTTCTAAACCTCTGTCATCTGAATGGAGTTGCGGGGAGTAGGAGGTTCTTTCAGCAGGAAATCATGACCTTGTAAGGATACCGATGGAGGAGGACTTGCCTATTTGGTGGTCACTTTAATTGAGAGTGTATTTTCCTGTCTTTACCACTGCAGTCTGGAAAAGAAATATGTATTTATCATAAATATATATGTAAATGTATATGCCATATATATCATATATAGCATTTATGTATAGCATATATCACGTATGATATGGCCCTTTTACTTTCCTTTGTGGTTGTGGCTTTACTACTGTTAAGTAGCAAAGGTATTATAGAAAAATCACAAGTCACATGGCACAGGGAGTAGGAGAAATGGAAATGTGGCTGTGCTATACCCATGGTTAGTCTGTCGGCATATATTCTCTGTGCTCAGAGACAAGTGCAAGGTAATGGGGATGTGAGAGATGCCTGCCTTCACTGATTTTGTAATTCAGCTTGGTGAAAAGGGTCCCTCTCCTGTCTTTCCTGTACGTCTTTTCCTGTTTCCCTCTCCCCAGCCCCAGATAAAACTCCAGTAAACCCAAACCCAGATCAGAGGTTGACTTGGCAATAGTTTTTGTATCCTTACAGATTTTCAGTCTCGTTCTGTTAGAGAGGAGTGTGGAAAACTCCAGCTCTCATTGTGGATTTGCCCGTTTCTTTTGTATCAGTTTTTGCCTCATGTACGTTGAAGCTCTGATGTTAGGTACATTCACACTTAGGATTCTTAGGTCTGCATGGTGAATCTACACTTTTATCATTATGTAACGTCCCTTGTTACCTATGGTAGGGGTCCTTGTTTAGAAGTTAAATTGTCTGATGTTAATTCAGATATCCTAGCTTTGTTTTGATTAGTGGTTGCATACTAGCCTTTCCCCATCTGTCTGCCTTGGCTTCCTTTAGTATGTCTCAGAGTAGGTCAGGTGGCAGTGAATTCTTAGTTTTTCTTGACCTGAGGATGTTGGTATTTTGCTTTCATTCTTTGTTTTTGCTGCGTGTAGAATTGTGGGTTGACAGCCTTTCTTTTAGCACTTCAGAGATACTGCTCCATGGTTGTCTGGTCTTCATTGGTTTCTGATGAGAAATTCCCAGTTATTCGTATAATTGTTCCCATGCAGTGAGTTCTGCCAGAACACAATCAGTTGTGGGAGGGGAATGTCTATAAGTCTTATTGAAATGCTCAGCCACAAGTAAGTGGTGAAAAAGCACATCGTCAGCACTTGAGAATAGTGTGAAGTAGGGTGCATGGTGATGAATTACGCAGATAGCAGTTGGAAAAGCTAGCACATTCTGGCGAAAAAATATAATCAGACGGTGCTTAAATCTGTGACCTTATATTTAGTGAAAAGATTCACAGACTTGTGGATGATGCTATGCAAGTTTCTCATTCAAATCATTTTTCCTTAGCAAAACTGCTTTTGTTTATTATTAAAATAACACATGTCCTTTTGTAAAAAATAAAAATATAGAAAATAAAACTTACATTCTACCTTACATAAATCTTAAAGTGTATTTTCTTTCAGCCTTTTTTTACTATTCACCTTTATGCATGTTTTTATGTATTTGAAATCATGTTGTATATGAAATTTTGTATCAATTTTTTTCACTGAACATTATAACAAGCATTTTTCCTATTGAAAAATCTTTCCGAAGCATAGTGACTATGTAATTATTGATGAAAGTGCCATAATTTAATTTGGCATTCACCTGGTGATGTGTGTTTTTTTCCCCCTCTAATATAAGCAATTATGTGAAGAATGTGTTTTTATATAAAGCTTTGTGTGCATTTAGATTATTTAGAGTCCTAGAAATGATATTACAAATGGAAAAGGTTTGCTAACTATCTTTCCTTATAATTTCCTATGAAATTTGTAACAGTTTGTAAAGCTGTTAAAGTCTGGATCTATCATTTATTGAAATAATTTTTCCTAGGGGTGCCTGGATGGCTCAGTCAGTTATTAAGCGTGTGACTCTTGTTTCAGCTCAGGTCATGATCTTGCAGCTTTGTGGGTTCGAGCCCCACATCGGGACTTGGGATTCTCTCTCTCTCTGCCCCTCCCTAATTTGTGCTATCTCTGTCTCTCTCAAAATAAATAAGCTTTAAAAAGAGAAAATTGAAAAAAAAAATTTTTTCCTAGTCTATTTTTTGCCCCTTTGGAGGTGGTGGTTGTTGTTTGATGTGCTTAAATTTTATATTTTTGTTTATTTTTATTCATTTAATGTTACCTTTGTGGTTTTTTCTATTTTTTTAAGCTTATGGAATTCTTTCTCACCCAGGGATTTAGAAAATGGTGACTTCTTTTTTTTTTTTTAATTTTTTAATGTTTATTTATTTTTGAGAGAGAAAGAGTGTGTGTGGGAGGGGCAGAGAGAGAAGGAGTCACAGAATCCGAAGCAGGCTCCAGGCTCTGAGCTGTCAGCACAGAGCCTGACTCAGCCTCGAACCAATGAACCATGAGGTCATGACCTGAGCTGAAGTTGGATGGTTAACTGACCGAGCCACCCAGGCCCCCCTAGTGACTTCTGTCTTTGTACTACTTTTTAAGACTAAGTTTTTTTTTTTTTATTCTGTTAAAGTTTCCCAACTTAGCCACTTTTAAGTATATGGTTCAGTGGTATTAAATACTTTACCTTATGCAGCTGTCACCGCCATCCATCCCCATAAGTCCTAATCTTGCAAAACAAACTTTATACCTATTAAACACTAACTTCCCATTCTTCCCTCTCCACAGCCCCTGGCAACCACCATATTTTCTGCTTCTATGATTTTGACTACTCTGAGTATCTCAAATAAGTGAAATCATACAGTGTTGGTCTTTTTGTGACTGGCTTATTTGACTTAGCATAGTGTCCTCAGGGTTCATCCATGTTGTGGCATGTGTTAGAATTTCTTTCCTTTTTAAGTTTGAATAATATTCCACTGTATGTACATATATCATATTTTTCTTTATCCATTTTTGTGTTGATAAACACTTGGGTTGCTTCCATGTTTTAGCTGTTATGAATAATGCTACTGTGAACATGGGTGTACAAATATCTCTTTGATCCTGTTTTCAAATCTTTTGGCTACATCCACAAAAGTGGAATTGCTGGGTTATATGGGAATTCAATTTTTAGTTGTTTGCGGAGCATCCATACTGTTTAACACTGGAGCTATACCATTTTGCATTCCCATCAACAGTATACAGGGGTTCCAGTTTTGTACATCCTCACCAACACTTGCTTTGTTTTTGGTTTTGGATGATAGCCATCCTAATGGATGTGAGGTATCATTGTAGTTCTGATTTGCATTCCCTGATTGTTAGTGTTGGTGAGCATCTTTTCACGCGCTTGTTGGCCATTTGTGTATTTTCTTTGGGGAAATGTCTATTCTTTGCCCATTTTTTGATTGGTATTAGTTCTTTAAGTCCTTGGTAGAATTCACCCAGTGAAGAAATCAGATCTTGGGCTTTTGTTGTGGTTGCTGGGAGATTGGTGATTACTGATTCAGTCTTCTTATTAGCGATAGGTCTTATACAGGTTTTCTTTTTCTTTGTGATTTCTGGTAGGTTTTGTGTTTCTAGAAATTTGTCCATTTCAGCTAGTTTATCCAATTTCTTGGCATACATTTGTTCATAGTACTCTCATATCTTTTATTTCTTTAGAATTGGTAGTAATGTCCCCACTTTCATTACTGATTTTAGTCTTCTCTCTTTTTTTTAGTCCCATGTAGCTAAAGGTTTGTTGATTTTTGTCAGTCTTTTTGAAAAATGCACTTTTGTTTTGTTGATTTTTATCTGTTGTTTTTCTATTGTCTGTTTCATTGATCTAATCATCATTATTTCATTCCTTCTGCTAGTTTTGGATTTGTTCATTCTTTTTTTTTTATTAAAACATTTTTTTTAAATGTTTTATTTTATTTTTGAGACAGAGAGAGACAGAGCATGAATGGGGGAGGGTCAGAGAGAGAGGGAGACACAGAATCTGAAGCAGGCTCCAGGCTCTGAGCTGTTAGCACAGAGACTGACGCGGGGCTTGAACTCACAGACCGTGAGATCATGACCTGAGCTGAAGTCGGAAACTCAACCGACTGAGCCACAGGCGCCCTGTTCATTCTTTTTCTAATTCCTTAAGTTGTAAAGTTAGGTTGTTGATTTGAACTCCTTCCTTCCTTCCTTCCCTCCTTCCTTCCTTCCTTCCTTCCTTCCTTCCTTCCTTCCTTCCTTCCTTCCTTCCTTCCTTCCTAATATAAGCATTTATAGCTGTAAATTTCTCCCTTAGCACTGCTTTTGATGCATCCCATAAATTTTGGTATGTTTGTTTTTCATTTTCATTCATCTCTTAAGTATTTTCTAATTTCTCTTTTGATTTCTTCTTTGATCCATTGGTTGTTTAAAAGTGTAAAGTGTGCAGTTTAATTTCCATAATTTTGTGAACTTTCCAGTTTTCTTTATGTTACTGATTTCTAACTCCATTGCATTGTGGTCAGAGAAGATAGTTGGTATGATCTCTATCTCTTAAAATCTATTAAGACTTGGGGTGCCTGGGTGGCTCAGTCTGTTGAGTGTTTGACTTTGGCTCAGTTCATGATCTCCCGGTTTGTGAGTTAGATCCCCGCATTGGGCTCTGTGCTGACAGCTCAGAGCCTGGAGCCTGCTTCAGATTCTGTGTTTCCCTCTTTCTCTGCCCCTCCCATACTCATGCTCTGTCGCTCTCTCAATAATATAATAAATAAGTGTTTAAAAAATTAAAAAAATCTGTTAAGACTTTATTTTTGGCCTAATTAATGGTCTATTCTAGAAATGTCGGATGTGTAATGGAGAAGAATGTGTATCTGTTGTTAATTGTGTGGAGTGTTCTGCATACATCTCTTAGATCTAGCTGGTCTTTTTTGTGAAGTCCTGTGTTTCCTTCCTTGTCTTCTCTCTGGTTGTTCTCTTCATTGAAGTCTCCAACAGTTATTGTAGAGCTGTCTTTCTCCCTCCAACTCTATCCATTTCTGCTTCATATATTTTGAAGATCTGTCATTTGGTGTATAAATGTCTATAATTGTTATATCTTGCTGTTTTGAATCTTTTATAATATATAATGTCTTTGGTTCCTTGTAATCTTTTTTTTTTTTTAACTTTTTAAAATACTTATTTATTTTTGAGAGAGAGACACACACAGAGCACGAGCAGAGGAGGGGCAGAGATAGGGAGACACAGAATCTGAAGCAGGGTCCAGGCTCTTTGCTGACAGAGCCTGATGTGGGGCTTGAACCCACGAGCTGTGAGATCGTGACCTGAGCTGAAGTCAGATGCCCCAATGTAATCTTTTTTTGATTTGAAGTCTTTTTTGTCTGATGAGAGTATAGCCACTCCTGCTCTCTTATGGTTACTGTTTGCACAGAATATCTTTCCATCCTTTAACTTCTGACCTGTGTGTGTCTGTGGATGTACAGTGAGTCTCTTGTATACAGCAGAGTTGGATTGTGTAGTTGTTTTTTTTTTTTTTTTAAGTTCATTTTGAGCAAGCTGGGGAGGGAGAGGGAGAATCCCAATGCGGGGCTCGAACTCAAGAACCATGAGATCATAACCTCAGCTGAAACCACTAGTCAGAGTCTTAACCGACCAAGCCACTCAGGTGCCCCTGGATCATGTATTTTTATGCATTCTGCCAATCTCCCATCTTTTGATTAGAATTTAATCCATTTAAATTTAAAGTAATTACTATAAGGGGGGCTTACTTCTGTCGTTGTGCTCTTTTTTTTTTTCCTGTGTGCCCTACTGCATTTTTGTCCCTCATTTCCTACCTTTTTGTCTTTTTTAGTGATTTTTTTGTAGTGAAATGTTTAAATTTCTTCTTAATTTCCTTTTGTGTATATTCTATAGCTGTTTTCTTTGTGGTTACCATGGGGATAACATTTCACATCTTAAAGTTATAACATTTTAATTTAAATTTATTGTAGCTTAACTTCAATAACATACAAAAACTGCACCTTTATAGCTCTGTCTCCACCCTTTTCAGTTATTGGTGCCACAAAATTACATCTTTACACATTGTGAGCCCAGAAATGTAAACTAATAACTCCTTTAAATGCAGTCATCTAAATCATGTAGAGAATAAGATTTGGAATTATAAACCAAAGTTACAGTAATACCAGCCTTACACTAATAATTTTTTTTACACATATTAGTCTCTTAAATCAAGTAGGAAAAAAAAGCTACAAACCATTGTTACAATAACACCAGCTTTCACAATTCCCCTATATTTACCTTTATTGAGAACTTTACGTCTCTGTCTGGCTTTGGGGTCCTGCCTGCTGTTCTTTCATTTCACCTGCAGGAATCCCTTGAGCAAGAAATGCTCGGGGCAGGTCTAGTGGTCATGAACTGCCTCAACTTTTATTCCTCTGGAAATGTCTTGATTTCTCCCTCACTTCTGAAGGACAGTTTTGCCAGATATAGGATTCTTGGTTTATAGTGTTTTTTTCCTTTTAGCACTTTGAGTATATTGGTCCATTGCCTTCTGACCCCCTGAGTTTCAGATGAGAAATCTGCCCATAATCTTATGAATGCTCCCTTGTATGTGATGATTCACTTTTCTCTTGCCACTTTCAAGGTTGATTCTTTGTCTTTCCCTTTGGAAACTTCGAGTATAATGTGTCTTGGTGTAGGTCTCTTTGAGTTCATCTTACTTGGAGTTTGTTGAGTTTCTCAGATGTTTATATTTATGACTGTCATCAAATTTGGGAAGTTTCCAGCTACTATTTCTTCATATATTCTCTCTGCCTCCGGCTCTTTTCTCCTGGGGCACCTGCGAAGTGCGTTTTGTTCTGCCTGATGTGTCCCACAGGTCCCTTGAGCTCTTTTCACTTTTCTTTGTGCTCCTCAGCCTTGGTAATTTCCATCTTCTTACCTCCAAGTTCACTGATTCTTCTGCCTGCTCAAATCTGCCCTTGAGTATCTCTAGTGAATTTTTCATTTCAATTATTATACTTTTCAGCTCCAGAATTTCTTTTTGGTTTCTTTTTAGGCTTCTTAGCTCTTTACTGATATTTCCATTTTGTTCATATGTTGTTTTGTTGATTTTTTCCACGTCTTCCTGTAGTTCTTGGAGCATCTTTAGGACAGTGTTTTTAAAGTCTGTCTAATGTATCTGCTATAAAGTATTTTTCAGGAATAGGTTCTGTTGAATTATTTTTTTCCCTTTGAATGGGACATACTTCCTGTGTCTCTGTTGTGGACATTTGAAGCTCATCGCGTGGTAACTCTGGAAATCAGATTCTCCCCTTTGTACAGGGTTTGCTGTTTTTTGTTGTTGTTTTTGTTTTATTGAGTTTTGTATGCTCTCTCTGTAATGATTAGGCTGAGGTGTAAACTTAATGTGTTAACTATGTTTCCTGAGCCTTTCCTTGGACACGCACAGTAACTTTCTATTTTCCCCTGAAGGTGATATTCAGTTGTTTTGAATATCCTACTTTTTAACATCTGGCTCCCGAAAGGGTGACAGCGAAAAGTCAAGGGGGATCAAAATAGGTAGTGGTCCTTCCAATCTCCTGGCAGTCACTTGAGCTGGAGGGGTAGGGCCCTGCAAAAATGGGGAGAGGAGCAACGATGGCCGCGCACCTCTCTGTACCTCCGTGATCAGAAGCTGCAATTAGTGGTCAGAACACAGGTCCCCAGTATTTTGCAGGACAGGGTCCTTTTTGCCTGCCCTAGCTATGTGCAAGCTGCCCCGGGAACACATGCACAGCTGTCTGCCAAATGGCTGGGGCTGGGGGCTGGGGAGCTCCTACTGTGCTAAGAGCTGAAATGAACTGTTCCAGCCTTTACCTGGAAGTTGCAAGCCTTCAGCAGTGAGTTCCGAAATAGTTCCATCAGATAGATTCTGCCAGTGCAGATGTTGTCCAGGTCGGGGGACTGATTCCAGCTCTGCCCCTCCACCTTTCCCCCAATTCTTCTCCCATTTGTACTTTTTTAACAGTTTAATCAGTTTGGAATTTATTTTGTTCTAGAAAATGAAAGAAATATCTAAGTCAGGGGCCAGCAGAGTTTTCCTTGAAGGGCCAGGTACTGACTTTTTAACATTTGTGGGTCATCTGATCTGTGTTGTGACTTCTTGGTTCTGCCATTGTAGCAGAAAAGCAGCCATAGGCAGTAAGTAAACAAGTTTGGGTGACAGTGTTCCGACAAGACTTTATTTACAGAAATGGATGTTTTTGTCCCGTGGACTATAGTTTATTGACGTCTGCATTGAATTCTCCATTCTCTGTCACAAATTAGAGTCTGAAATTTTACCCTTCTTGCAAGCTAACAGGTTAGCCGGCTAGAGTGTCATGGATGCTGGCAGAGAGCATGGATGGTACATTATAATAATAGCTGTAGCCAGAATATCATTATTTGCTCTGGTTCCTGAGCCCCCAGTTCCTGTGAAGCAGCTGTAGAAGGGCCAGGTAACATGTGTTATGTATGTTACAGGAGAGGAACCCCAAGTTTAAGGAAAATGAAACTTTTATAGTTGATGATATTCCTGCCTGACCTTTGCCATAGAGGGACACATCTTTATTATCCTGGACAATAAACAGATATGTGGTTTGCTCTAGAGAGACAGTAGATCTTCTAAGGCTCTTTGCTATACAAACCTTTTTGAAAAGATAGTCTAGAGGGCAATTAGTGCTGCTTGCAAGATATTCAGAGGGAGAGAGACCCATGGAGATCTGTCTCTCAGCATCCCACCTCCATTCTTCTCCCTGCACCCCCATCTCCAAATTGATGTGCACAGAGCCTGCCTGCTGATAGTGTTCTGCATTCATTCAGTGTGGCTGCTGGCTGCCGTTGTATTTTCTCAGGCTCTCATTTGCCGTTTGACGCCAAGAATTCATGGATTAATGAATCTGAGGCTATCTATAATTTCCACCCAGATCCATCACATAGATTTAATTCTAAGTATGTGTTACTCTCAGATCTTGTTCCCTTTCCAGCCTGCTTATTTACTAGTTTTCAGATGTGAGAGTACTTCCTTTCAAAATGTAATGTCTGAGGATTTGTGGTCTGGACAAGAGGGCAGAAACCCCTTTCTCCCTGTTCCTTCCTGCTGTGCACAACCCTGGAACCCTGGGAAACAAAAACCAGATGAGAACTTTGAAAGGTGGTAAGAGGAAGGCTGCCTGGTTCGAGACCCCAGGAGTGGAGGAGCAGTACAGCAGCAGGATGTTTTACATCTCCCATCTCTGAGCGCAACTCAAACCCCATGTTTCCTAATCCTTAATCTTGCAACAGAAAACCACCTAAGGAGGCTCATTTATTCCCGGTATGGAACGAGAGTCCCTCCAACAGGATCGGGCAGGCCCAGTACCACTGCCAAGGAGATCAGCTGGGAGTCCCACTAACAGGAAGTGGCTAGCACAAGTGGTCTCCATTCCTGTTGGACCTGAAATTCTGCTTTCCTGTTAAGGGTGGCCAAGTGAAAGTGGAAAGAGAGAGATCCCTTCCCACCACCTACTTTTCCAACAAGTGACCTGACTTGTGAAATGCTTTCCATCCCTGCAGGGCCTGAGGCTTCCTTTCCCAATGGAGAGAGAACATGGTGGCTGGGTGGCCCTGGCAAGTGGCATCAGTGGGGAAGTGGTCTAGCTGGGGAAGCCTCTTTGTCCCTGTGAGCCTAAGATTCCCTCTCCCACTCAATTCCTGGGGTTGTCGGGGGCAATCACGGAGGAACTTTGCTGCATGAGCAGCCTACCCTGGGAAGCCAGCTGACCTGGCCTCCTCACTCCTTCGAGACCTCCCAGCGAGCCATCCTAGAGGAACCCCTTCTACCTCTGCAGATGGTAACAGCAGAGATCAGTGAGTGGGATCCCAAGCAAAGTTACACGGCAAAGGTTTGGAAAATTAAACTTTGACACTGGAACCACAGCACACAAAAGACCTGTATGCTCAAGTGACTGCCTCCTGAAATAAAGTAATTAAATAGGATCTAGAGTCCCCTGACATAGTAGACAGAATGTCTAGAATGCAATAAAAATCACCTGTCATACCAAGAACCAAGAAAATCACAACTTGAACGAGAAAAGATAATGAACTGATACCAACACCAGATGAATCAGATGATGGAATAATCTGACAAGGATTTTAAAGCAGCTGTCATACAGATGCTTCAGCAGTCAGTTACAAATTCTCTGGAAACAAATGAAAAATAAAAAATTCCAGCAAAGAAATGGAAATTATAAAAAGAACCAAGGGGGAATTTTAAAATTGAAAAACACAGTAACAAATAAAAAACCAAATGGGCTCAGTAGTAGAGTGGAGATGACAGAGGATAGATAGCATCAGTGGCCTCACCAGATCAACAGAGTGATCTGTAAACAGATAGGTCAATAGAATTTACCCCCTCTGAACAACAAAGAGCACAAACCCCAAGTGGGATAAAACGAAAGAAATCCACACCAAGATCTTAGAATTAATGGATCTGAAAAGTAAAAAAGAAAAAATCGTGACAGATGCTAGAGATAAATGATGTAGTAATGTTAATTTGGCACCAGATTTCTCATCTGAATTCATGGAGTCCAGAGGGAGGCGGTACGGTTTTCAAATGTTGTAAGAAAAGAGCTGGCGACCATTAATTCTGTATCTGGCCACGCTGTCCTTCCAGAATGAAGATTAAGTACAGACATGCATGCAAGAGAACAAAGAATTTGTTGTTGGCTGATCTGCTCTTAAAAACTGAGTAAACGAAGTTCTTCTAACCTACTGAAATGATAGAAGAAAGATTATTAGAGCAGCAGGAAGTCAGAAAGAATGATGGGAAGATCAGAAATATGGGTCCATGCAGCAGATGATAATTTTTCTCATGATTCTTATAAATCGTATTTGATGATTGAAACAAAAATTAAGATACCATGTAATACTCAGGGCAAAAACATTTAATTTAAAAGAGGGAAAGTTAGTGGTGCCTGGGTGGCTCAGTCAGTTAAGCATCTAACTTCAGCTCAAGTCATGATTCTCAGTTCATGTCAGCTCTGCTGACAGCTCAGAGCCCGGAGCCTGCTTCGGATTCTGTGTCTCCCTCTCTCTCTGACCCTCCCCTGCTCGCACTCTGTCTCTCTCTCTCAAAAATAAATAAACATTAAGAAAATAAAAAAAAAATAAAAGAGGGAAAGTTAAAGGGACTTGAATTGAAGTGATGTTTACATACTTCACTTGAGGTATAAAATGTTAATACCAGCAGACTATAATAAGTCATGTATATATGTAAATATACTATACATACAGTATATACATGTCACGTATATGTATGTAACACTCAGAATAACCACTGCAAACACTATACAAAGAGCTACAAACAACTCCAAATATTTACAAAAGGATACACCAAAAAACAAGATAAATTAAGATGTAATCCCAAAACACGTTTAAGTAACCTGCAGGAAATCAAGAAAGAGTAACAGGTATGAGAATGAGAGGAAACAAGCAGGAAGCATAATAAAATAGCAGACTTAAGGGCTAGTGTATCAGTAATTGCTTCAAATACAATTCTAAGTGTACCAATCAAGTGATAGCTATTGGCAAAATAGTCCTGTAAAAAAAACAGGACTCCAAGATATGATGTCTGTGAGAAGCTCCCTTCAAATTTAGTGACATGGGTGGGTTGAGTAAAATGATAGAAAGCCATATACCATGCTGACAGTAATCCAGAAAGCAGGTTTGCCTGTGTAAATATCAGATTAAGTTGACCTCAGAGCAAAGACACTTTCTCTAGAGACAGAGAATGACATTTCATAATGATTAAATGATAATCCATACTAAGTGAGTATATACCAAACATTGGAGGCTCAAAACTGACCTAGTTGAATGGAGAAATTTATAAAAATAAAACTTCACAGTTCTTGTTGGGGGCTCTGAAACCCCCTCTCATCCTCTGCTGGAACTACTTGACTAAAAATCACAAGGTTCTAGAAAATCTGAGCAACATAGTTGATTAATAGGATCTAATTGACAGATAAAGAATATACCATGCAGCAACAGCAGAATACATATTTTTTCAAGTGCCTTTGGAACATTGACCAGGACAGACCATGTTCTAGGCCATTGAACAATCTCAACGAATTTACAAGAATTGAAATCATATAGTTGTTCCCTGACCATAATGGACAAGCTAGAAGTTAGTAGAATCGAAAGGTAAATCTCTAACTATATAGAAATTAAACTAACTCCCTTCCTTCCTTCCTTCCTTCCTTCCTTCCTTCCTTCCTTCCTTCCTTCCTTCCTTCCTTCTCTTTTCTCTTTCTTTCTTTCTTTCTTTCTTTCTTTCTTTCTTTCTTTCTTTCTTTCTTTCTTTCTAATAATATTGGTTTCAGGAGTAGAATTTAGTGATTCATCGTTTACATATAATACCCACTGCTCATCCCATCAAGTGTCCTTAATAGCAATGACCCATTTAACCCATTCCCTCTACCCACCTCCTCTCCAGCAATTCTCAGTTCTCTGTATTTAAGAGTCCCTTATGGTTTGTCTCCCTCTCTGTTTTTATCTTATTTTTCCTCCCTTCCACTGTGTTCATCTGTTTTGTTTCTTAAATTCGACATATGAGTGAAATCATACAATATTTGTCTTTCTCTGACTTATTTTGCTTAGGATAATACACTCTAGTTCCATCCATGTTGTTCTAAATGGCAAGATTTCTGTAATATTACATTGTGTATATACACCACATCTTCTTTATCCATTCATCAGTTGGTGGACATTTGGGCTCTTTCCATAATTTGGTTGTTGATAATGCTGCTATAAACATTGGGATGCATGTGCCCCTTCGAATCAGCTTTTTTGTATCCTTTGGGTAAATACCTAGTAATGCAATTGCTGGGTTGTAGGTAGTTCTATTATTTTTTAAAATTAATTTATTTTTTAAATATACATCCAAGTTAGCCTATATAGTGCAACAATGATTCCAGGAGTAGATTCCTTAATGCTGCTTACCCATTTAGCCCATCCCCCCCGACAACCCCTCCAGCAACCCTCTGTTTGATCTCTATATTTAAGAGTCTCATATGTTTTGTCTGCCACCCTGTTTTTATATTATTTTTGCTTCCTTTCCCTTATGTTCATCTATTTAGTATCTTAGATTCCTCATATGAGTGAAGTCATAGGATATTTATCTTTCTCTGACTAGTTTTTTAATACCCTCTAGTTCTATCCAAGTAGTTGCAAATGGCAAAATTTCATTCTTTTTGATTTCCGAGTAATACTCCATTGTATATCTATACCACATCTTCTTTATCCATTCACCCGTTGATGGATGTTTGGGCTCTTTCCATACTTTGGCTGTTGTCGATAGCGCTGCTATAAACATTGGGGTGCATGTGCCCCTTCGAAACAGCACACCTGTATCCCTTCAATAGATACCCAGTAGTGCAATTGCTGGGTCGTGGTTCAATTTTTAATTTTTTAAGGAACCTCCATACTGTTTTCTTGAGTGCCTGCACCAGCTTGCATTCCCACCAGCAATGCAAAAGAGATCCTCTTTCTCCACATCCTTGCCAACATCTGTTGTTGCCTGAGTTGTTAATGTTAGCCATGCTGACAGGTGTGAGGTTGCATCTCACTGTGGTTTTGGTTTGTATTTCCCTGATGATGAGCGACGTGGAGCGGAAGTGTCTATTCATGTGTTTTGCTCATTTCTTCACTGGATTATTTGATTTTTGGGTGTTGAGTTTTAGAAGTTCTCTATAGATTTTGGATACTAAACCTTTATCTGATATGTCATTTGCAAATATCTTCTCCCATTCCGTTGGTTGCCTTTTAGTTTTGCTGATTGTTTCCTTTGGTGTGCAGAAGGTTTTTACTTTGATGAGGTCCCAAACAGTTCATTTTTGCTTTTGTTTCCCTTGCCTCCAGAGACGTGTTGAGTAAGAAGTTGCTGTGGCTGAGGTCAAAGTGGTTTTTGCCTGCTTTCTCCTCGAGGATTTTGATGGCTTCCCATCTTATTTTGAGTTTATTTTTGTGTATGGTGTAAGAAAGTGATCCAGGTTCATTTTTCTGCACTTTGCTGTCCAGTTTTCCCAGCACTATTTGCTGAGGAGACTGTCTTTATCCCATTAGATACTTTCCCGCTTTGTCAAAGATTAGTTGGCCATGTGTTTGTGGGTCCATTTCTGGGTTCTCTATTCTGTTCCATTGATCTGGGTGTCTGTTTTTGTGCCAGTACCATACTCTCTTGATTACAGCTTTGTAATACAGCTTGAAGTCTGGGATTGTGATGCGTCCAGCTTTGGTTTTCTTTTTCAGGATTGCTTTTGGTATTTGGAGTCTTTTCTGGTTCCATACAAATTTGAGGATTGTTTGTTCTAGCTCTGTGAAGAATGCTGGTGTTATTTTGATAGAGATTGCCTGTTGACATTTTGGGGAACCTTCATACTGTTTTCCAGAGTGGCTGTGCCAGTTTGCATTCCCACCAACAGTGTAAAAGTGTTCCCCTTTCTCTGCATCCTCTCCAACCTCTGTTGTTTTTTGAGTTTAATTAACACATTTCTAAATAAACCCTGGGTCAAAGAAGAAGTTTCAAAAGAAAAGGAAAAAAAAAAACAAAACATACAGCTGAATGGTAATAAAAACAAAACAAACTGTACGTGGGTTGTAGCTCAAGCAGTGCTCATAGGGAAATTTACAGCACTAAATGCTTACATTAGAAATGAGGCAAGATATCAAATCAGAAATCAATGAAAATCTAAGTGTAAATGTAAATAAAAATCTAAATGTAAATCTAAATAAATGTTGTTTCATTAGAGGACTCAGTACAGCAAAATGTCAGTTTTCCCCAAATTGATCTATAGGTTTAATGTAATTCCTATTAAAATCCCAGTAAGGTTTTTGTAGAAATAGAAGAGCCTAAACAGTGTTGAGGAAGAAGAAGAAAATGGGAGGAATCCTACATCCTGATATTATAGCTTACCGTATCAGACCCACAGATCGACAGAACAGGTTAGAGATCCCAGAAAGAAACCCACAAACATGCCTAAACGACTTTTTACAAAGGTGCAAAAGCAATTCCTTGGAGGAAGGATAACCTTTTCAACAAATGTTGGGATAATTAGACATCCACAGGCAGAAAACCACCACCAAAATGCACACACCCGCAGTACCTGCACACATACACACGTTGCTTTTAAACTTGACATCTTACATAAAAATTAACTGAACGTGGGCCATGAACTACAGTAAATAAAGTAAAACTATACAACTTTTAGAAAAAAACAACAGTTTAAAAATTTTAAGTTTATTTTCAGAGAGACAGCATGAGTGGTGGAGGGCAGAGAGAGAGAGGGAGAGAGAGAGAATCAATATGGGGCTTGAACTCAGTTGGGAGATCATGACCTGAGCCCAAACCCCGAGTCGGATGCTCAACTAACTGAGCCACCCAGGTGCCCCAGAAAAAAAGCGTTTTTAAAAGAGAAACGTGTCATCCCTCTTCTCACATGACTCTGTCTCTCTTATCCTTTTATCCTTTCATCAGTACTTCAGTGCTGTTTGGACATCACACCTCTAGGAAGTTGTCACTTGTCCGGTGAGGCTGGCTGGGTCAGTCATCTGTCTCTCAGGCTCTCGTAATACCTTACTGGACATTTGTCTTTTCTCTGCTTGCCCTGCCCGGCATCTGGGTCTTTTCATGTTTGGGGAATTCCCTTTTGAATTAGCTTTGTTTAGGGCAGGGGCCCATTGCCTGCTTCAGAAGTTAAGGAGGAGAGATACTGTTTGCTGGTACCATGTGCTGGCAGTGGGGGTATAACAGTATCATCAAGGCTGATCATTCTCTTTGCCCAAGACTTTGAGTGTGGAGTGAGAGACAGAAGGGCTGGGACATGGAGGGTTCATTCTTGGGCTCGTGGCAGAGGCATCTCCATTTCAGGGGTGGTCGTGGTCATGGTAGCCACAGAGCGGTGGCATCTACAGTAGATGGCTTCTGAGGGATTGAGGGGTGGTCCTGTGACAGCCGTCCTTCGTTCCTGCCTTTCTAAAGATTCTGTGATCTGTGGGGTCCTTTTAACAAATTCCTTTTCTTTAGCCAGAGTCCGTTTCTGTTGCTTGCAAAAGAATCTTGATTGATTCAATCACCCTAGCATAATAGTATTGCACGTTTTGCCTGTTTACTTGCCATTTCCTCCTCAAACTAGATCATGGTTGGGGCTCTGTCTTGTTCATTATTGTACATTCAACACACGGCATGTTTCAGGTATATTAACCTTTCAGTAAATAATGAAATGTGCAGGTCTTCAACCTTGTTTTCCCATTGGCCTGATATTTAGTGGTAATTACGCTGTGATTTTGGCATTTAGTGGGCTTTTATTTTTAGTTTTCAGTGCTGTTTGCAAGATCTGAATGTTTTGTTTGCCTTCTGGATATTTTATTGGCAACTTGGAAGAGAATTCGTAGTTATCTTGAACAATATTTTTCCTTCGCTCCTTAGTTTTCCTAATCCAAGTACCAAATGCGATGGACTGGAGTACGCTTTTCTATCAGGAAAAAATAAAATAAAAGACTTTGTGATTAACCAACATAATAATCAAGCTGGTAGATTTTTTTAATAACTTCCTTTCATTGTGGATAGCATTATAATGTTAGAGCACACTGATGTATAGCGTATACACACACATACACACATGCACACGTACACATATGGGCTCCTTGTGTCTCCTCATTTTTCCTGTTGTTAATTCCATCATATTTCAGTCACAGTTGAGATGAGGCAACATCTCCATTATCTTGGATGACTTCATTTTGCCTGGATGACTTTGTTTTGCCTCTCTAATGGAGAATACCTTTGATTGTACCTCCTTAGCACTCTTCCCCTTTCCTCCAATAATATGAGCCAACTCACCATGATCTTTTTTGCGTAGCCTCCTCACAGGTTTCACTTTTACCGAAATCAGGCCTATCTTGCAGAGTTTCTAGTTTTCTGATGACATCTGAAAAAGCTTGATAATATCTTGTGATTCCAACTCTAAGTTTATCTTACAGTATTTCTTCAAATTATTTATTCTTACTAGACTCACCGCAGTTTTACCACTCACATATTAAATTGTGTCCTTTTTGGGGGAAAATCTGTCTCTTAACACACATGCCACTTGTCCCCTCAGCAGTTTCAGTATGTTCAAGTTCCACCATTCAGTTGACATAGAATATGCTCTAGGACGCATTCCCTTACTCACTCTCCCTTTCTCAAAGCAGAGATACTCTTTCTTAGGAGTGCTACTCCCCTCTAGGAGCCCGTCTTATCTATCCCTTGGTATTACATATTATTGTACTAATACTATCTGAAGCGGTTGAATGGATTTGAAAATGAAAGCATCAGTGCCATCTTCTCTATAGGGCTTTCAGAGTTAATGGATCATAGGTTTATTTCATTGGGTTTTAGAAAATTTAAAGCACCATCAAAACACTATAATGTTAATTTTCTGCATCATGCGGATACCGTAGGGGCATTTATGGTTATGAAATGCACCTTTTTTTCTTAAAAATGATGCCTTGGCGTTTTCTTTGCCTTGAGGGTTTTATTCAAATTATCATTTGTTTTTTACTTTTGCAGTCGATGCTCCGAGGGAGAGGAGGTTGCTACAAACATACATTCTATGGTATCGAAAGCCATCGTTGCATGGAAACTACCCCAAGCTTGGCATGTGCAAATAAATGTGTCTTCTGTTGGCGGTAAGTAAAAATGAATGGCTGTGGTGACCGAATCCGTAACCATCTGTAATAATCAGTTTCTGTTCAGCCTTTCATTCAAATTTACCTAAAGCTCTGCTGGTTTTAGAAGTAATCCCCATTTCCTTTTCTAATATTATATATTTACACATTTGTTTTTCCTCAACCAATTTTGTCAGGAGTTTGCCAAGTTTTTGTCTTTTTGAAGACATAGATTTTAGCTTTGTGAATCCTTTGCATCATAGCTTTGTTATCTTGTTCAATAGTCTATTTATTTTTTTTTTTTTGTTTTACTCCCCTGTTCTTTCTCTAACTTAAATTAGACTGTTAGCTCATTAATATTCAGTCTTCTATAAATCCTTAATCAGGAATATTCATCTAAGTACTTCTTCAGCTATGTTCCATAGATTTTGATTAGTTAATTATTTTTCAATTATTTTTTTAATTTGAATATAGTTGACACACACAGTAGATTCAGGTGTGCGATACAGTGATTCAGCAAGTTTATACCTTATGCTGTGTTTACAAGCATAGCTCTCGTCCGTCACCATACAGCATTGTTACAATGCACTTGAATGTTATTTCCTTGTCTGCACCTTTTATTTTTGTGACTTATTCATTCCATAAGTGGAAGCCGGTATCTATCACTCTCCTTCACCCATTTTGCCCATCCCTTATTCCTCTCCTCTCTGACAACCTGAATCAGTTTGTTCTCTGTATTTATAGCTCTGATTCTTTTTGTTTGTATCTTTGTTTATTCATTTGTTTTGTTTTTAGATGCTACACATAAATGAAATCATATATGGCCTTTGTCTGTCTCTGTCTGCCTTATTTCACGTAGCATAATACCCTGGAGGTCCGTCCAAGTTGTAGCACACAGCAGCACCTCATTCTTTTTGGTGGTTGAGTAATATTCCACTGTACGTATACACCACATCTTCTTTATCCAAGTGTCTGTTGATGGACACTTGGGCTGCTTCCATATTGTGGCTGATGTAAATAATGCTGCAATAAACTGGGGTGAATGTATCTTCTCATTTCCTTTGGGTAAATACTCAGTAGTGGAATTATTGAATCATATGGTAATTTTATTGATAATTTTTTAAAGAATCTCCACACTGTTTTCCCCAGTGGCTGTAGCAATTTACATTCCCAACAACTGTGCACCAGAGTTCCTTTTTCTCCACACCCTCACAAATGCTTGTTATTTCCTGTCTTTTTTACTCTAGCTATTCTGACAGGTAGGAGGTGATATCTCATTGTAATGTTGATTTGCATTTCCTTGATGCTTGGTGATGTTGAGCATTTTTTTATGTCTGTTGGCCATCTGGATGTCTTCTTTTAAAAACTGCCCATTCAGGCCCTGTGCCCATTTTAAATCAGATTATTTGCTTTTTGGTGTTGAGTTGTACACGTTCTTTATATGTTTTGGATACTAACCCCTTATCAGAAGATATTTACAAACTTCTTCTCCCATTTAGTAGTTGCCTTTTAGTTTTGTTGATTGTTTCCTTTGCTGTGCAGAAGGTTTTTTTTTTTTTTTCTTTTCTTTTTTTTGCTGTAGTCCCAGTAGTTTAATTTTGCTTTTGTTAACCTCACTTGAGGAGACATATCTAGAAAAATGTTGCTATGGCTGATGTCAAAGAAATTACTGCCTATGCTGTCTTCTAAGAATTTTTTATGGTTTCAGGTCTCACATTTAGGTTTTTAATTCATTTTGAGTTTCTTTTTGTTTATGGTGTTAGAAAGTGATCCAGGGGCGCCTGGGTGGCTCAGTCGGTTAAGCGGCCAACTTTGGCTCAGGTCATGATCTCACGGTCTGTGAGTTCGAGCCCCGCGTCGGGCTCTGTGCTGCCAGCTCAGAGCCTGGAGCCTGTTTGATTCTGTGTCTCCCTCTCTCTGACCCTCCCCTGTTCATGCTCTGTCTCTCCCTGTCTCAAAAATAAATAAAATGTTAAAAAAATTAAAAAAATAAAATAGAAAGTGATCCAGATTCATTCTTTTGCATGTGGCTGTCCAGTTTTCCCAGCACCATTTATTGAGGATGCTGTCCTTTTCTCATTGTGTGTTCTTTCCTCCTTTGTCATAGATTAACTGACCATTGAAGCCTGGGTTTGTTTCTGGACTCTCTGTCATGTTCCATTGAGCTATGTGTCTATTTTCGTGTCTGTACTGTTTTGATTACTGCAGCTTTGTAGTACATCTTGAAATCTGGAACTGTGATACCTCTAGCTTTTTTCTTTTCTCTCAAGATTATTTTGGGTATTTGGGTCTTTTGAGGTTCCATATAAATTCCATATAAATTTTATAGTTCCATATAAATTTTATAATTATTTGTTCTAGTTCTGTGAAAAATGCTGTTGGTATTATATTGAATCTATAGATAGCTTTGGATAGTATGGACATTCTGACAATATTAGTGCTTCTAACCCATGAGCATGGGATGCCTTTCCATTTGTTTGTGTCATCTTCAATTTCTTTCATAAGTGTTTTATGGTTTTCGGAGTACAGGTCTTTCACCTCCTTGGTTAAGTTTATTCCTGCGTATTTTATTCTTTTTGGTACCATTGTAAATGGGATTGTTTTCTTAATTTCTCTTTCTGCTACTGTGTTACTAGTGTGTAGAAACAGCCAGTTTCTGGGTATTAATTTTGTATCCTGTGACTTGATTACTTAATTTTATTATTCAATTGTAAATATTTTCTAATTTATATTATGGCTTCCAAAGACATATTTAGAAAAATTACACATAAATTAGATTTGGGAGATAATATTTTTGTTTTTAAATTTCAACCAAATTGGAGGCACCTGGGTGGCTCATTTTGTTAAACATCTGACTCTTGATTTTGGCTTAGGTCATGATCTCAAGGTTTGTGAGTTCAAGCCCTGCATTGGGCTCTGTGCTGACAGCATGGAGCCTGCTTGGGATTCTCTTTGCCTCACTGCCCCTCTCCCTACTGACATGTGTGCATGCACACACATGCTCTTTCTCTCTCTCTCAAAATAAATAAAGTTAAAAAGAAACTCAACCAAATTATAGCACGTGATTTTTAATACAAGTTATTTAAAATTTACTGAGAGGTACTATATGTCTAGTAGAAATGGTTAGTGTTTATAAATTTATCATATACTAGTGAAAACGGTACTTTTTTCTTAAGTTTATTCATTTATTTTGAGAGAGAGCGAGTGAGTGTGAGTGGGGGAGGGGCAGAGAGAGAATCCCAAGCAGTTGTAGAGCCTGACAGGGGCGCTGTAACTCATGAATGGTGAGATCATGACCTGAGGTGGAATCAAGAGTTGGATGCCCAACTGACTGAGCCACCCAGGCACCCCAAAAGAGGGTATTTTTAATTGTTGGGTAATAAAACAGCAATGAAATTTATTTTATATAACTGATTATTTGTCTTATCATTATTTAGTCATCCTCTTTATCCATAATAATGCCTTTTTGCTTTAAAGTCTACGCTTTGTGATATTAACATAACGATACTGGGGCGCCTGGGTGGCGCAGTCGGTTAGGCATCCGACTTCAGCCAGGTCAGGATCTCGCGGTCCGTGAGTTCGAGCCCCGCGTCGGGCTCTGGGCTGATGGCTCAGAGCCTGGAGCCTGTTTCCGATTCTGTGTCTCCCTCTCTCTCTGCCCCTCCCCCGTTCATGCTCTGTCTCTCTCTGTCCCAAAAATAAATAAACGTTGAAAAAAAAAATAACGATACTAAATTTCTTTTGATTACTAATTCTTGCCCAGTCTTTCTTTTTTTTTCCTTCATGTAACTTCAATCATTGTGCATGCTTATATTTTAGGTGGGCTACTTATAAACAAGTGTTTGGCTGGATAAATTTTTAAAAATCCACTTTATTGAAGCTTTGTTTACGTACAGTGGAATGCATTTGTTTAAAATTTTTAAAAAATGTTTTATTTATTTTTGAGAGAGAGAGAGAGAGTGTGTGTGCAAATTGGGGAGGGACAGAGAGAGAGAGGGAGAGACAGAATCTGAAGCAGGCTCCAGGCTCTGAGCCATCAGCACAGAGCCCGATGTGGGACTGGGACCCATGAACTGTGAGATCAAGACCTGAGCCGAAGTTGGTCACTTAACCGACTAAACCACCCAGGCTCCCTGAAATGCCCAGATCATGATCTCATGATTCGTGAGTTCAAGCCCCATGTTGGGCTCTGTGCTGGCAGCGTGAAGCCTGCTTGGGATTCTCTGTCCCCCTGTCTCTCTGCCCCTCTCTCATTTGCAGGCACACATGCTCTCTGTCTCTCAAAAATAAATAGATAAACATCTAAAAATACATATTAAAAAAAAGATGAAGGACACTTACGTTAGTCCTGGAGGTTCCCTTGTGCTCTGCCTCCCAGTTAATTTCTCTCGTCTTGTCCTAGCACCAGGCAAATTGATTTTCTTTCTGACAATATGTGTTAGGTTGCTTTTTTCTATAGAGTTGCTTAAAAATGGAATCATTTGGTATGCATTTTTGTGTCTGGTTTTTTTCTTTCTTTTTTTTTTTTTTTACACATTCATTTACTGTATTTTTTTAATATGAAATTTATTGTCAAATTGGTTTCTATACAACACCCAGTGCTCATCCTAACAGATGCCCTCCTCAATGCCCATCACCCACCCTCCCCTCCCTCCAACCCCCCACCAACCCTCAGTTTATTCTCAGTTTTTAAGAGTCTCTTATGGTTTGGCTGTCTCCCTCTCTAACTTTTTCTTTTTCCCTTCCCCTCCCCCATGGTCTTCTGTTAAGTTTCTCAGGATATCCACATAAGAGTGAAAACATATGGTATCTCTCTTTCTCTGTATGACTTATTTCAGTTAGCCTAACACTCTCCAGTTCCATCCACGTTGCTACAAAAGGCCATATTTCATTCTTTCTCATTGCCACGTAGTATTCCATTGTGTATATAAACCACAATTGCTTTTTCCATTCATCAGTTGATGGACATTTAGGCTCTTTCCATCATTTGGCTATTGTTGAGAGTGCTGCTATAAACATTGGGGTACAAGTGCCCCTGTGCATCAGCACTCCTGTATCCCTTGGGTAAATTCCTAGCAGTGCTATTGCTGGATCATAGGGTAGATCTATTTTTAATTTTTGAGGAACCTCCACACTGTCTTCCAGAGTGGCTGCACCAATTTGCATTCCCACCAACAGTGCAAGAGGGTTCCCGTTTCTCCACATCCTCGCCAGCATCTATAGTCTCCTGATTTGTTCATTTTGGCCACTCTGACTGGCATGAGGTTATATCCCAGTGTGGTTTTGATTCACATCTCCCCGATGAGGAGTGACATTGAGCATCTTTTCATGTGCCTGTTGGCCATCCGGATGTCTTCTTTAGAGAAGTATCTATTCATGTCTTCTGCCCATATCTTCACTGGATTATTTGTTTTCTGGGTGTGGAGTTTGGTGAGTTCTTTATAGATTTTGGATACTAGCCCTTTGTCCGATATGTCATTTGCAAATATCTTTTCCCATTCCGTCGGTTGCCTTTTAGCTTTGTTGATTGTTCCTTTTTGGTGCAGAAGCTTTTTATCTTGATGAGGTCCCGATAGTTCATTTTTGCTTTTAATTCCCTTGCCTTTGGAGATGTGTCGAGTAAGAAATTGTTGCGGCTGAGATCAGAGAGGTTTTTCCCTGCTTTCTCCTCCACTGTTTTGATGGTTTCCTGTCTCGCATTCAATTCCTTTATCCATTTTGAGTTTATTTTTGTGAATGGTATAAGAAAGTGGTCTAGTTTCATTCTTCTACATGTTGCTGTTTAGTTCTCCCAGCACCATTGTTAAAGAGACTGTCTTTTTTCCATTGGATATTCTTTCAAAGATTAGTTGGCCATACTTTTGTGGGTCCAATTCTGGAGTCTCTATTCTATTCCATTGGTCTATGTGTCTGTTTTTGTGCCAATGCCATGCTGTCTTGATGATGACAGCTTTGTAGTAGAGGCTAAAGTCTGGGATTGTGATGCCTCCTGCTTTGGTCTTTTTCTTCACTATTACTTTGGCTAATTCAGAGTCTTTTGTGGTTCCATACAAATTTAGGATTGCTTGTTCTAGCTTTGAGAAGAATGCTGGTGCAATTTTGATTGGGATTGCATTGAATGTGTAGATTGCATTGGGTAGTATTGACATTTTAACAATATTTTGTGTCTGGCTTCTTTTGTCACACGTTTTTGGGATTCATTCATGTTGTTATATACATCAGTAATTTTTTTCCTTTTATTGCTGAAGCACACAGTCTATTGTATGGTTATATCACAGTTTGTTTCTCCATTCATCTGTAGTTGAATATTTGATTTGTTTCCAAGTTTTGACTGGATTATAAAGCTGCTGTGAACATTAGTGTATAAGTCTTTTATAGACCAATATTTTCTTTATAATATTTATTTATTTTTTGAGAGAGAGAGCGAGTGTGCACGCATGTGCGATCAGAGGAGGGGCAGAGAGAGACGGAAACACAGAAGCAGACTCTAGGCCCTGAGTTGTCAGCACAAGATTATGACCTGAGCTGAAGTCGAATGCTTAACCCAGTGAGCCACCCAGGTGCCCCTATAGACCAATATTTTCACTTGTATATGGAATTGATGGATTTTTTTTTAAGTTATTAATGTTTATTTATTTTTAAGAGAGAGAGACAGCACGAGCAGGGGAGGGGCAGAGAGAGAGGGAGACACAGAATCCAAAGTAGGTTCCAGGCTCTGAGCTGTCAGCACAGAGCCCGACATGGAGCTCGAACCCACGAGCCATGAGTCTGTGACCTGAGCCGAAATCCTATGCCTAACTGAACCACGCGGGTGCCCCTGGAATTGCTGGATTTTTAGAAGTCTGTTTGGAGTTTAGTTGGTCTTATTGTGATTGTTTATATTGATAAATATTGATAAATTAATAAATTAACGAATATTTAATTCTCTCGTTTTGTGATTTGTGTTTACCTTGCTTTTCTACATTTTATTGTCTTTTTCTTTTTAAGACTACTTTAATGCTAAGGTATCATGTTAGGTGTTTTGTTATAGGAAGCTCTTTTATTTATCTTGCTGGAAATTCAAGGTGTTGAATTCAAATGTCTTTAAGCCAAGTACAGTCCCTCATATGTAGAATTCCATCTTTTAAAGTTGGAAATTTTAAGCGAAAGAAAATGTCTAAATTGCAGAAATCTTTTGTGCTTGCCACTAATCCATTTTTCTCTTTCACTAACACCTGTTTGCTTTTCACCACCTCAATTCTCTGCTGGCTGATGTCTCCATTGCAGTTCGTTTTGTTATGATAGCTAGTGACTTCTTTACTATCAAATCGAATAGAGGTGACTTAATTCTCCTCTCAATTGAATTCCAGGAAAACATGCTAGAAAACAAGGATCTCTACTTCTATTGGATTCAGACACACCTGTCTTTTCTAGTGTTTTCTCCCAGCCCTTTGACAGTTACTTTTTAATTTCCCCTTTTAGCTCTTTGGCTTATTGTTGACCTGATGAATTCTTTCTGATTCTACCCTTGGCTTTCTTTTGTTGCTCTATGTTATAATGGGAGGGGTAGTAAACCATCTCTGTGGCTTCATTAAATACCTGGAGTTTGACACCTTTCTATTCTTTATCTCTAGCCCGTCTCCTTTCTGAGTTTTCATCCTTGGTTTGCAGTTGCCTGTTGGATATATTGTCTCAGATGATCCACAAGTACTTTAAGTCCCGTTTGTCCACAGTGGAATCTATTATACTGTTAACCTCTTCATACTATTTTGGTAATGGCACCATTAGTTATCCAGTGGCTTAGGCTGAAAAGTTCTTCTTCCTCTAACTCACTATATCCATTTGTATACTTAATTCTAGAGTCTCAATATTTCATTCTTTAGCAACCAGAATGATTTAATACTTTCCAGTCTATGCCATTTCTTGATTTATCTATCATATTGGTACAAGACCTATAATTCTTCTCTTGAGAAAAGGTTTTATATCATTGGTCATAAAAGTAATCCATGTTTATTGTACAAACTTTTGGAAAATACCAAAAAGTATAAAGAGAAACAACTATCTACAATTCCAGAATCCAGACAAATCATAGTTAACACTTTCCAGTATTTGCTTTCATTCTTTTTTTCCTGGGTCTTCTCACTTTTTTAAAAGTGTGGTTGAAATCATTCTGTAATTTGTTTTACATCCTTTTTTAGTCTTTAAAATATGACTCTTGTTCTATCATTAAAATCTTATAGGCATAAACTTTTTGTTTTAAAATAATTCTAGGGGTACTTGGGTGGCTTTAGCTAGTTAAGCATCCAACTTCGGCTCAGATTCATGAGTTTGAGCCCCACATCAGACTCTGTGCTCATAGCTCAGAGCCTAGAGCCTGCTTTGGATTCTGTGTCTCCCTTTCTCTCTACCCCTAACCCACTCGTGCTCTGTCTCTCTCTCCCTCAAAAATGAATAAACATTACAATTTTTTAAAAAATAATTCTCGGTGTGATGTGCCTGGGTGGCTCAGTTGGTTAAGCATCCAAATTCAGTTCAGGTCATGATCTTGCGGTTCGTGGGTTCAAGCCCTGAGTCGGGCTCTGTGCTGAGCTCAGAGCCTGGAATCTGCTTCTGACTCTGTGCTCTGTCTCTCTCTCTGCCCCTCTCCACTCATGCTCTCTGAAAAATAAACATTAAAAAAATTAATTACAGATTTGCAGAAGAGTTACAAAGATCATAGGGTTTCTGTATATCTTTCACCTAATGTTCCCTAATGTTAAGAAAGACCTTACTTAACTCTGGAACAATGATCAAAACCAAGAAATTAATATTGATGCAATACTATTAATGGAACTGGAAACTATTTGAGTTTCTTCAGCTTTCCCACTAATGGTCTTTCAGGATTCAGTTTGGGATCCCACATCACATTGAGTTGTTATGTCTCTTTAGTTTTCTCTAGTCTGCCATAGTTCTTTCCTTGTTCTTCATGATTTCGACACCTTTGAAGAGTTTTGGTCAGATATTTTGTCTAATGTTTTCTCATGGTTAAAGTGAAATTATGGATTTGGGGAAGACTACCATAGAGGGAATGTGACCTTTCCAGCAGGTCTTATTAAGGGCTATATGATATCAATATGTCCTAATACTGGTGTTGTTAACCTTTATCATTTAATTAAGGTAGCGTTTGCCAGGCTTTCAAGTGTAATGTTCCACCTTAAAATTGATTTCTTCTTTGTAAGTAATAAATATTTTGATAAGATACTTTGAGCCTATGCAAATATGCTGTTTCTCTTTAAGCATTTGCCCACTAAATATTTCATTCGTTTGTGGATTTTTGCCTGCATCAATTGTTGCTTTGGTGTTCTAATGTTTATTTTTTATTTCCTTTTTTTTTTTTGTTTTTAACATATAATGGAATTCTTCTGTGAGGAAGCATCATTTCTCCCCCATTTTAAAATTTATATTAGTTTGGACTCAAGGATACTTATTCCTTTGGTTATAATCCAATACTATTATTATTTACTACTCATATTTTTCTAGCTTTGGCCATTAAGAGTTCTGTTGGGTTGACTTCTGTGGCTTTTCTTTCATTTAAAACACTGTGTGTTATATGACTCCAGAAGAAGTTTCAGGCTCAATTTGTGTTTTCCCTGACCAGCCTTGGAATCAACCACTTCTCTAAGGAGCCTTAGTTTCCCTTATTGAAGAATGATATTTAAAATCTAAAATTTGGATGCTTGCTATGTTCACTGTTATTGAGGTGTTAGTGCTTCCAGGCCTTCTCAGCAGATAGAAGTAGAAAATACATGTATGTGTGTATATCTGTCTGTGTATATTAAAATACGGAACCATGAATTTGTACTGATACCTTCAACTCCTGTCAGCATCACAGAGCTCATTCTGGCATACCCTTATTTTGTAACTTTTTTCTTGGGCAGTAAGAACCTGGCCTGGCTGTTTTCAACTACAACATATTAATGTCAATTATAGTTATATGCATGTGAAGGACTTTTAGAATTGCAAACTGACACTTTGGGAGAAATAAATTTATTTTAGGATGGCTTTTTCTGGCTTTGTTATGAGGATGATGCTAATCTCATAGAATGAGTTAGGAAGTGTTCCCTCCTCTTTTATTTTTTGGAAAAGTTTGGGAAGAATTGGTGTTGATTCTTTGAATCCTTAGAGGAATTCACCAGTAAAACCTGTTTTGGGGCTTTTCTTTGCAGGGAGGTTTTACTTACTGATTCACTTACTTTACTTGTCATAAGTTGGTTTAAATTTTCCATTTCTACATGAGTCAGTTTTGGGAACTTGTATATTTCTAAGAATTTGTTCATTTTGTCTAGTTTATCTAATTTGTTGGCATATAGTTGTTTATAGTCTTTTCATAATCCTCTTTGTTTCTGTAAGGTTGGTAGTGAGGTGTTAATTTTCATTTCCGAATTTACTAATTTGAGTCTTTTTTTTTCAATCTAGGTAAAGGTTTGTCAGTGTTGTTGATCTTTGCAAGAACCAGTTTTTGGGCTCACTGATTTTTCTCTAATGTTTTTGTTTCTATTCTGATCTTTATGATATCCTTCCTTTTGCTGCCTTGAACTTCATTTGCTTTTCTTTTTTCTAGTATTTTATGGTATATAGTTAGGTAATTGATTTTTTTTTTTTTTTTTTTTTTTACATAGGTGTTTATAGCTATACATTTCCCTCTGAGCACTGTTTTAGCTACATTCCATTCATCTCTTAAGTATTTTGTAATATCCCTATGTTTTCTTCTTTGATCCATTGGTTGTTTAAAAGTGTTATGTTTAATTTCCACACATTAATATTTCAGTTTTCTGTCTGTTCTTCATTTCTGATTTTATGCCATTGTGGTTGAAGCAAATATTTTGTATGATTTCAGTCTTTTAAAGTTCATTGACACTATTTTTTTGGTCTAAAATATGGTACAACTTAGAAAATGTGCTATGTACACTTGAAAAAAATGTGTATTCTGATGTTTTTGGGTATATTGTTTATGTCATAGGTATTTTTGGTTTATCATATTGTTCAAATGTACTATTTCTTTATTGATCTTCTGCCTAGTTCTGTCCGTTATTTAAAATGTGGATTTGAATTTTATAATTATTAATTTAGAGCTGTATTTTCTCCTTAGCTTATAAATTTCTGCTTCATATGTTTTGGTGTTCTTTTATTAAGTATGTATTTTGTTATAATTGTTAACATGTTCTTGATGGATTAACCCGTTTATCAATATATAATGTTCTTTGTCTTTTGTAGCAGTTTTTGACTTAAAGTCTATTTTGTGTTATATTAGTATAGCTGCCTCAGCTCTCTTTTGGTTACTATTTGTACTAAATGTTTTTCCCTCCTTTCACTTCTATTTGTGTCTTTGGATCTAAAGTGAATCTCTTGTAGGCAGCATATTGTTAGATTTTTTTTTTAAGTTTATTTATTTATTGTGAGAGAATTGGTGGGGGAGGGCAGAAAGAGAGAGAGAGAGAGAGAGAGAGAGAGAGAGAGAGAGAGAGAGAATGAATCCCAATCAGGCTCCACACTATCAGTGCAGAGCCCTAAGCAGGGCTCTAACTCACGAATTGATAGATCATGACCTGAGCTGAAACCAAGAGTCAGATGCTTAACTGACTGAGCCACCCAGGGGCCCCTAGATTTTTTTTTTTAAATCCATTTGCCAATCTCTGGCTTTTTTTTTTTTTTTAATGTTTATTTATTTTTAAGAGAGAGACAGAGTGTGAGTGGGAGAGGGGCAGAGAGAGAGAGAGAGAGAGAGAGAGAGGGAGACACAGAATCCAGAGCAGGCTCCAGGCTCTGAGCTGTTGGCATAGAGCATGATGCGGGGCTCAAACTCACGAACTGCGAGATCATGATCTGAGCTGAAGTCAGATGCTTACCCAGCTGAGCCACCCAGGCGCCCCAATCTCTGGCTTTTAATTAGAGAATTTGATCCATTCACTTTTGCTCCTTGTTTTTATAAGTTTTTAATCTTTTTGGCTGCACACTTTATTACTGCCTTCTTTTGTGTTTGATTTTTTCGTTGTGTACAATTTTACATAACACAATTTGTTGTGTACAGTGTTTCCCTTTCTGTACATTTTTTAGTTATTTTCTTGGTTATTCCCCTCGGGATTAAAACTAACCTCTTAGACTTATAACACTCTACATTTAATTTTCTTTATTTGTGGTAGTTCTATAAAGTTGGCACGAATCCTGCATTAGCAAATACTAAACTGTGACTTTTAGGAGAAATAAAGGATTAGGTTCTTGCACTCCTCTTGGCACAACGTATTTGCCATCTTATCAGCACATAACTTTGTTTTATGTGTGTTTCTGTTTAAAGATGCCTTATTTTATATATACTGTTGATTCATTAACATTGAACTTACGGCCAACAGCACTGTAATTCACGCCTCAATGAAGCTTACCTAACACACGTATTTTCCCTGCAAGGCACATCACACCTAAGAACACTACACGGCACTTTAGCAGTGTGCTTGGAGACTATTTTAAATAGTAGCATCACTAACAAACAGCACAAAGTGCAGAAAATGGGGCATTAAGTTGACTGCCAAAAGAACACTGTTTGCAGTACAAGAGCTTAAACAAGAAGGCAAAGAGAACATTGCCTTGTTTGACCTCAGTTGGGAGTGTGTGTACTATGCGACTCAAATTTTTTGCTGCTGAGTGGCCATGAATGACCACAAATATGCCTCAAATATCGATTTTGGGGTTACAGATAAAGTTTAGCAAGTAGGTGATTTTGCAAATATGGAATCAGCAAATAGTGAGGATTGACTTTATTTTGAACTATGACCACCCTTGGTTCAACTGTATTCAAAAACTTTGTTCATACAGAGCTTCATTCCCATTCTTTTATGTTGTTGTCACAAATTACAGCTTTATGCATTGTGTGCTCATTAACATACATTTGTGACTATTGTTATATACATTTGTCTTTTAAATTGTATAGGAAAAAAAGAGGAATTAGAATCCAAAAGTGCGGTAATACAGACTTCTGTATTTGTCTATGTAATAACTTTTATGTTGTTCTGTATTTCTTTGTTTGGTGCATGTCTGTACAGGTCTTAATATTTCCTTCGGTTTTGAAGAATAGCTTTGCCAGATAGAGAATTCCTGGCTAACATTTTTTTTCCTTTAGCATTTTAAATATGTCATCCCACTGTGTCCTGACCTTGATTGTTTCTGCTGAGAAATTGACTGTTAATCTTACTGAGAATCCCTTATGTGTGATGAATGTCTTCTCTTGCTTCCTTCAAGATTCTTGAATCCTTTGTTTTTCAGCAGTTTGATGAACTGTTGTGTCTTGGTGTGGATTTTTTGAATGTATTCTGCTTGAGTTCATTGAGCTTGTTGGATGTATAAATTCATGTCTTTAATTTGGGAAGTTGTTACATTATTTTTTTACATATTCTTTCTGCCTCTTTTTCCCTTTCCTCTCCTTCTGGGACTTCCATTAAACATATGTTGGTATTCTTGGTTTTTTTTTTAATGTTTATTATTTATTAGAGAGAGAGAGAGAGAGACAGAGAGAGAGAGAGAGGCAGAGACAGAGAATAAGCAGGGGAGGGGCAGAGAGAGAGGGAGACACAGAATCCAAAGGAGGCTCCAGGCTCTGAGCTGTCAGCACAGAGCCCAATGCGGGGCTCAAACCCATAAACAGTGAGGTCATGACCTGAGCAGAAGTTGGATGCCTAACTGACTAAGCCACCCAGGCGCCTGTATGTTGGTATTCTTGATGGCTGTCTCACAGGTCTTGTAAGGCTGCGTGCACTTTTCTTCACACTTTTTTTTTTCCAGTTCCTCAGATTGGATAATTGACATATCTTCAAATTTACTGATTCTTTCTTCTCAAAGCCTGTTCAATCTGCTGTCGCAGCCCTCTGCTGAATTTTTTATTTGTTATACTTTTCAGTTCTAGAACTTCTTTTTGGTTTCTTTTTATCATTTGTATTTCTTAATTTATTGTCAGCATCTGTTGAGATCTTTCTCCTGGTTTTCTTCAGCTCTTTGACCATGGTTTCCTTTAGCTCTTTGAGCATGTTTAAGACAGGTGACTTAGTCTTTTTCTAGTAAGTGTAATGTTTGAGTTTTTGTTAATTTCTCCTGTGAGTGGTCCATACTTTTCTTGTTTCTTCCTATGCTTTGTAATTTTTATTGACAACTGACATTTTGGATATTATGATGTGCTAACTCTGAAAATCAGATTCTTCCCATTCTTCAGGTTTTTGTTGCTTGCTCTGGGTTTTAGTTGTTTGTTTAGTGAGTTTCTAGACTATTTTTATACAGACTTTATTCTATGTTGTGTATTGTCTGTGAAGCCTTTGTTTTAGTGGCCAGGAAATGTGTTGACAGAGATTTCCTTGAGCACATGGAGTCAAAGAAAAAAAGAGGAATAAACCCCACCCCCCACCCCTAGTCTTTGCAGATAGATTCTGTGTTGGGGCATTCCTTCAAAGCTTGGCCAGGCTATTTATTGACAACTCTGTCTTTGCCTTCACTGCCTGCATGTGCTGAGCCTGAAAATCAGATGTAGGTGAAAGTTTAGTGTCTTTTCAGGGCTTTTCCTAGAATGCATTGTATCCTCGGTGTGGTTCAAGCTTCTTTTATTCCCTGGTGTATGTGAGTGCTTTTCAGTGCTTTGACTCACCCAGGACCCTATCTCCCAGCGTTTCTTTACAGGCAGTCAGCCATGTGTTGTTTTCTTATTTTGGTGCAGTCAGCAGCAGATTGTTTATCTCCTGAGATCTGTGCAGAGTTCTTTTTTTTTTTTTTTTTTAACTTTGATTACAGAGTTTTTTGAATATAGGTAAATAGTATAATAAGACTTTGTGTGCATTTTATTAACACAAAGCCAATTGCATTCCATTTATCTTACTATTTATCCATTTATCCTTACTATTTTGATGCAAATCCCAGCCATCATATTGTTCTGTCTGTACATATCTCAGTTGAAGGTTAATATATGTGCTGCCAAAGCGAGCACTCTCAGTTGAAGGTTAATACAAAAAATAATATCTTTTAAGAAAGAATACACCCATAATATCATCATCTCATTAAATTCTCATCATCTCCTATTGAAGGAAGTATATGTATTCCCTTGTCTAGTTATCCAGGGATATAGTGGGAAACAACAACAACAACTGAAATGTATCTCTTTGGACTTTTCACTTGTGGGGGGGGGGCAGGGCAGAACCTGGGCCATTTGACAATGTCTGGAAACATTTTGTATCATTCTTATCGAGGGAGGTACTTCTGGTGTCTTTTGGGCAGAGGTCAGAGATGCTCTAAACATCCTGTATTGCACAGGACAGGACAAACCTGTACAACGAAGAATTACCGTGTCCAAAATGTCAGTCGTGCTGAGGTTGAGAAGTCCTGTGTATAGTCTAGATCCGCAGCTACTATTTCAGTCAAGGAGATTGCTAAAATATGGTGGCATTGCAATAAAATGATACGTCACACCTCCTTTTTATGTAATTTAATTTATCTATCTATCTATCTATCTATCTATCTTTATTTTAGAGAGAGAACACAAGAAGGGGAGAGGGGCAAAGGGAGAGGGAGAGAGAATCTTAAGCAGGCTCCATGCTCAGTGCAGAGCTCAACGTGGGGCAGAGGGAGAGGGAGAGAGAATCTTAAGCAGGCTCCATGCTCAGTGCAGAGCTCAACGTGGGGCTTGATCCCACGGTCCTAGGATCATGACCTGAGCTGAAACCAAGAGTCAGATGCTCAACCAACTGAGCCGCCTGGGTGCCTCATTACATCTCCTGTTTAGTGATAAGAGTATGCGCTTACAAGTCTTAAAATATTATAGGATGAATATTTGCAAAACAAAAGTCATATGATTATGTGAACTGAAATATTTGGATCACCTAATACTTAGCTTGTGGAGGAGAGAATCAAGTGCTTTGTGTCCTAGTTCTCATTGCTACACATTTTATAGTCTCTTCTCTCTTCCTAAGATTCTTGACACAAGTAGTTGTGTGTGTGTGTGTGTGTGTGTGTGTGTGTGTGTGTCTGTCGTTGTTGTTTTTGAAGGTCAAGATTCAAAAGAGGATTTCGTGGGTAATACCCCTTACTTGTAGTACCTGTTTATAGCCAGTAATGCAGTTCTTTAGTTTCTGAGGCAATACATTTACCCAGTTTTTAAAAAAGCAAACAGTATACTTAACAAATTCATTAGTGAGATGTTAGAAAGATAAAAGTAAATGGAGAGGTTTCCTGTACTGTGGCTTCTGATAAAGAAGTACTAATACACTGACTTTTAAGATTAGAATCCACCATCTGGTTCAGTTATAAATAATTTAGTACATATGTTAGAAAAGGCCTACAAAAATTGATTTAAATGCTTATGTGAGCATTTTGTTTATTTTTGTTTCATTTTACAGGTTCTTAAAAACAGCCTCTGAGCCCCAGTTTTCTTAACTGTAAAATAAAAACAGTAATACCTTCCTTACAAGGTTGCTATGAGGCTTAATTGCTTGAGGGAGATGGTGCATATGAAAGTACTTCAAACTGCAACATGATGTGCAGATGTGAGTTTTCCTAAATGAATTTCTCTAACTTCATTTGGATAATATGGGTAGCAGATGGCTTTAGATAGATAAAATATTACTCTGCTCATTTTCAGAAAGAGTTGTTGAGTGTTATGTGTGTAGATAGCCCAGACTTACCATTGTTTGTCTCCCGTTTCTGCCTGTGTAAGTGAAAATTTTTACTTTGAGATGTCAGGTTAAGAGTTATATCTGTCTTGGGGCGCCTGGGTGGCTCAGTCAGTTGAGCATCCGACTTCGGCTCAGGTCATGATCCTCATGTTCATAGGTTTGAGCCCCACGTCAGGCTCCGTGCTGACAGCCCAGAGCCTAGAGCCTGTTTGGATTCCATGTCTCCCCGTCTCTCTGCCCCTCCCCTGCTTGTGCTCTGTCTTTCTCTGTCTCTGAATAAATAAATAATACGTTAAAAAAATTTTTTTTTAAAAAGTTGTATCTGTCTTGAACAAATAACCTGATTACAAAAATGGGCAAAGGATCTGAACAGACTTCTTCAGAGAAGATATACAAATAACACATGAAAAGGTAATAATATTCCTCAGTTGGAAATAAACGAAATGCTCATCAGCTGACGCATGGGTAAACAAAATATCCACCAATGGAATATTATTTGGAAACAAAAAGAAATGAGATAGTGATGCATAGTACAAATTGATGAACCTTGAAAACGTAACACTAAGTCAAAGAAGCCAATCACAAAAAAACATATGGTATAATCGTATCGTTTATTTCTATGAAATGCTCCAGGATAGAGGAACCTGTAGACACAGAAAGTAGATCAGTGGTTGCTTAGGGCCTGGGGGGATGTGTGGATTGAAGAGTGATAGCGAAGTGGAGCAGGATTTCTTTTGGGGGTTGACAAAAATGTTCTAACATTGCTTTGTGGTGATGGATGCCCAACTCTATGAACTGAGCAGTTCAGTTGGGCAACTCTATGCCCAACTCTATGATAATGAATGCTGTTGGGTTGTACACTTTAAATGGAATTTTATGGTATGTGAATTATATTTGAATAAAGCTTTTAAGAAAGTTTTGCTTGAATGGTAAACACGAGTCTTTAAAATATATTTTAAATGTATTTTGAAAGGTCATCCTTGCATATAGTGAAAATTCAAAATGCATAAAAGGTTATACTGTGAAAATCCTTTTTTTCATCCTTGTCTTTCAGTCAGTTGGGTTTTCAGAGATATTCTGCACAGGTGCTAATAGATATGTGTGTGTGTGTGTGTGTGTGTGTGTGTGTGTGTGTGTGTCTTTGTAAACACACACACACAAGTGGCAGACTGCTTTACAGTGTTCTGCATCTTGCTTTTTTTGTTCCTACTTTATAGAGATCTTTTCATATCAAAGCGCATATAGATTTAGAACCAGATTTTAATCTGTTAAATTAAATCATTGTTTGGAAAGCAAGAGAGAAACATGTTCAAAGGGCCTTTGTCTTTAAAGTAGTGACTAAGGTGTGTCTCTTCCACAAAATTTCCTCATTCCCCATGTTTAGTGGGATTGTAATTTAATTTTGCTCCACAGTAATGTTGTTGTTGTTGTTGTTGTTATTTTTATTACTGCTGTGGTAAGAATACCTAACATGAGATCTGCTCTCTTAACAAAATTTTAAAAGTACAATACAGTATTGTTCATCGAAATGAAAGGTTCTCTAGAACTTAATAATCTTATGTAACTGAAGCTTTATATTTGTTAAATAGCAATTCCCAATTTCCCCCTCCTTTAGCCCCTGGCAACACCATTCTACTCTCTGCCTCTGTGTGTGTGACTATTTTATAGACCCCATATAAGTGGTATCGTGCAGTATTTGTCCTTCTGTAGACAGCCTATTTCATTTTAGCATGATGTCCCCCAGGTTAGTCCACGTTGTCACATATGGCAGCATTTTCTTCTTTTTTAAGGCTGAATGTTATCCATTGTATGTGTATACCACATTTTCTTTATTCACACATCGTGACTAATAATGCTGCAGTAAATGTGGGAGTGGGTATATCTGTTTGAGATTCTGTTTTTCATTCTTTTGGAAAAATACACAGAAGTGGGGTTCTTACATCAAATGGTAGTTCTCTTCTTAATTATTTTTATAACTTCCATACTGCTTTCCATAGTGGCTATACCGTTTTGCTTTTTTAATAGTGCATAAGGTTCTGATTTCTCCATATGCTTGCCAACATGTGTTATTTTATTTTACTTTATTTTTTGTCTGATAGTGGCCATAGTCATGGGTATGAGGTGATATCTTACTGTGATTTTGATTTGCATTTCCCTGATGATTAGTAATGTTGAGAATTTTTTAATATACCTGTCCGTCGTTTGTATGTCTTCTTTGGAGAAATGTCAAGCCCTCTGCCCATTTAAAAATTGAGTTACAAGTCCTCTGTCCACTTTAAAATTGAATTATTATTATTATTTGCTATTGAATTAATGGAATTCCATATATATTTTGGTTATTGACCCTTATCTGATATATAGTTTGTAAATATCTTTGTCTATTTCTTAGGTTATCTGGTCACTCTGTTGTGTTTTGGGTTTTTTGTTTTTTGTGGGTTTTTTTTGGCCTGAATGTGCTTTGTAGTTTGGTTTAAGGCAAATGAACTTAAGCTGTTCCCGTAAATTTTTTGATGTGCTCTTTTTGCTCTGGTAGAAGATAAATAGCAAATAAATTTCAAGAACAAAATCTTAAAGACTTGATTAGGTAGTGTGGTGTGTGGGGATGTTATCAATCAAATGCAATTGAAATTGGTAGAAGTTTAATGATATTTGTGAGATCAAAAAAGGAGAGAGGGAATAAATAATATTAACTAATGAAAGAGGATAAATAATTTTGATGCTGCAAAGATTGAAGACAGTAGACAGTAAAGTATTAATATTTGAAAATTTGAAAAATAATCAAATTCCTTGTAAATTGATTTATTTATTTAAAAAAATCTACAGTTTATTCAGATTTCATCAGTTTTAAATGCACTCATTTGTGTGGTGGGAATACGTATGTATGTATTCCTATACAATTCTATCATATTTTTGAATTGTGTGTCCATCACCACAATCAAAATACAGACTTTTTCCATCACCAAAAGGCTCCTTCTTGCTACCCCTACTCCCTTGCCCTCCACATTCTTAGTACCTGGAAATCACTGGCCGGTTCCCAATTTCTAAATTCCTTGCAAATTTAGATTTTCAAAAGTAATTCAGGAAGAATGTCCTTCTGAGCAGTTCTGTAATCACTGTAGTAATGGAATCGGTAGTTACAAACCGTATCAAAAAGAAACCAGACCTAGATGGTTTTATAAGTAAGTTCTAAGCACATACTCAAGGAAAAGAAATTCTCCAGAAAGCAAAGAAAAAGGGAACACTCATAGACTAATTTTAAGAAACCAGTGTAACTGGAGTGTCTGGGTGGCTCAGTCGGTTAAGTGTCTGACTTTGGCTTAGGTCTTGAACTCACGGTTTATGGGTTCAAGCCCTGCTGTCGGGCTGTGTGCTGACAGCTCAGAGCCTGGAGCCTGCTTCAGATTTGGCGTCTTCCTCTCTCTCTGCCCCTCCCCCGCTAGTGCTCTGTCTCTCAAAAAATAAAATAAACGTTAAAGAAAATTAAAAAACAAAACAAAACACTAGCGTAACCTTGATAGCAACCCAGAGAACAGCATTAACAAATATTGCGGTGCAGTTTCATTCATTAGTATGGGTGTAAAATCCTAAACAATATATTAAAACACTGAGTCCAGCATTGAAAAACAAGAGATCGTGGTCAAAATGGGTTTAATTTTTGCAAATATAATTTTTTCTTTTTTAAAATTGAAGTATAATTAATATACAGTGTTATATTAGTTGAACGTGTACAATATGATTCAGTAATTCTGTACATTACTCGGTGCTCATCAAGATAGGTTTTTTTGTTTTTGTTTTTGCTACGATAGCTGGTTGTGTTGTAATGAGTACTCTGCTGTATAAAATGTTTTCGGATTTTTACTATATATTTTAGACCCAGATCATATCAGTTTATACTTCAGCATGTGAATATGATGCTTCTTTCCCTGTGTTTCCAACGTTTCGTGTTTTAAGGAAGGAAAACTGTTTCTTATGTGGCAGGTTGCAAAGGTTGTTTGGAAAGTTCTGGTATCCGTTCATTTACCTTCCTGTAGTGTTAATATCTTAACATGGGACATGGGACAGTTATCACAACCAAGAAATTAACATTTCTTGCTAATTAAAATATATATAACACTACTAATTAAACTGGAGACTGTTGAGATTTTGCCAGTTTTTCCATTACTGTTCTTTTTCTATTCCAGGATCCGGTCCAGCATCCCACATTGCATTTAGTTGTTATGTGTCCTTAGTCTTTTCCAGTCTGTGACAGTTTCTTAGTTCTCCTTGTTTTTATGGCTTTAACACTTTTGAAAAATCCTGGTCAAGTATTTTGTAGAAGGTTCCTCAATTTGTATTTGGTTTATTTTCACAATGAGAATGAAATTATGTATATTTTTGTGTGAAGCAATGTGTTCTCAGTATATCAGTCCTACCAGAAGGTATATGCTATCAGTTTGTCTTATTACTGATGATGTTCAAGGCATGCATGGAAATTGGTTTTTTTGTTTGTTTGTTTTGTTTTTTGTTTTGGCTTTTGGATATCCAACTGTTGTAGCAACATTTATTGAAAGGATTATCCTTTCTCCCTTAAATTGCCTTTGCACCTTTATAAAAAGATCAGTTCACAATAATATAAGTTGGGTATATTTCTGGATTCATTTGTCCCTTTGATCTATGTGTCTTTCTTTGGCCAATACCACAGATTCTAGTATATAATACAGACAGTTGATTTTTGTATATTGACCATGCATCTTATGCACTTGCTAGGCTCTCTTACTAGTTCTCATTAGTTCCAGTATATTTTTTGTAGATTCTTTTGAAGTTTTATGTAGACAAACATGTCATTTGTGAAGAGAGAGTTTACTCCTTATTCTGGCTTTATTTCACTACTAGGATTTACATGCTGTATAGGAGTGGTCAAAAAGGATATTTTTACAGTGTTTCAGATCTTAAGAGGAAAGCATTCATTCTTTCACTGTTAAGTTTGATGTTAGCTATGAGGGTTTTTTTTGGATCCCCTTCATGAGATTAAAGAGATTCTGTTTTTTATTTTTAGTTTGCTGAGAGTTTTTGTCATTAATGGATGTTGCATTTTATTCAGATAATCATTTTTTCTTCACTCTGTTAAAATGGTGAACCAGAGGGGTGCCTGGGTGACTCAGTTGGTTAAGTGTTCAACTGTTTTTGTTTTTTTTAATTTATGCATTTATTTTGAGAGAGAGAGAGAGAGAGAGAGAGAGAGAGAGAGAGAGCACGAGTGTGGGAGGGTCAGAGAGAGAGGGAGAGAGAGAGAGAACCCCAAGCAAGCTCCCCACTGTCAGCACGGAGCCTGACATGGGGCTTGAATTCATGAAACCGCGAGATCATGACCTGAGCCGAAAGCAAGAGTCGGACGGACGTTTAACTTCCTGAGCCACCCGGGTGCCCCATGTGTCTGACTCTTGATCTCAGCTCAGGTCTTGATCTCAGGGTTGTGAGTTCAAGCCTTGTGTTGGGCTCCATGCTGGACATGAAGCCTAGTAAAAAAAAAAAAAAAAAAAGGAAATTGGTGAACTAAAGTGATTGATTTTTGCATATTGAACCAGTCTGTGTTTCTGGTTCAACTTGGTACTTGGTTGTGACACATTATCCTTTTTATGTGTTGCTGCATTTGATTTGCTCAGGGTTTTTGTTTGTTTGTTTTGTTTTTTTTAGGTTTCTGTGTCTCTGTTCGTGGAAGGTATTGGTCTGTAGTTTCCTTGTAATGTCTTAATCTGTTTTTTTGTTGTTGTATTAGAGTAATTCTGGCTTCATATAATTTTTCTTTTCCTTTTTTTAAAAAATGTTTAGAGAGAGAGAGAGAGAGAGAGAGAGAGAGAAAGAGAAAGCAAGCAGGGGAGGGGCAGAGGGAGAGAGAGAATCCTAAGCAGGGTGCACACCATCAGTGCAGTGGCCTCATATAGACTCATCTGATAATCTCTCTTCACTGATGCTTTAAACCATTTATATTGAAAGTGACTATTGGTATGGTTTGATTAAAATCTACATCTTGCTGTTACCTATTCTGTTTTTTATTTTTCTACCTGCTGTCATGTTAATTGAGCATTTTAAATGATTTTATGTTTAAAAAAATTTTTTTAATGTTTTTATTTATTTTTGCGACAGAGAGAGACAGAGCATGAGCAGGGGAGGGGCAGAGGGAGAGGGAGACACAGAATCGGAAGCAGGCTCCAGGCTCTGAGCTGTCAGCACAGAACCCGATGCGGGGCTCGAACCCACAGACTGTGAGATCATGACCTGAGCTGAAGTCAGACGCTTAACTGACTGAGCCACCCAGGCGCCCCAAATGATTTTATGCTTAATCTTGGCTTATTATTTATGTATTTTAAAAATATTTTAGAGATTTCCCTAAGGTTTACAATGTACATCTTTATTTTTTTATTTTTTTATTAAAAAAAATTTTTTTTTAATGTTTATTTTAATTTTTGAGACAGAGAGAGACAGAGCATGAATGGGGGAGGGTCAGAGAGAGAGGGAGACACAGACTCTGAAATAGGCTCCAGGCTCTGAGCTGGCAGCACAGAGCCCGACGCGGGGCTCGAACTCATGGACCGTGAGATCATGACCTGAGCCAAAGTAGGACGCTTAGCCGACTGAGCCACCCAGGCGCCCCTACAATGTACATCTTTAATTAATCAGAGTCTACCATCAAGTAATATACCCCTTCATATGTAGTGTAAGGATTTTACAACAGTATATTCCCTATTCCTCTTTACTACCCTTTGCTATTGTTGGCATAGTAAGTTTTACATAAGTTGTAAATGCATAGTACATTGCTACTCCTTTTTACTTACACTGTCAGTTATTTTTAGAGCAGTTAAAGGTAAAAAAGGTAAATATGATTTTCCCCTTTCCCCCCCTTTCCAGTGCTCATTATTTCTTTGTATAGTTTCAGGTTTCTATCTAGTATATGTTTCTTTAGTCTAAAC
The DNA here is from genome assembly GCF_027475565.1 of Acinonyx jubatus. Lineage (NCBI taxonomy): Eukaryota > Metazoa > Chordata > Mammalia > Carnivora > Felidae > Acinonyx > Acinonyx jubatus. The sequence goes on from NC_069398.1 coordinate 21,247,401, forward strand.
AATTCCCTTTAACATACCTTGTGATGTAGGTTTTCTGACAAGGAAGTCTCTCAGATTTTGTGTGCAAAAGCCTTTATTTTCCATTTCTGAAAGATACTCTGAGTTTAGAATTCTGGTCGATGCGTTTTGTTCCCTTTTTTTTTTTTTTTTAAGCATGCTTCTCAGGTGTCATTATAATTTCAGCTGGCTTTTGTTTTCTGATGAGTTGTCAGATGTAATTTTTAATCTTTTGTTCTTAGGTAATGTATCTTTTTAGGCTGTCTTTTTTTTTGTTTGTTTGTTTTAATATCCTGGGGATGCCTAGGTGGCTCAGTTGGTTAAGCATCCCACCCTTGGTTCGGTCCAGGTCATGATCTCTGGGTTCATGAGTTTGAGCTCTGCGCGAGGGCTCTGCAACGATAGGGCAGAGCCTGTTTGGGATTCTCCCTCTCCCTCTCTCTCTGCCCCTCCCCTGCTCATGCGTGCGTGCTCTCTCTCTCTCTCTCTCTCTCAAAATAAATAAATAAAATAAATACATCCTGGTTGTTCTGAGAGCTGCTTGGATCTGTGGTTGTTTTTCACTACCTGTGAAAAATTGTTAGTGGTCATTTTTCTACTATTTCTTCTGCTTTGTTATCTCTGTTTTCCTTCCGGGATTCCAAGTATGTGTATTTTGGAGGTATTTGTGTTGTCCCACAGCTCTCAGATGCTGTGTCCCTTTTTTTTTTTTTTTTTTTTGTCACTTAAAGAAAACTTTGTGTTTTAGGTGGCTTATTTGCATTGGTCTCCAAGTTTTTTTACTCTCTCCTCAGCTGTTACAAGTTACTGCTGAACTGGTCGAAGGCCTGTTTTTTCATATTTAGCATTTCTCTTTGGTGGTTGTGTTATAATTTCCATCTCTCTGCTGAATTTACCCATCTGATCTTGCATATTGCCCACCTTTTCTATTAGGGCTTTTAACATATTAATCATAGTTTTTTAAAATTCCCTGTCAAATAGTTTCACCACTTGGGTCAAGAGTTTGGTTCAGCCAATTGCTTTGTCTATGGGGAATGTGTTGTTTTCTTGTTTTTTGTATTCTTTTTTTTTTTCTGTTTTGTTTTTGTTTAAAGTTGGACTTCTTATGTAGTACTTAAGAGATGAGGTGAATTTTTTTGTGTGTTTGAAAATCAGTACACCTTTCCTTTCTGCTAGGCCTTTACTTTTTGGAGTTTAGGTTAATCTAGTCAGGAGTTGGGCTTGAGTTGAGATTTACTGTTTCTGTGCTTCCCTTCAGTGTACCACAGGTTTAAAATTCCTCAAGGCGATCCTTGTGTATAGCATGGGGGCTGGTTTGACAGGTTTTTTCCTTTATATTTTTTAATGTTTATTTTTGAGAAGAGGGAGAGAGAGGGAAGACCTGTGGGGGAGGGGCAGAGAGAGGGAGACAGAATCTAAAGCAGGCTCCGTGCTGTCAGTGCAGAGCCCCATGTGGGGCTTGAACCCACGAACCATGAGATCATGACCTGAGCAGCAGTCGGACGTTCAACCGACTGAGCCACCCAGGCGCCCCGACAGGTTTTTTCTTGATGTCCGATCCATCCTAAGCTGTAGGTGTTTCCACTGTGCTGCCTCTCAGGGAGGGTCAGTCACTGTGATGGTGCAACTCTTCCAGCAATATTCTATCGGTCATTAATGGATGCCTGTTAACCTGGTGGTGGGTGGCTGGAAGAAAGGGTTGCACATTTCGTATTGTTCTGATTAAATCCTCAGTCTTAGCTAGGCACTTCTCTGCCATGTAACCCTCTCTGCTAGATGTCATGACTTAGAATACGCTGGAAAACACTGCTATAAATAGCTGAGCTCCTAGGGGGAAACCAACTCTAATTTTGTGATTTTATGGACTATGGCATAGTAGATGACTGAGGTGTTATTACAGAGAGTCCTTTAGAACTTTTGCCTCTCGTTCTCAGGCACCACACCAACCCAGTGGGCACTGAATGGCGGTGGAAGATGGACCAGCCTGAAATGATCTTAAAGGAAGCCATTGAAAACCATCAGAGCATGATTAAGCAGTTTAAAGGTATTTATCTACCTTTTACAAAGGAATGCTAATTAGTGCGAATTAAATTGGCAGCCGAATTGCCTCTTTCACAGGACTTTGACCCCACTGGCAAATTTTCATACAGGGAAGTGAAAACTTTATAGAAATACTGTATACATTTTGGCTTTTTTCGTTTTTACTGACAACTCTTACATCCCATATGATGGAAGAACTAAAAAAACGTAACTCAGAGCTTAGCAATTGCAAATATGATGCACGAGGCCTGTAAGTTTTGCCTGGGAGTGTATTATCATCCACCCTGAACACTTTTGATATTGTTCTGTCTCAGTAAGCACAAAGCAGCCTAAGAATGGATTGAAAAGTTGAGATCATTGGAAAAATCTTAAATAATATCAGTGATATAGTATTAGTTATATAAATGCCTTATAAAAAAGGAGGGATACTATTAATAAAAATTCCCTCCACCTGATCCATAGTGATGTAAAAATTCTGCCCCCCAGTTTCTGAACTTCCTGATTCAGTTCTGTTTCATACTTAAAGGTATATGATTTTACTGGAGGTTTCTGGGTCTCAGGCTTTAGTGTAAATCAGAATCATCTAGAAGTCTTGTTAAAACACAAATTCCTGGTTTCCTTTTCCAGAGGTTGTTCAGTAGATGTGAGCGGGGCCCAGGCATGTGCATTTCTGCAGCTTTCCAGGTGGTGTCAATGTTGTTGAGCTGGGGACCACTTCTTGTGGCCCAATGCTGTAATGGAGGTGGTGGACTCACAAAGTGTTGGCTTGGTGAGGTGATAGCTGCATATACTGAACTGAAATTTGTTAGGTTCCCTGTTAAATCTATGTGTTTGTCTCCACCTACCACTTACAAGCCCTCCTGTCCTGTCCTTTCCTTTGCTGTGCAGTAATAAAAAATGAATTTTAACCAAGGTGTTGATAAAGACCCTCTTGTGGTGCTAGCTTCATATGTGGGAGTCTTTCTAAACCCCAGTAATAAGCATTTTGAAGATCAGGCGATTCTTTTCTTTTACGTGAAGAAACTTGTTGTGTCAGGTCACTGCTCCTTGAGATTATATTATAGTACTTCTTATAAGTGCTGTTTCCTTTTTTAGCACACCAAGCAATTCTTCAGTTCTCAGTAGACACTGACCGGGTGTCCTATAAATTTAATTTGGTTCTAACACTGTCTGGAGGTCGCATCAGGCCCTACAGGGTCAGGGTTCAGTCCTGTAAGACTGCCCCACATCAGACCCCAATCTCAAGTCCTGGTTGTTACCTGTGCTTCTGACTGGCAGTAAATTGGAGGTTCCCACTCCCTGTTCTTTGGATTTGATTAATTTATTGGGGTGGCTCACAGAACTCAGAAACATTCACTTACATTTACCAGTTTATTATAAAGGGTATTTTAGAGGATTCAGATGGACAGCTAGAGGAAGAGGTGACATAAGGCAAAGTCCGCAAACCTCCTAAGCACTGGAGCTTCTGTCCTAGTAGAACTGGAGCGCATCATCGCCCTGGCACTTGGATGCACTCACTACCCTGGAAGCTCATCAGCTCTTGTTGTTCACGAGTTTTTATAGAGCTTCATACCCTGCCCCCTTTCCCCTCCCAAGAAGTCTGTGGTGTGGTTGAAAATTCCAGCCCTCTAATCACTTGGTCTCTCCAGTGACCAGCCCTGTCCTGAGGCTATTTAAGGGCCCTAAGTCACCTCATTAGTGTAAACTCGGGTGTGCTCAAAGGGGCTCCTGATGAAAGACAAGAGACGCTACTTTCCATCAGGAAATCCCAAGGGTTTTAGGAGCTTTCTGCCAGGAACCAGGGCCAAAGACCAAATGTATTGCTTATTATACCTCAGTACTTATTACTGTTCTTATTTTCGTATGAGAAATTGAGAAAAGTAATGCAAATCATGATTAAGATCAATAGTAATTTATTAAGGGTAAACAGTCAATGATTATGCCTTTATTTTATTTTTTATGACTTTTCTATGCAAAGTGGACCCATGTGTGTTTGCGGGTGTCGGTGTATGTACTGACTTTTTTTTTCTTTTTAATTTTTTTTTAACATTTATTTATTTTTGAGACAGAGAGAGACAGAGCATGAACAGGGGAGGGGCAGAGAGAGAGGGAGACACAGAATCTGAAACAGGCCCCGGGCTCTGAGCTGTCAGCACAGAGCCCAACGCGGGGCTCGAACTCACAGACTGTGAGATCATGACCCGAGCTGAAGTCGGATGCTCAACCGACTGAGCCACCCAGGCGCCCCTGTACTGACTTATTTTTGTACATCTGCAAAGATGCTCATAAATACTTAAATTTGCATCTTGGCTTTAGTCTCAAGCACTTTTTATTTATTTATTTTTAACAAATTACTTTCCCTTGTTTGGATAAAGCAATGTCTTTTATCAGTGTTTAGGAAAATTAAATGAAACTGGTGAAGAACTAAGTCTTCACATCTGGTATCGGACCAATAACAGTCATTGTTGATTTAATGAATATTGATTATTGATCTCCAAACAAACCATATGCCTTCTTAAAAAATTTCAAGGTGAAGTCTTGTTTTCTTTTGGATCATGTATTAGAGTTCTCCAGAGAAACAGTCACCAGGATCGTGTGTGTGTGTGTGTGTGTGTGTGTGTGTGTGTGTATGGTTGTGTGTGCAGCGATTGAGAGTGAGAGATTGATTTGGGGAACAGGCTCACCTGATTGTGTAGGTTTGGGGTAAACCAGCAGGCTGGAGACTCGGGGAAAATTGCGGTTCAAATTCAAAGGCAGTCTGCTGGCAGAATCCTTTCTTGCTTGGGCAGAGTCAGTTTCTGTTCTATTAAAGCCTTCAACTGACTGAATGAGGATCATCCACCTTCTAGAGGGCAATCTGCTCTTATACAAAGTCCACTGATTTCAATGTTAATCTCATCCAAAAGACAGCTTCACAGAAACATCCAGAATAATATTTGACCAAATATCTGGGCACTGTGGTTCAGCCAAGTTGACAGATAAAATTAATCATCACAGATCATAACATCAGAAGCTGACACATGCCAGTAATTTATCTTTCGATTCTAGTAAGTTTTATTTTAGTGCCTAAAGAGCCAATTGTACCTTTCAGTAATGGGACGATGACCGTGAGGACGTGTTTCCCAGACATCTGGCAATCTCCCTGAGTGAGCTGTGTCCCAGGCAGTTTGTGTGGGGAGGAAGCAGCCCTAAGGACGAGGCATTCATTCTTTCATTCTGAGATGTCCTTGATGCAGGATGACAATTTGAGTTTTGATAATAATTTTTCTGACAGGAACATTTTTGCAAATTCACTTTAAATGGAAATAAGTAATGAATAAATCATAAGGCTGACTTTATTCATGTTAATAACATGTTAGGTGAACTCAGAGAGCACATGTTCTTTATTGTCTGCCTTGCTGGTCGGAAGTGCTCGTCCTGTGTAGGCTGGTGTATCTGATCAGTTACCTTGTACTTACCTGCATATCCTGTAATCAGTAGGCATCTCAAATGGTTTGTCTTCAGGTTCCCATGGGGGTAAGAAACAAGAGTTTTAAAAAGTGTATATTATCTTGTAGGGGGAAGATAGAGAATGGATTGCAGAGAGAAAGAATAGAGCGTATCTGTGGACCAGTGAGTCCTGAATAGGGGCTTCAATGCCTAAGGGGGAAGGGATGGTACCTATGTTACCACGACAGCAGAACAGCTATTCACATAATCAAAAATACATTTTCTACAAAGGTTTTCAAATTGGAGCTGGTTGACGTTTGTACGCTGACACTGTTCAGGGTGCCAAAGCAGTTTTTCTTTAAAGTAGGAGTAGCAGTAGAAAATGGATTTATATTTGAAGGTGGGGTGGGTGTAGAAAGGCTGACACATGAGCATAAAGGAGGTCTCATTTGTTAAATTTTATGTTTTCACAAAGAGTGAGAGCTCTCTTCATCACCAGTTTTAGGATTGTGGTAACTCTTTGTTGATGCTTTTTATTTCATTCCAAGCTTAACTAAGACATTGGCTTCTCTGAAAATCTGTCTTATTGCTATAATAATGAAAAAAATTTTTTTTGAAGTTTATTTTTATTTTTGAGAGAGAGCATGCACAGGGTAGGGGCAGAGAGAGAGAGAGAGAGAGAGAGAGGGAGAGAATCCTAAGCAGGCTCAGCACTGTCAGTGCAGAGCCCGATGTGGAGCTCAGACTCGTGAACCGTCAGATCATGACCTGAGCCGAAAGCAAAAGTCGTTCATCTAACTGACTGAGCCACTCAGGTGGCCCTTATGGCTACAATAATTATCGGTACACCTGGCTCTGATACTATAGTATTATAAAAGGCGGGGGGGGGGGGGGACGCCCTAAATGTTAAAGGATCAAATACATACTTTGTGAGAATCCAGAGCTCTTCTAGAAAACGGCTGGTGGTCTGTAGCCCTCGACAAACATGTTAATTGTATTCTTGTAAAAAATAACGTAACTTGGGCAAAATAATGGAATTTTAATGTTTCAGAATATTGGGTATGTTTTCTCTTGGCTCTCAGCAGAAAGTAATCTAAACCATTCAAATTCACGGTTGTTTATTTTGTAGACATTCATCAGGCAGTGAGATTTTAATTTATAACTTCACTCAGTGGTTATAGTCTAAAGTTTTCTTTTTTTATGAAGCCGAATTCCTCCTGCAGTGAGTGAAATCTCTGTGTTCTAGTTTTCATTCATCCCTAGGGGAGAGGGTGTAAATAAAACCGGTCCCCTTCCTTTCTGAATAGTGAGCCTCAGAGAAAGGATGGTGAGGTTCATACAAGTCACACTACCGCTTCTGAACCCCGTGCCCGGGTGCAGTCGTGACGTGGGTCCTGAGTTTGGACTCTACAGATGCAGATACGTAACTCTAGATTTCATCTTAGCCCCTGGTGGAGTCTGTTGTCTCTCTTCCCCAAATCTGCACTCCTCAGTAGGGATTGGTCTGGAGAGATGGCTTACCTCGCGTGATGTAATTACTCACTTTCCGAGGCCCTTCAGGAAAGTTCCCCTTTCTTTTCTTCCAAGCCCAGATTAGAGTTTCCCTGTTGGAGCGCCAGTGCTATTACCCTGTGCCCCCTTGTGGCTTGAAAAGAGCAAGACAAAATAAGAAACCAAAGGAATTAGGGTATTAGCGGTTTCCTTAGTTGGAATTTGGGTTCCATTTTACTATAGGAAAAAATTTTGTATTTAATTAGGTAACAATGAAATAGATTTGTAGTACTGTAGTTTTAAGTATATTGCAGATTAATTTGGTGTTTGGGGAGTTTGAATGGTAACTTAATCTTCATTTTAATAATGCTGTATCTGTGGGAATACAAATTTCAGGCTTAAACAGAAATGCTTTAGGAACATTTAAAGACAATTTTCAAAGAATTAAAGCCATTCTTAGTCGGTTATATCCTGCATATCCTGACTACATCCTGTATTTAGATAAGGTTTACTCTTAACTCATTAATCATTTCCCTTATTCCGGCTTGGAGTCCTTTGTTTTTTAGTGTGCTTTTCTAGCCCATGGTGAATACCTGCCTTCTCCCATGGGTCTGGTTCAGTCATTTTATGATTTTATTTTTGTGGAGGATGAGACGTGCTGTGTGGTTGCTTATTCCCGCGGGGTGTCAAGCTTTAGCTGAGTGGCCAGCCTTGAACAGAGTTTGAAGATATTCTGAGTTTTTAAATGCTTCCCTTTTGTGCTTCTGTTCTCAGTTCCGAGGGCAATCATTGTCTTTTCAGTTTTTTAATTGAATCATTAAAATATCTTTCTTTTCATGACCTTCATTAGCTTTCCCTTTATACACACGCAAAATTAAGTTTATATTGATTACAAGTGGGTCAGAATTTCAGTGCAGCTCAGCATCTTTTCAGAATGCTGCCTGTCCCCCTCTAAATACTACCGTGGCAGGAGAAATAGTTCCCGGAGAGTGGGGTGGAGGTTTTCTTAGCTCAGTTTCCCAACAGTTCAGCAGTTGGGTGAGTGCACACTCTTTGTCAGGAACGTCCTCAGTCCTGAAAGTGCAAAGATGGAAAAGACATTATTTGTTGCCAGATATTTTTCATCTGTAGTTTAAAACTGAAGTAATGCCAAAGAAATAAAGGGTCTCCAACTGATGGTTTTTACAAATGAGGTATGTTAAAGTACACATCCAGAAGAAACGTGGGGGCGGTGAGGAACAGCATCACCTGCTAATTGTTTTCTCAAGGTTGTTTATGAGAAACCTCGCAGTGGAAGTGACAACAGCAAAGTTATCTATGATGTTCAAGAGGGGCGGGGTTGGGGGGGTTTCTTAGGAAGATCTTGGCCAGGAGCTATATTGTTACGAGAAGAAAGAAGAGAATGTTTTCTGATTGACCCACACTTTAAAATACGCATAAATACTCTGTGCTGAGCAATGTATCATGTTTATTTTTGTGTTACTTGGTTTTATTGCTATGACATGAGGATAACACTTCTGGCATCTTAAGTGTCTGCTTTGGCATCTTTGCGTGAGAGAAGGTATGCTTTGTAGTTAATCTGATGGCTGTAGTGATGGTCCAGGATCAGGAAGCTGTTCAGGATAAGAGAAATGTCAGAAACTTGCTAATGGGGGTGGGGGTGGGGGTGGGGAATCAGAACGACAAAGCACATTGTAGTAGTGAAGGGGCTGAGGTTAAGGGAAACATGAGAATAGAGTGTGTGTGTGGGGGGTGGGGGGGTGAGGGGAAGGAGACCCCGTGGGAAGTATCTGTATAGATGTGTTACTGAAATGTAGCATCTGCTGTTCCCTGGACTATTTTCCTGCTCCAGAGCTTCTTTCTATTAGAAATTTAGAGGATGTCTTCTTTTCTGACCTATTTCCTTGAGGACAGTGAAGGCAGGCGGGAAATTGTGTCCCTAAGGGCCTTGTTTCAGGAAAGATCACTATAATAGCCTCTGGCAGTGAGCACGAAATAGAAATCTGCTTTTATGAAGGAGAGAACCACGATTTTATGTCTTCTTCTCAATACCTTACTTTTGAGAAAATTAGGATAAGTTTTAAATCCCGGAATCATTACTCTTAGAAGATTTATCCACAGGGCTTTTTTTTCTGTCTTAGTTTTTGTTGTTGTCATTGTGTAAATGGGCAAGTTGATGTTTTTAGTTCAGGCTCTCAGAGAAGATGACAGCCGGTTCCTTTGCTTTTACATCGTCCTCCTTCCCCAGCTGCTCCTTGGTCGTGTCCTCTGCCGACCCCTCTTGCTTTCTCTAGATACGCAAGTGTCCTAGCGCTCAGTTCTCTTCTCTGTCTGCACTCACTGCCCTGGCAGTCTTGTTCAGGCCAGGAATGGAAATACCATATGTTTGCCAAAATGTTTGTTTCTACCCAGTTCCTCCAAAATCCAAACTTGAATGTTGGACACTCATTCACACATGTAACATAAATTTCAAACCTTACCAGTCTGAAATTGAGCACAGGTTATTCCCTCCCTGCAATACCTGTTACCCCCAAGGCGTTTTGTTTGTCTCCTTTGGTGGCGCTCTGTCACTCTGGCCAAAAGCTTTGTAGAAATCACAAAGACACCTCTCTTTGTCTCATATCCTGCATCCAATCCATTAGAAAGTCCTATTGATTAGATCTTCAGGATCTCTTCCCGCAGCCTCCACTGTCACCGCAGCCTTGGAAGCCACCATCTTAGATTATACAATAGCCTCTGGCCAGATGAGCCTGTATCTTTGCCCCTTTGTTCTCAGCATAGCACCCAGGGGGTTCTATTTAGAGGGAGATTGAGGTTATGCCACTTTTCTCAAAACCCTGCAGTGACTACCCATGTTTCTCAGATTCCCTGGACATGTCAGCATGCTCCCACCATGGGGCCTTTGCTCTGCTGTCTGCTGCCTGGAGTGCCCTTTCCCTCTTTCTTCTCTGGGCCCCCTCCCTCATCTCCTTCAAGTCAGACCTCACATTTTCAGTGAGCTTTGTCTCACCGCCCTTTGTACGAGACGGCCTACCTCTTTGGATCCCTAGTTTTCTTTACCCGGCTGTACATTTTCTGTTCCATATGCTTATCACCTTCTAATATACTAAAGATACGCATGTCCTGTGTGGTAGCCCTTAGCCACATGTGGCCCTTTACATTTTAATTAGTGAAAATTAAATAAAATAAAAAATTTGGTTCATCATCAGTGACGCCACACCACATTTTAAATGCTCAACAGACATGTGGCTGGTGGCTGCTGTATTGGATTGAATAGACAGAACGTTTCCATCGTCTCAGAACCTTTTCTTGGACCACAGTGGTATAGAATTCACAGATTTATTATGTTTAATGTTTATTCTGTGTCTCTCCCAAGAATATAAGCTTCACAAAGGCAGAGGGTTTTCTCTAAATAGAGAAATTATTTATAAAACAATTTACTATAGAAAACTTGCCTCGAACACTATTTGGCACATAGTAGGTGATCAATAAATATATGTTGAATTGAGTGGAATTACCATTTTAATTAAGATAACTGGAAGATTGAATTTCTATTGCAATTCAAAAAATAAATAATTATTATTGTAATAAAAATATTTGCAGCTAACATTTTTTGAATGCTTCTGTGCTGGGCCTGGTACTGCACTAGGTATTTCAGTGAATTCTTACAAAAGCTCTGTGTGTGTGTGTGTGTGTGTGTGTGTGTGAAATCCCCACGTGTAGATCAGGGAATGGGAATAAAGAGGTTGAGTGGCTTGACCAAGGACACAAAGCAGCTTACTGGTAGAACCAGAATTTAGACCTGCTTCACGTGACATCCAGTTAGAGCCTAGCCAGTGCTCAGTTATTCTGAGTTTCAGGTTAGTTTTGCAGTTCAGGTTAAATCTGCCCTTCTACTCTTCTGCTCATGAGGGGATTAAAATTAATGATGTTTTTTATGAAAAGGAAATTGTATGCTTAATGCAGAGTTGTTTTGGCAACGTGGAGTTGAGTCAAGAATGAGGTTTTATTTAAAACCTTGATTCACTTGAGTTAAGATCTTCGATTTCAGTCACGTAAAAAACTATTCATTTAAAAATACTGATGTGAAATGTGAAGTACATTCTCAGAATTGCAGTTAGAGAGTGATCAAAGAAGATCTCACCTGCCACATTTATATTGTTCTGATCTTAGCCTGTATTGCGTTAGTTTGATCTCTCAGGTATTTAGTTGCAGTTGCTTATTTCCACATAGAGAGAGAGAGAGAGAGTGTGTGTGTGTGTGTGTGTGTGTGTGTGTGTGTGTCCCAAGCAGGCTCTGCACTGTCAGTGCAGAGCCTGGTGTGGGGCTCGAACTCATGAATCCTGAGATCCTGCTGAGCCAATATCAAGAGTTCAATGCTTAACTGACTGAGCCAACCAGGCACCCCTCATTTCCCTTTTTATATTCTTTCCAAGTCTTCCAGATTCTTAGATTGAGGGACTGTCAGGAGTGCCTTCTGCATTAGAAGTAAGAACAGTTTTTTTCAACCCATGCTGTACACTGGAATCAAATGGGGAGTGTTTAAAAAATGCTGGAGTCCCATCCCCAGAGGTTTCGATTTAATTGGTTTGGGATACTACCTGGACATCGAGATTTTTAAAAGTACTCTGGGTAGTTCCAATGTCCAGTGAGGGTTGAAAACTGTCCCCAAACTTTTGTTTGTACATTGGAATCACCCAGGGAGCCTCAGAAGCTGCTGATGCCCGTGCTTCTCCCCCAGGGACTGTGATTTAGTTGGTCTGTGCTGGGGCCTGGGGTTTGGAAGTGTTAAGGTTTCCCAGGTGATTCCAATGTGCAAACACATTTGGGGAGCTCTGGTTTAGGCAGTGGTGTTCGACCTTGGCTGCACATGAGGATCACTTGAGGAAGTTTAAATCTCCTGTTATCCTGGCTTATACCCATCCCAATTAAATAGAATCTTTGGTGGTGGACCTAGTTTTTGACATTCCCGGTGATTCTAATATGTAGCCAAAGGTAAGAGCTTCACGTTTGTTTTTCTCTCCTGTATACTTTTGGACCAACTCCATTTAGTTTCACAATGCAGAATACTTGAGGAACGAAGGGGGAAATAAATGACTGGTCTAGAAGAGGCTTTTCCTTATACTGAGTTCATTCCCTTCACCCCCCATATTTTTGTGGTAAAATATACATAACACAAAATTTACCATTGCTGCCATTTTTAAAAATACTTTTTAAAATATTTATTTATATTTGAGAGAGAGACAGACAGAACGTGAATGGGGGAGGGGCAGAAGGAGGTAGAGACAGAATCTGAAGTAGGCTCCAGGTTCTGAGCTGTCAGCATAGAGCCTGATGCAGGGCTCAAACACACGGAGCCGTGAGATCGTGACCTTAGCCGTGAGATGGTGACCTGAGCCGAAGTCGGACGCTTACCCGACTGGGCCACCCAGGTGCCCCTCATTGCAGCCATTTTTAAAGTGTATGACTCAGTGTCATTAGGTACATTGTCAATATTGGGCAGCCGTCAGCAGTATCCATTTTCAGAACTTTGTCATCATCCCTAACAGAAGTTCTGTACCCAAGAAAAAATAACTCCTCGTTTCTCCCTCTTCCCAGCCTCTGATAACCTTCTACTTTCCGTCTCTCTGAATTAGCTTATTCTGGGTGCTTCAGATAAGTGGAAACATACAATATTTGCCCCTATGTGTTGGGCTTATTTCACTTAGCATAGATTCATCCATGTTGTCACCTGTCAGCATTGCAATTCTTTGCAAGGCTGAATAACTTTCCATTTCATGTTTATACTAAATTTTGTTTATCCACTTATCTGTTGATAAACATTTGAGCTCATTTCCTTAAACCAACATGAAAGAATACAGAGCTAAGCAAATTATGGAAAGTAATACGTTCTGCATTTCAGATAATTAGCTATCAAAGTTCATTTCGCCTGCTTGTATTGATGTAGTTTAATTAGTATTAAGACTGAGGATGGGATTGCTGCTTTCTCTGATTTACTAATTCTAGTGTTTCTCCCTCCCAGCCCTTGTTTTGTATTATTTGAATGGTATCACAAATGAATTTTCCGTCTCTAACCAAAGAGCCATTTAGAAAAATTAAAAATCTGTAATTAAGAAAAACAAAAGTGATAGCCTGTCTCTATGCCTTACTGAGCTTGTTCCTTTTCACTGTGTTCTCCAGGAGTCCCAGGTGTCAGAGAAGATCGTTTTGAAGAAGGGATGATGGTAAAGCACTGTGCCTTGTCCCTTGTGGGAGAACCCATCATGTACCCAGAAATCAATAGGTTTTTGAAATTACTCCATGAGTGTAAAATCTCCAGTTTCCTGGTCACAAATGCACAATTCCCTGTGGAAATCAGGTGAGACATCCAGCTTATTAAGATATTCTTGGATCTGTGTTTGACTGTGAAATGAAATAGGCAGTAATGTATTCAAAAGGGACTTATCGATTACTAGCTACATACAAATGTTGGCATTTTGGGAACAGAGATGGTCCTACTCTTAAAAATTCATTCTATTAGGGAAGATAACATTAGTAAAAAGAGTAGAGGCACAAATCAATTGCTGGGGAAGTTCAAAAGAGAGTGCAATTTTTTTTTTCCAGATGGGAGAAACAGTAAAACTTCTCAGGGAAGCTATCATTTAATTGGGATCTTGAAGGTAGGAAGCTGTAATTTTTAATAAGAATCTCCCGAGAAAAATAGGAAGTTAGGGTATTTGTGACACCATTATGTAAATATAGTTCTGGACCACAGAGTGTGTGAAGGAGACTGGCAGCTGGAAACCAAGTTGAAAAGGTTGGGGGTAGATTGTAGAGGATTTTAAGTGCTGTTCTTTGGAAAGATCTTGCTTCCTGCAGAGCAGTCTGCCAGCATGGTATAGAATGGGAGAGCCAAAAAGCAGGCAACTAGGTAGAGTGTTCTTTTAGGTAAGAGTCATAAAGATGAAAGTAGGACAGTGAGAATGAGGAGTCCTAAAAAAGATATTATTGAGACATAATAGATCAACTTGGCAAACTGCATGGCTCTGAGAGCCCAGCGTAGAAGAGGACCAATTAAAGACTGGGAAGGTTCCAGCTATGCTGATTGCTAGGATTAGGGGGCCCCAGAGCACCAGACGATCACATAAGGAAGGAACAGGTTTTGTAGGTAAGATGATTTGGTTTGGATGACTTGGGGCGCTTTCCAGATGGAGATGACCATCTTCTGGGGCCTGGAAATTACCTGTTTTTGTATTCCGCTTGAACTATGCATATATTATAATATGGAAAACATTACATTTTATTTATTTACCTGTGTTTCCCCCATTAGACTGAGTTGCTTGAGACTGGTGCCCCCTGCTTATTTATCTTCATGTCACCAGTATAATGCCTGTAAGTTCTCAGTAGATGGCTGGTGAAATATTGGTGAAATTCCCACATAGGAATAGAAGACAATGAACTTTCAAAATTCAAAGTTGTTTTGTAAATGCTGACCTCTAAAGTACCACATGAAAAAAAAGGAAATAATTGTCAAATATAAAAAGATACTATTGGAGTGACGTCAGAGTCATGGCTGCCTGCCTTCTTCCTTTTTTCCCTTGCCTTCCATTTACAAGTAATGAGATATCCGTAACCAAACAAAAACACACCTCTGTGCAGCACACCAGAACACCCAAGAGATTCATTCACGTGTGTACCCAAAAGTGGGTAGATTGGGTGTTGGAGGAGGCTGTGCAGTGAGGGGAGTGGCAGCAGAGGCTGCAGAGACAGGTCTGATGGGGTGGGGACCACCCTACTGGCAGAGGATGTGGAGGCTGAAAGCATTTGCTACACAGCTGGGGAACCACTGCTGTCTCTGAGAGACCTTGGTGACTGGGAGAAAGGAAAGGGAAAGGAAGAAGGCAGACACAGAACTGGAGAGTTTCCTGCTGTCTGCCCCAGGGGATTTAGGCTAAAGGACTGCCCTGGAGCTCTGGGAACTCCCCACTTTAGGATCCATTTACTTGGTCATGGGCACACCCATAGCCCCAGGTGCTAAGCACACACCTCCTTCCATTTTGCTGCCCCCGCCCCACCCCACCCTCTTTAAATGCACTGCTCTCCCCACCTTAGTGGGGGAGTCCTCTCTTGCAGGAGAAACCAAAAACTTGTGCTTTAGCACCACCTTCTGGAAAAGAAAAGGAAGACTCCCAATTACCAACCTGTCTAAATTATTAGACTCAAAGTAAAGGCTTGACCTAAGTAAGAAAGGTGTTTCCTACTTCAGATTCAGTGGCAGAGGCACTTATCATGAATCACTATGACAAATCATGGTAATATGGTATCACAAAAGGAAAATGACAGTTTTCCAGCAACTGGACCCCAAAACACAGACTATTCCAATCTAACTGATGACATAATTTACACTAGCTATTATGACAAAATTCAACAAGCTACAAGAAAACTTAGAAAGGCATGAATAGAAGGAGTACTTTACTGGGATACCTGGGTGGCTCAGTCGGTTAAGCATACAACTCTTGATCTTAGATTTGATCTCAGAGTTGTGAGTTCAAGCCCTGCTTTGGGCTCTGCACTGGATGTGAAGCCTACTTAAAAAAAAAAAAAAACAAAAAACGAGTACTTTACCAATGATATTGAAATCCTAAGGAAAAACCAAACAAACTCTAGAGCCGAAGAACTCAGTGAATGGCATGAAGAATGCATTTAGAAAGCACCAGCAACAGAGCAGATCAAATGGAAGAGAGAATCAGTGAGCTGGAAGAAAGGAATCTAGAAATGATTTTTTAAAATATTTACAGTCATTTATTTTCTTATCAAAATGATAACATTGACATTAATCTTTTTTTCTTTTTATATAATTTGTTATCAAGTTAACGAACATACAGTGTATTCACTGTGCTCTTGGCTTTGAGAGTAGATTCCCATGATTGATTGCTTACATACAACACCCAGTGCTCATCCCAGCGAGTGCCCTCCTCAATGCCTATCACCCATTTTTCCCTCTCTCTCATCCCCTCATCAACCCTCAGTTTGTTCTCTGTATTTAAGAGTCTCTTGTGGTTTGCCTCCCACTGTGTTTGAAACTGTTTTCTCTCCTTCCCTTCCCCCATGGTGAGAAGTAAGATTTTAAGATTTAGGAAAGAGAAACTCTGTGAGGGTGCATGGGTGGCCCAGTCTCTCTCTCCCCCTCCCGTGCTGGCACTCTTTCTCTCTCAAAAAAATAAATAAGCATTAAAATTTTTTTTAAGAAACTCTGTGAGACCTATCAGACTCCATTAGATGAATTGGCATACCAGAGGGAGAAGAGGGGGAGAAGGGAGCAGAGAGTGGATTTAAAGAAATAATGCTGAGAACTTCCCAAACCTGGGGAAGGAACTGGACATATAAGTCCATGAAGCTAATATAACACTTGTCTCAGTATGAAAAGACCTTCTTCAAGACATATTGTATTGAAACTGTCAAAAGTCAATGATAAAGAATTTTAAAGGTAGCTGGGGGGAAAAAAGACAGTAACTTAAAAAGGAACCTGCATTAGACTATCAGCAGATTTCTCAGCAGAAACTCTATAGCCTCAGAGAGAGGAATAACTTTTCAGAATATTGAAAGATAAAAACTGCCAGCCAAGAATACCTGGCAAGGTATCCTTCAAACATGAAGGAAAGATAAAAGCTTTCCCAGACAAACCAAAACTGAGGGGAGTTCACCACCACTAGACCTTACAAGATAAGTTGCAGGGAGCTCTCCAAGCTGAAATGAGAAGATCAAAGTACACACAAAACCCTGATTAAGGTGGTAAATAGACAATCAGAATTAGAAAACTGACTTTTAGAATAGCATACTATACTCTTAATTATAGTATAAAGGTTAAAGGAAAAACATTAAAAATAATTATAGCTACTACAACTTGGTAACAAAATCACAGCATGAAAAGATGATTTGTGACATCAAAAATACTGAATAATATGGGGCACCTGGTTGGCTCAGGTTCGACTCTTGATCTCAGCTCAGGTCTTGATCTCAGGGTTGTGAGTTCAAGCCCCATATTGTGCCCTATGCTGGCCATGGAGCCTACTTAAAAAAAATAAAATAAAATAAAAGGATGGAATCTTTATAGGCAAATCAAGATTAATTGCCATCAGTAGAAAATGAGTATTTTATCTATGAGATGTGTTTTGTAACCCTCATGGTAACCACTAAGCAAAAATGTAGAGCATAGACACGAAACATAAAGAAAAGGAAGACAGAGCAAATCATCATGGAAGACCACCAACTTACAAAGGTAGGAACAGAAGGAAAAAGAAACAATGGGAAGGCAAGAGATAAGACGCCACTAGTAAATAAATCCTTACATGTCAATAAGTCACCCAAAATGTAAATGGACTGAAACCACCAATCACAAGGCTCAGAGGGGCTGAATGGATTTAAAAGACCACAAGACTCAACTATGTGCTGCCTACAGGAGATTTATTTCATCTCTAAAGACTCACACAGACTCAAAGTGAAAGGGTGGAAGATGATATTCCAAGATGGAAACCAAAGGAGGTGGAGCAGTACTGATATCAGACAAAATAGACTTCAAGCCAAAAAAGGTAATAAGAGACAGGAAGGTCATTATATAACGATAAATAAATCATTATTACATCAAGAAGATAGAACACTTGCAAATATATACAGTCCTAATATCCAAGCACTGAAATAGATTAAGCAAATACCAAGAGATCTTGAGGCATAAATAGATAATTCAGTAATAGTATGGGACCTAAATACCCCACTGTCATCAATGGATAGATCATTGAGAAAGGAAGTCAAGAAGGAAACTTGGAATTGAACCACACTTTAGAGGAAATGGACTTAACAGCCATACACAGAACATTCCAAGATAAATAAAGAAGTCAGTCAACTTAGTAACAAAAACAATCTGATTAGAAAATGGGCAGAAGAACTAAATAGGCAGTTTTGCAAAGAGGACATCAAAATGGCCAACAGGTGCATGGAAATCAGGGAGATGCAAATCAAAACCACAATGAGATCCCACCTCATACTTGTTAAAATGGCTACCATGAAGAAAACGAGGGACAACAGATGCTGGTGAGGATGTGGTAAAAAGGGAATTTATACATTATTGGTGGGAAAGTAAATTCGTCCAACCACCAAGAAAAGAATATGGAGGTTTGTCAAAAAATTAAAAATAGGTCTGCCATATGATCCAGCAATTCCATTTCTGGATATATACCCAAAGAAAATGAAAACAGGATTTTGATGAGATATGTACTCCCATGTTTATTGTAGCATTATTCACAATAGCCAAGATATGGAGACAACCCAAATGCCCATAAACAGATGAATGGATGAAAAAAAGTGTGGTTGGTACAATACACAATGAAATCTACTCATCCATGAGAAAGCAGGATATGTTGCCATTTGCAACAAGTTGGATGGATTTCAAACACATTATGCTATGCAAGTCAGACAAAGACAAGTACTTATATGTGGAATCTAAAAAAGTTAAATCTGTTAAAAAAACAATAAAGTAAAATGGTGGTGACTAGGGAACAAGGTGGGGTGTAAGATTGTGGTGTTTAAGGGTACAGACTTGTAACAAGTAGTAAATAAGCCATAGAGACCTAATGCATAGTATAAAGAATATACATAATAATTACTATAATTATGTAATATAATAAATAGTATATTGGCAATCTTATTACAATATATAAATGTAACATGCTGTATACCTTAAACTTACACAGGATCACATGTCCAATTTAGTAAATAAAAAAGACACTATTGTTTGTAAAAAGAATGATCATACACACAGGCATGCACAAAGTTTAAAATTTAACATCATAGGAAATCAGAGTTGGTTAAAATTATTGGCACCGGGCAGTAATATGAAAAGCAACAAAGTTGTTACAACAATAGCTAAAATGTTACTTTTTGAAGTTGTATAAAAAGGTAGAGTTAAAAGGGAAATGTTTTTAAAATGTCAGTGTATCAATTTTGCATGGGGTTACCATTCTTTTTTAAACAACTTTTGTTAGGTTTAAAACCCTTCCGTTTTCAGAGGGCTCATGAGGGAGAAGTTGGGATAGAGACGTGTTAATGATATACACATACACATAGCATATACAAAAAGGGAGTCTGTCCCTAATTTAAGGCATGTTATACATGTGTAAAAAGAATTAAATCTGCCAGAAGTAGGATGTAGGTGATTCCCTGCAAAATAATAACCAAGGAAGATAATTCATTGTTTTTTCATGCACAGTATTCTTTGTGAATGCCAATATGGACCGAGGAGAATTACAGAGAAATAAATAAGCTGTGTACTCAAAAGCGTCCAGCAAAATGCCTGACACATAGTGAACGTTCAGGAAGTGTTACTGGGTCTCTCTTCCTCACTCTGGCTGGTGAGCCTCCTCTTGTCAGCAGGAGGATCAGGATACGACATGACGCTGGTCCGGTCTTGACTGCCATCAGTGAACAAATGGGTACAAAGGCATTGATTACCCAGTCCTCTAGAATGGGCACTGGTAAATTGGGAGGGAGGCAGAGAGGAAGAGGTAAAGTGGCAGGGGTGGGGGAATGGGAAATTAGCAAATTTCTCTGATGTTGAACATAAGAGGTTTTTTTTGTTTTTTTTTTTAATGTTTATTTATTTTTGAGAGACAAGAGTGTGAGCAGGGAAGGGGCAGAGAGAGGGAGACACAGAATCCAAAGCAGGCTCCAGGCTCTGAGCTGTCAGCACAGAGCCTGATGCAGGGCTCAAACTCACGAACTGTGAGCGCATGACCTGAGCCGAGGTTGGACGCTTAACCGACTGAGCCACCCAGGTGCCCCTGAACACAAGAGTTTAATAACTGGACGGGTAAACCCCATGCAGAATACTCAAGAAAGAAAGAGTTCTTGGAAAAGGGAAGTTCCTGTGTTGGATTTCTAAAGCATTCTTTAAGCTCCTATATTAAGGGTGCCATGGTTCAAGGGAGCGTGTCCTTTCTTGAGTTATGTCCTTACCTGGGCAAAGGAGAGAATGTATGGGAAGCAGCCATTTTAGGTTTGGACTTCAAAGAGTTGGCATATTTGGTTATTTATTGAAATATCTACCTAGACAGAGGGAAAAACCCAAAGCTGAGATACACTGATTATTAATGCGTGAATCGAGAAGAATTTCTGATAATTGATAGCCTAACAGAGACGGATTAACGAGCTTAATGTTTAGGTGTACTTTCTCTAAAACAGAGCAATCCTACTGGTGTGGGAGTAATATGTTAGGGGTCCCGAATATAAGGTGGCTTTCCTACCCCTCATTTCTCCAAAGAAAGATGTGAATAGTTCAGAAACAATTTAAAAGAAGAACACTGAGATTTGACATACCAAATAGTACAATGTGTTGTAAAACGACAAGTTTCAAATACTCTGGACTGTAGAGTAGTGAAACAATAGTCCTGAGATGCTCCTACTTTTAAACTGATACTTTCCTGACTTGAGGCCTCTTTGAATTGAGCCAAGTGCTCTCTCACTTTTACCCCTGTGGCCCAAGAAAAAATGGAAAGAGAAATGCTTCTCCAAGTACAGATGATATTTGGAGGAATCCAAATACCAGTTTCTCTGGTGTCTTAGTGTCTTTCAGAAAAACAAGGCAGTAGATTTATGAACAGAGCATAGAGGTCTTGAATTTTGGAAGTCCTCCCTAATGTTTATAGTGCTAATTCTGTATAGAAGTTCAGCTCCTTCAGGGGTACCTGGGTGGCTCAGTCGGTTAAGTGTCTGACTTTGGCTGAGGTCATAATCTGACGGTTTGTGAGTTCAAGCCTGGTATTGGGCTCTGTGACGGCTCAGAGCCTGGAGCCCTCTTTGGATTCTGTGTTTCCCTCTTTCTGCCCCTCCCCACTCACTCTCTGTTTCTCTCACTCTCCCCTTCAAGAATAAAGAAACATTAAAAAAAAAAAAAAGTTCAGCTCCTTTAGTTGAGCTTTCAGGTGGACATCTTGCGACCATTTTAGCATTGAGCATGCACTAGGAAGTGATGAAGCTGTCTGAGTGACTGGGGGGTTTATTAAGTTGTTTTTTTTTTTTAATTAAAACAATTTTTTTTCTAGATTACTGTAGTATCGCCCATACTCTGAGACCTTCTAAGGAGATTCTTGGCTTTGTCAGTTGGCCTTCCCTTGACCCACATGCAAGTGTTACTTTCAGGCTACTTGCCTTTCCAGGATACTCACCTTCTCCTTAAGAGAATTTCAGTTTCCCCTCCAACTCCAAAGTATGTGGCTCTTTGCTGACAGTTCTTCCACTGAGGGGAGTTTTTACAGTGAGTGGTCCTCAAGGATTATGGAGGATAGAAGCGAACACCTTAGGCAAATGAGAAAGCTGTTAGACTCTGTGCAGCTTTATGATTTTGTCAACACAGGGGCTAATAAAAAGTGACGAAAATATGTAAGACACATAGTATTAATAATAGGACCGGTAGTGATTGGACCATAAAAACCCTTTCTCTTGAGGAAAAGCCCTTTTCATTTCACCAAAACAAGTGGTTTTATAGTGGTATTTTTAAAATTTTTTTGTCAACGTTTATTTATTTTTGAGACAGAGAGAGACAGAGCATGAACAGGGGAGGGGCAGAGAGAGAGGGAGACACAGACTCTGAAACAGGCTGCAGGCTCTGAGCGGTCAGCACAGAGCCCGACGCGGGGCTTGAACTCACGGGCCGTGAGATCATGACCTGAGCCGAAGTCGGACGCTTAACCGACCGAGCCACCCAGACGCCCCATATAGTGGTATTTTTAATAGGCATATCACCTATATATCATAGTCTCTTATCAGTTATCTTTTCTTACAATCACTCATCTTAAAACTGAGTCCCTCAAACTGACAGTCAATTTATTTAGCTCATAATTCTGGGTCAGCTGGGAGGGCTTTTGATCTCATCTGGCTTTGCTGGCCTCACTGCTGTTCACGTGTCAGTTGGCAGATCTGCTGGGCTGGCCGGTTCATGATGGCCATGGCTGGGACAACTGGGGCTTCTACTCATGTAGCTTATTTTCCAGCAAGTTAGTCTCAACTTCATCACGTGGTGGCAGGGCCTCAAAGAGCAGCAGGAGAGGGCAGGCTTCAGTGCACAAGCATCTTTTCAGCCCCTGCTTGTGTCACACTTGCTCACTTCCGTCGGCCAGAGCAAGTCACAGCTGAGCTTAGAGGCAGTGAGAGGGCACTCACAGCTGCAGGGCAAGGGGACGTGGATGTAGGGAGAGGAGGAATGTGTCCGTGTCTGCAGTCCGCTCCATGGCACAACGGGCTGTAGTTGTCAAGGAGGATAAACTTGAGCCACCGGGACCCGGTATTTCTTCGGCACTCAGTTGAAAAAGAATATATAGTTATGTGGGATGGTTGGAGTGTCATTAAGACCAGAGGTCTCAGGTTGGCAGTTTACCAGAAGTAGGTTTTATTTGTCCTGCACCATGTTCAAAAGCTTTTTTGTTTGTTTGTTTTCTGAGCCAACATTTAACATCCAGAGATTTTGTATAAAATCTGAATTTCTGACTTTTGGGAAAGACAGTGTGGCAAAAATTGTCAAAGGCTGAGTAAAAAGTGCCGTTTTTACCACACTATAACCCTTCACTCTTACCTGGTTTTATTACTTGCTGCACTTCTGACACCAGCTGTGTGGATTTTTTCCACGTCAAGCAGGTCTCCAGTTCTCCACGGACACCCAGCTGGGTGTCCTACAATTCAGTTATGACACCATCTGGAGTTAATGCAGACCACACAGGTTCAAGACTCAGTCTCACAAGACTGCCCCACTTCAGACACCAGCCGCAGTCCCAGATTGTACCCGTACTTCTGACCAGCCAGCTATAGATTGGGGCTTTCCGTGACTCGCTCTTCCGGTTCAGTAATTTGCTAGAACGGCTCACAGAAATCAGGGAAAACCGTTTACTTATGATTATTGGCTTATTATAAAGGATACGACTCAGGAATAGCCAAATGGAAGAGGTGCATGGGACAAGGCCTGGGGGAAGGGTCGCTACACTTCACACCATCTCCCGGAACACTACCCTCCCAGGACCTCCGTGTGTTCACCAACCTGGAAGCTTTCTGAACCCCATCATTTTGGGGGTTTTACGGAGGTTCTATCACATAGGCATGATTGATTCAATCACAGCCAGTTGGTGATTAGCTCAACCTCTGGCCTGTCTCCCCTTCCTAGAGGCTGGGGGTGGGGTGGGGCTGCAAGTTCCAACCTTTAATCACGTGGTTGGTTCTTCTGGCAACCAGTCCCTATCCTGAAGCTGTCTAGGGACCCATCAGGAGTCACCTCATTAGTAAAGTAATTCTTTGTGGTTGTAGAGGTCTATTACGGATAATGAAAGATGCTTCCCTCACCTCTGTAACTCAGGAAATTCCCAGGGTTCTAGGAGCTTCATGCCAGGACCCAGGGACAAAGATCAAATATATATATCTTATTATACAGCATCGCACCATGTAATGTTTATGATGAAGCCTGTGGTTTTCAGCCTGCGTGACTGTTGTCCATTTTGTCATCTCCTCCACCATGAGGCTAAGTATCACCTGCCACTTGTCAGAGGGGTTGCACCATGCATTCTCTTATAGCAGAGAAATTTGTCACCATTTCTAGCAAATGTGGAACAACAAAGGGTAGACTCTGTGTTTCACATGCAGTCTATGTTTTGGTGTCCAAAGAACTTTTTCCTTTAAAAGTGGCTTGCTTGATTCACACTATCCTCCGCCCCTACAGACACGGGAATTTAGGACCCTTATTCTAATTCTGTACAGTCTGTGCTTGCATTCAACCCTGCAATCAGAAAGGTCCGTCACACCATTCGTCTACCAGAGCACACCATGTCATTCCTTCTTATAAATTGCTCTGCGCTGTGATGCCAATGACCTACAGAAAGACACCTTGTTAAAGGCAGACCTCTGAAGGTCATCGTGCTGTAAGGTGATGAAGTTGTTGAGAGTGATGTTCTAAACACCGAACAGTCTCTTCTCTCTGAGGACTCGCAGAAACTAACTGGTTTGTTCTTCTTTTGTGTTCATTTGAAACCTATGACTGTGTCCCCCCCCCTCCCCGTCTTTATAAATGTGTTGGGGTGAGAGGCCCTTTGTAGACTTTGTGTAGTTCTTTGTAGACCGGCACATTCTTAGCTTCGTCTTGAGTCCCCCCGCTTTACTTTTATTTTATCATTATTTTCTTATCTGTTTGTCTTATGTTGTTTTTAAATTTACATTTAAAATCTTATTATTTTTTTCTTTTTTGGTAAAATATTGTTGATGCAAAGCTTTCTGTGTGTTAGCTGCTGATCATAAGACTATAGAACTATGTTCCATATTTAACTCTGGCACAGTTAACACTTTGCTTCTCAGACCTCCTCACCACCACCAAATTTGTGCTAATGTCCATTTACCTTTGAGCACCTTCTTCTAAAACCAGGTGTGAACTTCATTCTGTGTTGCTTCTTCCAGTGGTATTTCTGGTACTTTGTTTGCTGTGTTTTTTCCCTTTGGTTGTTTTTTTTTTTGTTTGTTTGTTTTTGAGAGAGAGAGAGGCAGCAAGCCGCGGAAGGGCAAAAGGAGAGAGAGAATCTTAAGCAATCTCCAAGCAGATCCTGGTTGCAGGATCACTGCAGGGCTTGATCACATGATCCCAGGATCATGACCTGAGCCAAAATCAAGTCAGACACTCAACTAACTGAGCCACCCAGGCGTCACTGCTTTCCTTAGTTTTTGCTAAGACATTCACCATACATATGTTAGAGAACCTTTATTGTATTGCTCTTCATATATAAGATGCTTATTGAATATTTAAAGAAATGTATGAGTTTTAATAAAGTTTTCTTGTATTTGTTAGCTCTAAGTGGTTACAGGAAACCACTTACAATGAAATAAGAATTATAAATACCACCTGATCCTTTCAGTAGAAGCTTTTTTCCCTCCTCCCAGCCCATTTTGTTTGTAGCAAACATGTTACATTTAAAATACAGTCTTCTCTTGTGTCTGTGCATTGATAGAACACTTTTCAGAAATATGCATGTCTAGATAAGCTAAAAAAAAAAGAGAGAAAGAGAAGAAGTACAGTGAGGTGATAAGAGCTGGGCTCTGGTCTAAAAGAAGCTTTGAATCTTAACTGGAGCTCTTGCTGTCTTAGTGACACTGGGAAGATGACTGCTCGGGGGCCTCGTTTCCTAACCTGTGAGCTGATTTGGTATTAATGTGGCATTGTGAGTATATGAGATAATGCATGGAAGCACTTAGAAGTTTCACTTTTGGAAAGGTAGGCTAAATAATAATCGGTCAAAGTATACTTTAAGACAAGAACCGTTACTTGAGATAAGATGGACATTTCTTAATAAAATATTAAACCCACCAGGAATATAAAACAGTTTAACAACTTAAAACTTGCAAACACTCAATAACGTAATCTCAAAATTGAAAGAACTATAAGGAAAAATGGTAGGTTTTTCACACATTTCTCTCAAACTGATAAAACAAGCGAATTAAAATCAATAGCAGCAGTGAAGGTTCAAACGACTAAATCAACACATTTAGCCTGTATTACAGAAAGAGAGCATTGGAACAAGAAAACCTTGGAATATAATTTCTTTTCAAGAGCAAGTTCTGCAACTTGCTTTGCAGAACAATTACCAAATGGCCATATGCTGGGCATTATAGCAAGTTTCAACAAAATATTGAAATCATACAGAGCATGGTATCTGAACATACTGGAATTAAACTATAAATGAATACAGAAAGATTACTAGAGTATTCCAGTATGTTTGTAATGCAAGCAATGCACTTCTCATTCACGTGTGGGTTAAAGAAGAAATCACAGGGGACCTAGAAAATGTTGTGATGAATAATGGTAGAAATAAAAACAAAATGTACGTGATGAATGTCAGCAGGAATAACAGTACAGACCTTCAAAACCTGCTTCTCTATAAAAACAGTGAGAACACTGGCAAAAATTGTCAGAGTCTTAACCAAAGGTCCACAACAATCTGAGGAGCATTTATTCTAGAAAAATGGCTGAATCTCAACAAGAACAGTAAGCTTTGTGATATGTCGATATGTCCTATTTTATGTCCTGAGTTTCCTGATGTCTTAATGTGTTCTATTCCATTCTAACTTCCCAGCTCTGCAGTAGCCATAAAAGCTAATAGCTTATAGTCCTAGTAAAAACCTGCAGCCTGGCAGCCAGGGGAGGAGGCAAAACAGAGTTGGAACTCCTTCAAAGTCCCATTTCCAGAGAATTGTCATCATGTGGGTTGTGTGGCAGTTCCCTGGAACCCCTCATGCACAGGGGTTGTCTTTATTTGAAGTGACTCATATTTTGTCTAGTGAAAAAGCCTTTCTCTGGGGTGTTTCTCATCAACAGTCAGCGGCAGCTGTTTAACTTCACAGCTGCCTGAAGCAGCAGTAATGGTCGGGGCAAACGAGAAGCTGACCAAAGAACTTAAAGGGGAAAGCTGGGCAGTGAGATGTTCATAGGGAACTTTGAAAAGCCCCGTATGTTCCTGGGAAGCTGGAAGCGCACACACGTGGGCAGGGCTGTGGGCTTGCCAGGGAAGATTTGACAAGGCTCTGTGTTCTCACCTCTTCCCCAATGTTGACGTCTTGAACACGCAGACAGTGAAGACTAAGGCAGAGCTGTCAACTGCCTGCCTGGGCATTGAAGGCATGCCCCAACACACACACGCACAACCCGTAGCAAAGTCTGGGAGCCTTACCAGTTGAAGGCATTTAAGTTATCTCTGGCCAGTCATTAGCAGCCCACTAAGCTAACCCAACAGGCTGAACACAAGAAAGAATACAGAATTTACCAAAGTAGTTCAGTAACAACAAAAGCAGCAATAAACAAACAGAGCGACAGTGCTTGGTTTGGGAGGTATCCGATGCACAGAGTTGCCACATAATATTATTTAAAACGTTAAATGTTTATTTAAAAAAGTCACGAAACAGACAAATGAGAGTATGGCCCATACACAGAGAAGAAAACAACTAATGGAAACGGTCTTTTTTAGATTCCACACATAAGTGAGTTCACGCAGTATTTGCCTTTCTGTGTTTGGCTTATCTCACTTAGCATAATGTCCTCCAGGTTCATCCGTGTTGTAAATGATAGCATTTCCTTTTTTCTCATGGCCTGAATAATATGGCCTGTGTCTGTCTATATTTTTTCTTTATCCATGTGTCCACATTTTCTTTATCCATTCATCTGTTGATAGAAATGTTGTTTCCATGTCTTGGCTATTCTGAGTAATGCTGCAGTAAACATGGGGGTGCAGGTATCTTTGCAAGATACTGATTTTATTTCCTTTGGATAAATACCCAGAAGTGGAATTGTCACATCATACAGTTCTATTTTTAATTAATTGTTAATTACATAGTTGTATATAACCATTATTAATTGTATAATTAATTAATATTACTTATTATTCCCATTTATTTGGGTCTTCAATTTCTTTGATCACCTTTGAGAAGTTCTTAGACGAATATAACAATACGCTTTCTAAGGCTCCATTCCTGGAGAGTGATTCCGTTTCAGGAGAGGCCCAAGAACCTGAGTTTGCAGGTCCTTCTGATGCATGTTGTCCTGACCACAGTTGGAGACATTCTGCTGTGAGACTTGAACTACTGCTCTTGGCTTTCTGTGACAAGAGGCCTGGCCAGCGCTGCCTGTGAAAGGCCGTTCTGATGGAGACATTGTGGTTCAGGGCTAGGTGAACACGCTCCGAATCTCTAGGCTCGAATCTCATCGTTGACACTTGTGGATTCTTGAACAAGCTACTTAGCTACTTAACCCTTCGAGTCACAGTTTCATCAACTTTAAAATGGGCAAAACTGGCAACCACCTTGTTAGTTTACCATGAGTGTTCAATGAACTGGATGAGAAGGGTAAGGCACTTAGCACAGTGCACCCAGCACATGATGAATACTCAGTAGATGGTGCTTTTCTCCTTCCTCTTTATCCTCCTGGTCTTTAACTCCTAAATTATTTGACCAGGCCTAACAGCCCCAGATTCTCTTAGAGATTCTGGTTTTAATAGTATTGGGTCTTTGGGCTGTTTTGGTTGGTTATTTATTTGTTTGTTTGTTTGTTTATTTTTGTCCAATAGGAGCATCAAACTTCTTCTCTAAGCCACTTGATTTCTTGCAAACATAAATCTCTCTTCCTTTTTTCCTTTCTGTACAGATTAGGAGGCCTGAGGCCTTTCCATACAGAAAGGAAAAAAGGAAGCATTTTTACGTTCAGTTGTCAGTGCATTTCTATATATGATCATTTTTAAACATGTTTATTTATTTTGAGAGAGAGAGTGCGCGCTTGCACGAGTGGGGGAGTGGCAAAGAGAGAGGGAGAGAGAGAGAATCCCAAGCAGGTTCTGTGCTGTCAGCTTCGAGCCTGATGCAGGGCTTGATCTCACAAACCATGAAATCATGACCTGAGCTGAGATCAAGAGCTGGACACTTAACCGACTGAGCTACCCAGGCACCCCTATATATTTGATCATTCTTAACTTAGAGATATAAAATGAGCAGGATGAGGGGCGCCTGGGTGGCTCAATCAATGAAGCATCTGAATTTGGCCCAGGTCATGGTCTTATGGTTAGTGAACTTGAGCCCCGCGTCAGGCTCTGTGCTGACACCTTGCACCTAGGAGTCTGGAGCCTGCTTCAGATTCTGTGCCTCCCTCTTTCTCTGCCCCTTTCCCACTCACACTCTGTTTCTCTCTGCCTCTCATAAATAAATAAACATTAAAATTTTTTTTTAAAAATGAGCAGGATGAAGGATCACCACAATAATCATATGAAGGTGCATTGGGCATTTTCAGTGGGGTTTAGGCTTTCAGTTGTATTTCCCTTTTATTATATGGTCGTTTTTAATTGTTTTCAGCAGCAGTGTTAGATTCTCAAACACAAATTATTATCATGATTTTAAAGTTATAACATTCTCTTGCTTTTGGGGGAACTAAAATGATAGCTATCATTGTATAGAATGGAGACAGGTAGATGACCATGCTGAGAACCACATTGCTTGCCCTGGGGAATAGAGGCCAGTACCAGGCACATATAAGATCCCTGAGGCTCAGAAAGTTTCTCCAAGTACTTTTAATATTTTGAGTCCCTTAGGAATAAGTTCTGTAATTCCTAGGAATTTTTCCTCTTTTCCATTCTTTGCCTGCTCCTTGGTAAGAGCAAGCAATAAACTTCCTTGATTATAGCATCTCAGATATTTAGTATTGACTAAAATTTCTTATTGGTACTGTCAGTGTTCAGGGCTTCCCATTTTGCAACTGATGGAGGTTTGTAAAATAACTAGGGCCTTTGGAATTTACTGTTCATAATCTTAAGTAGTTTTGGAGGCATAGTGAAAAGGTCAGGTCAGTTCCCATTTTTGCATTAGACAGCTTTATGACAAAGTCCTGCAAGTATCAGATAATGATAGCCAACAGTATCCATTAAGACAACCTCTTTTATTTTTATTTTTTGTAAAACATGAGTCCGTTTAAGGTAGCATGCCCTGTCTGTTATTAAAGAGGCTCCCAGGAAAAGGAATGATGAGACAGAAGTATACTCCTGTTTTTCATTTTCAGTAATTGATGTCCTTTGCTCAGTAGTGACACAGTATTGAACTTTTAAGGATTCCCTTTGTAGCCAGCATTGGAGAGGGATTAAAGCAATGAGTCTGCCAATATGTAATCACTTCTTTCTTAACTTTGGTCAGACCTTCTCTACTTTTAATAACTTCGGGTTCAGACCCCTGTGATTTTTCCATATGTCACTAAGCCAGATCGTGGTAAGCGTTTGTGTGGCCTGAATGCCCTCAGAAGCTTTGTTAGCTGAAGTCAACAATATCAAGTAAAAAGTAGCTTTAAGTATCTGCCTGTAAGGCTGGGTACAAAGAAAGCTGTGGTTCCTGCCCTTGAAGGTCTTACACTCAACTACAGATAAGACCGATACTAATAGATACAAAAAGCATATAAGCCCCTTTGATGGTGAATTTCATGGCATGTGAATTATATTTCAGTTTTTGAAAGTGCATAGACTTTGAAACAAAAAACGTGTAAATAACATTCCAGGGGTAAATACAAATCCTGGAATAGTTATAGAAAGTTAATAGTGGGAAGATTTGGTCAAAGGATTATTAAAGGGAAGTTTCTTTCTTGTTGCAAGTTTATTGAAGGGAATGAATTATGAGACCCACTTGAAGGGAAAGGAGAGAGGTTTTGGAAAGAGCACAATCTGGGCTCGATGCATAACTGGCAAATAGGATAGTAGATCAGAATGACTTAATGAAATGAGTCCGTGAATTTGAGAGAAGTGGAGAATGAGTGGTATTCATGGAAACTGATCAAGAAGGCGAAGAAAAAGAATCTGCAACGTACAGTTTTCTTGGGGGTTGTGCTCCTTTGTAAGGGCTTGGTGGTTGTTGTAGCTCTGCATTGCTTAAGGCTCCCTGGCTAGGGAGCTTTGCCCATGCAAGGCTGGACTTTAAACTCACTCTGGCTCTTGGAGGCATAGGTGAGCTACTGGTGTGGCTTTGTGCCTTTCTAGGAAGGCTTGAGCTTTTTGGGGTTGTCTCTTGTTCCTTAGGAAACTTCCATCAGGGAAGTGATGATGGGAGGTGGCCTGTCAGCACGGACCCCATGTGGCGGTGACATTTCAGCTGAATAATTCTTGAACGGCAGAGTTCACAGGGAAACTTAAGTCTGAGAGCCCCTTCTAATTGCCCTGGGCTGATAGTACCTGACCTGAAGCTAGAGCTCATTTTGTTTATTTTCCACTAAAAACTGTTTGAAGAGGGACCAGTTTTAAGTAATTGAATGTTTTCAGGTTATTAAGGATGGTGTCCAGTCCATTTTAGAAATAATATCATACCACATCATTCAAATCATTGCTAGACCCCGTGACATGTTGAATTACCCCATCTATTATCGATTGTAAATTTTACAGCATGACAAGCCTGACATGGGCATAATTTCTTCCCTATTGTTTTTTGTTTTGTTTTTTCAAATTATGAAGGAACCTCAAACCAGTCACACAGCTGTATGTCAGTGTGGATGCTAGCACCAAAGATAGCCTGAAGAAAATTGACCGCCCACTCTTCAAGGATTTCTGGCAGAGATTCCTCAACAGCTTAAAAGCCTTGGCAGCAAAGGTAAGAATTATGACATCTTTAAAAGAGAGGGGGGGTGGGAAAGAGGAAGTGGAGAGAGGTGGTTTAAAAAAAAAAAAAAAAACCTTCAACCTTGTTTTAGACTTCCACCCACTTTGATTATTCAATAAATATTTATTGAGTTCCTCTTAAGTTTGTAGCACTCTGCCTTTTATGTATAATTTGTCCTTCATGTATTTAGGGAGAGAGATACATGCTCCCAAAGTTAATTAATAAAATATGGTAAAGTAGCAGTTTATAGCTACCCTAGAAGAGATACCAGCAAATAGTATGTGTTTAAATACGAGATTAATTTTCTTGAATTTCTAAGACCAAATTTCCTACCTATAAGGGACTCAGCCTCAGAATTTCCAAATTTAATGCCTTTTTCTTCCAGCATTTGCCCTCTTTTATGTCTTCTCTTAGGTTATATTTACTTTCCTAGTCTTTTATTTTTTTAAAGTTTATTTATTTTGAGAGAGTGAGCACATGTGAGCGGGCTGAGGGCAGAGAGAGGGGGGGGAAGGAGAGAGAACGGGCAGGGGAAGGTTAGAAGAAAAAGGGGGAGAGAGAGAATCCCAAGCAGGCTCCCAACGCAGGGCTCGATTGTATGATGTGATCCATGAGATCATGACCTAAGCCAAAACCAAGAGTCTGACGCTTAACCGACTGAGCCACCCAGGCACCCCTACTTTCCTATTCTTTTCGACCTAAAGTAACCTTCTGATTCTTCTTTTCCATTAACCCCATATTGTAACAGTTGGTATTTTCTGTTAGTTCTGCCTCTCTTCTCTCATAGCCATTCCCTTGTCCTGTTCTCTTTGCTTTTGCCTTGCAGTCCTTCACACTTTACTCAAACGTGACAGATAATGAGAGTCACCACAGAAGCTTCAAAAATTACAATTTCCTATTCCTAGTGGCATTTGAGAATCTGCATTTTAAACATCGCAAGTGGCTTTTGATGTGCCGGCCCCATCTGGGACTCACTGTCCCAGAAAACCTCCCTCTCTCTCCTTTGCCCAGCCCTTACTCACTTTGCCATTCCTGACCCACCCTGTCTGGCCCCAGGAAGGCCGTCCTTCCCTGCTTAGGTTGGTGTCTCTGCAGATGCACCCACTACATTTTCCAAGTCTTTGGTTACCTCCCCAGAGCCGAGATTGTCCTTTCTTTCCATTTCTTTCACTTGTAGAAATTGTGTGTGACCTTCCATGCTCAACTTCATTATTACCTCAATTTTGAAGCCTTTTCCAGTTGCAAACAGCTGCCCCTGTCTCCTTTAAGTTTTATATCTATAAACACACATTATTTCTGCTGTTTTATCTCAACTTCTCTCTTCTCAACTGAATTCCTTACTCATGTCTTAATTCCACACCAAGTCTAGCACAGCACATCT
The DNA here is from genome assembly GCF_027475565.1 of Acinonyx jubatus. NCBI lineage: Eukaryota > Metazoa > Chordata > Mammalia > Carnivora > Felidae > Acinonyx > Acinonyx jubatus. The sequence goes on from NC_069398.1 coordinate 21,279,895, forward strand.
TATGGTACTTGAAAAGTGTTTCTTGAAAGAATAAATGGGTGGAAACTCAACAGAGCTCTGTAGTGGTAAGATGTATACATACATTTTCTGGGCCGTTCAGATGATTAAAACTCCCCCTTCCCCCATTTTATGCTTGAGAAGTTAAATCAGTGCTTTTTTGGGCAATTAGCACTGACAGTATTTAGGTAATGCAAAATAGGCATTTGGTTTCTCATCTGACCTGTCTTGGATTATTTAGAAAGCTGGCAAGCCAGGTGCTTCTTGGGCTCCTAAAGTCTCTTCATCTCTGGACTTCACCCTCAGCTCTATCCCCTTCACTCATTGCCGAGACAGGAGATACATGGCGTACAAGTCAGGATGCACTTAGATAGAAGCCAGACAGCGGGAGCTGGCATTATCGGACCCATCTGAGATTGTTACCTAGGCTGTATTCTGAGTCAGATGTGGACGATGAGAAGCAGGCATTAGTAGAATGGCTTAATAGCTTCTTTTTTCTTTTGGCCAAAATTTTCCACAAAATGTATTCTTGCTTGGAGTTATAAGCCCTTAGATATCCTATTCAGTTGTAAGTACTCTGGGTTGACTCATTGAGAGTAATGAAATAATTTAAAGTTGTGCAGTATTTTCTAACCTGTGAGCTTCTTACATGTAACGTTATAAATTGTGTCCATGTAACTCTGGTTGGAAGATTTTCCTTGGGCTGTTAGACTATCCTGGCAGATTAGGGCAAGGGCTTTCTAAGCATTTTGTAGCAATTAGAGTGCATGTTTCTTATTGTATTGTTCATGTTGCCATTTAAGAAAGATCTGTGACAGGGAACTGCTCTTAAATTAACTAGATCTAGCTATGTTACTTCCTTCTGAATATCTAATATTACTGGTACAGTAGATACTATCAAAGTTCTGCTTTACTGCTGTTTAATACCCAAAAATAACACTTATGTTGTAACTATACTTATTAGCTGGGCTCCAACATGTTATTACTGTAATCTGGCATCATTTGAGTTTTTAAATAAAACATTTTAAATGAAAGTGACTTTGGGGCGTTTGGGTGGCGCAGTCGGTTAAGCGTCTGACTTCAGCCAGGTCACGATCTCGCGGTCCGTGAGTTCGAGCCCCGCGTCGGGCTCTGGGCTGATGGCTCAGAGCCTGGAGCCTGTTTCCGATTCTGTGTCTCCCTCTCTCTCTGCCCCTCCCCTGTTCATGCTCTGTCTCTCTCTGTCCCAAAAATAAATAAATGTTGAAAAAAAAATTAAAAATAAATGAAAGTGACTTTAGATACTTTAATTAGAACATCTATGCATTTATATTATTATCTTTATTGCCTGTTTAGGCTTTTAGTACATTAGTACTTTTTGTTATTTGTTTTAGGCTTAGCAAGGAAAGGCATCAGAATTGAAAGAATTTCTTGAACTTTATAAACAGAAAAATTTGATTTGTCCCAAGATTTTCAGCCTGTTTATGAGCTAGTGTAACCCAAAGCAGAAAGAGGTAGGGTATTTGGGGTTTTTTTGTTTTTTGTTTTTTTGTTTTTTTACTCATGGCTAGTATAGTATTTTCATTTCTGGATCTTTATCCTTTGTCAAATTGTTCTGCTTCAAATATGAGAAGAGAGATATATTGGTACTTGAGTATATGGGGCTAAAAAGCAATTCCATCAAGGTAACACAGCAAAAAATGTGTTAGCTTCAATTTCCGTCCACGACAGCTACTTGTCACACAGTTTTTTTTTTTCTAAAAAGAAAAATCCATCTTGTAAATGACAACACTGACTGCCTTTGGCAGGAGACTTTTATCAGCTGTGTGACCAGATGTGTTTCTGCTGCACATTGTTATGCCAGGTTGAAGATCCAGCAGGATAAGCAGTGGTATTGATATCCTTGAAACGTTATATTTGAAAAGAAAGACAAAAATAGTTGTCTGCATTACACATTCTTAGATCTCAAGAGTGAACATTAGCACTCTTTTCCGCAAATGTGAGCATGCTCTGACCTGATGTTATTAGAGTTAATATAGTTTCATTGTTAAGAAGGGCTTATTGTACATTAATGAGGTAGATTTGTATCTAATAAGAGGTAAACCAGTGTATCCATGTGGCCCACAATTTGCAGCTTAAAAAACAAACATTAATATTTGACTTCCTTATCTCTGATTATAAAAACATTATGTGTTCATTATGGAAACTCAGGGGACGTAAAGAGAAGTATAAAGAAGCAAGGAAAGAGGTTACTTCTAAATCCAGGACCTTGAGACACCGACTGCTAACATTTAAAGTACTTCTATTTAATACTTTGGTGACGGGGGGGGGGGGGAGGTTGCGTTTTTACATAGGTAACTCAATTTTATATGTTGCTTTTTGTTGTTAACATGAGGTCATAGCATTTTTTCATGCTATTAATTTTTCTGTATGACCTTCGTGTTAAAGACAGCTTAGTTTTTCACCTCAGCGTGAGATCACAGAAAATACATATATTGGTTTCTGCACCCGGTTTCTGGCACGGAGCTCCTAGAACCCTTGTAGTGTTCTAAGTGGTAAGGCCATCTTGTTTTAGTGTTTCACCTTTGACCCCATACTTAACATAGGGCTCCTAAAACCCTTGTAAATTCCTAAGTGATAAGACCACGAAGATCATCTCTTGTTCTAATGAGGTGACTCTGGGGGGACTCCTAAGTGGCTCGTAGATTGAGTCTCGTCACCAAAAAGATGAAGCTAATCAGAAGGCTGGAATTTTCTGTGGGTTCCCCGCCCCCCACCCCACTGTGCTTCCCCATTTCTCTAGAGAGGGGAGAGGGCCTAGAAATGGAGTAAATAACTGATCATACCTACATGAGGAAGCCTCCATAAATCCCAGTAGGGAGTTTGGGAAGCTTCAAGGTTGGTGAACACAGTCACACTAGAGGGTAACATGCCCCAACTCCATGGGGACAGAAGCTCCTGGGCTCGGGACCCTCCCAGACCTCACCCTGTGTACCTCCTCATCTGGTTGTTCATCTGTATCCTTTCATAAAGTGGTAGATGTAAGTAAGTGTTTCCCCGAGGTCTCTAATCTGCTCTAGCCAATTAATCGAACCTGAGGGAGGAAGGTCAGAAGCATACGTGATAACCTAGACTTGACATTGTCTAAAGTGTGCTGCAGTGTCAGAAATGAGTTCAGTTGTAGAACACCCAGTTGGTGTCACAGAGAATTGCTTGTGGGGGAAAACCGCCCACATATTCGATGGCCGGACGTGTTCTGTCTTAGTGGAAAGGGAGACACATAGGAGAGAACACTGGGTTGTTCCCTACTCACTCGGTTTCCTGCTTGTTGACCAGTAGGGGGGGTCTAGTGAGAGTGTGTCATGTTCTGGCACACTTCTTCAATTGTGCGTGTCTGGCAGTAAAGTCAAATTCCTGTCTTTATCACACTCGAGAGGGAGCCTTGATGCCTGTGCTGCTCGTGAGTTGCAACATACACACGTTGTCATTTAAAACCATTTCTGAAGTCACGTGCAGCCAGAGATGGCATGTCCTAGTCAGTAGCATTGCTATTTTCATTATTGTGTGTCTTACAATCTAGAGTATCTTAGATGAAATGAAAGAGCATATCTTCTCCCTTACCTCCTTTTTGGGATGAACAAGTCTCCCCTCCATCGTTCTGACTAGTCCTGCTGCTTATTGACCCATTTTCTTTATTTCCGCCTCCCAGCATTGATGCCAAAGTCTGCTCTTCAGTCTTTGTCCATCTGGCTGTGGTTCTGCATATGTTTTTTTATTGTCATCTTTTTTTAGGCTTTATCTTGCCCTTTACCTTCATCTGTTACCCATGAGCCCGCTCCATGGGACGGGCCTCCCAGGCTGTGGATTCTGTCCAGCCTGGGTTTTTTGGGGGTTTTTTTGTTTTAATTTTTTTTTTAATGTTTATTTCTGAGACAGAGAGAGACAGAGCATGAGTGGGGGAGGAGCAGAGAGAGAGGGAGACACAGAATCCGAAGCAGGCTCCAGGCTCTGAGCTGTCAGCACAGATCCCGACCCGGGGCTCGAACTCACAAACCGCGAGATCATGACCTCAACCAAGGCACCCCCTGTCCAGCCTGGGTTTAATGCCACCATATCCTCCTCTGCTTGACTAAAAACCATGTCCTCGTTTTAGCCACTTTTGAAATCAGACTTTTGAAACCAAGACTGCCGTGCTTGGATCTCTCCAGCGGTGTCATCCAAAGCCAGTGTCTACAAACTGACTGGTTCCCTCCAGTGCCAGGAAGTTCTGTCATAAGTACATTTTTCTCCAGACGTGACTTCTGCCTAAGCTCATTCTAGGGAAAGATGAACGTGTTGCATGTTGGGTTCATGTTGAGGCACTGGGTGATTGGGTCAGGCAGATAATTGCTTCAATCTTGGGGACTCAGGAACGTCACAGTAGGAACTTGTAGGTGTGGAAGTCATCTCTGTAGCAGTTTGTCGAAGGCAAACAGGTGGACGGAATTGTCCAAGAAGGGTCTAGAGAAGGCCAAAGAAGGAGCTGTAGGGAAAACAAATTTTGAAGCTTTCAAAATAAGGAGCATATGGGGAGTGAGTCTGGGAAGAATTTGATAAAGGTGTTGGTGCAGTTTCATGCAAGTGTGGTATGTTAACGTACAATTCAAGGAAACAGTTCGGTTCCAGAAAGAGAAGGGGAACGTTAAGTATGATGAAAAAGAAACTTGGTCTATCAGTTAGTCTCTAATGACTATGGCAAAAAGAAGTACAGTGTTTTGTGTAGAAGCCATTGTGTAGTGGGTTGAATGGGGACAATAGATATTAATGTAATAAATACTAACTTTTTGAACCAAGAGCAACCATATTAATGAAGAAATGAAAGGTATTTCCTTTTATCGGATAAAAATTTATCTAAGCATATGTGCTAATTTGAAAATAAATATTACTGTAATGAAGAAAATAAGATGACTCCTATGTCACCAGAAGTCAAAGGTGAAAAAACACTATCGCTGTAACGCGTAGCTTCCGGAGTTTTAACTCTTGTGTGTATGTATATGTATGTGTATTTTACTTACAAAATGAAATCATGCCATACATATTTTTACAACTGTACTTCTTATTTATAATACCATATTTAAAATATTTATTTAAAATATCAACTTCTGTCAGCATAGATTAATTTTGCCTATTTTCTGGCTATAACAATTTAATTTTGCCTTTGGCGGCCTTCCCTGACTCCCTCCTTCCCCCTCCCTGGTTTATATCCCACACTGCCCATACCCAGCACTTACGAACTTGAAAGATCCCTGAGAGAAGGCAGAGTGTCTGTGAGGTCTTTGTGCCCACCATGGTATTCCCAGCTCTTAATCACAGGTCAACACACAGTTGCCAGATAACCAGAATGCGATTGATCCACTCCCGTCGTGATGTGTATTCAGTTGTTTCCCATCGATTTGTTGTGTGTAGTAGTTATGAGCTTGGGATTCTGAAACAAGACCACCCAGGTTTGATTCCTATTTCCTACCACTTCTTGGCTGTGTAATATTGGTCGTGGGACTCAGTTTTCTCTTCTGTAAAATGGGGTTGATAACAGTGCCTTCCTCATAAGGTCTAGATAGAAACACCTAAAAATATCATAGAGTGCTTGTGTTTAAATTTTAAAATATAATGCCCTCTATCACCAATCTTGTGTATATAATTGATTTTGGACATTTTTAAAGGTACAGTACATGAGGTGGTAAATACTAATGTAACTACCATCTAGCTTAAGAAATAAAAGATTATAAACTCAGTTGCAGTCCCTGTGAACCCCTTTTCTATTATATTTCCTTTCCTTCCCTCTCTTGCAGAGGTAATCAGTATGTATTTTGTGTTTATTTTTCCATGCTATTTTTATACTTCACTCTATTTACACCTCCATAAACAGCTGTTTTCCATATTTTAAAGCTATTTACATAATAGTATCATTCTATAAATATCGTTCTGCAACTTTTCCTTTTTTTGACCATTTAAAAGATAAAATTTACCATTTTAAATATTTTTACATATACAGTTCAGTGGTATTCAATACAGTCATATTGTGTAACCATCACCAGCATCCATTTCCAGAACATTTTTATCTTCCCAAACTGAAACCGTATGCCCATTAACCAATAACCCCAGTCCTCCCCTCCTCGCAGTTTTTGCTTGTTGGTTCAATATTATATTTGTGAGATGTACCCTCATTGCTACGTTTTGCTTTTGAGACACTGAAACTGCTACATAGCAATCCGTCCTATAAATATCCCACAAGGTACTAATCATTCTCCTGTGGATGGGCATTTAGGTTTTTCTGTAGTTTTCAGCTCTGCAGTGAATGTTAGTGAAAGTGAGGCTCGTGTACCTGTGCCGTAGTAGTTTCTTTAGGGTCTGCACCTAGGCGTGAACGTTGCTGGATTGTAGGGTATACACATCTTCAACTGGATTTTCTGTTTTTGTTGTTTTTCATAGTACTCAGGAGAGTGGCTGTACTTCAGAGGCAAGCATATGAGTTTCCACTTTCTATCCTCACAAGCCACTAGTATTGTTGGCTTTTAAAATTTTGCTAAGCTGATGGATGTGACTTGGCGTCTGTTTGTGGTTTTATTTTGCATTCCTCTAATTAGTGAGGTGAGCATCTTCTCATGTTCTGGGTCATTTCCTTAATCACTTTTACATACCTTGCTTATTTTTCCATTGGTTGTTTATATACATTTTCTGATTATTTCTTTCAGTAATGGTCTTTCCCTAACGTTGGCATGGTTTGTTTTCTCACTTCCTTCAAGACTCCATTCAGATATCCTGTCATCAGAGTCATTCGCTGACCATCCTGCGTAAAGGAGCTCCCCTCCTTGGTAGTATTCCTGTCCCTCTCCCCTGTTTGTCACATAGCACAGGTCACTACCTGACTTGTGTGTTTATCGTGGGTCTCTTCCCCAGTTCGAACATACGCGCACGTACGCTCACAAGGGCAGGGACATTGTCTCGTTCTCTGCCGTATCCTTAGCGGCTCCCATCGTGCTTTGCCTGTAGTGCACATTTAATAAATAAAGAGAATGAATATAAGAACACATGTATGCTGGTATTCAGGTTTCCAGAAATGATTACCCCCCACCATGGGCTATGTAAACAAATGTTAGAAGGTAATAAAAAGACACCATTCCTCCAACTTTGTGAGCCTCCACAGCGTCGATACATCCGGTTCGTCAGAGAACCTAGAGAAGAGCGCTGCAGATTTCTGCTGGGCCAGAGACACTAAAGTTGATGAAGATACAGGTAACCACTCCTGGTTCTGCCCGGCTCCCCTCAGTACCTGCCCCCCACCCCTCCTGGCAACAACTGGATAAAAACTCCTCAGAACCAGTGAAATGGAGAGAGAAAATGTACTGTGTCCATGTCTCTCTTTTTACTTGATGTATATATTTACATACTATCAGATTCTCCCCTCCAGGGCGTGCAATTCAGTGATTTTTAGTACATTCACGAGGCTGTGCAGCCATCACTACCATTTCGTTTTGGAACATTTTCGTCACCCCAGCCAAATTTCCTTTTTACTTATAATGTTAAAACACTTTTTTAAAAACGCCTTTGTGTTTCGTGCTTAGGTCTCCAAATACCTGGGGTTTTCTGGAAAGTGTGTGCTGCCTCCAGGGTCTACCCAGCAAACTCGCACAGGCTCGCGAGTGCGGCCCCTGCCGACCAGCAGCTCCCTGGGTGTTCGCCCCTGGGAGCCAGGCCCGTGCCACTCCAGCCTTGCTGGTGACACTGGAGGCTAGGTTCAGAATTGAAATAAACATAAGGCAGACCTTTGATCTTGCAGAGAGCATTATTACTGCAAGTTTCTGTGTTTAATAATAAAGCGCCGACAGCTAACATCTGTTAAATGATTGCCAAGTTCTAGTCCTGCTAATCGTTTATGTGCATCATATTGCTTTATCTTTGCACACTTCTTCTGAGGGAGATAGTGAAATCACCCTCATTTGACAGATGAGAAAACTGAGGCTTATGAAGTTGTTTGGCCTGTTACCTGTTAGCGTTTGCTTATCCTTTGTAGCCACAGTGGAGGTCACCGTTTCTGAGAATCTGGATACAGCTACTGAATATCAGAACCTGAAAACTGGTATTTGAACTCGGGTTTGGTTCCAAAGTGCTCCATTTTGTCAGTCAGTACTCTCTATATCCGGAAGATCGAAGTTAGTCCTGTTGCCTAAAATTACCATTTTCCCTTCTTTTATTTATTTTTTGAACCGGGACAGTAAGATGTATTTATTTCTAGATGATGTGAAGAGGTGGAGATTTTCATGGGTCAGCAAAAGTTTATGAAAACATTACAGTTCTGTAGCTCTGTAATGATCTATTGCCAAGATATTCTAGCACTGAGGGAAGATTTCATCTGATCTGAATAACATCTTACTCATAATTTGCTCCTTGTTTCACATGGGAAGGAAGTATTTTTGGATTTAATCCTCATAATAGTGTGTGATTCAGAGTGCTACCTGATGAGCTGTGAAGACTGACAGTAGTCTTCGTAATTTGATGAAATGTAGGTCCATATGTAGGTCCATGTATTGTGTATCAATATATTATAGTGAGATCATGATGAAAATGTAAACACGATTGACTGTTAGAAACTAACATATTTTAGTGAGTGGAAGAAAATTGCACGTTTTCCTGTTTTCTTAGAGGTGTTTTTGGCTGAGAATTGATTGGTTCCAATAACCTCCTTCCTCCACCACTTTTAGAAAGAGAGGGGCTGGGACTAAAGATTATTCTAATCAAGCCTTCCGAATTCCTAGTCTCAAACAAAAAAAAGAATTCCTACTGTCTTGCAGTTTACCCCTTCTTTATTGTTACTTGCTTCTAAGACTAAGTCTTTTTCTTCATCCTTTTCTAAGGGGAGAATTACAGGATGTTCCAAACTGAATTTTAAACCATATATTTGGTAGCCCTACCTAGCAGAACATGGTAAAGTGCCCTTTGCTGTTTCTACTGGGTGAAATGCTCCTAAACCCGCGTAAAAGGGACTCCAGGACTCCAGGGGTGGAATAATTCAACACCGTGTTGCCCGTTTAAACAAAGCCTCAGGGAAGCATTGCTGGGTGACTTAGTCTGCAGAGCTGAACGTTGGGACTTCCCCATTGGATAGATTTGTGTGTCTAGAGGTGGGCATTCAGACCTAGCCTTGAAAGAAGAAACCTGTGAGGTGGCCTGTAGGAGGAATCCGTGAAGAGCCCCCTGCATCAGGCATCCTGCCAGGAGGGTCTGTATCTTCATCACTCTGGTGCTTAGTAAGTACTCACAGCCACTGTTGAAAATGACCTTATCTCAGCAGCGCAGAAAGTCCCATGCTCTTGCCCCCTGCCCCTCTTCTTCATCTCAGAGCACTGAGAAATACTTTTAGACTGAGAAACTTGGGAGATGGCCGCTGATCTGGAATCGGCCTTGTGTTCTGGTTAAATAGACGAAGTGGCTTTTGAGAAAGCCTCTGGGCAGCTACCCCACTGTGGCCGAGGGCCTGCTTTGCTGACACGGCACTGCACAGACAGGAGTAGAGTTCCTTCCCAGCTGGGACGGCCTCTGTACTGATACCCTGTTCTGTAGAGCCTTGGCTTTCTTGAGCCTTGATTTCTAGAGCATGTGTAGACACTTCTAAACCCTGGAGGGTGACAAAATCCTTTGTGACCCTCTAGGCCAGGATATCACTATTACTTGTCAGTACTCTTCTGTATCAATGTATCCTGGATTCTGCAGGCCTCCTAGGTTGGGCTGCCTTAGACCAGCTGTGGCTCCCTGCTTTGTGTGAACGCTAGGAAGTGTAGTGTTTAGCCAAGGCATCTGTATGATGCCAAACAGGGAATGTGGGGTACCAAGCTGGGTAGCCCTCCTGGCCAATCAAGGACATCCAGTGATTTCTGAGAATCTGTGGGTACTGCTGGCAGATCATCCTGTATTCATCCAACGGAACACTTTGGCAGACCTTCTAAACAAAGGTCTCATCTCTAGCCACAGAATATCAGTGGAAAGTGATCAAGAAAATCTGGTAAGGATAGGGTAAGATGCTTGCATACAGTTGTCCTTAGCCGTAATCAAAAGCCATGAGAGTAGGCAAATGGGGACCCTGGCCATCTTGCACCTGGCAGAGTGTTCTTCACGTGGTCCAGGGCTGCAGCACACGTTCAAGGTGGAAGAGGTTATAAGTTGGACAGTTTGGATGCTTTTGTTAGCGTGAACTTCTTTGCTATTAAGATCAACCTTGATTCTCAACATTGGTAGAGCAGCAAGACGATGGGGTAGATCCTGGCACGGCCTGCTGCAGGCTTTTGACAGAGCTTGTGCTCCAGAGCCACACTGTCTGTCTTTGAATGCTGGCTCCACCTTGGAGAGCTTTGGGACCTTAGGCAGCACGTTCGTGCTTCAGTTCTTTTATCTGTAAAATGAGGATAATAGGGCACCCGCCTGACTGGGTTATTGTGAGGATTAGATGAATTGTTACAGAAAGTGTTACCGGAAAGGCCTAGAAAGCAGAGTAAGACTTAATAAATGCTAACATACTTACAACTCTCCAAAAAGGGTGAATGGAAAGGTGTAATCTACATTTCAAGTTGAGGATTATACATGTTCTGAAATTTTAAAATATGTTATTTTAAGTAAAAATTAATGAAAACGCAGACTTAAATTTATATATATTTTGGATATGTGTATTTTAAAGCATTCCAAGTTTACCTGTTTTGACTGTTTAGACCAGAATAACTTTTTTTTTTTTTATCTTTATTTTTTTAACTCGAACTCTTTAGAGGCAGGAGAAATTCAGTACAGGAGAGAGGTTCTAAAAAGAGTTTTGAGGGACACCTGGGTGGCTCCATTGGTTAAGCATCGACTTTAGCTCAGGTCATGATCTTGCATTCGTGAGTTCGAGCCCCGCATTGGGCTCTGTGCTGACAGCTTGGAGCCTAGAGCCTGCTTTGGATTCTGTGTTTCCTCTCTCTGTCCCCTCCTGCTCGCACTCTGTCTCTGTCTCTCAAAAATAAAACGTTAAAAAAAATTTTTTTAAATAAATAAAAAGAGTTTTGATACAAACATATGCAGCACATAATCTAACCTATTGCTTTACTTCATGTGTATAATCTGTGGATCCTTTTTTACCTTCATTTTTAAAATGGGACAAATATTTGTAATACTTAAAGCAAGTATACTTAGACACATACACATATATATTTAGACACATGTATGTGCATATATGTTTTTGTGGTATCTGTGTGTTTATGTGTATATGAAATACATATGTACGTATGTATGTATTTTGCAGTATCTCCAAATAACAACTTTAAGTCGCAAAACACGAGAAACTGTAATGCTCAATACATGAAAAGAAAGCTTTGTTTCTGTCTCTTAGGATTCTTTTCTTTGTGAATCATTACACTCCTTCGTGACCTGTTAACATAAGAGGGAAAGAGCCCTTGTTTTTTGCCTTTAGAACTTACGAAATACTAGTCAGGCCTCTCGTTTCTTTCCTTGAATTTTTCTCAGTTATATGATGGTGTGTTTGGGATGGGGATAGTTTTGGAAAAAAGATTTCTAAATCAAAGTTTAAAATAAAGTTAATAAAGTGAAGAGTTAGTAAAGTTTAAAAAGTACCAGCCGATTTTAAACTTGATGAAAATGCTACTACCAGTCATTAAGCAAAAGAATAATAAACCCAGTAGAGAAATAAGACAAAGATACAAATGCTTAATGGAAAATAAAATGCAAATGGCCCATAAATATAGATAAAAATATCAGTGAGGAAACAAGTACTCCCACACAACTCTGGTGAGAATATAAATTGGTCCAATCTCATCTTTGAAGGACACTTTTATGGTATCTATTAAAATAAAAAATGCATGTACCCTTTGAGTGAGTGGTTCATATCTCGTGATTTACCCTGAGACCTAGTTAACATCCACGTGAAGTAACATATATGCAAGATTATTCATTGTGACGTTATTTATAATAGCAAAAGATTGGAAGCAAACTAAATATCCATCAGTTAAATAAATTATGGTACAGCCGTACAATTTAATTCTTTTTGACCCGAGTGTCTGAAAGTGGAGGGAGATCTTTGGCCATTTTCCTCTTCGTCTGTTTTCAGAGTGTTCTTGCTTTTCTTTTTTTTTTCTTTTTTTGTTTTAAATTTAATTTTACATTTTTTTAAAGTTACATCCAAATTAGCATATAGTGCAACAGGGATTTCAGGAGTAGATTTTTTAATGCCCCTTACCTATTTAGCCCATCCCCCCTCCCAGACCCCCTCCAGTAACCCGCTGTTTGTTCTCCATATTTATGAGTCTCTTCTGTTTTGTCCCCCTCCCTGCTTTTAGATTATTTTTGTTTCCCTTCCCTCATGTTCATCTGTTTTGTCTCTTAAAGTCCTCATAGGAGTGAAGTCATATGATTTTTGTCTTTCTCTGACTGACTAATTTCACTTAGCATAATACCCTCCAGTTCCATCCACGTAGTTGCAAATGGTAAGATTTCATTCTTTTCGATTGCCCAATAATACTGCATTGTGTATATATACCACATCTTCTTTATCCATTCATCCATCGATGGACATTTGGGCTCTTTCCATACTTTGGCTATTGTCGATAGTGCTGCTGTAAACATGGGGGTGCATGTGTCCCTTTGAAACAGCACACCTGTATCCTGTGGATAAATGCCTAGTAGTGCAGTTGCTGTGTCGTAGGGTAGTTCTGTTTTTAGGTTTTTGAGGAACCTCCATACTGTTTTCCAGCGTGGCTGCACCAGCTTGCATTCCGAACAGTGTTCTTACTTTTAAAAAGGATAACCATCAGAAGCTGCCTCAAGGAGATAATTTTTCTAGGCAAAAGAATTGTAAATACTGTGTCAAATTCCTCTTCTTTCTAGTATTAACAGTCATTACTGCTTGACCAAAGCAGGGAAGGTGTTGTAGAAGCTAAAATAGGATTGTAAATCAGGACATAGTGGGTTATAGAAAGTAGGACATGTTAATTGTCTCATGTAGAAACATTCTCATCTTAAGCACTTTTTCAACATTACATATATTTGTTTGTCCTAAATATTCTAGCCAACACTAGTGATTGGTCATCTTAAACTTGTTATGTTACCATTTCTTACAGTGTTCACTGAAAAACATTGGCTTTTCTTTCGTGTTCTATCTCCAGTTTGTTTTCTTGTTGTTGCTTTTTAGTGTTTTACCCTTTGGAGGCTTCTGGGCAGTGATTGTGTTTGCAGGTAGTGCTTGGTCAAAGTGGTTGACTGGAACCTCAGGGCTATCTTTCCAGTCCTCAGAAAGTGAGCATAGTGGAGGTACTTGATTCCACAGCAGCACCATATCAGCTTTGTAACCTTGGCTAAACTCCTGCTAAATGTCCATAAAGACCATGCTTCCTCATCAGTTAAATGGGGTTAAGAGGGGTTCCTTCCATGCCAGACGCCGTTCGGGGATTAAATGACGTTACACGTGTAAAACGCCTAGTACATTCATTGGTTGGCACGTGGACTCACTAATGTTAATGCTCTTGTTAATGAAATTAGTTCAGACTTAAACAGTGGTCATCTGCCTCTTAGAATGGTTACAAATGATTGTCAACATTTTAGAGACTCTGGTTTTACTGTATTTATGTCGGCCACCTCTTACTTTGAGTTTATTATGTTTCAAGTCCTGTGCTAGGCCCAGGAATATAATTGGATATGGCCTGGTGCCCTTGAGGAACTGTAGTCTTCTGGGGACAAATAGACAGTTTCAGCAGTGCTGGGGTAGGAGGTTGCACAAGGGCTACAAGAACACGGGGAGACACTGGGATCAGAAGCTTCCTGCAGGAGGTGATGGGAGCTGAGCCAGAGCGTTAACCATCAGTTACTATTAGGGCATAATCTGTAAGGGTCACAGATTGATACGGAGTTAAAAGTAAGCTTCCCTCCAACCCCAGTCTCCCAGTAGCCCAGAGCCACCACTGACTACTAAGATGCGTTCCCAGTGGGAAGGAAGAGCCGAGCTTGAAGATACGGAAAGCCTGTGTGGCTTGTTAGCAGGTTCAGTTCTGCGGGAATCCAAGAGCAAGGGGGTCGGTAGGGTGAGGAGTGGAATGACAAGAGAGGAAACCAGTGTTGGGAAGAAGGTTCCTCAACTGTGGTAAAAAAACAAAACAAAACAAAACAAAACAAGGGCGCCTGGGTGGCTCAGTCGGTTGAGTGTCTGACTTCAGCTCAGGTCATGATCTCGCTGTCTGTGAGTTCGAGCCCCATGTCGGGCCCTGTGCTGACAGCTTGGAGCCTGGAGCCTGCTTCATGTTCTGTACCTCCCTCTCTCTCTGCCCCTCCCCCGCTCATGCTCTGTCTCTCTCTGTCTCAAAAATAGACATTACAAAAATAAATAAAAAAAAAAAACATAAACAAAAACCAAAAAACAGCCCTGATCTCTGCCAATCAAAAAATGCAAAATGGTCTTAGAGCTTTCACTAGTGCCTAGCACACCAACAGTTCAAAAAAATTTGTTCAAATCTGTGGTTCTAAAAACATTCTCAAATAGTCATTTGAAGGTGAAAAGGCATTTTTTAATGTATATTCCAATTAGATACTTTTTTCACTTAAAAATTATGTTGAACAAAAACATTCATAATAGCTGTATAACCATGGGGTCATGAGTGATATTTTAACAAGTTTTCCACTTTTCACCAAAAATAAAATCTATGATAACATTAGAGAAGAAAAATGTATATTTTATTTTTAAAGTTAGCTGTAATTTTATGTAGGTCATTAGTGTGAAGGTGGGTATTTTATCCCATAGAAATTTCTAGAACTTGATGGTCTAAATAACCAAATATATAGAGTAATATCCATTTTGGACAGATGGCTTTCAGGGCCAGCCTTTTTCCATTTGAGCAAGTGGCTTTTATATGAAGCCTGATGTATATTAAGGTCAGCCCTGCGTAGATTGTGGCTTGAATGATCGTGAATAGTAGTGACACACTATAGCTCAAAAAATGATAAATGGGTTTTAAAGATCTAGCTATCCACAAGTTAATAGAATATTACCTACCCTTTGACCTTCGACTCGTATATCATCAGATTATCTGAAGGATATAGGAAGAGACACCTCTTCCAAAAATAGGCATAACTACAGACCATTTCCCTGTAGGGTGCTGGTTTCCCAGTACAATACCTTTCTTTAATTTCCAGATTTCATAGAACATATGAGTCTTTCACTACAGTGTTTTTAATTGGTATATTTATGAGGGCAAAATCTATGTATTTTTTCAAAACATAACATAGCATTTAAAACAAAATGATGATGCAAGGAAAGTCCTGAATGACATTCCAGATACAGTGGGTAGATCATCAGAGTCCAGTGTAGATGATTTGAAAAGCTCACCAGGTTGTGGCCGAGGGGGCCTGGCTTCTGGATTGTGCCGGCAGCGTGAGAGGCCACTGTGCTTCACTGCGCAGTGCTGTTAACCATGTTTGTTTTCACTTGTTAAATCCGGAAGTAGTGTTGAACACATATTATAGACTGGTACAGTGGTTATTATATTTATGGGCATTTTACCTTGTTTTAGTTTCATTTTAAGAAAGTCTTTGGCAGTTTTGAGTTGATGTGTAGCATTTTAATTTCTCTCACTTAAAATAATGGGAAATATGCTTTATTTTTTGTGTATGATGTTAGGTTTCAGGAACAGATTACTGCTGTTAGCTGGGAGGTGTCTGTGTTCCTATTGTGATGGATCTTGAAATGTATTGGGTGTGTGTTTCCTGTGGCCACTTTTTTTTTTTTTTTTAAGTTTTTACTTAAATTCTAGGTAACATACAGTGTAATGTTAGTTTCAGGTGAACAATTTAATGATGCAGTGCTTCCAGGTGCTCGTCAGGGCAGGTGCCTTCCTTAATTCCAATCGCCTGTTATCTTTATCTCCTTCCCTCCCCCCACCCCAAATGCCCCCCCATAACTATCAGTTTGTTCTCTGTAGTTAAAAGTTCATTTCTTGTTTTGCCTTTCTCTTTTTTTTTCATTTGCTTGTTTGCTTTGTTTTTTAAATTCCACATATGAGTGAAATCATATGGTTATTTGTCTGTCTCTGACTGACTTCGCTTAGCATAATACTTTCTAGCTCCATCCATGTCATGCAAATGGCAAGATTTCATTCTTTTTATGGCTGAATAATATTCCAGAGTGTGTGTGTGTGTGTGTGTGTGTATCAAAGATTTTTTCTTTTTTTAATTTATATTTAAATTCCAGTTAGTTAGCATACAGTATAATATTAGTTTTAGGTGCACAATATAGTGATTTAATGCTTACATACAACACCCAGTGCTCACCTTGACAAATGGGTGCCTTAATCCCTATCACCTGTTTCCCTCATCCCCTACCCCTCTGAGAGGTAACCATCACTGTGTTCTCTGTAGTTAAGAGCCTGTTTCTTGGTTTGTCCTATGGCTACTTTTTCTGGATGTCTTTCTGCTGCCCACTGTAATTTAAATTGCATTTTTGAAATTCATAGTGTTTAGAGAAATGCTACTTATATTCTCTTTAAATTTTTTAAAAATGATTGTTTATTTTTGAGAGAAAGAGACAGAGTGTGAGCAGGGGAGGGGCAGAGAGAGAGGGAGACACAGAATCTGAAGCAGACTCCAGGCTCTCAGCTGTCAGCACAGAGCCCGACTTGGGGCTCAAACCCAAAAATCAAGAGATCGTGACCTGAGCTTAAGTCAGGCGCTTAGCCTACTGAGCCACCTAGGTGCCCTTGTATTCTCTTTTATTATCTTTATAGTTCTTAGGCATAAATTTGGGTTTTGGATAGTTGTAATCATACTGCATGTATAACTTTATCTTCTTTGCAACATAAATGTCTTTCAGTTCTATGATGCAATCTTGCTTTATTATTTGCTAGTACTCTAACATTTATCAATTTTTCTTTGTATTTTTATCATGATCCCCTTTTATGTGTGCATAAAATGTAATATACTAGCCTGTAAACAAATGTTTAAAAAATCTAGACTGCACAAACTGCATTTATTCATTCATTCAATAGATATTTATTGAGTGCTTCATATTTGGTCACAATTTTTCTAGCCACTGAGAATCAGTGAATAAGGCATATGAGATCGCTCTTCTTTGGCAGTGGAGACAGAAAATAAAGATATGCCATTTACAGAACACTGAACACACAGTGGCAAGACCAACAAAAATTTAAAGAAACAAAGCCCAACCACTTGGTAATACAGAAGAGTAACTTTCAGTTTTTATTAGGTGAAAGAAAATCAAAAGTACAATTATAGATGTTTGTAAAGTAGTGTAAATTAGGGACGCCTGGATGGCTCAGTCAGTTAAGCATCTGACTCTTGATTTTGGCTCAGGTCATGATTTCACACTTGGTGAGATCAAGCGCTGCATCAGGCTCTTCACTGAGAGCATGGAGCCTGCTTGGATTCTCTCTCTCTCTCTCTCTCTCTCTCTCTCTCTCTCTCTCTCCCCCTCCCTCCCTCTCTCTCTCTCTCTCTCTCTCTCTCTCTCAAAATAAATAAATAAACTTTAAAAATAACAAATAAAAAAATAAAATAGTGTAAATCAGAATACTGGATCGATATCTAGGAACCAAAGGTGAATTGTATCACTTGGGATTCAAATTAACTACATGTGACAGGTCCCCAAATAGTGAGTAGGATAATCAAATTAGAAATGCCTTTTCTTCTGTTGTCAACAGAAGCCCAAATATAGTTGAACCAAGGGCTGATATGGTGTCTCTGAAATAAGAGAAAATATGTATGTTGGTCTCTGTCCCTGCTTCCAGGCACAGAGCTCCTAAAACCCTTGTAATTTTTTAAAATGGTGAAAGCAGTGAGACTGAGAGCATCTTTTGTTCTGATATTTGGTCTTTGACCCCATTTCCTGACACAGCTGCAAAATCCCTTGGAATTTCCTAGGTGATAGCAGTGTCTTTTGTTCTAATGAGGTCACTCTCAGTGAGCTCCTCAATAGGGGGGCTGTTCACCAGAAAGACCAAGCCATGATCAGAAGCTTGGAATTTTCAGCCCCATATCTCATTCTCTTGAGAAGGGAGGACTGAAAATGGAGTTAATGATCTATCATGCCTATGTGAAGAAGCCTTCATAAAATCCCAGAGGTATGGCTGTGTGTTCAGGGAGCTTCTGGGTTCTGAACACATGGAGGGGCTAGGAGAGTACATGCCTGGAGAGAGCACGGGAGCTCCTTGGCCCTTCTCACATACCTTGTGCTACTCCTGTCTTCCATCTGGATGTTCGTCTGTATCCTTTATCATATCCTTTTATAATAAACTGGTATATAGTAAGTAAACTATTTTTCTGAGTTCTGTGAGCTGCTGTAGCAAATTAAACCCAAGGAAGTCATGGGACTTGCCGATTCATAGCTGATCAGTCGGGAGCACCTGGACTTGTAGTTGGCATATGAAATGGGACTGTTTTGTGAGACTGAGCCCTTAACCTGTGGGATCTGGCTCTGTCTCCAGGTAGGTAGTGTTAGAATTGAGGTGAATTGTGAAATGTGAAATGTGATACCCAGCTGGTGTCACATTAATAGCTTAGTGTGGGAAAAATTCCCCCACATCTGGGGTTGGAATGTTATGAATGTGGTAGTAGTGTGATAGTAAAGGAGAAACACAGGAAAGAGTGAGTTTTACTCAGGGACTTCACAGTATCATCAGAGACCCAAGTTCCTATCTTTATCCTCTGACATTCAATGTAGGGCTTTGATTCTGAAGTTTACTTCCGTGGTCCAGAATGCTTGCTAGAGCTCTGGTCATCATGATGGCATTCTAGCCTTCATTTTGAGGAGGCACCATGAGGATGGATGCAAGGAGGGCACATCTTTTATTTATTTATTTTTATTTCTTTAAGCTTATTTATTTATTTTGAGAGAGAGGGAGAGAGAAAGTGCAAGTAAGGGTGGGGCACTGAGAAAGGGAGAGAGAGAGAGAGAGAGAGAGAGAGAGAGAGAGAGAGAGAATCCCAAGCAGGCCCCTCATTGTCAGCACAGAGCCTGATGCGGAGCTCAAATCCACGAATGAACCATGTGGTCATGACCTGAGCCGAAGTCGGACACCTAACCGATGAGCCACTCAGGCGCCCCACATCTTCTTTTTAAGATGATTTGCCTAACTCTTCCCTTTACATCTTGTTGGCCAAAACTTGGACCCTTGGCACATCCTGCTGAGGGAGGCTGGAAAGTAGAATCTGACAACAGCTGAGTGCACCGTTGTCCCTAAGTAGTTCAGGCATTCTGCTTGATACGGAGGAAGTGGAGAGTGGGTATTAGCAGGTGTCTAGTAATCTACACCAGTGAACGAAGTATTCCAAGTGGCAGCAAAATAAACCTAAGAAGAAGAAAATCATCAAGATAAAAGAAGTCAGTTAATTTCAGGGAAGGGCCCCCAAAAATTTACATACAGAAGGTTATCGATGCCCATTACCGAAGTAATCTCAATGGTTTAGTGGAGACGGAAGGCAGATTGCATAACGTTTGTGAGAAGGACAGAGACGCATGGCATCTTGGGAGGAGAAGGGAGACAGAAAGCTTTGGGCTTTGTTTGGCGTGGGGGGTGTTATTTGTTGCCTGGTTTGAAGTGGAGGAGGCCTGAATATGAACATGTAGATAGAGGGGAAGATGATCTTTATCTATCTTAAATAGAGGTGGGTTTTATTTCTAATACCTAGACTAATGGTTTCATTGGTGCCTTAGGATTCTTACGTTATTGTGATGTATGTGTATGTGTTATTAAAATAAATAGTATTCTTTATACTCATCCAGCACAGTGTGTTTTTTTATTTATTAAAAAAAATTTTTTTTAATGTTTTTTATTTTTGAGAGACAGCACGAGCAGGGAGGGGCGGAGAGAGAGGGAGACTGAAGCAGGCTCCAGGCTCTGAGCCGTCGGCACAGAGGCTGACACGGGGCTTGAACTCACAAACCATGAGATCATGACCTGAGCTGAAGTCGGATGCTCAACTGGCTGAGCCACCCGGGCGCCCCTACAGTGTTTTTAGTAAGATTTTTTTAAAAAGTTCTTGATAGTCCTAGACACCATGTTGGAACTGATGTCACTTAATGGGGCTTATTTGAGAGGTCGAATTATTTGTTCTAGTGTACGTAATCGATCATGGATTTTTACCTGCCAAAGGAATGGGGAGGAAAAAAGCAAGGGGACCCAGGTGGTTTGAACAGACATTTGGAAAAATGACCATCATTTTCAATTTTTTTTTAACTGATATTTACTTTGAATTTTCACATAGTATTAAGGGAACATTCGCTTGTTAACCAGAAGTGGTTTGGCGTTAGAAGTGGTTGAGATCTACCACAAATGGGTATCCCGGAAGTCATCAGCCCTCCATCACTAAGGGACCTGTGGGCATTCTTTCCCGCCACTTTGTAGACTTCATCCTCTCCAATTTCCTTTGAATGGAATAATTCACAGCCGTTCATCTCAAGGCTCATTTAAAAAAAAATTAGCTTAGGTGTTGTCATTTTGGAGATTCGAGTTGAACCTTTTTATGAGAATCATTGTGTTTGATTTATGTAAAGAGTTAGGAGGAAAGGGAAATTAAAAGAACGGTCAGAAGCTAATTTCTTCTGCTTATTGAAACCAGAAAGAAGGAAGCACTTTCTCAAATTGACATTTGAAGACCTTTATTAGTGCATTTGGGAAATGAAGATAGCGGAGACTCTGAGTTTGGTTTGATTTATGGCAATAGGAAGCTGGTCGCTCCTCAGATGTGGCCGCAAGAAGCCAGTGTATGTGGCAGAAACTCATTTGCCACCTTCATAGGAATTAAAAAAAAAAAAATTATGCTGTTAGTTCCTTTCTAGTCTGAGATACTGGATTGAAATAAATACCATTTATATTCAGTCATTTGCACCTTCACTTCCTCCAGCCACACAGTGGAGAAAAAAAATGTGTTTTGCCTGTAACAAGTTAGAAATGTTAAAAACCACAAAAATAGAATTTGAGCAACCCTTAGAGTTTATTAGCTTCATCTCCAGCAGTTTTAAGAGCCTTTCTGATGAGATGGCTTCTATAGCTTTGGAGCTTGGAGTCGTGTCTCTAGATGTCGGGAGGCTTCGACCAGGTGCAGTGACTGAACGAAACCTCTCTTTTACATTACCATGAAGAGCATTTTTATTTCTTCCTATTCCTAGCTCCGGATGGAAAATTATCGTCTTTTGATTTTATGTACTTTGAAAATATCTGGTAGACATTGAAGACACTGGAGGATTCCTCAGTTTTAGGTCCGTTTTTGTATTTATGACCCATTACAATCCAAGCCCGTCTTCTCGGTCTTTCCCTGGGAGAAAGGCAGTAATTATTTGGAGATCCTTGGTTTCCAGTTTCTGGGTGTGCTGGGATGTAGGGCCGAGGACAAGGATGGAGTAGAGAAGTGCACAGATCACTTCCTGCCCATCTTTTTAGATGGTCCCACTTAGTAGAGTTGCATTTTGAACACATTGGTTTCTTTACCGAAAGTAAAGATCATATCCTAAAAAAATCCATGTGGTAGGAAAAGTCACATTTGAAGAATTTAGCACTTAGAGCAAAATTCAGATTGAAATTTGGAATTAGAGAATCATGAAAGCTCTTACAAATACTGTGTTCATAGAGAATATTAATAACATTTTATAAATCTTTAATTAGTAATGGGTACTATTCAGTTACTTTCTATTTCTCTGTTCCTTGCTTGCGGTGATATTTTTAGACTCCCCCACAGTCACCACATAATTGCAAATTTGTTTTGTTCTGTGTTTATGCATAGTAAATAAAGCCTTTGCTTTTTTCTTTTGGTTTGACCCATGACTAAATTGTTGACTTTGGAGTTCCATTGTGGTTCAACAAACCCAGAGCCTGGGGTTTAAAACCCAGAGTCTGAAATTAAAATCCTGGGGGTAAATTTTATTTAATTCATTTAATTTATCATATTTTGAAATGTTCTCCTTAACACATAGAGTTAGCTACCTGCAGTGCCACCTAAGGTAACTTTATACCAGATCTCACTAGGATTTACTGAAATTAGAATTCCAGCCTCCTAATAGGTTCTAAGGTGCAGTTGAAGGCCTGGATTTGTTTTGTCCCTTTAACTCTTACTCATGAGTATAATCCAAAAACCTCCACTGCTTGCCTTTTATTTTCTGTCTTTTTTTTCTCTTACTAATACCTAGGTCTCTCTTTTTTGTAACATTTCCCTTAAAAGTGATTCAAAAGCTCCTGTACATTCTTATGCAAATGTTCACAGTTAAGGGAAACGTATACGGGAGTAAATGTGCAAGTGGTGGAATTTTATAAATAAGGAACTGGTGATGGAGGAGGTCTTACTGTCTCTAGAGGCAGCATCTATCTGAAAGCAGTTATTTTCCAGCAGGCATCATGGAGACTGGTGTGGGGGCGGGGAACTACAGCCCTTGGCCCAAACCTGACTTGCCCCTGCCCTTTTTTTTGAATGTGTATTTATATTTATTTTATTTTGAAATAGAGTGGGGGAGGGGCAGAGAGCGAAGGAGACAGAGAATCCCAAGCAGGCTCTGCACTGTCAGTGCAGATCCCAACTCAGGGCTCAGTCTTAGAACCCTGATATCATGACCTGAGCCGAAATCAAAAGTTGGATGCTTGGGGTGTCTGGGTGGCTCAGTCGGTTAAGCGTCCGGCTCTTGATTTCAGCTCAGGTCATGATCTCAGGGCTCATGAGTTTGAGCCCCGAGTAGTAGGGCTCTGTGCTGATAGCTCAGACCCTGCTTGGGATTCTCTGTCTCCCTCTCTCTCTCTCTCCCTCCCTCCCTCCCTCTCTTTCTCTCACTCACTCACTCACTCACAAAATAAATAAACATTAAAAAAAAAAAGTCAGACACTTAACCGCCCAAGCCACCCAGGCACCCCTGCCCTGCTTTTGTAATAAAGTTTCACTGGAACACAGCCATGCTGCTTGTTGGCACACTGGCTGTGGCCGCTTTCCTGCTCCTCTGGCAGAGTGAGTAGCTGCCACAGAGACCATTTAGTTCCCAAAGCCTAAAACAGAACAGGCTTGTGCCCCCTGGGCACCCCCCGGGACTCACCGACCTGGTGCTGGGGCCTTGCTGGCTAGTTGCCTGGTCCACAGCTGCTTCCCCATTGGTCCTCCTGAACTTGGCACTGCTCGCCTTACCACCGCTTGCTTCCTGAAACTCTCTCTTCCCCTGGTTTCTTAGAACATCTCATTCTCCTCATTTTCTTTCTTGTTCCTTACCACCTTCTCCACCTTTAGGCTCCTCCCTGCACCCTCTTACCGGAAGTGTTTCCCACGCTTCAGTCCTCAGGCTTCTTTTGTCCTCGTGATCTTGCTGGAGCACATCCTTCTGTGCTTCCCCCCCACCCCCGTTCCTGCTCCTGAGTTCTGTTTCCTGTTTCCCAACTAACTGTGCCTCCAGACATACTCACCTGTTGCTCTGCTGACTCCTGGGCAAAACCAACCTCGTCTGTGTTCTCAAGCCTACTTTCCCCTCATCTCCCTTCTTATTCGCACAGCTGTTCTGCAGTCACTCTTCACCAGGAAGAAGTCATTTTTACACTTAATTCACACTTACTGTAGTTGAGATTAGCATCTTATGTTTCTTGGGCTTTCCCCCTATCAAAGCAATACATGAGGAGTGTAAGTCCTTTTAATCTTATGTTTATGTATACACATATGTGCCAGTATTTTTTTAGGTATCTTATTGTATGTATTGTTTTATAGTTTGTGTTTTTAAGATAAAAAATTACTTTGTCAAGTTTACTCTCATAAAAGATGCAAAAGTATAAAAACTAAAAACCTCCCTGTTTGATCCCCCACTCCCTTCTCACCTTAAATCTTATTTCCCAAAGGGATTTCTGTTTACTTTAGAAGTATCTTCATTGACATATGTAGTGCGTATAAACTATACTTGAATGTTTTTTTTAATTTTTTTTTTTTTACATTTATTTATTTTTGAGAGAGACAGAGCACAAGTGGGGGAGGGGCAGAGATAGTAGGAGACATAGAATCCAAAGCAGGCTCCAGGCTCTGGGCTGTCAGCACAGAGCCTGACGCGGGGCTCGAACTCACTGACTGTGAGATCATGACCTGAGCCGAAGCCGGATGCTTAACCGACTGAGCCACCCAGGCACCCAAACTCTACTTGAAGGTTAAAAATACAAATAGGATCTCACTTTACATAATGCCTATAGGTTGTTTTTTTTGTTTTGTTTTGTTTATCAATATATATTGTACCTCTTTGTGTTTGAATGCAAATAATTTTACCTCATTCTTTCACATAGCTGCACCCATAAGGCTATGTTGCTTAACCACTTCCTGATTGATGGTTATTTCTATTTGTTTATTATTATAAAGAATTTGGTATGTTTTTAATTTTTTAATGAACTTGTATTTTAGAACAGTTTTAGAGCTACAGAAAAATTAAAAAGACAGTACAGAGTTCCCACGAACCCTTACTATTATTTCTGTATTATTAACATGTTACATTTGTATGGTACGTTTGTCATAGTTCATGAACTAATATTGATACATTAAGTTAATATTTTATTCCAATATCCCTTTTCTGTTCCAGGATCCCACATTACATTTAGTAGTTTTGTCTCCATAGGCTTCTCGTGACTGGTTCTTTTTTCAGACTTTCCTTGTTTGCATTGCCTTGACGGTTTTTAGGAATACTGGTCAGGTATTTTTTAGAATGCCCCTTGATTGGGATTTGTCTGATGTTTTTCTTGTGATTTGACTGCAGTTGTTACATGTTTTTGGGGAGAAGATCACAGAGCCAAAATTTGTATACATTAAGATTCTCTCTTTGAGCTGTAAAGTTCTGTGGTTTTGACTAATGCACAGTGTCATGTGTCCACCATTACACTATCATATAAAACAATTTCACTGCTCTAAGAAATCCCCTGTGCTTCGCCTATTCAAAATCCCCCACCTGCCCCCAAATCCCTGGCAACCACTGTTCTTCTAGCTCTCTCTTACAGTTTTGTGTCTTCGGTAGTCATATAATTGGAATCATACAGTGTGTGGCCCTTTCCGACTGACTTTTTTCACTTATGTATATATTCACTTAAGGTTCCTCCATGTCTTTTCATGGCTTGAAAATTCATTTCTTTTTCTCACCAATACTTCATTATATGGACACAGCACAGATTATCTGTTCCTCTGTTGAAGGACATCTTGGTTGCTTCCAGTTTTTGGTGACTATTCATAATCACCAAATGCTATAAACATTTGCATGCAGGTTTTTGGGTAAACACAACTGAGTTGAGTAAATCTCTAGGAACTCCATTGCTGGATTGATGGTAAGTCTATGTTTAATGTTCCAGTGAACTGCTTGAGCTGTCTTCCAAAGTGGCTGTAACATTTTGCGTCTCCCCTAGCAATGGAGAGTTCCTGTTGCAGTGCATTCTCATCAGCATCTGTTATTGTTGGTTGTTGAGTTTTAGACCTCCTAGCAGCCACATCGTTGTATCTCATCGTCGTTTTGTGGTTCTCTAATGGTACATGGGGTTGAGCATCTTTCAGTACGCCTGTTTGAGATCTGTACATCTTTTTTTTTTTGAGTTGTTTGTTCAGATCTTTTGCCCGTTTCTTAATTGTTTTTTGAACTGAGTTTCAAGAGTTCCTTATATATTTTGGATATGAAATTTTTATCAGATATATGCTTTGCGTATATCTTTGCATATTTCTTTTAGTCTGATTTGTCTTTCATTCTCTTCACAGCATCTCTCTCAGAACAGAAATTTTTAATATTAATAAAGTCACTTACCAATGCTTTCTTTCCTGGATTATGCTTTTGGTTTGAATCTATAAACTCTTTATCAAACCCAAAGTCACAAAGGTTTTCTTTTGTGTTTTCTTCTAGAAGTTTTATAGGTTTGCATTTTATATTTAAGTTTTGTGTGTGTGTGTGTGTGTGTGTGTAAAAGGTGTAAGGTTTGCATCTAAATCCATCTGTTTGTGTGTTTAATTAATTAATTACTACGGACGTCCAAATATTCTGGCACCGTTTTGTTGAAAAGACTGTCTTTTCTCAATTGAATTGCCTTTGTTCCTTTGCTAAAGATCAGTTAATTCTATTTGTCTGGATCCATTTTTTAGCTATCCTGATGATCTGTATGTCTTCTTTTGCCAATACTGTACTGTCTTACTTACTATAGGTTTATAGTAAATCTTGAAAATGTATCATGTGAGTTCTCCAACTTTGTTTTCCTTTAGAATTGTGTAGGTTGTTGTAAGTCTTTAATGTTCTGTATAAACCCTACAGTCAATTTGTCAGTATCTATAAAATAGCTTGCTGACATTTTGTTTGAAATTATGTTGAATCTGTAGATCAAGTTCAGAAGAAGTGACATCTTAACAATATTGGGTCCTCCAATTCATGAACATAGAATATTTCTCCTTTTTTAAAAGATTTTTTTGATTTCTTTAATCAGACTTTTATAGTTTTCTGCACATAGATCTTGTGTATATCTTATTAGATTTATGTACCCATATTTTATTTTTGTGGTGCTGTTGTAATTTAAAAAAAATTTCCAATTCCAATTGTTCATCTCTGGTATATGGGAAAGCAGTTGGCTTGTTTGTAAATCTTGAATCCTCTGATCTTACTATTCTCATTTAGTAGTTCTAGGAGGAGATTTTTTTTCAGTTTTTGCAAATAAAAACAGTTTTATTCCTTTCCAATTTATATACCTTTTATTTCTTTTTCTTGTCTTTTTGTAGTAGTTGGGTCTTCTGGTACTTTGTTGAATGAGAGTGGCAAGAGGAAGCATGCTTGCGTTATTCCCAGTCTTGGGCAAGGGGGAAATGTCCAGTTTCTCACAATTAAGTATCATATTAGCTGTAGGTTCTTTGTAGATATTCTTTATTGTTTTGAGGAAATTCCCCTTTATTCCTAGTTTGCTGAGGATTTTATCATGAATAAATGTTGACTTCTGTCAAATACTTTACTGCATTAATTTATAGATAGCATGATTTTTCTACACTAGCCTATTGATGTGTGATGTTGAATTTTTTGAATACTGAACCAGCCTTGGATACCTGAAATAAATCCCAACTGGTCAGCATGTGTATAATTATTTTTAAACATGGTTTGATTACTAATGCTTTTTTTTCAAATCTATGCTCATGAGAGATATTGCCCTCAATTTTCCTTTTTTAAATGCCTTTATCTGGTTTTGATATTAGGGTAATACTGGCCTCAGCATTCTGTGAGAAGTGTACCTCGTTTCTGTTTTTCTGGAAGAGATTGTGGTGAATTGATGTCATTTCTGGCATAGATGTTTGGTAGAACTCATTTGGGCTTAGAAGGTTATTAATTATTCAACTTCCTTAATATACATAGCCCTAACCATATGATTTCTTCTTGTGTCTTCACAAAATTTGTCCATTTCATCCAAGTTATCAAATTTGTGGGCATAGTGTTGAGTATTACTTTATTATTATTTTATTGTCCATGGAATCAGTAGTGATGATCCCTCTTATTTTTGATCTCAGTAAATTATGTCTTCTATCTTTTTTTCTTGGTTAGTGTAGGTGAAGGCTTATCGATGGTAAGTGATTTTTCTTTCTTCAGAGAACTGTGTTTTGGTTTGTTGATTTTTCGCTATTGGTTTTCTTTTTTACACTGTCATTGATTTCTGCTCTAATTTTTATTATTTCTTTTCTTTTATTATTATGGTTTAGGCTTAAATTGCTCATCATTTTCTACTTTCCTAAAGTGAAGGCTTAGGTTATTGATTTTTTTTCCCTTAGGACTATGTCGTGATCCTTTGTGAAAGTATTCTATTACACTGAGTTTAATTGCCACATAGTCATTCATCCAGTGGGTTTGCTATTGTTTTTTTTTTTAACCCATCTACTAATAAATACTGTGAAACCTATGTACATCTTTGCTTATATTTCTGATTCCTTAGAATAAATTCTAGAAGACGAATTCCTGGGGTAAGAGATTACAGTTATAAAGGTTTTAAGTAGATATTGCCAAATTGGGCATGTAGTAATAAGCTTGTATCACATGGACTTGTCATTTCTGCACATTCTTACCAACTTCACATGTTAATATTCTATCATTACTCAGCTTTATAAAACAATAAAGTTGTCTTATTTTATGTGTGGTCTTATAAGTCTTATTTTTATTGTTAATTTTCTTTTTGTTGAAGTGTAACATTTATCACTAAAGCATAGAAATCCTAAGTGTACAGCTTGATGAATTTTTTTTTTATTTTATTTTTTAATGTTTCTTTATCATTGAGAGACAGAGAAACACAGAACATGAGCAGGGGAGGGACAGAGAGAGAGGGAAACACAGAATCTGAAGCAGGCTCCAGGCTCTGAGCTGTCAGCACAGAGCTCAACACGGGCCTCGAACCCATGAACTGTGAGATCATGACCTGAGCCGAAGTCGGTCGCCCAACCAACTGAGCCACCCAGGCGCCCCTGATGAATTTTTAAATAAAGTCAATCCACCTGTATAATTAACACCTTAAAGGTCTCTTTCATGTGTCTTCCACACTATCCTTCATCTCCCAAATTAACCACTATTCTGAATCATTAAACATGTACTCTTTTATTTGGTCTAGCTTCTTTAGTAGCATTAGATCCATTAAATTTATCCATGTTATTGTATGTAGCAATGATTAATTTTTTTCACTGATCTATAGAATCCCATTGTAAATGTGTCACAAATTTTTTAATTCATTGAACTTTTGGGGCACCTGGGTGGCTCAGTTGGTTAAGTGTCTGACTTCGGCTCAGGTCATGATCTCGCGGTCCATGAGTTGGAGCCCTGTATCAGGCTCTGTGCTGACAGCTCAGAGCCTGGAGCCTGTTTCAGATTCTGTGTCTCCCTCTCTCTCTGACCCTCCCCTGTTCATACTCTGTCTCTCTCTGTCTCAAAAATAAATAAACGTTAAAAAAAATTTAATTCATTGAACTTTTGATGAGCATCAAGGATGTTTCCAGCTTGTGTCTATTATGAACATTGCTACTTTGAACTTTTTTTTTCTTACCAGTGCCCATTGTTTTAATGTGCATTTAATTATTTGTGATATTAAAATAATTTGCTATATTTTAGTTGACCCTTTGTATGTATTCTTTTGTGAAATACTGTTTTGGTTTTTAACCATTATTTTCTTTTGAGATGTGTGTGATTTTCATTAACTTGCAAATCCTTTTTATTAAGGACCAAATATCTCTTTCTGTGAGCATATGTACACACACATACACATGTATATGTGTGTATATCTGTTTATTTATTTATTTAAAAAAATTTTTTTTAATGTTTATTTACTCTTGAAGGAGAGAGATAGAATGTGAGTGGGGGAGGGTCAGAGAGAGAGGGAGACACAGAATCCGAAGCAGGCTCCAGGCTCTGAGCTGTCAGCACAGAGCCCGATGTGGGGGCCCCTATCTGTTTATTTTTTTAAGGATGTTATGAAGCAGGGGTTCTTTTCCCCCCATGTTAATAATCGATTGCAACAACATTCGTTGTTGAATAATTTGTTCTCTACCCAATGATTTATAATGTAATCAAGTTTTCATATATTCATGGATGTTTCTAAACTTTCTACTGTGTTATGTTGATTATTCTTTCTTGTCTCATTGCCCCGTGGTTACTATAGCTTTATAAGACTTGATATTTAGCACCAAAGACCCCTCCCTTCCTTTCTTCTTGAAGAAAAAAATTATTTTTCTTCAAAATTGTCTTGCTTATTCTTACCACCTTGCTACATTTTCATATTTACTTTAGAACCAATTTGTCAATTCTCATATACACTTGGGGACATTGATTGGAATTGCATGTGATTTGGGCAAGTTGCTATTTTTATGAAGTCATGTCTTCAGTTTATCGCTTATTTTTAAATTGCCTGCTCTATCACTTTAATTTTCTTTTACTAACATTTCTCTTCTGATTGTAGATTATGTTGGCCGTCTTGGGGAATGTTAGATTTCCACACATCTTTTGGAATTGTTTGCAGGCTCTTCTTGAGTAGGAGGTTATTTTTGTTCCTATATGTTCCCTTAAGAGGCTGCTAGGTCCAATTCCTTATCACAAGGCTGTTTCATTA
This sequence comes from Acinonyx jubatus, assembly GCF_027475565.1. Taxonomy (NCBI): domain Eukaryota; kingdom Metazoa; phylum Chordata; class Mammalia; order Carnivora; family Felidae; genus Acinonyx; species Acinonyx jubatus. Next base: position 21,309,963 of record NC_069398.1, read on the forward strand.
TATATTTTTTAGCCAGTTTTATCTAATTTACTTTTCATTTTTCATTTCATCTATATTGCCATGGGGATGGTTCAAGAGATGAACTTGAAGTATCCTTTTGACTATATGTCCATTGTATGCACTATTTGGTAAATAATGCAAATTAGATAAGTAAGGATTTTAGATGAGAGGCTTAATTTTGGCATTTTAGTATTTGTAGAGCAAGTGCCATCCGCCCTTCTTCAGGCTCATCTTGCTGTCATTCCAGATTCACTTTCTTATGAGTCAGACATGAGGTAGAGTACTGTATACACAGGCACATCTTGTCACTGTTAAGCTTTCCAGGGAGGAAATTTTATAGGCTTACTTCAAGGGTTTAGTCACCTTCTAATGAGTCATTTTTTTTTTTTTTTTTTTTAATTCTGGAGCCAAGTTTAGGCACAGGGAGGTTAATTGGTGGGTTAAAACAATCTGAACATTTCTTAACTACAGAGTGTTTGCATTTGGACAGTTAATTCCCAGGAAGGGAGCTTTTAGTACCTAACATTTGGTACTTAAACTCATGAATTGTTACAAGTAATATTTCTGGAGAAACAGATCTATAGAATTTATTGATTTTGGGGAGGTATGGTTTCTGGCTGTTCTATATTCCTTCTGGATTTACTTTATCTCAATACTTTTGTGAAATGTGGTTTGGCTATATTGAGATAACCTTCTCATTCCATCTTTACACTCTGGATTCAGGTGTTTCTATCTGTTTGTGTCTGCTGCAGGATGATGGATAGATAGACTGCCTGTGGGAACATTGCCAGAGATTGTGCTCTTTTGTCAGTATCTGGAGACATCCAAGTTGATGTGTTGCTTCAGTGATTGGAGTCTGTGTACGCACCCTGCTTGTAGGCAATAACATGATCTTCTGCTTATTGATTTTTATGACATTGTTTATCTGACCTGTATTTACTCTTCTGTACATAGGCTGTCACTCACCTTGTGGTGGTGGCTTTAGACTTCTCAGTACAGATGTTCTGTCACGCGGAAAGTAGAGAGTGGCCCTCGGATTTTGTGCTCAGCTCTTGCTTCTGGTAGAAACCTTCCCATTTATTTATTCTTCTTCATTTATTTTTGCTTTTGTCCTTATTCTTTACATTCTCTCTCCCTTATTCATCTTTTTCAAAAATTATTATTCTCGTTCCTTTTCCTTGCATTCCCATGTTGTAAGCTTCTATGTTAGTGGTTCTCAGGATACAGGTCATGTTCACACAGTGGAAACTGTCCCGTTAAGATGCCAGTGGAGCCACCTCTTCCACTTTCTCCAAACCTCCAGAGGATGGAGAAACACTGCTCTGTACTATTCGTAAGCTTTTCTGAAGTGTAAATATTCTGCTTTTTAAAAAATCCTCTAATGGGAATTTTTTCCTTGCTATTGAATATTTATTTACAATCTCTCCATGTCTCATCCAATTGCCAGTGCTCTCAGCCCCCTTTGTCTTTTGCATTTTGCACTTCTGAGCTTTCTCTTCTTGTGGTTTCTCAGGAGATGAATCCCTTTTGCCTGTATGTCTATTATATGCATTATAATATCTTGTTGTATGTGTGGACTATTCTGTGTCTATACATATATCACATACACGGTTTCACCCTCCTTCTACTCCTTCACACAGGCAACATCTTCCTGCGTATTAACCACATTGCCAGGAAGACGTTGCCAGGAAGATGTCAAGTCCTTCTTTCTTTCTTTTTTCTTTTTTGCTATTAAGTAACTTGTGGAGGCACATGACCCTTCAAACTCTGGGCACACTCTGTCTAGTATTCCGGCTGATACGCGTGGTCTTCTGAGGCTTTGCTGAACCTAAGGCAAATCTTTTTCTGTATCCTTTACTGAATTTCTGGTTTTTGAGCAGCAGAATTTTGTTTAAGCCATCTGCTATAATGGATAGTTGAGATCAGGAACATCAAGAGACTGTTAAGCTGATTCAGTCTCCTCTCAAGAGTCAGTACTATTTAAAAATGTGTGTGTGTGTATGTGTGTACATGTTTTCTGATCCCACAGCTTTCGTTATATTTCCTTTAAGCCTTATTTATGTCATTAATACTATCATATATGTACAGTTTTCTTTTTAGCTATTTAAAAATTCAGCACTATTGCATAAAAATGATCCCTCATCATTAAACATTCTTCTAACACCAGTTATTCTCAGTAGGAACAAATACAAAAAAACAAGCCCCCTCCTCATTTCCTACCCCTTCCTGAAAATCACATCTCCATTGAGCTCTTCTTTTGTTAGGAATGTGTTTCTCTGCTATGTTAGGATTCATAACCACTGTTCTGAAATATCATCTTTAGTGTTAAATAGCTATGTCCTAAATCATCTTGCTCTTTCTTGGGATTGAAGCTCTTGAGAATAATATCTCATTATTATGAACAAAGCTGGAATGAACATTCTTAAATATCAGTATGTGTCCACAATTTTTTATCACTTCCAAACGTGAAATTTTTAGAAATGCAATTATTGGGTCAACAGATTTAAGTATTTTTCAGATTCTTTAATCATGTTGCTGTGTTACTTTCCAAAATGTTTTCGCTGGATTTTGCTTTCACTGTCAGTGAATGAGTGCAGCATTGCACTCATTGAAAAAAGGCAGCATTGAATATTGCTATTTTGAAGAATCTTTGCCGATATGATAACCCAAAATGGTACCTCATTACTGCCTCAATTTGCATTTCTTTGATTACTAGTAACTCAGTACCATATTTTAGAAGACCATTTTATCTTGTTTTGACACAGCTTCAACTCGAGATTGTCTTGAATTGCAACTGTCAAGATAAATCGTTGAAATTAAGAGCTGTAGTCCTGGGATATAATAACCTCATCCAGAATATGTAGCCCTGAAAGCTGCCTAATTAGAAACAACAGAATTCTGTCCAATTCACAGATATATATATGTGTCCAATTCATATATATATATATATATTTTAAACACACACACATATATATTTTTTTTAAACTTTTTATTATAGATTTTTAAAACACCCAAGAGAAAAGAAAATACTAGAATGAATTCCTGTGTAACCACAGTCTTTACTTTGGCAACTACTGGCACTCTACATTTCTTATTTCACCTGTCTCCCCTCTGTTTTTGGAGTGGAGGAGGCATTGGAATATTTCAAGTCAAATAAATACATCACTTTACCCATGAATACTTATGTATAGAATGCCTCTTCCCAGAACTTTGCATATATTTTATCTCCAAGAGGATTTATTACTATAGTATATCATAGGTACAGAAAAGTGCATAGAGCTTAAATGGACAGCTTGGTGAATTATTACAGAATGAACACACCTCTGTTTTCAGCAACAAACTTAAGAATACAGTATGAGTATGTATGTAATATGAAGAACACCTTCAGAGTCACCCTTTCGCACCATTCATCTTCCTTGCTGGTCATCAGCCCCTCTTCTTTCTAAAAATAATCACTGTTTTGTCTTCTAACACTGTAAGGTAGTTTTCCCTGTCCTTGAACTTTATAGAAATGGAATCATACAGTATAGAACTGACCCTTGAATAACGCTGGGGTTGGGGTGCTGACCCCTTGCGCAGTTGAAAATCCACGTATAACTTTCACCTCCTAAAACCAGCTACTAGCCTGCTGTCGCCTAGAAGCCTTACCGATAACATAAATAGTTGATGAACACATACTTTGTATGTTATACGTATTATACTGTATTCTTACAATAAAGTAAGCTAGAGAAAGGCAGATATTGAGAACATCACAAGGAAAAAACACATTTACAGTACTGTACCCTAAAAAATTCACGTTTAAGTGGATCTGCGCAGTTCAAACGCATGTTGTTCAAGAGTCAACTGTATTTTGCTTTACATGTTTGTTAGATTTATCCATGATGTTGTGTACAGCTGTAGTCTGTTTCATTGCTATATTTCATTATGTGAATATGCATCCTTGCTACCAACTGGTTTTGTCTTTCTTTGAAATAATATTTTCTTGTGGACTTAATTTGCATTTCTGTTGGGGCACCTGGGTGGCTCAGTTGGTTAAGCCTCTGACTTCAGTTCAGGTCATGATCTCATGGCTCGTGAGTTCAAGCCCCACCTCGGGCTTGGAGCCTGGAGCCTGGAGCCTACTTCAGTTTCTGTGTCTCCCTCTCTCTCTCTCTGCCCTCCCCCACCCCCAATTTTTTTTTTTTTTTTGCGTATCTGTTTATTGGTCATTTGAATCCCCTCTTACAAGAAGGATACATTAAAAGTTACTGTCCTCTGTTATTAAAATGTAAAAACCCCTCTTATTCAAGGCCATACAAGAACATTCATAGCTTTTGTCAATTTTTATTTTGCATTATCTTTTTCTAATTGGTTTTCAGGAGTTCTTTATATATTGTAGATAATGAGTAAATGTCTTTTTTCACTCTGTAGCTTGTCTCTTTCTTATAATTTTTAATAAGGAGAAGTTGCTAATTTTAATGTAGTCCAGCTAAACACGCTTTCTTTTCTGTGGAGTGCATTTTAAACTGTTTAATAAAGTCATGAAGAGATTCTTATTTTCTAGATATTTTGTTGTTTTTCTCTCACATTTAAGTCTGTAATCCATTAAAACATTTTCTAAGTGTGAATGCTTTTATCCCCCCCCACATATGAGCACCCATCGGACCCAGCACGGTTAATTTAAAATACCATCCTTTTCTACCTTATTCGATAGTGCCAATTTTGTAATAAATCAAATATCTATACTTGTTGCTCATTTCTGTTTTTTTTGTTGAGATGTAATTGATAATTGACATGTGACATTTTATAAGTTTAAGGTGTGTTCATTTGATACATGTATATAATGCAATATGGTTACCATGGTAGTATTAGTTAACACTTCATCACATCCAATAATTATCATTATTTTTTAATGGTGAGAACATTTAAGATCTAGTCTCTTAGCATCTTTGTTAACTAAATTGTTAACTAAACTAATGAAATCACATGTTAACTAAATCACAATGCTGTGCTGTACATTAGATCTCCAGAACTTTATTCATCTTATAACTACAAGTTTGTACCCTTTGACCAATATCTCTCCAGTTCCCCCACCCTTCAGGGGACTGTTTCCATGAGTTCCCCCTTTGTAAATTCCACACATAAGTGGTATCGTACAGTTGACTGTTAAACATCATAGCGGGTCGGGGCACTGACCCCCTGTGCAGTGGCAAATCTTCATATTAACTTTTGACTCTCCCAAGACATTTAGTATGTTCTACATATTATACTATATTCTTACAATGAAGTAAGCTAAATAAAACATTAGTAAGAAAATCAAGGAAGAGAAAATATATTTATGGTACTGTACATATATATTTACTGAAAATCCATGTATAAGTAGGCCCACACAGTTCAAACCCATGTTGTCTAAGGGTCAGTTGTATTTGTCTTTCTCTGTCTGATTTACCTCACTTATTATAATGCCTTTGATGTCCATATTTATCCATGTTGTCACAAATGGGAGTATTTTCTTCTTTCTCTTGGCTGATGTATATATATACACCACATGTTCTTTATTCATCTGTTGATAGACACTTGATTTGTTTCCATATCTCGGCTATTTTGAATATCCTGTTTTATTTCCTTTGGATATATACCCAGAGGTGGGGTTGCTGGATCATATACTACTTCTATTTTTTTATTTTTTGAGAATACTTCATACTGTTCATAGTGACTTTACCAGTTTACACTACCACTAATGGTTCCCTGAATCCAAAACCCAAAAAGGGTTCCCAGTTTTCCACATCCTTTTCAACACTTGTCTTCTCTTGCCGTCTTAAGGATGGCTATTCAACACGTGTGAGCTGATCACTGAGATCATTGTGGTTTTGATTTACATTTCCCTGATGATTAGTGATGTTGAGCATCTTTTCACGTCCTTGTTGACCATTTGGATGTCTTCTTTGGAAAAGTGTCTATTCAGTTACTCTGCCCGTTTTTAAATCAGATTGTTTGGTTTTTTGTTATTGAGTTGTAGGAGTTCTTTTAGCTATTAACCCTTTATCAGAAGATGATTTGTAAATATTTTCTCCCATTCCATAGGTTGTCTTTTCATTTTGTTGATGGTTTCTTTTGCTGTGCAGAAGCTTTTTGTTTTGATGGTAGTGCCATTTGTCTATTGTGGCTTTTGTTGCTCGTGCTTTTGGTGCCATATCCAAAAAGTTATTGCTAAGATTAGTGTCAGAGAGCTTTTTCCCTGTGTTTTCTTCTAGGAGTTTTACGGTTTCAGGCCATATGTTTAAATCTTTAATCCATTTCAAGTCATTGCTTTGTATGTTTTACAGTTTTCCAGGCACCATTTACTGAAGACACTATCTTTTCCCGATTGAGTATTCTTGGTTCCCTTGTCAAATATTAGTTGACATGTACACACAGGTGTTTATTTTGGGCTCTCTGTCCCATTGGTTTATGTGTTTGTCTTTATGCCAGTTGCATACTGGTTTGATTACTGGAGCTTTGTAGGAAACATTGAAATCAGGATATGTGATGCTTCCTGCTTTGTTCTTTTTTTCTCAGGATTGCTTTGGCTATTGAGCGTCTTTTGTGGTTGGATACAAATTTTCAGATTGTTTTTTCTAGTTGGGTGAAAACTCCCATTGGAATTTTGATAGGGATTGCATTGAATCTATATAGATAGCAAAGTGTATAAATTCACTGGCTTTTAGCTTATCACAACATTGTGCAATCATTAGCATTATCTAATTCCAGACGATTTTTAATAGTGTCGGGCTTCTTTCAGTTAGCATAATGTTTTCAGGATTCACTCATGTTATTGCTTTAATCAAAACCACATTCTTCTTCCCTCCTGCCCTCTCCCCCCACTGAATAATATTCCACTGTATGGATACACTACATTTGTTTATCCATTCTACAGCAGATGGACATTTGCATTGATTCCACCTTTTGCTCTTATGATTAACAAACTATGAATATTGATGTACAAGTTTTAGTGTGAACCCTACATTTTTAATTCTCTCAGGTGTATCTACCTAAGAATGGAATTGCTAGGTCATATATTGATTCTATGTTTAACTTTTTGAGGAACTACTAAACTGAAGCAGGAAAGTTAATTTTGATGAAGTTCACCTTAGTTTTTCATTTGTTGCTTGTGCTTTAATGTCATGTCTAATGGCCTAATCCACGGTCCTTATATTTTTTTCATAGAGTTTCATTGTCTTAGCTCTTACATATGGATCTTTTCACTTAATCTTCATGTAGAATATGAAGTAGGCTTCCACTTCATGCATTTGCACGTGAATATCTAGTTGTCTCAGGACTGTTTGTTGAAGAGACTATTTTTCCTCCATTGAATGGACTTGACCTGCTTGTCAGATCAGTTGTCTATATATGTGTAGGTTCACTTCTGGACTCCATTCTGTTCCATGGTTCTGTATGTCTGTTCTTATGTCAGTTTCACACAGTCTTGATTAGTATATAGCTTTGAGTAAGTCTTGAAATCAGGAAGTGTGAGTCCTCCAAATTTGTCTTCTTCAAAGTTATTTTGGCTGTTTGGGCCCATATGCATTTCTATATGCATCTTGAAAATCAACTCCCCCATCCCCGAAAAATGGGCAGCTGGAGTTTTGACAGGGATTTTTTATTTTTTATTGAGGTGAAATTCAAATAACATAAAGTTAACCATTTTAAATGAAGAATTCACCGGCATTTAGTACATTCATGGTGTTATTCAGTTACCACCTCTACGTAGTTCCTATACATTTTCATCTTTCCAAATAAAGTCTTGTATCTATTAAGTAGTTACTCCCCATCCTCCCTACCCAGTTGCTGACAACCACTAATCTGCTTTCTATTTCTGAGGATCTACCTGTTTTGGATATTTTGTATAAATGGATTCATGAAGCACGTTATCTTTTTCATTCCTGGCATAAATCCTACTTATTCATGGTACATAATACTTTAATATGCTATTGGATCCAATTTGATAGTATTTTGTTGAGGATTTCTGCATTTATATTCATAAGGGACACTGGGTATTTTCTTGTGCTATGTTTGGTTTGGTTCAAAGGTAATGCTGACATCAGAGAAGGAGTTCATAAGTGTTCATTTTTCTTCTGTTAATGGGAGGAGTTTAAGAATATTACCCTTGAAATGTTTGGCAGAATTCACCAGTGCAGCCATTGTTTCTGGACTTTGTGTGGGAGTTTCTTCATTACTGATTTAATCTCTTTACTTGTTGCAGATCTGTTCAGATTTTCCATTTCTCTTTGAGTCATTTTTGGTAATTTGTGTGTTTCTAAGAATTTGTCCATTTTTGTTAAAGTGTATTTATTTTGAGACAGAGAACACAAATGGGAGGAACAGAGAGGGGGAGAGAGAGAGAATCCTAAGCAGGTTCCACACTATCAGTGCAGAGCCCAATGTGGGGCTCAAACCCACAAACTGTGAGATCATGACTTTAGCCGAAACCAACAGTCAGACACTTAACCGACTGAGCCACCCAGGTGCCCCAGAATTTTTCCATTTTATTTAGGTTATATTTAATTTATTGACATAGTTGTTCACAGTATTCTTTTATAACCTTTTTGTTTTTGCAAGGTTGGCAGTATTGTCTCCACTTTCAGTTCTGATTTTAGTTGTGTCTTTTCTGTCCCTTTTTTTTTTTTTAAGTCTAGTTTCAGGTTTGTCAATTGCATTGATATTTTCATAGAACCAACTTCGGTTTTTTTTTCTTCTCCATTGTTTCTCTCTTCTCTATTTCTTTTACTTCTGTTCTGTTCTCATCTTTATTATTTCTTTCTTACTCTTTACTTTCGGTTTAATTTACTCTTTTGGACCAGATACTTGAGTTGTGAATTTTGAGATCTTTTTTTTTTTTCTAATGCAGGTGTTTATAGCTATTAATTTTTTTGTCTTTTTATTTTTTTAAAAAAAGATTTATTTATTTATTTATTTTGAGAGAGAGAAAGAGAGGGAGAGAGAGAGGGAGGAGAGAAAGCACATAGAAGAAGGGCAGGGCGAAAGGGAGAGAGAGAGTCCCAAGCAGGCTCTGCACTGTCAGTGTGGAGCCTGATGCGGGGTTCAAACCCACGAACCATGAGATCATGACCTGAGCTTGAAATCATGAGCCAGACATTTAACCAACTAAACCACCCAGGCATCCCTTTCTTTGTCTTTTGACAGTTTGATTATAATGTGTCTCATTATGAGACTCTTTATCATTTTTGGAGTTTGTAGAGCTTCTTGGATGTGTAGATTTATGTTTTTCACCAAATTTTTGAAGTTTTTGGCCATTCTTTTTCCAAACATTCTTTTTGCCATTTTTTCTTTTCTCTCTTGAGACTTTTGTAATGTGTATGTTAGTACACGTTGTAGTGTTTTATGGGCCTTTAAAAAGAAATTTAAATAATAAGCCTACAATCTTTCTCTTCCTTTTTGGGAAATGAGCATTATTAATGAATTGATGTGTTTCCTTTAAATGATTTCTTTTCCCACTGGATCAGATTTTCTTCACTGAGGTTTATTATCTTGTTTTGCCCTCTTTCCTTTATTGGAATTTTCAGTTGTTCATTAAGCTTGAAATTGGTTGGTTACTTTATTTAGAGAGTAATTCTATAATAACAGTTTTCCTGCTTATCTTTGAGCATAAAGAATGTTTCATTTGGTTGCATCATGAATTATATCTTTGAATTTACCTTTTCATTCTTTGTTTATTTGACTTACCAAGTTGACGCATTTTGTTTTGTCTTCCACAGATAGTATAAAGCTTAGTTTAAAGCCATTTCAACAACAAGGCATGCTTTCTAAGGAGTTTGATAGGTTGCCCAACTTCTAGTAGAGGCATTAAATGTTCTTTGCTTTTAGAAACAATGGTCATCAGTGAGGGATTTTGTGTGTGTGTGTGTGTGTGTGTGTGTGTGTGTGTGTGTGTGTGTTTAAAAGTTTAATTTTTGAGAGAGAGAGAGAGAGAGAGGGAGAGAGAGGGCATGAGCAGGGCAGAGAGAAAGAATCCCAAGCAGGCTTCAGTGCAGAGCCCGACACGGGGCTCAGTCTCACGAACTGCAAGATCATGACCTGAGCCAAAATCAAGAGTCGGATGCTTAACCAGCTGAGCCACTCAGGCACCCCAGTGAGGGACCGTTTCAATTTTAAGTTGTTTTTTGGCTTTAAGCCATTCAGAATTAGTTTTTGACAAACATACAATTTGGTCAGTATTCAGTTTGGTTTTTATAAATTGAGAAGACGGTGCAAAAGGCATCAGTGGTGGAGTCGTAACCTCTGCTGGTTTCCCAGCTCCTCTCCTCTTTTGGCATTACTATGGTCACTAATTTTTTTCTGACTCTGGTTTTGTTTATTTGTCAGACTAGAATGTAAATGACACAACAGTTGGCACTTGGCTTTGTTCGCTGCTGTATCTCTAGCACCTAGAATTAGGCCCAGCATAGAGAGGGACCCGGTGACTATTGGTTGATACCTGTGATGAATCTGTGGAGCTGCTGGTGGTGGTGGTGATGGTAGCCGAAATTTATTCATACCTTTCTTTGTGCCAGGCCATGTTCTAAGACCGTTGTTTTAGTTCTTTTGACTTTACAACCATACTACAAGATACTGGTACTGGTGCTCTCCCCATTTTACAGAGGCAGAGGGTGCATGCCTGAACGCACACCGCCGATTCCAGAGCCAAGAGCCGTAGCTTAATTGTTACTCTGTGGTTCTTTTTCCTCCTTTCTCCTGGCCTTCCTGACTACTCGGGCCTTTTCTCCTTTGCACTTAAAATCTTTTTCTGCCTCGGTTCCCCTTGATAAGCATTTAACATTTACCTTAGGTATTTTGACCTTAGTTTTCACCCCGTGTATTTTCAGTTCATCTATTACTTCCCTCTAAGAAACAACACAAGTTAAAACCCAAATTTAAAATCTGTCGCAAAGATCTGATCAAAAATTTCGAGGTGAACATCTAGGTCTCTTGCTAGGGACCAACCACATTTGATGTGATATTACTTTCAAAATTCTGTTACTGTGTGCAGACCACTGGGGCAGGTTGGGGGGATCTTAGACTCTCAAACAGAAAATATATGAAATTATAAGATGCCACCTTCTTGACATTTTTGACAAGTCACACTGTGACATTTTACAAATAACACTATACATTGAACAGCAAGTAGGTAAACTGTTTGTCTGAAGTCAATACCTTCATCCTATTTTTATATTCATCCTATTTTTATATAACTGTCCCTATGAGATAACATGCCACATTCAGAAAATTCTGCAGTAATAACCATTCCAGAACCTATGCAAATTAAAATTACTAAATCTCCAAACTGAAAAAAATAAGTTTAATTCAAATGAAATGAATACAGTTGACACTCCAACTTTTTTTTCTTTTTTAACAGAAGATAAAATAGCAATGGTAAGTATTTCCTTTGCAGAGGAAATTCCAGCCTTCACCTTTCAAGAAACATCTGCACCCAGTTTTTGTTTTAATCTAATCTAACTAGAGTGTACCACCCTTTTGTTCTTCTGTAGACCTTAGGAACTGCTTTAACTAATTTTCAACAGACTTTAAATAAAATCTCTGAAATGATTCCATTGAACAAGCTCCCCATAGTCACAGCAAAACCCAGAATGCAAAGTTGATAATTTGAAATGAACTAATCAAATCCACTAACATTCCTTTTCCAGTAACCCCATAATGTTTCTCTCTGTAGCAATTTGATATAAGTATGCTATAGATAAAAAGGTATGAAAATTAGCTATTTCTGCTAATCAAAAGATACGAAGAAAGTGAAAAGGAAAGCCATAAAGTGAATGGAAATGTTTCCAAGGCCTTTATAACAGCTCTCTTATAGCCAGGATATATAAAGCATTTGAAAAAAACAAAACAAAACAAAAAACAGTCAGTAGGAAGAAGACAGCCCAATACAGAAATATTTAAAACACTTGAACAAGTACTTCCCAATAGCCAGCATCCAAATGGCCAGAAACATAATCAACTTCTTTAGTAGTCAGGCAAATACAAAATAGACAATGCAAGAGTGGCAAAATTTAAAGACTGAAAACTCCAAGTGTGGTTAAGGAAGAGAAAGAGCTGGAACCCTGAGACACTGCAGGTGAAAGTTTTGTAAAATCACTTTGGAAACCAGTTTGACAGTATATGCTGAAACTGTATGAATGCACCTCCTGTGACCCAGCATTTCCACACGTAGGTGCATCCAAGAAAAATACATGCTCTTGTGCATCTCAAGAGTGAAGTGTAATAACACGGAGGGCAACAGACACTATTTTGGTAGGACCCAAACTGGAAAATAACCAAAACTTCCACTAGTAGTATATTCACATAATAGATACACAGCAGTATGTTTAATCTCACAAACATCAAATTCAGTGAAAGAAGCCAGACCTAATTGAGTATAAGTCATAGTAGCATTTTATACAATTTCCTGAAACAGGCAAGATTAAACTCTAGTGTGATAAAAATACAACAGCACTGTTTTAGAACAGCTAAAAAGTGGAGATGATCCAGATGTCTATCGTTGGGGGAATGGTCGAATGAATTGTTGTATATTCAAATGATGGAGTACTGGCTAACAAGGAAAATGAGCAAATGTCAACGTGCAGCAACACGGATGGATTTTCTGAAAATGTTGGATGACAGAAGCAAGACACAAAAGAATAATGGTATTGGGTATCTTTGGGACAGAGGGAGCGGATAGCGACTGGGTGATGGGTATGTTCTTTGTGTTAACCCCTTTTGCTATACAGATGTGTCTTATACACATTTCTCTTTGTATATTTTGTTTCACAATTTGAAAAGGTTTAGCAAAGCAGAGAGGGCCATGCCCCTTGGGTTCACATGCCAGCTTTGCCGCTTTCCAGCTGTGTGACTTTGGGACATTTATCTAACAGCTCAAGGTCTCGATTTCACAACTGTGATGTGAAGATAATAATCAAACCTATTTTGTAAGATTTGTTGTAAAGAGTAGACAGATACTGGACTCTTCGCTCCAATGTTAAGCACTTACAAGAACAGCTGGCACGTAGTCAGTGCTGAGTAACTGCTAACTCCTTTTCTTGTTATTGTTGGTATCATTGCCAGTTTATTTGTCCAAAGGAATTATAAACTCTCATTGGAGTTAACATTATATTATAAATCTATCATGCCTCTCCATGTAGTGAGTTTTTGTTTAGGTCTTTCAGAAAAGTTTATTTTCTTCAGTGTCCATGTTATTTCATAAACTAATCACTAGATATTTTATAGATGTATTTTATAGTTGTAAGTGGAATTTTCCTTGCCTTGTATTTCATAATTGGTTGCTGCTGGCATATAGTAGCTAATGCTTCTTGGGGTTCTAAGTTCTACACGGGTTGAAGCTTTTAATCCTGTGTAGGACCCCCATTTTTCACAGGGTAGAAACTGAGAACAGGGAGATGAAAATAGCTAAGTGTGTGGTCTGGGCTTTGGTCCGGCCCCAGCGCCCATATTCATTCCACTGATCCATGCTAAGAAGGCAGTTCATTTTTATACTTTTCCTTAATACAACTTTTTAGTTGATTTTCTTAGGTTTCCAAGAAGCCAGTTACATCATTTGCAAGTAATTATTTTTTGTGTAGTGTCCAGCAATTCTTGCTCCCTTGCCTTATTGCTTGGATTTTAACTTTCAGGGAAGTGTTCATAAAAATAACAGAGTGGACATTCTTCTGTTAGTCTGACTAAATGGGAGTGCCTGTATTTTTCATAAACCACTGAGAATGACATTGACCATTTTATGTTAAGGTTGTGTTTTTTAATTCTGTAGTTTGCCAAATGGTTTTTGATTTGATTACTCTGTTTTGTTTTCAAATTAAGGATGGCTTTTAAATTATACCAAATACCTTTGTGTGTCTGTGAAGATGATCACGTGTACTTTTCTGTGTTGAACTCTGTGATGAATTATATTAATATGTAACCACATATCGAATCATCTTTGCATTCCTAGAATTTTCAACATACTGCTGAATTGTATTTGCTAAAGTTTCTATAAGATTTTTGTATCTATAAGTACAAGTGAGATTGGCCTGCTGTTCTCTACCTGTTTTTGTTAAGTGAATTCTGGCCTTATACGTAAAGGGAATCTGGAAGATCTCTGTCTTTTCATGCATTATATACTGTGTTTTAAAGTAATTTTTGAGTACATTTTCTGGTATGGCTGCCAAATACTGTTCAGCGGTGATCTTTTCATTTTGTTCATCGAAGATCTCGAGTGTTTCTTCTCTTTCACTAATTATGGAAATCTTCAAACATAGGCAAAAGTAGAGAGGTTGGTATCATTTTGTTCCTCTCTCGCCTCACTTTTTCTCTCAAGTATTTAGAGCCTCACTACTTAAAACATGCTGTGCGTCGTAGCAGCATGGATATTATCCGGGAACTTGCTCCAGATGGGTGTGGCCCTGCGTGCGTATGCACATAGACCCCACCTCCACCATATACTACTGGTTATAGGCAAGTCCTAGGTCCCGCTCCCCAGTCTTGCTTTAGATTTTAACCTCTTTTGGGGCACCTGGGTGGCTCAGTTGGTTAAGCGTCCCACTTTCGGCTTAGGTCATGATCTCATGGTCCGTGAGTTTGAGCCCCACGTCGGGCTCTGTGCTGATGGCTCAGAGCCTGGAGCCTGCTTCCGATTCTGTGTCTCCCTTTCTCTCTCTCCCTCCCCCGTTCATGCTCTGTCTCTCTCTGTCTCAAAAATAAATAAACGTTAAAAAAAAAAAAAAGATTTTAACCTCTTTTTCATACTGTCCTGAGATGTTTCAATAATGCTTTGAACGTTTGAAAAATTGTCTCGGGTCCTAGAAGGGAGAGAGCTACAAAGTCAAAGGGCATAAACTTGTTAAAGCCTTTGATGTCTGTTGTCTAATTGCTTTTCAGAAAACCACTACCTCTTTTGGTTAAGTGGTAAACAGGTGACAATACTGACAGTTCATAAATGTGCCTTTTCTGCCAACAGGAGATCATTAAAATGTTAAGAAAGCAGGAAAGAAGAGAAGAGTAATTAGAAATTCTTGTCATAAACACTTGAGTGATTGGTACCTGAAAGCCTGAAGGTTATTTGAATTAATTTTCAACAGTCTTAAACTATTTGGTCAATTTACTATTCCTTACTAAATCTAATTCAGTGTGTCGTTTTCAAGAAACATTTGGGTGCCTAATGTAGTGGTAGAGATTATGAGTGAGAAAAGATACATGCCAATATCTGTGCCCTTAAAAGGCTTATGGGAATCTTATTATATTGTTTTCATTTTTTTTTCGTCTTTCTACAAAATATAACTTTGGCTTATAGAAGTTCTGGCTGGGGGCGCCTGGGTGGCTCAGTTGGCTAAGCGTCCGACTTCGGCTCAGGTCATGATCTCACAGTTCGTGAGTCCGAGCCCCGTGTCGGGCTCTGTGCTGACAGCTCAGGGCCTGGAGCCTGCTTCGAATTCTGTGTGTGTATCTCTGTCTCTCTCTGCCCCTACCCTGCTCGTGCTCTGTCTCTGTCTTAAAAATAAATAAAACATTTTTTAAAAATTTTTAAAAAAAGTTCTGGCTGAATTTCACATTACCTGGGTCTCTAGGGGATTGAAGAAATTTGAAAGCCTTCCACGGTGTGACTTCCACCAACATTCCTTTGTTTCAGCAACAGCGTACCGTGTACAGGCTGACTCTAGTGAAAGCGTGGAATGTAGACGAACTCCAGGCCTATGCCGAGCTGGTGTCCCTGGGGAATCCTGACTTCATCGAAGTGAAGGTGAGCTCCTGCTGGCCAATGTCATCCCACTTCCTATGGTGCTTTGTTGTGGTGAAGTTAGTACCTTATAAAACTCTATAGGAGGTCCCAGATGTGTTATTTATTCATTCAGAAATATTAATCAAGAACGTGGCACCATTCTAGGCAATGGGGATAATAACAGTAAAGATGGAGCTTTTGCTCTTATAAAGCTTATATTTATTGAGAGGGAGGCAGTCAGTGCAAAATAAATAATTAAAAACTACACAGTAACATTAGTATGCTGAGAAATAAAATAGTGTTACAGTGAGGAATTGGTTGGCTTTAAAATAAACTTTTAGGGTTGACTTGGGCTCAGGTCATGATCTCATGGTTCTTGGGTTCAAGTCCTGCATCGGGCTCTGTGCTGACAGCTCAGAGACTGGAGCCTGCTTTGGATTCCGTGTCTCCCTCTCTCTCTGCCCCTCCCCGCTCGCACTCTCTCAAAAATAAACATAAAAATTTTTTTTTAATTAAAAAAAGTAAAAAAATAAAATAAAATAAAAATAAAATAAAAATTAAAAAAGTAAAATAAACTTTTATTATGGAGAATTTCAAACATACATAGAAGTAGAGAGATTGGTCTAATGACCTCCATCTGTTCACCCAGCTTCAAAAATTACCAACTCATGACCAGTCTTGTTTCAGTTCTACCTCTGCCCATTTTCTCTGCCATATCCTATTATTTTGAAGCAAACCCAATGTTATATGGCTCATCTATAACTGTATATGTCTCTAAAAGATATACACTCACTATATACACTTATTCAGAATACTGTTCTCATAATTGAACAGTTTTAACAATAGTCTCTTAAGTATTGGAAATAGAAGGTTTCAGACTTGACCAACTATTTCTTATTAAAATAGTATTTGTGAATCTAGATCCAAATAAGGATCATTAACTGTAATTGGATTCTTTCTTTTTTAAATTTCTTTTAATCTGTTAGTTCCTCTTTCATGTGTTCTCTCTCTACTCTGCTCCCCCTGCCCCCACACCAGTAAGTTTGTTGAAGAAAATGTGTCATTTATCTTGGCTAGTTCCCTCTGTCTATATTTTAGATTTTGCTGATTGCTTGTTCCTTTGCCCCCTGTATTTCCTGTAGATTGGTAGTTAGATCAAGAGAAGATTGATCAGATGTGTGTGTGTTTGCATTTTAAGATTATTTAGTTGGTGGTATTGTATACTTACAGTAGGAGGTGGTAGTGCCTGGTTGTCCCTGGCCCGTTTTTTGGCAGTATTTCTTTGGGATGATGGATTCCTATAAGTGGATTGATGTGCCAAAGGGCAGATAATTGTTTTGGTAGACATTGTGATTGGCTCTTTTAGATTTCATAGGCAGAAGTCTTTTCTTCCGCCTATGAAATCTAATGGAGGAGATGACTCTTCTACAACTGATTCCTAAATAGTAAGAAGCAGTGCAGTCACCAGGGGATCAGAGCATTTTGGGCAGATGGCACAAGTAAGTATTCAAGTCGGGCGCCCCGTGTGAGATCAGGAGGGCAGTTGGAGTTGGCAGAGACACAAGATGAATCACAGAGGTGGGATGGGGCCAAATTTTGTTAGAACTTTCAAGCAAGAAAAGAACTGGATTTTATACTAAGTTTAGTGGTAAGCTTTTTGAATAGTCTGGTTTATGATTTTAAAAGATTACCCTGCTGCTGTCATGGGCAGATTACAGAGCTCAGAGTGAGAGTGGTTATAAAACGAGACGTTATGGCTTGTGGGGGAAGGTCATTGGCAATATGATTGGAGAGGAGTGGATGCATTTGGGATAAAACGTGGAAGTGGAACCAATACAGCGTGTTGCCAGACAAGACACAGGGAGTGAAAGAACAAACAAAATCAAGAACAACACCTGGATTTTGGCTTAAGCAATCGTGCGGATGTGGAACAGTTTACTGAAGCGGGAAAGACCAGCGGAGGAGGCAGGCAAGTTTGGGGAGTAATTTCACGAGTTCTTGTTGGCCTTAATCATTTGAGAGACCTTTTAAATATCCACATATAGGTTCAAATAGGCCAGAGGTTATATAAGCCTGGAGTTCTGGGGATAAGACAGGGCTGGCAGTAATCATTTGGAAGGCATCAGCGTGCCATGGTAGTTAAAGCTGTGGACTGTTACAAGGCAAATGGCTTTTCTGGACAACTAAGAATCCACAGAATGAGAAAACGTGACCAGAAAATTCCGCCCTGTCTCTGAAAACCCGACTCTTCAGTTTATGTCATTTCACTCTGTCATTTCAGAGGATAGTTCATTTTTACAGCTGTCTGTTCAGCTTTCTGTGGTACTATAGCCTAGAGCAGCAGGGAGGTGGGAAGAGATAAAATATTGCTGTCTGAGTGTTCAGCATTTTATCCCTGGTCAGGCCAAAGACACTCTTTTCTTTTGAAATTGCTCTTAATTTTAAAAGGCTACTCTTGGCAAGAACTCTAATGATGCAGAGATGCAAACTACATCTGCAGTATATTTGTTGGCTTAAGCAAACCTTGCCAATGTCAGGGAGTAATGGTGTTTTAATTTATGATTTAGCTATTAAAGAATGCTGTCTCCAGTGATGTTGGAGTAAAACTTCCATTATAAAGCAAGTTTCTGGATCATACGGTCACCTTTTTTCTGCCTCCCTCCGTCCCTCCCTTCCTCCTTTCCTTCTTTGCAGTCATGTTTTCTATAATGTATGACATATTTTACAATCTGAAAAGAATCACCCGGTATTATTTTTAAAAGAAAGGTAGCTACTTTGTAAACAGTATAATCCTCCGATGGGTATTTTTTTAGTTTGACAGACTATTAACGTAATACCCTCTGTCTATACCTGAGATGTTATAATGACATGGTTTCTTTCACATGAGATTTCCATTTTACTGTTTTATCCCTGCATTCAACAGGTATCTTTCAGCTCTTTCTATGTGCTAGGCCTCATCAAAGCACCAGAGATAGAAAATTTGATATGGACATGCTGTTTGGGAAATGGATGGTCTTATTGAACAAGGCCAAGTCTACAGAAGTAAAATGAGCCACTTGGAGAGATTTTATTTAAAAGTTTCTTGAAGAAATATGTAATATAATCACAATTTTAACTGTCTTACATGAATGATAAAATATAACGTAACAGGTAACAGTCGTACCAAGGGAAAGCATGGTGATGATCAGCTTGTTTCTTATAGAAGGTTTGAGATAGAAATGGCCTCTGTTAAGTGTACCTGTGCCATTGAGGGCTGGATCTCATTGCTTTGTTAAATTCAGCTCTCATTTGTCCTGTAGGGTAATGAAGTATCTTCCTTTAAAAAAATTTTTTTTTAATGTTTATTTATTTCTGATAGAGAAACAGAGCATGAGTGGGGGAGGGGCAGAGAGAGAGGGAGACACAGAATCAGAAGCAGGCTCCAGGCTCTGAGCTGTCAGCACAGAGCCCAACGCGGGGCTCGAACTCACGGACCGCGAGATCATGACCTGAGCCGAAGTCAGTCGCTTAACCGACTGAGCCACCCAGGCGCCCCTGAAGTATCTTCCTTTTAAACTGAAGTAGAAAAGGGATGTTTGCACAATATAGTATACTTTAGAAACAGAACAAGTCATAGAATAATGTTTATTATTTGATTATATATTTTTTAAAAGTTTA
This sequence comes from Acinonyx jubatus, assembly GCF_027475565.1. NCBI lineage: Eukaryota > Metazoa > Chordata > Mammalia > Carnivora > Felidae > Acinonyx > Acinonyx jubatus. The sequence continues at coordinate 21,329,338 of NC_069398.1, forward strand.
CTTATTTATTTTGAGAGAGAGATGAGTGGGGGAAGGGGCAGGGAAAGAGGGAGAGAGAATCTTAAGCAGGCCCTGTGCTGTGAGCTCTGACTCAGGGCTCGAACTCACAAACCATGAGATCATGACCTGAACTGATATCAAGAGCTAGATGCTTAACCAGCTAAGCCACCCAGGTGCCCCTGATTATATTTTTTAGCAGTATATGTTTGGATATATTTATATAAGAAGAGTACGGAAGGATTATATCAGACTGTTCACAGTGTTGTAATTTGGAAGAAGGGCAGGGAAAGGCTTAGTAATTCTATTTTTCATGTTTCCATGCCCTGCAAATTATTAGAGTGAGTGGGCATCATTTTTGTAATCCCACTGATTGAAACAAAATCAGTAAAGGAGAAGGCAGCCTTTCCTGTTCAATAGAGTTAAACTATTTAAGTCTGAAAAGGCATTTTTGTTGTTGTTGTCTAATTAATTAAATTTAAATTATGTGGGGGTAGGGGGGCGCTTAGGTGGCTCAGTCGGTTGAGTGTCTGACTCTTGATGATCCCAGAATTGTAGGATCCAGCCCCGTGTCCAGCTCCACGCCGAGTGGAGCCTGCTTGGGTTTCGTTCTCGCTCTCGCTCTTCCTCCCTTCACCCCTCCCCCCACACCAAGTGCCCACGCATGTTCTAATTTTAGTATATGTGCTGCCAAGGGAGCACTTGCCTGTTCTTTCTCTCTCACTCTCGCTGTCTCTAAAATTAAAAAAAGTTAAAAATTTTCTAAATTGGAGGAGTTTTAAAAGTAATGGTAACGAGGACATGTGGCTGGCTCAGTTGGTAACTCTTGATCTCCAGGTCATGAGTTTGAGCCCCACACTGGGGTTAGAGATTACTTAAAATAATAACATTTAATAAAGTAATAATAGTAAAAACCCTCTCTGAAAAACATTTGATGAGAACTAGCGATATGGTAAGTAACCTCAGCTTCCTCTAAAAACAAACACTTAGAAGTAACTGTGTTATAATAAACATACTTTTGACAGCATGGCCATCTGTCAGGTCTGTAAGGGAGTTCCTTTGGGACTCAAAAAAAGAGAGACCACCCTGGTGGTACTTTGTAGCTCTGATAGAGATGAGACTTGGGTTTAAAGGATGGAACACGAGGCCCTTTTGCCTTCAATGAAAGCACAAATTAGGACAGAATTTACCCACTGACACAGAATGGCCCTTGGAAGCTTGTCTTTCACCTATGCTCTTGATTTAAAAAAAGGGGGGGGGGGAGTCTCCCAGGGCCTGGCATTAAAATTTGAATAGTACCTCATGGTCACATAAATAAATGCCTTGAAGCTAGGAAATTGATAATACAAATTGACCCTAGGCTGGTGACATGCCTGGGTTCCCTGCAGAAGCAAACAAGTACTGTTCATGTCTTGTGTTTTCCAGGCATGTGTAAGTGTGCACGCACAGGGGTCTCTCCTAATCTGCACTCTCGAGCCTCATGGGGAATGGGGAAGAGCACAGCTTTGATACATTCCGAAAAAGTACTGATGTAGATCTTCTCTGCATCTAAATTTCCTCCATATTAGAATTAGAATAACAGTATCATTTTAATAGGTTTGTTTTGAGAATTCAGTGGGATAATGTATGCCCGGATTCAGTAAATGTTTAGATCACTTCTCATTAAGCACATTTATTTAAACTAAATCAATAGAAGCTATTTCTTTATTTTATTGGTTCCCACTTTTCTTTCATTGCTAGTCTCATAAACTATTTTTCTGTTTGATTCCCTGTAAATGAACATATATTTTAGTTTCATTAGGCTTAAATAGGCCTTTATTTGCTAGCCCTAGAACCTTAGTGATCATTATTTGCTTGCTTGTTTGTGAAAATGTGTATCATATTCTAAACATCTGCCTTATTGAAAAACTTTCATAGCACAATCCATTTGTAAATGAAATACTGTCTTTATATTCCCTGCCTTGCATTGCACCTTGAGAATAATAGTAAGTGCTTAGTAATTATTTGTTGTCAGATGATCTAAACCTCTTATGCTGTTGGCACTGTAGCTGTCTACAGAGCTCAATCCTTGTCGTGTACCTTTTGCAAAACAAATGCCTTAGCCTGACCTCACTGTCTTTCTCTACACAAAGATAAGGAATATTAGCGGTTATTCATGTAGAAGTCCCTGACTGGTATTCCTCAGTTGCTTTGTCATCAAGCATTAAAGAGTAGAGGGGAGAAAAGAGTAGAAAAATCCAGATTAATGTGAATGAAATTTTATATTATATCAGAAAAGAGTTCTGGAGTTTAATGTCATATAAAATATGTGACTTGATCTTTAGGTCATTCAGCATAGACTGGTTGGGGGTACAGAGAAGAACAGAGCACAGCCCCTGCCTGTACACGCTTAGAATTTACACATGTAATTATACCAGTTGGTACAAGCTATGTACCAGATATGATGAGCTTGGGATCAGGTTGGGTAGGGGTTCTTGAACAGAGATTAAAGAGATGGTGGGAAATTTAGCCAAGTAAAGACTGGATGCTGAGGAGGGCAGTCCACTTAAGAAAGCCTCGTGAGTGGCTCAGTCAGTTGAGCATCCAACTCTTGGTTTTGGCTCAAGTCATGATCTCACCGTTTTGTGGACTCTAGCCCTGCGTTGGGCTCCGTGCTGACAGTGCAGAACCTGCTTGGGATTCTCTCTCTTCTCTCTCTCTGTCTCTCTCTGAAAATAAATACATAAATAAACTTAAAAAAAAAAAGAAGGCCTCATGTGCCATGCTGAGAAGGTTGGGCTGTTTTTTGTTTTCCTGTGTGTGTGTGTCTGGGAAGAGTTGTTGAAGCATTTTTAGGATGGAGTGACACGTTTTGGGTATATTGTGCAAAAAGTAAAAGTCATGAAGACAACAACATTTCTCATTAGACTATAGGAAACAAAAACAATAGGAGTCTTTTGACGTTCAGTTTAATTAGAATATCAATCAAACTGCCAAAATACTACTCTTCCCACAGACCTTGAATCCCCAGGTAAAGTGTCCACGCACCCAATATAGGACCTTATGGCTTCCATGTCCTACAGCAGAGTGATCCATCCAAAAGGCACCAATGTAATGGCGTGGGTTATGCTTTTCACTACAAATCCAGGGGTGCATAAGTGGTTTTGTTCTTGAGGAACTTTCTTTGGGTCTGCTTGCCACTCCTCAACCTGGAGATTACAAAGTGAGTGTCTTTCAGTTGCCACACGGTACCCATCTGTTTTCTTGAGTTCATTCTTTTTTCAAAGTTGTGACGGCAAAACTTGGTGCTGGTGATAGATGGGGTGGGGGCAGGATGGTGGCGGGATGAGAAGGTGGCAGACAACTGTGATGTCATAGAAAAGGAAGCACTTTTAGATAGTTTAGGTAAAGTGTGATCAGGAATAAAGTCAGGGCAAGTCAGCCATTAGACCGGAGTGCAGAATGAAGTAGCCAGAGCAGAGAGGGGAGCACCAGAGGAGGGGCACATCAGGAGCCCAACTGAGGGAGGGCTCAGGGGTTCCCAAAGGTGACTCCACAGAGTAATTCACAGAGCCCATTCATGTCACAGAGGCTCAGAAAGTTGCCCATACTGCCTACCCCAGAGGATTTTGCCTGGCTAAAATGAGAACCTTTATGTGAAGAACTTAGTTAACTATGAAGCATCATGTGAGTGTATGGGAAAGTATTATGTGAAGACCTAGTAATGAACCATGGCGCTCATTCTCTCATTTCCTTCCCAAACCAAATCTGTCCTTGATGGTTCATGATTTATTATTGGTGAATAAGAAATAATATTTTCCAGAGCTATTGTCATAGACGTAAGATCTTATCTAAAAAATAGGGGCACCTGGGTGGCTCAGCTGGATAAGCATCCAACTTCAGCTCAGGTCATGATCTCACGGTTCATGGGTTCAAGCCCCACATCAGGCTCTGTGCTGGCAGCTCAGAGCCTGGATCCTGCTTCCGATTCTGCATATCCTTCTCTCTCTCTCTCGCTCTCTCTCTCTCTCTCTCTCTCCCCCTCCCTCCCTCCCTCCCTCCCTCCCTTCCTCCCTCCCTTCCTCCCTGTCCCTCTCCTGCTCGTACTCTCTCTCTCTCTCAAAAATAAACATTAAAAAAATTTTTTTTAATATGAAAAATAAGTTCCTTTGAATTAGCTACTATGTACATGCTTTTTCATATAATTCACAGTATCATAAAAAGTACTTAAGTTGAAGTAAAGTTCATTTTTATGACTAATTTGACCTATCAATAAATTGTTTTCATGTTTGGTATACATTCCGGTAAGTTTAGCACAATTTTTCAGCCATTCCTAAAGATTTTCAGAACTGTTGTAGTACTTGCTTTTTTTTTTAATCACCAAAAACTCAAACTTGGTTTAATGAATTTTCTAAAATCACTGGGCTGATAGAGATGATGCTCTTGATTGTTACAACTGAGCTGGGTTGCCTCTAGTTTATGTTCAGCAAAGGTCACGGTTTAGCATAACGGGAATCTTTTTGAGTAGTCATCTGGAGTAGATCATTTTGCAGAGTTCATATGAGTCTTCAGCCGGTTCCCAGTCCTGAGTGTTTGCTCATCCATGGGTTTTTCATTCAGTGGTATCCCATCCCCTCTACTCTGTATGTGTGTGTCTTTGTGTGTGTGTCTGTCTGCGTCTGTGTGAGTAAGACAGAGTGTGTGAGTGCATGTCTTTTTATTTTAGTTATTCCCTCCTTAGTAGCAGCATGTCTAGAATATTCAAAACACTTGTCCAGAAAGTTTAATTCTGGAGTATTTAAAGAGCCTGCAAAATTAAGATATCCCTTATTATCAGAAAATTTATCATTATGTAACTTAACCAAATAGAGAACTTAATTATGAAACTTTGGGGTCCTATAAGCATGGGCTGTCAGGTAGTGTTCTAAAGCATTAGAAGCCAATTTACCTTACCGCATTTGTACAACTCAGAAATTTCTGTAGAGGCGAGATGCATGTATATGCATGTAAGTGTGTGAAAGGTATGCATGTATAGCCACAAATGTATTTCCTGTTTGGCACAATTCTGTGTTTATACATACCCATGTACAGAAAGTAATCTCCTTAAAGAATACTTTCAAAGGGATCCCTAGCTGGCCCTTTGCAGAAGAATCTTATCAACCTTTATCAAACCTAAGTTGTATTGGGAAATGGGGGCTCATCTTATTTTCCCAGTGAATAAACTGTTCGGTGAATTTTTGTGCCACATGCCTCCATTATTAGTGTATGAGATTTATAATCCCTTGAGCATTAACCTCTTACAGTGCACCAAGAAATCTGAATGAAAAGATACGTTGTTGGTTCAAATACATTGTTGTGCCTAGACAGCATGGATTGTGACAGCACTGAGCACAGTACCCAAGCACCCTCAGTCACAGGGTGGGAAGGCCATCCGCCTGGGAGCTCCTAAGCAGATTTTATCATCTCTAATTCACTGGTACTTTCTTCACTTTTGGATTGAATTGGATTGGATTGGGTGGGATGGGGTAGATTCCCTCTAGAAGCCTTTCTGGCTCTGAAACTCTTGATTGATTTCATTTAAATTAGGTCCATAATTGTCTCTGTTGTCTTGCTTCCCCAGGGTGTCACCTACTGTGGAGAGAGTTCAGCAAGCAGTCTCACCATGGCCAACGTGCCCTGGCACGAGGAGGTGGTACACTTTGTCCGCGAGTTGGTGGCTCTCATCCCCAACTATGAAATTGCTTGTGAACATGAACATTCCAACTGCCTCCTGATAGCTCACACAAGGGTAAGAATAGCTCAACTATGCCTTCTTTTCTTCTTCTTTCTTCTCTTTATTTTCTCCTGTCTTTATTATAGTGGATATCTGCTTGTTTGCTACCTTTCCTGAAATAGACGTTAAGAAGGCCCTCCAGTCTGTCCATTGGGCTTACGCACTCTTGTTTCGTTCTTAGCCCTCAGCTAGGCACTTGAAGGGCCTCCTGGTTTGCAGTTGGTGCATGCTGAAAAAGAAAAGCAAAAAACACCCTTGTCATAACCTCTAATCCTTCCTCAGAATGACAAGAGAAAGCTGAAATAGTGGACAACCCCCATATGACTTCCAGAAGAAATATTGAAGTATTTATCAAATTTTATATCACTTTGAATCTCAGCCTCTGGAGAAATTTTCCTGGAGTTTTGGTTTCCATTTTTCCCTTTTAGCACTCTTACTAGACAGAATAAGTACCCAGATCTCGCATATTTCTTAAGAATGTCCAGCAAAGGAAAAATTCAGCTCTTGGTAAAGGTAGGCCATTAAAATAAGAAGGAAAATCTGCTAATCAGAAGGCCATTGTTGGAGTAGCTATCACAACGTGTCCTTACAGAAGTATTTGTACAGAAATAATGTGGCATCTGGGTTTGATTTAAAATAACATGAGGTGAAATTACGTGGGTGTGTGGATAAGATGACTGTTGTTGTGGCTAGATGATGAGCACATAGAGGTTTGTTATACTACTCTGCCTAGTTTTCTGTTCAAATTCTCCATTAATAAATACTTTTTTTTTTTTTTTAAGTGGACATGGGGCGCCTAAGGGGCTCAGCCAGTTAAATATCTGACTTTAGCTCAGGTCATGATCTCACGGCTTATGGGTTCCAGACCTGCACCAGGCTGTGTACTGTTAGTGTGAAGCCTGCTTGGGATTCTCTCTCTCTCTCTCTCTCTCTCTCTCTCTCTCTGCCCTCCCCCACTCACACTTTCTCTCTCTCAAAATAAATAATCTTCAAAACAAAAGTCGACATGGATGAACCCTGAAAACATTATTCTAGGTGGGGAAAAAAAAAAAAACCCAGACACAACAGGGCACATATTGTATGATTGTATGAAATATCCAGACTAGATAAATCCATAGAGATGGAAAGTAGGTTGGTGGTTGCCAGGTGCTGGGAGAAGAGCAGACTAGGAAGTGACTGCTAATAGGTATGGGATTTCTTTGGGGGATGATGAAATACTCTAGAATTATAGTGTGGTGTTGGTTGCCCATCTTTGAGACTAATCCAGAAGTCACTCAATTGTATACTTTAAAGGCTGAATATTATGGTCTGTGGATTATATCACAATAAAGATAGATTAATACCAAGATGATAATAAAGGTTAAGGGTGGGCTACCTTTTCTTACATAAGTTCTTTTTATGCAAATAAAGTCAGGGTCAATTTGAACATGAAAGACTCAGTATATTCTCCCCAAAAACCTAAATGACTTCCTGAACAGCTTCTCAAGTTAATGACATTTAATAATATGAGATTTGCTCAATTAAAATATCACATCCTGTAGTCTCAATAACCATGAGGTTAAAAGGCTCTCATGCTTTGGTTGCAGTTAGATTGTATGTAGCTGACTTGTGGTCTGTCAGATGTTTAGACAGAAGAATATGTTCTGGGACATTAGGGAACAAAGAAATAAAGGCCACCTGGTATTTGAAATGTTAATGATAGCTACAAAGCTAATTAACTTACAAAGCAAATCTTAAAAATTAAAGCCAAAAACCTAATTTTATTTTCTAGTTTTTCATTCACTGTTAACCTTTTCAGGTAAGACAGTGCCTTTAAAAAAATTATTTGAGGGTCGCCTGGGTGGCTCAGTAGGTTGAGCATCTGACTCTTGATTTTGGCTCAAGTCATGATCTCACGGCTTGTGGGATTGAGCCCTGGGTCAGGCTTTGTGCTGGCAGCACGGAGCCAGCTTGGGATCCTCAGCCTCCCTCTCTGTCTCTGCCCCTCCCCCACTGATGCACGCACACTCATGCATGCAGGCGCTCTCCCTCTCTCAAAATAAATAAATAACATTAAAAAAAATATATTTGATTAAAGAGGCAGTGCTCTGGAAATAATCCTGACTCTGGTGGCAGAGTTCTTTCTAACTCCATTGAGATGCCTCAGTGACACACCGTTGCTTTTAGCATGAAAATCAAAGTCCTTAATGTGACCCTAGGGCCCTGCATGGTCAGGCTGTCTACCTCTCCAGATGCTTTTTAAATTGCACTTCCCTCCCTCTCTGCACTTCCTTTATTTTCTCAGACACGGTAGGTGTTACTTTGGAATTATTTACTGTTTTCTTTTTTTTTAGTGGTTGTACTAGAAGTGACTTTATGATCCTTGACTAATCAAAGTATAATGTTAAAGAATACTTTTACCCTCTAACTGCAATGCAAGGACCTTAGAATACCTTATTAACCTCCATTTTCCCCTTCCCAACTCACATGCTATTATTGTTCTGTCCATGAATTATAAATGTGTGTAAGGAGAATATTGTTACTGCTGTATGTAGTCACTGTTCATTTAGATTTACCTGCATCTTTAACACTGTTTTGCACTCTTCCTTTCTTCATTTTTGACTCTCCATACAGGATTGTGTTCTTTCTGCCCAAAAAATACTTTCTTAAAAATTTATTTTAGTGGGCATCTGCTGATGGAAAATTCTGCTCTTGTTTGTCTGGAAATGTATATTTTAGCTGGGTATAAAATTCTAGGTTGACATTTGTTGTCTTTCAACACAATGTAATCTCTTGTCTTTTAAATTCCATTGATAAAGTCAGCTGTTGGTCTGTTGCTTGTTTTCAGATAATCTGCCATTTTCATCCTTCTGGTTTCTTTTTATGATCCTGCCCATATGCACAGGAAGTTCTCAGAAGGGACCAAACAACTGAAATTTTAGTATGATAAATGCAATAACAGACAAAGCCTACAAGGTACAAGCCAACATAAGGAGACAGTCTGAGATTGACCTTCATTATTTCATGTTTGTTGTGTACCCAGGATTTGTCAGGCACTATGCTGGGTACAAAGAATACAAAGATGAGTTAAAAAAAAAAAAATAGTCCCTGCCTTTCAGAATGGTCTAACAGAAAAAGAGGTAACTATCAAAACAAACACATACCCCAAAGTTTTATCAGAGCAAGATGGAAGAGTAGAATTGAGCCCAAGGAGGCATAGTTGGGAATATATGGTACCATCAGGAAAGGCTTCACAGAGGAGTTGCTGTTTGACTGCATGTTCAGTAACAGCCCAGGTAGAAACGACATTTAAGCAGAAAACAGCCTAAGAAAAGGTCCACAGAGAAGTGCAGAGGCCTGGCACATTGGGAGAATAAATAGTTTGGTGTGGCCGGAGGTCAAGAGAAGGATTGAAGGGAATGGAAGGGGGGTGATTCACCAGGGGCGAGAGCATTGATGGCACTGAATTACATCCTAATTGTGCTGTTTTTTGTACAGCATGGGCAGGCACTGAAGGGTTTTAAATAGAAGTGACACAATCAGATTTGAGTTTCAAAAAAATTTCTTTGGCAGTATTTCAGGGGATGAAGTGCAAGACTTTAAGAGAAACCAGTTCAGTTAAAAACTGCTATAATAGTGGGTGCCTGGGTGGCTCAGTCGATTAAGCGTCTGACTTTGGCTCAGGTCATGATCTTGCCGTTCCTGAGTTCAAGCCCTGCTGACAGAGCCTGGAGCCTGCTTCAGATTCTGTGTCTCCCCCTCTCTTTCTGCCCCTCCTCCGCTCACACTCTTTCTCTCTCTCTCAAAAATAAATAAACATTACAAAAAATTTTTTTTGTAAACTGCTGTAATAGTCCCAACAGTCAGAGGTAAAATGGTGAGGGTCTGAAACAAAGGGTATAAAAGGAGAGAGGAGAGTGGTCAGGCATTAAATGCAGAACTCGCTTTCATCCTAGGTGTATTGTGGGTGGGTGTCGCCTTATTACTGAGACATTCAGGCTCACCACTCAGCCTTCATTGACCTGTTGAGGGAGGGGAGCTTTGTTGTGGCTGATTTGGGGGTGTAAGTTCAGGCTTTCTCCTCAATAGCCTCTGATACCATTCTGATTTAGGAAAGGAGGACCACCTCATCACTGCTCCCCAGGGATGGTATGGAATGGACATGGCCTCCTTGCCCCTAGGCAGTGGCAAAAGTCTTGGCTCTCTGCTAAGCTTCCTCTGTCCCCACTCTGACGTGGGTGGGGAGAGGCACCTTGCTGCCACAGGTGGAGGTCAGTGCTCCCTGCAGGGTCTCCACTGAGACCACAGAGAGGGGTTGGGGTTGCTGGATCCTCCGCTCCACCTTCTCTGACAGCTCCCCAGCAGTGAGAAGGGAGGTTATGGCCCACCATGGCTGGGCAAATGTAGAAGTCTGGGGTCCCCACTCGGTGCTGACCGACTGGGGGGAGAATGAGGCATTTTTCTCATGGCCTAGGTTGGTTGTTGTCTAAAAGTTTTGTGTCTTGCTAGGCTGCTCTTTTCCTGGTCCTTTGGCCAAGAAAAGCAGATTTTTTTGGCGCTGTAAGATTGTTTTTTTTTATTGTTTATGCCCGCTGGTGTTTCTGGATTACAGGCTTCAACCAGGCTTCTGGGCTTCCGCACCCAGAAGGATAGAAGAGCCAAAAATGAAACCCAGGGAATGTATCACTGTGTTGTTCCTTGGGTCCGAGGTCCCTAGCCAGTCTGCCTTCTTACCTCTACCTTCAAAGCCTTCTTACATTTGCTTTACATATACTATTGAGGGATTTTAGCTGTATAGTGGGAGAAATACGAAGACGTGCATTTCCTCCATTTTGTCTAGCACCAGAAGTCTATGACCGCACAGTTTTGACATTTACGGTTTTTGGTATAGTATCTCCTCAGTGACCAGCATGCCAGTCCACTTCGCACACTGTGTCATCAGTAGATTATTTCCACATAAACTGATTTTCTTTTATTTATGTTTATTATGTTTTATTATGTTTTATTTATGTTTATTAAGTGTCACCCAGTATGGTTACAGAGCTGCCCCTGCAGTGTTACTGGAAAGATTTTCCTGAAACTTCTGTGAGAACATCTTTGCCTGATCCTAATCAGAGCCTATCAGGTCCCATTTACAGATGGATGCCTTTTTAAGGGTACTAAAAACAGAGATATAACCAAAAACAAAACAGAGGAAGGAAACAGAAGAAGACAAAACAAAACCTAAAGAGTAGACAAATCCATAAAACAAATCATTGAGTTCGTAAATAGCAGAGTGGGTATTGGCCATTTAACAACCTCATTGTTTATCCTGCCACCCCAAGCTCATTGTTTCCCTGCCATGTTTTTATCTCACAGTGCATGCAAAAGAAAAACCTAGATATTTTATTTGAATCATGATGGCTTTCACAATTAGGGCCTTTTTGGCTTTGTTTCAGGCCGCCCCCTGCCCTACCCCTTTAGAAGATACTGCCATGATTCTTTCCTCTGTTTGCCCAAGATACCTACCTCTTCTGCCAGAAATGCATTCACCACCCTGCCCCATCTCAGTTCACCTGCTGAATTCTCCTTAAAACTGTAAAACAAACCTCCTTGGGGGTCACTTCTCTCAGATCTATATGCACATAGGTAAGGCTGCCCTTCCTAAGGAGTTGTGGGTTCCTGGAACACAAGGACTGTCATCTCTAGCACTTCCTAGAGGAGCTGATGCATAGTAGATTCTTGGTGTTTGTTTAGTGAACTAACAGCCTCTTCACTTTCGTCTCCTTCCCTTTTTCACAGTTGTACCTTCCGAGAGCAGTTGCTGAATCGTCCTTGCTCATTTGGCTGTATCTCTACCTTCTTCCTTATTATTTATTCATTCATTCATTCCTTTATTCAACAAATAAATACTCAACTGAGTTTGCTATTTTATAGGTCATCAGTGACCTGCTACTTGTTAAATCCAGTTGTTTTCCTATTCACCATTTCTTCTGTTTTTCTGTAGCAGGAATCTGATGCCAATCCATGCTTTTGGAAAGTCTCTCCTATCTACTAGATTGTACTTTTTTGATTCTAGTAAAGTTGGCTAGCAGAAAAAAGAACATTGCCATAAAATGCAGCATTGAAAATCCCTCCATTGTGGCATTTCTTTCTTTATCCATTTCAAAAATTTTGAATTCTCTGATCCAGGATACCACATAACCCAAGATGTAAGGTGAATTCTTTAAAAGAAAAAAAAAAATTCTAGAGAGATTCCAAGCATTGGTTGAATATTTACATTTAGGTGACCTTTAAAGATTATGCATTAACTTGTAAAATTTTCACAGTATCAAACGGCCTCTGGAGAATCCATTATAATCTGCATTACCCTATCCATACCCAGAATACTCTGTGGTCATTTGCAGTACAAATGCCCTTGTTATTGCCATATGCTCTTGTTATTGCCATATGCTATTCCACATACAAAGCATTTCATAGTTGTTAGTGGGTTATTATTTTTTTTTAATCTCTGTAGAACAGTTTTTTGTTGTTGTTGTTTTTAACAGTCCATTTATTTATTTTGAAAGAGAGTGCGCGAGTGGAGGGAGGCACAGAGAGAGAGGAGAGAATCCCAAGAATCGCTCTCTGCAGGGAGCCAATGTGGGACGAATCATGAGATCATGACCTTAGCCAAAATCAGATCATGGCCTGAGCCAAAATCAAGTCCGCTGCTTTGGGCACCTGGGTGGCTCAGTCGGTTGAGTCTCCAGCCTCAGCTCATGTCATGATCTTTTGGTTTGTGAGTTTGAGCCCCACATTGGGCTTTCTGCTATTGCCACAGAGCCCGCTTCATATCTTTTGCCCCTCCCCTCACTCATTCTGTCCTTCTCTTTCTCTCTCAAAAATAAATAAACATTTAAAAAAAAAAAGAAAGCTGCTCAACTGACTGAGCCACCCAGCTGTCTGAACAGTTCTGTCATTTAGAGGTGTTGTTTAGACTCTTGATAAAGATGTTTCTGCTCTTGATAAGAGGCGGTTTCTTTAGTGAGTGGGAGTAGAAAGTTCAGTGAGTTTCTTTGACTTTGAACCAAGGAAAGACAAACTCAAGTTAAGTCAGCATGTTTTGGTTCTAAAGCTGAGCTTGAGGGACAAAGAGAAGTACAGCTGCCCACTGGAAACAGTCTACTCGAGGAAGGTGGACCTGCCTGTGTGCTTTGGACGAAGCAGCTGGGACAAGGAGATACAGTCCCCCTTCTGCCTCTGTGTTTTCCATTAGCAGCTCAGATGTAACCTTGGACCTGTCAGTTTGCAAACTAATGAGACCATGATCAACCCAATACACTCTGCTGATGGTTTTAGTTCAGAAACACTGAAGTCCTTCCTCCCTTCATGTTGGTGATGTCCTATTGTAGCGGATCACCGCCAGTGGAAACCAAGTAGTAGATCACATGTACAGCTTCCAGAAATCCACAGATCATTGTTTTAAAATGTAATTTCTTCCTTTTTTTTTTTTTTTTTTAAAAGTAGACTTTATGCCTTAGTACCTACAGATTGGGATTTACAGCAAACTTGATAAGATAGTATAAAGATTTCCTCTGTACCCTAGAGTTTCCCTGTTATTAACATCTTTCATTGGTATAGTATATAGGTTACAATTAACGAACCAAAATTGCTACATTATTAGCTAAAGTCCATAGTTTATTTAGATTTCCAACTAGTGATGTTGACCTTGGTCAGCAAGTCGAGGTAGTGTTTGTCAGCTTTCTCCACTGTTAATTTACTCTTCCCCTCCCCGTTTCTGTACATTACTCTTTGGAAAGAAGTCACTATCTATAGCTCATATGTAAGGAGTGCGAGTTAGGCTCCACATCCTTGAGAGTGAGATATCTACATAAATAGGTTTGTCTCTTCTTCCCATTTATTAATGTATTCAATCATTTTTTTTATAACAGTATGGATTTATAGTATTCAGTTTATACTTTGGGTTATAATCCAGTTGTACTCTATTTCCTTTGTTGCTCAAATTGTTCTAGCTCTGGCCGCTACGATCTCTTCCAGTTGCCTCTTTTGCTCTTTTAACATACCCCCCTTCAGGGTCGGAGGTTTTATTTGTTTTTGTTTTGAGCACTTCCTTACTTTCTGGCACTACAAGATACTCCAAGCTCATCTTGTATTTTTCTTGCTCCAGTCCTAGAATCAGTCATTTCTTCAGGAGCCCTGGTTCCTTTTATTGAAGAATGGTGTTAGAAACCAAGATCTGGGTGAAGGTGTGCTTGTTGTTGACTAGGGTGTTGTTTCTTCTTTTAGGCTCTCTAAAAGGTGTAACAGAGCAAAGACATTGTATATATATTCTAGCCTTCATACATACACATGTCTGTAAATACTTCCACCTGTAACCATTTGTATCTAGATGAAGCTAAACATACTGATGTCTCAAACTCTAATCCATTGCTAACATAACTCACTGTAGGCTCCTCTCCTTACTAATTTGAAAACTCCTCCTCTAACAGTGAGAAACCTAGCTCCTAATAGCTGTCATCTGTTTACTTAATTGTTCAGTTCCAACGTACATGTGTAGCAGTATCAGAACGTTTAAGCCAAGAATACAGTGCTTGTTTGTAGTTCCTTTTGCCTCTAGTCTTAGAGGCTCCACTTGTTTCCAGAATTACTTAGGTCAGCGCCTTTTCCTCTTTCTCCACTTCAGTGAAGTTATTTCATACATTCGTAGCAGAGTTAGATTCTCACACACGGTCTGCACCTCTTCCTGGGACCCCCTGACCTCCTAAGTGATTTTTCTTTAATGTTCATACTTTAAGGGTCAGTATTTGTGCTATAAAGTTGTATAGGTTTGAAAAACACATGACATGTGATGTCATAAAAAGATGAACATCTTTAAGTAGGGTTATTTGCAATCCGTACATTTTCTTTAGTGAGGTGTCTGTTCAGATCTTTTCCTCATGTTTTAGTTGGGTTGGTTATTTTCTTATTGTTGAGTTTTAAGAATTCTTTACATATTTTTGATACTTTCCATTTACCAGATGGGTTTTGCAAATATTTTCTTCCGGTCTGTGACTTTTCATTCTCTTAACTGTGCCTTTCTCAGAGCAAACATTTTTAATTAATAAAATCTGGCTTATCAACTTTTTCTTTCATGGGTGATGCTGGATTTCATCCTATGTTATCTTCTAGAAATTTTATAGTTTTATATTTTATGTTTGGATCTAAGATCTGTCTCAAAAACTGTGAGATTTATATCAACATTTTGTTGTTTGTTTTGTATGCAGATGTCAAGTTGTTGAAGTACCATTTGTTGGAAAGATTATTCTTTCTCCATTTAATTGCCTTTCCTCCTTTTTCAAAGATCAGTAGACTACGTTTGTGTGTGTCTATTTCTGGCCTGTATATTGTTACATCGATCTATATGTCCATTCTTTCACCAATGCTGTGCAATCGTGACTTCTGTTAGCTTTATTGTAAGTCTTGAAATTGGGTGATGTCAGTCCTCCAACATGCCAACTGGCTTCTTGGGTTGGCTATTCTAGGTCTTTTGCCTTTCCATAAAAACTTTAGAATCCATTTGTTAATACCTATAAACTAGCGTACTAGGGTTTTGTCTGGGAGCGAATTGAATCTACAGATTAAGCTAGGAAAAATTGACAATATTCAGTCTTCCAGTACATGAACATGAAATATCTCTTATTTAGATCTCCCATGACTTTTTTCAGGTTTTATTTCCTGCATATAGATCCTGTACATATTTCATTAGATTTATACATAAGTGTTTCATGTTTTTAAAATTTTTTTTAAAATGTTTTATCTATTTTTGAGACAGAGAGAGACAGAGCATGAATAGGGGAGGGACAGAGAGAGAGGGAGACACAGAATCTGAAGCAGGCTCCAGGCTCCGAGCCGTCAACACAGAGCCTTACGCGGGGCTGAAACTCACAAACCGCAAGATCGTGACCTGAGCCGAAGTCGGAAGCCCAACCAACTGAGCCACCCAGGCACCCCAAGTGTTTCATTTTTTGATGCTAATGAGCGTGGTACTGTGTTTTTAATTTCAAATTCCACTTGTTCATTGTTGGTATATGAGAAATCAACTAGTTTTTATGTATTACCTCATATAGCGCAGTCATGCCGTAATCACTTATTAGTTAGGAGGGTGTTTTGTTAATGTTAATTCTTTGTTTTTTTCTACATCGATTACTAATCACATCATCTATGCATCTCTTTCTTCCCAATCTGTATATCTTTTATTTCCATTTTCAATCTTATTGTATTGGCTAGTGCTTCTATATGATGTTGAATAGAAATGGTAAAAGGGGACATTCTTGCTTAGATTCTGATTTTAGTGGGAAAGCAACTGGTCTTTCACTTAAATATGATGTTTACTGTAGCCTTTTGGTAACTAAGTATCAGGTTGAAGACATTTCCCTCTATTTCTAGTTTGCTAAGAGTTTTTAATCATAAATTGGTTTGGATTTTTGTCAAATACTTTCTCTGCAATTAATGATATGATGAGTTTCATTTCTCTTCTTTAGCTTGTTGATGTGATGTATTACATTAATTGATTTTCAAATGTTGAACCAGCCTTGCCATACCTGGAATAAATGCATGGTTTTATTGGTATTATTGGTTGTGGTGTATAATTTTTTTATACATTGTTGGATTTGACTTACTAATATTTCATTGATTTTTTTACATATATGTTCATCACGGTCACTGTTTTGTAGTTTTCCTTTTTTGTAAAGTCTTTATCTCATTGTGGTATTAGGGCAATGCTGGTCTCTTAGAATGAGTTAAGAAGTGTTTTCTCTGCCTCTATTTTCTGGAATAGATAGGAGTACTGGTGTTATTTCTTAAATGTTTGCTTGAATTCACTAGTGAATCTTTCTGGAACAAGTAGTTGTTAAGCCACTACTCCTATCTACCCGTCTGTCAGCCTTTCTGACCAGCTCCTTCTCTTTTTCCTTTCCTCCCTCCTTTTCCCTTGGCTTCTTTTGCTTCTTTATTTTTCATATCCCCTGATATGGTGGCTGTAGCCCCAACTTAGCTTAAGCATCTACCACCACTTGGTTCAATCTCAAGTGCCAAATTCTCAAGAAAAGGCACACCTACATATAAGATCATATCGTCTGCAAACGGAGATAATGTTACTTCTCCTTCCTTACTTGGCTGTCTTTTACTTCTTTTTCTTGCCCAGTTGCTCTGGCTAGAACTGCCAGCAGTGTGATAAATGGAAGTGATGAAAGTAGGCATCCTTGTCTTGTTAAGTGATAGTAGAGGAAAAGCTTTCAGTCTTTCACCACTTAATCCGATGTTTACAGTTGGTTTTTAATTTTTTACTGTTTATTAATGTTTATTTATTTTTGAGAGAGGCAGACAGAGCATGGAGTAGGGGAGGGGTAGAGAGAGAGGGAGACACAGAATCTGAAGCAGGCTCCAAGCTCTGAGCTGTCAGCACAGAACGCGACGCGGGGCTCGAACTCACAAGCTGTGAGATCATGACCCAGCCAAAGTTGGACGTTTAACTGACTGAGCTACCCAAGCGTCCCATATGTCCCTTGTTGTTTTTTTTTTTTTCTTGATTGTTTTTTGTTCTAATGTTTGTTTATTTTTGACAGAGAGAGAGACAGAGCAGGAGTGGGGGAGGGGCAGGGAGAGAGGGAGACACAGAATCCAAAGCAGGCTCCAGTCTCTGAGCTGTCAGCACAGAGCCCGACACGAGGCGCGAACCCACAAACTGTGAGATCATGATCTGAGCTGAAATTCAGAGTCAGACGCTTAACCAACTGAGCCACCCAGGTGCCACTGGTGTAGGATCCTTTTAACATGCTTCTGAATTTGCTTTGATATTATACTGTTGAGGATTTTTACATCATTGTTCATAAGGGATATTGGTGCTTTGTGGATTTTTGGGGGTTTTTTTTTTGGTAGTATCTTTATCTGGCTTTAGCAGGCAGGCCTCATAGTCTGAGTTATAAAATATTCCCTCTTCTTCAGTTTTTGGAAAAGTTTGAGAAAGATAGATATTAGTTCTTTTAAAGTTTAATAGAATTCAGCAGTGTGGTCCAGGGCTTTTTTTTGGCGGGGGGTGGGGGGGAGATTTTTGGTTACTGACTCAGTCTCCTTACTAATTATCAGTCTATTCATATTTTCTGTATCTTTGTGATTTAGTCTTAGTAGGTTTTGTGTTTCTAGGAATTTGTCCATTTCGTCAAGATTATCCAATTTGTTGGTGTACATTTATAATAATTTTTCATAATCCCTTTTACTTCTGTAGAATCAGTAGTAATGTCCCTACTTTTATTTCTAATTTTAGTAATTTGAGTCTTTTCTCTTTTTTTCTTAGTCTAGCTAAAGGTTTGTCAATTTTGTTGGCCTCTTTGAAGAACCAGCTTTTGGTCTCAGTTTTTTTCCCCCCTATTTTTCTATTCTCTATTTCATCTCTGTACTAACCATTATTATTTCCATTCTTTTGCTCACTTTTGGCTTAATTCTTTTTCTTGTTCCTTAAGTTGTAAAGTTAGGTTGTCAATTTGAGATCTTTCTCCTTGTTTAAAGTAAACATTTTTAGCTATAAATTTCCCTCTCAGTACTGCTTTTGCTCTGTCCCATAAGTTTTGGTATGTTGTGTTTTCATTTTCACTTAGTCTCTTAACGTATTTGCTAATTTCCATATGATTTCTTCTTTGATCCATTGGTTATGTAGGAGTGTGTTGTTTAACCTCCACAAATGTCTGCATTTTGTAGTTTTCCTTTTGTTACAGATACTTAGCTTCATCCCATTATGATTAGAGAAGATACTTTATATGACGTCTATCTCTTAAAATCTATTTAGACTTCATTTGTGGTGTAACATACGGTCTGTCCTAGAAAATGGTGAAAACTTGAGAAGAATGTGTATTTTGTGTTCTTGGGCAGAATGTTCTGTTAGAGCTAGTTGATTTCTTGTGTTGTTCAAGTCCTTTGTTTCCTTCTATCTGGTTGTTTTATCCATGGTTGAGAATGGGGTACTGAACTCTCCAGTTATTATTGTAGAGCTATCTGTTCCTCCCTTCAATTCAGCCAGTATCTGCTCCAATATTTTGATGATCTGGTACCAGATATACAAACATTTCTTTTTTTTTTTTTTATTTCTTTTTTTTTTAATTTTTTTTTTTAACGTTTATTTATTTTTGAGACAGAGAGAGACAGAGCATGAACGGGGGAGGGTCAGAGAGAGAGGGAGACACAGAATCTGAAACAGGCTCCAGGCTCTGAGCGGTCAGCACAGAGCCCGACGCGAGGCTCGAACTCACGGACCGCGAGATCATGACCTGAGCCGAAGTCGGCCACTTAACTGACTGAGCCACCCAGGCGCCCCTATACAAACATTTCTAATTATTGTTTCTTGCTGCATTAAACCTTTAATTAATATAAATTGTATATTTTTCCTTCTTTCTGTCTTATCATCTTTTAACTTGAAATCTTTTAACTTGAAGTCTGTTTTGTGCGATATTACTGTAGCCACTCCTCCTGTCTTTTGGTGACTGCATGGAATATCTTTTTCTGTTCTTTTGTTTTCAACCTGTGTGTGTCTTTGGAGATAAAGTAAGGCTCTTATAGATAGCATATTGTTGGTGTGTGTGTGTGTGTGTGTGTGTGTGTGTGTGTGTGTATGTGTGTGTTTGATCCATTCAATCTCTGTTTTTTTTGTTTGAGTGGAGAGTTTAATCCATTTACATTTAAAATGATTACTGATAAAAAGGGACTTCTGTCATTTTGCTATTTGTTTTCCATATGCCTTACATAGCTTCTTTGTCCCTCATTGCCTGTATTACCATCTTCTTTTGTGTTTAGTTGTTTTTTTGTATTGAAACGTTTTAATTCCTTTCACATTTCCTTTTGCTTATATTCTATGGCTATTTCTTTGTGGGCCATGGGGATTGCATCTAATATCCTAAAGATATAACAGTAATTTGAATTTATTCCTGAATCTTTCCCTGGGAATATGTGATTACTTTCTAATTTCCACCCATCTGTTGTTGCTTTTGAATCTTCTAGTCTTTAATGTCTCTCTCCTAAAAGGGGAAAAAAAGGAAAGTGGAAGGTGATGGGGAGCACTAGCCCTTTATTCCCCTGGAAGTCACTTCAGCAGGAAGGGGAGAGGCTTTCTGCAATGGAGGAATGGGTACCAATGGCTGCCACTATATCTGTACCCTGATCAGAAGCAGCAGGCGACAGAGAACAGATCCCCAGTGTTTGGAGGACAGGGTCCTTACTGCCCAGCCTGTCTCCCACAGGCTGCATGCAGGCTGTCCCAAGAACAGGTCACAGTTGCCTGCTGTGGGGGTGGGCCATGGGGGATGGATAGCTACTGCCATCCAAGTTGAAACTGACTAAAATTAACTGTACTTTACAGTCCAGACCTTTCCTTGAAAGTTAGAAGCCTTTGACTAGAGTCCAGAGTTCCAAAGTAGTTATATCAGACAGATTCTGCCAGTATAATTTTTGTTTGGGTGAGAAGAACGATTTTTTAAGATTTATTTATTTAAGTAATCTCTCCACCCATCGTGGGGCTTGAACTCAATCTTGAGGTCAAGAGTCACATACTCTTCTGACTGAGCCAGATAGGCGCCTTTTTAAAATTTTTATTTAAGATCCTATTTTTAATTATCTGTACATCCAGTGTGGGGGCTTGAACTCACAACCCCGAGATCAAGGGTCATAAGCTCCACCACCTGAGCCGTGCCAGGTGCTCCGTGGATGGGAAGAAGGATTCCTGGTGCTTCTGCTACTCCACCATCTGCTCAGAATCTTGTACTCCGATATTTTGAAATTTGTACGTAGTTTAACTCTAATCAACATCGCCATCCTCCTTCAGCACAATACAAGGTCTTCCCGGGATTCTTTTGCACAGTTAATGGTTGTGTTGATGGATCCATGTAAACCCCACTTTCTTGGTTCCCCTTTGCTTCTTGCATCCATTGATTCTGCTGGGTGCAATTTTCTTTTCGCTAGAATGGTAAACTCAGTCTTCGTTCCCTCTGAAACGTCTTTATTTCACTTTCTCTCATGAATAATAGATTATCAGAGTGGATAAGTCTAAGTGGAGGTATTTCCTGTGAGCATTTACAGATATTATTCTGTTGTCTTCCAGCATAATTTTCTAGAACCTTTCATCACTGATGAGCTGTCTGGTGTCATTCCTTACTTTGGTGTCTGCTGATAAACTCAACCAATAGCAGTTATTAAGTTTACTTTGATGATGCTGTGTATGCATTAGTTCATTTAATTCTTATAAAAATACGATGAATTATAAATATTGTTTTTCCTCATGTTTTAAAGGAGAAACCTCAGGCTGAGAGAATACAAGCAGAGTTAGAATTCAATCCCAGATGTTTCAAAATACAAAGCCTACTTTGACCATGACATCATGCCATCTCCTAAATGCTACAGAGCAGTCACAAGGCAGGGAAACAGAGGCAGGTATCCACCGAAACCCAGGCGGATCCCCTCCCAGTTCACCGAGGAGTCTGGTGGACCTCCTTCAAAGCCACCTCTGGGAAAGTTTTGCCAAATTTGAGGCCTTCTGCATAATTCAGCATTGATCACAGAGGCCTCCCTCTTAGACGTATAAACTTGCAGTCTACAGAGGAAGGGAAGGAAGAGGTGTCCTCTCCCTGAGCCCTCCTTTCTTGGAGTAAGAAGGAATTGCGTGTCACCATTTAGGTTTTGTGCAGTGTTTTCCCAACAAAACTACCGACCGAATATTTTACTTTCTGTGATACATGTAGAACTCATGCTTGTCAGAGGCCTGGTTGCTCCCAGTAATTACATGCAGAGAAATGTCAGAGAAAAGTGGCATTTTGGTGACACGGCTGAGAGGACTTAGCTCTATTCCAACAAAACTGTAGATTAAGATAGAAATTCCAGAAATTGAGTTTCCAGATTTAAAAGCTTTTTAATTGCACTTGGATATATCTAGAATTCAGTCACATTGTTGTAGTTTTGCTTCTCAAAGTGGTTCCTCGGGCAGCTGTTGCCATGTGAATTCTACTTGTCACCAGCAAACCCAGAAAAAGGAGGCAACTTTGCTCGGGGCTCCACAGTCGCAGGCAGTCAGGTGCACTTGGAAGTGATCTGTGCCTCCTCTCAGCCACGGAACAATCGACGCAGTTGTCGCTAGGATAGTCAAGAACAAAATCCATAAATCTGGGAAGTTGAAGAAGGACTACAGTAAGAACTCTCTTTTTTTGAATTCCCAGATCACTTCTCCCTCAAACTAACCTGGGATCTCCTCTCCTTCCCAGTTCACATGCACTTCTGAATTATGAGAGGGCCTGGCAGCCCCTCATCCATCCTCTCACTGGCACTTTCCCAAGGTTTCGTTTGTAAGTATTACTGTGTGTTTGCGGGACCAGACTTAGAAAATAGCCAACGCTGGGGCCACCTGGGGGGCGCAGTCGTTAAGTGTCCGACCCTTGATCTCAGCTCAGGTCATGATCTCATGGTTCGTGGGTTTGAGCCCTGCATCGGGCTTGTACTGATAATGTGGGGCCTCCTTGGGATTCTCTCTCTCCCTCTCTCTCTGCCCTTCCCTCCCTTAATAAATAAATAAACATTTAAAAAAAAAAAAAAGAACCAACACTAAGATCATATAAGAGCCCTCCTTAGGAGTGTGAAAATTCAAATGAAATGTAGGAGTCTTTTTTTGTTGTTAGTGTTCTTTTTTATTTTTGTGTGTTTCTACTTTATCCATTGTATGTGGACTTTGAGTTCGGCTGTAATTTTACCTAAAGAAAGGGCTGCTCTTTGCCCTCAGCTTCTAAGAGGTGATTTTCAAGCTCTTGGAATGTCTTGTCTGGTCAGAGTATCTTTGTTTATCTGGGGACCTGGGGTCATGCTAGGTAGTCTACCCTAGGCATGTGATTTAGGGTAGAGGCTTTGGGCTACACTGTATTTGCTTGACCTTCAGAGAAGCTGGAAACTAAAGTCAGCCACTCAGCAGCCAGCTGTCTAGGAGACTGAGCCCCAGGAAAAACTCTGGACCTCGAGGCTCAGGTTGAGCTTCCTAGGTTAGCAGCGCTCCATGCCTATTCTCGCGCATCATTGACGGGTGATATTAGCTCTGACCACTACTTGAGTGACAGAGGGCAGCTGGAAGCTCTGGGCATGGAACTTTCCTCAAGTCTGTCCCATGTGCCTCTTCCTTACGCTGATTCTCATCTGTGTCCTTCCGCTGTAAGAAACCATACTATTAACAGCTTTCAGTGAATTCTGTGGGTCCTTCTAGTGAGTGGTCAAACTGAAGGCGGCCTTGGGAACCCCTGCATTTACAATTGGTGGCAGAAATGGGGGTGGTCTTGGGGACTCCTGAACTTTGTTGTGGTATATCTGTTTTCAAAGCCCAGCCTCACCATTTCTCATTTTCTTATCTGAAAAATAGTGGTAACTGTGTTTACAGGGTTATTGTGATGGCTGAGTAAAGTGACAAATATGAAACATCTGGAATGGGGCCTTGCCTGTTACAAGCCTTTAATAAAGGCTCTTTCCTAAAGGTGCTGATAATTTGACTTTTCCGTAAAGAATACTACAGTAGCATGTGGAGGAATATTTGCAAAGACTGTCTCCAATGGTGATATTAATAAATAGCTCTTGACTTGCTCTTTTTCAACTGCTATGCAGAATTTCCTCTTTATTTTTAACTCTTGCATATGTAGAAATATGATGCCTTTGAATGATTAGAACTTTCCCAGTAGCTACAGAGTATTTATCATTTAAAAGCTGGAATAACTTCAGCACAACATGGTTGAGGCATGAGATTGACAGGCCAAAGTGGTAAGAATTTTTGTTTGGGACATTTGGAGTTTGAAGTAGCTATGGATATTCTATATAGACTTTCCGTGTGGAAGATACCGTGAAACTAATGGGACGTCAATTTTCATCTACAAAAAAAGAAAAAGTGTGCTCACCTATACTGCCTGTACTATTAGGAACCAGTTAAGATAATGGGAAGAATATCTTTCACTATGGCAGTTTTATTTTTTTAATTATTATTTTGCCAGAAGGGACAAAGACTGTGTAAATAAAACAGAACCAATCAAAGGCAGAGCAGGCTGACTTCAGAAGTCTGCATATAAATCTTACATTTCCCCTGCATTAGCCTTGGAACAGGCAGTCTCTATTATGCTGTACTTGGGTAGAGAAATAATTAATAGACAGTAGGCTTCTCCTCAGTGTGCTCATTCTTTAGACTCTATGCTGAGGAAGGTTGAAGGACACTAAGAATTTGGGATATACACATTATTTTCTGTAACTTTTAGATCGGTTAAACAGAGGGAGTTAACTTAGAAATATTATACTTAAAAAAGTCCAGGGGTGAGAAAAATCTCTTTGCACTCCAAAATACTTAAAAGATAAAATGGTTATTATTAGTTCTGTCTTTTTTCCAGTTTGACAGCTAGCAGTGTGCAATCGTGTAATGACCACAGGCTCTTGACGACCCACAAATTTGAATTGTGGCTCTCCACTTACAGAGGATGTCACCTTTGACATATTTGTTAGTTTTTTGGGACTTTTGCCCTTTTTTTTTTTTAACATTTATTTATTTTTGAGAGAGAAGGAGGGATTGAGAGAGAGGAGAGAGAGAGAGAACACATGCTGACATGAGTGGGGAGGGGCAGAGAGGGAGACAGAAGATCCCAAGCAGGCTCTGCACTGTGAACAGAGAGCCCAATGCAGGGCTTGAACTCACAAACCGTGAGATCATGACCTGAGCCCAAATCAAGAGTCTGGCCCCTTAACCAACTGAGCCCCCCAGGCACCCCTATTTATTTTTTTAAGGTGACTCCATACCCATCATGGGGCTTGAACTCACGAGCAACCAAGAGTCACATGCTGTACCAACTGAGCCGCGTAGGCGTGCCCCACCCGTTTTAAAGATGGGCATCCAACCACATGAGTTTTGTAAAGTGCATTACACCAGCTAGAGAACCAAACAGTGCCTAGTGCACAGTAGGGTGCTTCCTGAATAGCGGCTGCTACCATCGTCCTGTAGGTCTTCCCCTTACCCCCACCCTATTTTGTTGGCTCACATTGTTAATAATATACTCTTCCCTCACTTCGATAGATTGGTCATTACTATTTTTAATTTTGTTTTTTAGTTTTATCAAAATTCTACATCGTCTAAGAAGTCAAAGTTTATTACAAAAATCAGTAGTTCCTTGTATTTTCCTCAAATATACCTCCTTTCCCTCCTCTCAAGCAACAGCTACTTTCAACTTTTGGTTGATTATTTAGGTATTTGTCTTTACCAAATATTGCTGCTATTCATTGTTTTTTCTCGTTGTCTCTTCACTGTGGAAGGTGAGATGAAGCTCTCCCCTACATTGGCTCATCATGCCCTTTCCTGTTCTCCCACCTTTGCAATGTATATATACCGTAGTTTTATGCGTTATGTGACCACGTGAACACTGTTCACTGCTGAGCAGTGCAGTCTCCTATGATGCTATTTGTTTCCAGCATACATTTTGGTTTCCTTGGAGTTAATATTTATCTTATTTTTTCTTTGTCTAGACTTCTGTATTCTTTAGCTAAATCAACTCTCAAACTCCCTGCCACCTGTATCTCCTCTCAGACTTTCAGATGCGTTGGAGGTTCTATCTGTTCATCTTTTTAAAGGAGTCTCCCCAGAGGCACTTACTGACTCACCCACTTTAGACACACACTATCATACTGGGACTTCCTTGAGCTCTCTCCTGTGTGGGATGTCTTGCTTTGGGGATCCTATGTCTCATTCTAGTGAAACATCCTCCAGTAGATTCCTAAGAAGGGGTATGTGGGAGGTCCAATTGATTGAGATCTTAAATATCTAAATATGTTTTTATTCTCCCTACAAGCTTGATTGATAGTTTTGCTGGATATAGAATTCTCAGTTGCAAACCAACTCATATGCAATCGGAGCCACTGTGTTTGAGCTTTCAGTGTGGTTATTGAGAACTCGAAAGGCATTCTGATCCTTGATCCTTTGTATATGACCATTTTTCCCTTGTTAGGATTTCCCTTTGTCTCCATTGTTTTGAAATTTCACTGAGATGTGCCTCAGTTGGTATGTTGGTTTTTATCTATTGTCTATTCCATATGTTTATCCTTTGTCTACATGAGTATGTTTACTCATGGCCTTCACTTTACAAAACTTTTCCATAATTATTTCATTGAGGATTTCCTCCTTCCTATTTTTTTCTCCTTTCTTTCAGAAAGTGGTGTTATTTTAAAATTGGGTCTCTTGGGCTAGTCCTTTAATTTTTTATTTTTTTCTTTTTTTTAGTGCTTTCTTTCCTGGTTTTTGTCTTTTTTATTCTACATTCTAGAAAGTTTTTTTTTTTTCTTTCTTAACTTTCCTGTGAATCTTTCATCTTTGCTCCTATAGTTTTAGAACCTAAGGTTCTTTTCATTCTTTAAGGGTTCCTTTTTAAAGGGTAGTGGTTTTTGTTTGTTTGTTTGTTTGTTTTATGTATACAGTATTGTCTCATTTCTCTGAAGATAGTTGTTTTAGTTTAGTTGTTTGGGTTTTTATTTTGTTTTGTGTGCTGTTTTCCCCTTGCCTAGGCTGTTTACTCTGTTACTCTTTTCTTTTGGTTTATTTTTAGTGTTCTTGTTAGGAGTTTTCTTCAGATGGTCACTAGTTGTCTGCTTATATTTAAGTGGGACACTAAAAAACATATTGAAAGTCCTAAGTGTGTGTATGGGGGGGGGGGTGCACCTGGGCTGGGTGGCTCCATCGGTTAAGCATCTGACTTAAGCTCAGGTCATGATCTCACGGTTTGTGGGTTCAAGCCTCACATTGGGCTCTGTACTGACAGCTCAGAGCCGAAACCCTGCTTCAGATTCTGTGTCTCCCTGTCTCCATGCCCCTCCCTTGCTTGTGCTCTGTCTCTCAAAAATGAATAAACATTAAAAAGAAAAAAAACAAAACTAAGTATGTGGACGGTGCTTGACTTTATCTTAGAGAAATCTAGTGGAGTCATTTACTTAGGAAACCCAAACAGTACATTTATTTATTTATTTTGAGAGAGAGTAAGCATGAGTAGGGGAGGAACAGAGAGAGAAGGAGAGAGAGAGAATCCCAAGCAGGCTCCTCACTGTCAGTGCAGAACCTGATGCGGAGCTCAAACTCACAAACCAGGAGATCAAGACCTGAGTCAGAATCAGATGCTTAACTGACTGAGCCACTCAGGTGCCCCTGTAATTATTTTTTAAATATCTGTGATGGGGCCAAGTCCATAGTTAGCATTCTGTAACTGTTATAGGAGGGAAAAATAAAAGGTAGCCATCATTATTGGCCTCATTTTACATGTCATACACGGTAATGACATGTTTACTCCTATGCTAGCTGGAGTGTTCCCCCATTTCCAGTAAGGTGTGAGTGTTGTGCCCCCTACACGGATACACTGTGAAAACAGCACACAGTATTCTACGGAGCCAATAGCAGCCAATTCCATTCTGTCAGGATGTCAGTAGAACAGGTGGGAATTTTCCTCATCCTGTGGTCTTCTGGTTTTGTTAAGAGGTAAGGAGGAAGAGGCTAAGCTGTTGTATGTCCTGAGTACCAACATAAATTATAAGTCAGATATATTCACAAAGCGAGCAGTTCTGATGTGGGATAGAGTGGGCTGGGGGAGGTAACTACAGAAGCAATTTTAATATGTGGTTGGCCAAGTTCAGGGTAGTGAGGTCCTGTGGCAGGTGAACTGTCATAGTTTAAAGGGATTTGGGAAGACTTCCCAGAGCAAGAGGTGTTTACCAGGGGACCTGAGACATAAGTAGGTGTTAATCATACAGCAGGCGTAGGATAGGAATCACATGACAAGGAGGTTGGCTCCTGGGGAGTCTCCAAATGGAGGTTTAGTATTTAGACTGTAGATACTAGGGCTCTATTCTGTTGTAGACATAGTAATCCCAGCATCTCCGTCTGCAGAAGTTGAAAACAGTCAAAATTGGCATCAGAAGATCAGTCAGCAAGAGGACCGTTGCTGAGTCCCAGAGGTGAGGACCTGTGTTAGGGTGGTGTCAGGACAATAGAAATGCTGCTGAAGGGGGCACCTGTGTGGCTCAGTCGGCTAAGTATCCGACTCTTGGTTTCGGCTCAGGTCACGCTCTCATGGTTCGTGAGTTTGAGCCCTGCATTCGGCTCTGCGCTGACAGCATAGAGCCTGCTTGGGATTCTCTCTCTCTCCTTTTCTCTGTCCCTTCTCTGCTCTCTCTCTCTCTTTCTCAAGAAACAAATAAACTTAAAAAACAGCTTCATGAAAAAAAGAAAGAAATGCTGCTAAGGAAGAATCAATGGGGCCTGACATCTTTTGGATGTGAGGGACCAGGGAAGGGAGAGGCACCTTTGACTCTGGAGTTCTAATGCTCAGTACTCAGGGATGACTGTTTTCTTGGGCAGCAGAGAACATTTGAGAGCAGTCTGTCTTGGGAGGGAAAACGATGGGGGAGATGTGGATTCTGTATCTTGGGTTGCAGCGTTCAGAGAGGCCTTTGGGGCACCATTTCAAAGAATGGTCTTGTTAGAAGAAAATTTCTCATGATTCATAGGTAGACTAAACTTTCCCATTTATTGGATAATTTTTGTCCACTGGAAGCCTCTTAGCTGTTGGGTAAAAAATCAGATGTCCTTGAAATTCAGCATATTTTAATAGTATTCTGAATCCAGGAAACTATGCATTTTCAATATTTTTCTCAGAACCCAAAATTGTTACTTCACTTGGGTCATAATTAAGAGTTTTTGAGAAGATAGCAGCTTAACAAAACTATTTGTCTGTTTATAAATCAGGTATCAGTGTATCATCTGTTTACACAAATGAGTGCCAAATAGATGCTTTGAGTCAGAAGCCTTCACAGTTCAATTAGTAATTCCTTCAGAGCTTCGTCAGTTTATTTCCTGTTTCCTTCGTCCTGGTCATTATTCTACAGGGACTTTTGAGAAGCGATTTTCTTAAAAGAGTACAAATTGGATTATTCCCCTTTATTGAATTGAAATTCTTAACAGGCTTTCTGCTAATGAGATACTGTATCCATGTTAGGTTAAACAGGCCAGTTTGAATCATTTTGTTGGCATTTCAGAATTAGAAGTCATTGATTAAAAGCCTAATAACTCAAGCCAAGTTTAATAATAAAATGGATTCCACTAGGTGCTTCTAACACAACCAAGAAAATTCATACCAAATCAAAAGTGGCAACAAAAGGAATTACAATTAGCTTGTCCATTAACACATGATAATGCCAAAAAAATGTAATTAACCTTCTTTTAGTGAGACTGCTGACAATAAACTTGACTTTCAATTCCAGGATGTATTTTTTTTCTTTTCAAAATTTTATTTAAATTCTGGTTAGTTCATATACAGTGCAGTGTTGGTTTCAGGAGTAGAATTCAGTGATTGATCACTTACAGACAACACCCAGTGCCCATCACAACCAGGGCCCTCCTTAATGCCCAGCACCCAGCTAGCCCATCCCCCCACCCTTCTCCCTCCATTGACCCTCAGTTTGTCCTGTGTCATTAAGAGTCTCTTGTGGTTATATTCTGTATTCAGCAGTTGGGTCTTCTAGGCCCAGCCTGGCAGCAGTCCTAGGGGAGAAGAAGCTCATTCTGCTTTGATATGGAACCATATCTGGAGCACAAAAGGATTTTCTTGGACTTGATAGAGAATAAAGAGACCAGGCTGGTTTTCGAATGTTTAAAATACTTACTTGATAGTTTTAAGGACGTTTGTGCTTCTGACCTGACTACGCTTTTTCTTTCCAGTTTAAGATTGATGGCGAATGGTGGACATGGATTGATTATAACCGGTTCCAGGAGCTCGTGCAGGAATATGAAGATAGCGGTGGATTAACAAATTTCAGCGCAAAGGATTATGTGGCCAAAACCCCCCTCTGGGCATTATTTGGTGCCAGTGAAAGAGGCTTTGATCCCAAGGACACAAGATATCAGAGAAAGAACAAATCCAAGGATATTTCCGGGTGTTGAGATTATCTGACTATAGGATACTGACGGACAAGAACTCCCGGCCCCTGAAGGTTCTCACGCCTCACTGTGGTTTTTCAAAGGACACGTCATGTGACTTGTGTTTCATGTAGGGAAGAATGGAAGGCTGCACACGGGGACACAAGTCACCCCCCGGGGTTGGGGAGGTGGCATCCACACTCTGAGTGCCTGGGACTCAGCCTCACGTGTCTTTTCAGAGCTCAGTCCCTTTCCTGATTTTACTTTTGAGAGGAACATTATTGCGGGGGAAGTACACAGCCATTAGAATTTAACTGGTGGTTTTGAATCATAACTTGTAAGACTCCCAAGAATGCTATTCCTGAGGGTGTTATAAGGGATGAATGTCTGTTCCTCTCCCCTTCGTGGGCTGTTGACCTTTGTGGACTGTGTTACCCCAAGGTAAGTAGATCTGCCCCCTCCGAGACCTCCATCCCTTCTTTAGATTTAAGATCTAAAGACACCTCCCAGAAGTCATTTAAGTTGTCACAATTCTCAATTATTTTTAAATACTGCACAGATTAAAGTTTTGCTTAGTACCAACGCTTTATGAACTTGCATTGGATCTGAATGTCCTAGATCTCACTCCGTTCTCGTACAGATTGCCATAGAAGGTATTGGTGGCTGCACCAGTGTGAAAGGGCTCTTCTGGAAGAAGAATGGCTCTGTGATGTCATCAGTTAGTCTCACAGACAAACTCTGAAACTGAGTATGGTTTGCTTTTTGTTCAAAAAGTCAGTGGTCAAGCCCCTGTCCTTATACACAGAACAAGTCCCCACCTTCTTTTCCCTCTCGTAGCCCGAGCTACTTTACACAATCTGTTCTTCAGGGTTCAAGTTTTTTCTACTTGAAAACATCATTGAATACCCAATAGTTTTTTTTAAAATATCATAGTTATTTTTAAAAAATTCCTTTATCCTAAAATTTTGATTAATAAAATTTTTTGGAAAGACTAGAGTTTTCTTTTGAGTGTTTATTTGAAAGATGCTTCTAGTGCCATGGTTGTAAGCCCCATCAGATCGACCTCCTCCTGTATACCAGCCGTCTGTCTTGTCACCCCCTCTGTTTTCTGCTGAAGTAAAACCCATACATAATGTAACCTACCTACTCACCCAGTTGAAAACTAGGCTCTGATTATTTCTAAGCAGTCGAGTCAGAACACTTCTGTCTGCTGTGACATGGGATGGGAGGGTTGCAGAGTATCACAGAAATCCTTTGTCCTTTCTTGAACCCACCTCATCTTCAAGCTTATGTTTGGTCTCCTGTTCTGGTGACTTAATGAGACCGACAGGAGACAGGAGTGATGCAGGTCGGTGAGGCAAGATCTCCTTGAAACCCAGATGGGTTAATGTTCATTGAATTTGAGGTGCAAAAATACCCTAGAGTAGAAGGAAGTGTTAAAAAGCAAGAGCTCATGCTGAGCGGGGAGCCTGGAGGCAGAACATGCTGGGCTTTGGACCATCCTAAACCTTTTTTCAACCATAGTAAGGACTGTAGGGAACCCACTTTCCCTCCAAAACAAAGAAGACATAGGCAAAGTGACTAAAATCCTTAAATTTTAGAATTTTGACAAGGAACTGAAAATCATCTGTTAAGAGAAACCAGTGAACCTCAATAAAACTAACTGTTGGCTTCTCATCAGAAACCGTGGAGGCTGGAGGACAGAGGCGTAGCACCTTCAAGGGACCAAAAGAAAAGGCTTTCTACCAACAATTCTTTGTATAAATCCTCCTTCAAAAATAAAGGAGAAATTAAGACATTTCCGGGTAAACAAAAAGTGAGAGAATTCACCTGCAGACCTGCCCTGCACGGAATACTGAAGGCTCTGATGAAATACACTAGACACTAACACAGAAGCACATGAAGAAGTAAAGAGCGCTGGTAAAAGTAATTTCAGAGGTTTTATAAATGTATCTTCGTACCTCCTATTTTAAAAAACAGTTGCCTAAAGTGATAATTATAGAACTGTGTTGATGGGCTTACAATGTGTAAAGATGTAATTCGTATGACAGTAATAGCTCACGGGGGTACAGCACAAGGCATAGGCATTTTGGAGCAACTATTGACTGCCTACTGGTGAAATTTAGTATGAATCCAAAGTAGATTGTGTCACGATGCTACTTAGAATCCCAAGAGCAGCCACAAAGAGAACAAATTTTAAAATATGGTAAAAGAATGTGATTCTGTTCCCAGTCCCTGTGTTTGGGCTTTTCCCCACACCAAGCACATCCAGCACACCAGCTGGATCTCCTACAAGTCACTAAATCCTGACACTGTCTACCGAGAGATAGTGTGAGATGATCACAGGTTAAGGGCTCAGTCCCACAAGGCTACGTACCCTCCCCTTCAGATGCCAGCAGCCAGCCCGGGTCTTTCACCTGGACTTCTGGCCCTTGACTCTCGATGGGAGGTTCTCACAACCCCCTCCACGGGTTTGATTAATTTACTAGAGCAGCTCACAGAACTGAGAAACGTTTTACTTCCTAGATTACTGGCTTGTTATAAAAGGAAATAACTCGGGAACATCCAGGTGGAAGAGGTGCCTAGGGCAAGGTATGGAGAATGGGTGCATCTCCCATGCCTTCTCTGAGCATTCCACTTCATCATTACCAACGTGTGTTCACCAGCCCCCGAGCTCTCTGAACCCTGAGCTTTTGAGCTTTTACAGCGGCCGTATTCCATAGGCACATGGAATAATCATTGGTTTAATTGACTTAATCATTGGCTGTTGGCAATTGAGCTCCATCTCCAGCCCCTCTCCACTCTGCAGAGGTTCTGAGGGTGAGAACAAAAGTTCCAGCTCTCTTATCACATGGTTGGTTATCCTGGCAGCCAGCCACATTGCCTACGGGCTTTCCAAAAGTCACCTCATTAATATAACAAAAGACATCTTTTCTGCTCTCATCACTTAGGAAATTCCAAGGGTTTTAGGAGCTCTGTGCCAGGAACAGGGACAAAGACCAAGTACGTGTTTATTATAAATCACAATATCACAAACAGCAAAGGAATTGAAAAGGTACACTAGAAAATAACACAAAAGAAGGCAGTAAGAGGAATAGAACAAAGACCTAAGACATTCAAAAAACAAATAGTAAAAATGTCAGGCATACATCCTACCTATGGTAAGTATATTATGTAAATGGGTTAAATACCCCCAATCAAAAGAAAGATGACCAAATGATTTATGTATTTATTTATTTAAAAATTTTAATGCTTATTTATTTTTGAGAGAGCACAAGCGAGGAAGGGGCAGAGAGAGAGGGAGACACAATCTGAAGCAGGTTCCAGGCTCCAAGCTGTAAGCTCAGAGCCCGACACGGGGCTTGAACCCACGAATTGTAAGGTCATAGAAGTTGGATGCTTAACCAACTGAGCCACCCAGGCGCCCCCAAAATGGATTTTTAAAAATCCAATTATATGTTATCTATAAGAAAATCATTTCAGATTCAAAGACTAAAAAAAGATGGAAAAGGGTGTATCATGGAAGCAGTAAACCAAAAGAGAGCTAGAGTGGCTATACTAATAGCAAAAAAAAAAAAAAAAAAAAAAAAGAAAAAAAAAGAAAAAGACTTTAAGACAAAAAAATTGTTACCAGCGAGGAAAAAGGACATTTTATAATGCTAAATTATAATTGGATTCGAATTATTTATAATTTAATCTACTAGGAAGACGTAATGGTTATAAACATATATGCACCTAACAAGAATCCCAGAGCCTCAAAATACGTGAAGCAAAACCTGACAGAACTGAAGGGAGAAACAATTCAATAATAATAATAATTGGAGACTTACACGATGGCATTGAACAATGGTCAGAAGAACTAGGCAGAAGATCACCAAGGACACACAAGATCTGAGCAACATTATAAACCAACTGTAACCAGGCCTCTAGAGAGCACTCCACCCGACAACACTTCATCCTCAAAGACACACGGAACATTTTCCAGCATAGACCTTTTGTTAGATCATAAGACAAGTTTCAATAAATTTAAAAGGGTTTAAATTATACGCAGTATGTTCTATGACTAATGGAATGAAATTAGAAATGAACAGAAGAAAACTTGGGAAATTCACAAATACGTAGAAATTAACCAACATCCTAAAAAACCAAAGGGTCAAAGAAGAAATCACAAGGGAAATTAGAAAAGACTGTCAGATAATTGAAAATTAAAACAATGTACCAAAACTTAATGCTGCTAATGTACCCCTTAAAGGGAATTTATAGTGTAAATGCCTACATTAAAAAGAACATCTATCCAACCAATAACATAACCTTCATCTTAAGAAACTAGAAGAACAATTAGACCCAAAGCAAGCAAGAGGAAGAAAATAATAAATGTTACAGCGGAAATAATGAAATAAGGGAAAGGAAAACAATAGAAAAAATTAATAAAACTAACTTGGTTCTTGAAAAAAAATCCAAATTGATTAACCTTTAGCTAGGTTCACCCAGAAAAATGAAGATGCAAATAACTAAATTAGCAATGAATGCACAGTCTGTGAATATAAAGCTGTAAAAACTACATTATACCCTTTATTTTTCATTTTTTAATTGGAGTATAGATGGCATACGATATTAGCTTCAGATACGCAACACAGTGATTCAACATCTCTATACCTTATGCTGTGCTCACTACAAGTGTAGGTACCACCTGCCACTATTCAACACTATTACAATATCATTGACTATATTCCCTGTGCTGTGCCTTTTATTCTGGCGACTTACTCATTCTAGAACCAGAAGCCTGGATCTCTCACATCCCTTCCCTCTGGTGAAATTAGAACCATCAGTTTGTTCTTTGTATGTATAGGTCTGACTCTTCTTTATGTTTGTTTATTCATTTGTTTTGGGGTTTTTTTAGATTCCACATGGATGTAAAATCATCTGGTATTTGTCTTTCTCTGACTTATTTCACTTAGCATAACAATACTCTCTAGGTCCTTCCATGTTGTTGCAAATGGCAAGCTCTCATCCTTTTTATGGCCATGTAATATTCCATTCTATCTATCTATCTATCTATCTATCATCTATCTGTCTATCTATCATCTATCTATCTAATCCATCCATCCATCCATCCATGCATCCATCCTTCCATCCTGCATCTTTATCTGCTCTTCTATTGATGGACACTTGGGTTGCTTCCATTATCTTGGCTGTTGTAAATACTACAGTAAACATAGGGGTGCATGTATTTTTTCAAATTACTATTTTCATTTTCTTTGGGTTAATACCCAGTGTATACTATTCACTTTACATGGGTGAATTTTATGAATAAAGCTATATAAAAATTTTATTTATTTATATGAATTTTATGAATAAAGCTATATAAAAAAGCAAAGAGCAATGTAGTATAAGAGAAGCATCATAAATCAATGGGGATTTAGTTCTGTCTTTATACTAAATAATAGGAAGAATCAAATGAAACAAAAGCTCTGAAGAAACCTTAGGTATAAAAAAGGCCTGTCTTGACCAGGATCTCCCAAACTTTTTCATGCATCAGAGTCACCTGGAGGGCTTGTTAAAACACAGATTCTGGGTCCCATCCCACAGTTTCTGGTACTGTAGGTATGCAGTGGAGAGCAATGTGTTTTCTAACAGGTTTCTGGTTATACAGATGCTAAGAGAGCACACCCTTTCAGAACCACTTGCAGATATAAAAACAATGTAAGAAACTCATAAAGGAAATGTCAACAGCTTTACAGAATATGTTTAAGTATCTAATAATATCAAACACCACAAACTAAAAAGACATAAATTGGGAAAAATAATTTGCATGAAATAACGATTGACCCATCCTTACTCTAAAAATCTCATCACTTCATTTAAAAAATGTTAAGACATAACTGGTTAAATAAGCAAAGGCTATACAACATAAAGTTTCATCTGTGCGGAACTAGAGCTAGCTACAAAATGTGAACAACTGTTCACTTTCAGCAAAGAAATGCAAATTATTTTTTTTATCAAATTAGCAAAATTTCCATATCATATTAAGGTGGACTACAGGTGTTCCAAAAGCAGTTTGGCAAGGTATACCAAGAGCCTTTATTTCCGAAAAAAAAAATCATTTAAAAAGAAAAATAGTTTTATGTTTAAAGATATTGATTATAGATAGCATTTTATAATAGCAAAATCTAGGAAACCTGAATGTAAAATATGATAGGCACTTAACATTTCTTGAAAGAATGGCAAAGTTGTATTACACCATATTGTCTAGGTAGTTCATTCTTTCAACAAATGTCTATTAAACACTGATTGTGTTCTTGCTGCTGAGGATTCACTGGTAAGTCAAAGAAAAAGAGGGAACATCGTTCTTATCATTATGATGCTGACATTCACCAAAGACAAAGATTCATACAATAGATGTGAGTCATCAAACACTCTGTGGCAAGTGCTACCAAGAGCGACGGGTCTTGATGTGAGGGCGCCAATGGGGAGGTTTCCTAGTCGGGGAGATGTGCCCTGGGACCTACAAGAGTCCCCGTTCCAGAGGTGGGGTCAGGGAAGAGCACTGCAGGTGGAGGATGGGGCACATTCGAAGGCTGTGTGGCAAGAGGGTCACAGCACACCTGAATAGCTGGAGGAAGGCCACAGCGGCTGGAGGCTGCTGCAGAAGGTGTGGGAAAGGGCCAGGCCACTTAGGGAAACCAGGGGAACATAATGAGTGATGACTCAGGGCGATGTAGGCCAGGCCGAAGAGCAATTATACAAAGGAACAACATGATTAGATTTGCATTTTAACGAGCACTCTAGCTGTGGGTCGCAAAATGGCTTGGAGAGACCTACAGGGAGATGAGTTGGTAGGTATTCCCAGGTTATGGCCTGGGTGGTGGCATTTATGCAGTGCACACCCCTACGTACTGACCCTGGTGGTGGTGGGGAAGGAGAGCAATGGATAGATTTGAAAAAGACCTTAGAAGGTAACCCTGATTCGGACACAAATTGGATAGATTGGGGTGAGGGGGTGGGGAGGAGGCAAGAAATGTCCAGGATGACTCCTGGTTTCTGGCATGAGGACAGGATGGATGATGGTGTCATTCTCCAGGCTGCTTAATCCTGGCAAAGGGCCAGGGGGAGATCCTGGGTCATTTGTGGACACATAGGCTCGACTTCTGTTAAAAAGAAAATCACAGACCCAAAATGGTGTTACCTGGGCTAGACCAAGTCACCAAGCCAGGGCTGAACCCTTAACCTAACTGCAGTCTCAACCTCCCCCAGAAATGTGAAGTCTTAACCTCTCCATTGGGGATTTTCTGGAGAAGCACCAATGAGGTCATCTATCACACGGTCCTTCTCCACCAGAGGAAGATGAGGTCACTTGCATAATAGGTCTCCCTGAACCTATACGTCTCCCCTAAGGGAAGGTGCTCTTGCCTGAAACAACCCTTTCTTTTCTTTTGTTTATAACTTTCTTGCCCCACCCTCCTTCCCATAAAAACCTTCCATTTTGCATAACTCCATGGAGCACCCATCTATTTGCTAGACGGGATGCTTTCTGAGTTCGTGGGTCGTTCAATAAAGGCAAAGAGATCGTCAAATGTACTTAGTTTTGTATCTAAACACCACCCGGTGGTCAGGCGTATAGGTCTCGGGGGAATGGGAAATGTGCAAACCATCATCTTAAGTTATAATCAAGCCTCAAGGAGACTTGAGATCATCTAAGGAGACAGAATGCAACGACAAGAGGGAAAGCCCTGCTCATGAAGCTCCAGCAGGTAGTAGCAGGACAGAAAAAGAAGGGTCAGCTGCCTGAGGAGTCAGGGCACAAACCAGCAGGTGTGGGGAGGGAGACACAGAAACTCAGGGTGGAGGATGAATCAAGAAAAGACTGATCATGGGGTGCCCGGGTGGCTCAGTCAGTTGAGTGTCCAAATCTTGATTTTGGCTCGGGCCACAATCTCGAGGTCTGCGAGTTCAAGCCCCGTGTCGGGCTGTGTGCTGACAGTGTGGAACCTGCTTGAGATTTTCTCTCCCTCTCTCTGCCCCTCCCCTGCTCACACACTCCCTCTCTCTCTCTCTTTCTCTCAAAGTAAATAAACATTTAAAAGAAAAAGAAATAAAAGACCGGTTGACACTGGAGGGGCCAGCAGGAAGTGAGCCAAGGAACATGGTGGCAAACGTCTTCAGATGGGGGCCATCCACATCCTGTGCAACATTTTGAGCAGAGTGCTGGCCCCAAGTGGAAGGTTTCTAAGCATTAAAAACAAAATTTTTTAATGTTTTTATTTATTTTCGAGACAGAGAGAGAGCATGAGTAGGGGAGGGGCAGAGAGAGAGGGAGACACAGAATCTGAAGCAGGCTCCAGGCTCTGAGCTGTCGGCACAGAGCCTGACGTGGGGCTGGAACTCACGGACCGTGAGATCATGACCTGAGCGGAAGTCGGACGCTTAACCGACTGAGCCACCCAGGTGCCCCGGTTTCTAAGCATTTTTAAGGACAGTTGATATAATGCTAAGTTTAAAACATAGAATACAAAATCACAGTTACTTTAATTACATAAAAATCGTATGAAGTGACATACAACTGAATATGTATTAATGAGAATGACACAGTACAAGGTATGAGAAAATGCTTTTCCTATGTCCTTGTGGAGTAAGGCTTTAAGCTTCTTCCTTAAATAAGATCCTGAAATTGAAATCCTCCTATAATTGGAGTCAAATACATATTCAAAACAGCATATTTTGTTAGGGGGAAGATCATTTAATCTTTTCCCGTTATTCTTTCAGTGTGCTGGGTTGTTTTTCTCACTTTTTATTAAAATACAAATCGGTAAACTCTTCCCGGGGCGCTACTGATTTAACACAAGTTGACAGTGACTAATCTTGCTGGCTATTAGTCTGCTTAGCACTTTAGCCTTTTACCATTTCTTTTCATTTAATGTAATAAAGCACGTTATTCTCACGACTCGGATTTGAAGGTGTTCGGGACCATGTTGTAAATCCATTGCATTTTCTAAATTAAGAAGGCCCTCTCTTTTGGAAGGAACCCCAGGGCATTAGGCTTCTTCTTACGGATTTCAGGAATTCTGGCCTCAATGTTAGAGAAAAAGAAAAACCCCTAGTGGCCTCAGAGCTCAGTATAAGGCAAGATGTCTGCAACTGACTATGAGGGAAACTACCCACTTCTGGGTGAGAAAAGACAGTGCATATTTGCAGAAAATCTGAAGCAATCACCCTGCAAATTTTTCTCAGGACACCTTGAAGCCCCAGGCAATGCCTTCACCTTCCTCCTAATTGAAGGAGCTAATTAGATTTATACTCTGATTATTGGCTAAGGAGAAGTTGGATAAAATAACTTGGACTTTTTTTGAAAAGTGGGAATGTTCTTTTCAACAGCTGGGCCCCCACCTCCCCTCTCCCACAAGGAAGAGCCTGCGTTCCCAGATCTGCTGGTCACTTGGGCCATCACTGGGCTGGCCCCATCATGGGGACCCCTGCTCAGGAAAGGATTAGGAAATGCCAGCGTCTCCACAGTCCCATTTACTCCAAGCAGCGGGGCAAACGTGATGATGGGGGAGAAGTCTGGACCGTTCGGTGGTCACCTGAGCCCCGGTGGAGGGCGTGCAGGCACAGCCGGGCTTAGCAGGAGTGCCATGGTCAGGTTGTGATGCCTGCAGGGGCACGGGATGTGGTCTTGGAAGTTTTGCCACTTTTTGACCTCACGTAGAACAGGAGTTCCTGGTGAGAGGCCCCAAGGCACCTGGGACACTGGGACTCGCGCTGCTCTGGTCTCTGACCTGGACCCTCCCCGGGTGACCAGAATCAGCACTTCCTCTGTGACATGGCTGGCTTCTGCCCCGCCCCCCCCCTCCAGTGCCGGGGCTGGGAGCTGGGGTTCAGTAAGAGAAGCAAGGCCGTCTGAGTCAGGTAGAACCTGAAGGTGAGAGCCCGGCAGGCCTGGAAGGGACAGGCGCCGAGGCGCTCGCGCGTGGAGAAGCCGCCGGTAGCAGGTTGTCTGGCCCGTGTGGCTGTGTCATCGGGCGCAGCTGATGCGAGCGCCTCAGCAGCGACGGTCCCCCGGTTGATGTGCTCTATTTAGCCATCAGTTTGCAGATGGTGCTGGTGGAACATAACCATGGAAGTGACAGCCGTGAATTGAGCCCTGCCTGTGCACCACGTGCTGTGCGCAACCTCTGCCCTCTGACCCAGGGTTTACTGTGTGCAACCCTGTGCCTCACCCCAAACTCTGCCCCCCCCCTTCCGTCCAGCCACCAGACAGGCTGCCAGAGTGAAGGTTCTAGAATGCACGTCTGACCACATCTCCGCCACCTAGACCCTTCTATGACTCCGTCAAGACTCCAGCTGCACTCTGACCTCCGCTCCCTGATGTCCCTCACCCCCTGGTCCCGAGGAGTAGCTTTGATTCCTGGGGACCCCCCTGGTGCTGCTGCTGCTGCTGCCTGTCGCTCCCGTCCTCACCTCCAACCCCCAACCGGCTCCGATCCAGTTTCTAACCTCAAACCTTTCCAGTTTGTCACTTGTGATTAACCTCATTCAGATGACTTCTTTGGCTTGCTGGTTAAAGTATACGTTTGCCTTGACTTTTTTCTCCGTAGGCAACTTAGCACAGAGCTTTTCAACATATTTGCATAATTCATCGCATTTGAGTATGTTACTGCGTGAGATATTACCCTGGTGGCAGAGCGTCCTTATTCCTGTTGCTCCATCTTCAGGGCCGGAGCCTTGGCGAAGGGTATAATGGCCCCCAAAGGGGAAGAGCGAGACTGCACGTGCTTGAGCGGCTGACCCAGGGGTTCCGACCTCTGGGTTTACGTTCAGGCCACAGAGCATCTTTATTCACTTCGTACTTGGCTCGAAACAATTGACTGTTGGACACAAAACATGGACAATATTTTGGTCATTTTTAATTTTGAAGTGGTTTTGTCTTCCCATTTTTTTTTT
The DNA here is from genome assembly GCF_027475565.1 of Acinonyx jubatus. Lineage (NCBI taxonomy): Eukaryota > Metazoa > Chordata > Mammalia > Carnivora > Felidae > Acinonyx > Acinonyx jubatus. Next base: position 21,369,954 of record NC_069398.1, read on the forward strand.
AAGCCGGTGCTAGATGGGAAAAGATTTGTTTGTGCTGTAGAGTATGATGCTGTCTTGGGCACGAAAGCATGTATTAACACGCTCTCCACGACCAGTAACAGAATTACCCACCAAAAGTGGTTTTAAGCAACAGGCATTTTTATGGTCTCATCTGAATAATCTGGAAGTTGGTGGTCCCCACGTTGGTTCTAAAGACGAAGAATCGAAGATCCAGGCACATTCCCATCTTTCCACCGCATCGTTTTGGACATGCTGGCTTTTGTCTTCAGGCTGTTTGCCCCACGGTCTCAAGATGGCTGCCACAGCTCCAGGCATCACATTCTCTCACTGTCATGTTCAAAGACAGGAAGGAAAAGGACAAGGAAGACAACTCTCCTCTTTCAAGTTGCTCTACATATCCAAGATGGGGGAAAAGCCCCTTGGAGACTTCTCTTTAAGTCTTATTAACCATAAATCAGTCACCTTGTAAGAGGAGCTTCACACCGTAAGAGTCGGTCCCTGCCTTGCTCAGCCCAGGACTGAAGCAGTACCCATGAACCAGAGATTAGATTTCAGCAAGGTTCCAAAATACTCTTGGAACCCGGGAGCAAGGCTTGGTCTTGGAGAATTGAGAGCTTCACAGAGGTCGTGGCATTTGAGCTGTGTTTTGAGGCATGAATAGGAGTTTACCAGAAGAGGGGCGCTTGGGTGGCTCAGTTGGTTCAGCAGCCAACTTCGGCTCAGGTCATGATCTCACAGTTCATGAGTTTGAGCCCTGCATCCGGCTCTGTGCTGACAGCTCAGAGCCTCGAGCCTGCTTCGGATTCTGTGTCTCCCTCTCTCTCTGCTCCTCCCCCGCTCATGCTCTGTCTCTCTCTCTTTCAAAAATAAATAAGAACATTAAAAAAAAAAAAAAGAGCTTACCAGAAGAACAATGCAAGGAAAGGCCATTTCTGGCCAAGGGACAGCACAGTAGATCCAGAGTGCCGCAAAAGCCTGTTTTTGTTCTTTGAACCGTGACGATCTCTTCTCAGTTTTCTGCTGCCTCCATCACTGCCCGGACTCTGAAGGAGCTCCAGCCTTTCTCAGATCTCACTTCCCGGCCTGTTTGGCTATGCTGAGAGCAGCGGGACGTGTGTGCTCGTGCCTCTCGGGGATTCTTCGTTCAGAGGGGTGGGAAGTCCTTCAGACCCGCAGCGAGTGTACGGGCTCCTGTGTGGGGCACTGCTTCCTTGTTCAGCCCATGGCGACCCCCCACTTCTGGGGGGACACCCTGGCCCTCACCCACTGTAGCAGTGGTTCTGCACTCTTAGCCCTCCCCCCATCTTGGCCCTGAGTTGGCGATATGACCCGGAGCCAGGCCAGTTGCTCCATCTGCCCCCCGCCCCCCCACCGGCTGAGGCGATGGGTCCAGATGTGAAGAGGACTCAGGCTGAGCCAGCGGAAGGCCCTCCCTAGGTGTCTGCACGTCGGGCGGAGAGAAAGGGCTGCTTTTCCTCTTGGGGCGCAACCTGGAAGGAGGAAAGTTCAGAGCTGCCAGCAACCTGGTCCCCGGCAGCTTGAAGAGGCCGATTGGAGAGGCACAGGGCCCCTCAGGGCTTGATCCCCATACTCAGGCTTCCCCACGCAGCCCAGTTACGGGACCTGGTTTTATCTAGGGTCATCGGAGCGGATTTTATCTCTTGCAGTGAAGTCGTGACTAAGGGCACATCGTGAGTGCAAGCCCGCTGTCTGCTGTCCCTGACCCGGTGACGCCTCGTCTTCTGTCCTGCGGAGGCTGGTTGGGGGAAGAAACAGTCCGGTGAGGCCTGCCTCAGCGGTTCTGCTCCTAGTTCTCTGGGACCTTTCACCCCACGCCATCGACTGGCTCTTGTGGGCCCAGCAGTCCTGGGCTGCCCGGCTGCAGGCCGGTTTCACTCCCACAGCTACGGGGACCCCGTGCCACCCACGACATCCCCCTGGGGGCCTCCAGAGCCTGCTGCAGGCGGGCGGCAAAGCTTTGGCACTCCCTTGAGATGGAGGGTTCACACCTTCCCCCGTGCTTGGGCTTCATGGCCCAACGGAGCCCATGAACTTGCTGGCACGTGGGCCAGGGCACAGAGGTGAGGGCAAAATCAGCATTTTTACCCCTCCTCGTGTCCAGAGCTCCCTTCCCCAGGCAGCCCGCCCAGCTGGGGTGTGTCCAAGCCCCCATCAACGAGAGTATCCGATAGGAAGACGATGGTTCTGCTCCACATTTCCTTCTCCTGAACAAAAAGCCTCCTGCGCTCCACCCCAGGGATCGGCCCATGAGCCACAAAATCTAGCCTTCGACCTATTTCGTACAGCTGCACGCTAAGAATAGTTTTTATTTTTGTTTAATATTTATTTATTTTTTTTTAACGTTTATTTATTTTTGAGACAGAGAGAGACAGAGCATGAACGGGGGAGGGGCAGAGAGAGAGGGAGACACAGAATCCGAAGCAGGCTGCAGGCTCTGAGCGGTCAGCACAGAGCCCGACGCGGGGCTCGAACCTGAGCCGAAGTCGGCTGCTTCACCGAGTTTTTATGTTTTTAAATGGTTGAGGGGCAGGGCGCCTGGGTGGCTCAGTCGGTTAAGCATCAAACTCTTGATTTCAGCTCAGATCATGATCTCACTGTTCGTGAGATTGAACCCCACTATCAGCCCAGTGCCTGCTGGGGCTTCTCTCTCTCCCGCTCTCTCTGCCCCTCCCCTGCTCATGCATGCTTTCTCTCTCTCTCAAAAGAAATAAAACTTCAAAAAAAAAAAAAACTGTTGAAAAAACCCCAGGAGAATAAATGTTTCATGACAGGTGAAAATTGTATGAAATTCGAATTTCTGTGTCCATAAGTAGAGATTCTTCGGACCTCGCCACACCTAACCCTGCATATTGTCTGTGGCTGCTTTTCACAGGGTCGTCAGTTGTGACAGGGACCACGTGGCCCTTCAATGACTGAATTATTTACTCTTGACAGAAGGGTGCAGACCTTGCTCTGCCCTGTCCCTTTGGCTTTCCGGTGACTTCTGTCCCACCCAGATCTCCCAGAGAAGGGAGCACTCGTTGTGCTGTGGGCACGCGCGGACTCCGAGTTTACAGGGACATCAAAGAGATCAAGATGTTGCTCTTGGAGCTCACTACCAAAGAGATCTCTCTTAGTGCTGACATTTCGGACATCTAAGGGGACTTCTTACAGGCCGGCCGGGCTGCTGCCGCCTTTCAAATGACAACGCGTGTCAGGACGCGCTTCAGACGCAGAGGCCGACCCCAGGCCCACCGCGGGGCTGGTCTTCACGTCCTGTTGCCTGTGCACCGGCTTAGGGCTGCCTTAGGGGTATCCACCTGGCTCCCCCAATTCCCCCCTTTCCTGGGCCAGCTGTTGTTTGTGCTTTGCTGTAAGGATTCAGAAAATGAACAGGGACCTTGGGCCAGGATGTCTTGGGGTCAGCATGGCAGCCACCCGCTAAATTTGGGGTCTGGAACCCCAGAGCGGCAGACTGTGGACCGCCGTTGTCCCCAGTCTCTGCCGGCCAGCCACGAGGAAGGGTTACCCCAGATTCCGTTCCGAGTCCCGAGACCTGCCACCACCCGCTCTTAAGTCTGGTGCATCTGAGAGGCACAGGTGGATCTGTCAGGAGGGGACCCCGGGGCGGGGGGTGCATTTGAACTAGAGGGGGGCGATGTGAGCTTCGCTGGCGGGCTGACATGGATGGGCGAGGCCGCGAAGGTCCCCCAGCGTGCGCTGGCTGCAAATGACAATCCCACACCGCAGAGGCTGAAGCACAAAAGACACTTAACCCGTTTCACATGGGAAGACGTCTGGACGTGGGGGTCCTGCTTTTGCTTCAGTGTCTCAACAACGTGGAGATTCAGACTCTTGCCCTCCTTCCATCTACCGTCTTCCCAATATGGTCACCGAAGCACCAGGCATCGATCGCAGCTGCATTCCGAGGCAGGAAGGCTGGGGCAGCGGAAGGCTTTCAGCTTGCGGGGCTCTTGCCCTTTCTCTGCCTGTCCTGGAAGCCTCCAAGTGGACCTTCTCGTACATCTCCTTGGCTACAGCCATTGCCCCCCCCCCCCCCCGGTGAACAAAGGAACTCTGCCCAAATCAGGGTTGCGTTGGCAGGAAGATGGGGAGAAGCCTCCTTGGAGGTCCCCCCTTGGGTGGACACAGGGGAAAGGGAAACCCAAGGACTTTTTGGTCCAGCGAGAGAAGAGCCTCTTCTATTCTTCCCTGGCCAAGTCCAAGTCATTCCTTCTAGAAGGTGCCCTGGAGGAGTCAGATGTGGGGAGCAGCAGGGATGCAGCTCAATGTCAGGGCTCTATGCTCATCTCAGAGCCCTGCAGGGAAGAGGGAAGAGGGGTTGGGCCAGAAAGCTGCGGGGCCAAAGTAACTCCTTCGGAGGCGGGGATGGCGAGATCGCCCACAGGGCCTGTAAGAACACTCAGATCATCAGGTGCTGACTAGTACGGAGGCCGGAAAGGCAGGGGGGTGGGAGGAAGGGGGGGGTAGTTGGCACCCCCCACCCCCGGCCTTCCCTTCCCCTTCACTGGTTACCCCAGTATGAAATGCTGAGCATGCATTGGGGGAGCCCCTGCCAGGGTCTCGCTGGTGTTGCTCCCTCACAAGGCTGTCACCATGTCACGTGGCCTGGTGCCAGACCACGCCTTCCTTTCCCCCAGCCAGTCTCCCCTCCTCCCAGGCCTCCCCACCCCACCACACCTCCTCTCTTGGGGGCAGGGCTGGGGGGGGTGGGGGGAGGGGGACTTCTCTCCCTGGAAAGGATGGTTTGGAGTCTGCTGTTTGTCCTTGAGCGATTTCCTTTGTCATTGCCAAGTTAAACCTCGCAGTAGGTAGTCCTGATTCTCTAGTCACTGTGGGCAGCTCCTGGGACTCCCGGCTTTCTTTTCCGGTTTCCTAAACGGTGCTTCTGTTATGAAAAATCAAACACAATGTCCAATGAATGGTGTAAGGTTCTTCGAAGTCTAGGATAGTTTAACCGAGAGTACTTTTCTCTCATAAATTATTTGAGGGAAGATTAGTTTGAATATCAGCCGGGAGGGATGTCCCTAAAACACGAACGTAACAGCCTTGAACCGCTCCTGAGAGGGTACAATTGTTCAATGGAACAACATCGACTCATATACTTTACAGGGCAAATTGTTCACAGTGCGGACATTTGTGCCTGGGATCCCTTCTCGGCCTGTCGCGGTGAGTAATGAGGTTCTCCTCTTCTGGAATTCTTTTAGCTCCTTTGCCCCGAGGGGATCGTGGAGGTGACACTTCAAGCCGGCCTCTCCAGGACCAGTCGGCCACAAGTCTGTCTGTCTAACGTGCTGGGTGCGAGCCATTAAGTAGAGCCCGCCTGGGCTCTTGTTTTAAAAGCCTATTATTTTAATTCCCAAAGCTTTTACAGGGAACAGGCCGCAAATAGAGCAACAGCAACGCACTCTGTCTGCCTTCTAATTATGACAAGTCATGACTCACAATCTCAAATTGGTTATTTCTTTGGCCACTCTTCCCAGCATCCCCTTCAAAAGAGTCAGCCGGAGGAGGGACTGTTGACGTAATGCATCAGATTACAAAGCTCGCTGCCCTGGGGGTGGGGGGAGGGGAGGGATAGCCGTGGAGTCAGCGGTAGGGCGGAGTGTGGGGGGAGGGGAGGACTAAACCATATCTCATTAAAAACCAAGAGCAATCACATCAACCCATCAACCCTCACCCCTGAACACTCTCCTTCCTGTGCTCTGTTTACTAAAGCTCATGCGCGTTTATTTAATTTTATTGGAACATAGGAAAAGGCCGAAACAACATTGCCTCACCTCAACACGCCTAAAAAGAAAATCAAGTGTTTGTGTGTAATGCTCGTCGACTTTATCTCATTAACGATCACTTCCCGGCCTGACGGGATCCCGACACAGTTCTTGGAGCACCCTGGGGTGCTGTGTTCCCCACCATCTTCCCTCTATTGAAAACAGCTGTCAAAGATATTCTCCATTTCGGGGCACCTGGCTGGCTCAGTCCGTTAAGCATCCAACCCACCTGATTCCAGCTCAGGTCATGATCTCATGGTTCGTGAGTTCGTGCCCCACGTTGGGCTCTGTGCTGACAGCATGGAGCCTGCTTGGGATTCTCTCTCTCTCTCTCTCTCTCTCTCTCTCTCTCTCCCCTCTCCCCTCAAAATAAATAAACTTAAAAAAAAAAAAAGAAATTCTCCGTTTCACAAGTCCTGAGTCTGTTTCTTTCACTGTTTCCTTCAAATAACAGCTGGAAATTGCTCTCTAAAAGTCAGTTTTGTTGCTCCCAGTCTGGTGAGCAAAAACGCAAGGTGAAGAGACCCCCTTTGTCATCTCCTATTGTTCCCCTGCTGAGTCCACTCCAGCCCGACTGTGCTCCCAGCCATGTGGCCGCATCTGCCCCAGCCAGGTCCTCAGGGACCCCCGACCCAGCCCACCCGACCGGCCCTCATCCCTCCCGCCTCTCCCTTACCTGCCGGGTGTCCTGGCCCCTCTGGCTACTCCTCCAGCCTGGCGAGGCTGATCTTTGCCTTCTCTCTCTCTCTCCATCCTCTACCCACAGCGACCCCAGCCGTCCCCCCTGGCCCACTCGGGTGTTGCCTACTCTGCTTTCTCCTCTGACCCATGAGCCTGCTTATCCAGCTGCCCGAGATGCCCACCCGCTCCCCACACTCGGCCAGTCTGCGCTTGGAGGCTTCCTGAAGGGGTCTCACCAGCCCACAAGTCAGGACCCTGGCAGCATCCTCGGGGGCTTTGCCGGCCCTCATCACTGCTGCCACCACCTGTGGTCAGGCCCTTCTCCCTCCTGTGTTGGGCCTTTGCACGGCTCCTCACTGCCCTCCCTGCCTCTAGGCCTGGGGGGGGGGGGGGGGGGGGCGGGTCTTCACACTTGTATTGATCATGCATCCCTATCAGAAAAAATTCTAGCAGGCACTCCCAGGACATGCATGCGAATGTATACATCGCAGACAGAAAACTTCTGCTGGTATACTATAAAAAATTCACCAAGGCAGACATTTTATTTTTTAATATTTATTTATCTTGAGAGAGAGAGAGAGTGCACGCAAGTGTGAGTTGGGGAGCGGCAGAGGTGGGGGGAGAGATGTGAGAGGTAAAGGAGATGATTCATTTTCAGAAATACCAAATAAGAGCTGTGCCCTCTAGTTCGGGGTATGTTTACAACCTGTTGGAAATATATACAGACCCCCTCCACCCCCACCCCCCCCACCCCCGATGGAGTCGCAAACCCTTGAACACTTCACTTCCTGGTTCTTCTTTCCCTCTTCGATTCGCGGGCTTATTTTCTTGGGCTTTGAAATGAGCATGTGCCAAAGAACGAAGGAAAGAGGGACTGAAAGTCTCTGCCCCTCCTCAGGAAACGTACACTTGTTCCGCTCAGACTATGTTTTGCCTTCCGTGGGCATAGGCGATGTTCCGGTGAGGCTGTCACCTCTGCAGCACTCAGCCAATGAGGAACCAGGGGAGGGACTTACCTCTGCAGCACTCAGCCAATGAGGAACCAACCAGGGGAGGGACTTACCTCTGCAGCACTCAGCCAATGAGGAACCAGGGGAGGGACTTACCTCTGCAGCACTCAGCCAATGAGGAACCAACCAGGGGAGGGACTTACCTCTGTAGCGCTCAGCCAATGAGGAACCAGGGGAGGGACTTGCACGTTTGGAGATAAATTGTCTGCTGTGACCATCAGAAGGTGCCTGTCCACCAGACACCTGCTCTTGCAAGAATACTGTCTCCATGTCCCTTCTTTGATTGGGTCCATGGGCTTATTTCTCACAGAGAGAATCCCAAGCAGGCTCCATGCCGTCAGCGCGGAGCCAGATGTGGGGCTCGACCTCATGAACCATGAGATCATGACCTGAGCCAAAGTCGAGGAGGTCACTGAACTGCCACCCAGGCACCCCTCTAGGCACCTTTCTAACCACCTCTCCTACCACCGCTTCCCCTTTCCTTCACCATCCCCTAACACACAGGGCCAAGCCACCCATGTATACTTTATGTCTTAGCAATACCATTTCCTTGGAGTCCTGCCAACAAGGCCCTGCATGTACAGGTGCTCAGGCTGTGCACTTGAATAAGTAGCTGCATGTAAGGAGGGTCACAGCAGGGACATATACTAATTTATACAAAAGAACAGCGGCCTTCCCATCAAAAGTGCCCTCACAGGTACACTTCGGGGAGCACACAATAAAATTCCTACCTGACTTGTTAAAACTCTACAAAGGTGGCGTCTTTTCTGCTTTGTACATACACGTTGCACAGCTAGTGGCAGCCTTGCCCTTAAACGCAGAGCAGTTTTATCTTTGCCTTTGCCTTTGCTGTACCCTTCACCTTGAGCACTCTCGCAGCTTTCCCCTTTTCTCCACTGCCTATTCACACCTCTCAGTACACAGCCAAGATATATGGCCCCTCAGAGGCCCGCTGTGCCCCCGTCTGAGGGGACTGCCCTGTCTTTGTACCTACTTCGAGTACCGGGGTTGCACTTTATTGGTTTAAATCAGATGGAAGCTCCCGAGCAGGGACTGGGCTCCCGCCACCTTCCTCTCAGCAGTGCGTGGCTCTGCGCAGGCGCCTTGCAAAGCCACGGGACTATCTGCCCAAGAACGACCGTAGGAATTCCTTCTCCTGGCAAGCTCACAAAATAACAGATTTCTAACTGCCCTAATTATCTTCCCTTCCCCCATCCAACTAGTTCTCAGAGCCCTAATATCTCATGAATACTTTTTAATGGACTCATTTATAAAATCATTCTCTGTTTTAATAAGTCAGGGGTAAGTTGCCATGTCCGTTATTAATGGCCTCTTTCAAAAGGCCTTCTTGGCACCTCGCTTGATTTTGAAAAGCCCTAAATGGTTTTCCGAGTTTGAACGGGGGCAATTTATCCTTTTAAGTTCTAGCAATCTGCAGTGAGAACGTTGTAAATGAGTCATCATACCTATATTGTAGCTTTTCTTCAAAACATTTTAGTCTCTTTGATATTTTTGTCCTGATATGTGGTGTCAGCGGACCGGGATCCCCTTTTAAGGGACCATGCCTCCCCCGCCCCGGGGTCAGCGCATTTGTCCTGCACATTCATTCACTACCCCTTTCTGGGGCCCATCGCGTGAGCACCCTTCCTGGCGCCTCCCCCGTGGGGGGAGCAGACTTCCCTCCTGTCCTGCTCCCTTCCCGTGTGGCTATCCCACTTCCTTTGGCCAATGGTGTTGGGGGCCAACAGGACAGACCGTGTATCCCAGGAGAAGTTCCTTTTTTCTTTTTTTAAAAACTATTATTTTTTATGTAATTTATCGTCACATTGGCTTATATACAACAGCCAATGCTCATCCCACCAAGTGCCCTCCTCAATGCCCTTCACCCCCAGCAGAAGTTTCAAGAAGAAGCTGATTGGTACACACGCTGTGGGGCCTGTGGAGAAGGAGACTCAAGTGTCTGAAAACTTTTCAGAGGTTTTCCCGCTAGCCCTTGGGCTCCTGCGACACCTGCCAGCTCTCTAAAAGAGGCCCACCTTGAAGAAGACTCACGAAACCTCCCAACCCCATTTCGTATTGGAAAAGGTCACTATCCCCAGCTTTGGTGCCCTTTCTTCTGTTACCGTAGCAACACACATTCTGGGACAGGGGCTGGACTGTCCTCAGAAGGCACCAGGGAAGAATTTTCACCTCCTCCTCTGACCTCAGAGACCTCACTTTACCTTCTGTGGTGTTATAATCTATGGTGAAGTTGAAGGTAAAATGCTCTAAGACATAAGGGGGAGATAGGCCCATCACGTGACCCGGCTTAAAATATCCACGGGTCCTGTGGGTACTTACAACCAGGCACGCTTACCAAGAAAGGAAAAATTCCATACAGTCCCCGTACCTCCTCACCTTCCTTCTTTAAGACCAGCCCCACCCACTGGCTCGCGGTGGACAGCCTCTCCTGGGCTGTCCTGCCCTCCACTCCCATGCAGTGTATTCGATAAGCTTCTCTTTTGTTATGCCTTGGGTGAATCTCTTACCGCCCACGCCACTGGCTTCCACCTGATCATCACCCCACATTTGGAGGACCCCCGTTGGATCGAGAGAGACACCACAAAGTGCACTCAGAGAAGGTTCGATCGCAAGGAGATTGCATATATGTGGGGCTCCAGAGAGCTCCCCCAAGTCCACACATAGCAGCAGCTTCTAGGTGGCACTCTGTTGGGCACGTGACTTGGTAGGGGATCTGCTCTGCGTGTCACGGGGCTCACTCACGTCTTGGAACCAGCAGCCCCAGGTGCTCTGGTGGATCATGTGTCTCTTGAGGTTCCTGAATCTAAACCAGGGCACACCACTTATATCTCTGTCAGGAAGGATCTGGCACGTGCATCCTTTCCTTCTTGCCCGGGAGCCTTGGTTTTCATTTGGATCATCCAAGAGCTACGCCTGGATTTTTTAAAGGAGGCATTTCAGCCCTGGGCTTCAGAAAGAAATGCCCGGCTCACTTTCCATGCTCACACCTGACTCAACAAAACCAGGGCGGATGGGAGCAATGGTTTATGCCAGTGTCATGTGTATGCATCCTGTTTTGGAAACCTTGGCTTTGGGGCACCACAGGAGGAGCTCAGCAACATGGGCCTGCAGGGTAGGTGTATCAGTCAGGGTTTTCAAGAGAAAGAGAGTCAATAGGAGATCATATATATACATGGAGGAGATCATATATCTATATCTATATCATCTATATCTATATCTACATATCTATCATCTATCTATCTATCCATCTATATGAACTTGATCATCTCATCGTTGCCATCTATATAGATAGATTTAGATAGATATAGATATAGATATAAACATATATTGATGAAGAGGAACTAGCTCACACAATTGCAGGGACTAAGATGTCCCATGATCTGCTGTCTGCAAGCTGGAGACCCAGGAAAGCTGGTGGTGCCATTCAGTCCAAGTCTGAAGGCCTGGGAACAAAGGGGGCTGGTGGTGTGTGAATCCCAGTCCAAGGGCAGAAGATGAGATGGGAAATCCCAGCTCAACAGTGAGGCAGGAAAAAAGGGGGGAGGGTGAATTCTTCCCACCTCCCCCTTTAGTTCTCTATTCAGCCTCTCAGGGATTGGATGGTGCTACCCACAGTGGGGAGGGCCACCTTCTTCACGCAGCCCGCTGATTCAAATGTTAGTCTTATCCAGAAACACCTTTACAGACACACCCAGAGATCATGAATCTGGGCAGCCCGTGACCAGTCATGTTGACACACAAAACGAACCATCACAGGAGGGAAGCCCAGAGCGGAGGCAAGGCTGGACTGAGGAGTGGGCAAGTGAAGTAATGCCAGGCCGAAAGGACATGGGGGGAGCTGGGATCCCATCTGGGGAGGCCCAACGCGGCTGGAAGTACACAGCCTGGGTAGGGAGCATGTGGCCTCAACAGTGTGGTCTCGGGGTATTCCACTGTCAACCAGACCTGCCTGGAGTGCTATGACAGAAACCAAGGCAGACTTCCTGTGGCTAGATTTGCACTGGACAAATGTACCAGGGAAGGCCCTGTGACTTGTGAGCTTTGGGGTCCCCACGGCTGTCCCCAGAGTGTTGGGAGACAGAAGTTTTGGTGGAGCAATCCATTCCAGCCTCCCCTGCTGGCTGCCCTGGCTGTCACAGGTCTTCGTGGATTCCATGGGGTGGCCCTTCTCAGGCCACCAGAGACATGGGGGAGCCTGCAGCGTCATAGCCCCCACCTTGACTCAGAGGGCCTACTTGTTTCTCCCATCCTGGCAACTCCATCTGACAGTTTCACTCTCCTGGGCTGTTAAGATGTTCATTTCCTTTCAGATACAAATGGAAATTAGATGAAATAAAATGCCCTAGAATTATCTGCTGTTTTCCTAATTTGATTCCCAGCTGCCCTGTGAATCTGATCATCTCATAGCTGCCACGGAACAAAATGTGAGAACATTGGTGAGGGAAGGATTTTGGTCTCTGTCCTCTTAAGCCAACAAAACCAAAGTGCCCCTTCGAGAGAGAACGTTTGTTATCCTCACACAAATAGATGGATTCCGTAAATTAATTGAAAGGCATTTAGTTATTTCTGAAGGAATACTAAGAGATTTGTGTTCCTGTTCATGATCAATTTCTATCAGCTTCCTCTGGTCTTTTCCCTTTGGGGAGATGTCTGCCGGAAGGTGTCAGTCAAGAGTCCTAGCAATTATGGAGCTTTGACCATCCTGAGATGGTCGTGATGGTTATGAGACAGAGTGAATGTTCTTGTCTCCCTTCTGTTTGGAACAGGGGGTTGGTCTGGGCTTCAGAATGCTCGTCTCCTTGGCTCTGTTACAGCTTTGGAAAGAGCTCCTGTGTAGTTCTTCCTGGCTTAGGGCTAGCAGCTCCTATCATCTGCTCCTCAGGCTCCCGGGTCTGCTTGAGTGGCAGGTACCTCTCTGCCAGAATAACTTTCCAGACTTGAAATGGAAAGAAAGCAGTGTGATGAGAGCTAATAATGTCCCGATACTCTGGAATTGTTTGCAAATGAATTATTCAGCGAAATGAATATTTGAAGTTGAGGTGTGTGTGTGTGTGTGTGTGTGTGTGTGCATGTGTGTGTTAGAGAGAGAGAAAGAGGGTGAAGGAGAGAGGGAGAGAGAGGTGGAGAGAGAGAGATTCTCTTAAGTCTTTGGAATCTCTCCAATGTAAATGCAATATTAACTTGTCTAGTAACCACAGCACACAAAACACATGAGGATTTTAGGTAGAAAATCAAAGATTTAAAGGATTGGAAGGGACCCTTGAAGTACCGGAATGCAACTCCCAGCCAGTATTTTGATTATTTCTACAGAATCCTAACCTAGGTTTGTCCCTTCCAGAATGGAAAGCCTCTTGTGATGGAGAACTTACCACCACTCAGACGCACGCATTTTACAGGAATCACACCACAAATGAGAGAGTCTTTTGGTAGAGCTGAAGGAACCCTCTCCCAGTGGTTGTCATGCCCTCATCCTGGTTCTCACCTCTGGAAAGTGTAGAGCAGCCAAATCAGCTCCCCGAGGTTCCCTTCTCCCTCTCCTCCAGATCAACACACCAGGTGCTTCCATCACCGATACAACAAGGGCTCCATCACCCATACAACAATCCCCTTGGATTTCTGGCACATTCTGTGTCATCTGTCTCTAAGGGCCTGAGCCAGGCGGCCACTCCTTCCACTTTGGGGACTTGAGGAGCAGCCTGCTTGGAAACCACAGGACTCTGCATTCTGCCAGGCTACAGCCCTTTGTTTTCTCAAGACAGACACATGCAAATGAGGGTTAATGGCCAAGTAGTACACACTAGGTCTGCTGAGGACTTGAGACTCCAAGAAGGGTACTCTGATCCTTGAACTGAGGGCCTTTTAAAACTGCTGTTACTCAATTTACTGAGATATAACTGACCTACAGTATGTTGCACATATTTATAATTTGTTTTAATGTTTATTTACTTTTGAGAGAGACAGAGACAGAGTGTGAGCGGGGGAGGGGAAGAGAGAAAGGGAGACAGAATCCAGGGCAGGCTTCAGGCTCTGAGCAAGCTGTCAGCACAGAGTCTGAAGTGGGGCTCAAACTCATAAACCGCAAGATCATGACCTGAGCCAAAGTCAGATGCTTCACCAACTGAGCCACCCAGGCCCCCCCAAGTTGCACATATTTATAAATATACAATTGGATAAATAATACAGATGTATACATACACAAACTATCACCTCAATCAGGATAGTGGACATGTCCACCACCTACCCAAATTTTATTGTATCCCTTTATAACCTGGTCTTCTCCTCCCTCCCAGATAACCACTATTCTGCTTTCTGTCATCAAAGATTTGTTTGCATTTTACAGTGTTTTATATAAATGGAATCCTATGGGATGAGATGTACTTTTTTTTTTTTTTTGGTCTGGCTTCTTCTACTGGCACATTTATTTTGAGATCCATCCATGTTGTTAAATACATCATCATTCCTGTTGATTGTCGGTAGTATTCCATTGAATGGATATACCACAATTTGTTTTTCCTTCCACTTGTTTGGATTGTTTTCAGTTTGGGGCAATTACAACCAAAGATATTGTAAACATTCATATACAAATCTTTGTATGTACATAGGCTATCTTTTCTTTTGGGAAAATACCTAGAAATGGAATGGCTGGATCATAAAGAAGGTATATATTAACTTTCAAGGAAAATGCCCAACTCCTTTCCATCTTAAATTTCTACCAGTGCCATGAAACAGTTTTGGTTCCTCCACATCTGTACCTGTTTGCAGTTGTTTTTGCCATTTTAATAGGTATGTAGTGGTATCTCACCTAAGTTTTAATCTGCTTTCCAGTAATGATTAATGATGTCTGAACTTTTTATCTACATATTTGCAATCCACATGTTGTCTTGTTTTTTTTTTTTTTATGTTTTTAAAAATTTTAAGTAATCTCTACACCTAATGTTGGGCTTGAACCCACGACCCTGAGATCAAGAGTCGCATGCTTCTCTGACTGAGCCAGCCAGGCGCCCCACTCAATTCTTCTTTAATGAAGTTCAAGTCTGTTATCTATTTTTAAAAAGTGGGTTGTTGGCTGGGGCACCTGGGTGGCTCAGTCAGTTGAACATCCGACTCTGGCTCAGGTCATGATCTCACAGTTTGTGAGTTTGAAGCCTGCATTGGTTGCTGCTGTCAGTGCAGAGCCTGCTTCGGATACTCTGTCCACTCCCAACTCGTGCTCTTTCTTGAAAATAAACTTTTTAGTCGGCACCTGGGTGACTCAGTCAGTTGTCTTTGGCTCAGGTCATGATCTCACAGTCGTGAGTTCGAGCTCACAAAAGTCCCAAAAGCACAAGGATAAGAGAACAAGATGATAAATTTACTCTATCAACATTAAAAACTTCTGGGGTCCCCTGGGTGACTCAGTTGAGCGTCTGACTCTTGATTTTGGCTCATGATCCCAGGGTTGTGGGATCAAGCCCTGCATTGGGCTTTGCACTGAATGTGGAGCCTGCTTAAGATTCTCTTTCTCCCTCTGCCCCTCTCCATTCTCTCTCTCTCCCTCTTTCAAGGAAAACAAACAAAACAACAACAAAAAAAGAAAAACAACAACTCTTGTTCTTCAAAAGACACTGTTAATAAGAGAAAAGAAAAAAAATATTCCACAGACTGAAAGGAAATATTCATAGAGCATGTATTTACAAAGTACTTGTATCCAGAATATTCAGAGAACTCTCAGAATTCAACAATGAGCAAACAACCCACTTTTTACAAATATTTATTTTCTTAAAAAAAAAATTTTTTTAATGTTTATTTTTTAGAGAGAGAGAGACAGAGCATGAGCAGGGGAGGGGCAGAGAGAGAGGGAGACACAGAATCTGAAACAGACTCCAAGCTCTGAGCTGTCAGCACAGAGGTTGATGTGGGGCTCGAACCCATGAGACGTGCTATATCTTCTCATGCTATATCTCCTCATGCTATATATCCTTGTGACCTACTTGTTTTATGACTGGAAATTGATGCCTTTTGATCCCCTTCACTCATTTTGCTTACTCCCTACTCTCTTTGGCAACCACCAATCTGTTTTCTATATCTATGAACTTGGTTTTTTGTTTGTTTCCTTTGTGTTTTTGCTGTGTGTGCATGTGTGTGTGTGTTTTAGTTTTCTATATATAAGTGAGATTGTATGGTATTTATCTTCTGTATCTGATTTATTTCATTTAGCATAATGTCTCAAGGTCCATCCATGTTATTAAAAATGGCAAGATATTCTTTTCTCTCATGGATGAATAATATCCCACTATACATATATGTATGCGTATACATATATATACATGCATATATATGTTATCCATTCATCTGCCTACAGGTATTTAGATGGTTTCCATGTCTTAGTTATTGTAAATAGTTCTGCAATGAACATATGGGTGAAGGTATCTTTTCAAGTTAGTGATTTCATTTCCTTAAGATATATAACCAGAAGTGGGATTGCTGGATCGTATGTAGTTCTATTTTTAATTTTTGAAGAACCCCCATACTGCTTTCTGTAGTAGCTGTGCCAATTTACATTCCCACCAACAGTGCACAAGGGTTCCCTTTACCCTACAACCTTGCCAAAACTTGTTATTTCTTGCCTTTGATGATAGCCACTCTAACATGTGTGAGGTGCTATCTCCTTATGGTTTTGATTTGTATCTCCCTGATTAGTAACGTTGAGAACCTTCTTCATGCACCTGTTTGCCATCTCTATGTCTTCCTTGGAAAAGTGTCTTTGCCAATCCTCTGCCCATTTTCTTCATGTTTCTTGTTAATGTCATGTGTGTTTTTTTTTTTTTATCATGGTTGGAAAGATTTTCAGCTATTATTTCTTCAAACATTTAACATTTTTTTGTCTCTTCCCTCAATTTGGGGACTACAGTTACATGGATTATTAGTCACTTGAATTTGTCCTACAGCTTACTGAGGCTGTATTTATTTATTTTTAATTCTTTTTTATCTCTGTGTGTTTCATTTGAATACTTTCTCTTGCTAAGTCTTCAAGGTTTGTTATTTTCTTCTATTATGTCTAATCTGCCATTAATGCGTCCACTACATTTTTCGTTTTAGACATTGTAGTTTCATCTCTAGGATTAAAAAAAATATATATATATATCCCATATCTCCTCTTAATCTTTTGAACTTATGCAATACAATTATAATGACTGTTTTAATGTCTCTGTCTGACAATTCTAACATCTTTGTCAGATCTAGGTTGTTTTCTTTTTCTTTTTGAAAAGTCTGCTTCTTTTTTATTGAAATATGATTAACATACAATGTTATATTAGTTTGCGTCATTTTCAATTGATTACCTTTTCTCCTCCTTATGAGTCTTATTTTCCTACTTCTTTTTGTAATCTTCCTTTTGTAATCTTTGATTGGATGCAAGACATTGTAAATGTTACATTATTAAGTGCTGGATATTGTTATATTCTTGTATTTTTTACTTTTGTTCTGCCAGGCAGGTAAGTAACTTGGGAACAGATTGATCTTTTAGGGTCTTGATTTTAAGATTTGTTAAGTAGAACCAGAACAGTGTTCAGTCCAGTCTATTGAGGCAAGACTTTTCTGAACTCCCTGCCCAGTGCCATGGATGATGAATTTTTTCCAGTCTGACTAGCAGGAACAGGCATTATTCTCGTGTCTGTGTAAGCACCAGGCACTGCTCATTCTGATCCTTTTGGATGGCTCTTTTCCTGGCCTTTGGCAGTTTCCTCACACTAGTGGGTTTATCAATATTTGACTAAATTCTCTGGGGAAATCTGTGGTTCTCTGAGGCTCTCTTCCTGTGTAGCTCTCTCCTCTCCTTTCCTGTACTCTGTTCTGCAAACTAGGTCTTCATCTCGTGGCACTGTTTTTAAAGCTGCATGATTAGAAAAGCATTAGGTATAACACACACGTCACATAATCAGAGGCCAGGATAAAATAACCATATAACATGATAGAATCTTAGATTTGATCCCATCCTACCAGCTAAAGATGTGTATTGGGGTCAATGGGCATTACCCCTTGCCCTGACAATATCAGGAGGCTGG